>NC_045427.1:282096171-283452421 GCF_902635505.1 Sarcophilus harrisii
TTTCTGGCTCTTTTCTTAGATTTTTCTTATCTGGGAATATATCTAAGCTTTTCTTCTTTCTACATTGTAAATATATACACACAATATATATATATGGGGGGGGGGATATGTAGACATGAATACACATATATTAATATACAATTTAATTTAATGCAGCACATAGGTAATGATCAAAGGAAGAAATACACATAAGTGACACTAATTTTCATTGGAATATACTACTGATCCCTCCTAGAAAAATAGAAAAGAAAAAAAGTTTCAAGATAGATCACAGGGGGCAGCTAGGTGGCACAGTGGATAGAGCACCAGCCCTGTAGTGATGATGAAGGACCTCAATTAATTCAGACATCTGGCATACCTCTGTCAAAATAAAATATTACAAAGATTCTTGATACACTATCATGATAATATGTGGGGAGCTGGCACTAAGGTCACATTCCAAAGACTGTCCTAACCTTAAATAGGCAGATATCTAGGCATCTCTCCTAATCACATCATGGAGTTTCCTAAGACCAAAGACACCTGATCAGCTCATCCTTGGGCGGGAAACCAATCCTTTGTCTAGGACCCTCACCCTGTACTAAGTTTGTGCAACCCTGCTATATATACCTGTACTATTGCACTCATCAAAACGAGGCTTGATCAGATTGTTTTGTCTTGTCTCCTCCTGTGCGTCCCCTCTCTCTTGCTTCTGTCTCTTTTCTTCCAGGGTCCACACACTCTGCCTCGCAGGCCAAGGCAAATGGCGCCCAACATGGGGTCCGGAAAATTTGGAGTAAGGAGTAGCCATTGCTAGATCGAACCTCTCAACAAAAAGACTGTGCAGTCCTGGAGAATTTAGAGAATATGGTCGCCACGGGTCCACCTGCCCCGAGGAACAGAGACCTGGGTGGTAAGAGGTTTCGATACCAAGAAAGAAAAGAAATTAGTGTATATCATAGATTTATTGAGGGTTTCAAAGACTTATTAAGGACACATAAAGGTTAAGAAAAAAAGAATTTGTAAAATTTTTAAGTTTTTAGAAGATGTCTGCCCATGGTTCCTGTAGGAAGGAACCATTGATGAGAAAAGGTGGAAAATAGTTGGAGATTGCCTTAATGATTTTTATATTAACAAAGTAATTCAGGACAGTTCCTCTTTCTTAAAAGGTGCCCTTAAGCGTACCAATTTTAGGCTCGAGTTAGGTTCCCATAACAATGAAAAGGACAGTGGACAATGATATTGATTAGGCATTTGGGAAAGTAAGTCTGTCTGGGTGCCTTTTGGTGTACCATCTGGTTCTGGTCTGGTCTGTTGCTAGCAACCTGTGGTCTCAGAATAAATACCGATGGCTTTAAAAGTTCGGGGACACTGGAAAATATCCTCTGGGTATGTGTTATGTTTAATGTTGTAACTGTGTGTTCTATGTTCTGTGTGATTTTGTCTGTCTTTTGTTGGTTGAAAAAAATTTTAAGAACACCATTGCAACTGTGCTTAGTAAAATGAAGCTCCATGTGTGTCTGTGATAAAAGCAAGTTTCTAAAAGATAAGAATTCAGCCTCTGTGTTGCAGGCTTATAAAATATCAAGAAGTTTGAAAAATCTCTCTCTCTCTCTCTCTCTCTCTCTCTCTCTCTCTCTCTCTCTCTGTCTCTGTCTCTGTCTCTTTGTCTCTGGCTGACTGCAGCAGCCTGTGAGAAAAAGGGAGAGAAGGGAAGAAATTAAAAAAAAAATAGATTGAAAGGGATTTGAAAGTTTGGAAAGTTAAAAAAATATATCTAGAAGAGCAGTGTGCTAACATTTAAAGAATAGAAGTTTGAATGGAATATCTAGGCATTCTCTGTGAAGGCAGAGAAAAGCACTAAATGGGCTTGGAAGTTCATAGAAGACTCTTTGGATTCTGGAAGGGAAAAAGGGAATTCAAGGTGAAACAAACAAACTTTTCTCCCGGGACCGAGATCTTGGAAACAGCCCCTAGTCTGTTTGCTGATGTAATAGCTTTGTTAAAGTTTTAAGAACAATGATTAAGGAATTTGGGAATTGGTTATTTGAAAATCTGCTTGTGATTTTAAAACTTTTTACCTGATGTACTAATTTTGTTAAGTAAATGTAATTTAGATATTTTAAACGGACAGGAAAGTTCTTTTTTTCCCTTGAAACAGAGCCTATCAGAGTAAAGAGCAATAAAATTCAAAAGCTCTGGAGATAAGATGCTGTTAGAAGCTGTTAGAAGAAATGTGGCAGAAATAGAAAAAACAAAACAAAACAAAACTTTCAAAAACAGCTATATTAGTTTGGTTCAGAGTTTGTTACCTTCTGAAATATATTAAGTTATTTGTTAACATAAGTTATGTCCAGTAGAGCTGGATTTAGTGGGTTTTGTGGAAGTTTGGGCTATTTACTATATAGTGTGAATCTTACAGGTTTTTGAAGGAAAAAGGAAAGAGAAGGTTTGGAACTTGGTAGATTTGGGAAGAAAGTAAATAAACTGATGGGCTAAATCTTGAAAAGGATCCCCATGCAGGCCATTGAGTGGGGAACCTGGAGGGAGGTTTTTTCCTAGGGGGTAGGAATGGGGTAAGGGAGTCCTCTCCCCTCTCCCCCAAGTATGTTCCTGCCATTTTTTTTCTTCTCTGATTACTGTCAGTGCAGCAAACTGTGATTTTAAAGGAACATGCTTATTTCTAGGTTAATTGACTGAATATTTATTTCTTGATACATAAATGTTTTCTTGGTTGAGGAATATGGTCATAAATGTGATCCATACTTTGGTAAGAATATTTCTAAAAGTTAATTGCTATTTTTAAGAAACTTCTTGAATTTTTATATGTGGAATTGGGTATTCTGTATAAGTTTAAATTGATTGTATTTGGTCATCCTGAGGTTATTTAAAGGGCCATTTTTTCTTTGTCCTTTTGGAAATGTTTCTGTTATGGACAATATGTAATTTGGGATATTTTTCTATATATTGGGTATTTTAAAAAGCAAAATGATTTGTATGTATAATGTTCACTTATGTAACATCTACCTAGATATGATAATTGTTCTAAGTTGTGAACTTACTGAGACAAAATTTCATTTATTACTATAAGACTATGGTAAATCTTTGTTTAAGATTTATCAGAAATTTGATTAATGAAATTTGTTATTGGAGGTAAAATTTCTTGGGCTTGCAGTTAATTAGTTAATGCTATTTGGGAGTTTTAAAGCTCCACCCTCTGAGAGTTACTGGGACAATTGATTGGAATAAAACTGGGTTAAGGCTATTTTATTCTGCATGTGCTGAAGGTTGAGTTTTGATTGCTTATGTTATGTTATACTTATGTTCTTGCATTTTTCCTCCTGTAACTGATCTCTATGATCAGAGTAATGATCAAAAGAATTGTTAATGCAATTCATTTATGTCATGCCTTGCTATTTTCAGTCTGATTTTATCTTAAATGCTTGGGCAACTAACTATTTGGCCTGGTCATCTCTCTGTTACTGGATATTTGTGTTTTGTTTCTTTAAGGTTTCTACTTGATGAGAGGACAATTAACAGGGGTCTATAAGACTGCAGCCGTTTGCCTGGCCTGTAAAGCAAACTCATCTCTTCAGATAGGAAGCAATTTATTTTGGCCTTCTCATATTTTGTAGCAGTCTGGTGAACTGAGTCTGAGACTGATCTAATCTTTATCAGCTTTGATCAGCTTTGATTGTCAGCATGGCACACCCACTCTGCATGGAATGAGAGCCTCTTATCACTTCACAGCCTAAAACAGCAATTTTTAAATGAGACCATGAACTGGACCCTGCATCTACTGTACTTTGGACTGATATGAGGGACTTTGGGAATGGTTGATGACTGACTGTTAAACCTTGCCTGGATCATCTATTACTGTGTGTTTAAGATTTGGGATGGGATTTGTTAAAACTGTGTAATTATTGCTGTTATGTTTGAGGGATTTTTAGGAAATGCTACTGTACTAGTCTGTTATGTATAGGGATTTTGATTCACTGTTGGGATTTATATGGGGAATGGTCATTTGATAATTCCTTTCCGTGAGAAAAAAAAAAAAGAGGGGGAGGAAGAGATAGAACATTTGGGGAAACTGGTAGATTTTTTCAAAATACCTGAGAGAATGGGAACCCCTAGCTCCTATTCACTTTGCCTTAGGCATTTCAGCCCTACCTCCTATCTCACTAGTTCAGATTCAATTTGGATGCTTTAGCTTTGGAATCCATTACTCTATTGGAATTGCTCTGGCAGACTCAGTTTTGGGGATTAATTTTTAGAAAAGTTTTAGAAATCAGACACCTGACTTGGGACTGGGAGTCTCTCTGATCTTTGTTTTTCCATTCCTGTAACCCCAGTTCATTAATTAGTATTTCAGCATTTCAAAGAACCTTGTTTGATATCAGGCACCTAAAAAGTTTGCCTGCATTGTTAGGGACAAGATTAGGAGACTCCAGGAAGATTTGATTAAGCGCTGCTAAGAGCTGTTTTATAACCCTCTTTGGAGTGGGATCCATGGGATCCTCCCTTATATTCAGCCCTTAATTGGCTTTCTCTAACTTTTGTCTTTTGGACCCTGGGCCTTCCAGAAAATCACTTCCTTTGTAAAATCCCAAGTAGATAGTGTATGTGAATAGGTTTGGCTATTGGCTACTTGGCTACTCACAGCCTTGAGACTGGTGATGACCCCCCCCTTGATGCTCATATGAGCAACACAAATTTTTGACAAACATCGAGACCTGGTTAGCCAATGACAGGTAAGATTCCTCAAGGACTAGCCAACCTAAGCCAGGAAGAGACGTTTCTGTACATCCTTCCTATGATGGGTAAGGCTTCTCCCCATAGGAACAACCTAAGCCAGGCACAGGTCGGGAAATGAAAAATTCTATATTTGATTCTTTATATAAAAATACAAAAAGGGGGATCTGTGAGGAGCCGGCACTAAGGTCACATTCCAAAGACTGCCCTAACCTTGAATAAGCAGATATCTAGGCATCTTCTAATCACATCATGGAGTTTCCTACATGACCAAAGACTGCCTTAACCTTGAATAGGCAAATATCTAGGCATCTCTTAATCACATCCTGGAGCTTCCTATGACCAAAGACACCTGATCAGCTCATCCTTGGGCGGGAAACCAATCCTTTGTCTAGGACTCCCACCCTGTACTAAGTTTGTGCAACCCTGCTATATATACCTGTACTATTGCACTTATTAAAACAAGGCTTGATCAGATTGTTTTGTCTTGCCTCCCCTCTGTGTGCCCCCTCTCTCTTGCTTTTATCTCTTTTCTTCCAGGGTCCACACACTCTGCCTGGCGGGCCGAGGCAATGATATTCTTCAAAAGGTGGAAGAAGGAACAGATTTTCAATAAGACACATTGCTAAAGTTGAAGTTATATGAACTCTGGTGGACAGTGACTACTATGCTTTAAATTTTATGACAGAAGAAAAGTTGGGCAAAATTTAATTCTCTATTTTGAAAGGATAAATTTCAAAGACTTCACAGAAAAGATAGAATTGAAAAGTTCAAAATTCTATAGGGGAAGTAAGAAACTATAAAGTATGATCTTATGAATACCTAAAGAGAAATTAGATGACAGAATCAAGGGCAGGTAATAAAAAGAAAAAATTGTGTCACAAGTCAATAAAAAGAACACTGAGTGCTAAAACTTAAACTGATTTAAGATTTGCTACAAAGAACAATAAAATGGGGGCAAGCAGGTATTTTTCTTTCTATATTAAGGAAAAGGAAATTATCAGGGATAGAATACAATTACTGTTTAGAGTGAGTAAAACCATCATAATGGATTACAGGATATTGTTTTCTCTGGCAAGAAGAAACATTACTGAGCTAAAAAGGACAGGACAAAAATGGCTTCCAAAGAGATAAATTGATAATCAAAGAAGTAATGAGATAATGAAGTGGGTTCAGGATTGGGTGAGATTGTAGTCTATAAAGTGTAATCTGGTAAAATCAAATTCAGCTCCTGAAAATGTTTTAGCAAATTGATAATGAATGAATTTGAAAAGGAAACAATGGTCACAAAGAACCCTCAAAAGCTAAGTGGTCAAAGGATGTGAACTTTCAAAAGAAAAATTCTAAAACAACCAGATGCTCTAAATCACTAATTAAAAACTCCAAATTTACTAAATTTGCAAAAAAATGGGGGAAGGGAAGGTACTGGATGAGTCACAGAAAAATACATGGGGATTTTTAATACATTAATGATGCCTCTGTGAATGGATACAATTACTCTAGAAAACAATTCAAAATTATCCAAGAAAAGTAACTAAATTGCTTATATCTTTGACCCAATCATCTCCTATTGGAAGATCAAAACAGGGAGGGGAAAAAAGACTCAATAAATATTACAATATTCACAGCAATACTTTTTCTTGTAACAGAACTATAAACAAAGGAAGTGGCCAGTAATTAAGGGATGCCTTGAATATCATATGATTATAATAAAATACTGTGCAATAAGAAATGATAAATGGAATTTCCCAAGACAAAAACTGGACACATAATTAAAATAAGAATCACAAAAACAATAAACCCCAAAACAATAAACCCATCTAGTGATTATAATAATGTAAATTCCCAAAGAAGAAATTATGAAAATGACTATAATGTCAGCAGTACAGGAGATTCATTTTATCAATGCAGGTCAGGCATCTATTCTTATGAAGCTATTTTGAATAATGAAAAGTTAAGTGATTTGATTAAGGTCACATTTGAACTTGGGAAGGTAAGTCTTCCCAACTCTAGGCCCATTCTTACTACGTGTCAGGCACTGTGCTAAGTGCATGCTTAAGTTCAAAAAAGTTATCAAGCTTAAGATGTAAGAGATATAGCTATATAAATATTTATTTGAAATAAATAAGGGAGATTCTGGATGATGCGAGTCAAAATGTGAGTCAAATGCAGCATCCAAAAAAAAAATGCTATTATTATCTCAGACTGCATTCGAGGGCAGATAATTGAACAGAAATATAAAATTATGACACAGGCCAGTAATAACAGTATTAACAGTGCTAAAACTCAGATTGGCTCAGAATGAGAAAAGTATCTTGGCTTATGGTCAGGCCAAAACTGGGTAGTGCAATTTAGTTTTGGATATAAAATTTCAATAAAGGCATCAGTAAGCAGGAAAAGCACAACAGATGGTTGATCATAATGATGAAGGTCCTTCAAATCATGCTATATAAGGATTGGATGTCTTCACTAACAAAGGAACTAAAAATGCTTAACTTGGAGAAGAGAAAACCTGGTGAGAAGGGAGGAGATAGTCATAGGAAAGCTATTTTCCAGTATCTGAAGAGCTGTCATAAAGCAAAAGAATTAACCTTATTCTGTCTGACTCCAAAGGTTCAAACTTGGGAGTAATTAGTAGACATTAAAGAAAGACATATTTTTGTTTGATATAAGGAAATATGTCCTAACAATTAGACCAGTTCAAAATGAGAAAGGGACTTTCATGGGAGACTTTTGGTTCCCTATTAACTAGATTCTTTCAACCAAAGCCCAGAGAGGTGAGAAAATTTAAGTGAGGTGTCACAGGAAACAGAGAGTAGAGACAAAGTATCCAAAAGTCCAGGTCCTCTAGCTCCAAACCAACTATATTTCCTGATGTCTCACTTTTTAATGGCTAGAGATCTAAGCCAACAAAGAATGACCATGCCCATTTCTTCCAGTCAGGTGAATTATGACATAGAAGAAAATCAAATCAATAAATCAACATTTGTTAAGTATCTACAATGTGTCACCCTAAGGATCCAAAAAGAGGCAAAAGACAGTTCATGCCCTCAAGGAGTTTACAATCTAATGGAAAAGACAACAGGCAAACAAATTTATATACAGAAAGCTACATAAAGGATAAATATAAAAAAACTAACATAGGGAAGGCACTGAAATTAGAAGCAGAGGGTAATATTTTAGCTGGGACAAAGGAAGCCAGAGAAGTAGTAACCCCTTTCAAAGGTATCCTGACAAAAATCATATATAGGATAACTGAATCTAAAAAGACTTGGACACAACAGTTTTAACTATGAAAGGAAAAAAAATTATCTTTTATAAAATAAGTAATCTGTTCACAGGGTTCATGCCTGGCCAAAAAAGAAGCTTGCCCCTTGGATGTCACAAAATGTAAGAGCAGAAAGGCAAGAAAAACATTTCTTCATTTTAAGATCACAAATTCCTTTGCCTAAAACGACCCACCATGATTCCAAAAACAGTATTTCCTTTTCTTCTTGGTTTTGTCAATGTTGTATTTATAAGGATTCTTTAACTTCCTTTGAGTCTTTTGGAATAGTACCTGCCAACTATCATTTGATAGGGCAAATAATATACCTAACTCCTCGAATTGGCACCAGAGTATTATTCCTTGAACTTATATTCCAAACACAAAAGACCTCTGTGACCAGCCCAGGTGGCTGTTTTTCATCCCAAAGCAGAGAAATGAGAAACACACACACACACACACACACACACACACACACACACATTTTCTCTCTCCCTCTCCCTCTCTCATGTATTTACTAAAGAGTGAGCCAAAGCCAGCCTTATATAGCTCCAAGAAAATATCAAGGTCTGTCATGAGATTAACTAAATATCTAAATGATCACTGGAGTATTTAACAATTCTTTTGTAGAACAGAAATGGGAGACTTAAGATATAATAAATAAATAAATATAATAAATATAATAAATAAATAGTACCCACAATACTTATTTCAAAAGGATAATTATGAGGCTGAATGAGATCGAGGGTAAGTAAAGCACTGTGTAAAGAAAGGGCTATTTTTCTATCTGGGGCAGCTAGGTGGCTCCATAGACTCATCTTCTTGAGTTCAAATCTGACCTCAGACACTTACTGGCTCTGTGACCCCGGAAAAGTCATTTAACCCTATTTGATGCAGTCCCTCATCTGTAAAACAAGCCCAAAAAGGAAAAAGAAAACCAGTCCAGCCTCTCCACCAAGAAAACTCTAAATAGGATTATAGAGAATGGAACACCACTGAAAAATGGCTTAACAATACTTTTTTATTTAGTAACTTTGAATCTGTTTTCTCATCTGCAAAATGAAAACACTAATTCTATTGCCATGAAGAAAATGCTTTTTAAAATTTAAGTCACTTGGGAAATGTGGTATTATTATTAGTAGTAGTAAACCCTTTCCCCACAAGGCCCAATGTAAATATCTAAAATATCCTTCTAAATGAAGGACTCCAGAAGGTGTCCTGAAGGCAAACATGACAAATATCACTTTCTTTTTTTCTTTTGCTGAGGCAATTGGAGTTAAGTGACTTGCCCAGGATCACACAGCTAGGAAGTAATGTGTCTAAGACCAGTTTTGAACTCAGATGCTCCTGACTTCAGGGCTGGTACTCTATCTATTGCACCACTGAGTTGCGGCTCTTTCAAAAGAAAATGAGCCCCTGAATTCTGGCCCTGAAACTTACCTTCCTCCAATCCTTGCCTTCCACAGTACATCTCCTTTTGCAGCTTGCAAACACAAGCTCGCTCCTGTACTGGATACCAGAGACAACAAAAAAAGGTGACTGTGTCTCCATACAAGGAGATAAACTTTCACCTTGGACGCCCATCAGTAATAAAAAACAAAGCAAAACAAAACAAAAAACACATATTATCTCTGCCACCCAAGTCTAGAAAATACTGGCTCTAAATGATATCAAATGATTCTGGGAGGAAAGCAGGCTCTATCTAGTCTTTGTATATAGAAATGTTGCCAGAGGGCTGTTTGATCTTTCTCCTTTAGCCAAGACCCATTAGAACCTGGAACTCACACATCTTGTCCTCTGGACATAGTGAAATATAAAACTGGCTGTCATCTCTAAGTCAGCTGTGGAACAAGAGAAAAATGCCTGGGTTTTGGACCCAGAGGACTTGGGTTTCAGTCCAAGTTAGGTCACATCCGGGCAGAAGGGACATTGTACAATTTTCACTGGGCTAGAGTGAAAAGACAGCTAGATCTGGAACCATAAAATCCAAATTCCAATATTTATATGGCCTATGGACCCTGGTATAAAGTCATTTCATCTCTATGAAAATGTGAATATTTCTTGCACTATTCCCTTTCAAAGAGGTATCTAACTCTATTAGGAAAATGCTTTGTAAACCTTAAACTATGTCATAAGGGCAATATAAACATGTATTGATTTTACTGAGAGTATACCCTAATCTATTGCCCTATTTAAAAAAAAGGAAAGAAAATTACCTAGATTGGCTTTTTTTTTTTTTAAACATCAAGGCCAAAAACGGTCCAATTACCTTTTCCAAAGCATATCCATTGATGATTATTGTCAATTCAATAATTGTGGTAGGTTGTAAATGCAATCCTCTGATGCATAACTTAACCTCCCTGGGTCTTAGATTCCTCATCTGTAAAACGAGGGACCTGGATTAACTAGCCCTACTCTGAAAGAAACAAGCTACCTGTATGGACCGAAGATGTATAAAATGGGATAACAACAACAAAAGGATGTATTGCTATTGATAAATAAGCAGTCTGGGTAAGGACAGCAGTCAATTCCCTTTTCCCAGGAGAGGATGGTATGCTGAAAAGAACAGTGACCTGGGATCAAAAGTCCTGGAATTGAATTAGACCTTTGCTACTTCCTATCAGTGTGATCTTGGAGAGGTCTGTCATAACTCTTGAAGTTTGTTTCCTTCTATGTAAAATGAAAGTTGCTGGGCCAAGATCACTGACATGTGGTCTCCAGGGATGTTTCTATTTGGGTTTGACACTACTGGACTAGATGATCATTAAGATTCTTTCCTCATTAGACATTTTATGATTCAATGACCTGGAACATAGCAATCACCAAAGGCTGGAGCAATAAAACAGGTTTGGAGGGAAAGGAGAGGAGAGTACTTGAGCTGAATTTTAAGGCAGGGAGACTGGGACAAATGAAGAAGCCAAGGAAAGGGATTCCAGATAGTAAGGATGACATGAGCTAAGGCTCTCTATAAAATAAGTCCATTAAGGAAGAATAATGAGTTGATGTGTAACACTGTACCTGTCTTTTAAGTGGAAAAAAAGGCAAAAAGTTGGGAAGATGATCAGTCTTTGGGCCTTGAATGATAATCTTTAGTTAATGGAAGACAGTCAACCTGTTTGCCCATTAACCTCAGCAGATCTATCTTTCCTAATCTCTGTGCCCTTAATTTCATATAATAAGCTGCTATAATAAATGAAGTTATAGTCTCCTAAGAGAGGGCTTGGAAAAATGAGAGCAGGAATTTATTCCTCAGTTTGTTTTAAACAGAAAAGAGTGGGGAGAAGAAGAGAGGAGAAAAAAAAGAGTAGAAAAAAAAAGCTTACTTTGTGCCAAGAACTGTGCTAAGCACTGGGGATATGAAAACAAGCAAAATAGTCTGGTTTAATTTGCTTAATTTCTAATATGGGAAAAGACAACCCATAAACAAGAGTGAAAGGAAGGATTCTTTCCACTTAGATGGCTAGAGTTGAAGCTGCTTGGCTAAGAAATTAGAGGGAAGCCCGATTCTGGGAAAGATAAGGCAAAAGGCCCATCTAGCTGAGACCAACTTGGTTCTAAGAATACATCTTGCCAAGCCTAATACATTCCCTATGGAGGACCTATGGAAGAGTATGAAATAGTATAACACATGAGAAGGCATAAATGAAAAGTATTCCATTATGTACTAAATTAAAGGAAATCTGAACCTAAGTATACAGTAAAGTGGGTGAAATGATCATGATGTACTGGTCTGAAGAATAATAAAATGTCAAATGTTAAAACTGAGAAGAATACATAAGCTGATTGAACCTAGAACAGAGGATGCTGAAAGCAGGAAGATTTCTAGAAAACAAAATACAATAGATGATCTGCACATAGCCATGCCTTCCCTCTAATGATTATCTTCAAATTGTCCAACATATAGCTTGCTGGAACATAGTTGGTTCCATGCTGTCTCCTCATTATTAGGTGACCTCCTTGGGTGAATACTTGGCACATAAGGAGTGTTTTTATAAAATAATGAATATCTGAGCTAAAAGTAGCCTTTTTGAAGTATATCTAGTCCAATTTCTCCATTTTTCAAACTGAAGGGAAAGGCACTTGCCCAAAGGCTCCCATTTACTAAGTTGTGAAGACAGGACTCAAGCACTGTTAATGACGGTAACACACAATGTTAATAATCAAGTTAGGAATATAAATCCAATAATGAATGCATAAGGCACTACGTAAGCAAAAGCTATACACTGTGGTACAAAATTCAAGTACTAAGAAATAAGCTGGTGGTTTTTGTTTTTTTTCCTTTTGGGGGAAGAAATGGGGCACAGGTTTTGCAGTGGTAACTGGTTAAATGAAACCACACAATGCAATGGGCAGAACTCCAGCCAAGGAGGCAGGAAACCCAAGCTTTACTACTAATTTGTCATGCAATCTTGAGGCATATCACCTAACCTCTATGGAGAGACAGCTGGCTTAAAGGCCAGGAGACCTAGGTTCAAGCCCTACACCTCTGATCTGTCCTAACTACGTGACCCCTTGACAAGTTCCTCAGACTATCTATCAGCACTCGAGTCAGCTCTTCTAAGACTACAAGGGGCAAAAAATTGCTTAACTACACAAGTAATGAGGAAATTCCTTTCAACAATGAAGTAACAAATTCAGTCTCTATCCATTCATCAGGCCATTCCTTAACAGCCACCCCTAGACATGGAGTCTAATATTGGGCATTTATTGTAGACAAAAGTTTTCTTCTCACTATACAATGGAGGGTTCAGGCCCACATCACTTAAGCTTCCATTGATTGGCCCATAAAAGGTACCAGGCCAAAGCCCCATTTGGTCATTGTTTTGGCCCTGCCTTGTTCAGAGTGAATGTAAATACCAATTATTTTGACTCTGGCCAAAAACCTACCAGATTGATTTTTTTTTTTTAAACAAGCAAAAAGGGTCTTTCTTTGCTTCATTTCTTTCTTACTGATTGGATGAAGACTCAGTCAAACTAAGATCTGTTAAAGATTTTAGCTTAAAAAGGCCCCGAACCAGGGCCAATCTAGTCCTCTTGATTTATATCCTGCCACTGGACCCAGATGGCTCTGAAAGGAAAAGTAAGGCAGGTGATCTTACCCAGTCCTCCCTCACTTAAATCCAATTCACTTGCATGCCATGATATCACCTCCCTGATGTAGTGATCATCTCCAAGAAGGAAGGAAAGACAACAATATGTGCAGGGAAGGAAAGTTTAGAATTAGAAAATATCTTCTCCTTCTGCTGTCATTAGGAAGCTATGTGACCTTGGGAAAAACACTTAATTTCTGTGACTCTAAGTATAATTCTACCCTACCTACTTGTCATTGCTAAAAAGAACTAATGAAATAAAACATGTGAAAGTGCTCTAGTAAAGTATAAAGCACTTTTAAAAATGAGAGATAATAACTGAACATGAGTCAAGCATTTTACATTTGTGTGTGTGTGTGTGCGTGTTTTTCATTAACTTCTCTAGGTCTTGGTTCCTTTAATCTATAAAATGAGACTCAGACAAGATAGCCCTTAAGTTCTCTTCTCTCTGCTCTAACTCTATGTGCTAACACTTTATGTTCAATGGTCCTATATATGAATGGTAGCATCTGTTATGTTATGGACACATATTAACAGGACAATGTAACTATTCTTCCTACTTATTTGGAAAGCTCAAGGCCCCAAAGTCATATAAAATAGAGTTTTTCCACACTCCTAAATGAGCCATAAGGTAATTAAGTATGCTTAAACCTCTATTGCCATTCATATGGGAAAACCTAATAATAACAACGGTATAGTTGTTGAGCTACTGGTGCTGACAATAGAGGTTAATGGTACTACTAATGACACTTGAAACTATACTGCCAAAAGAGTAATTCCCTATTATCCTCAGGGCTTCAGCAGACCAACCACAATGAGTACATTGTGTTCGACATGTGATCTGCCCCCCTACCACACACATATACAACTCTGCAGGTTCCATGTGTTTTGTTGTCATCTTTTTGAATGACTTTTACAGATGACTTGTATAGTGGGTCTTAGTGGCTAAATTAGTATTAATAATTACACCCTCACCATATCTGTAGCACTATAAAATGCATGTCTATGATGAAAAGGGTTGACATCTCTTTATAGACATGTCTTTCAAAGATTCCAGTTTTAGAAGTTATAGCTACGATGAAGTAGCTATAAGTATCCATAGGGAGCCGTACTCAATGACAGCATGCCAAGGTCACTTAGTTACCTCCTTCTATTATTACTGACTTAATAATTTTTTTTTTTTAAATACATGACTAAATCGTTATTTTGCTGTACAAAAAGAATCAGATTCTGAAATATTGTACAATTAGCCTGTGAAGGAAATCAAAAATGCAGGTGGGCAAAAATCTAGGGATTGGGAATTCAATGTAATGGTTTTTAGTCATCTCCTGGAGTTCTTTCACTGGGAGTAGCTGGTTCAGTTCATTACTGCTCCATTGGAACTGATTTGGTTCATCTCATTGCTGAGGATGGCCAGGTCCATCAGAATTGGTCATCATATAGTGTTATTGAAGTATATAATGATCTCCTGGCCCTGCTCGTTTCACTCGGCATCAGTTCATATAAGTCTCTCCAGGCCTTTCTGAAATCATCCTGTTGGTCATTTCTTACTGAACAATAATATTCCATAACATTCATATACCACAATTTATTCAGCCATTCTCCAATTGATGGGCATCCACTCAGTTTCCAGTTTCTAGCCACTACAAAGAGGGCTGCCACAAACATTTTGGCACATACAGGTCCCTTTCCCTTCTTTATGATCTCTTTGGGGTATAAGCCCAGTAGCAGCACTGCTGGATTAAAGGGTATGCACAGTTTGATAACTTTCTGAGCATAGTTCCAAATTGCTCTCCAGAATGGCTGGATGTATTCACAATTCCACCAACAATGTATTAGTGTCCCTGTTTTCCCACATCCCCTCCAACATTCTGCATTATCTTTCCCTGTCATTCTAGCCAGTCTGACAGGTGTGTAGTGGTATCTCAGAGTTGTCTTAATTTGCTTAATAATTCTTGATTAACAAATACAACAACCCACTGGGTTCCATTACCAGAAAAAATTTTGAATAAGATTATAGATTTAGGGTTGGAAAGGGCTGGAAAGGAAGTTAAAGTTCATTAAAAAGAAGAGGTCCATGAAAGTTACATATGATTCCAAAGTCATAAAGTGGCAAACATGGAAGTCACATCCAAAGCAGCCCATCTTTTCACTGTTACAAAGGCTTACTGTTTCCTCTCCTGTCAATTTCCTCTTAATTTTCTCCCATTCTGCTTTTCTAGCCTCATTTCCCATTGAAAGTAAAAAACCAGGAAATAAGCATTTATTAAGCACATACTATGTTGCCAGCTGTGCCAAGTGCTTTACAAATATCAGTATCATTTGATCCTCAGAATCATCCTGAGAGGTAGGTGATATTTTAATTCCTATTTTCCAGATGAGGAAACATGCAGATAGTGGTTAAATTATTTGATCAGGGTCACATAGCTAGTAAGTGTATGAGTCCACATGTAAATGCACATTTAAATCCATCTATTGCACCACCAGCTCCTAGGTTAGAATCTAGGCTCTGATGATTATTTAACTGTTTAAATCTCCCCATTACTTATCTGCATTATCTTCCTTTGTAAAATGATGCTACTGCAAAAAGATGATCTCTACAGTTACTCCTAGATCAAAATAAAATCCTCTGTTTTGATTTAAAAAATAGTGTATATTCTAACCAAGTAAGTTTAGGCAAAGTCCTTACAGTTTATCATTTCCACACTTTGCATTACTCTCACCTAAAATGTCCTTCTTGTCCTTGTTTTTTCTTTCCATATTTGTTAGGGACTTTCCTTCTGAGAATTACCATGTATGCCATGTCAGCTGGTAGGGCAGACCCAGAAGGTAAAAAGGGGCTTGGCCTTTGAGGCAGGAGGTTGTGTCTTACAGGTATTACATCTTTTCTTAGGACGCAGCATTAATTTCAGGTGTTTCCCTTCTGTGGATCCACCTACACAGTGCTGAGTGAACTAGACACGGGGTAATCCCAGAGAAGAATAAATATAAATAACCAGCTTTGAGTCCATAGGTAAAGGATGCGGAGAGAAGTAGAGATGTAGAGAGATTCAGGGAAGCAGAGAGAGAGAGATGCAGAGCCTGCTCTTCCTTCCTGTTAACCCCTGCAGAGCATACCAATAAAGAAAGGCTGTTTGGCACCTTATCAGCCGCTTGTCTTCATGTGAATCCAGGAAAGATTGATATGTATGGCCCTGGCAATCAGTAGCCTCGGTGGGAGATTACACATATTATAGAAATTAGTACAGTTAAACTTGATGATAATGTATTTTACTTCACATACATTTAGAAAGCCAGCAATAATGTATATACTATTGCCACTGTCTTCCTTCACACCATCACACACATCACAAGAATGATTATGCAACAAAGTTGCTTTTTATAAGTTCATTTTGCCAGTCCATATAGAATTACAAGAGGTGGGGATGGGAGGAAGAACACATGCCTGTGGTGTTTTTTATATTTCTTTCATGCCTAGTGCAAAGAGTCCTGTACTGAGTAGCATTCACTCTAATTATATAGCTTACATTTGGCTATACAACAATAAAGGACAGTTGTATTCAGAGCTTAGAAGGGTTCAGCCATCATTATCAGACTTCCCATTTCTGGATGAAGGCCTCTTGTTCTTGGAAACACATAGTTTATTCTTTTGAGAGCAAAGGAAACTATGTGAGCATAGGTCTATTTGAAAGTAATTGTATGTCTGAAAGCTTCCTTCTTTCCCTCAACCCCCTTCCACCCTGAGCATGTCACATTCCCATTACATCTTTGTAGATAAGTGATAAACATGGCTGTCAATTATAGAAATTTATATTGGAAGAATACCTTAGAGATCATCTATATTAACTCCTTCATCCTATAAATAAAGATATTGACACTCAAAAGGGAGGAATGGACTTCCCAAGATCATTTAGCTTGAAAGCACCAAGTCTTTTAACTCCAAATGCAATATTCTCTCTACCATACCACAGAGCTCATCACCTTTGATTTAAATCTTCCTTTTTCTCATCCATAAACCTTGTAAAATATAAAATGCAGAGGGCCTATCTAAGGTCTTAAAACATTCAGGATTCACATGATAATGAGATGTATCAACTATTTAGAATAACAGGCACTTTTAGACCGTTTCTCTTTGATTTAACAAATCAGGAACCTGGGGCCCAGGGAAGTAAATGATTTGCCCAAAACAGCACAAATAGTAAATTATAGAAGCAAGATATAAATCCAAGGCCTTTGACTCCAAATTCACCATTTTACCCCAATTTATCATATATTGCCTATGACAATAAAGGACTAATGGGAATTCAGATTAATACAATTTAATCCATCCTGACTCCAAAGGACAGATCATTAAACATTTTTATCTGAGCATTATTAATGTGGACTAATAAGCTCACTTGGTGGAGCCCTGGGCTCAAAAAATGCTATGGCTGGAAGGAATGCTTCAAGATGCTTTCAGATAAGCCCAGACTTTAAATCACACCCATAGAAGCTGTAACAATGACAATAATACTACCTATCATTTAAAAGGCACTTGAAGGTTTAAAAAGTACCTTTCCCTCTACCCACCCAGAAACCCTGATCTTGATGCAAACCCTCATCACCTCTCTTCAGAATGGTGGCTTCCTAACGAGTCTCAATTCTCTCTCTACTCTAATCCATATTCCATAGAGCTACCAAAGAGATTTTTCATTCTCAATGAAATCCAGTGAGACCTTACTGACTCTATAATAAGTGATATTTGTTTTTCAAGGATCTTGACAACTTGGTCCCAACCTAGCTTTCCAGCTTGATAATACGTGACTCCTCTTCCTAAACAACATAGTCTAGTCAAAATGGTGTTCCCCTCTGTTCCTTACACAGCGCCTTCCATTCTCCTTTCTTAAACCTTTACAGAGACTACTCCACATTCATGGAATATACTTCCTCCTCTTCATCTCTACATCTATGGATTCCTCATTTCCTTCAACATATAGATCGATCATGATGTCTTCCTTGCTCCTCCCCAAGTCCTCTCTAATTGTACTATTCTTTTTGTACTTTCTACTATAATTAATTTGTCCCTTCTGATTATTTTGTGTGTGTGTGTATGTATGTATATGTGTGTGTGTGTGTATATATATATATATATATATATATATATATATTCCCCCAATGCTCTTGGAAACTTTCCTAGATTACAAATTTTAGAACAGGTGCTATCACTGGAATAGAGATTTTCCCCATTTGGAAATTACTAAACTCCTAATGGAATCAGCAGTCCACTCCTTAGATATTTATTTTGAATTTCCCTACACACAGAATATAAACTCTCTGAGAAAATTGTTTCAGAGATTTTTTTTTAGTAGTTATGTCCCAACAAATAGCACAGCACCTGGCATAAAACAGGTGCCTAATAAATTCTTATTGGCTAGTTATAGTACTTGTTTGTAGGATATGATGGGGCTAAAATATGATTAACAGGGGTAAAGGTCCTCAATAAAGTGCTATACATACAGTTTCAGTTATTACGGCAGAAACCTTCTGAGATAAAAAGCTCTTTGTAACCTATAAAACTACATAAAAAGACACAATAATGTAATTAGCTAATCTTAATTCCTCCCCAAAAATTTATGCAATAACAAGAATAAAAAACTATCTTAGGAACTCTGAACAACACAATGAAAATAACCACAGATCTAAAGCATTCACCACCTAAAGTATTCTTGAAATCCCCAGAATTTCAAAATTAAAAATAATAACGGTATCCTGAACTAGAAACTCAGAAACCAAGTCAAAAAATGCTTCCCAGAATTTATGTTCTCCTGTTATCCTTTAGGTTATCCTTTAGGAATCCAAGATTACTACTCACCAGGATGAGGCACCAGAAGAGAATACTAAATAATAGTACTAGTATGTAAACTATGTAAAACAGAATAACCATATAATTAAAAGCTATCAAAACATTTGAACCACCATTTTTATTGCTGTTTATTATAGCAACTCCTTCCTTTACAACATAAGGAACTGCTGCTCCGGGAAAACAAGTCAAGAGTCAACCTTATGATCTTTGAATGATTCTATTTCCTGATAGCATAACCTAAAAGAAAGGGAGGGTAAAGATGTATCAGTCAATAAACAGAAACAGCAGGAGGTCTTTGGCTTTACTGGATAAACTTTGGAAACATGAAAACAACTGAATCATCAAGCCAAAATTTACAAGCCAGAATCATTTCAACCTCAACCTAAAGAAATGGCCTCCAACACTATACAAATCATACAACTCCTCAGGACTTGAGCATATCATCCAGAAAAACCCCACTAACAATGGCTACAGGTATTCTTCTAAATCCTATATGACTGTTATTAATATTATTATTAATTTAAAGACTTTTCATTTCCATTTTCTTAGTTGATTTATAGCTTACAAAAAAGATTTTCCCTACCATAGATGTCATTGTGGGTTGGTGGCACAATTTTATTATTCCCATTTTTATAAATAAGTGAGGATGAGAGAGATGGAAATAACTTGTTGTATGGGTAGCAATCAGCACAGCTATAATATGATTCCCACATCTTTGGATTCCCAAATACATTACTGTTCAGTGTAACACATCAGGTACACTAAATCTGGCACAGACTATGTGCTTAACCAATGTTAGTTCAATTAATCAATGTATTATTTTATTTTATAACAATATTATTTTTAATTATTATATTTATTAAGCACCCATTGCAGGTACCAAGCACTGTGCTAAATGACAGATAGTTGATTGTACAAATGATTGTTAACCACCCAAAGCAGTAAGATTTCAGGAATAACTCATTCTTCTTTCATCCCTTCCCTATAATCTTAAATATTGACTCTGGACAAAACATATTCAATCTGAGCTGCCAGGACAATCTTTTTTTATTACTTCTAGATAAAGCAGCTCAAAATTCATTTAATGAATTGAGGGATCCTTGGTCAATAGTCTTGGAAGGTGGCTCTTGTGGCCACACTCATCTTGACATTGGTCTTCACATTTATATATAGTTTCCCAAAATATCAAAAAAAAAAAAAAAACAAAACAAAACAAAAAAAAAAACCCAACCAATCTATTCATTCCCTATGCATAAAAATATCAAGGCATCATTAGTTATCCAAGATGAGTCAGCACCATTTTCAAGAATTATCTGGTATGAAATTAATCATCTGGCAAACTGATGAGATAGTGGAAGACTCCTTTAGAAACTGAATGAAACTGCACACAAAACCCAGGATTATAGTTTAAGAGCTAAAAGGGGCCATAAAGTTCAAGTACAATCCCCTAGTTTTAAAGATGAAAAAACTAAGGCACAGAGAAATTAAGACCAGAATCATACAGCCAGATAGGACCTGAGGTAGGACTTGAATGCAGTTCTTTTTGATTCCAAGTTTAGGGTTTTATCTATTGTACCATGGTAACAGGAAGTCAAACAGTACAAATTACCAAAAATAACAAAATTTAAATGTTTCTGCTCTTTTTCTCCCCACAGCCCCTGTTGTTTCTTTGGGAATTACAATAAATTACAGATAGACAAACAGAAAGAGGGATAAAGACACATGGGATAGGAAAATCAAGGGACAGCTAAATAGAGTACTTATTAAGCATTTACTATGTGACAGAACACCCAAGATTCACCTAACCTAAGCATCAGCTGAACAAAAATCTCCTTTACAATATATGATCAGTGTTATTTTACAGACTTTCAATGATAGGGAACTTGCAGTCTCAAAACAGCCCAATCCACTCAGGAACAATTCCAGATTGTTAGGAGGTCTTTGTAAACATTACGCCAAAATTTGCTTCTTTTTAAAGTTCCTAAATTCTGCCCTGTAGAGCCAAACAGAAGAGTTTAAATTCTGCCCTGTAGGGCCAAACAGAAGAGTTTCAATCTCTTTTCCAGGTATATAAAGAAAATGCTAATAAAAGGCTCACTGGCTATCTTATGTGTTTCAGATCTGTAGTGTTTCCAGGAGCTCTGAGAAGGGAAAAAAAAAAAACACCTTGGGTTAGTAAGAAAGATTTTCTTGGCAAAAATATATGAATTGAGCTAGACTTAATGAAGAATTAGTTAGGGCATTCCGATCTCATTCAGAAGTTTACATTTAACACTATTCTATGGATCTGTGAAAGTTTAGCATCTCTTTCTTTCTTCTTCTTTTTTTTAATTAAAGGTTTTTATTTTTCAAAACATGTACAGGTAATTCTTCGACATTAACTCCTTCAAAACCTTATGTTCCAATTCCTCCCCACCCTCCCTTAGATGGCAAATAGTCCAATATACAGCATCTCTTTCTTATGGGATAGTCCTAAGGCAGGAAAATTCCCTGATCTTTATCAGACCATTTAAAAAAAATTTTTGCACATTATTTCACACATTCTATATTCCTATGTTCCAGTTAAAATGGTCTCCTTGGCCGTTCCCTACATATGACATTCGATCTCCCCCTTGCATGCATTTACACAAGTTCATGCACTACACCTGAAATAAACTTCATAGAATCTCTGTTCTCTTTGAATATTCAAGTGCCATCTTTTATGCAATGTTTTCTTATAACATTAGGTCCTGGACCTTTTTAAAAAATAGCTATATAGGCTACCAATAACCAATATATACCAATATACTAATAGGCTTGGTACTCATATCTCATTTTCTGCCCCTTCTTGAATATCTTCCAAAACTAAATCATCCATAGTACTTACAAATCATCAGTACCCTCTGCCTATCTGATTAGCCACTCTGACTATAAGGCAGAGCCCTGGATTCGGTGGCCTCTTTTTAAGAAGGGGATCCAGCATAACTTCCTTTGAACATCTTCATTCCATCTCCCCCCACACACAAATATACGGACATATATCCATCCATTGCTTCCTTTTCAGTGTTGTCTTTTTTCATTAGGTTATAAGCTCCTTAAGAGCAGGGACCTCAAGGACCTCCTTCCTACCCAATGTTCCTTTCTTTCTTCTTGTATTTGTATCCCTAGCACATGGCACAGTGTCTAGTCCAGGTTAGCTATGTAATAAATGTTGACTATTGACTTTACTGATTATATTTCAATAAAATTGGTTTCCTTTGTAATTCTACATATGTTATTTAATGAATCTGAAAAGGAGTCCACAAGTTTTACCAAACGATTCTTTAAAAAACAGCCTTTTAATTTCAAAATATATGCAACATTCATCCTTGCAAAACCTTGTGTTCCAAATGTTTCTCTCTCCCTTGCCCCAACCCCCTTCCCTAGACAACAAGTAATCCAATATATTTTACCAAACTATTAAAAGAGACCACAGCACATGCACAAATAGGTTAAGAATCCCTATCTTACACAAAGACAATTCCAATTCATCTCACTTGCCATGGCCCTGTGAGAGAGAGAAGGGTGTGGAAAGGAGAAGGGGGAAAGGGGAAGGAAGAATAGACTTATTCATTCTGATAGAATGCAAGTTCTTTGAGAGTAGGGACAATTTCATGTTTATTCTTGCCTAATACACTATCTGGCATTTAGTAAAAGCTTAATAAATATTTCTTGATGTGACTTTAAGAGAACTTACCAGAAAAATCTCAAGGTCTTAAAAAGCTCAACAGTGTATAACAACAACAATCAAAAAAAAAGCTAGCCACTATAGCTTAAGAGTGAAAAATGTTAGTCACCATTAACCCAGATGATCTAGCTCTAGAACAATATATGATTTAAAAAAAAAAAAAAACCACCAATGAGAGAAATAGAAGATTCAAAAATAACCCTAATACTTTGAACATGGAAACATCGAATGTCTGACTCCTCTGCTTGTCATTCCCAATCTGACATAATTAAGTTTTTCTAGCTTTATATAATATTCCCCCTCACATCCCAGTTATTCTATGCTTTGGCCAAATCATGTTACTGTTGTTCATCTGATCATTATTCTGTGGGTATACTAATTCCTCTACCTGGAACACCCTTTTACTCCCTTCTTCACTAGTCAAATTGTTACCCAATGTTAAAGACCAACTCAGATACCTACATCTCCTGCAAACCTTTTTCTAAATTCCTACTAAGTGGGAACCAACTCTGATCCTCTAGTCTGAGTTATAACCCATTCCACAAACAAGTTAAACATTAATAATGTATAAAACACTGTACGAGGTGCTAGAGAATGCAGGAGGGGAAAAATGGACAGACTTTGGTATTGAGGAATTTTCATTTTAGTAGAGGATGCAAACAACAACCAGAAAAAATAAGAAGGGACCCAAGACATCTACACTTAAGAGACAGAAAATTGATTCTAACAAAGAGAACTGAGAAATAATCAGACAGGTAGAAAGAGACCCAGGATAGAACAGTATCAAGAAGTCTAAAGAAGAAATAGTATCCAGATGAAAGGTGTTCTTCCCAACATCAAAAGTTCCAAAGGAAGACAAGGATGAAGAAAAGCCTATCAGATTTGACAGGTAGTTCATGGATAATCTTGAAACAGCTGTAAGAAAATGATGAAGATAATAGATATTAATAAGGGGGAATCAAGATGGTGGAGTTGAGAGTGTTCAGCTGATCTCTTCCAACATTCTCCTCAAAAAATTTTTGTTAAATTACATTAAACTGGATTCTGAAATGGCAAAAGGCAATAAAAGGTTATAGTGATACATTCAACTAGCTTAAGAAAAAATAGGCTAAAAAGAGAGATCTGTGACATGAAGAAGGAAGATGGCTTGGGAATCCCCATAGGTCAAACCAGTGGTGGAACTATGTGGTAGCAAGAGAAGCAATAGCAGCTTCAAAAGTTCTCAAAACAGACAGTAAGGGGATTGACAAGTAGTCAGAAAAAGATTATAGGAGACTCCTGTGCTAGCAATAGACACAGGACAAGGCAACTCCATTGTCTATATCCATAGTTAAAGGTAGAAAGGAGCCCTTTATGTCTAGAGGAAATGGAAGACTTAAGAAAGAGTATCACTTCTAGCCCCAAGGGACCAGGGACCCTAAGGAACCAGCTTTTCTTCTTTCTTTCTTACAGGAAAATAGTAATCACACTGCTCTCCAGATCATACTACCCTAGAAGTCCCCAAAACTTCCAAAACCCCAGAATAAAATCAAATAAGAGTTACAGAGAGAAAATTAGGCCAAGAAATGAAAACAAAGACAGCTAGATGGTACAGCAAATAGAGCATCAGCCCTGGAGTCAGAAGGACTTATGTTTAAATCCAGATTCCAAAACTTTCTAGCTATCTGACCCTGAGCAAGTCACTTAATCACAACTGCCTCCCGCCAAGAAAGAATTTATAGCAAAAGAAGAAATTATGAAAAGACAACAGCTTGGGAAGAGACACACACAAAAAAATACTGAAGAAAAAAAAAGGTAGTCCAAATGGGAAAAGAATAACAAAAATTCACTGATACAAAAACGCCCTAAGAAGCAGAATTGGCCAAATGGGAAATGAGATACAAAAGCTCACAGGAGAAAATAATTCCTTAAAAATTAGAATTGGGAAAGTAGAATACAATGATTTCATAAGATATCAAGAAGAAATAGAACAAAGTCAAAAGAATGGGGGAAAAAAAATCCCAGAAATATTATAAAGATGCTAGCTACTCCGAACAAGACAATGACCCAAGACTATTCTAAAGGATACATAATGGAAAATGCTATCCATCTCCAGGGAAGGAGTTGATTAACTCTGAATATCAATTGAAATATACTTTTTTAAAATTCTGTTTTTATTATTTTATTCTGAATTTTCTTTTGCAACATGGCTAATTGAGAGGGTGATGAATAAAGAAACAGGCAACAAGTAGAAATGAACCTTTTTCAACATTTGACAGTGAAAAGGAATAGAGTTATATGGGTTAATAACTTGAAGAGGTCGTGGGGCCACTTGAAAAGGTTTATTTAAAAAAAGTGTGTTTTCAAGAAATCAAAAAGATCAACACATTAAGAGTGAGGGGTGATTAAAGGAGGAAGAGAGAGAGAAGAGTGGACATAACGAATAGAGAGATTATATTTAATGGGGAAACTCCTTTTAGAAAATGGAGAGGGTGGGGTTAAAAAGCACAACAAGCAAAGAAATTAGACTTGGTAATAATAAATATTAGTTCTTTCTCAAGAACTACAGCAAATAAGAGAGTATGGTAGGTCAGTCAGTCAGCACACATTTTCAGCACATTTTTCAGCACACATTTCCTGTGGAACATTCAACTTTATTAAGTGAGACCTAAACATAATCCTAGCCAAGGAGACTGAGGAGAGCTCATATAGGCAGGAAGAAAACTAAGAGAGGACAGTATCACTACTAAAAAGTGTTACTACCCTAGAGAGAAGTGGGTATCAAGGAAGAGAGGATGTAGGAGACAATAAGGATGAATGGCAGAACCAAGATGGCAGAGAAAAGACAGGGACTCTCTGAGCTTTCCCCCAAACTGTTCCAAATTCCTTTAAATAATGACTCTAAACAGATTTTAGCACCTCAGAACATACACAAAAAGACAGAGCAGAAAATGTTCCAGCTGAAAATAACTTAAAAGGTCAGCAGGAAAGGTCTGTGGCACCAGGGTGGGAGTCCAGCGCAGAATCCTGGTGCTGTCTGTGGGCCTTTGAATCAGAGGCAGTACTAGTGGTTTTTAGACTTCTCATCTCAGGGACACCAAAGATAAGTTGGAAGGTAAACAGAAAAGCAAGCAGGAAAGCTCTGTCAGTAGGATGAGGATGAGAGGGCCTGAGCAAACCAGCACTGGGCATGGGCAAAGGTGATCATGGAAGCTTCCAGAGGCCTCAGCTCATAGAAAGTTTTTTTTACTAGAACTAGAAGGGCTTTGTTGCATTAACAAACTAGGACTTAACAGAAAGAGAGGATTGGGGGCACTCCTCACGGTTTTAGCAGAAAAGTATACTTGTGATCAGGTCCCTAGAAGAATCTGTAAAAACAGTTTAGGACAGTGTATCCTCCACCCTGTAAATGGAGCCCTATTTTAACAAAGAGTTAAAAGCCCAGTAATACACTGGAAAAATTAGCAGACAACAGAAAAAGATTCTGACTACAGAAAATTACTATGGTTCCAAATTTTCTCTAATTTCATTGAGCAGCACACAAGTAGGAGAAAAGGCAATAAGGGGTAGAATTAATCCAAGGTTAAAGCACGACAAAAAAAGATATTCAATAAGATATGGGCAGGTAAGAGATGTAAGAGACTACATGAGTGAATGCTGAGAAAGCCTTTCAGGTAAAAAAGAGGAAAAGTGATGAGGAAGGTTCTATTATAGACGGGCTTGATTTTCCTCAAAGATCACAAAGTACATTGTTTATTCTCTACATGTACCCTGATCACATTTCACTGCATAGTATACAGTGATGATTGTATCTGCACAAGTCCAAATGGACTGAGATCATAATCTACAGAAATTCTTTTATTATCCTTGGTTCTTAGAACAGATCAGCAGACTGGAAATGGAGAGGAAAATGATGATAATGATAAAAATGAACAAATAAATAGACAGATAAACAGATAAATAGAGGCTTCTTTAAGCAACGGATACTACCCACCTGGAATCTGTGAACCAACTCCAAGGATTGGCTATCATTCTGATCAGCTTCCAGGATGACATCAGTCAGTTTGTGTATGATCACATCCAGTGGGCCCTGCTCCTCAATTGGTCTGCTAAGGTTGAGCTAAAGGAATAAGAGACAGAAAGCACAATATTTCAGTCTTTAAAGCAGTGATACCATTCTCAATTGCCAAACACTAAATATATCAGTCAGCATTTAGTAAGTATCTACTATATAGTAACTGAGAAGGCAAATACAACAAATAAACATCCCTGTATACAAAAAGTTTTTCATTCTAATGAGGGAGACATGTGTATGTGTGTACAAATGTGTACATATATATATATATATATAATATATATACATGTATACACACATATGTACATAAAATAAATGCAAAGTAGATTAAGAAGGAGAAGTAGAAAACACTGAGAGAAAAGAGGAATAGTGTTGAAATCAGACAGTATTTCATGTAGAAAGTGGTACTTAAATTGCATCTTGAAGAAAAGAGAAAAGCAATGTGATAGAGATAAAGGAGGGCATTCTAAGTATAGGGATAGCCAGTACAAAGGCATAGAAATGGGAGATGCTGTGTCATATGGAAGAACAGAAAGGCCAGACTGATCCCACAGTATGGACACAGTTATGTCCAACAAGGCAGGAAAGATAGGAGTCGGGTTAGCTAAGGCTTTAAAAGCTAAACAAAAGAGTTTACATTTTACTTTCAGAAGCACTAGAAAGTCAACTGAGAAAGAGTATGACATGGTCAGAGCTATGCTTGAGGAAAATCAATCACAACAGAATGGAGGATGGACTAGAATGCGGAGAAAACTAGAGTCATGAAAACTAATAGGAGGCCACCAGAACTAATCTAGGCACTAAATAAAGAGGGCCTGAATTAATTTTACAACTGTAAATGTAGAGAGAAGGGGTTGGATGCTAAATGCATAGATAGACATGGATAAAAAGATGGGCAGACAGAACAAAGAGAAAGACAGAGATCAGATCTTTGATTTCACCAATATAGAGAATTGCCAAAGGAGCAAAGTCCTCCTAACAATACAAGTCAGCACCTTCTCTAGAACTTAGCCTTGTAGAACTACTTGACACGCTAAAAAGTTTAAGACTTGCCCAGGGTCACAGCATCAGTAGGTAAGGCTTGAACTGAAATCTTTTGGCTCTTCAAGTTTTCTATCCTACATATATATACTGATGATATAATGATATGATATGATATATAATTTATATTATAGTCTATCATATTATATTTTCATTATTTTTCTCTAAAAACACCTAAGCTTACCAACAAATTTCTTAAAAAACAAAGCGTGTGCCTTTTCTTTCATCTATGGACAAATAGCTATATTGTGATATATCATATAACAAAGTTATATAATTATATTTTGAACATTACATGAAGGTTTGCAAAGTAAAAATATGCAAAATTTCAATAGATTCTCACAACAATTCTGCGAGGTAGGCATTATTATTATCCCCATTTTATAAATAAGGAAACTAAAGCTGATAGAGCTTAAATGATTTTTGAAGGATGTAAATTTTGAGTCAGGATTCAAACTGAGCACTCAAAACAAGTGCCCAATAAATCCCTATTAAGTAGAATCTGATGTGACTGATTTTTTAAGCCCTTAATAAAGGCTTTTTGAGACAGATCCACTCTTGATTCCAACCGGGCTTTTTATCTTCTAAAAAAAAATGACTCACAATATTAAAATAACGAAATATAACCATACTATGTTATAATGGCTCATACTTTAAAAGGATCTATTGTTTCATAATCTGATTTTTATCATTTTATAGCTGAGGAAACTGAGGTAACATAGGCAATAACTTGCAAAACTGGGATTCCAATCTAGGTCTTTGGATCTCACATCTAATACTTTATACTGAACCATGTTTGAGTAAAGTATTTTCCTTGCAGTCAAAAGACCTGTATGACCTTAAGGAAATCATATATTATTCCATAGTCTCAGATTCTTCCTCTGTCAAATAAAGGGATTGCATGAGACATCATCTAAGATTCTTTCCTTCTCTAAATTATGTTTGCAAACTGTTCTATATCCATACTCACTTGATCTTCACAATAACTCTGTGAAAAAGATGGGGCCATTTCACAGAAGAAAAAACTACGACTCTGACAAATTAATGGGCAACTTGTTAAAGGCCACATATACAATTCCTTTCCCTGTGATTAGATAGGGAAGTGCAAGCTATGATAGGAAAGAAAAGGCCTTTTGGTATGGTATTCTAGCCTTAGGACACTTTTTCAATCTATTTCACTGCCCTGCTCCCCTCAAATTCTCAAAACTGGGGAAGAAAGGTTAAAGGCACATAGTCCTGGACTCTAAGGGAGGGATGTGGTGATCTGGGCAAGAAGCATACTCAAGTGAGACACGTAAGGCTACAAATGACAAACAGATTGCCTAGATGTATCTCCAATGTCCCTTTTCAATCATTCCCCCTAACTTGGCACATTTCCAAAATTAAACTTTATGGCATTCTTTTTGGGAAGCCTAGAAGAGAGTGTATTCCTCAGAAGTATCCTTCTCTCTCCAGATGCAGGCTGATGATGAGGGCAAACAGGCAGTCTCAACTATTTGAATTTCTCCTCTCTTGGAATTTGCCTCACACAGTGTAGACCTGACAACCAAAAGCTGTTTAGAAAATAGGCTCTTCATGTTCCAGTCAGATCCTCGAAAGGTAAACATTTCTGATTTGGAAGCTGTCCACCTTCCTTTGTGTATTTTCCAAGCATTTTTTATGCCAATAAAATCTTTTCATAAGAACAGAAAGTTGGGACAGCACTGGATTTATCTATGGTGAAAATTCATGGTTCTCCACTTCCCCTGCCCCCACTAAGCCTCTTACCAAGATCTATCAACTTCCTCTCAAGATGGTTTCTCAAAGTTTTCTTCAAGCTTATCCACCTATCTACTCTGAAATCAAGATCAGATGGTTGAGACCTGGAAGGAACCCCAAAAATCATGTAATCCAAACCTTTAATTTTCCAGGGGAGAAAAAACTGACATATCACAAGAAGCCAGGAAAGGCCAAAGTCTATCTTTCTCATCTTCAAAGCCTAAACATTAAAAGTATGATGATATATAATTTTCTTATACAAAAAAACTTCAGTGGAGTTAGGGCCATAATGGGGGGCCTTGCAAAATCATCTTGTCCACTTCTCGAGTTATAACAAATAAATAACACCAACAGATTTCAAAATTTGGAAATTCTTTGGCAAACATCACATTTGATCTCATAATGAAACATATAGATCCCATAGGTTTTGTCATGCCAATTTATATTCTACAAATTGAGGGCCATGACTATTCAATGTTATAGAGAAAACTCTTGTCTCTCAACCCAACATTCTCTTCACCACAACTAACTCGCAGGGTTGTTGTTAGGATCTAGTGATATAATATTCATAAAGTATCCTGGAACTCAGCTATATAATCCTCTTGTGCTTCCTTTTACCCAACCCCTTCATATTAGAATATAAATTCCTTCAAACTTTTTTGTATTCCCAGCCCCTGCCCAGGACTTTAGACATAGTAAGAAACATTCTAAATCTTTACAAAATTGAGGTTTTCAGCAAAGAAAACAGAAGTTTAAAGAATGAGATTTGTAGATTCGTAAAAAAACAGACTTTCCCATAGATGATAAAATTCAGATTCAAAGAGGATAAATGATTTATACAAAATCACACAGCATACCAGTGACAAAGCTAGGAATTAAACTCATGTCTCTTTTCTAGGTCTACCATATACTCTGTCACACATCAAGGTACTAGCAGAGCTACAGCTAAAATCCAGGTCTTCTAACTTTGAGTTACTGTGATTTCCATTATAACATGCTAAAGTTGGATCATATAATGACAAATGAGAGAGGCCACAGAGTAGTAGAGCCAAAAGAAGTTCCTAACAGAGCATTCTCTGCTATTTAAATCACAGGTGAGTCTAAAAAAAAAAAAAAATTCTATGTACTGTGCCTATATGGTAATACCAGGAAATTTTACTCAGATACCTTTTACTTCATAATAAATCAACTTATCTATGTTCCCAGGAAGGTTCAATGCCTCTCCCATGGACACTAATGCTTGCCACAGGGGGACAATTTTCAAGGACTGTTTATGGAACACAAATGCAGAAGTTGGATTAGCTGAGCAAGAAACAAGTAACTTTAGTCTCAATGTTGCAACTTATTCATCTTCTAAAAGAAAGGTATATTTTGGAAACCCTGGAAACATTTCACAAGCTTAGTATCTTCAATCTGGCAAGGGTAAAGAGTGTACATTATGTGTGGCTCAAAATGGTGAGTGATCACCATTATTAAAAAAGCTGGAGAGCAAAACTAAAGTTTATTATACATTCTCACGAAAAGTAGGTGTCCCTCTAGTTGGATAAGCAATTGAAAGGAGGAGGTACTTTTGGGATAGGTTTTACACTTTAAATAGTCCCCAATGAAAATACCCCTCAAACCTCTGACCCTCCTCACCTCATCAGCTTAGGGTCTTACATTCTAAACTTGGGAATTACCCAGGAAAGTGAATTCTGGCCAATAGGTACATAGCTGCCAATATTTGAACGAGGTAGGAAGAAAATTATGTCAAGGGAGAATAGCAGGAAGGGGACTTAGATATGCTGCTGAGTCAATGCCCAAGGACCTTCAGGCTTACTCCATCTCTGGGGTAGATGAAGTCTTACTCAATTTTCACAACTGTCTTGAGAGATCTCACTCCATCTCGTTCAATTATCATAAAAGTTTTCTGAGTTTTCTGATCACTTTTCACATAAGCTTCTTCTACTCTCCCCTCACATCTCAACCTCCAAGTTAACAAAAGATTTCCCTAGACTTCCACTGCCTCCTAATTATCTTTTTCTATCTTAGGAATCTTATTTTTCAAGGAACCAATTGACACCTTCAAATGAGAGGGTTGCCTGCTGTGCCAAATAAGAGGATTTATGAAAGCTACAAGCTATATTTTCAAGTTAAGCTGCTGAGGATATTTTGCTGAACAAGCAGAACAAGAAACTAGTGTTGGCAGGGTGACCACAAATGCAACTCATATTTGAGAGTAGGAGCCCAAGAAAAGAACAAAGAGCCTGAATGTTTCTAAAAATGGTTTCCATTGTTAAAAGCAATAATAATAATAAATGTGCGGGGGACAGGAGAGTGGGGTTGCATGCCTGTAGTCCTTGGTACTGGGGCTAAAGCAGAAGGGTCCCTTCAAGTAGAAGCTTTCTATGTTGATCAACAGTGGGAAGGGGTCCATGAATGGCAGGTTAGACCTTCAACCTGGTTGAAAATAAGGAGATCTAAGCTTCCACAAAAACTTGGATGACTTTGGACGAGATTTGTGACAAGGATCCCTGGGGAAAAAAGTTCTGAATCAGTTGAGAATCTTTTACGTCAAAGAGGACTTAAGGGATAAAAGACAGCCCCTTTGAACTCCTCATTCAATGGAATATCAGAGCAATTCACCAGAGAATGCCCTGCAAAGAATCATAAAGATGGAATGAATCTTTGAGGTCTCACCTAGTTCCAACTTCACAAAACTGAAGAGAAAAATACTGTACTTTAGTCCCTTAGGTTAGTGTATTAAAAAGAAATACACATTGTACTACAAAAATACTCCTGCATGAGAAGTGTATTAAAAAGAAATACACATTGTACTACAAAAATACTCCTGCATGAGAATATATTTTCCCTACTATTAGCAGGCAATCTCTACAAGAATCCTATTGTCAATGTTTTAATTATGGCCTGGAGAGAACTGTGGGGTTCTCCAGGACTATAACAGAGGAGCACACCTGGCTCTGATCAATTACATCAAACTGGGTTTATTTTTGTGGCCCCAAGTGGGGTGTACCATCTGAGAACTAGTTAACCTTCATCACCAAGATGGTAACAGATGGATGAAATTCTTAGCCACTCTATTGTTAGAATGAATATCCATTTAGATCAAACCATCAATCATTTAAATACTGAAATAGCAGCATGTAAACTTCCTGACACTAAACAGACTTTGATTTACAAAGAATATATAACATGAAAGCAAAAGGTATACACTTCTATCATATACACACAAAACACATATACATACTCTTTGCAAAGGTTTGTTTTTTTTTTAAATAATGTAAAGACAGTAGTTGTGATAAACTTTCATTTTTGAGGTTTCCTACAAACTAACATCCAGTCTGCCCTCCAGAAGTCATGGGTAAATGATCTAGAAACTTCACTTTAAAGTTTATACTTTTAGATCTGGGGCAGGTTACTCAACAACCCTGAAAAATTAAAAAAAAAAAATCATGCATACCCATCATACCCAGATTACCTGCGTTTTTTGCCTTTCTTTGTATCCCCAAACTTAGCACAGTACCATAGTAAACACTAAGTACTTAATAAATGCTTGTTGACCTGACATTAACTATATCCCCAGGGGGTAGGGCGGTGAGGTGGGGAGATATTAATTGAAATAATGTTAGTGGACAATAGGAACACATTTATGTACACAAGAATCCCATTGACTTATGGGAAGTCAGTATGGACAGGGTGATCACAAGTTTATCTATATGTAAGGCATTGAACACTAGTTTTGTCATGTGACAATAGCATTTAATTATAATATATTAATGAAGCTAATTGGGTCTAGATTGTTTCTTTATACTTCTGGGATCTTTGCTTTCTTTAGTATGGGCATACAAACCAAAACGCTCTAAAAACGAGTCAGTCCTAAAAATGATTGTGACCTATGTGCAAAAACGTTTGTTGCAGCTCTTTTTGTGGTAGAAAGAAATGGAAATTGAAGGGATGTCCATCAACTGGGAAAGGGTTGAATAAGTCGTGCTATTTGAATATGTAAAGGAATGCTATTGTTCTATAAGAAATGATGAGCAGGCCGATTTCAGACAAGCCTGGAAAGACTTACATGAACTGACGCTGGGTGAAGTGAAGAGAACCAGAACATTACACATAATAACATTAATATTATGTGATGACCAACTCTGACACTTATCTTTTCTCAGCAATTCCAATAGACCTAGGGTAGAAGATGCCATCTACATTCACAGAAGAATCTATGGAAATTGAATGGGATTCAAAGCATACAATGTTCACTTTTTTTCTTGTGATTTTTATCTTTTGTTCTGATTTTTTTCAAAACATGACTGGTATATTTATTAAATAGTATGCTTAAATGTTATGTTTAATGTTTATATATTATTAAACATTTATACTTATATATTATATCAAAATGAATGCTTAAAACTGTCTTTACATGTCATTGGAAAAAATAAAATATTATTAAAGAAAAAAAAATGTTGTGACCAAAAACTAACAAAAAAAACCCCTCATCAACATGATAATGGCACTCTCCAAACTTACTTAGGTTGGTCCTTGGACAACAGACACAAAATCATGTTACAGGAGGGGAGGGTTTCCACAGAATCATGAATGTATAGTTACTAAGGGTCCTTGGACATCTATTCCACTGATTTCCTCATTTTACATATGGAGATACTGAGGTCTAAAAAGGTAAAATAGAATATAGCCCCAAACCACACAAAGTTATGTGTACCAGAACTAACAGATGAGCCCAGATGTCTTAAGTCTAATACAATACACTCTTTCCATTTATAACATGATTCTTTTCTAACTTGATAAAACCTGCCAGAACTCCACAGGGGGGAAGAGAGAGAGGGGAATAAGCAATATCACCATTTTTCTGTGATTAAACTCACAACAAAAACAGACTTCTTCATGTAAAAGTTTTCTTCAGGCACCAAGAGGGTACAATAGAAAGGATTGGGCCTGGAGCTCAAATTCAGTCTCAGATATTTAATACTCTGATCCTAAGCAAGTCACTTTAGCTTTCAGCCTCAGTTTCCTCATCTATAATAGATAATAGATATTACCTACTTTCTAGGTTCCTGGAAGGGTCAAATAAGCTCATATGTATAATACTTGACAAACTTTCAAGAATTAAGTAACTATTATGTTATCATGATGATGATGATAATGATGACGACAATGACGATGATGATGTCATCTTAAAAAGACCTGGGGGAAGCTAGGTGACAAAATAGACAGAGCACTGGTACCAGAATCCAGAGAAATCCAATCTCAGACAACTGATCCTTGCTGCCTGACCCCGAAATTACAAGCCACTTAATATCCTCCTCTTCTCCCCACTTCCTCCTCCCCTGCCTCTCTCTCATCTCTCTCTGTTTCTGCCTGTTCTTTCTCCATCTTTTGTCTTCTCTTTTTCTGTCTCTATCACTCTGTCTCTTTATTTGTCTATTGTTCCCTCTCTCCCTCCCTATTTGTCTCCATCTCTGTCACTCTCTCTTTCTCCCTCCCCCCCCCCCCCCCCCCGGATCTATACAGAAATATCAAAATGTAAACCTGTTCAATTCACATTCTAATTTTTACTACCTAAATAGGTTATTGTCACAGACTTTTTGCTAGGAAGAGAAAGCCCCAGGAATAGCTCTGATGTATCTAGTTAGATCTTCCCTCAGGGTAGCTCTTAACGAATGGTATAAAGGTCTTTTTGCCCAGACTAGCAGAAAAACTGGCACAAAAGGCAGATGTGTAGTTTCCTCAGTCTAAGAAACTTCTCTGTCAATACTTCTTCAAACAAGAACTATGGCCTTCAACATGACCCTAAAGTATGGTACAAAGTCTGAGGTCAGAAACTCTGGGTTCAAATCCTACCTTGGCTACTTGCTACCTGTGGAACTTCAGGCAAGCAATTTAACTTCCCTTATGGACCTCAGTTTCCTTATATGTAAAATAAAAGGGTTTAACACTGAGATCTCTATCAACTTTAGATCAAAGTTCATATGAAAAACACCTTTCAAATCCTATGTATGATTGTAGACAACCAAAACATTATAAAAATATCACCAGCCAAATTTTCTCCGGCCTCCAAGATTAGCACCCCATCTATAGCCAAATTGTCACCACCCAACTTTATATGGGTTTAGGGTTTATTTTTAGTCCAACCTGTGATTTCACAATGTAGGAAATTCATAAGAGTGAAATTTCTCTTTATCAAAGCAGAGCTGACTCCAGAGAGTCTGGGAAAGAGCACATTTTCCAGACAAACTTTTTCTAAGAGAAGCAGTTTCATTCAACTGGAGATCTTGGGCAAATCACCCTCCACTGATCTTTTGGGTTGGTGGATCTTCAGGAATTTCACTCAATTGAAGATCTAAGCCTGGTATTGAGTGGCTTGAGACTCCAAGATAAGTATCTAGGCCGGGGGACATTGGCTCTTTTTTCAACTGGAAGCCTTAGCCTTCTATAAAGAATAATTCTGAACTCCAAATCTTCGCCCAAGTCTGGAGTAGGAATTATGTTTTTGCCAAGGGACCTCTCCTCTTGACACAATTGCCTACCAGGACTCTTCCCCGCTGTGAAGACATTCTCTTCTCAGTACTAACTTTTATTTCCCTAATAGCACTTTGCCACTCAGAAATCGATCTTCCTCAAAAAGCTGACTTCTTAGTGCCAATAAATTTCCCTTTTGCCATTCAAACTTTTTGGGTTTGTGAATTCCTTTCACGTTGGACCCGCGCCTCCAACCAAAGAGGGGATTCCCACAACTCTCTGCACTGCCTCTAGAACAGCATCAGACTGGCAACAACTCTCTAAGATAGAGCAAGCATTTATTAATCTTACTAATCAAGCATAACTTAATCATTTATTTTATTAATCATTTAATCTATATTAAGTACTAGGGATATAAATTCAAGCAAGACAGTTCCTGCTCTCAAAAGAAGTGTATATTTAATGAGGAGAAATCAACACAAAAATAAAAGCTGCAGGTGGAAGGGCATAGAAGGTGGTTTGTACAAGTGTGTAGTGTGGAAATTGCTGAGAAACGTGGAGGCCAGGTTGGGGGCAAGACAAGACCCAAGCTCAGACCTATCCGAGCCTGACTACTCTGGGATAGGATCCAAGTTGAGATGGGGAATAGATGATCCTGTCTCCACAGCCAGCTCCCTATAAATAAAAGCTGAAAATTGCCTATTCCAGAGGCAAGTACAGAAACAGATTTGTCTGCAAATTCAATTGATGCTAATATAGACAGAGCACTGTTTAGGTACTGAAAGATTATCTTTGCCCTCATGGAATTTACAAGTTAACAGAGGGGATAAAACATGTACCCAGATCCATATAATGCAAAAACTGATTTTGTTAAGGACAAAGAATAATAGAAGCCCAGTGGTTAATAAAGTTTGAATTACAGCATAGAATCCCCATATTTTTATTTATAATAATCTGTTTCTGTTAGGCGAAACTAAAGGTGGGTCAGAGAAGCTGGAAGAATAAAGTCAGTTACTGGATACTTTGGAAAGAATACTGGATCTCAAGTGACCAGCTTTACAATACTATGGCCTTGAATAAAAGGATAATCTCTTTCATCTTTACCACAAAAAGGTTAGGGTTCTGTAGGATCATCTACATTCTCAAGCAACCAGTTCTGGAATCAGGACTGGTTCAAATACTATTCAAATACAACTTCATAAAATTAATAGGTATGTGACTCTAGAGGAAACCACTTTGAACTTATGTTTCTTCAACTGTAAGATGGGAATAACAATAGCACTTACTTCCCAGGAATCACACTTGTAAAATCACACCAGGTACTGGTTAAGTACCTGGCACACAATAGGAACTTAACTGATATTTGTTTCCTTCTTTCTTGGGTCCCTTTCCAGGTCTAATATTCTCTACTTCTATTACAGTTAAATCTTTTTCTATTTCTAATGCTCTATATTCTAGATGGCCCCAAGCTTCAACATTCTCTGGAGCTGAAAGGGACCATCAAGGTCCCCTAATGTGTTTAACTCATTTATTTGACAAATGAAGAGACTGAGTCCCAGAAAGAAGTGATTTGCCCATGGTCATTTTCCTGATTGTGTGCAATCCTCTTTCGGAAGCACCCTGCTACTCTTCCTTTCCCAATGATTCTGATTCAGTGAAGCCCAGAAATTCTGAAGGTTATTTTCAAGAGCTAGGAAATCTCCATTAACTATATACTTCTTTAAAGAACAAAAGAGCTTCCTCTTCTATAACTCAGAAAAGCCCAGGATCCTCTCAACACAACTCCCATAAGACTAAAACCACGGTCACCATCACCACCATCATCAGCAAGCAACGACCCTGTCTTGTCCATAAAGGAGGAGGACAAACAAGCACAACCTCAATGGCAGAAAATGCAAAGAGCCTAAAAGCTAATTTTCTCTTTGGCAACACTGATTTTGCTTTGGACTCCAGAGTCTGCCAGTAACATAAAACAATAGACCCAAAAGAACTTAAAAATGATATATCATGTTAACAAATTTGGAAGAGATTTCAAAACTTATCTGGAAGGGATCCTGAGGACCAGCTAAACTAATCCAAACCCCTTACTTTTCAGAACAGGAAATTGAGATTCTAGCATAAAATACTTGCCAAGATTACACAGGTAAAGAATTAGAGTCATCTTCTCTGATTTCAGGATTAGTGCTTTCTTCTACCCTCAATCAATAGAACCAAACACATTTACTACTACTGATTGAATAATCAGGCTCTGAAGATGCAAAGACAAAACCGAAGCCTCTGTTTTCCAAAAGTTGGGTTCCATTTGAGAAAATAACTAACACATATGTAAATTTTAACATATACAAAGTAAATAGAAGGTTGTTTAGGGAGGGACAGGACAAAAACTATCAAGAAAGACTTCATATCAGAATACAGTATGTTTGAGCTGGAAGGGACCTTAGAAGATAATAATACCTTAAATAGCTGTGATTTCACTTCTTCAAACCAAACTATAAGTACTCTGTAATTTAAATCTTCAAGAATTCGTCCAGCCAAGATATTGATCATTCTCTTGAATTCTTTTCACCTTGTTTACAAACATGACCAGATGTTTCCCAAGAGTAAAACAACAAGTACAACAAAAATTTAAAAATGGCAAAAAAAAAAAAAAAACATCTTAAGCCTGATCCTACTCTCTTCTCAAATTGTCATCCATACAGGCTCATTGATTTAGAGTAGAATGGAAAAGGTTACCAAATTAAACTCCCCAATTTTATAGATGAAGAGACTATAAGCACCATATTAATACAGTCACTAAGTGTCTAAGTTAAGTTTTTGGACCAAGGTTTTTCTGATTTCAAGTCTCATGACCTCACCACCTAAAAATACCACAAGTCATTTGAGAGCATGCTAAATCAATTCAATACTGTGATTGGGACTCTGGGAAATATAAAATATGCTTAACATACATATTATCTTAACTAAAAAAACTTAAATAAAAATCTCACTAAATATATCCTAAAGCCAAAGCTATTCATTCAGTAGTCACCTAGTAGCTTGATTTTGAAAAACAAAGGAGCCATAAGGGAACTAACCTAAGTGATAGGTGATTTCTACTGATGAAGAGGTAAAATAAGGATTAGAAGTGGTAAACAGAAATAGATTCAGGAGAGCAATCACCTCTAAAAAGCATATTATATAAAAGTTCATGACATGGAGCAAACATGACAAGTCATTCATTACAGATTACAAAGTTTTGCTATTTATTATGTGAATAGCACAGGATTTAGCAAGGATAGGAGGTTAACAAGGGGCAAGAAAAGTTCCCCAATAGAATTTACAATTAATTGAGAGGAAGAAGCCATTAAAGGGAAGACACCAAGCAGTAGGAATATGGTATAGCAAACCAACCTCAAAAGGGAGATTAATAGGGGAAAGGGATTATACCATTAACTAGCAAGTTAACCCTAAAAGAAATTTAGTACCCTAAAAAGAAACATGTAACAAGGAGAAAGACACCATGACACAGGAGTACCTCATGGAAGGCTGGCTCACAATTAACCAGGAGAAAGAAGCCATTAAAGGGAAGTCTCTCTTAGTGGGAAAGAGTACCTGAGAGTGGATTTAGTCCTAAAAAGGAGTTAGGAAAAATCTACACTATAAGCAGATCTTCTACAAAGGAAATACTGGGGAGGAGGGGAGGGGGGTGTGGGGAGAGGAAGGGAGCGCAGGTGACAAAAATCTTGGCCTTCTGATTAGATAAGTAAAGATGGGGTTTCTAGAGACTCCCTCCCACCTGGGGTGGCACAATAATAGAAATTCCACTTGAACAAAAGGCTCTCATTTCTAAAATATATAAAGAATTGACTCAAATTTATAAGAATTCAAGCCATTCTCTAATTGATAAATAGTCCAAGGCTATGAACAGACAATTTTCAAATGAAAAAATTAAAACCACTTCTAGTCATTTGAAAAGGTGCTCTAAATCATTAATGATCAGAGAAATGCAAATTAAGACAACTCTGAGATAGCACTTATACACCTCTCAGATTGGCTAAAATGACAGGAAAAGATAATGACGAGTGTTGGAGAGGATGTGGGAAAACTGGGATGTTAATACATCTTGGGTGTAGTTGTGAACTGATTCAACCACTCTGAAAAGCAATTTGGAATTATGCCTAAAGGACTATCAAACTGTGCATACTCTTTGATCCAACAGTCTTTTTAACTAGGCTTATATCCAAAAGAGATCTTAGAGAAGGGGAAGGGACCTACATGTGCAAAATTGTTTGTGGCAGCCCTTTATGTAGTGGCAAGAAACTGGAAACTGGGTGGATGCCCATCAGTTGGAGAATGAATGTTATGGAATATTATTGTTCTGTAAGAAATGACCAGCAGGATGATTTTAGAGAGGCCTAGAGAGACTTACATGAACTGATGCTAAGTGAAATGAGCAGAACCAGAACATCACTGTACACAGAAACAGCAAGATTACATGATGATCAATTCTGATGGATATGGCTTTCGTCAACAATGAGATGATTCAGACCAGTGCCACTTGTTCAGTGATGAAGAAAGCCATATACGCTGAGAGAGGACTGTGGGAACTGAGTATGGACCACAACATATTATTTTCACTCTTTTTGTGGTTGTTTATTTGCATTTCATTTTCTCTTTTTTTTTTCCTTTTTGATCTGATTTTTCTTGTGCAGCATATTTGTGGAAATATGTACAGAGGAATGCACATGTTTAACATATAATGGATTACTTGCCATCTAAGAGAGGGGGTAGGGGAAAGGGAGGGAAAATTTTTGAAATACAAGATTTTGTAATGGTGAATGCTAAAAATTATCCATGCATATATTTTTAAAATAAAAGCTTTAATTTTTTAAAAAAAGAACAAAAGATCCCAACAGAGTCCTTCCCTGCTAAAGCTTACCCAGCCACCCAGGACCTCATCACTGGGAAGGAGAAGACAGATATGAAAAGGAGGGGAAGTAAGAAAAAAAAAAAAAAAAACTCATGGAACAGGGGTAGCCAGAAAGAAGAGGTTATCACATATAAGCTCGAAGTTTCACACAAAGGTAGACTTTTCAAATTACAGAATGTCAGAGCTAAAAGAGCTTTCCAGCACAGAACATTCTACCAAACAGAGATCAACTAGTTGAGTGGGGCCAAACTCAGATAGACAGAGTCACTAAACGATATTTGAAGGATTCTTCATATGTATGTAAACTGACTTAGAAAACTACATCTTAATCTTGTTTTATTTTATTTTTGTTCATTGTCATTGTAATTTGGATTCAGGACTTTAGAAGACACTGGGAGAAGTGTTGTGGGCCATGTGTTTAATAATTTTGGTCCAGTCCAATGCCTTCTTTTGATATAAGAAACAGAGAAAGAGCAAGAGATTTGCCTAAAGTTTTGTAATTAGTAACATATTTTTAAAAATATTATCTTACTTTTATTATTGATTTTTGGTTTTATATCACTCCATTTCTAAATATGTCTCCCAGTACCTTAAACACAGAGGAATCTCATGTAAACAGAGAGGAGAGAGAGGAATCCCATGTAAACAAAGAGGAGAGAGGGAAGGAGCTGTTCAACAAAATGAAAAACACATGAACTATATGAAGGAAACACCTCTTTTACAGGTGGTGTTAATTCAATAATGTCCACAGGCTTAACTAAATGTTGCTCTTCTGACTAACCCACATTGTTGCTGTTTCTTCAAAAGACCATGTGGCATAAGGAAAGAATTGATATTAGGCCAAAATTCAAGATGCAGCTTTAATACACAAAAAACAACTATGGGACCCCTCACTTACTCTGATCCTTCATTAAAGTGGTGGAAGTGGTGGTGGTGGCTGCAGTGGCAAGGCAAACAATATGGGGTTATTATTATACACAAGGCCTTATATAACTTGACCATTCTGTTCATATAAATGTGAATAATGATGCTGATGTTAAGTACTACAAACCCTGAATCTTACACAAAGGTGCCAGCATCTGAGCCAGGCTATTTGATCTTTCAGCTTTTTCTTAAGAGCTCTAAGTAATATCCATAAGGTCACTGTCACGTGAAGGTATTAAATTAAATACAGGCAGTAGAGGGACAAAATTCAATTGAAACAACAAAAGTACTCTTTTTAAAGAAGGAAGGGGATGGAGAAAGAAAAGTTAAGAGAAAGGGAGACTCTAGAGAAGAAAAACGGGCCACCACTAACTCCACTCCCTTTCCCATGGATCACAGGTTAACTATGTTTGAGTTAAAGAGCCAGCAATAGGATACAATGTTTTGCCTGGCAAGCTTACCTTCCCAACCTAAACTCACTCCACTCATTGTAGAGGGCCAGTACTCTGAAAAGGTGTACTTAAATCTAGGTCAGCAAGGTACTTATAGCTAAGCATATACTTAGTACTTAGTATGGTGATGTAATGGTTGCGCATGCTCAGTGTATTGTAGTGATGTAATCGTACTGAGGTATTTAAGGGAGTCTCAAACACAGAACACTCAGCCACAGACACAAGAGAAGATTCCAGACTACATCTTTGACCAGTCACATAGCAGCTCTCCTGCCTCCTTCACTCCTCCACTAAAACCAAGGATTTAGGCTAATCCCGAAGTCCTCTAGAGAGCTAATCCAGCCTTTACAACTCATGAATACCTCAAGTCCTTATTTCTTAGCCCCTCCTTCCATAGTAACACTTCTAGAGGGGGAACTTTCCCTCCCCTCTCTCCTCTATTTCCCATCCACCCAAGGATCACTAGATTATCCTCTGAAATAACAAAGTTAAAACAGAATTTGTTTACATACAATAATTGTTTATTACTGTTCAAATACAGTAGGGTATTTAATAAATATTTCCTGAATGAATGAATCTTTAAGCTATAGCAGAAATCAAATAAGGAGATGTTGGAAGATGAGAAATAATGTGACATTGGAAAGCATATGCATTGACTTTAGTATTAGAGGGCCTGGGTGTGATACTCCCTACCTGACTCTGAACAAGTCAATTCACCTCAGTTTCTTTATCCATAAAACTTAGCCTAAGTCAGGGGTCCTCAAATTTTTTAAATAGGGGGCCAGTTCACTGTCCCTCAGACTGTTGCAGGGCCGGACTATAGTAAAAACAAAAACTTTGTTTTGTGAGCCTTTAAATAAAGAAACTTCATAGCCCTGGGTGAGGGATAAAATCGCCCTCAGGTGCTGCATCTGGCCCGCAGGCCGTAGTTTGAGGACCCCTGGCCTAAATGATCTTGAAGTGCTAAGAGAACTGGACTTGAAGGTAGGAAAACATGAGTTCAAATCTTGACCCAAGATATTCAGTTTCTCTGTCATGAGAAGAAAGGGTACAACAAACATGCACCTCCTGTACTACATAGACATGTACTACTTCCATGTAGTACGTATACAACCCTTGATAAGTCATTTATCACTTCAGTTTCAATTAATTTATATGGAGATCTTAAAATAAAGAAGGAAGGAATCACCAAAGGGGTAATATTCCTGAAGAAAACAAAGTATGGGTTGAAATAAAAAGGATTAGCGAGAGGCCTTAATCTCTTTTTGTTTCATGGGAACCCCAGTACCCCTCTACTCCAGCTCCAGGGAAGTCTGAAGAAGCCTAAGGATTTCTTTTAGAATTATATACATTCAAATATATAAAGTCACTAGAATATTTAATAAATAAGTTCTCTAAGATCTACATTAAAAAGCCCTACAGTCAAGCAAAGAATAGAGAACACATGTGGGAGGAAATGAAGTGGACAACAGGAGAATGTAATGTTCTCAGTTTGGCTTTCTGGGAGTCTCAGGAGCACCCTTCTTTTAAGCTCAGTAATCACCACAAGAACAGCCAGGGGTTAAAGTACAAATCCTTATTATCTCCTTCCTGGGGCTGGGAAGCTTTCTTAAAGCCCTTCTGGAGTCTTGGTTTCAGTGGAGGAAGTGCAGGAGGCCAGGCCAGCCACCAGGAGCCTGACTGAAGGTGAAATTAATTTCTGTCTTCTTGGCTCCAAGAGCTTCTATGTGCTTGTCCTCTATGGCTCTCAGTCCTTGCTTATATGCTCCACACTGAGTATAAGCCAATCATTATATTTCTAGGAAACCATTATTTGTTGTAAGATTAAATTAATCATAGTGAACCATTGTCTCATCAAATCTACTTAGTACCTTGTAAGCATCCTTGTTTCAAGTTCAGAGTTCTGGCCCATAACAGGAGAACAACATGGAGAATAATGAGATGTGGAATAGGGGAGAATAGGGTGCTCATGGTAAATGGTCTTGGATTTTCTCAATCAATTAAGAAATAAAATCTGTGAAAATGGAATGAAGACAGCATAAAGATATTAAGGAAAGCCTCAAAGGAAATGGTAACAATCAATCAGCAAAAAATAAACAGACTGCTGTGGATCAATGAGGACTACATTTAAATTAGAGAAAATCTAGTCTGTAAGATTGTGCTTTTTCTCAGAATGGTCAGTAGGTCAGAAATGTCTTTTCTATACAGATTTTATCATTTTTCCATTTTGAGTGCTAACAAAAAATTAAAAGTTACAAATCAGAGAAATATGTAACCCATTAACCTATAACCTAATAATGCCTCACTAAGCTGCCTGGGGAAGGAGAAGGTGGAGGATAACAAAGGAGGCATCCAAAAACTGCTCTGATGTGTCTGGCTACTAATGAGGTAAAAAGGACCCTTGAAACAAACTCATAGTAATCCACTGAAGATTATTACCTTGACAACTCATTAAATATCTTTTTACCTGAAGAGTAGACTGGACTTAGAATTATCCCCAAGGAGAAATAAATATATTTAGCCCCACTGATAGTACTGGATTGCCTGATGTTTCATGTTTTGGTCGAGAAGAGACCAAGTCTTACCATTTTACCTCCTAGTGCTTCCTATCATGGTGCTTTGCCCATAGTAGATGCTTAATAAGTAATTGATAAATTTTGAAATGAAAGAGTAGGTCACAGAATCTAAATAATGGAAACTTCTCATTTCACAGATGAGGAAGGTAACATCAAGAAGGGTATATAATGTTTTCCTCCTAATTATACAGTTAATGATAGAGGGCTAGGACTAAAACCCTGAATCCCTTATCTCCTCAATTAAATAGTAAGCTTTTTCATAGCGCTTTAAATTTTGCTCTAAGATATTTTCTCATCTGTGGAGAGAGAGGGCCTAGGCCCAGAGAATCTGGGATTGGCACAACACTAAGGCAGAAAGTGGGGTGAGAAAACTTAAGTTATAACTATGTAAGGAAAAGCATGGTATAGTAGTAGATAAGGAGGTCAGAAAACTTGAGTTTGGGTCCTGTTTCTGATATATACCGCCTGTGTGGTCCTGTACAAGTTATTTCTCAGTATTCTACATAACTCTCAAGATTATTAAACTGCAGAATAAATGTTGGCCTACATTGGAATGCAGAGATTTTAATTTCCTAAACCAATGAAATCACAGATTTATAATAATACATCCCTAATCCTTTCCTTGGGTATCTTTCATCATACTTGCCCCAGGGAGTCAAGAAAGACCCTACCCAAAGGAAGTATCTTAAGGGTCAAACAAATCAGTCATCACTGCTCTTCTAAATGAATTCTTCAGCTCTCTGAAAAACTACTACATGAAAAGACTTGTTCTTAATTCCAAAGGGTAATGCGAAGTTGCAAGGAGTTCAGTGTATGGAAAACCTTCCTTAAAGAATAACTGTCCAAATGCAGAACAGAATACCTAGAAAGTAGCAGTCAAAGGTGGTCTTTGAGAAAAGTTGGATAATCTTTTCTTCAATGTTGCAAAAAGGAATGAATTCTTTTCCTTTTCAACCTTTTTTTTTTAAAATTTAATTTTTACTGCTTTCTTTTGTGTTTGTTACCTTTCATTTCCAAATAACTAACTTCCCCCCACCAACCAAAGCATCATCCCCAACAACAAAAATTTTTTATGGAAGGGGTGAGGAAGACACAGAGTAAAGGGTAGTAGGTAGAGAAGAGGGGACACAATTTATATACACAAGGTCCAGAAAGTGGTAGAGGTAAGATTCAAACTCAGATCTTTTACACTTCAAATCAAAATCTTTCTCATCAAGCAACTAACAAGTATTTCCATTATAATATGCTGCATCTGTAAAATAAGGAGTCTGGACTGGATAATTCTAAGATATCTTCCAGCTATAAATTCCTTGACTTCTGGAGCCCAGTTCAATCCTCCAAGGCACCTAAACTCCTAAACTACGCATCTACAGATATCAAAAATCCCAAGAATGAGATTAAATTGTTATGCCACAGTTCCCTTTTACTGTCCTGACCCAGTTCCTCCATTGTACTATTTAGTTACTCTACCTTGGTTATAACCTTTCCCTCTTAATGTTTGATGAGATAAAGGTTTTATATCTTTAAGTTATAATCATTCCTTCTTAATGTTTGACAGGATAAAAGTCTATCCATTTTACATTATTAGAATATCAGTAACCTCTCCATTACCTCCCTCCATTGTGTCATCCTAGGTGCCTCCCCCCATTATGTTATCCCCATCCAGGTACCTTCCCCATTATGTCATTGCTCTTGTTATCCTATAAAAATCTTGCTGTCCCAATACTCAGGGCTGGATTCTTTGATATGATAGTCTCGTTCAGCCCTGGGACCAACCATGGATCCATTTGGTCCCAGAAAATCTCTCCATTTAATAAACTATTAAATTGGTCTCTAATCTCTGTCTTGCTCAGTTTTTCTGGCATTACATTTTGGAGCTCCCCCAACGAGATATTGGGAATTGAGAACGGGACTAGGGGTTAGAGACATTTCAAGTCTCAACTTTGGGCCTGGAAACAGTTGGGGATCTGGGTACCAGCCGGGGCCACACCTGACAGTGGATACTTTAGATTCGGCCAGGGGAGAGTAAGACAAAATCTTAGCACCTGGATTCTTAGAATAATAGAATGCTGACAGAATGACGGGCATTGAATTCTGAGAAGGTTATTATTCAGGACACTGGATAATACCCTCTGGTTTTGTGTCTCCTAGATCTGTTTTTGTCTGTCTGTGTTTTGACTTTGGTTTCGATTAGTGTTGAACTGGACGCAGTTGTCACTAGTAGGTGTCCTTTTAAGACACCATTTGGCTTTGGTTTTGATTAGTGTCGAACTGGATGCAGTTGACACTACCTCAGTGTCTCCTAAGATACATCTGGTTCTGTGTGCCAGTTGGCACAACTCTGGGCATTCCAGAGTATAAATCTGGGTGTTTTTTTTTAAAGACACTATCTGGCAAAAACAAAACAAAACAGCAGGCTCTGTTTGGATTATGGGAGGGGAGGGCAGACTGGAGGTGACTGACTGCTGGACAGTCTAGGTGTGTTCTGTGATTTTTTTTTGGTCTGTGTTAAATGTTTGCTGGACAGTTTAGGTGTGCTCGTTGTTCTGTGTGTTTTGTTTGTCTGTGTGCCCCTGATCTGTTACTTTGACTGCTGGACAGTCTATGTGTGTTCTGTGTGATGTTTGCCTGTTTTGTTAATTTTAAGAGCTCTATAAGAACAGTGATCAAATTTGGGAATTGGTTATTTCAACACAACTCCAGCTGGAGAAAAAAATTTGATTAAGAATTTTAAGATGATTCTAAATTTGGGAAATAAATTTTACTGTTGCTTATGCAGACTAGAATTAGTTATCTTTAAGTATAAGATCTTAAAAGAACAATAGCTTATTAAAGAATTGTTAACTTGCCTGAAAGGGGTCATGTGCCTCTAATTAGGTAAAGTATGTAGCAAAAAGGATCTGACTTTTCTGAAAGCTTCAACTCTGGTGGAGTTGGAGCATAGGAAAAGTCCATTGGGAATAATGGCCACATAGGTCCAGAGGAAGAGAAAAGAAGAATTATGTTGTTTCATTATTTGAAATATGATAGGAAAAGCAGTTTTATATTATTGGGAATTTAAAGCTGTATTTTGGTTAAGAGTTTGTTACCTATATTATAACATTGTAAGTTATGCTTTAAATCCAGCTCTGCTGGACATGTGGGTTTTATGGAATCTTCCCCACCCATTCCCCCCACTGATTTCTGCTACTTTAAAGGTTGGATGGGGTAGTGATCTTTTGTCTTCAAAAGTAAAGATTTAAACTTGCCCCCCACTGCTGTTACTTCAGATATTGGAACATCTAGTTAACCTAGAGTGGTTTAGTTCTACTCTCCCCCCACTTTGGAGGTGGAGTGGGGGGAAGGGCAGCCACATGGAATCCTTTCCTCCCCCCTCCCTCTAAACTGTTCCAGACATCTTTTATCAAGTTGCAGCTACCCGATTCTTGGCTAAAAGCAGCAAACTGATTTGTATAAATATAAAGTTATGGTAAATATCTGTTTAGGATTTGTTATTGGAGGTAAAATTTCTTGGGTTTGTAGTTAATATGTCATTGCATTTTTTTTCCTCCTGTAACTGATTTCTATAATCAGAGTAATAGTCAATATGAATTTGTTAATGCAATTCAATTATGTCTGTAATCATTATATCCTAAATACTTGAGCAAACAAGTATTTAGTCTAGTCATCTATTGGTTACTGGATATTGTGTCTGGATATTCAAATTTTTTTTAAGGTTTATAACTAATGAGAGGCCACATCTTATAGCAGTCCTTGTGGACCAGTCTTTTCTATCTCAGACTGTTCTAACTTTTCTTTGTTAGATTTGTTTTTGTTTCTAGATTTGGTCAAATTACAGATATATTGACTTGCTTCTGGGACCTAAATCAAGCATGCCACACTACACCCATTCCCCTCCCTGGACTGAGCATCTTCGCCCATCTTCAGCAGGAAGCAGCTTTTGAGAACCATCGCCCCTTTTCCTGATATAATTTGGACTGACATGGGGGAGTGGGAAAGTGGTTGAACTGTTAGAATTTTAACTGTATTACTGTGTGTTTAAGACTTGGGATGGAAATTGTTAAACTTGTGCTATTATGTTTGAGGGATTTTTAGTCTGTTATATGCATGTGTATATGATTTATATGTGGGACGGTTATTTGATAATTCCTTTCCGTGAGAGAAAAAAGAGGGAGGAAGAAATAGGAAATTGGGGAAACTGGTGTATTTTCTTAGGCACTTCTGCCCTATCCCCCTATCTTACTAGTTCGGATTTCATTGGAAGTCCTTTAAACAGTCCTTTTCATTTATTACTCCTTGCTTAAATTTACTGGACTATGATTTGCTGGTTATGCTTTAATTTTGAAATCCCTTATTCTGTTGGAATTGCTCTGGCAGACTCAGTTTTTGGGATTATTTTTTAGGAACAACCAGAAATTGAATACCTGTCTTGGGAATGGCAATCTCTCTGATCTGTTTCTCCACTCCTGTTACCCCAGGTCCTTAATTAGTATTTCAGGATACTTAAAAGGACCTTGTAGTTGATATGGGGCCTCTAAAAGTTTGGGGTTTGCCTGCCTTGGTCTAACTGCATAAACTGCATTTCTGCAGCCCTGTCTGTTCCTCTGGGCAGGGACAGGTGGAGCTACTCCAAGCCTCACCCTTCTCCCCTAGAGCGGGTTGCCCCTCTGAATGGGCAGCATAACTGTCTTGAATCCTGCTGCTCTGTAAGCAGAGGCTGAGTCATGCACAAATGACCACAAATCTAACTCACAATGAATTGTCCATATACTCCCCAACTGCAGAGGACCTGACATGATTGCAATAAGGAACTTTGTGTATTGCTGATTAACTCTGGGGTTATTAGGGAGAGATTTGACCTTGCCATAAATCCTTGCATTGTTCTAGCTTTATTTTGAGTTTTATTTGGTCTATTTACTTCACATAGGATTGGTCAAAAGACCTTCTAGAGGAAGGTAATTCAAAGATTTGAAAAGTTAGACAAGAGAGAGTGTGGAATGTTGTGCCACAGTTCCCTTTTAATGTCCTGACCAGTTTCTCCATTGTACTATTTAGTTACTCTGCCTCAGGTTATAACCTTTCCCTCTTAATGTTTGATGAGATAAAGGTTTTATCTCTTTAGGCTATAATCATTCCTTCTTAATGTTGGGCAGGATAAAGAACTATCCATTTTAGACATTATTAGAATATCAGTAACCTCTCTAGTACCTCCCTCCATTGTGTCATCCTAAGTGCCTCACCCCATTAGGTTATCCCCATCCAGGTACCTCCCCCATTATGTCATTTTTCTTGTTATCCTATAAAAATCTTGCTGTCCTGATACTCAGGGCTGCATTCTTTGAGACCATAGTCTCATTCAGCCCTGGGACCAACTATGGATCCATTTAGTCCCAGTATATTTCTCCATTTAATAAATTATTAAATTGTTCTCTAATCTCTGTCTTGCTCAGTTTCTCTGGCATTACAAAATAAGCAGAGAATATTAACTTTATAAAAAGGATTTTCAATTCTTCCTAGTAGCCAACAGAATGTAAGGTCCTTCAGTGAAAACACTTTGATTCTTGTCTTTGTAGCTCCCAGGCCTGTCACATACATTACTAAATGAAGAGTGATTAGCTGGACTGTCAAGATATGATTTCAAAAGCATAAATACACGTTCTGCCTTTACAAAACAATGTAATAAGAGAGCAGAATGAAGCGAGAGTCATATCTTCTGAATTGCAATCCCTAGCACTGTCACTGAATAAGCTAAGACACTTTCTCTTTTGGCCCAAAGGTTCCTGGAAAATGAGGTCTCTTCTGTATAAAATAAAGTGGGCTAGTGGTCCCTTAAACTTCGCCATAATATTCAAGGATATTAAATGACAAATAGTTGTCTTCCGTATCTGAAGATGGTTATCATCATTTAGTCCAAACAAGCAGAACTAAGCAAGAAGAAGGCAGTGGAAGCTGTAAAAAAAAAGATTTGGTTGCTAGATGTAAGGGGAAAACTAAAGTAGTAGAACTAACTAAAAACAGAATAGATTCACTTTTTCGTTCCAGGTAAAAGGCAAGAAGTAGATGCTAGAAGACTACTTGCTGGAGATGTTATGAAGGGCATTCTTGTTAGAGTTAGACTATATCACATAGACAGCTTTCATTTCTGACTGTAAAATTCTATGTAAAATGTAATGTAAAAATTTTTCGGACATCATTTTCTTCAGAATGACAGATCAACTCTCCATTTTTTCCCCCTGAATTTCCTAAAGAATCATTATCATCAAACATTAGTCTCACTTAGTTGCTTTGGAAGATGTACATGTATTTGTATGTGAACATATAGACCCTGTCTTTAAATGGTTTTGCATGTAACTCAAAGCAGGCCATTGGACTATACATACTACTCTGTATTATTCAACAATGAAATACTTTTCCATGTTTATCTTGTCTTTTGAAGTAAATTATTGTTTTTCAACAATAGGACTCATATCTTCTGCCTTGTCTGCTTTAGGTAAGCAATATTCAATAAAAAAAACACTTGATTTTCTTTTCCTTACCATTTGTCTCTCCTTTAGCTGTATGACCTCAGATGAGTTCTTTCACAACATTGCATAGTGTCTCTTATTCATATACAAAATGAGGCAGTTGGATTTCTAAATTCCCTTCCAGCTTGAACATTCTATTAACCTCCCCTTCAAGGTCTAACATTCTATATTTCCAACTTCTTCTTGCTGATAGTACATCTTCTAAGATAATATCCAGTTCTAAGTTTCTCTAAGCAGAGAGAATCCAATGAATCCCCTTAAAAACAGGTTCTCTGAAGCTCAGGATAACTGGTTTTCTTTATGATTTACTAATGGAAATAATGAACCATAGCCACTGAAAATAAAGAACACAAATAATATAAACATCAAGATGATAATTTCACTTCCCCAAAACTAAGGAAGTTCAAAGCTGCTGTTCCTCTAATAGCTTTAATAGTAGTAATCCTTGTCACATCAAAAAAGCAAGATCTTTGCAGATATAAAAAGAGCACTATATTTGGAGCCAGATAACTTGAATTCAAATCCTGGTTATGCTATTAATTAGCCATCTAAACACAAATGTCTTTGGGCCCTAGTTGTCTCATGTGTGAAATGAGAAAGCTAGAAATCTTTTATACTTCACTAAGTTGGTTTAAGTATCAAAACCTTGTTATGTTTATGTCCATCAATCAACATTAAGCACCCACTTGGTGGCAGGAACTAGAGATAAAAGACCAAAAGAAACAATCCAGGACCTTAAGAAGCTTACATTCTAGATTCTACATATATTATAAATTTTTATTATTCATATTATTACAAAAGAGAATGAGGCCTAATGAAGGAAAATATTGGCACTCTTACTTCTGAGAGTGGGAAATTTCAGTCTAAGTCACTTTGTTTAATGGTGACTATCTAGATAAGGAAAACATAAGAACTCTCTGAGACCCATAATTTTAAGTCTGACTGAGTCATAAACAATCAGCAGATACTCAGGTGGGACTACCACAAAACACCAGATCAGGATAGGGGAACATATACCAATGATATAAAAGGCTAAAGCTTAAGAAAACAACTACATTGGGGCAGCTAGGTGGTGTAGTGGATAGAGCACCAGCCCTGGACTTGAGTTCAAATCTGACCCCAGACACTTAACATTCTTAGCTGTGTGACTCTGGGCAAGTCACTTAACCGCAACTGCCTCAGTTCTCCTCCCCCCCCCCCCCCCCCCCCCCCCCCCCCCCCAAAAAAAAAAAAAGAGAGAGAAGAGGAAGACAATTATACCAAAAGTATTCCTTGTAGCATTCCTTCTATTCCTGGATAGAATTTCCTGGCTTGAAATATCCAATAATGGAGAACAATAAAAATATAATTACCAGCATGTACTGCTCCCCCTCTAGGAGAACTCCATACAAACCACCTTACAGAACTTAGTCCACAAGAGCTTTTATTTCAGAAGAAAATCTATTAGAATATGTGACATATTCAGAGAACAAGAGTTGTAATAAACTTTCAGCAACTTTCTAACATTTACAAAGTAAAGTAGCAGTATATTGACTTGATGAAACTCTGTTTTAAAAGAATTACTAAACCAGGGGCAGCTAGGAAAATTTTAAAGTACATGAGAATGGAAAGAGGAAAATAATTTTATATGTAAAAATAATGTGGCATAAAATCCTAGTCAAGACAAGATCTAAACAAGAAACACAAGAGTTTAGTTGGAGGACCTTCAATGAAAAAGTTCAATCTGAAGACCTTTACTACAAGGAAACAGGCAGTACTAAAAAGACAAGCTGGTCATGAATTCTGGAACCACAAACTCATTATGGGAAACCAACAGTGACAAGAAAAATGCAATCCAATTCCTATTTAAACTCTGGCCCATAAAAATAAAGCAGTTAGAGTACGCAGTAGTTTTTTAAAAGAAAAAGAAAAAGAAAGGAAAGAAAAAGCCCTGGAATGAAAGTTCCTGAAAGGACCTGAGCTTCATAACTTTCTCTGCTAATACTGGAATGACAATGGGCAAATCACTTCCTATCTCTGAACTTCAGTTTCCACAACTGTAAAAAAGAACTGGCCAAGATGCCAGTTTGTGGCATAATTCCTTTGGTGAAGTCTATGTATTTCTTTTCAGAATAATACTTTAGAAGTAATAAAATACATGAATTACAAAGGAAACTGGTAAATTTGCAATATAATTATGAAAATATTTAAAAGCAACATTGCAAAGTAAAGGTTAAGAGCTATATGTTTAAATGATTTTTAAAATCCAAAATTTCCATCTCTGAACTTTACTTTTCTTTAACTCCGCTGCAGAAAAAGTCTCCTAGAATGTAGAGCTCTAATAATCTATTAAACAAGAGACCTCCCCCCAAACCACTTTCATCTCTCAGAATCTTGGTTCAGTCAGAAAGAAAAAAGGGAAGTATAAGGAGTCTCAAACTTCTTGCTTCAGATCTGCTTAGAAATGGCTATTACCTTATATCATTTCCCTGATACTCATTTTTGGTATAATGGAAGGGGTACTGAATTTAGAGTGAAGGGAATTATCAAAATGTTGGCTCTGTTACAAGCAAGCAATTCTCAGCCTCAGTTTCTTCACCTGTAAAATGAGGTTAGAAAAGATGATTTTACCTTTTACCTATAAGTTTACAATCCTAAAATGAAAGTGTTGCGTACCTTGATCTCCAAGGATTCTTCTGCTGCCAATATTTCATAAATCCTTTAATTCTTCATATTAATTAGCATGTCTCTCCCCTCCTCCTCCCCCAAAAAAGGAGGAGATATAATCTAAGACTTCATTAGGATACAACATCAGTTCTTTTTGTACTGGCAGGCAAAGAACTGGAAATTCAGTGATGTCCATCAGCTAGGGTATGACTGGGATATCATTGTTCTACAAGAAATGATCAGGAGGATGATTTCAGAGAGGCCTGGAGAGACTTACATGAATCGATGCTAAGTAAACAGAACCAGGAGAACATACACAGGAACAGCAACAATGTATGATAATCAACTATTATGGACTTTGCTTTTCTCAACAATGTGGTTATTCAAAGCAATTCCAATACACTTCAGATGGAAATCCTGTCTTAGGGAGGAAAAAAATTGGAACAGAAGTTTAAAAAAAAAAAAAATGTTGAAAACTCTCTTTACTTGAATTTGAAAAAATAAAATACTATAAAGGGCAGAAAAAAAAAAAAGAGAGGGGGAGGGAAGCATCCAAAACAAGGGAAATAATATCTTTTTGCATACTGTTTTTGTCAGATCAATAATTTTGGAGTATACCGAGTGCCACATTTAAAGAAAAATTACAAATTTGAATATAATTACAGGAGAAAAAATGGGTGAGAGGCCTGATATCATTCCACATAAAGATTGGCTGAATAAAATGAATTGGACATGTTTATATAGAAGAAGAAAAAAACCTATGGAAAGGAAAAGTATTACTTTTGTAGTTGTTTTCTTCAAGTGACTAACATGAAAGAGGGTTTGGATTTATTCTACTTTGGCCAAAACAAAGCACAATTAAATACAAGTGGTAGAGGGACAAAATTAGGCTTGGGGTAAAGAAAGACTCCCTAACAATTAGAGGTACTGCCTAAGAAAATATTAAGTTCACCCTCTCTTAGAGGGTTGTAAAACAAAGTTAAATGTTCCTAAGGATAGTGAGAAGGGAATTCTTGGTTAATTATAGTCGAACTAGATGATCTGTGAGGTCCTGAATTTCTGTGAAAGAGTCTCATAGATATTGTTACCAAAAATGAATTCATGGAAAAATCTTGCCCATGTTCTCTCAACAAAAGGTCTTGTTCAATAAAAAAACTCAGGAGACAAATAGTAATATAGTCATTGTAAACTAGCAATATATTCCTACCTACCTTACTGACATGTCCACTCATAAAAACCAACCAAGAGAGAAAAATCTACCCAAGTCCAGAGTAAGTCATACAAGCCTCCTCTGCAGAGGCACTGATGTCAATTCCAGATTTTTCAGAGATATTTTTCTTCCCCATAAAACTTATACCAGCTGCACCCATAATCTCTCAATACTCTCTGTACTCTATTTTGAGATATAAGAGGTACACCTTTTCAACTTTCACCTAGGCCACACAAATGATATAATCTGAATAAAGACCAAGAATGGATTTGAAGAGTGTCTCTGCTCTCCAAATTCCACCTTGGATCCATTACCAAAGCAGAACATCTGGTGGGATTTTTGGTTTTGTTTTGTTTTAAGCTCTAGGATCTTTCCAAAAGATAATTCATGACTAAGTTAAACATAAAAGAGGGCTGGGGGATTTTTTTCTGCCAATCAAGCTGCTAATTACTTCTTCATTATTCACCACCCCAAAAGAAACTTCAGTTGAACACTGGATTAATTCTTCAGAATTACAACTCTAAGAAAAACATCATTTTTTTTTTATCCCTCATTAATATCATCAAAAAGAATAGAAATAATGTTGGAAATAAGTGCCACCCCTAAAACAGAATGAGATAAAAAATAATAATAATAATCTGAAAATTGAATGAAAAAGAAAAATAGGTGGGTGAATCATGACTTTCCTAGTTCAAAGATAAAGGGTTGTAATATAACTAAGTCGACTGTTGAGCAGAAAGAAACCCAAAATTCCTCCATTCACTCAGTCCCTCACTGGCAAAGACTCTTAGAAAGCAATCAGAAACACTGACTCTATTGTTCAGAATTATTACCCTAAAATTGTTTTGCCTGAAATCCCAGGATTATTTTCTAATTTTAGGCAGTCTTTAGAGCCACCCCATTATCACTTACCACTGGAGAACTAAATAAATTTTCTTTCTACTTGTGCAGCCACTTTATTTTTGAGATTTTCCCCTCTTCATTGAGTCTGTCCCAAAAACAAGACTCTCTTTATAACTATACTAATCTTAATAATGTAGTCTAATTCTAAAATTCCTATATTTCCACAAAATCCTTAAGTCACTATTTACATGAGTAAGTTTTATGGGGTACTCACTTCATTTATAGTGTATGCTTTCAGAGGCTCTCACATCAGAAGATAACATTTAATCTGGTCCAAGATTTTTTCATCATATTTCAATTTAATTTAATAAAGAATTAGTTTAATTAGTTATTACTAAGTACACCAAGCTCATGCCTGTAGAAAGGATAAGGACCACTGCAGCTAAGGTTTGCAAAGTGCTTTTCAAATACTATTGATCTGATCCTCACAAATAACTATGGGAGATAGATACTATTATTTCTGTTTTAGAGATGGAAAAACTGAAATAAATGGAGAAGGCAAAGGGAATGAGAATTTATAAATAAAATATAACACATACTATGTATCAGGCACTGTTCTAAGAACTTTCATAAATATTTTTATATTTTATAAATATTATCTCACTTGAGATAGTACTTGTTTTTTTTTATAACTTGAGGAAATCAAGGCAAAGTATCTGCAGCTGGAATGAACTCAGGTGTTCCTGATTCTAAGTCTAGGGCTCTCTATTTATTATGGTACCTGGCTACTAAGACAAAAATACTTCCTATTCTCAAGGAAGTTATTACTGTTTCATAGGGAGAAGAATTATCTATACACAAATTGGATATGTGGTGGAATATGACAGAAGAGGCAGCGTTTATGTAGTGGATATCTATCAATAACCAGCTGTGCTGCTAATTACCATACAATCATATATACAATTAGAAGCTAACTGGAAGGGAACTCAGAAGGCAATTAGTTCAAACCTTGAGTCCCTAAGGTCAAAGTCACAAAGGTAAGCAATAGAGGAGCTCAAAATCTTAAGTCAGGTTCTCTAACATGAGTATTCATTTCATAAGGAAACTGGGGTCTAGGAAGACCAAAGACCAAAGTGATCATCAAGAAATTGTACTGGAACCCATACAGTTATTAGAGCTACCCACCTAGCTTTCTATTCCATCTTCTAGTCTCTGGACAAGCCACTATCCCTTAGCCTCAGTTTCCTCATTATCACTCAAAATAAATTAATCTCTAAGATCCCTTCTGAGTCTAATGTGCTTAATCCTAGAAGGAAAAGGGGGGGGAGAGGGGAGGGCAGGGAGAGAGAGAGGAGGGAGGGAGGAATCAAAGTAGCCCCAGGAAAGTTTGAGTCAAGATTATTAAGTAACTGCCACTTATCTGCAAGGTAAAAAGCAAAGGGAATACAGTCAATTTAAGAATCATTTAATAAACATCTACTACATGCCAGGCATTCTGCATTATAACAATGCAAACTGTTATATTTTGCAAAATTTTTTTCCCTACTTTGCAAAATAATTTTTCTTTATTACAAAGATTGATATGGGAGAAGGACGGCAGGGACAGAGGGAGAATTATAATATGAGCAAATGACATACACATATATACACGCTCGCGCGCACGCACACACATATATTTTTTAAAGCAAAACGTTTAAACAATTTTTATAATGTCCAGGATAGCTCTCTGGAGGGCCTCAGGATCAGTCAGAGTCAGGACCAATCAAAGTCCTTGGTCTTCAGGGGGAGAAGTGAATGAGGCAGTGAAGCTGCCACGCAGCTTGCCAAAGATGAATCCTGGATCCTGAAATCTCTTTCCTCCTCTATTTTTGGCAGAACAACTCTGACTTTCTCCCTCTCTCCTCCAATCCTTGCCTACTATTATCTCACCACCAAACATTCAGCAAGAACCAATAGTGAGGAGAGCCATCACATGACCATCTCATCTAAATATATGTATAAAGAACCATTATCTCACATCAAATACATAATTAGCCTTAAGTGCACTGGTGTCTGATTCAAGTACACCTTTTCAGAGTTTCAGCCCTCTACAAATTTTAATGTGGAATTAAAAAAAATTTTTTTTAAAGAGTTTAGGCTAGATGATCCCAAGTGTCCTTTTCCTGCTTGAAGATTTTATGCATATCTAATAAATTAGGATAAGTATCATAAGGTTCATGTAGGCCCAGTTTAGTTGCCCAAAATTACAATCAAATGATGACATCCTTGAGCTTCTAATTAGTCTTATTATATTGTAAGCACATCTTAGGTGTTTTTATGGTCTTTCCAAGGTCTGCAATTTCAGGATATAAACTATGCATTATAGTAAGAAGTGTTCTTGGAGACTCTAAGAAAGTAAACAGTCATTCCATGTTTTATAACCTTAAAACTCTAAAAATAGAATAGACATCTAGGAAGTCAGAATTCTTTTTTTTTTTTTTTTAAATTATAGCTTTTTATTTACAAGACATATGCATGGGTAATTTTTCAGCATTGACACTTGCAAAACCTTCTGTTCCAACTTTCCCCCTCCTTCCTCACACCTTCCCCTAGATGGCAGGTAGACCAATACATGTTAAATATGTTAAACTAGGGGAAGCTAGGTGGTGTAGTGGATAGAGCACCAGTCCTGAAGTCAGGAGGACCTGAGTTCAAATCTGATCTCTGACACTTAATACTTCCTTAGCTGTGTGACCCTGGGCAAGTATCTTAATCCCAATTGTCCCAGCCAAAAAAAAGATGTTAAAATATATGTTTAATACAATATATGTATAACATATCCATACAGTTATTTTGCTGCACAAGAAGAATCAGACTTTGAAATAAGGTAAAATTAACCTGAGAAGGAAAGCAAAAAACGGGGATAAAAAAGGATTGGAAATGCTATGTAGTGGTTCACACTCATTTCCCAGAGTTCTTTTGCTGGGGGTAACTGGTTCTATTCATTATTGAACAAATGGAACTGATTTAGTTCATCTCACTGTTGAGGAGGGCCACATCCATTAGTGTGGTGTTTTTGTTCTTTAACATATAATAATATGATGGTTCTCTCTGGGAGAAGGTTGGTTTCTTGGGGAGGTTTTCTGGAAGCAGCCTTAGTTTCAGTTACAAGTAAATAATCACCCAAAATGCAGCCAGCTGGTAAAAATGCAAACGTTTATTTTCTCCTTCCAAAATAGCCCGGTTAGTTGAGGCCTATCTCTCTACTTGGTTCTAAGAGCTTTTGCAGCTTTGTCCTTTGCTTCCGTCTCTGCTTTCTTCAACCTCCAGCCAGCACCAAGGTGGAAGATGAAAATGAATCTCTCTTGCCTTTGAGAGAGGGCTTGTGGGCTTCCTCCCAGAGTGCTCCTCTCCAACCCCTGGGAATGTTCCCAAGTAACTCTCTTGAAGCTTTAAGAGCTTCCTCTATATATATATGATCTTCCAAAAGTTAACTCCTCCCCTGAGAGAATGGGATTATGGGTTATCTCCCAGAGTGCTCTCTGGTCCTAAGAACTTCAAGAGATGTGAATTCGGATATCTCATACTAAACGCTGAAATCTCCCAAATGTGTGAACTCCAATGAGTACTTAAATACTTCTTTCTTGCTTATATGAGCTCTCTAAAGGTGTGAACACAAGCATTGTTTCTATCAGTATTAGCAACTTATCACCTTGTAAGGATTTGCTCTAAGGTGTGAACCAATAAGCATTGTATCAATTTCATTGAGTTACCACCAGGATTCTGACATCTCCCTTGAGTTTTCACCTTGTTTCAAGTTGAGTTAACACTAGGATTCCAACACATCAGAATTGATCATCATATAGTATTGCTGTTAAAGTATATCATGATCTTCTGGTCCTGCTCATTTCACTCAGCATTAGTTCTTGTAAATTTCTCCCAGCCTCTCTAAAATCATCCTGCTGGTCATTTCTTACAAAACAACAATATTCCATAATATTCATATACCATAATTTATCCAGCCATTCTCCAACTGATGGGCATCCATTCAATTTCCAGTTTCTACTCACTATAAACAGGGCTGCCACAAACAGTTTTGTACATACGGGTCCCTTTCCCTTTTTTAGTATCTCTTTGGGATATAGGCTCAGTAGAAACACTCCTAGATCAAAGGGTATGCATAGTTTGTTAACTTTTTGAGCATAGTTCCAAATCGCTCTTTAAAATGCTGGATGTATTCACAATTCCACCAACAATGTATCAGTATCCCGGTTTTCCCACATCCCTCCAACATTCAGCATTATCTTTTCCTGTCATCCTAGCCAATTTGACAGTGTGTAGTGGTATCTCAGAGATGTCTTAATTTGCATTTCTCTGATTAATAATGGGAAGTCGGAATTCTTAGAACTTCAGAATACTGCAGAAAAGGCAGAGAGGGGAGTCTGCAGCTGCACAGTTAACAACTGCCACACAGTCAATGGGAAAGAACAGAACTACTTTTAGGTCCCTGTGAAAGTAAGCTGAGGGAGCAGATGAGAAATATGGTGTAAAAAATGATAGTAAATTTAGGTAACAGATAAGAAGCAAGAACAGAAAAGTGATAGCTGACAAAAGAAAGAAGCAAAAGAATAGCAAAGAAGCAAAGAAGCCAAATAGATCAAAAAAACCTAATAGCCACAGATCCCATGCCATATTACAGTGACCAAAGTCATGAGGTTCTCAATGATGAAGCCATCATTTAATGGTTGAATTATTTTCAGTACCACTAAATGTTAATACAAAGTTTAAGATATGCCACTTTAAAAAGTTACCTCATACCTTATTTCTAGATATCTGAAAAGTACATTTAGGTAGAATGGCTCCCAGAACTTTCACAACTGTATTTATTAGTAAACTACACTTACAGTTAATTGGATGCACAGAAATACAGAGGACAGAGCACAAGACCTGAAATCAGGAAAACCAAAGCTCAACTCCAGCCTCAAAGGTGTGTTAGCTGTATGACTTCCCCTCTATGCTTCAGTTTCTCATTTGTAAAATGGGGATAATAATGGTACCTACTTCTCAGAGTTGCTGTGTGGATAATTATTATAAAACACCTGACAGTGCCTGACACACCATGCTATATAAATCTCATCTTCATTATGATGGGATTTTTTTTTTTTTTTAACACAATAGGGGAACCTCATTTACATAAGAGAAAATAGGCCCAGGAAAACACAAGTTCCAAGTCAAGTCATCTCCCTATGCCTCCATATCCTCATCTGCACAATGGGAATAATGTTTAACCTACAAACTTCAGACATTGTTGTGATGAGGAAAGTGTTCTGTAACCTCAAAGCACTTCCTGTTCTATTTTTCTTCCCCTAAAGATACTAAATGCAAGGCCTCAGCAAAATCAGCAAATCTATGTGATCAGCATTCATAGTATTAGTGTACAATACTGGGGTGAGAAAGGGGAGGAGAGGAACCCCAGGACACAACCCTCTCATTTTTCCTACGCAGGCTCCAAGCAGTCTTCCCTTCAGGCAGCCCCCTTGGACCTCTACCTCTGATAGTCTACTTCAGGCAATTGTGCAGAGATATCACTCTGTGGCTAGAGTTCACAAACTTTCTGTGTGGTCAGAGAACACTCGGAATTACACCCCACCCCCACCCCCACCCTCAAGTTTCTCAAAGACCTCCCACAAAGTGAATGAGATCCACCTCCTTTTCATTCACATCTTTCTTCTCTTTGGGAAGAATCTCAAACCCAGTTTTATTTACAGAGATTATATCTAGTATGTTTCTGGCATTCTAATTGTCCTATTTCCCTTCCCTACCCCCAGAAAAACCTTAAACACATATTCATATCTGTCATTTAATTCTTTAGCTATTAGATTTTACACTATCAATATGGAGATGGTCCATGTGTTATCACATTGGTCACCCAATGATTTCTTTTTTACTTCATTAGGTAGATTTTACAGGAGGGATTAATGAGGAACACTTGTCAGAGGTGTTTAAAGTGGGAGAATTCCTTCCATTTGGGCTTTGGAGTAGAAAGTCGCTGAGGTCTTCAACTCAGGATCAATGGGAAGGGAAAGTCATACATCAATGCTATCAAATTCTCACGCCCATTGCTTCCTTTTGAGGAAGGGAGAGTGCTAGGACCTTGGAAAGATGAAGACAAGGTCTCAGGGTACTATGTCTACTTCACACATGGATAGACTAAGTGGTTAACACCTCAAATAGCTATTATAATGCTGAAATAAGAATATGAAGGTAAATGACTTTACAAAGTCAAAGCGCTATGTAAATGCCAATTTATGAGATGACTTGATTTATCCAGTTTTGAAGCAATTAGACTAAAGAAAACCACAAAATATATCACCTCTCTCTGAACAATTTAGTCAAAGAGGGTCCAAGTAAAAAAAATTACCAGTAACAGAATGGAGAAACACACTAAATTTCATGTCAGATAGTCTAGGTTTGAAGTCTGACTTATATTGAGACCTAATTTCCAATTAATACCTAATTTCACCAATACCTTAGCTGGGTGATGTTAGGCAAGTTCCTTCCCTCTTCCGGAGGCGCTTATATTTGTAAAATGGAGATTCATTTATTATAAGAAAAGTATTTTAAAAACTTAAACCATTATTGGTTTATGGCTATAACAGTAGTTTTATTTTCCCTGTAGGAAGACAATTCTGAAACTCTGGGAATCAACTATTTCCAGACTTTGCCTCAAACTTAGCAAAGAAGCCCCAAAATATGAATGGAAAACTAAAGAACACTTTGTAGGGTCAGAGGTGGAGGGTGGAGGATGGAGGTGAGTTAATAGTTCGTGATCCTGCTAACAAGAACTAAAACTTAACAACTAACAAGAAGTCTCTAAAATCTACTGATATGGTAATTTTAAATTGTTGGATTCAAAGATGATCTCAACACGTTTAAACGGAGAAAGTAAGCCATTCTTCTCACAATATCAGATATACAATTTGTAAAAGCCAGAACCTAGATGAAAACTGGTCAGGCAGAAAAGAAATAAAGAGATGAGATTGATATAAGTTTTAGGAAATTCTGTTTGTGAAAGATGTTAATTTTTTCACAAGAATTTTTATTTGGAGACCAATTTGGGATACCTAGAGTCACATTTAGGAAAGCACTGATAAAATGGAGTGGCTCTAAAGTCAAGAGTCCAAGGATGACAAAAAGGAATATGAAACCAAGATCACATGGAACCACAGAATGTCAAGGTTGAATGATTTGAGAAGGAATCATATCAAAACCACATTCAAATAGGAATTTCTTTTAACAATATCTCTGACAAATGGCTGTTCCTAGTTCAATTCACATCCTATGAATTGAAAAATTAAATGGCATAGCCTGTTCCACTTCTGGAATTAATGATTAACTTTATTGTTGTTGTTTTTGCTTTCTTTCCTCATATCAAGCTTCACTCTGTCATTTCTATGACACGTGAGATGTTCAGGTAAAAGAAGGAAAAATATTTAGCCCAATGAAGACAGAAGGGAATATGATAGCTGTTTTCAAATGTTTGAGGAGGTATCACGTGGTAGAGAACTTGGGCTTGTTTTGTTTGGCTCCAAAGCACAGAGCTGGAACCAGCAGGTAGAGGTTACAGGGAAGCAAACTTTGGCCTGAAATATTGGGGGTGCAGTGGGGAGGGAAGAAGGTTGAGGATTCTTACCATTTACAGTTGACCAAAAGCAGAGCAAGCTGCCTAAAGTAGTAACAAGTTTCCCCTCATGAATGACAGAACTTCAAGCAGATAATGAAGAAGACTTAAGAGGCACAGATAGGACCAGAAAACCCTTTCAGTTATGAGTCATGGGGTCACACTAACACTGTTCCATGGCCTTATCTTGGAAGAGATACTGCAGTGATTTGCTATTTCCATCTCCATCTAATTTTACAAATGAGGAAATTGAGGCAAACAGGGTTAACTGGCTCACCCAGGATTACAGAACTAGGAAGTGTCTGAGGCCAAATTTGAACTCCAATCCTCCTGGCTCCAGTACCAGCACTCTATTACCTCACTGCCCCCAAGGGCCTAATCCATGGATCTCAATCTTTATCTTGAATATTCTCCCACTGGCTCCTTAGTCTTATTCCTGCCAAAGTCCTACTGAAAGGGCGCTAGAAACTGAAGTCTGAATTCAAAGGCTCAAGATCACACAGAAAGTGAAGCTGCAGAGCCAGGATTTGAACCCTTGGAGTGGAACAGGCTATGCCATTGAATTTTTCAATACTGGGAATAGCCATTTGTCAGAGATATTGTTAAAGAAATTCCTATTTGAATATGGCTTGGATATAATTCTTTCTCAAATCATTTCACCCTTGATGTTCTGTGGTTCCATGTTCCTTTTTGTCATCCTTGGACTCTTGACTTTAGAGCCACTCCATTTTATCAGTGCTTTCCTAAATGTGACTCCAAGGTATCCCAAATTGGTCCCCAAATAAAAATTCTTGTGGAAAAATTAACATCTTTCACAAATACAACATGGCTAAAAGTACTTACCCATCTGATGGGGAAGAGGGGACCCCAAAACTCTAAAAATCCTTGAAGGAGAAAATCTCCTTCAGCCCTGCCTCAGTGAGAGACAATCCCAGGGAATCAGATAAAGTGGTTTACCTAGGTGGGGCTAATTGAGTCTAGAGCTAAAGAATTCCAACCCTATTCAAATGTAGATCTTCTATTCAGTTCAACTCAAGCAGTACCTAGCCCCATCAAGCACAAACCCAGCTGATGAGCCAATTTGGGACTCCACCCACTAGCCCCCTTCAGCTTGTAGCCAAACCTCCCATTATAAAAGAGCCAAACTAAAACCCTTTCTTTGCAGGTTCCAAACATGCCAGCTATGCCATGCTTGCAATGCCAAGGAACCTCTATCCACTGGAATATTCTTTTCTAGTGCCACCCTTTCTTTACCCTCACCTATTTCCAACCAGACTTTATGCCTCTCTGACAGGATTTCTAATTTTCCCTATAATAAACCTCTTTTATCAATCTAGGTTTTCAGGTCTGTAAATTCCTTTACAGAGAACCTCTGTGCCGCCAGAAGGGAGTCCCCAAAACTCCCTACCCTTGTACTGAATCCCATGGGGTTGCAGGGGAGCCAAACCATTCCATTTGGTTCTCTGAACACAGAACCTACCACTAGACCTTATTATTTAACTCCCTGACCACCAGAAACCCCTAATCTCATTTTGGTTCCTTAAATCTAGTCCTTATCATTGGGAGATGCAAGAAGAAACAGCAATGGTGGGAGAGAAATGGAAAAACCAAGGGCCCGACTATGGCAAAGAAAATATAAGCAAGACAATATAGGCAAAATGGATATAATAGGATATTAATGATGTATGAAAGTAAGAAGTCCCTTTTAACAGTTTTTGAATAGTATTCTTTAGGAACGAGTAATCAGTTCATCAACAGGGCATCTGTCCTCATTTAAAGCTTAGTAATCAGTTCATCAACAGGGCATCTGTCCTCATTTAAAGCTTATTTCTAGCAAAAACAAACAAACAAAAAAACCAACACCTCATTTGACCCCTTTCAAACTGGTTCAGAAAATCAGCTCCCAGGACACAGAACATTTGAACTTGAGGGGAAAAGTATAAAAACAGGAGTATAAAAAACAGGAGGTTACTTTCCCAATACAGACAAGTAGTTTCCCAAACCACAGTATTTGCAAAAAGAGGATTTTTATCTGTAGTCTGATTTAAGGAATGGTTTGTAGCTGAAACTTGACAAACTGAAGATTGATTATAATATCTCAGAAAATATTTTACTGAACAACTGTAAATGATTAGCTATAAAAATCAGCCTTCCAGCTGATTCCAAAAATCACATATTTAATGGTAGAAATGCCATTGAAGAACATTTTATCCAACTACTACATTTTTCAAATGAGAAAACAGGCACAGAGCTATCAGATCACATATATAAGGTAATGAGTTAAGAATAGGGGCAACATGCACATGTATGTGTGTTAATTTGGAAACATACCATATAAGTAAAAAGCAGAGATATAGCTTCCTGTACAATTATTTGCATTTGTCTCCCATTCGAATGTGAGTTCCTTGAAGGTAGGGACTATTTTTGTCATTGTTTATATAAACAATTAGCCCAGTGTCTGGCACAAAGTCAGCCCATAACAAATGCTTTAGTATTACTGAGATTCCCTCTCTAGGGCTCAGTCACTTTATTTGCAACATGAAGGATTGGGCCAGATGACTTCTAAGAGCTGCTTTTGTAACTACTTAATACTAGGCTCATGAAAGACTTGATTGAGGGAATTGGAACAAATAGCAAAAAAGAAAGGAGAGTTTGGACCTTAGTAATCCATGCTTCAATTGTTCACCCTCCTGGCACAAGTAAATGAGGTATTGTTGTTTGCCAATCCTCACTCCTGTGGGGGGGAAGGAGATAACATTTAAAAGTCTATCAAGGTAGGTTAGATGTTGTTGGGGCTTGTTGTTCAGTCATTTTCAGTTGTGTCCAACTCTGTGACCCCATTTGGGGTTTTCTTGGCAAAGATACTGAAGTGGTTTTCCATTTCCTTCTCCAGCTCATTTTACAGATGAGGAAACTAAGGCAAACAGTGTTATGTGACTTATCTAAGATAAGTGTTTGAGACCACATTTGAATTCAGTTCCTCCTGGCTTCAGACACAGCATTTTATTCACTGAGCAGCCCTATGGTAGCTGGATACATAAGAATTCAAGCCTCAACAGCCCAAATTTCTATTTCAAATACTTTGTGAGACTGCTGCCGCCACACTAAACTGAAGAGGGCAGTTTAATATAATGCAAACAGTACTGAACAATGCAATGCAAACAGGTCTAAAGTCAGAAAGCCAGATGTGAAAATCCTGTTTAGATTTCATACTACTTGTGTACTCCCTTATGTAAGACCTCTCTGGACCACAGTGTTTTCATCTATAAAATGAGGTAATCAGACGATGTTCTCAAATCGTTTTCAGTCATAAAGCCTAAGATCTACAAGGACCATGGAATCTTGAGAATAGATGGATAACAAGAGAGAACTAGGTCTAAGACCTAAAACAAAGGGTTCAGGAAAGAAGGCTGGTGAAAAGGGAGGCAAGAAGAATACTCTACTGCCCATGATGCGGGTGTGGTCCCTTTAAGAACTGACTTACTCCTTTTCTTTCTGATTCCCAACCCCTCCTAGTTGATATAATTATCAATCAAGGACTTTTTGATTCACAAATCCTGGTCCCTTTAAATTCCAACAGAAGATCCAGGCCTATCCAGACCCATCCGGATCTGAGCCAACTTGAGGCTACACTCCCCTCTCTAGGTAAATCTCCCATTATAAAAGGGGCCAAGCTGGGACCCACTCTTTGCAGAGAGGTCCCAAACATGCCAGCCTTACGCCTGGCATGTCAGGACCCTCTGTCCATCGGAACCCTATTTCCGGTGCCCTTCTTATCTCTACCTTCGCCTATTTCCTTAACTATACTTTAACCTGACTTCCGAACCCCATAATAAACCTCTTTTTATCAATCTAGCTTTTCGGGCCAATAAACGCTTTTTGTTGCCGCCACTAGACTTTATTTAATTCCGCATTCTTGTGCCGAATCCAAAGGAGTTATAGGGGAGCTCTATTTGACTCCCTGTACCCCAAACCTGCCACTACACCTCAATTAAACCCTAATTTCATTTAGGTACCCCATATCTAGACCTCATCACCCACATCCATTTTCAGGAGGAGAAAGTTTGCAGAAAGCTTCTTGGCTTGACTCCAACACTAGTGCAGCTGGGCTCACTATTACCAGAGGACCCAGAAGTTGAGGGGTAGGAGGAAGAAGAAAAAGCAGAGGCTGTCTCTCCAGCCATATGCCTTGAGACAGACAAATGAGTCCTTCGATTTTAAACTGTGGTGGTAGAATTTTGTCCCTCATGACTCCACTTAAGACTCCAATGAGAGAAAAGATGTTAACCATAAACCAGAACCCTCCCACCTTAATAATCACCTGAAATCAGGCCCAGGGTCCTAGTCCTCTAAAGTTCAGAGTATGTGATCATATACCACCGACTATATTTATAAACACACAAAACCATATCAAACCCCAAACTGAGATAAAAGAGTCCGATGTCAAGATAACAGCAGTTCATATTCCTAAAATATTTGAATGGTTACAAAACACTAGTCTCACAACAATTTTATGAATCTTGGCTCAGATGTTGACTATCTGTGTGGCAGATGAGAAGGAGGAGAAGGAGGAGGATAACAACCACAGCAATAATAAAAAAATATTTATATCCTTCCTATTATGTTCCAGGACCTGTGCTAAGCAATTCACAAGGATAATTTATTCCTCACTACCACCCTGTAAAATGGATGCTTCACCCATTTTCCAATGGGTGACTGAGTCAAATTGAGGTACACAGCTAATATTTATCTGAGATCATTTTTGAAATCAGGTCTTTCTGATTTCTAGACCCAGTGCTCTATTCTCCATATGGCTGCTCAGGCAGTATAAAATCTCAGCTTTTCATGGACTTGGGGCAATAAGGCTCAGAAAAGCTAAGGGACTTGCACAGCAGTACAGCATGCTCACTGGGCTGTGAGATGCTTATGGACAGAGAGGGTGGGGGCATTCAGGAAAGGCTGGCATCCCTGGTTGGAGCTCACAACTGTGACTCCAAGAAGCTGTGGCTTGTGCAGTAGCTGGGCTAAATGAGAATAACCGATAGGCCTCAATCACCTGCTGAGTTAGGGGCATGTCCATCCCAAGCATGGGAAGACTGCTCCCAGGAAGGTGGAAATGAGACCCAAAAAATGTCATGGTCATCCACTGCCAGGCATTTTGACATCAGTTTTGCCATTAGACTCTGGGAACTCAGGAAGTAGGGCTCATGACTTAGTACAACCCTAAGGCAAGACAGCACCCCATGAGGTCATTGATGTCATTGCTTTGAAAAGGAAGAAAGGACAACAACATTTCTAGTGCTCAGTACAGGACTTGACACAGAGGGTGCTCAATAGGAAAGAAGGGAGAAAGGGAATAAGGAATTATAGAGAATTTACTATGAGCCAAGAACTGTGCTGAGCACTTGTTATAAATATGTGATAATCACAACAACCCTGCAAAGCAGGTGTCATTATTACCTCCATTTTACATTTGGGAAAACTGACAAACAGGAATTAAGTGATTTGCCCATAGTCACACAGCTAGTAACAATCCAAGACTGGACTTGAAATCGGGTCTTCCTGACTCCAGGTCCAGTACTATCTCCACTACAACACCTCTACACCTTCTAATAAATAATAATGCTAATAAATGCTTACTGATTTTTTGGGGCTGGATTTTATAGCTCTTTTTGAACTAATCTTTCAGCTCTTTTTCTTCAATATCCCATTTCCTCTGGTTTAATGATTTTTTTTTTTTTTTTTAAAACATGAACTGGCTCAGAAAGAGACAATTCCATATAGAATCTATATCATTTTAAAAATTAAGCCACTACTAACTACTCAGGAATCCTCACAAGGACTTCACTAAAGTCTGAACTTCCATAGTACCTACAGGGGGAAAAAGATTTAAGGAATGAATTACAAGGCCATCTGAAAACCAACAACTCTACTAAGAGGTATATTGTTTTCCAGAGGGAAGGCTTCATTAATGGAGGAAACAGTAATCTGAGCATACCCTTGAAAGAAGGTAAGAATTTTTAGAATTTCAGTACATTTCACACATGTCCTATTCAAATGTATGGAGGTGAGAAGTGGGATGATTAGTACAGAAAATAACTAGCAATTAATTTTGACTATGACAGATTTCATAAAGGAACTTTGGAAATATGGCTGGAAAAATCAGGCCAGATTATGAAGGCTCTTAAATGCCAGGTTAGGCAATTTATAATTTATCCAAAAGGTAAGAAGGAGAAACATAGTATATTTAAGAATAGGAAAGAGATATGGTGAGACCTGTGCCTTAGGAAAATTACTCTGAAAGAAAAGTTGGCATACTGGACAGGGAAGAGAGTGAAAATAGAGATGCCAATTAAGAACCTATTACAAAACAGCCAAGAGCCTTAGTTCTGGTACTAGAGCTAGGGAAATGGAACTAACAGGAAAGATCTGAAGGATGGTATTACTGCCCATGCTCTATAATCTACTGAAAATGAAAAGGGAAAAGCAAAAAGTCATGATTCCAGAGTTACAAACCAGGTTCACTAGAAGTATGGGTGCAGCAGTCAACAAAAATCATTGTAACTATGGAAGAAAGGTTTATAAGAAAATTTTATAATTCTTCCATTTACCACATTGTAGGCTCACTATTATCTAAACCTATGTTAATCAAATAGCTTCATCCCCTCCACAAATTTTCTGCTGCAAATAGTATTTTATTTTTCCAAATACATGTAAAAATAGCTTTCACCATTCATTTTTTAATAAGATTTTGAGTGCTAAATTTTTTTTCTTCACTTATACCTCCCCAAGATAGCAAGCAATCTGATAAGAGGTTATCCATATACAATGCCATATTTCCATATTTGTCATGTTGCACAAGTTGAAAAGAAAAGCAAACAAACAAAAACAACAGTAAAAATAGTATGTTTCTATCTACATTCAGTATCCATAGTTCTCGGTGAATGCAGATGGCATTTTCCATCCCAAGTCAATTGGAACTGTCTTCCACCTGTATACTTTAAACTATTCTCCCCTCCCCTTCAGAAGCTTTCTCTACCATCTTTCTGTCTATTCAGAATCTATGTTTCCCTTCTAGACTGAGCTTAAGAGCTTGCATTTAGTGTCTCATACAAATGATTCTTGCTTATCTCCACCTTGTAAATATTTAGACTAAACTCATCCCTTAACAGGGGAAAAAACAAAAACTCAAGAGAGGTTACGAGTCTTGGCCAAATTCTCACAAGTAAATAGAGAGCTTGGAGTCAGACTTCTAAACTCAGACACATATTCCAATTCCATGCTGTTACACCATACTACTTTCTACTTCAAACCCATCATTTTACCGAGAAGAAAGTAAAATGATTTTCCCAGGGTCAAGCTGTTACTGCTCAGGGTCATTTCCTTTTCCCTGGACTACCACAGTGCTAATAAATCAGAATATCAGTAAGGAAAAGGAATGGCTTTGCATTATGGCTCACTATCTCATCACAACTTGGCTCTCGTTTCTGCCTGGACTTTCAGATTCCTCCCCTTGGACTAAGAACTTAGCATTGGCTAAGAACTCCATGTCTTCTTTCCAAGAGATAGTTAGTCCAGTACTCCTCAACTGGTCTAGGCACTCCTCCATCACTCTGCCATTATGTTCTTGAAGCCGCCAGCTTGAAGGACTAGGCATTTCCTGATGTTTTATTGCTACTTCTGGCTCCTACCATCTCTTCTAGGCCCTTTGGCACTAAATCCAATGCTGTTCAAGATATTGACCTTAATTAAGTTTCTATTGCTTGAAAGTTATTAATCTCTTTTATTTGGCACTTAAAGCTCCTCATAGACTGACCCCAACCTACCCTACTTCTAGAGACTTCTTATATCCTTCCTTCACACACTGTATATGTACCTTCATATAACAGTCCATCTCCAGGTAGTGCCCTGTGTTTGAAATACTATTCCTCATTCTCCCATTCACCTCTTAGATTCTCTAGCTTCCTTAAATCTGGATCTAATATAATTCCCCAACTTTTATCTCCTGGAGCTCTACTACAAAACCACATGATCTAATAAGAACAATCTATTCATAGTGCCTGAAAAATGGTTGGCACATTACTATTTCTAGGTATGTGCTCACATTCTTTCACTTAATTTAACTGTTTTCCCTCTGTTTCTTCCCCATCACACTCTTAATCCAAGTGTCATCTGCTTCAGGAAAGCTTCCATGACATCTCTATTCACAATGATGCTTCCCTTCTCCAGATTCCTATTGTATATTTCTGGCATGTGGAAGACAGTGAGTAAGTATGGGGTGAGAAATCCTAAATCAAAATGCTTCTTCCGGCATTACTATGTAGTCTCGACAATTTCGTGAATCTTAGTTTGCTCACCTGTAAAATGAGAGAAGGGACAGGAAAGCCTATATGGTTTTTTTCAATTCTACAACCCTTAAGCCTTTATAGCCTCAGTACTTGGCACAATACCATGGATATGGTAGGCACTTAATAAATGGTTTTCTCTAATTCTCTTAGTTATTATCATATTATATGCTTATATCTTTGAGTCCCAGAAAGCTACAAGTTATTTAAGGGCACAAGCCACATCTGCTTCTAATATAGTAAAGACAGTGTTAAATAGTGAAAGAATATAATCAGATGTAGGACTATGGGTTCAATTCCAGCTTTGACACTAGCCAGTTTGAGCACATCCCTTAACTTATAAACTTAAAAATCATTTAGAAAGAGGATAGCTTCAGAAATACTTATCCAGGTGCTTTGTATCAGACATTGTTAGGATTCTTACAAGGTACTAAGTTGATAGAGACAATAATTTAGCATGGTTCAGTATGATTGATCTGATCCTACACAGAGATGTTATGGGCCAGAACTTGAAACAAGGTAGTAAGTGGAATTGTGAGATAATGATTCTCTAATTGACATGTACTTAGTACTTACTATAATTCCACAAGATTCACACCTTTAAGAGAGTATATATAAGGAGGAGCTCTCTGCGCCAAAGAGGAGAAGCCCACTAAAGAAAGGACAAGCCCACTAGAAGGTCTTGGAGGAGGAGACAGTTTCATCATATCTTCCACCTTTGTGCTGGCTGGAGACTGAAGCATAAACCTTTGGATTCGGAGAGAGCTAGAGACAGAAGCCCACTAGAAGCTCTGAGCCTCAGCCAGGATTCAGTCGAGGAAATTCACAAGCCAGAGAAGGCAGCTTAAGCTCTTGGAACCAAGACTACAGAAGGCCTCTAAGAAAAAGTAGCTGAGCCCCAAGTGAAGGATTTAAGACTTTGAAGGAGACAATAAAGGATTTGGCTCCTGGTTGCATTTGGGATGATTACACTGAACTGAAACGACTGCCTCCAGAAGCACCCCTCCTCCCCACCTCCCCAAGAAACCTGTTCCCAGAGAACATTACGTTTTATTGAACAATATTACAAGACACCAGGTTGGATGTTTCATAGGGTTGTTATCCAAATATTTTTTGTAAAACATGGTGTGCTATAAAAACCATTCAGCTTTAACATTGTCATTATTTTTTTTTTTAATCTGTAGGAGATAAATAATAAACAAAGGTGTGAGGAAATGCCCACCAAGCAAGTATCTTATCCAAGATTGGAATTTAGACCAGTGCTTGGATCTCCTTGTTTGAATCCCAGACTCATTTTCTACTATTTCACAGTTGAGCTTCAGCTAGTTCTTTTGTGGGTTACACATGACCTTTCCAACACATGACCCAATATGATCTCATGACCCCAATATAGCAAGGAATTCTTAAACTAGGATCCAGAAACTGCTTTCTCCCTGCCCCCCTCAACATTTTGACAACTACCATTTCAATATAATTGGTTTTCTTTGTAATCCTATGCTATTATTTTAGACATTTAAAAATATTGTTCTGAGATGTGATCCATAGGCTTTCTCATGCTTCCTGCTTTAAAATGATGAAATGTACAACCTTTTTATACCATAGCTAACTTGCAAAATCTACTGGGAAAAGAAATAGCTACATGGGAGGAGGCAAATTTAGTGATTATTAGTCATCTGCATTGAATTCAGAATTGGATTCTTAGGCAGCCCTGATTCTGCCAAAATGAATTCTTCAATGAAGTCAAAGAGATTTTAAGTAGAGTCAACAAAATGGAACTTTCTGAAACCTCTGATTATATTAGCCAGCAAGTTATTTATTAAGCAGGCAAAAAATGTCAAGCACTATACTAGGTGCTGGGGATACAAAGATAAGAAACTAAATAGTCCTTGCTGTCAAGGAATTACCATAAGAAGAATACCCACAAAACAGTTAAAAAAAAATATAGTACAACATGGGGCAGCCAGGTGGTATAGTGGATAAAATACCAACTCCGGAGTCTGGAGGATCTGAAAACAAATTTGGCCTCAGAGACTTGATACTTACTAGCTGCGTAGTCCTAGGCAAATCACTTAAACCCTCCTCACACCCCTTAAAAAAACCAGACAAACACTAAAACTGGAAAAACAAGACAAGAAGGTGAAGTGGAAAGAGATCTCAATTTGAAGCTAAGTTCCAACTGTCAGAATTGTCTAAGATCACTAAACCTCAATTTCCTAATATGAACATTGGGAAAAACAACTTTTATACTTAAGTGTAAGATGGCTAGGAGCAAAACATTTTATAAATGTGAATTGCTATCATGCAGGTAAGTAAAAAGGAGGCACTAGCTAGGCAAGAAATGCCAGGTTTCCACAGGGGTCAAGTAGGAAGCAGGGCAGGATAGGACAAGAAGAAAAAAAGTAAACAAAATCATCTTCAAATCAGTTGTCGGCCAGAAAGGAAATGGAAGAAAACAAGTTCTCAGTATTTTTCCAATTTAATGCAAACCAAGATATTTCATCATCTTTTCAGTGTCCCTCCATGCAACCTCTTCCTACACATCACTAACCAAGATGTCATGGTTTGACAAGGAACTTTCCAATAGCAAGGTTTAACAGCAACTAGTAGGGGACATAAATATGCTTTAATTAAATTTGATTATCACATACTAAGTGAAGCCAGGGAAATGTAGATATCAGTCCTCCAAGTCTCATTAAGTAAATCTTTTCAATAACTGTGCATATTCTTTGTTTTTTTTTTGTTTGTTTGTTTTTTTATAAATAGTAACTTTTTATTGACAGAACCCATGCCACGGTAATTTTTTTACAACATTATCCCTTGCACTCACTTCTGTTCCGATTTTTCCCTCCCACCCTCCAGCCCCTCCCCTAGATGGCAAGTAGTCCTATATATGTTGAATATGTCGTAGTATATCCTAGATGCAATGTATGTGTGCAGATCCAAACAGTTTTCTTGTTGCACAGGGAGAATTGGATTCAGAAGGTAGAAATAACCCGGGAAGAAAACAAAAATGCAAACAGTTTACATTCATTTTCCAGTGTTTTTTCTTTGGGTGTAGCTGCTTCTGTCCATCATTGATCAACTGAAACTGAATTAAGTCTCTTTGTCAAAGAAATCCACTTCCATCAGATTACATCTTCATACAGTATCGTTGTTGATGTATATAGTGATCTCTGCTCATTTCACTTAGCATCAGTTCATGTAATTCTCTCCAAGCCTCTCTGTATTCATCCTGCTGGTCATTTCTTACAGAACAATAATATTCCATAACATTCATATACCACAATTTACCCAACCATTCTCCAATTGATGGCATCCATTCATTTTCAGTTTTAGCCACAAACAGGGCTGCCACAAACATTTTGGCACATACTGGTCCTTTTCCCTTCTTTAGTATCTCTTTGGGGTATAAGCCCAGTAGAAACACTGCTGGATCAAAGGGTATGCACAGTTTGATAACTTTTGGGGCATAATTCCAGATTGCTCTCCAGAATGGTTGGATTCGTTCACAACTCCAACAATGTATCAGTGTCCCAGTTTTCCCACATCCCCTCCAACAATCATCTTTGTTTTTTCCTGTCATCTTAGCCAATCTGACAGGTGTGTAGTGGTATCTCAGAGTTGTCTTAATTTGCATTTCTCTGATTAATAATGATTTGGAACACTCTTTCATATGAGTGGTAATAATTTCAATTTCATCATCTGAAAATTGTCTTTTCACATCCTTTGACCATTTGTCTATTGGAGAATGGCTTGGTTTCTTATAAATTAGAGTCAGTTCTCTATATATTTTGGAAATGAGGCCTTTATCAGAACCTTTAACTGTGAAGATGTTTTCCCAGTTTGTTGCTTCCCTTCTAATCTTGTTTGCATTAGTTTTGTTTGTACATTAGCTTTTTAATTTGATGTAATCAAAATTTTCTATTTTGTGATCAATAATGGTCTCTAGTTCGTCTTTAGTCACAAATTTCTTCCTCCTCCACAAGTCTGAGAGATAAACTATCCTATGTTCCTCCAATTTATTTATAATCTCATTCTTTATGTCTAAATCATGGACCATTTTGATCTTATCTTGGTATACAGTGTTAAGTGTGGGTCCATGTCTAATTTCTGCCATACTAATTTCCAGTTATCCCAGCAGTTTTTGTCAAATAATGAATTCTTATCCCAAAAGTTAGGATCTTTGGGTTTGTCAAACACTAGATTGCTATAGTTGACTATTCTGTCTTGTGAACCTAACCTGTTCCACTGATCAACTGATCTATTTCTTAGCCAATACCAAATGGTTTTTTGGTGCTTTATAATATAGTTTTAGATCAGGTACAGCTAGCCCACCTTCATTTGATTTTTCATTAATTCTTTTGAGATTCTTGACCTTTTATTATTCCATATGAATTTTGTTGTTATTTTTTCTAGATCATTAAAATATTTTCTTAGAAGTCTGATTGGTATAGCACTAAATAAATAGATTAGTTTAGGGACTATTGTCATCTTTATTATATTCGCTCAACCTATCCAGGAGCACATAACATTTTTCCAATTGTTTAAGTCTGACTTTATTTGTGTGGAAAGTTTTTTGTAATTTTGCTCATATAATTCCTGACTTTCCTTTGGTAGATAGATTCCCAAATATTTTATGCTATCGATAGTTATTTTAAATGGAATTTCTCTTTGTATCTCTTGCTGTTGGATTTTATTGGTGATGTATAAAAATGCTGAGGATTTATGGGGATTTATTTTATAACCTGCAACTTTGCTAAAGTTATGGATTATTTCTAATAGCTTTTTAGTAGAATCTCTGGGGTTCTCTAAGTATGCCATCATATCATCTGCAGAGAGTGATAATTTGGTTTCCTCATTTGTGCATATTCTTTGATCCAGCAGGTCGGGTCTATAACCCAAAGAGACCATAAAAGAGAGAAGAGGACCAACTTCTGCAAAAATATTTGTAACAACTCTTTTTGTACAGAAGAAATTGGAAATTGAGTAGATGCCCATCACTTGAGGGCCCATCACTGAATAAGTTATGTTATATGAATGTAATGGAATATTACTGTTGTATAAGAAATAATGAACAGATTGATTTTAGGGAAGGGAAATAGTTTGCCTAAAGTCACAAAGAGGCTTAGAGAAATGTTAAAATCAAGGAAGGATTTGAACGCAGGTTCCCTGATTTAAAATCTTGTGTTCTTTCTATAATAGCATAGTCCCTCAACTATAAAAACTGGTAATTTTTCAACTGGAAAATTTCCAAAAGAAAATTCTACAACTTACAGACTGTTAAGTTTAATATCCCTTTTAGGGAAAATTCTATAATGGGTCATGAAATAGATGACTTATAAACGCTCAGAAACATTGATCACCAGATAGGAGTATTCATTGAATGAATGGGCACAAACCATGAAAGGGACCATAGTGTGAACTGAATTCAAGAATGAATCTTGCTTCTTGTCACACTGACTGGGGCCCTGAAGCTTACTTCACAACCTCTCACTAGCCCCCCAAAAACACTATAGGACTACAAAGTTACACAGAAACTGGCTATCTGCAACAATAAGCGCTATTTATTTGCCCTTTGGAACTTTGGAACTGAGAATTCCAAATATCAATGAAATCATGGACCAAAAAAAAAAAAAAAAAAAAATCTTAACTAAGTAACTTCAATTCCCTTCCTGATGGAGGTACCTAGACCCATATATGCTACAGTCATACAATCCAGGCTGCAGCTGAATTTTAACAAGGATATGACATAACTTCATGACTTCCTTCAGGAAAAAGGTGAAAAGATGTGAACTGGATGGGATGTATGAGGATTCAAATCAGATTAACTATCCAGAACTAAAGAGCATAAAATAGTGAATTGTCAATGTGGTAAATATTTGAAAGAAGGGAATGACTGAACTATTATTTAAGTTAAGAAAAATGAAAACAAACAAAAAAAACTTCAAATTTAGTGAAGCAGGAGGTTGTGATTAGCCTAAGAAAAGAGAGCAGAGAAAGAGACTATAAGGCATAATTATACATGGGTAGGGAATGTCCAGGCTCACTCACTGTATAAAGGCCCACAAAATCATTTGCTAAAGTAACCACAAGCCAATGGTGAGGAGAAAGCTAAGTATAACAACTTCCCTCCGCTTGAGAATTATAAGTTGATAATTTTATATGGCTTGCAAATAATATCATAATTATTCAAATGGCCTTTGGCAGAAAAAAGGTTGCCCACCCCTGACTTATAAAAAAGGAATGGATGATGAATCAAAAGGGAGGTGTCAGGTGTGGCCCACTTACTCAAGAGAAAGGGATAGGCAGAAAGGGGAGTCCTCAGAAAAGAAGGCAAAAATAGTATATAGATTTAAAAATGGGAAGAGGAAGTTAATTAAAGGGAAATCTGATGATGGTGCTACAGAAAGATTAAAATGACAGGTAGAAGAGTTAGCTTTAGAACAAAGTTTTAAAGGTTTCCTCTTCCTTCCAGTGGTGAAGGGACAGATAACATTAAGTAACAGTAAGGATGGGCATGCTAAATGAGTTAAATCTATGTAGAGAAAGTCATCTGCTAAACAAAGTGAGATTTCAAGGCTGAAATATACATATATATATATATATATATATATATGTTTAACAATTAACTGAGCAATCCACAAAAACTCAAACAAATCTACCATCTTAGCTATTTCTGCTATTCATATAAAATCTGCCTCCTTGGATGCTAACTTTTTAAAAATTATTTTCTTTACTAAAGCTTTTTATTTACAAAGCATATGCATGGGTAACCTTTTCCAACACTGATCCTTGCAAAACCTTTTGTTCTAAATTTTTCCCTCCTTCCCCCCACCCCCTCCCCTAGCTGGAAGATTGTCTAATACATGTTAAATATGTTGAAATACATGTTAGAGCCAATAAATGTATACATATTTATATAATTATCTTGTTGCACAAGAAAAATCAGTAGTCTAATACATGTTACATATATTGAAATACATGTTAGATCCAATATATGTATACATATTTATATAGTTGTCTTGTTGCAGAAGAAAAATCAGATCAAGAAGGAAGAAACAGAAAAAACTGAGAAAGAAAACAAAAATGCAAGCAACTAACAACAGCAAGAGTGAGAATGCTATGTTGTGTTCCACACTCTGTTCTCTCTTTGGGTGTAGATGGCTCTCTTCATCACTGTACAAGTGGAGCTGGTTGGAATCATCTCATTGTTGAAGAGAGCCACATCCATCAGAATTGATCATCGTATAGTCTTATTGTTGCCATGTATAGATGCTAATTTTTAACTAATAACTTCTCCTGAATATATTTCCTAGATACTTGTGGTGTCATCTCTTTGATCTTAAAAAGACTTTCAAGGTTGAGGGAAAATAAACATTAAAAGACAACCTGTTCCTGAACAGTAATCCCCTACACAGAAGCAGGAAACAAAAATGACCATACTTCACCAGCCTAAAGGCCACCTGAGTGGAAGAACTCATTAACACCAAGGCATCCATTTCACTAATTATTGTTCCCTCCTTTACATTGAACCTAAATCTCTGTCTCTTCCATTCACTGTTAATAGTTCTCTCACTGGTGTCAAAAAACCCAAATGTAAACCAAGTCATGCCAAATGAAGAGATGGTCATGCCACAAGAATTTCAAAGGAAATTTGAGGTGCTAGTCTCTGGAGCAAACTATATCATCTCATAACTACTAACAGGGAGAGCACATGCAAACATTTGGCAACTTCTGCCAATCAATGTCACACTCATGGATTTACAAGTGGAAGGAAAAACCATGGAATTCAATCCTACTAATTTCAATGAGGAAACTGAAGCAAATTAAAGATCACACAAGAAAAGTACGTCTGAAGCAGAATTTGAACACAGATCTTCATGAATCCAAGTGCATCAATCTATCAACTATACTACTCAGATAAACATTTGTAATCAATCAGTAAACATTATCAAGTTCATCTGTTGTGTGACAAACACTATACTAGGCAGGCAAAAATTAACTCATAAATCACTGTCCTTAAAATGTTCAGGGAAGAAAACATGTACATATGGAAGTATAGACCAAAATTAAAAAAAAAAAAAATTGAGAACAGTTGGGGAGAATCAAGAAAGGCTGTTTATAGAAGTAGTCCTTGACCTGAACTTTAATGAAAGTATGAAATTCTAAAATGTACAAATAAGGAAGGAATGCATTCTAAGCATGAGGACAGAACCTACAAAGGGTTGGAGAAGGAAGATAATTAAGAAACTATTTTAAGAATGGTAGAGGCTCAGTTTGCCACTCCATAGAATATTGAAAAGGGAATGAGGAAGAAAAAAGAACTAATTAATCTATGAGAAAGTAGAAGTGAGAGGTGATTAAGGCCTGAACTAAGGAGGTGGACCAATAGGAAGGGGTGGGGGGGAGACAGATAGAGTTATAGATATAGAGTTATAGATATAGAGTTACTATAAAGGTAGAAACAGCAAAATAAAGCAGCTTAGTGGCTATATAGAGGGAGAATGAAGACAACTCTAAGGAGTCATCCTAGAAAATCAAAATGACCTCAAAGTAAATAGGAACGGTTCAGGAGTTCAGGGAAAAAATGAGTTTTATGTTGAACATACAAAATCTGAGATGGTTCACAGAGATAATTAAATGGTAGGAAAGAAAAAAATGCTCATGGCAAAATGCCATTTTTTTCTCAGTAAAGAATGGGATGAAGTTAAAAACTAATCATGAGCCTGACATCAACTAGAGATACAAAGAAAAAAATTAAATGGCCCCTGTCCTCAAAGAATTTACATTTTATAGCTTTGTTTCTATTATGTTATATACAGAATATATCCATGGTACATATATAAAGGAAATGATTTTAAATTATTTTTTATGGAATCAATGTCAATATTTTATAGCCATATTGTGTTCATATATACGTGTATATACACAAAAGCAAGCACACATGTCATTTATATAGCATCTTTTCATACTGCCCAAAAGAGACAAAACTATGAAGACTTAACTCCCCAGAATTGGTCTCTTCTTTGATCCTGGTGTTCAGCGGATAGAACACATTTCAATTAGTCCTGATCAAAGTGGCTGAATTTCTTCCTTACAAAATGGATTTTATTTATTTATTTATTTATTTATTTTTACCTCAGTCAACTTGAGCCAAGTCTGATGAAAAAGGTGGGGAATCTAGCTGAGAAATGCTATTTTTGGACTAAAAATAAAGGTGGTATAACGAGAAAACAATTACAGTAATATATGTTATTTCTAATGTTTTACCAGTGCCTTTTGTAAAAGTGATTTTCCTGTGTGGTTCTGCAGTAATTTCTGCCCAAAGTAGACATATTTTGGTCAATTTCATCATCAGTGGAATAAGAGGGACTTCTCCAAATTAATTACTCTGAAAAGGGACAGGCTTCATGTGAATGATTGCTGATGTATTCGTAGAAAATCTCTGATGCATTACTTTACATTACAGCAGATGTTCTTAATCATGAATAGATTTCAAGGAGTTCCTGAACTGGAACCAGAAAAATTATATTTTTACTAACCTCTAACTGAAATTTAACATTTTCTTTGATTAAAAAAAAAAAAAAAAAACTATTATTCTGGGAGGGGGTCCACAGGCTTCATTACCAAGGGGTTCATGAACCCAAAAAAGTTAAGAACTTTTGCTTCAGTCACACCAAAGTATTTGTAAAGAAATTCCCAGGGACACACACACTTAAACTCTACAAAGAGTAGCTGTTCCAATCCAGTTTTGGCCATATGGCAAACAACCTTCTTGGAGAAATGTTTGGGGGGGGAGGAGAGGGAGGAACATAACGATAGAGGAAATGAATTTATTTCCTTAAAAAGAAGAAAATAACCTTAGCTAGCCATGTGAAAGTTTACATAAGAGGACTAAATTGCACTCTGTACCACATGAGGCCTATTTTAAAGAAAGTTTAGGGGTCATGTTGGTGGTTCACAAATGTGCCGTGCCAAAGGTTGTCATCTGGGGATTGCTAGAACAACAAGGGGATTTCTACATGGCATTTTCTTTCAAGAAGTTCTTTCAAGAAGATATGTAGGGGCTCTTATCTTTATCACATTGCCAGGAGGCAGGAAAAAGGCAAAAAGCAGGTGTCATCATTACTGCTATCCTCTGCAAACCACCAGCAAATAATTAACTGCTGAGTGGTTTATGACATGAAGTCATACAAGTCAATGTATGACTTGTCATTGGTACAAGTCTTTGGACCTAGAGCCAAGAGGCAGGAAATAAATTATTCATACTTAGCCCTCTGACTTGGAATCCTAACAAATTATTATTTTCTCCCACAAGAAAGAAAAAGTAAGGGCTTGAAATCAGTGAGATATATATATATATATATATATATATATATATATATATATATATATATATATATATGTTGTTGCTTTCTCCTGTAATTAGTATTTCAATATCACAGTGGGTTGGAAGGAAGCAAAAGTCTTTAGTAACTTTGCTGCTTCAGGGGCCCTCTTTATTTAAGCTCTAGCACCTGCCCACCCAATGTCAATGGATCAAAGTTCTTATAGATTCATAAGTGTCAGAAGAAGCCCAAGGGTACTCTAGTACTATTTGTACATGAAACACAAATCACTTCTGTAGGCAATGAAATGGCTCAGTGGATGGAACCCTAGACCTAGAACAGGGAAGACCTGATCTCAAATTCTGCATCAGTCATTTACTAGTTGTATGACTCTGGGCAGGTCATTTAACCTGTTTGCCTCGTTTTCTCACCTGTATAAAGAAATAAGAAAACATTTGTAAAGTGCTTACATGGTGCTTGACACAAAAGAAGTAGTAAATAAATGCTTATTTAAAGGAAAAAAAAAAAAATCTGGTCTCTAGTTGAGTAATACTAGTGTGAGGAACACATCACCTTTCCTGATGCTTTGAGCCTGTGCTTTGAGTTTTAAGAATTAGATTATACCTATTTATTAGGTTTAACTTGGACCATTTAATGTAATAGGGTCTCAATTTCTTCCTGAAAAATGAGGTTTGTTTTGGTTTTTATTTTGTTTGTTTTGTTGTGTTTTGTTTTATTTTGGTTTTTTAATCCCCTTTGGCTTTAAATCCCAGGATCCTGATATAATTTGGGTTGTTATGATCTCAATCAGGAGGTATTCTGGTTTCTTCCCTCTCCTAACCTCAGGAATGTCAAGTGGCTCCAGGAGTAAGTCTTTCAATTGCATAGAAGATACGCAATCCCTTCCTCCACTTCCCTCAGCTTCCTCCCCTTTCACTCACTTTTCAACCCTTTTCAACTTCAACTAATGTGGCTACCTACTTTCTCCTCCCTAAATTCTGTTGTCATTGCTCTACTGATTCTCTTCCTACATATATGGAGAGACCTTCTCAGACTCCTTTTCTGGACCATTTTTAACCCTTCTGCTACGATGAATGCAAAAGCTCTGTCCTACAGCCTACTGTTCTCATTTCTCTCCATAACTTCTCTTTCTTTGTGTTCCCAGAGCTCAAACACAGTGCCAGGCTCATAATAAGCACTTAATAAAGGCTTCATAACTGAGTGGTTGATGGTTATCTCATCATAAGTTTAATAAAGATCTACACACAAATAACTCCCAGATTCAGATGTCCATGCTTTTGCTTACATGTGTACTATTTGAAATCAGTGAATGTCTGATTGATATCTTTGTACGTATAGAACCTGGCCCACTAAATATACTTAATAAATCATATGGGGAGCTATTTCTTGCTAGAAATTACAATAGTTTTTGAAAGTACTATGGATTTGTACTTAAAAACCAATTAATCAATAAACATATAGTAAGCAGCTACTATGTGGCAAACTCTGCATTAAACAATGGAAATAGAAAAAAACAGTTCCTGCCTTGAAGGAGCTTAAAATCTACAGAAGGGAGAGATAATGCACACAAATATGTATATAAAGGAAGCTATATACAGGATAAAAAAGGAAATAATTAACAAAAGAAAGGCACTAGAATTATTGGAGTTGGAGGAAGGCTTCCTGTAGTAGTTGGATTTTAACTGGAATGTAATAAGAATCTAGGGAAGTCAGTAGTCAAAATGGAGAAGACAGAGGGTTACAGATGTTCTCAGCCAGAGAAAATGCCCAGAGTTGACAGATGGAGTGTTTTCTTGCTGAAATAGTCAAGAGACCTATGTCAGTAGATCAAAGAATAGTTATTGGAGAAAAAAAAGGTATCAGAAGACTGAAAAGGTAGGAGGTGAATAGGTCATAAAGGACTATGAATGCCAAACAGGATTTTTATTTTTGATCCTGGAAGCAATAGGAAGCCTCTGAAGCAGCAACCCAGTAAAAGGTACATCAGACTATAGAGACTGGTCACTGGAAAACCCAGGTACTATAGCCATTCCCCTTTGTCACCATCACCTGAATTTCAGAAAATACTCTCCTTTATATCATTTGACTTCTAAAAAGATATTTCCTTCAGTGAATCTCCTAGAATAATATAGATTTCTGTTGGTCAAAGCTTCTTACACTATGACTCCATATGGGATCATGTAACTGAATGTAGAAATGGCTAAAAATTTGGCAACAGTAAAAGGTACAAAATATTCCTTGAATATTTTAATTTTTTACATTAAAAATAAACAAGCATATCCATCTCAGTATGCAAATTTGCTTTTGTTTTTAATAAATGGTAAAATTATATATACACCAAACAATTGTTTTAAAATAAATTTCTTTATGCTTTATTAACAGTAAATTTTTATTTACTGGGGTCACATAAAAATTTCCTGGGCAAAATGGGAAAAAGTTTCAGAAGCCCTGTGTTGGGTCACCATTCCAGCATTAGCTACATTTCTGTTTCACCTGTTTCTAAGACATTGAATGGTAAAGAGTGATGGAACAAGATTTCATTTTAAATTCTTTGTGATTAGAGTCATGGTGTTTTAGGAGAAAACTTCATCAAAAAAAAAAAATGCAATAAGGTTAAGGAGCTGCTGAATACAATGGACATTTCCCTAATCTTTTTCTTTTCATTTCTTCCATGCTTACCTGTGCCTTCACTAATCTCCCTCTCTTTAGAAGGCATAGAACACTTCTGTCAATTCAACTGAGCAAATATTTGACATTCCCTAGGTGCCCAGCAGTTTGCTCCCAAAGGTAGATTCAAAAGTTTTGTTAAGACATAGCATCTGCATTGTTGGTGGAGTTGTGAACGAATCCAACCATTTTGGAGAGTAGTTTGGAACTATGCTCAAAAAGTTATCAAACTGTGCATACCCTTTGATCCAGCAGTGTTACTACTGGGCTTATATCCCAAAGAGATTATAAAGAAGGGAAAGGGACCTGTATGTGCACGAATGTTTGTGGCAGCCCTTTTTGTAGTGGCTAGAAACTGGAAACTGAATGGATGTCCATCAGTTGGAGAATGGCTGAATAAATTGTGGTATATGAATATTATGGAATATTACTGTTCTGTAAGAAATGACCAACAGGATGATTTCAGAAAGGCCTGGAGAGACTTACACGAACTGATGCTGAGTGAAATGAGCAGGACCGGGAGATCATTCTATACTTCAACAACAATACTATATGATGACCAGTTCTGATGGACCTGGCCATCCTCAGCAACGAGATCAACCAAATCATTTCCAATGGAGCAGTAATGAACTGAACAGCTACGCCAGAGAAAGAACTCTGGGAGATGACTAAAAACCATTACATTGAATTCCCAATCCCTATATTTATGCCCACCTGCATTTTTGATTTCCTTCACAAGCTAATTGTACAATATTTCAGAGTCTGAATTCTTTTTGTACAGCAAAATAACGTTTTGGTCATGTATACTTATTGTGTATCTAATTTATATTTTAATGTATTTAACATCTACTGCTCATCCTGCCATCTGGGGAGGAGTAAGAGGTGAAAAATTGGAACAAGAGGTTTGGCAATTGTTAATGCTGTAAAGTTACCCATGCATATAACCTGTAAATAAAAGGCTATTAAATAAAAAATTAAAAAAAAAAAAAGACATAGCATCTACTGTTATGGACCTGATTGGTTCACTAAAAGATAAGACATACAAATAGGTTAACTGCTATATACAATATTACATGATAAGTGCATTAAAACAGCACAGAACAAAGAGTTATGTGAAGTTCAAGGAGGAAAAGATGTATCTCACTGGAGACGATTAAACATTTCATGTTTTAGATATATTTTGGGCAATATGTTCTATATCCTCATCTGGATTACAAATTCCCTGAGGGCAGAGGCTACATCTTATCCTTTCTACCTTCCAAGACATTAAGCTGAATATAAAGACTTAAAAAACAAAAACAAAAACAAAAAAACTTCTTCATCAGGCCTGCTGTCTGTATTCATCTCCCCTTTCCAATTCAAAAGCACTGAATTGATAAAGTTATATTATTACTACACTAGCACGATGATGTCGTTACTCTTACTGGGAAAAGTCTTAAGGGCTCCTCATTTGCCTCCTCAATCAATTCTAAACTTCCAGTTAGAGTATTCATGATCATCCCCTTTTGGCTCTAACCATTCCTACTCTCTTTCATTATATTGCATGAAAAATCCACTACAGAGGTACAGAAAAAGGGGCCCGGGCCCTTTGTGTGGACTGCAGAACAAAGTTGTTTCCAGCTAGGAGGAGCCACATTCTAGCTACCCTACTATTCCATAGTCCATTCTTTTTCTTAATTTTTTCTTCTAATCTCTTCGTAGTTCACAATCCAATCCCCAGTACATAGTTCCCACATGTCCACCCCACCAACTCATCTCTACTTGTTAAAATCTTTTGCTCTCTTCTAAATCCAAGTCAGGAAATCAAGCCCCACCTTCCCCTCCAGAAGGCCCAACTGAAAGTCCTCAATCTCTCTCTCCCCTCCATCTTATCCATTTATTTTTTCTAACACATATCACTATCATAATACTAGATGCCAGTGGCAACCTAAGGCAGCACTAGGGTAACCTACAGAAGACAGAGATTCTCACCTCAAGAAACTACTGAAGGTGTGTCATGGGAAAGAAAAAAGATCTGGTGGACACAAATGGCAGAGGAAGATGAATGCAAAGAATTCCAGGTAAAGTGATTCAAGAAATTTAAAAGAGAGATCACTTTTATAAAACGGTTCATGAGAAAGATGACAGGAAGTGGAAGAGATTTCATCAAGTGGAAGTAGGAGGAGGGGTAGAAGAGTAGCAGAAACGTCTACTCTAACTATGAAAAAGGGATGGAAAGGGAGAAATCAAAGCAAGAAGGGGGAGGGGGGGGAGAAGGAGTAGAGAACAATATTTAGTTTTATATATATATTAAATAAAGCATATTTAAAAAAAAAGTTTTGCATATCTTCAACTGTAAAATAGGGATCATAAAATCACTCCACACAATTGCAATTATTTGTTAGGATTTTGATAAGAATCAAATGAGATCTCTGAAAAGCACTTAGCCTAGTCCCAGGAAGAGTAGTAGACAGGATTGAGTCTGGAATCAGAAAGACCAAAGGGTCAAATCTTACCTCAAAAGTTTATTAGCTGTGGAATCTTGGGCAAGTCATATAATCTGTTTGCCTCAGTTTCCTCAACTGCAAAATGAGTACAATACATACCTCCCAGTCTTGTTATAAGGATCAAATTGGATAATATTTATAAAACTCTTGAAACTGTCTAGCACACAGTAAGTGAGATATAAACTTAAGCTATCACCATAACCAACATCACCACCATCATATAATAGAATAGTAAAAAGTCAGGCTTAAATTAAGTAAGAGCAAGATAAGCACTTAATAAACCATGCTGGCAGACCGAACAGGTAGGATGGGAGACACTAGTCTCATCTTTATATCTCACATCCCTACCCTACATGAAAAGAGAACTGTGTTGAGAACACTGTCCTGCCAGAACAAGCTGCCCTTGAGGTGCTCAGGAACTGCTTACAATCAGCTCCACCTTGTTTTGGCCTAAGGAAGAGTGTTATAGGCCAGAACTTGAAACAAAGTACTAAGTTAAGGATTTGAGGAGACAAAGGTTAAAGCTAGTTTAGTATTGATTTAATCCTACAACAAATAATGGTTTCCTAGTGATATAATGATTGGTTTATACTCAGTGTGGAGCATATATAAAGTAGAAGCCTCAGCCTGGGAGAGACATTTGGAGAAAAGGCAAAGGACTGGTGGCAGGAGTTTAAGCTCTCAGAACCAAGGGAGAAATTCAATTCGATGGATCTTCTTGGTGGCTGGCCTGGCCTCCTGCACTTCCCCCACTAAAACCAAGGCCAGACTGAAAGGCTTTCCAGAAAGCTGCCCAGCCCCAGGAAGGAGATAATAAAGGATCTGGACTATAAGAAAGCTACCTGGAGCCCCCAGGAAAGGAGACAAGACTTTGAAGGAGACAATAAAGGATTTGGACTTTTAACACCTGACTGTACTTGTGGCAATTACTGAACTGAAATGAAGGCTTCTCACAGAGACCTCAAGAAAACCCACAAGAGAACATTACATTTTGGTGTCTGAATGTAGGATGAAGAACCTTCATTTATGACCCAGAAATTAGAATAAGTGTAAGAAAGAAACTTTGTAAGGGGCTAAACTAGTGCTTCAGCTGAAATGGGACAGATGTTTAGAAAACAGCTTTCTTTTCCATTTCAAGGAAAATTTGTAGAGAACATTGTCAGACTTATGCAAAACCAGGGTTTGGAGCAGATCATTGAACTTTTAGAAACAGTACAGTATACATCTCCTTGGTTCTCTAAGGAAAAAGAATTAGATCTAGAGGAGTGGAAATTAGTAGGAGAGCAATTAAGTGAATACTACAATGAAAATGGACCTGACTCAATTTTCAAAAAAACACTTTATACATATTAATACAACTGGCTTTAAGAAATTATATAAGTATTAGAATAAGAATAAAGAAGAAAGAGCAAGAGGGGGAGGATCCAGATGAACTAGGTGAAAAGGAAGAAGAATCAAATAAGAATGGATTAAGTATAATTCTGAGTGTTGTGCTTCACAGTAGGAAGCATTAGGGCATTCCCCATCCCCTGACCTACCTCCCTCAATTATCCCTTCATGGGTAGAGGGAGAAGGAGGAGGGGGAGAATCAGTAACACAATCAGTGCAGTCTATGACAAGATTACAAAAGGCACTGGTTAAGGCTAAGAAAGAAGGACAGGATACATCTGATTTAATAAATGCATACCCTGTGATTGAAGAGCTTGGTTCTTCAGGTCAACAAAGAAGAAGATACACTCCTTTTGATATGGAAAAAATTAAGGATTTGAAAAAGGGTTGCACTCTTTATGGGGCTACATCGTCTTATGTTAAGATGTTACTAATTTGGCTTATGAAATCCTAACCCTAGTGACTGGAAATCTATAGCACGGACATGTTTAGAACCTGGACAAAACTTCTTGTGGCTTTCGGAGTATCATGAATTATGTAGGACTCAAGTCCAACACAATAAGCAAACTGGAGTTAATACTCCAATCACCTTTGACCAACTAGCAGGTGAAGGTCAGAATGAAGACAATTCAGAACAGATTAATATGAGCAAATTGCTACTGCTGCTATAAAAGGTTGGGATTCCCTCCCAGGAAAAGATCGAGGGGAAACCTTCAACAAAAATAGAGCAAGGTTCCAATGAACCTTTGCTGATTTTGTGGGACGTCTGCAGACAGCTGTCACAAGAACTATTGGAGAAGATGCAGCTACAAGAATTATGATCAGACAACTGGCTAAGGAAAATGCTAATGAGGTTTGTAGAAGAATTATATGGGGATTATACAAAGATGCTCCTTTAAAGAAGATCATAAGATTCTGTGCCACAGTGGGCACAAATGCTTATTATACCCAGACTATGATGAACATGGGAAGATGGGGTCCCTCTTGGCAAGGGACTTCTGGAGAGACTCGCCAATGCTTTCAGTGTGGAAAAATAGGACATCTGAGATCCCAATGTCAGTATAGAGATAGAGTGAGAGGACAGGGTGAGAGAAGATCCAAAACCCCATGCCCAAAATGCAACCGAAGCTTCCACTGGGCCTCAGAATGTAGATTGACCCAGGGAAATGAGAGGCGGGGCCCAGCTTCAAGGCCCCATGTGGGACATGATGGTAGCCGAAGTTTCATCCAGAGAGTCTTTAGAAATTCAAAATTAAAAAATGATCAATCAACCAAAAAGCAATCAGATAGTAGAAAGGGATTACAATTGGAGAGAATACAGGCTTTTTAACCCAACAGAAGGGCAGTGTCCAGTTCGAGCAGCTACAATGTAATTAATTGCCAGATGATGAGGAGAAATCTAGAAAGTGGTAAATAGAAGGGATTAGATAGGTTAATTGCTTGGGAGAAAGGGTTTGCTTGTATCTACACATGGGTGGCTAATGATCACCTGGAGAAAGACAGAAAAAGAGAAAAAAACCTTATATAACAAAGGAAAAGACCTAAGAAACATCTGACACTGCAATAGCATGGCTGATAATAAGATTGTTACAGGACTTCAAAACCAGCAGGAATCATTGGATTCTCTGAGATGAAAAATTGTTGAGATTATTGAAGGACTTCAAAACTTGCAGGAAAGAAAGCGGGAGATGTTATAGGCCAGAACTTGAAACAAGGTACTAAGTGGATTTGAGGAGACAATGGTTAAATCTAATTTAGCATTGATTTAATCCTACAACAAATAATGGTTTCCTAGTGATATAATGATTGGTATATACTCAGTATGGAGCATATAAGCTAGAAGCTCTCAGAGCCAGAAAGGACAAACGCTCAGATGCTGAGACAGTTTCATTCCATCATCCACCTTTGTGGTAGCTGGAAGCTGAAATCACAAACCTTTAAATTTGGAGAGATTTAGAGAGCAGAGAAGGAGGCAGGAGCTCAAGCTCTCGGAACCAAGGAGAGAGATAGGCCTCTAAAGAAAGCTAACTGGGTCTCTCGGGAAAGGAGGCAAGACTTTGAAAGAGACAATAAAGGATTTGCACTTTAACACCTGGCTGTACTTGTGGTGATTACTGAACTGAAACGAAAGCTACCTCCAGAGGCCCCCAAGAAAACCTCAACAGAGAACATTACATTTTAGAGAGAACATTACAGAAGGGCATAAATCACCCACTGATGTCTTGCAGACCTTCTTTGGAAAGATGAAGAAGTGGGTTTACTTTTAGTCAAGCAATTTACTGGAAGTTGACTATAATATACTTCCTTATCCATAAATAAAAATTCAGGAAACAGTAAGTGAATTGGGTATCATGTTCAAGATGATTTTATTTCTAAAGACCCAAAAGGCTAATTAAGCTTCTCAGAAGGTCCCAAGGCAATAATGGTGTTTTGTTTTGTTTTTGTTTAACAGGTTCGGAGTCTTTGATTCCTTCAGTCTAGGGCAAAAAAATCACAGGTAACCCCATAGTAGATCACATAACTGAAATGTGGAGGGGTCACAAAATCATGGATTATCATCAACAAATGTTTGATCTGATATCTATTTTATATATCTATATAAATATATATAAATATACATATTCTTAAGTGAAAAGAGGTTGCCAAGTGGAAAAAGTTTAAGAAGTCTGGTCTAGGGAACTCCTCGCCCCAGAAACACATTTCAGAACACTGGTTGTTTGGGAAGTGGTTTAAGGCACTAAGAAATTAAGGAATTTGCCCAATGTCATACTGCTAGCATGTCTAGCAGTCAAGACTTGAATCTAGGCCTTCTAGGATTCAAAACTGGCCTTCTTTTCACTATGCTCAATAATAGCAATAACTCACAAACATTTATAGCCTTGTAATTTATATAGCACTTAAACTCTTGTCACAATAGCCTAATGAAGTAAAGATTACACATTTTTCACATTATAAAAATAACCTATTTCTAATGTTCATGGCTGTCATTGGCTGTAATAGACAACTTACAAAGTAACACTGATTCACATAAAAGAAATACATTGTTGGCTGAGCATTAAAGAAATATGATTTTCACTTTCTACTCTCAATGACCAATTATGCAAAGTACTTTTTGTTCAGGGACAGCTAGATGGTGCAGGGGATAGAGCATTGACTCTGGAGTCAAGAGGACCTAAATTCAAATATGGCCTCAGACACAACACATCTTACCTATGTGACCCAGTCACATAACCCCAATTGCCTTGTCCAAAAAAAAAACAACAAAAAAAAATTTTTTTTTCAACTTTGGGAAATTTTCATCTTTTCCTGGAGTCAATAAACTCATGGGTAAAACAAAACAAAACAAAATACCAACATCCTTTCTTTGAAAAGCTTTTATTATTTAAGTTAAAGCATTCAGCTTCCAAGTTTTTTAAATGTGCCAGTGTGAAAGTTTCTTTCTTTAGACTTATAAGAGATGGCTAACTTTTTAAATGAAAATCTCATAGCAGTTGATATTCTATAACCACAGGGTAAAATAGAAATCGAAAGAATTCATTCATCACCTCCTGAAAAAGATCCCAAAATGAAAACTCCTAGGAATACCATAGTCAAATTCCAGAACTGCCAGGTAAATGAGAAAATATTGCAACCATCCATAAAAAACAATTCAGGTATGGTGAAGCCACAGTCAAGATAACACAAGATTTAGAAGCTTCTACATTAAAGGACTAGAGGGCTTGTAATATGATATTCTGGAGAGAAATGAAGCTAGGATTTCAACTAAGAGTCAGTCACCTACCCAGCAAAAGTGAATATAATCCTTCAGAGGGCAAGGTGGTCATTCAATGAAACAGGATTTTCAAGCATTTGAGATAAAAAGACCAGAGCTGAATGGAAATTTTGATTTTCAAATACAGGACTCTGGAGAAGCATAAGAAGGTAATCTGGAAAGTGATATCATAAGAAATTTAATAAGATTTCTCATTATTATGGCAGTTAGAAGGAGTATATATAGACAGAGGGCATGGATGTGAGTTGAATATAAAGGGAGAATAATATTTGTGTGTGTGTGTGTGTGTGTGTGTGTGTGTGTGTGTATATATATATATATATATATATTTTTTTTTTAAATGATGAAATTAAGTGGTGAGAGGGGAATATATTGAAAGGAAAAGGGATAAGTGGAATGGTGCAAATTATCTGCCATAAAAAAAGAGGCAAGAAAAAGTTTTTACAATGGAAGGGAAGAGGAGAGGAAAAGGGGAGTGAGTGAATCTCTCACCAGTTCTGGCTCAAATAGGAAATAACATATACATACTCAATAGAGGTATAGAAATCTATCTTAACCTGCAGGAAAACAGGATAGTAATGGGATATGGGGAGGGAATTTTTTTTTTAATTAAAGCTTTTTATTTTTCAAAATATATGCATGCAAGAATTCTTCAGCATTAGCCCTTGCAAAACCTTTTGTTCCAATTTTCCCTCTCTCCTCCAACACCCTCTCCTAGATGGCAAGTAGTCCAAAATATATTAAACATGGTAGAAATATTTGTTAAATCCAATATATGCATACATATTTATACAATTTTGTGCTGCACAAAAAAAGTCAAATCAGTTAAAAAAAAAAAGCAGCAGCAGCAAAATACAATGCAAGCAAGCAACAACAACAAGAATGAGAATGCTATGTTATGGTGCACACTCAGTTCCTACAGTCCTCTCTCTGGGTATAGATGGCTCTCTTCATCACTGAACAGTTGGAACTGGTTTGAATCATCTCACTGTTGAAGAGAGTCACATCCATCAGAATTGATCATCATATAGTCTTCTTGTTGCTATGCATAATGATCTCCTGGTTGTGCTCATTTTCCTCAGCATCAGTTCATGTAAGTCTCTCCAGGCCTTTCGAAAATCATCTTACTCGTCGTTTCTTAAAGAACAATAATATTCCATAACATTCATAGATCCTAACTTATTCAGCCATTTTCCATTTGATGGGCATCCATTCAATTTCCAGTTCCTTCCTTGCCACTACAAAAAGGGCTGCCACAAATATTTTTGTACATGTGGGTCCCTTTCCAGAAAGAGGAGATCGTGATAAAAGAAAGGGCATACTGGGGGAGGGAGTGGTCAATAGCAAAACACTTTCAAGGAGGGAAAGGATGAAAGAGAATAAATGGGGAGAAGAGGAATATAATTAGCTACAGTAATTTTTTTTTAATTTCTGAAGCAAATTTCTCTGATAATGCCTGATTTCTCAAATAGGGGAAACTGAGTTACATTAAAAAAAAAAAAGAGCTATGCTCCAAATGATAAATCATCAAAAGAGATGATCTATATCCAAAAAGTGTAATTTCATGCATATCTTTTGACCTAACAACATCACTACTAGGCATGAATACCAAAAGATATTGGGGGGGGGGGGTAGGGATGTACAAGTGGGAAAATGACTTACATTTACAAAAACATATTCATAGCAGCTCTTTTCTCAGGAAGAAAAATTGGAAATTGAGGGAATGCTCATCAATTGGGGAATAGCTCAATAAACAGTGGTATGTTTGTGATGGAATATTATCATTCTCTGGGAATTGATGAGCAGGATGCTCTCAGGAAAACAAACAAACAAACAAACTAGGAAGGTGTTCCATGAACAAAGTGAAATATACTGTTCTATGACAATGTTCTAGGATGACTTTGCTATTCTCAGTAATAATCATTCACAACTACTCTGAAGTTGATGAAAAATCCTATCCATACCCAGAGAAGGAACTGATTGTGTCTGACAGCAGACTGAAGATTCTGGCTCTCTTTCTCTCTGTCTTTTTAATTTAATTTTTCTCAAGGGTTTTTATTTTGAATAGGGTGGGAGACCTTTCACAACATGACTTTTATGGAAATGTTTTGCATAATTTCACAATGTGGTTTCTTAATTGTGGATAGGAATAAGGGGGAGAACCTAGAACTCAAAAATCTTAAAAATAAATATAAAAAAAGAATAATAGCTGTGAATATTACCAGGGAAAAAATATAAACAAAAGGAAAGGAAGGGAAATGAGCAGAACCAGGAGATCATTATATACCTCAACAACGATACTGTATGAGGATGTATTCTGATGGAAGTGGATTTCTTCGACAAAGAGAAAATCTAACTCAGTTTCAATTGATCAAGGATGGACAGAAGCAGCTACACCCAAAGAAAGAACACTAGGAAACGAATGTAAACTGCTTGCATTTTTGTTCTTCTTCCCAGGTTATTTATACTTTCTAAATCCAATTCTCCCTGAGCAACAAGAGAACTGTTCGGTTCTGCACACATATATTGTATCTAAGATCTGCTGTAACCTATTTAACATGTGTAGGACTGCTTGCCATCTGGGGGGGGGGTGGAGGGAGGGAGGGGGAAAATCGGAACAGAAGTGAGTGCAAGGGATAATGTTGTAAAAAATTACCCTGGCATGGGTTCTGTCAATAAAAAGTTGAAAGAAAGAAAAGAAAGAAAGTAAAGAAAAGGAAAGAAAAGGAAAGAAAAGGAAAGAAAAGGAAAGAAAAGGAAAGAAAAGGAAAGAAAAGGAAAGAAAAGGAAAGAAAAGGAAAGAAAAGGAAAGAAAAGGAAAGAAAAGGAAAGAAAAGGAAAGAAAAGGAAGGAAGGAAGGAAGGAAGGAAGGAAGGAAGGAAGGAAGGAAGGAAGGAAGGAAGGAAGGAAGGAAGGAAGGAAGGAAGGAAGGAAGGAAGGAAAGAAGAAGGAAGGAAGGAAGGAAGGAAGGAAGGAAGGAAGGAAGGAAGGAAGGAAGGAAGGAAGGAAGGAAGGAAGGAAGGAAGGAAGGAAGGAAGAGGGAAAAAAAATCAGTTCTAAAGTGGAAAATGGATTTTATGCGGTAATATCATCAGAATCCAATGTATGTGATCAAAGAGTCAAGCAGTCAAAAAGCATTTAATAAAGGCTTACTAGAGTGGAAAGATGTATTCTGTCTTCTGCAAAATAGTCAATCCCTTCACCTCAAACTCTCCCGCACCCCCAATCCCCAGCTTTGCCCCATGTATAATTAAACTGCAAACTCAGATACCCAAACCAATAAAGTTAGAAACATTTCCCACTCAACAACCTCCACATTTGTAAACCACACACACACCCCACCTCACACCACAATACATCTCTCTCCATTATGAGATCTTCACTCCTGACCAATGGCCAGCAAGTGAAATATCTCTTTACACCCAAATTTTTGGGTGGCTTTGGTGAAAAAGAATAGTGCAAAATAAGTAAATTTGGATAAGTTGTGATGAGTACTAAAAGTCACATTCTAGTATCTTACCCTTCCTTCAATCTACTCTTTTCCAAACACCTCTTTTTAAATCAAAGGCATTGCCATGTTTCCAATTTCTTACATTTCTCAACCTAATTATCTTTGGTGTCAGACTCAATTGAGACTTCACTCTTCAAAGGTATCAATGATCTATTAACTAACAAATTTAATGGCTTTTCCAGATTTCATCTTTGATATCTCAACATCTGCTCTTCTTGGATACTTACTCTCTCCTTTCTGGGTTGCTCAAAACAATGTATCAAATTTTCATATCTACATATTTTTTAAAAACCTGGAAAATGAACATTTTTACCTAATTAAAAATTTTCCAAATAAAGGAAGCTCTCCCTCCAACCACTCCAAATTTCTTTAGATAAGAACTTTAAACAAATTTTAAAGCACCTGAACACCAAAAAAGACAGAATAGAACATTTTCCAGCTGAAGACAACGTAAGTCAGCAGAAAAGGTCTGACAGAAGGATAGGAACCTAGAGCACAAACCCAGTGCAGATCACTCCAATACACCATTAGAACTGGCATCAGACCCCGACCTGGTCCAAAACCCCAGCATTAGGAGCAGTGTTAGAGGCTTCTGGATCTCTCAGCTTGACACCAGGGAGGTCTTAGAAGATAGGATGAGAAGTCTATGGCAATGGGGTGGAAGTCTGGTGTGCAATCCTAGTGCAGGGCACTACCCCATCCCAACCTCAGCAAAGCAAAGCAAAGAACTCTGTTGCTTTAGCACACTAGATCTTACAGCTACTGTGGGGCAGGACACCCCAACAGCTCCGGGGCAGGACACCCCAACAGCTCCAGGGCAGAAAAGAGGGCTCATGTTCCGGTTTCTAGAAGGACTTCTGAAAAAAGCTGCACAAAACCCCTGAAGCTTGGGACAATGCACCTGGAAACAGAGCCCTACTTTAACAAAGAAATTAAAAGCCAATAATAGGCTAGGAAAATGAGCAGAAAACAAGATCCTCCATGCAAAACATCCAAGGAAATTAAGAATTGGGCTCAGGCTATGGAAAAGATCAAAAGGGACTTTGAAAATCCAAGTAAAAGAGATAGAGGAAAAATTAGGGAAAAAATTGAGAGAGGTGCAAAAGGAAATACAATGAGGAGAAGAATATCTTAAAAAGCAAAATTGGCCAATTGGAAAAGGAAGTACAAAAGCTCACAGAGGAAAATAATTCCTTAAAAGAAAAAAATATAGAATTGGGCAATTTGCTCTATCACAAAGCATAGATCAAAACTTAAAAAAAAAATAACTAAGCATGTTCAATCACACTGATCACAATAAAATGTTTTAATAATTAAATTTCTAAAATAATTAAAATGCTACATTCAACTTTTACTTTACCTCATTCTTTTTTATTTCTATTTTTGTATATGTTTTAAAATATCATACTAGCATATCTGTTACTAATATATTTTATAAATAAATATGTATTTGGAGGGAGAGATCAAAAATACAAAAAAATATGATAAAACTTTTTTTGTACCATTTTACCTGTTTTGGATTATTCTTTCAGTTTTCTATGATGATTTATTTGGAGTTTTATTATGATAACACAGTATTATAGTATCTTTGTTTTTTGTTCTGTTATCTGATCTTTGGATGTGTCAATGCATATTAAAATTTATCAACTACAATTTAAAAAAAAAACAAACCTGCCCCACATCCCTAATTAATATAGGCAATTTCAGGAGTGAATTACCAGGTACCTTTTGGGACTCAATTTCCTCAGTGAAAAGAAAGTAAAGAAGATTAGATAATCTTCCAACTCAGTCTAGAATTCTACAGAGAAGAATGATTGTTATCTTTAAACATCAATAGGTTCAGTAATGACAAAGATGGGGGAAAGGCAGTGGAGGCCACGAAGAGGAATACAGAAGATTAATGTCAATATGTACCCTGAATGCTATTGGTCTCCAGGTTCTACCAGAGCAGCATTATCAGGTCTTTCCTATTTTCATACCTAGAAAAGAGGGGGAAAACCACATGTTCTCTGAAGAAATCCTGGAACAACATAACAGAATGAAGAGCAGCCATTCCTCCCTGACTAGGTTCTTTTCTCTTCATTCAGATACAAGGATCACCTTAGCCCTCAACACAAATGAAAACAAACGCTCAAATTTTCCTAGTGTACTTTCGGGTAACTTTTCTACTTTATAGTATTCAATATCATATATTTAAAAGTGCGTGGAATTTGACATTAGGACTTGTCCATATTTTAATTTCACCACGTAGGTGACTCAGTCAGGGCAATGCTCCTAACCAGAGAATACTGTTAAGTTTTCAGTGTGAGCATTTACACCTCATAAGTCAACAAAAGCTATTATATATCAGGGTTTGATTTATTGTTTTGTTCATTATTTATACTTAAGAAAGTAATGAAGAAAATGTTAATAAAATTGATTAAACTTTAAAAGATTGACTTTTTTTTTTTTGAGTCAATTGTTAAACATTTACCAGAACCTTCTTGCATGATCCTCTCAGCTTTCTCATCTGTAAAATGAGAGAGGTTGGGCTCTAGAAGATCTTTAATATCCTATGATCACCTCTCACCTATAACCTGAACTACTGCAACAGATACCCAGCTGTTGTCTCTTCAACTATCCCAAGTCCAGGTAACACTCCCCGTAACTACATAAGTGATTTTCTTAGAGTACAAATCTGATCCCTCCCCTATAATTAATTTCAAATTGCTCTCCATTGCCTCTAGAAGACAGAACTTTGAGCGTTTGACCCTTAACTTGGGTACAGCCTAAATTTTCAGCATTAGTATCTATTAATAACATTCTATATACTCTAGCTACATTAGGCAAGTACATTCTATGTCTCATCCCCATGATTTTGCAAGGCATGTTCCCCACACCTGGAATGCATTTCATCTCAGAAAATGCCTTTCTTCCTTCTTTCTAGATATGATTCAAACACTATTTTATGCAGAAAACTTTTCCTGATTCTTCCCAATTCAAACACTGATGTTCTCCCCTCCTCCCCCAAACTTTGATAGATATACATATCTGGTATCCCCAGAGCCTACCTAAAACTTTTTCTGGCGTATGTTTATACTGCTGTTTCCCATCACACCTAGCATAATGTCTTTAACAACATAAATACACTTTAATTAAAATTAATTCTTTTTAAAAGATTTGGAAATAGTTCTCATATTTTAAAAGAAATTACTAATTTTCTAAGTGATTTTTGGTTTCATTAAACTCAAGAAACAGATAAAGAGTAAATATATGCATATTTAACTGTTCTAAGGAAAAGGGAAAATAAGATATAGAACACTTCTTGGTCTCCTTCCAACTTCCTATATCCTTCTTCCCTCCAGATTACATCTTTGGCTAACATATTAGCTAAGAGTTAAAAAAAAAAAAAAAAAACTCACTTCCTGGCAAGGAAGAACTTTCAAAAGCCTGCAATCCAATCAAGTTATGGAGTTTCCCCCATAAGTAACTTCAAGTCAGTCTGCTCCAACTAAATTCATTTAAGCAAAGTTTCTCAAAACAGACTTTAATTGGAAGGGGGTGAATTTACCCCCCCCCATCATAAGATCAAGTCCAAGTGTGAACATAGGAGCTTTACTTAAGTCTCAAATACTTAGACACACATATACCCCCTCTAAAAAGAAAAGGAGTAAGATGAGGAGGGGAGGAAGAGAGAAGAAGAAAGAAGAAAGAAAGAAGGAAGGAAGAAGCAGCAAGAAGCAACAGGAAATCCAGCTCAAATTCTCTTGCTTATGTTCCAATATGAACTACAGCCAACAAATCCTAGTGGAGTAAAGACGAAAATATCTGTGTGGTGAAGTTAGTAATTCAAACTAAGAATTATAATTGGGATTCCTGTAGTACTTTAGGGCCTGCAAAGTGCTATCTTCCTAACACACTTTTATAGTAAGTTGTAATGCATTTTTATACCAATTTTGCCAATGAGTAAAGTGAAGCTATGTGGTGATAAGTTGGGATTCTAACACATTTTCTGCTTTCCAAATCCTGAGTTTTTCCCACATATCCTACTGTCTGTCTTAACTAGGATCAAAATAAGAGTCCATAGCCTTCAGGCAACATTAGAGTTGAGAGGAATCTTCAAATCATAGAACCCTAGCAATTTTTATTATTTCCATTTTACAGTTGGCAAGAATCTTCAAATCACAGAATGACAATATGAATCCTAAGGTCATTTGAACATAAAATGTTAGAAAACAGAACATTAGATCTGGAAAGGACCTTTAAAAGATTATCTTGTAAAACCCCCTCATAAAAATTCTTGCTGAAGGATGAATACAGAGAGGATTGGCGAGACTTACATGAACTGATGCTAAGTGAAATGAGCAGAACCAGGAGATCATTATATACCTCAACAACGATACTGTATGAGGATGTATTCTGATGGAAGTGGATTTCTTCTACAAAGAGAAGATCTAACTCAGTTTCAATTGATCAAGGATGGACAGAAGCAGCTACACCCAAAGAAAGAACACTGGGAAATGAATGTAAACTACTTTGCATTCTTGTTTTTCTTCCCAGGTTATTTATACCTTCCTGAATCCAATTCTCCCTGTGCAACAAGAGAACTGTTCGGTTCTGCACACATATATTGTATCTAGGATATACTGTAAGCTATTTAATATGTATAGGACTGCTTGCCATCTGGGGGAGGGGATGGAGGGAGGGAGGAGAAAAATCGGAACAGAAGTGAGTGCAAGGGATAATGTTGTAAAAAATTACCCTGGCATGGGTTCTGTCAATAAAAAGTTATTAAAAAAGAAAAATCTTGCTGAAAGGGGGGAAAAGCCATGTGATGGTGATGGGGAAGAAAATTTTGAAAACTGAAACTCTCCCTTCATAAACCACATCTTTTGTTTCATACAATCAGATACGTTTCTCTGAGAACTTTCTTACCCACTCAAAACTCTCACCAAAGCCTCAAACTAGAGGTGGTAGGCATTGTCATAGCAATAACCCCTAAATACACTAAACTTTGTACTCAAAGTCATAAACAATGATGAAAGTTCAATAAATAAAGATATACTACATGAATTTGCAAAGAATTTATAAGAAATTAAATATTCAACAGGACAATAAACAACTCAGTTCAGAATCTCATCTACTGAAAATTAAGTAAACTTTCCATGAGACATTTTTAAACATACCATCATTGTTACAGAGACTTCACGCCTAAGTCTCCAAAATATACTGTAGCTTGGGAGCACAATGCAACCTTGTGTCAACTTCATCAAAAAGGTATTAACTAAAAGTCAATTCTGGTTCTGGATTATATAAGGTGAACAAATAAATACTGGTGCTCTAGGAGTATACAGGCTCAGGTTCAGAGCAATTCCAACACCTCCTTTTTTCATTTTTTTTTTTTTTTTTAACTAGACGATGTCTCACAGAGTTCCCCTTCCCCATCAGATTGTGAGCTTCCTTGAGAACACAGACTATCTTTTACTTTATACATAGTAGGTACTTAATAAAAGTGTACAGACTAGCTGAGGAAGCTAAGGCCTAAAGAAGTTTAATGCCTTCGCTAAAAGCCACATGGGTGGAAGAGTTAGGAATCAAACTCGACTCTTCTAATTCCAAACCAAAGCCCTTTCCCACTAGACCAAGTCCTTTTTTTCTCTTCTTTCTTTTTTTTAAGCTACTTACAATAGTTAGAAGAGAGCTCAGAGGTCATTTAATTCAACTCCAATCTTAACCCTAAATTCCCTATATACCAATTCTTATTAGTGGGTATCCAGTTGCACTAAGACTCTTAGAATAGCCTGTATTAAGCTAGATGGTGCAGTGGACAGAGTGCAGAGCTTGCAGTGGGAAAGACTTAAGTTCAAATCCTGTCTCAAACACTTAACCTCAATTTCCTCATCTATAAAATTCAGAAACAGCACCTATCTCAAAGAACTGTTTTGAAGATCAAATGAGAGATCTGAAAAATGCTAAGCAGCACAGTGCCTGGCACATAATAAGAACAATACAAATGTTATCTATTATTGCTAATACAAATACTGCTAATTATTACTATTATAGTAAATTTACTCCATCATATAATTATTTTTAGTATTAAGACAAATGCTATCTCCTTGTAAGCTGCAACTTGCTAGTTCTAGTTTGGGCTCTAGTTGGGCATGCAGTCCCCTGACCCTTCATCTGCATAACAATTCTTTCACATAGTTGAAGACCTAATATCTCCAGCTTCTCAAGCCTCCTCCTCTTCTGAGTTTTAGTATCTTATATTCTGGGCACTCTACTAGGTTCTATGGATAAAAGACAAAAACAATAGGCCCTGCTTTACATTCTACTGGGGGGAAACAACATGAACAAAAATTAGAAAATGCAAAAATATTTTTAAAAATACAAAGAAATTAAGGGCTAAGTGAAGAACTTCAACTACTAGAAGTATAAGAAAAGTCTTCAAAGAAGTTACAGATTCCAAGAATTAGAAAGATAGAGTGAGAGAAGGCTATATAAATGTATACAAGAAAACAGCTAAGCACTAGCAATACAAAACAAAAGCAAAAGACAGTTTCTGTCTTCAAGGAGTTCACAATCTAATGAAGACAGAGGGAAGCCAAAGAAACTTTTGTATTAAAGACCTAGTATGTGCCAGGCCGGGGCACAAAGAAAAGGGGAGAAAATAGTCCTTGACCTAAGGGAACTAACAATGCAATGAGGGAAAATAATCTATAATAAAAATATATATTAAAAGCAGAAATAGAAAGAGGAAGGAGTTATGAAGCGCAGAGGAGTACAGCCAAGTTAGAAATGATGAGATGGCTGCCCTGGGCACTCACCTTAAGTGGAGGAATTGGCCCTTGAGGTAAGAGATACTAAAGAGCTCTGAGTTTTAAGGGTGAAATGATCTTACAGGATGATGAGATTCCAGAGCACATGCTGAGGAGAAAGGAAGGAAAGAAAAAAGGAAAGGGAAAAAAGGAGGGATAAAGGGAGGACACAATAGGAGTCTATTAAGATCCCACTGTGCAGTCTTTTACAAATATTTTATCTTGGATCTTGGAGGTTGGTACTTTTATCATCTCCACTTTAAAAAAAAGTGGAGCAGAAAAGAGGAGCAAAAACTGAGGCAGAGAAGCAGCTTGCTCAAAGTCACCAAGCTAATACATATCTAAAGCTAGACTTTAAAACTAAGGTATACCTGAAGCTTATCCCAAAAATTTATCCATTTCACTAATTAGCTAACCAGTGGGGCAGCCATATGCAAACTAACAACTATGTACAAATGAGAAATATACAGAACAATCTCAAAAGGGAACTATAACAATAAGACAAACTGGGAAGATACTGTTTTTTCAAAAGATGAGTTTTAGCTGAAACTTCACAAATGCTTCACTTTTTTCCCCTCCTTTTCTGTGATTTCACAGGTGTAGATGTACTCTCAATAAGGAAATATCCCTCTACCGCCCTTTATCTGGGCGGTAAAGCCTTGCCCAGAGTCACACCTAAACTGTATCAAATGATTCACCAACAGCTCTCAATCCACTATACTGGGAGTCTTAAAACTTTTTGTACATTATGAGTCCCGCTTTGGCAGCCTGCTGAAGTCTGTGGACCCCTTCTGAGAAGAGTATTTTTAAATGCATAAGAATTGTGAAGGATTACAAAAGAAACCTATTACAATGAAATGCAATAAGAATACTAAGATCACAGACTGAAAGTTTAGAACTCCTACATTAGACAAAGCTATCAATATTACTAAATAAGAATATAACAGAAAAATTGTTCATAATTTAATATTTTATTTATAATGACAAGAAGTATTTATATAAGTAATCATCCAAAACTAGTAAAATAATCAAGTTATAACCTATTATTTTGTAGATGAGTAAAAAAAGGTTGAGAGAAAAGAGGCCTGTTGCCCAAGATCCCAAAAGAAGTAAGTGTCAAATGCCCCCTGACTTCACCCTGCTCTACCATAATTCTTTTTTCAACATCACGGTAGTTCTCCACTTCCTCAAGATAATACCAGAGACTTCAGAACTACATCAAACCAACAAGTACTTACTATAATGCCTCCCTATAAGCATTTGTCAGGCAAACACAAAAAACTGTGTGCTTGCCATCACACAACCAGTTACTTTCTCAGATTTGAACTGAGATTTTCTGACTCCAGATCCACTGCCCTATAGACTGCATCACCTTGCTACTACTACTAGATAAAGAGATACTTATCAAGAATCAAACTGGTAAAACCATCCCAAATTATGCCAATGAGGAAGGAGAGAGAGAGAGCAGCAAAAATTCAAAGATCCTCACAGAAAAGAGGCTAATGCTACTTGGCACCTGGCTTCTCTTTCAAAGAAAGTGAGAGCTAGCAATTGAGATAGAATGATGATGAGGAGGACGACAATTCCTCCTTCCTTTCCCCCCATTAAGACTACAACTAGCATTTAGATAACTGACACAGAATGATTCCCCTAGGTAAATTAAGACCTAACTAAGACAGCATCAAGCTGTTTTTAAAAAAGGCTGAGTTATCAAGGCTGTGCAGCAAATTACATGGAGATTCTCCTGAAAAACCTTAACAGACATGAAAGATAAATTACTGGTCATCTTGAAGAATTATAAAAAACAGGAGACTGAAATCATTTCAACTACAAAAACACACATTAAAGCTTCTACAGTAGTCAAAGTTTATGTTAAGTATCAAAGTTTAGGAGTAAAGCATGGGTTGTAATTCTCTCCCACCTGGGTGATCATGGTTACTTGGTCTCTACTGCTGTGGGTCTCAGCCTTCACCTGGAACACAAGGGGATTAGGCTGGAAACATAAAAAACATTTACTTTAACCCAAACTCTGGGTAGAACTCTGTGCCAAAGAAGAGACAAGTTGAGATAAGTCAAGTTTATCTCTAAGGATCCTTTCAGTCCTAAATCTTGTGTTCATCCCAGGCTTTTGCCCTCATAAAAGTCTATAGAGTTCATTTTTTAACTAATCGATTTTCTAAATATACGAAGGTTTTTAAACAAGATTTTTTTGCCAGTTAGCTAAAGTAAAAAATTGGATGAAGCAAGAAAACAAGCAAAACTAAGTTTCTTAAATCTACACACACCACCTCCTATATGTTTAGACTTACAGATCAGCTAGAGAGAGAGAAATAAATGGTGCAGTGGATAGAGCACTGGCCCCAAAGTCAGGAGGACCCAAGTTCAAATCCAGCCCCAGACATTTAACACTTCCGAGCTGTGTAACCATGGGCAAGACACTTCTAACTGCCTTACTAAAAATAAACAAACAAACACAGACCAGCTGGAGAATTAGCATGGCACTAAGATATGGGGCCATGAGATGTGGATTTCAATTCCAATTGTAACCCCCAATAGCTCAGCAGTGCAGAGGAAGCTGAGTCATAGACGTCGGGAAGAAAAGAAATGAATTCAAATGCAGCCTCAGACATTAAACACTAGACCCTAGACAAAAGGTAACTTATTATCGTTTTTGGGTCTTTTTTTTAAGCTTTTTAATTTTCACAACATATGCACAGATAATTTCTCAACACTGACCCTTGCATAGCTTTAGTGTTTCAGATTGTCCCTCCTTGCCCCAACCTCTTCCCCTAGATGACAAACAATTCAATATGTTATACATATTCACAAGAAAAATCAGATCAAAAAGGAAAGTAAATGAGTATGAAAACAAAATGCAAGCAAACAACAACAAAAAGAGTGAAAATGCTATGTTGTGATTCACACTCAGTTCCCACAGTCCTCTCTCTAGGTGTAGACGGCTCTCTTCATCACAAAGTCAATGGAATTGGCATGAATCACATCACAATTGAAAAAAAACAGATCTATCAGAATTGATCATCGCATAATCTTGGTGTTGCCATGTACAATGATCTCCTGGTTCTGCTCATTTCATTCAGCATTAGCTCCTGTAAGTCTCTCCAGGCCTCTCTAAAATCATCCTGCTGATCGTTTCTTACAGAACAATAATATTTTGTAACAATCATGTACCATAACTTATTCAGCCATTCTCCAATTGATGGACATCCATTCAGTTTCTACTTTCTTGCCACTACAAAAAGGGCTGCCACAAACATTTTTGCACATGTGGGCCCCTTTCCCTCCTTTAAGATCTCTTTGGGATACAGGACCCAATAGAAACATTGCTGGGTCAAAAGGTATGCACAGTTTGATAATTTTTTGAGCATAGTTCCAAATTGCTCTCCAGAATGGCTGAATCTGTTCACAATCCCACCAACAATGTATCAATGTTCCAGTTTTCCTACATCCCCTCCAACATTTATCATTATCTTTAACAATCTGAGAGATGTGTAATGGTATCTCAGAGTTGTCTTAAATTACATTTCTCAGATCAATAGTGATTTAGAGAAACTTTTCATATGATTAGAAATTATTTTCTTTTCTCCATATCCTTTGACCATTTAATCCATTGGAGAATAACAGTCTGTCTTAAGTTTCCTCATCTATAAAATGAGGTTAAAAAAACATCACAGGGTTGATGATATGAAAATGAGATGATATACGTACAACATTCTATAAACTTCAAAGCGCCATATACATTAGCTGGCTACATTTAAGAAAACGGAAATGATAATATACATCAGAGGACTGTGACCTTTGTAAATCTTAAAAGCCCTGAGGAATCATAAGCAGTAAAAGTAGTTGCTGTGGTGGTACGTAGAAGCAGAAACCAGCTGATGGAGCCCTGGACTTGGAATCAGAAAGATCAGAGTTAAAATCTGGACTCAGGCATTCTCTGGAACTCTCTGTGCCTCATCTTCCTCAATTGTAAAATGGTGCTGTAAAAATGTGGCCGTTAGCCACAGGGTTGCTTTAAGAATCAAATGAGATCATATCTATAAAAGTGCATAGCATAGTCTCTGACATATAGCAGGCTCTGTATAAATGGTCTGTTGTTCCATCATTTTTTAGTTATCTTTTTTCTGACCTCATGTGAGATTTTCTTGGCAAAGATACAGGAGTGGCTTGCCATTTCCTTCTTTAGCTCATTTTACAAGTGAGGAAAATGAGGCAAACAGGGTTAAGTCACTTGCCCAGGATGACTCAGCTTATGAGGCCAGATTTGAACTCAAGAAAATTATTCCAGGCCCAGCATTCTGTCCACTAGCTAGCTATCTTTGTAAATATTTATTCCCTTTTTTCCCCTGTTCTGTCAGCTGCTTGGACTACAGAATAAGAAATTTCACATGGAATGAAAGGATCAGGCAAAAGGGACCTGATTATCAACACTTGGGGGCACATGAGTGCTCCAGAAACTACAGACAAGCAAAGCTTGATGAACATTTAACACTCGGTGTCTGCAGACTGACAAAAACAGATTCTGAACAACATGGATGCTGACAATTACTTTTGTTAGAGCTTCTTTTATATCCATAATGATAAAATAAAAACAAAAATACACAGAAGATAAAAATCTGAAAAGGACACGGAAACCAACAGAGCATTTTCATTTTAATGAAACTCTAATGAGTCAACATACATACTTTTCAAAACAAAAATGAAATTTACAATGTCATATATCATCATCATTTTTTTGTACCTGTTTGAGTTCTAAAATGTTTTCACTGATGGTTACTAAGTTAAGAGTAAAAAAATAAATAAGATAGAGATAATGGACTTTGTATTATTACTAAATCCCAGAGGCTTATAACAAAAGCACCATATAAACATTAATGTACTCCATAATTGTGAATAATTATTTCATCTCACACATTTCAAAATGAAACAGTCATTTAGCAATAAAAGTGAAAGAATATTTTCAGAGTATTGAAAACTTTGAAAAAAGGAAGCATGGAACCTCATCCATCTCCAAATATCTGAAGGACTGTCACACAGAAAAGGAATGGAAGTGTTTGTTACCAGATGGAAGACAAGTAAGATGAAGGAGGGAAAGGGACAGAGAGAGACAAAAACATTCAGCAGTCAGTGCTGTTGAACAAAGGAACGGAAATCCTCTAAATAAATAAAAGTTTCCTCCCATCACTAAAAAGTAGACATTTGCAGAAGAAAAAGCAACAATAATAGGAGTTTGGAGTACTTCAAGGTCTATGAAATCCCTCATAAACAATACCTCATCTGGTCTTTACAGCACTGTGAAGGAGGTGCTATTACACCAAGCTTTTACAAATGAAGAACTGAGTCAGGGCTAATTGTGTAAGGCAGAATTCAAACTAAGATCTTCCAGAAGCCGTCAGCAGTCTATTCACTACCCAGACCATACAGAAAACTCAGAATTAGAAATAGAAGATTGAATCTGGAATCAAGAAGACATGAGTTAAAATGTCCCAGAAATCTTAAGATGGTCACTTGAAGGAATGAACTCTAAAGTCCCTTCAATCAATCAAGTAGCATTCATTAAGCACTTATAATGTGCTGAGACATTGGAGATATGATAAGTAGAACTAGTGATGACAGGTCTAAAAGCAATATTAATCTCATTTTATTCTTACAACAAATCTGGGAAGTGTCATCATTAATCTCATTTTACACAGGAGGAAAGAGAGGCAATTAAAAGGTGAAATACTTGCCTCTCTCATACCACTAAGTGAATATCTTTTGGGGCTGATTTGAACTCAGATCTTCCTGACTCCAGATCCAGCACTGTACCCATTGAAGAATATCATTCCTTCCCCCCTACAAAGATTATTTCAATCATTTCTAAATCATTTCACCAACACAGGTAATTCCTCCCCACCACAAACTATGCCACAACAGATGGTTTAATGAAAAGCTACAGGGCAGCACCCCACCCTCCAGATGATTTCATTCCCTAATGCTCACATCTCTGTAGATAAGTCTCTCTGTACTTAACTCTGCTTCAACCATGTATAATAATCATAGTAAAGACCATTTATATAGGGGCAACTCAGTGGCACAGTGAATCGAGTGTCAGACCTGGAGCCAGAAAGACTCATCTTTCTGAGGTAAAATCTGGCCTCAGTCAATTAGCAGTCCTGTGATCCTTGGCAAGTCACTGAACCCTGTTTGCCTCAATTTTCTCATTTGCAAAAGGAGCCAGAGAAGGAAATAGCTAACCCTTCCAATGTCTGCCAAGAACACCCCAAATGAGATCACTAAGAATTAGACACTACTGCAACAAGCTGAACATTTACACAGAACTGGTACGTGTCTGAGTCTTCCTGATTCTATGGCCAGCACTCTGTATTTTGTCACCTAACTGCACCCCAACATTCCCTCATGACAAGTACACAAGTCAGTCCCTGACCCATACTTCTCAGCCTTGGAGTTTGTGCTCCACTTGGCACAAACTCTAATAACCTTAGCTCACCACCATCCCAGGATGAGCCATCAGAGGACAGGACTTTTGTAAAAGGTTGTGCTTCTAGGATTATGAACCAAAATATGCCTCTACATCACAGATGGCTGAATAATTTTTGGTTTGAGCCATGATAATGATAGTTCCTGGGAATAAGTAGGTTTTGAACTAGGCTCCAAAGAATAGTCTAAGGCTCAAAACAAACAGTCTCAAAGGAGAGATACAAACTATCAACAATTGTAAAAAAAAAAAAAAAAAAAAAAAAGAATGCCCCAAATCATCAACATGAGAGAAATCCAAATTAAAACCACCAAAATTTCACCTCATACCCCAAAAAATGTCAAAAATGATAAATGACAGAATGTGAAATGTTCACTTATTCTGAAAACAATGTGGAATTAGCTAAGAAAAGTCACAATTCTTTGTACGTGATATAGTAATTCTCCCACTGGAATTAGGATCTAAGGAGATCAAAGACAAAGAAATATCTTCTATATTACCAAAATGCAGCAATTTGTGTGGTTGCAATAAACTAGGAACAAAGTGGGTGTAGCCATCAACTGGGGAATGGGTGAAGAAATTCATAAAGAAAATGCATTGCACAGGCACACAGGAGTTGGGGGGAAAGGACAAGGTGAGGAAGCAGAGGAAAAAAAAAAAAGCATGGGACAAGTTCAGAGGATGGTGAGAAAATTATCCAGCTGAAAAATATCATTTGTTTTAGAGAATACAGGAGCCAAGGTTAAGAGATGGATTAGAAAAACCAACTTAATAGATATTATGCAGAAGTTTATTCTCACAAACTCACAAAATTAAAAAACAGCAAGCTTCTCAGTGAATAACATTTCCCTTTTCTTGGTCATTATTCATCACTAGGGTATGTTAAAGAGGGTTTTACCCACCCCAACACAAAGGCTATCCTAAGTGGAGGTTTCAAATATAAAAACCATTGATTTTTTGATTTTGTTTTTGTTTTTAGGCAATCGGGCCTTAAGTGACTTGTTCAGGGTCACACAGCTAGAAGTATTAAGGGTCAGAGGCTGGCTTTGAACTCAGGTTCTCCTAAATTTTGAGTCAGTGCTTTATCCATTGTGCCCTCTAGCTGCCTGAAAATTTGAATTTAAGAGTTAGTGAGACCTTGCAGGCTGATCTAAATCCACCCTTTCATCTTCTGACCTGCACTCATTCTTTGGCTTCTCCATCAGGTTCCAGCCTGAGACAGTCCCTTATCCCTCTTCCCACCCCCCACATCCCTAACGTTTTTAGCTTTCTTTAGTACAGTCTTTCCCCAGAACAGATAATAAGCTCCTGGAGATAGGAACTGTCTTTTGATCCCCAGGATTGAGCACAGTGCCTGGAACATTAGCTTGTGGGTATTCAGTTATTGTCCATTCTAAGTCTTTGTGTTGCCCTCTGGGGTTTTCCTGGAAAAGACAGAAGTGATTTGTCATCTTCTCCAGAAGCACACATCCGGGTCTCACACAGTTTGTAAATTTCTGAGGCTACATTTGAACTTTAGATTCTCCAGACTGAGGGAGGAAAGGAAGGGAAGGAGAAGGGGTCGATCCAGGCTGTATCCACTGCACCACCTAACTGCCAGAAACCTAGGAAGTGTTTAATAAATGTTTATTGATTGATCACTACTATTGCTTCTGGTTTGTCCTGACTCCACAGATTTATTGCTGGGCATTGTGCTAAGCCCTGGGGATACCAAGAAAGGCAAAAAACATTCCCTACTCTCGAGGAGTTCACAGTTTAAAACTGTGTCTCACTCCCAATTTTTACACTCCAGTGCCTCCCATTCCTAAGTCTTGTAGACTGGGCCTCACAATCACTCCCACCGACATCCATCCCCCTCACTCTCCTCAAAGGCTACCTACAACCCCAATTCAAGCCATCACCACTTCTCCCCTAGGCAAAAATAGATACAACAGACAATTTGTGACAGAAATTAAGTCCATGGCCAACAGAACCAACTACCAAAGAATACAGGGTACCTGGGGTATGTAGGAAGAAGGTAGCCCAAATATGAAATCAGAAATGAGGGTTCAAATACAGTCTCTGTTCCTGCCTTCGTGATCTTGAATAAATTGTGTAACTTCTCTGAGTTTCAATTCCTCATAGGCAAAACAAACTGACTAAAAACTAAATCTATAGTCTATAAAAAATCATGAAGCCCTCTGAACAGAAAGGAGCCATGTTATTCTGATGCATTTGAACCTTTACAGAAAATCATGCTGAAGAGGAGCCTCAAAACGCACGTACAGTGAATTCCTATCTCCCTACCAGGTTCAGAAGCAGATGAAAGGGGCCCAAAACATGGGGGGAATGCAGAATCTAATTTCTTCCTTCCTCTCCAACCCTATCCCAAAGCTTCCCATGGGTTTGAGGCTTGACATTTTCTGAATATACATGTCTTTTTTTTGTGGGGAAACCACAGGTATGTACAAACACAACCCAGCACCCAGGATCCTACTTCACATATTCTTGCCAGTAATGGTTTCTAAACATAAGAGACCCAAGACAAGTCTCAACAGATGCACACAAAGGGGAACAGGTGCTCTGGACTAAAAATGGGGGAGGGATCCCTAAAAGAGATACTGATCTTGGGACTTCAAAAGCCATCTAGTTCAAACAATGATCACTGGATCCATAAATAGAAATCTACTTCTTAGATATGCCTAGAAAACTACTGATCTAGGACCCACCTGAAGAATTATCAAAGTATTCCCATTCCACTCAAGAACAGCCTAGTCAAGAAGCTTCTCCTGGCACTGAACCTAAAACTGTTTCTTTCTTCCCCAATTACCATTCATTCCTTTTTGTTCTGTCTCATCTTTGAAGCTAAGCAAATGAGCCCCCAACAATATTGACTCTATCTCCCATGTCCCCTTAATAAAGTCTTCCCTTCCCCAAAATAAAGACATCTACTTCTATCACCTTGGCCCCAGAAAGCAAGATCTCCAGTCTTCTTGCCTTCTCATCTGAAGGAAAAGTTCCCATTTTTAAAGGGGGGGGTGGGGATGAGAAGGTCAGGGAGAACCTTGAAAGAACACATTTCTGCTGGGAATATAAAGGACATGGAGAGGACACAGGCAAAATCCAAATCATCCAACTTCAGAAATCTTCCTCCTGGAAAATGAGCTCCCTGAAAGAACTCTCTTCTCATTCCTTCGCAGAGATGGGAAATTTTGGAACACTGCATATATTTTCTTTCTTTCTTTTTTTTTTTTTTTTTTTTTTGATATGCTGATTTTTCCCTCTCTTTTTCTTAAAAAAAAAAATGCTATATGGAATAACAATAGGAAGAAGGAATAGGGAAGGGACATGGGAAAAATTTTAGGCAATACAGAAACAAAAGATAAATTAAAATGTATTTTTAAAAAAATCTTCCAGATCTTCTAGTTATTTAATCACAACATGTAAAGATAAAAGAGATCTAGAGGTCATCTAGTTCAAGCTTTTCATATTAGAGATGAAGAAATTGACCCCAAAGAACTAAATTTGATTTAGTCAAAGTCATGAATAGCAATGCTAGAACTAAAAGACATAGGAAGTGTATATGCCTATACATCAAAATCCAGTGTTCTTTTCACTACAATATTTTTCTTCTATATTCCAAAAACTGAAGGATATAAAAGCATCAACCATACTAGAGAACTTGGTGGAGAACTAAAAAAAAAAAAAAAAAAAGTCAAGTATGTCTAAATTTTCCCTTAAGTCCATTTCTTTCTCTCTACTCCATTCCAATCTCTTAAACTATTAGCTCAGCCCCAAAGGCATCCTTTCCCATCCAGTCTTTCTGATGGTTCTGTCAAAACACTGTAAATAACTTATTTCCACTTGGCAGAGGACCACTTACTTGGCACAGAACATTGAAAAAAATATAGCCCTTGATGAAACCAGAGAGCCTAAAGGCCTTTGCTCTACAACCCCGAAGGTACCCCATTCCAGAAAAAATAATTTAAGAACAAACTAATCCCTCAAAGGCAAGTTCAGCAGGGTCATATATAAAAAAAGTCTTTAAACATTTTCATCCAATAATCCCAAATTTAATCTGTATCTCCTCATCCCCTGAGAAAAGGTAGCAAATGGGCAATAGCAAGAACTACAATGATGATGATAATACATATTTAGTTTAGCAATCATTTTCCCTCACAACCCTGAAATGAGGGTAATGCAGGTGTTAATTTTATAGCTCTTAAATTTTACAAAAAAAGCTTTTTGCTATAACAACTTTGAAAGTCAAGTATGATGACCTCTTCTTTGGCCATTTCTTACTTATATGCTATACAGGATAAGCCTATAAGCAGAAAACTCATCATCTAGGAAATTCATCTCTGATATACAAACTTCATCATTACCCTTAAGTAGCTTTTGCTTCTCTGATAAAAAAGCTGGAGGACAGGACAAAAACTTTTCTCATAGCCTTGTTTTATAGAGGTCTCAAAATCTTTACCATTTTTCTCTGATGCATTTTCACCTCTATCATCATCTTCCTTCAAGTGCCCTTCCCCTTTTTTCAACTGTCTTTTCAGTATTGTCTTCTATTAAATTGCAACTCCTTAAAATCTGAGGACAGATTTTATCTCCAATAATTACTGTTATAATTCCTACTTTACAAATGAGCAAACTGATTTAAAGGTGAAGTTATTTGCCCAAAGTGAAAAAGCCAGTAAGAATAGTACTGGGATTTGAACTCAGGTCTTTAGGCTCCAAATTTGACAATTTTTTGTTTTTTAAATCTCACCAAAATGACTTTCTGCCTAGAGATATTCCTGAACTATATGTCCTATGACAAATTCCTTAACTATATCTTTTAACCCCATGGCAAATACCCCTGGTCCTAACACCAAACCCCTTAAGTTTTTAGCACCAGCTTTATCAGAGAAGCAATTATTAGTAGTTAAACCTACATCTCAGAAACTGAAAGCATCTTAAAATTAGTTTACAAAAGCATCTAAGAGCACAGAAGAAATCCCTGATTAAAGGGGAGAGGAGGGAAGAGAAAAGACAGGGTATAGAGTCAAGCTCTGAATCAAAAGAGCTGAGCTGCAATCCTAGTTCCACTATTTATCAGCTATGTGACCTCACTTCTCTGGGGCTCAGTTTAACTAACTTTAAAAGGAAGAGTCAAAACTGAATGATGGCAAACCCCCCTAACAACTGTAAGTGCGTATGGTACAGCTTTATGAGTCTAAAAATTATCTGTGTATTTTTTAAGTATTTATAATCCCAGAATCCTACACTGAAGAACCCATTCCCTCTGCAAAACCCATTACATAAAGACATATTTTCTCATACCAGAACCTAAAACCATAAACTCTGCCTACTTATTCTCCATGGATATACAAGATCCCACAGTTTGTTTCTGTAGCCATGATGACTGGTCTTGGGGTCCACTGCCAAGTCCCTGTGACACAGTTAAAAAAACTGGGAATCTCAGAGACTGGTTTATCCTTATAGGGTATGCCTCTAACAGTCACTATATAAAAGTTTAAAAAGAAAAATACTTGAATCAAAAGTCATACTGGAAAATATATCTATGGTGAAAAGGACTAAAGCACCAAAATTAACCTGGCTTATGACATAACAAGCACAATCTACTCACCTCTTAAAAGTCAGAAAAATTACCAAGAAGGCAAGAATCATCATTTCATGAAGGAATATTGTGGGAAAACTGAGTAAAACCAGGAGGAAAAAAAAAGTTCTATAATAACAGTACTTAAAAGAAAAAGGAAAAAAAAATTCTCAGCATGAGATAGAACCATATTTAGATTGGACTGAAGCTATTAAACCTCACAGGGAATTGGAAAATCAAAGAATGTCATAGAGCCTCTCAAACCTGCTCCTGCCCCATTTTACAGATAAGCATTTTTTTTTAAATCATATACAACAAAAATTCCCAAACTTTGAGAAGGAAAATCTCTTCTAAATGGTTAAAAAAAAAAAAATATTTCCATCACCCTCCCCCAACAAGACAGGGACTATATTATCAATAGTCATGGATAGAAAATATGACCAAAAATATGACAAAAATTCATGAAACCTTTTAAATGATTTCATCTTTTTATTAGTCCCAACAGCATTCATATACATTTGAAAAGTAGTTGTTATGTAGGAAAGAGTAGATTTATTTAATATGCCCAGTCATGCTTTCTATTTTGTTGGCACTAAATAGAGATCAAAATGACAATGTATTGGATGGGTAGGAGCTATCCCAAGTGGATGGGACATTGAATATCATAATTGGTAATATGCTGATTGGTCCGATGAATTTTTTTTAATTAACTGTGACAAAAGATGACTCTTTGTGAGGGGAGGAGAGGGAAATAGAGGAAAGTAAGCAAAGTTTAAAAAAAAAAGATCAATACAAATTTAATTTTTTAAAAACTTAAGAACAACAACAACAAAAAAGCACCACGTACAAGAATTCAAAGAACTTTAAAAGCATACAATTTGGAAACCACTGACAAAAGTAAAAGCATCTTATGTGTAGGAAGTATAGAGGGCAATTTCAGGATTATACCTCTGGTTTTTCTTAGGGTTTTTCCACCTTCTAAAAAATTAAGTAGGGATAAAGTCTTCTTATTCATGAGTCATGGCAAAATTCTTCAAAATTACCAAAAGTCAAACTGCTCCACAATTAATAAAAATAGATTAATTTCAATAATAAAATTCAAATTGAAGAACAAAAAGTTCTTCAAGAATATCAAGGGGATTAATTAAAAAACAAAACTCAAAGTAAGGTTGCCTAGCCATACTGACCTAAACTATTTGGTACTGCATAAAAAATAGAGTGGTGCAACATAGCATTTCCACTCTTTCTGTTGTTGTTTGCTTGCATTTTTGTTTTCTCTCTCAGATTTTCTTTTTACTTTCTTTCTAGATCCAATTTTTCTTGTTCATTAAGTTAACTATATCAATACATATACATATATTGTATACTTTTAACAAATACTTTAACATATTTAACATATACTGGACTACCTGCATCTGGGGGAGGGGGGGAGAAGGAGGGGAAAATTTGGAGGTTTTGCAAGGGTCAGCATTGAAAGATCACCCATGCATATGTTTTGTAAATAAAAAGCTATTAAAAAAAAAAAAAAAGAGAGAGTGGTGGAATAGTGGAATAAGTTAGATAGATATACAAGACTATAGTCAATACTAATCTACTGTCTTATAAGCCCAAAGACCCTAGCCTCTGGGATAAAAACTCATTATTTGACAAAAATTGTTGGGAAAACTGAAAAATACTTTAGTAGAAATTAGAAACAGGCCAACATCTCACATCATATACCAAGATAAGGTCAAAATGAGTTCATGATTTAACTATAAAGGGTGACACTATAAGCAAATTAGGAGAGCAAGGGATAGTTTACTTGTCAGATCTTTGGACAAGGGAGGAATTTATGGCCAAAGAAGAACTAGAGAACACTATGAAATGCAAAGTGGATAATTTTGATTTCATTAAATTAAAAAGAGTTTGTACCAATAAAACCGATACAACCAAGATTAAAGGGGAAGCAGAAAGATAGACCTCATTTCTAAAATATACACACAATTGAGTCAAATTTCAAAAAATACAAGTCATTCCCCAATTGATGAGTGGTCAAAGAATATGAACCATTTTCAGATGAAGAAATTAAATCTATTTACAGTCATATAAAAAATGCTATAAATCACCACTGATTAGAGATATGCAAATCAAAACAATTCTGAAATAACTACCTCACATATATCAAATTGGCTAAGATGACAAGGAAAAGATAATGATAAATGTTGGAGGGAAGGTAGGAAAATTGGTACAACTTATGCATTGTTGGTGGAGTTATGAAATGATAAAGCCATTCTGGAGAGCAATTTGAAACTATGCCAAAAGGACTATAAAAATTTATGCATATTTTTGATCCAATATTGGGTTTATATCCCAAAGAATTCATAAAAGGTAAAATGTGCAAAAATATTTGTGGCAGTCCTTTTTGTAGTGGCAAAGAACTGGAAATTGTTGGATTTCCATCAGTTGGGGAATCCCTAAATAAGTTATGGTATATGAAGGCCATGGTTATTGTTCTATAAGAAATGATGAGGAGCCTGATTTCAGAAAAGCTTGGAACTGAAGCCGAGTGAAGTGAGCAGAACCAGGATGACATTGAACAAAGTAACAGCAAGATATGTAATAATCAACTATGACAAACTTGGCTCTTCTGATATACTGATCAACAATATAGTGATTCAAGATAATTTCAAGACTTCAGATTGAAACGCCATCTGTATTGAGAGAGAGAACTATAGAGGCTAAATGCAGATCGAAGCATATTATTTTCACCTTTTTTTGTTGTTGCTTGCTTTTTCTTTCTCTTTTGTTCTGAATCTTTTTCCCCAACATAACTAATATGGAAATATGTTTAAAAATGGCTGTACATTTATAATCTATATCAAATTACTTGCTGTCTTGAGGAGGGGAAAGGTAAAGAAGAAAAAATTTGGAACTCAAAATCTTATAAAAATGAATGTTGAAAACTATCTTCACATGTTATTGGCAAAATAAAAAATATCACTGAATTAAAAAATAAAAATGGAAAAAATAGATTAATTTCTGGGAACTTTCCAGATATATAAAGCAAGTACAAACAACCAAATTTTATTTTCCTAGGGGAAAAAAGGCAAAAAATTGAAAATCATCTATTAACTGCACATTAGTGGAAGTTATCCTTGGTACCTAAAGATGAGCTGGCCATGCTATCTTGGCTACCATCATTTTCAAACTTCCAAATGACACTCAAACTCTTGCCAAGAGTACATGGGCCAAGAATTTTAGTCATGCTTCATTTCCACCAGCAAAAAAGGAGTTGTTAGATAATGGATGGCAGATTGATGCCTTAAAAAGGTAAAAAACAATTTCGGTATTTTAAATTTGGTTTCAAATGAACAGGTCCTAAGTAGGGGGAGAAAACACAAACTAACATTAAGACTACTTACTTGATTTGGAGCCCGAAAAACCTATTTTGCTCTCTTATCTTTGAGACTTCAATCAAGACAGATTCTCTAGGCCTCAGATTCTTAAATGAGTAAGATGAGGAAACTGAACAAAACAATCTCTCCAAATTTAGTATTTTAAATAACTCACATTTACTTCTCTGTATATGTGTGTATCATCTTCAGATACTTGGAATAGGAACATTATGAGTTTTAGGAAAGTCCAAACCAATTCACATTTTTTCTCACTCCCTATTCCCATTCTATAGTTAAAATTAATAATAATAAGTTCTAAAACTAATCAAAGCCATACAATTATAACATTCACTATTCTACATCTTTAGAAATTCATTCAAAGAAAGAGACAAGCAGGAACATGGTTTAGAACCTCAAGGGGGACATAAGAAAAAACAGTGCAACCAGAAAAGATAAGAAGTCCATGTCTTGGAAATTTAGCATAACCTAAAGCTCATCTAATTATCTAAAAGGCTAATATGAAGTACAAGAACTTCTCCTTACACAGATTTATGGGCTAAAAATTTTTTTTTTGAAACATATACATAATTTTCAGCATTCACCCCTACAAAACTTTATGCTCCAAATTTTTCCCCTCCCCTAAACAGCAAGTAATCCAACATGTTAAACATGTGCAATTGTTCCATATATATTTCCACAATTATCATGCTGCACAAGAAAAATCAGATCAAAAAAGAAAAAATGCAAGCGAGCAACAATAAAAAATTTGAAAATGCTATATTGTGATCCACACTCAGTCCCCACAGTCCTCTCTCTGAGTACAGATGACTCTCTTCATCACAACATCACTGGAACTGGCCTGAATCACCTTGTTGTTGAAAAGAACCATGTTCATCAGAATTGATCATCACATAATCTTCTTGTTGCTATGTACAATGTTTTCCTAGTTCTGCTCATTTCACTTAGCATTACTTCATGTCCTCCAGGCCTTTCTGAAATCATTCTGCTGATCGTTTCTTATAGAACAATAATATTCCATAACATTCACATACTATAACTTGTTCAGCTGTTCTCCAATTGATGGACATCCACTCAGTTTCTAGTTCCTTACCACTACAAAAAGGGCTGCCACAAACATTTTTGCACATGTGGATTCTTTTCCATTTTTTATGATCTCTTTGGGATGCAGACCCAGTAGAGATATTCCTGGATCAAAGGATATGGACAGTTTGGTAGAATGGGCTAAATTCTTTTACAATTTGAAGACCCAACAAATTATTCACTAACTCAGTCTGAAGACTGTATTTTCTGCCACAATGACACATAGAAACTGCCCTCATTTTTAAGCGTTTTTGCAGTTGTTTCTGTTATTTTCTTTTAATCTTAGTTAGGGGGAAAATTCTGCAGTTCTTTTCCCTTCTCCTGCATTACCACTACCCTTCCAGCAATCTACCAACTACACTAAGTGGGGGGGGGGGAAATGTAACCTATATAATTGTACAGAAACTGGTAGGAGTAACTTATTTGTCATTTTTACATAATTTCATAAATGTAATTTTTAAAAATCTTTCTATCTCCCATATTCTTTCCCCTATTTTTCTTATTTTTCTCCCCACGATGACAAATACTTACAAATCTTGTCATTCAGTGACACAGGCCAAAGGCAGATATCACAAGTGTAATTTAGTCACTCTCTTCCCACTGGCAGGGGTTATATACTTAAGGCCTCTTCCAGCTCTTACATTCTGTGTTCTAGGTTCCAACATCCCACGATTCCAAGTCCCCTCCAAATCTCATCCCTCCTAATCCACTCTGAACTACAGAAACCTAGAAATTGCTTCTATCAGTTCTGGCAAAGGAAAAGTCAAAATAAATGGTGGACAGAACTCACACACGTTGCTTGAGTGCAGGTGAAAAAAACCACACATAGTACTATATTATACAGTACTACTGCCAGTGCTAAAGGAGAAACACACTTTTTAGGTACAGAAGAGCCCCTGTTCCTGCAGCATTTAGAAAGGCTTTATACCAAGTTTTGATAGCTATAATATAAAATGGATAAAGTACACTAAAAAGTTTTTTTTTTTTTAAGTTTATGATATGAAGTACAAGGGAAAAAATTTTATTACTACTGAAGAAGAGGGGAGGGAAGGAAGAAAGAGGATTTCATCTGGGTTTTTAAAGGCCAAACAGAGGGAGGATCTCTCAGGAACTGGGAACAGTATGAACAAAACAAAAATGGAAAAGTGAAGGCAATGTGAAAGGGACAGAAAACTCATTTAGTTCAGTTTATCTAGTCTGTCAAATATATGGAGAAAAGGTAATGTGAAAGTAGGCTAAAATGTATCATGGTATTAGATGCTGAAGACTTCAAATACCAAGCAAAATCTCTAAATTTCTACATGGCACTAATTACCTGGACAGTGTTTCCTTGTAGGTTTACCATCAATCAATAAACATCTATTAAGCACCTAGTATGTGTCAGGCACTGTGCTACATATTAGGGATACAAAAAGAGGCAAAAGACAGTCTGCTCTCAATGAGATTACAAACTGAGACAATATGCAAACAATATGTACAAATGAGAGATATACATACACATATACATATACATATTTTTATATATCTTATACACATGCATATATCTTATGGCTTATGTTCATATTAAAGATAATCAATAGATTAATTAGTAAACATTTATTAAGTGCTTAATATATGCCACAAAGAGGACAGGTCCTGCCTTCAAACTTACTATCCAGTGAGGCAAACAATATGTAAACATGTATAAAGCAAGATGTATGTATACAGAATAAATAGAGAATTAAAGGAAAGAAAGCACTGGAGATTGTGGAAGGCTTTCTACAGATGTAAAAGGAAGGATTTCAGTTGACTAAGACAACTATTCTAACTGTTGGCTTGAGAGGACCTTATCCAATTCTCTGGCACTCACAAAGAGTGGGTGGGACTGAAAAAGGCACCAAAGCAGCAAGTAGCACTCTGAGTGACAGGAAAGAAGCCAGCCTTGGAGTAAAAATCTGTGACCGGCAATGTAGAGAGTAGCTAATCTACATGTAGAGCAATCAAGAGCTGACTACAGTTCTATTTTCTCAAATACTGGAGAGTCAAGCATTTAAATACATTAAGCACCATTCTTTATTAAAAAAAAAAATTTAATACACTAATTTTTTTTCTGTAGGATATTAGTACATTTAAATTTCACACTTTTTCAATCTCTCTCTTCTTTTCTTTGTGAAACTCTGCTATTCCTAGCTAGCTTATAGCAATAATATTTCATGCAATTAGAAAAAAAAAAAAAACCTCTGAAAAGAACACAATTTTCTGGCAACAAAAAGTGGAAAGTACTGTCCCATGATCCAGTAACTCATTCTCCTGCCCTGCTTCTGGCCAGGAGAATTGCTGGGGTAAACTACAGGCTATTCAAAAGATGAAGCCCTGAAATTTCTGCATTCTTATGGTATTTGAAAAATGTAAATTGCAGTAACTGATGCCAGTCCTTTACCCCACCTGTAAAATATATTCTTCTTCTAAAAATTTAACATTTTTAAAAATCAAAAATCACACATAAATAAGTTCCTCTACCACCTCTGCACAGATTTTACCCCATTCTAAAACACAGCAGGCAACTAAACAAGATGCTAAAATTGGGCATGTGTTTATAACTGCTTTTCATCTTATCCATCCATTGTTTTCACTAAGGAAAATAATCTAAGCTACAATGCAAGAAAACCAATCACTTGCAAGGAAGACTCAATAGGTTCCAAAGTTTAATAGACCTCAGATCCTTACTGTGTGACCCTGGGCAACTCACTTAACTCTATTGACCTCAAATTTTTTCATCTGTAAAATGAGTTTGAAAAAGAAATGGCAAACCACTCCCTTCCATTATTTCTGCCAAGAAAACCCCTACAAAAATTATTAATATTATTATTACCACAGTGAAAAGTAAGGGGGGAAAAGGCTTCCAAGGAATTAAGCCCAAAGCTGATCAAGTCCTTTACAAGCTATTTCTTTCAGTTTGAGATCTTCGGTGTAAAACAAGTTTACCTCTATCTCCACCCTTCTCCATTTGGGAATGGAACAATAAATCTGCCTATGCAGAAACCAGGCTGCCAAAAGCTAATTAATTGGGTCAATAGGCAGCAAGCATACTAATGTTCAGTCATCCTTGCTTTTCTCGTATCCAGATACACTGAAAAATTAAAAAGCCATACAACACTGCCAACTGAATTCAAATTAAGATTCCATATCTCGGGATTCTAAGGCTCAGCAGGCTTAGAAAAGAATAAGAAGCCCTAAAAGCAACCACAGTCACAACATTTATAGGATTAAAGGATTTAGAGTGTTTGGGACCTTAGAGAACCTCTAATCTAATTCTTCACTTTCAAAACAAGGAAATTAAGCTGCAGAGAGGACAAGTGACTTGTCCAAAGTCATACAGAGTATAAGCATCAAGTCAGAAAGCAACTAGGCCTCTCATCATTACAACCTGGAGCATGCTTTCCTCTATCCCACAATGACTCTAATACTCAAGTTCTTTGGCTCTTTGTCAGCACTAGAAGAGGAAACCAATACAAATCTGTTATTTTTCAAGAGTTTAACTGCCTTTGATGACTTTTAGCAGACTTCTGGAGTATAAAAACTGCAGGAAATCATCAACACTACATATCCCAGACTCATCAGTCATATCTCAATTGAGAAAATGGAAACAAAAGGTTCATATTTTCTCATAATCTGTTACCTAGGTATTCCCCTTCCTCAACCTCCACCACTCAGAATGCCTACTTTTTCTCAAAGCTCTGCTCAATTGACTCTCCATGAGGCATTTCCCCAATTCTCCCAAATCTCCATCTGCTCTCCTTTTTTTTCAATAACTTGTTACTTTTTTATATATGCATTTATATATTTTTTTCAGATCAAATATAAACTCTTTGAGAACAAGAATTGTTTTAACACTATAGCTGACACAATAAATGCTTTGGGGGCTGATTATGATTTGTCTCACATTTATAATGACTGGCATTTATTTAGCAAAGTTTGCAAAGCATTTTGGAAATAGCTCATTTGAACTTTACAATACTATGAAGGAAGTGCTATTATTGTCCCCATTTGACAGGTAAAGAAACTGAGGCACAGAGAGATTAAATGATTTGTACCCAAGGTCAGAGACACAACAAGTAGTAGAAGTTAGATCTTGGTGCTCTTTCCATGGGGCATTCCAATCAAGTGTTGAACCCTAAATACTGTTAAAACTCTTGGCTGCTAACATGCACTTTGACTGCATTGAATGGCAAGAATATTTTTAAATGCTTTAGGGGGAAAAGAGGCAGGAAAAGAGAGAGGAAGACAGAAGGGGGAAGGAAGGAAAAACGGAGAGAGAGATGGAAGGAAGAAGAGTAAGTATGAAAAGGAAACAGGAAGAGAAAAATGGGGAGTAGGAAACAAGAAGGGGAAGAAGAGAAAAATAAGAAGGGAGGTGGGGGAGAAGAAAGAGAATATCCCAAAACAATCTAATTTTTTTCCTAGTCTACTACTCTTCTTTGTGACATTCTCTGTTTTAGCCAAGTTCCTGTGGCAGAAAATCATTCTCTTCTCTGGAATCTGCCAAGATTTTTTCATTATTTCCCATGCACCTTCATTACTAGTTCGGTGCCTACTGATTATTAGAAATGGAAAACTAATTAGACTTATCTCTTTTAAAAACCCTGGTTTCATTGTTTTCTAGAATGCTGCAAGAATTGAGTTGCCCTGATAGATTGGCTATATAATATAAACCTTAGAGTGAGGGCCCTGAGATTTAAGATTAAAGCACAGTTGCCTGGCATATGGATGAGAAGGAATGAATATAACCAGAATTATTCTCTTTAGGATATAGAGTGGCCTTAAAGTAAGAAATATGTTCTAGTTAAATCCAACCTCAATTATCTTCCACAAGGATCACAAGAGTGACCAAATAACAAAAGAGTTCAAGCAGAAGCACCAACTCCAAGAATTGGAGTCAATGCAAAGGATATCGCTTTCTCTCCCTGGGTTGGTCCAAAGATGTCCAGTGCCCATTCTTGGTTGAATTCTTTCCTTGGTGCCCTTGAGTGGCTCCCATTAAGCCACAAATTGCTTATGTAAGAGGTAAGTAGTATAATTTCACCATGAAATTGAAATAAAAGAACAGCTGTTTTTACTGTTACTGACCAGACTAACTCTTCTGGAAAAGTCCCCTTTTAAGTCATAGTAATGGAATAGCTTGCTGTGGAAAGGTAACACAATGGATTCTATAACTTAACCTAAGATAAACTTGTTTTCCTCAGGAAAACCCTATATGGCAACTAATGTTGATAATCATCAATAAACAAATGTAAAAATTGACATACAAGAAGCAACTACATTACTTCCACAAATTCTCATCACATCATGGTAAATAATTTGTCCCTGTTTATCAGCATTCTAAGGGCTCCTGACCTTAGCTCAGTGGGTCCTTTGACAAAAAAAAAAACACATAATTGGGCTACCATACCTGGAAAAATTTTTGGTAGGGCCATATCAAAGCCTGCCCTCTTTTTGTGTAGACTTAGACTAAAGTCACCTCTATAACCTAGTAATTAAAAAGAATTGGAATTAAGGATAGTGATCTTGGACAGGCCATTAACTCCTCCCTCATCTGTAAAATGACCTCTGAGATCTCATTTTTTCCAGCTCTTAAGAGGTGAGATCTGATGGGTTTCTACCTTAGAGAACTCCCATTAGCTTTCAGGCTCAAAGTTGCCACCTAAGTATCAAGCCTAAATATATTCCTATAAACACTGAAAATCTCCTGAAATCTTAGTGTTGCAGTTTCAGATGTTGTATAAACAGAAATGCAGGTATGTGAGTTTATATTTTCTTTTTTCTAGTTGACTCTTTTATTCAGGAGAATATGAATGGACTTTCTTCGAGGAAGTCTACAACAGAATTTGTTCTTGGAAACTGCACAAAATCTGATTCTTATCACAAGAAAATAATACCTCTTTTTCAAACTATTCTATCTGGTTTATAAGGCTCTTCATTATGCCCCCAAACTATGTTTCTAGCCTCATAACACAGATTAGTCTAGCCAAACAAGGTTTTAACTACTTTATTCTGCTTCCTACTTTGATGCTCTTTCTTGGATTGGCTATTCTCCTTCTCTTCCCTCCCCACGTGAAATTTTCAACCACTTCTTCAAATCCCTGGTTTCATTCAAGTCTCAGTTCAAAGGTCACCTTCTGAATGAACCCTTTACTGATTTGCCCCTCAAATTTACCTAGTGTGTATTTCAAAGGTGACTAAATATGTAAAAGTTATGGCCATCAGCTGGATCAATAAGCTCTTCAAAAACAAGGACTGCTTTTTTTGTCTTGTATTCTCAAAGCTTGGCATAGTGCCTGGCATACTGTGTTTCATTAATTTTTGTAAATTGATTAATAACCTATGAACTAAGACAATGATAATACTAAAAATCACTAAGTCATTTGTAGTTAACAGTTTTTTGGATTGTTTGAGTTGTTTCTTCTTGCTACTTTTTGGAGGAAAGCAGGTTTTCCAATGGTGCTTTTCAATTTAAAACAAATTAAAATTGTACTATAACTATATTAATAGTTTAGAAGTTTTTAACCCTTTCACTTGATGTCTTCCCTTATCTTCCTCTTTTCTTACCCTACCCTCCCAAAAGATTTTTAAAAGAGTCACTCAGATTCTACAAAGCCCTCTAAAGCATGTTATATTTTTACGTGCACAATGAGTTTCTTCAATCTAGTCAGAAGTCATCAAATCAAAAGAGGTTACAGTTGGGATATGTATTACTAATATTTCTTTCAAGGTAAACTCCCTCAAGCAGTTCAGAGTCAAATGCCAAAATCCTCTCTGTAGTACTTTGGAAAAGAACAACAGAGTTGGAATATGAAGAACTGAGCTGAAATTCCACTCTTTTACTTGGGCAAGTCAGTCCTTTAGAATCAGTTCCACAGGCTTTTTAGCACTTGAAGAACCCTTTAAAAAAAGATCAAATGTATCCCTTTATTTTATCCTTTTGAAGTTGAAGAAACTGAAGCCCAGACAGGGCAAATGACCTGACCTATCAAATAGTGACAGACTTCATAGATCCTTCTAGTACATTATATAAACAGCTTACAATTAGCTCAGTGCCTTAAGGACAAAAGAAAAGCAGAAAAAAAAAAACTGAGAGGGGCATATGATAAATTCAGAGAAGCCTGGTAAGATTTATACAATCTGATACAGAGTAAAGGAAGCAGAATCAAGAAAACAATAGGCACTATTCCTATAATTACATTACGAACCACAAAACAATGAAAAGTCAATATTGAAAAATTAGAAAGAACAAGAATGGCCCCAAGAAGAGAGAGAAAATCCTCCCACTCCCAATCCTTTGCAGGAGTGGGAAATCCACAGGTTTGGTATTTTGTAAATATTTTTGGACTTTTTTGATGTATTACTTGATGTTGCTCTTTCTCCCCTCCCACCCCTATTTTTCTTTAAAAACAAAACTACTCAGGGGCAGCTAGATGGCACAGTGGACAGAGCAATGGCCCTGAAGTCAGGAGGACCTGAGTTCAAATCTGGCCTCAGACACTTAATACCGCCTAGCTGTGTGACCCTAAGAAAGTCACTTAACCCCAAATGCTTCAGCAGAGAGAAAAAAAAATTATCTTTTAAAAAAGATTTTAGTATTTTATTTTTACTCAATTACATTTAAAAGCAACGGTTGCAAAACATTTCCATTTTAGTCATATTGTAAAAGAAAATGTAGACCAAAAAAAAAAAAAAAAGCCCCCCCACGAAAAAGAATGTTTAAAAAATATGCTTCAATCTATATTCAGGAATCATCAGTTCTTCTTCTGGGGATGGGTGGTATTTTTCATCATAATCTGTCAGAGAGCTGTCTTTGGGTCATTGTATTGCTGAGAATACCTAAATCATTCATCACTTACCATCAATGAGCTAGTTTTCTGTTTGAAAAGTGAGCCCTTTATCAGAAACTTGCTTCAAATTTTTTTTCTCCAATTACTAACTACTACTAACTGTATTTTCCTCCATCTTATCCTTTCCCTTCTCTTCCATTTATTCTATTCTCTCTTCTTTTACCCTGTCCCTCCTTAGAAGTGTTTTGTTTCTTACAGTCATCTCTTCTAGTCTTCCCTCCCTTCTCTTACCCACCACCTTTTCTTATCCTCTTTCCCTCCTACTTTCTTGAAGTGTAAGATAGATTCCAATAACCAAATGAGTGTTTGTTATTTCTTCTTTGAGCCAATTTTAATGAGAGGTTCATTCACTCCCTCTCACCCTCCCCATTTTACCTTTCCCTTTCTCTCAGTGCATTCCCATCTCGCCACTTCACACTCAACTCAACACCTGTGCCCTCTATCTACACATACTCCTAACTGTCCTAATAATGAGAAAGTTCTTATGAATTAAACATATCTCTTCCCATTTAGAAGTATAACATTTTACTTTATTATATAAAACAGGAAAGGGAAATCATAAGGAACATAATAAAGTAAAACTTTATATTTCATTATGTTCCTTATGATTTCCCTTTCCTGATTTATCTTTTTATGCTTCTTTTGACTCTTGTATTTGAAAGTCAAATTTTCTATTCACCTCTGGTCTTTTTATAAAGAATGCTTCAAGAAATGGAAACTATTTCTAGCCATATGAAAAGATGCTCCAAATCATTATTGATCAGAGAAATGCAAATTAAGACATCTCTGAGATACCACTACACCCCTCTCAGATTGGCTAGGATAACAGGAAAAGATAATAATGAATGTTGGAGAGGATGTGGGAAAATTGGGACACTGATACATTGTTGGTGGAGTTGTGAATGCATCCAACCATTCTGGAGAGCAATTTGGAACTATGTTCAAAAAGTTATCAGACTGTGCATATCCTTTGCAGTGTTACTACTGGGCTTATATCCCAAAGAGAACTTTTTTTTTTTTTTAATAACTTTTTATTGACAGAACCCATGCCAGGGTAATTTTTAACAACATTATCCCTTGCACTCACTTCTGTTCCGATTTTTCCCCTCACTCCCTCCACCCCCTCCCCCAGATGGCAAGCAGTCTTATACATGTTAAAGAGGTTACGGTATATCTTACATACAATATATGTGTGCAGAACCGAACAGTTCTCTTGTTGCTCAGGGAAAATTGGATTCAGAAGGTATAAATAACCCGGGAGGAAAAACAAAAATGCAAGCAGTTTACATTCATTTCCTAGTGTTCTTTCTTTGGGTGTAGCTGCTTCTGTACATCCTTGATCAATAGAAACTGAGTTAGATACCAAAGAGATTTTAAAGAAGGGAAAGGGACCCACATGTGCAAAAATGTTTGTGGCAGCCCTCATGGTAATGGCAAGGAACTGGAAATTGAATGGATGCCCATCAGTTGGAGAATGGCTAAATAAATTGTGGTATCTGAATATTATGGAATATTATTGTTCTGTAAGAAATAACCAGCAGGATGGTTTCAGAGAGGCCTGGAGAAACTTACATGAACTGATGCTGAGTGAAATGAGGTGAACCAGGAGATCATTATACACTTCAAAAACAATAATAAATGAGGATCAATTCTGATGGGCATGGCTCTCTTCACAATGAGATGAACCAAATCAGTTCCAATTGTTCAATAATGAAGAGGACCAGCTACACCCAGTGAAAGAACTATGGGAAATGAGTGTGAACTGTACACAACATAGCATTTCCACTCCTGTTTTTGTCTATTTGCATTTTTGGTTTTCTCCTCAATGTTATTTTTACCTTATTTCTAAGTCTGATTTTTCTTGTACAACATAATAACTGTATGGATATGTATACATATATCGTGCTTAACATAAACATTAACATATTTAACATGTATTGGTCTACCTGCCATCTAGGGGAGGGGGGAGGGGGAAGGAGGGGAAAAGTTGGAACAGGTTTTGCAAGGGTCAATGCTGAAAAATTACCCATGAAGATATCTTGTAAATAAAAAGCTATTTAAAAAAAAAAAAAAAAAAAAAAGACTGCTTTACAATCCATTTTTCCACTGAAGGTTTATACTCAAATTTTGCTGGGTGGGCGATTTCTTAGTTCTAACCCTCACTTCCTTTGCTCTCTGAATATCATAGTCCAGTCCCTCCAATCCTTTATTGTAGAAGCTGCTAAATCTTATATTATCTTCGCTGTGACTCCATGATATTTAACTGTTTTTTCTGGTTTGCAATATTTTTTTCTTTCCTTGGGAGCTCTGGAATTTGGATACATTTCTTTTTGATTCTGTTTCAGGAGGCGATCTGTGCATTCTTTCCGTTTCCATTTTACCTTCTGATTCTAGAAAATCAAGTCAGTTCTTGTCAATCATGGCTTGAAAAAATGTCTAGGCTCTTTTTTTGGTTCCTTTTAAAATTAATCATGGTTTAGTACTACTTTTGCTATTTGGTCTAGTGTATTTTTTAAAGTGTTATTTTCTTCAATTTTTTGTATCTTCATTACTATTGACTCATTTTTCATGATTTTCTAGCATCACTCATTTCTCTTCCCATTTTCCCCCTATATCTCTAGATTTTTAAAATCCTTTTTGAGATCTTTCATGGCATAAAATCAATTCACATTTTCTTGAAGGCTTTGGATGTAGGAGCTTTGACTAATCTTATTAGCATGCATTTTGATATTCCTTGTCATGAGAATAATTTTCTATGGTCATGGTGATTTCTTTTTCCTCTTGTTTGCTCATTTTTCCAGTCTATTTCTTGACTTAACTCTTTGTTAAATTAAGACTTTGCTTTCATGGTAGAGAAAGTACTGTCCCAAGCTTCAGGGGTTTTATGCAGCTGTTTTCAGAGACACTTCTAGGGACCTATAATTTTCAGTTCTTCCTAAGTATTTAGGATCTAAGGAGAGGTGTATTTACTACTCTCCTGGCCAGTATTCTGGTCTGTGAATAACTACAGGCATTTTTTCTAACTTGGAAATGTAACAAGAGTCCCCTGCTCACTCCAGTGGGGCCACAAGCTCTAGCAGGGGTCCTCAAACTTTTTAAATAGGGGGCCAGTTCACTGTCCCTCAAACTGTTGGAGGGCCAGACTATAGTAAAAACAAAAACTTTTGTTTTTTGGGTCTTTAAATAAAGATATTTCATAGCCCTGGGTGAGGGGGATAAATATCCTCAGCTGCCGCATCTGACCCATGGGCCTTAGTTTGAGGATCCCTGCTCTAGAGAATTAGTGCTTCTCCTTGCTCTGCTGACACCTAAGACTGCAATCCAGATCAAAAAATAGGCAAAACAACAGTCCTACCTCAATGCCTGAAAAGACACTTCTGTAATCTCCTTTTGACCAGCTGTTCAATCACCTTACCATCTGTGAGCAAAGAGCTCTGGAAGCAGCTGCTGCACCTGTTGATTCAGTGGCTCCCAAGGTCTACTCTTAGTTCGCTAGGGTCTAAGCTGGCAAAGCCTGCTCTGAACAGTGCAGTTCATTGTTCCACTTTCACCCAGGTATGAGACTTTTTCTACTGACCTTCTAAGTTGTCTTTGATCAAAAAATTATTTCACCCTGTCTTTTTGTGGGTTCTGCTGTTCCAGAAATTAACTTAATTGTTTTACTTAAAAGTATTCGAATGGGTTTTGGGAATAGCTCAGGGGAATTACTGCCTTTTCTCTATCTTGCCTCCAGTCAAAAAATTTATTGCTAAAAAATAATAAAAATAACAGCTAGAATAATCTATGTGCTGAGTTGCCAGCCCATGAATGATAAAGATTAATAGTGCACATCAAGATGAATACCCCTTCATTCCTCCAACCTCCCCCCCCCCCAATACATACATTCATTCACCAACATACATTCCTAAGATTCAATGTTAAAGTAATTCATTGCACTCAGATGACCAAAAAACAATCAGACTCTTTATTTGGCTGATTCAATGTTTTTTTTGTTCACTGAATTTTTATTTCAACAACAGACAAGCATATGTATGTTTATAAAAGTAAAAGTCTCCTCACTGGTCTTATTTCTGTTGGTACAGCCTATTGATTGCTACAACACCTAATCAAGGAAAAGAAACAGCAAATCTTTTCTTCAGAAATTGAGGTTCTCAAAGCCCTTCAAACTCTCTATCAAGGAGCCTATGTGTATTACTAGAAAAACTTCAATTACTAGTTTCTGCACTGTCGTCCACATTTCAAGCCCCACTATATTTACAATGGGGAAGTATGGAGGAAAAGGCAGGGGGGGGAGGCGGGGAGAAGGAAGGAAGGAGAGAAATGACCTAAAGCTGATGAATTGTTGTTACAGTTTAAGAAGTTGTATAAACAAGAATTTGATAGAATATATAAAGGAGGTGGGGCTAATAGGTATAGCAAGCTTAGGTGTTACAGTTTCAGATGTTACATAAACAGGAATGCAGAAATGTGGGTCTGTGTATTCTTCTGTTTCATGTGTATTAACTGATAAGAATATGAGAAGACCTCCCTTGAAATAGCCCATAATAGAATTTGTTCTTAGAAACTGTACTGGATCAGCTACTCACCACAAGGAAATAATATTTTTTTTCAACGTAAACTTCTTCCACTAATTCTGTGCCAAAAGTCACCATTCTCTATTTAGCACTTGGAGTCCTACACAACCTGTCCCCAGTCTACCTTCCAAGATTTATTGCACATGTGCTCTTTGATTTGTCATTGATAGACACTATGAAAAAGTCAGCACTGAAAGGATGTAGACAAAACAAGATACCTTGTTTAGGACTACCAGGATGGAAATCAATCCACTGTTTTGAGACTTTCACCCATTAGTACCTCCAGATCTTCAATTTTTACGTGCTACATAAGTACTTCTGGGAACCCATTAAAACAAAGATTCTGATCACAGTCTTAAACAATAGCAGAAGGACTAGCTGCTACTGATACATTCTTCTTCCTGCCTCCAACTCTTCTTTATCTTCAACCTCCCATAGTTCCACAGTCCTCCATGCCCACTATTGGTGACAGCTCAATAAGGAATACAGAAGTCAAATGAATGAAAAAATTATAGTGCATCAATATAAAATTATCAATCAACCCATAAACAACCATTAAGTGCCTATTACATGTCAGTCACTGTGTCAAGGTCTAAGGATTCAGAAGGAGGCAAAAGGTAGCCCCTCCTCGCAAGGAGCTTACAAAGGGAGAAAACAATATAGAAATATGTAAGTTATACACATAAAAGGTAGGGATAAATGCATAAAGAATGATGGAGGGTCAGGGGTCAGTAGTTAAAAGAGGAGACAGATAATTGAATATTTTGTGTGTTCAAAAATAAAGCTGTCCAGAAAACTTAATTAGTTTTATTGTTTCAAGTGAATAATAAATATTATCAAGGATCCAACCCTAGGCCTTAGACCTCAATAGCCTTCAAACTCCTAAGGCAATGATTCTTTCTGGATACAGCGAAGAGACTCAACTAAGGTCTCTAACCCTGTACCACTCCTCCTAGATCTCCAAATCACAGTTAGAAGCATTAAACTTCCTGGGTCTTGTTCATTACTGGAGCGAGTTGGGTCCTAATGGCTTCTGCTGCCATTATTTCCTCTTTCTTCTGTCCCTTTTACCTCAGTGCCACAAGAGTGTGTTCTGTGGTTTTAATAGCAAGAGAAAAATGAATTTCAAAGTAATATGCCAGAATAAAATCATGTATAATGCATGTAAAAGAAATTACTTGATCTCCGACCAAGTGGTCTTAGCTATTGTATTTATTAAAGTTTCTCTCAGGCTTGAACTGAGTATCTGTATTGCTCCAGTTTATCCCATCCCTTCCTTGCCTCAGAAATAAATGGCTATTTCCCTCCCAAACCTGAGTTTAAGAATCCACCCTCCCAAATTTTTCTGGAACAATATCATTGCTAAACCAGGTTCACTCTGAAGTAAACAGAAAACCTACTGAGGATCACAATCAGCTTGTGATTCTCTCTACCCAGAGTATCATAAAATTCTCATCTTGAATATCTGATTAGCTAAAGAATTCAAAGTAATATGCCAGAATAAAATCATGTATAATACATGTAAAAGAAATGACGTGGTCTCTGACCAAGTGGTCCTAGCACTGGAGGCAAAGAAGTCAAAAACCTTAGAACTCCTTAACCAGAAGGGTACTGCAGTTCTTTCCTATGTCCTTTGAAAGCATGTCAAGATAAAATGATGACAGTTTTAGAGGGGGATAGAATAGATGAAATGCACTTTGGAAGAAGAAAAGGAAGGCTTATCTCCAAAAAGAATTGATTTAACCATTTCCTAGAATAAAGGGAAAAGGTTAGTCATAGGAGGTTCAGAAGGTTGATTTTATAAGAGATTAATCACAATATAATCTTTACTCACCTGCACGACTTCTATGCCCCTTTTCCTGTAGAAGAAAAAAAAAGAGAGAAAGAGATATTACTTTGACAAATAAGGAAGCAGTCTTTTAAGAAAGCTAATAGGAGCATGAAAATCCTTCTCTCTCCCCCTCCCATCCCAGGCATTCGGGTTAAATAACTTGCCCATGGTCACACAGCTAGGAAGTGTTAAGTGTCTAGGATCAGATTTGAAACTCAGGTCCTCCTGATTTCAAGACTGGTATTCTATCCACTGTGCCACCTAGCTGCCCCAGGAGTATAAAAATCTTCCCATGACTAAACCAAAGAACATAAAACAAACTACAAATGAGCTTCTACTGAAGTTAAAAAGACCAAAAGGATCCAGGGCACCAAGACTACCTCCATTCCCTACTCCCCAAAAATCCATACACTATTATACTGCTTTGAAATATTTTTTCACAGTTACTATAAGGTAGATAGATCAAGGAGCATCATCTTTGTTTTGGAGATAAACAAAGGTAAAGCTGGGCAAGATCACCCAAGGGTTTAGAAGCAAAGCTGAGCCTGAAACTATGCTCCTGATTCCAAGTCCAAGACTATCTACACTACACCATATCAAACAAAAACCACCATTCTGAAATCACTCCTTAACAAAGGAACCTCAACAGTACAACCCATATCTAGAAAAGAATATCCACTTTAACACAAGAATATGTTCTTGTGTGGCAACAGATTATGCTGTCATGTGTTTTAAGAAAGCTAGACTAAATAGAGTATTTGAGATGAGCTTATATTTTTTGTTAACTCAGTGGCAAGGAATTGGAAAATAAGTGGATGCTCATCAATTGGGGAATGGCTGAATAAGTTATTTTGTATGAATGTAATGGAACATTATTGTTCTGTAAGAAATGATGAGTGGACTGATTTCAGAAAAGTCTGGAAAGATTTATACGAATTAATGCTGAGTGAAGAAGGCAGAATCAGGAGAAAATTGGTACACAGTAACAGCAAGATTATGTGATAATCAAGTACAATACATTTAGCTTTTCTCAGCAATACACTGATACAAGACAATTCCAATAGACAAGGGAGGGAAAATGCCATCTAAATCCAGAGACAGAACTATGGAGACTAAATATGGATCAAAACATAGTATTTTCATCTTTTTTGTTTGTTTTCTTGCTTTTTTTTTCTCATGGCTTTTCCCCCATTTGGTCTGATTTTTCTTGTATAACAAAAAGGGAAATGTACATGTATTTAACTTATATCAGAATGCTTGTTGTCGTAGAGAGAAAGGAGGAAGAAAAAAATTGGAACAGAATCTCACAGAAATGAATGTTGTAAACTATCCTCATATATTGGGGAAGAAAAATATTGGGGGGGAAAACCTGATAAATACAACTCACTGTACTAAAGAATGCCTCTTTCACATTTATCCAGGCCATTACTTGCAAGAAATATGGGACAGAAAGTTCAACTCTGCTCCCTATGCCCATCATCCATCCACAATGTTTTAAAGGAAAATAGAAGATAAATTTGGATTATCAAATGATTTGTACTTTTTTCCTCCAGCCTTGCAAACACATTAGGTCATAGCAACTATTCAGAGGTCCATGTGAAGGGAGTAGGTAGGACACCTCATTTATGTAAAACTCCACTCATTTTTACTTCTGTTGGTAAATCCTCCAAATCCTCCAAATTCTTCAGCTCTCAGAATTTCTGAGATCAGGGGCTCATAACTTGGGGTCCATGATAAGGAATTCTGAAGCTGGTGGAAAGGGGCACAGCAGTGAGAAGGTAGAGAAAGGAACTACAACTTTACTTTCACTCAATTCTAACTAAAATGTAAAAAAAAAAAAATTATTAAAGCTTTTTATTTACAAAACACACATATGTATGGGTAATTTTTCAACATTGACCCTTGCAAAACCTTTTGTTCCAAATTTTCCCCTCCTTCCTCCCACCCCCCTCCCCTAGCTGGCAGTAGTCCAATACATATTAAATATGTTAAAATACATGTTAAATCCAATATATGTATACATATTTATACCATTATCTTGCTGCACCAGAAAAATCAGATCAAGAAGGAAGAAAAAAAAACTGAGAAAGAAAACAAAATGCAAGCAAACAATAACGGAGAGAGTGAGAATGCTATGTTGTGGTCTACACTCAGTTCCCACGGTTCTCTCTTTGGGTGTAGATGGCTCTCTTTATCACTGAACAAGTGGCACTGTTTTGAATCATCTCATTGTTGAAGAGAGCCATGTCCATCAGAATTGATCAAATTCTAACTGAAATGTACCATTTCTTCATTTACAAAATTTTTAAAAATTATTCTGATCTACAGATCAGAAGCCTATGTCTATAGACTTCATCAGACTGACAAAGAGAATACATGATACTAGAAAAATAATAAAGGGGGGAGGGGGGAATTGTCTCTGTCCACACATACACAGATACTTGGCATGTTCTCAGGTGTTTATTTGTGTGGAATGGAAATTTATCATCTATACCACACAAATAAAGTATTTATATTCATCTAATTTTCTATTCCCCGAATAGACCATAAGTTTTTTGTGAACAGGGAACTTTATCTAGCCAAGTATCCAACAAGTATAGAGTTAAACCTACTACCTATAGAAAGTAAAGCTAACTACCTTCAACACATGTTAAACCCTTTCCCTGGCCTATACCTACAGTGTATTGACTAAACAAAACTAGTAAGTAAAAAAATGGAAAGAAATGAAATCCTTTCCTGAAAATGTTCCATGACCAGTCAAATCTTGTGATTGCTTTGAAGTTTACTAGTGACATATAAGCCAGCCTGACTCTGTATTCAATACTAATTCTGACAGGAAAATATATTAACCGATGTTCTCAGGGGCTAACTTCACCCTCTGCAAGAGATTTCTTTACATAGCAGGATGAAAATGGCTTTCACAGTTTTTATGTCTCTTTTGAGACCCATATAGACCATAAACACCTAAAAACTCACCCATTTCTTCCAAGCCAATGTTGGACTCTGGAAAGGCTTACTTATCTTTTCTAGCGGACCTAAAGAAATCTCAACACATCTGACAAATTAAATTTATTTTAATAATTCTGATACTGGGGCAAATCTATGACTTCATCAGTTTAAGTACCTTTACCACTACAGATCTAAAGACTTTTGAGGCTTGTCACCAAGTATCATACTTTCATCACATTTCCATGTTTTTCATATAGGAAATAATGTGAGAGGTTACAAGTTGGCAGAATTCAGTTCATTATAAGGAAAAATTTTCTAACAGCGAGGGTCATCCAACAATACAATAGGCCAGTTTCATTACATAAAAAGATTACCGTCAATTGGCATACGGAAGCTTCGGGCTAAAAAATCATCAGCCAGAGATGTTACAGAAAGAGGAACAAATCAAATAAGTGAGGAGTAAATCAAAGTAAATGTAAAAATGTAAAATGAGGAGTAAATCAAAAAGCATTCATGCACACCTGCATTTTTGATTTTCTTCACAAGCTAATTGTACAATATTTCAGAGTCTGATTCTTTTTCTACAGCAAAATAACGTTTTGGTCGGGTATACTTATTGAGTATCTAATTTATATTTTAATATATTTAACATCTACTGGTCATCCTGCCATCTAGGGGAGGGGGTGGGGGGTGGGATAAGAGGTGAAAAATTGGAACAAGAGGTTTGGCAATTGTTAATGCTGTAAAATTACCCATGTATATATCATGTAAATAAAAGGCTATTAAATAAAAAAAAAAGAAAAAAAAAAAAAAAAGAGAGAGAGCATGTATAAGGAGGAGCTCTTGGGGCCAAGGGACAAGCCCACTCTTGGAGGCAGAGACAGATTCATTGCATTTTCCACCTTTGTGCTGCCTGGAGGCTAAAGTACAAACCTTTGGACTCGGAGACATTTGGAGGGAGCTAGAGACAGAAGCTGGCAGAAGCAAAGGACTAGCAGCAAGATCCGGAAACCCTCCAGAAAACTAGCCAAGCCCCAAGTGAAGGAGATAAGATTTTGACAGAAACAATAAAGGATTTGGACTTTAACTCCTGGCTACATTTGGGGGTGATTACTCTGAACTGAAACTAAGGCTGCCTCCAGAAGTCCCCAAAGAAACCTGCTCCCAGAGAACAATATATTTTAGAGAAGAGAATATTACAGCTGGATATAAAATTTTTGGCCATGGGCCTAATTCTTTTAATTGTCAGTAGATACTATTTCCAGGACTCGTGTGTTCTTTTGTTGTGGGGCTGCTGCTAAGTCCTGTGCGATTTTAATTGTAGTTCCAGCGTATTTGAATTGTTTTTTCTTGCTTCTTGCAAATTTTTCTCTTTGATCTGGGGGTTTCTAAATTTGGCAATAATATTCCTGTGTTTTCCACAAAAAAAAAAAAAAAAAAAAAAAATCAAAAAGCATTCATTAAATATCTACTAAAAAATCAGAGCATTGGCAACACCAAAAATAAAATACTCTCTATTCACAGGTAATATACATTCCAAGAAGAGTCTAAAGGAACCTTTTCATTAAACACACTTAATAGAATTCTACTAGAAGAAGAGGAACATAAGTTTAGGTAAGGTACAAACCCTGACTTCAGGAAAGCTTAAATTATTAGAGATTGTATATTCTATATTGTAGTCACTCAGTAAAATGTAATCTCAATGAGGGTATATAGACCCTCATTTAATCTTTCTTATTTGCACATTTGGTAGGGGCTTATTAGGGGATTAATAATTATTTAAATTTCATATATTTAATTCATCTAATAAGGGATAAGATACATACATATAAAGCTATAAATATAAAATATTACATGAAAGTTGTATGACAGGTATAAAACAGAGATCTAAAGGGAAATGCTACTAACATCAAAAGGGAATACCTGATTAGGTATACAACTCAGAGAAACAAACACATACCAATCCTCAATATTTGATAAATCCAAAGACTTCAGTAAGAGCTAATTATTTGAAAAACTAGGAAAACAGAAAGAAGTTTGGCAGAAATTAAGTTATAAGACCATCTTCTCACAATAGATATGTGAGATAAATTCCAAATAAATGGATACATGACTCAGATATAAACAGCAACATATAAAAGAAAACAAATAACAGAAATTATTTCTAAGCAAATGACTCCATACATCTAGATCTTAACCATGGACTCTCCTATGCCCCAAACAAGCGGTACATTGCTGAAATTACTGGCCTTAGCAAACATTTTGAACCTGAATGTCTTGACATTGCCCACATCTAAAACAACTAACATCTATCTGACAAGTAGATGAGTGTCAAAGGATAAATAAGTTGAAGATAGTGATATATGGGAAGAAAGTTCTTCTAGGCATAAGGAAAACGGAAGCAAAGCTAGAATCAGTCAATTTAGCTATAGCAAATAGAGTAATATGAAATAAGGATGGAAAGGAAAGGTAGCCACCACCAAGAGGACAATGACATGCAAGTGAACTGAATTTGAATGAAGAAGAGCTGTTCAAGGTCACCTGCCTCACTTTCCCCTCCAGAGCCATCTGGATCCAGAGGCCAGATAGGAATCAGAATGCCTGGAGATGGCCCCAGAACTGTGGTTTCTTTACACTAAAGTCTTTAACAGATCTGTTTGACTGAGGCAACACTCGATCAGAGATTAAGGGTAGGAAAGAAAGAAATAAGGTAGGTAGCAAAAGGTCTCTTTTACCTGGTCAAAAAACAAAAGAAAACAAAACAATTCAATCTGGGAGGGGAAGAGTCTGAATGTTTCTGGCCAAAATAGAAACAATTTCTATTTACATTCACAATGAGCCCAAACAGGGCCCAAAAGGATCTACTGTTGATCAATCAAGGACAGCATCTGGATTTAAGGAAAGTACTAAAGACAAGGGAACTTAAAACTTCACTCATTCAGCAAGGGAAATGCTTATTTTATTTTCCCATAGCAAAGGGCTTATCTCTATCAATACAAAAAGATTAGCCTGGCAATAATAGATTGGATTAGAGGAAGACAGAAAAGTCTGGAAACTATGCTAAAAGACTATTTCAATAGTCTTAAGTGGGGACTAATATGGTCAAAGAAACAATAGGAAACAACATTTTGAACATCAGAAATTAGATGAATAGATGATGTTACAGAACTAATCAGTGATATCAAAAGGAAAATCAACTTTAAAGAAAAAACAATTTGTTTTAAAATGGATATTGCTATCCCCTCTGCATTCCCCTCTGCAATGTGTTCTTCCATATGCTATATTGACTTCTCTAGCACACTATGATGGAAAGATTCCTAGATTGGGAGCTATTTAAACAACCACTCAGTGAGACTGAGCTCAGCTCTTCACAACTGAGATCTGTTTTTTCTATTCACTATAATAGCGCATCCTGAAATTAAGATATAAAAATATAAATTTACAGAACAAATTTAACCAGGAGTAGAAATCTTCTTTTTAAAACATACCTTAGGATTTCTTTACATAGTTCAGTTTCCCTGGAAACTATGAGCTTACTATGAGCTTCCAAATCATTACAAAATTTTTTACTTACAATGAATTCTTGAGGAACACACCTATTACATAAATCACCAACCTATCATCAGTACAACCCTCTGGCTTTTTCTGAGACCAAAGGTGTTATAAGTAGGTCATACACACCTTTCCAAAAGCAGTGCCAATTAAAGTATTCTACAAATACGATTTTCAGAAGTTGTTTGTTGAAGAATTATAAGCTCATATATATAGAATATAAAGATCTTAGAACATAGCAAGTTATCCCCAAATGATAAATGATCAAATGATATAAATAGGCAAGTTTCAGAAGAAAAAAATCCATACTATCTATAGCTACATGAAAAAATTCTCTAAGTCACTTACAATTAAAGAAATACAAATTAAAATAACTGAAGAAACATCCTCATTCACACCTATCATTTGAAAAAAGGAAAAATGCCAAAATTTGGAGAGGCTATGGGAAAATAAACTTAAGTACATGCTTGGTGGAACTAAGAAAAAGAGAAGGACATAACCTTAAGAGGAAGGATCAAGGTGGTAAAAATCCAGGGTTCGACAACTAGAAAAGAGTAACTTGGCAAGTGTTGGCCTACCCTGAAAATGGAAGCCCTGTATGAAATTCACTCATGAAGGGACTCATAAAGGGACTGATGTAAAATAGAATCATGACTATTTGGTAGTCAGTCAATAAATATTCATTAAGTGCCTACTATGGGCCAGGCACTGTTTAAAATGTCTTAGTGTGTGGTGTTTTCTTCTTTAAAATATAATGGTTCTTCTCTGGGAGCAGGTTTCTTGGGGAAGTTTTCTGGAGGCAGCCTTGGTTTCTGTAACAAGTAATAATCACTCCAAATGCAGCCAGGTGTTAAAAGTTCCGATCTCTTATTGCTTTCTCCAAAATAGCCCAGTTAGTTTACTTGGTGGCCTATCTCTCTGCTTGGTTCCAAGAGCTCACTCCAAATGTCTCCAAATCCAAAGGTTTATCCTTCAGCCTCCAGCCAGCACAAAGGTGGAAAATGGAACGAATCTGACTCTACCTCCAAGAGTGGGCTTGTGGGCTTCTGTATCTCCCAGAGTGCTCCTCTTGGACTCTTGGCAATGTTCCAAACTAACTAACCTGAAGCTAAGAGCTTCTTTATATATGATCTCCCAAAGGTTGACTCCTCCTCTGAGGGAGAGATTAAGGGAGGTGTGAATTCACAAAGTTACAAAGTTAACTTTGTGAATCTCCTATACCAGTGAACTCCAATGAGTACTTAAATACATTAGTGAGTTAGAGAATTTGCTAAATACCATGCTAAATTAGGCAACTGACATCACTTTGTAAGGATTTGCTCTAAGGTGTGAACCAATAAGCATTGTATCTATTCCACTGAGTTAACACTAGGATTCTAACATTAGTGAATAGAGTATGAGTCTTTATGTCAATCAGTTCATGGATAAATTTTTATTAAGCATCTACTAAAAATGATGACATCAAAAGTCAAACTGTTAAGGGAATAAAGAAGTAAATGAAAAGAAAGATAGTACAAGCACTTATTATAGACAGTCATTTAAAGAAATTTAGCCACAAGAAAGATGATTATAGTAGGGACAGAAGGGTCAAGTGAGAGGTTTTTATGGCTGGAGGAGAATGTAGGAAGAAGAAAAGGAGATAAGAGATAGGAAAAGAAAAGGATAAGTGATTCTTAGAAGGGGCAATCTATAAGTTTAACCTATAAGGGGATTGCTTACTATCAGGAGAAAGGGAAAAGGGAGAAAAATTCAGAACATGGAGTTTTGTAACGGTGAATGTTGAAATCTATCTTTGCATGCATTTGGAAAAATAAAATACTAATAAGAAAATTAAAAAGTAACTTCCTATAACTGACAAAAAAAAAAAAAAAAGTGCCAGTACCTGGCACTTTCTCAACCCTTAAAACAGAGGGAGGAAGGAGGCAATAAACTAGAGGAATAGAATTGCTTATGCTATTAAAGGCCTTGGTAAGGAGTAAGGCCAGAGGTAGAGGAGTTAGTTGTAGAAGGTATCTGAATGATAGGTGGGCAAAAAAGGAAAAGATATAGTTCCTAGCAAATGGATTAGAGTAGCAAGGGCTGAGCTGAGGTTATGTAACATAAATCTATAGTAAACCCAATGAAAATGGTTGCAGGTTCTTCTCCACTTACTTTTAGCAGTAGAGGTATAGGAGGATGGGATGGTAGGAGTCATCCAAGGCTAAGGTGGCGCAGAGCACAATTATGATATGATAAAGCCAGGTATTCAGGAGAGGAGAATTGGTTAATGTTAGCCAACAAGTCAAGAAAGTAAAGAGGAGAGAACAAACTGGATACTAAAGGAGAGATAGCTTAGGAGAGAATTGAGGGGTTAAAGGACTGGAGGTCACAAGTAGGGTTTGGTAAAGGGAAGACAGAGAGAGAGATGGAAAGAATAAGGAAATTTCAGAATTCTTGAACATGAAGGTTTTGATAGTCAGAAAAAGGAGATTTGGAAAGGCAAAAAGATTGTTATCAGAGAAGGGAATTTCAGAATCCATGAACATAGAAATGGTACATTGTGGAGCAAGGCAAAATCAAACATATAACCTTTAGCTGGGGATGAGGTGAGGTGAAGGAACAAGTTATGGAAGGGGACTAGATTGTGGAACTGTTTGCCTACAGAAAAGATATATATATAATACACATACACACACACACCACTTAACATACCTACCATAGGACCCTTGTGAGGGTCAAAGGATCACAACAAAGAATATAAATACACTTAGAAAATTACAAACTATAAACATTCCGGATTTCACAGTAAGATTCTGAGAAACCAAAATACTGCAATAATAGAGTAAATCAACAGATCAGGAGTCATAAAGGTTGGGGGAGAGAGAGAAGAGATACACAATAGCAGCTATCTATTTGACCGTTACAACCAAGAGCTGTACTAAGCAATTGACAATCATTATTTCATTTGATCCTCACAACAACCCTAGAAAATACTTACCATTATTATCTGTATTGTTATTATCCTATTAGTTAATAAAGAATATAGTTCCATACAACATTCTCTTTGACTTCTCAGTCCAAAATTCTTTTCCCTAGCCACCACTACCTTATATTTGCTGTGCCCTTTTTTTGAGGATAGGAAGTGACTCTGTTGTAACTGTTATTCCTAGAATTTAACAGTACCTGGCACTTTCTCAACCCTTAATAAATCAAAAGGGACAAAATCAAAGAACACCTCACACTTAGACTAAGATGATAAAAGATGAAAATAGTAAAGTTTTTTTATACGTATTTTTAAATTTTAAATAACTTTTTATTGACAGAACCCATGCCAGGGTAATTTTTTACAACATTATCCCTTGCACTCACTTCTGTTCCGATTTTTCCCCTCCCTCCTTCCACTCCCTCCCCCAAATGGCAAGCAGTCCTATACATGTAAAATAAGTCACGATATACAATATATGTGTGCAGAACCAAACAGTTCTCTTGTTGCACAGGGAGAATTGGATTCAGAAGGTAGAAATAACCCGGGAAGAAAAACAAAAATGCAAACAGTTTACATTCATTTCCCAGTGTTCTTTCTTTGGGTGTAGCTGCTTCCATCCATCCTTGATCAATTGAAACTGAGTTATATCTTCTCTTTGTGGAAGAAATGCACTTCCATCAGAATACATCTTCATACAGTATTGTTGTTGAGGTATATAATGATCTCCTGGTTCTGCTCATTTCGCTTAGCATCAGTTCATGTAAGTCTCTCCAAGCCTCTCTGTATTCATACTGATGGTCCGCTCTCAGAGTCTTAGAGCACAGGCGCAGCATAGCCATCACTGTCCTGTTAGGGCCTTGCTGCTGCCCCCCACAGTCTGTAGAGGAAGCTCGGTAACACCACCCAGCCCAAAAAAGAAAGCAGATTCCTTTTGTTTTTTTTTTCTTTGCTAGTTTGTCTTTGATTCTTCTCTGACAAAATGAGCAAAAAATTGAAACGGATCTTAACCACTGACAGCTTCTATACAGATAGAGAGCAGAGCTAAACTCTGAGGAGACTAAAAATAGACTTTCTCCAGCTGAATCCCCAAAGGAGGAGATCATCTGTTCCTCAGCACAGATGAATCTCATAGAAGAAATTAAAAAGGCACTCACAAAAGAAATTTAAAAGGCTCTCACAAGAGAGCTAGAAGAAAAATGGGAAAAGGAGAGGGAGGCTTGGCAAGAGAGTCTGGAGAAGTCATCCCACTCATTTAAAGACAGAGTAGATAAAGAAATCAAACCCCTGAAAAATATGATTAGTGAACTGGAAACAGAAAATAGCTCTCTAAAAAATAAAATTAGCAAAATGGAAAAAAATCCCATAGAACAAAACAACTCACTTAAAAACTCAATTGGACAATTAAAAAAAATATTAAAAGAGTGAAGAAAATACTTCATTGAAAATCAGAATCGAACAAATGGAATTGAATGACTTGAAACAACAAGAATCAGTCAAGCAAAACCAAAAAAATCAAACAATGGAAAAAAATGTGAAATACCTTCTTGGGAAAACAACAGACTTGGAAAATAGATCTAGAAGAGACAATGTGAGAATTATTGGACTCCCAGAAAAATATGATGAAAAAAAGAGCCTGGACACTATTTTCCTGGAAATTATCAAAGAGAACTGCCCAGAAGTCATAGAAACAGAGGGTAAAATAGACATTGAAAGAATTCATTGATCACCTACTGAAAGGGATCCTAAAATCAAAACACCAAGAAATATAGTGGCCAAATGCCAGAACCCTCAAACAAAGGAAAAAATATTGCAAGCGGCTAGAAAAACCCAATTCAAATATAGAGGAGCCACAATAAGGATTACCCAGGATCTAGCAGCTTCCACATTAAAAGATCGGAGGGCCTGGAATATAATATTCCGAAAGGCTATGCAACCAAAAATAACTTACCCAGCCAGAATGAGCATCTTTTTCCAGGGAAGATGGACATTCAATGAAATAAGCAAATTTCACGTATTTTTGATGAAAAAACCAGAACTTAATAAAAAGTTTGATCTACAAATATAGAACTCAAGAGAAAACTAAAAAGGTAAAAAAAAATCTTGGGAACTACATTTCCACTCTAAAGATATATAAAGAATACATGTATACTTTGTTCTAGAAACTAGAGGTGGAAAGGGCATTGTACCTGGAAAAGAGTAAAGTGGGGGTACTACATCTCACGAAGAGGCAAAGGAAACTTATATTTGAGAGAAAAAATGGAGGGGGATGAATACAGTGAGTATCTTACTGCCATCAGAATTGGCTTTAAGAGAAAAATTTTAGACATATTCAATTTATGGTGAAACTTCTCCCACCTCATTGAAAAGTGGGAAGGGAAAAGTGAAAAGAAAATAGTAAAATTGAAAAAGCCACCATAGTAAAACAGCACACTAATGGGCTCTGGGAAGTAGTCTAATAATTCTGTTGAAAAAAAAAAAAAAAAAAAAAAAACCAATCACTACACCAAAAAACCCCACTGAATTATACATACTGTTTGATACATTAATACTATTACTGGGCACATATCCCAAGGACAAAAATATTCCATACATAAACCAGTGAATTATAGCAGTACTTTTTATAGGAGCAAAGAATTGGAAGAACTGGTAGTGTGCACCAACTGAGAAATGGCTAAGCAAAATGAAGTATATCAATGTAATAGTCTAATAGCAAACTATCACTAAAACATTAACTTTAGTTAGGTGAGATTCATCACCTCAATCTGAATATCTTTGGCCAAAGAAATTTATAAAAGCAATGAAAGCATGGAGAGGTTGCAATTTTCCTCCATGGAAAAATAACTCAGAACAATGAAATCACAGGGCCTTCAGAAGTATTAAAGGATAATTTATCTAAGCCAACAAACTGGGGCCTCTTCACAGGACCAAAAGAAAGGATAACAGCACCTTTGACAATTGAGCCATTCCAACAAGGGGAAAAATAGCCAAGTGTTCAAAAAGAGCAGGTTAGAGGTAATAGGGAACTTCTCCCAGGGCTCCCTTGACAAGGAAGAGTTGAGATAGAATACACACTGCTATTTTAAAGAAGCCTGGCTATTATTCAAACAGACAAGAAACTTTCTTCTTACAGCTGGAAGAGGAGGGTGGGTATTTCTCAGAACAACACAGCTGCCGTGGGAACCCAATCCAGGCTTCATACTGGAGAATTTCACGGTAGATGAAACATAGATTGAAATGCAGTCCTGTCCCAATAGAAGACAAGAAGAAAGCCTGCACCTGCACCCAAAGGCTAAAAACTACTTAGTCCTGGAAAATTAACAATTATTACAGTGGTAAACCAAGCATTTGCCCAGTAATTTGTAAAAAGCTTTGGTAACTGTCAGATTTTAAATACCAGTAATAATATATTTGTTCCTCAATAGAAAGACATTTAAGTAATAGCTCTTGTACACAAAGGAGCAGCAAACTAGGGAAAGTTTAATGCTCCCAAAAGCATTAGAAACAGACAGGCCATTTTAATGTTATTTAGAAATGTACCAGATTTTAAGATACAACAAAGGTAAGAGTAGCTCACATTTCTACAGTCCTTGACATTTTTCAGAGAATACTGTAGGTTAGAGAATGAAAATAACAAGTATATTACAAAACACTAGAGGTCTTTCCAGTAAGATCAGGAATAAAGCAAATAGGTTCACTGATTTTATTTTTGGAAGGCCCTCTAGTGTTTGAGGATGTTCACAAACAAATAGAAATTCCATTCAAAATAATTACAAAATATTTAAAGTATCTGGGAATTCAGATACCAACACAAAGGAACAGTATAAAGATATAAAAAATTTTATAGAAATAAAAATAGATTTCAATAATTGAAGAGAAGCACTCACAACTAGACCATGCAGATAAGTAAAATGGCAATACAACCTAAATTACTGTACAGATTCAGTGCCACACCAATCAAGACAAGATAACAAATATTAAATAACTACTTAAATATTTATGCAACTAAACCAGGTACCATGCTAAGTTCAGAGGATACAAATAAAGAAAAAACAGTCCACGCCTTCAAAAACCTGACAAACTACCAAGTTTACTATGTAGTTTACTATTTACTATGTAGAAGTAAAAAAATTATATCAAAATTCATCTGGAAGAATAAAAGGTCAATAATGAAAAAGATAGAAAAGACTAGCAGCACAGAACTCAAAACTATTTTTTTTTAAATTTTTAATAGTCTTTTATTTACAGGTTATATGCATGGGTAACTTTACAGCATTAACAATTGTCAAACCTCTTGTTCCAATTTTTCACCTCTTACCCCCCACACCGTCCCCCCAGATGGCAGGATGACCAGTAGATGTTAAATATATTAAAATACAAATTAGATACACAATAAGTATACATGATCAAACCGTTATTTTGCTGTACAAAAAGAATTCAGACTCTGAAATATTGTACAATTAGCTTGTGAAGGAAATCAAAAATGTAGGTGGACATAAATATAGGGATTGGGAGTTCAATGTAATGGTTTTTAGTCATCACCCAGAGTTCTTTCTCTGGGCGTAGCTGGTTCAGTTCATTACTACTCCATTGGAAATGCTTTGGTTGATCTTACTGAGGATGGCCAGGTCCATCAGAATTGGTCATCATATAGTATTGTTGTTGAAGTATATAATGATCTCCTGGTCCTGCTCATTTCACTCAGCATCAGTTCGTGTAAGTCTCTCCAGGCCTTTCTGAAATCATCCTGTTGGTCATTTCTTACAGAACAATAAAATTCCATAATATTCATATACCACAATTTATTCAGCCATTCTCCAACTGATGGGCATCCATTCAGTTTCCAGTTTCTAGCCACTACAAAGAGGACTGCCACAAACATTCGTGCACATACAGATCCCTTTCCCTTCTTTATGATCTCTTTGGGGATATAAGCCCAGTAATAACACTGCTGGATCAAAGGGTATGCACAGTTTGATAACTTTTTGAGCATAGTTCCAAACTACTCTCCAAAATGGTTGGATTCGTTCACAACTCCACCAACAATGCATCAATGTCCCAGTTTTCCCACATCCCCTCCAACAATCATCATTATTTTTTCCTGTCATCTTAGCCAATCTGACAGGTGTGTATTGGTATCTTAGAGTTGTCTTAATTTGCATTTCTCTGATTAATAATGACTTGGAGCATCTTTTCATATGACTAGAAATAGTTTCAATTTCTTCATCTGAGAATTGTCTAGAACTCAAACTATTAACCAGTACAAAGCAGTAATCAATGCTTGGTTAAAATTTTTTAAGTTGACCAGAAGGACAAATTAGTTATACAAAAACCCAACAGTATATATTTTGATAAATCCAAAGAGCAAAGAATCACTATTCAACAAATACCTTCAGTGTTTCCTCACAATCTGGCTCCAACCTACATTTTTTAGCCTTGGACTCCATGTTCCAGCCACAAAGATCTATGAGCCATTCCTTGAACTTGATATTCTGCTTTACCTCCTTTATTCATTTCTATGTGCTATCCTACTACAAAGGCCTGAAATTCATTGCCTCCAGAAGTTCTCCCAAAATGTTTATCTTTTACCAGGCCTTTCCAATGACATCTGATTTATATATACATGTGCTTTCTCAAAATAAAGTCCTTAAAAAAATATTGTTCCATGTCTACCATCTCTCCTTCTAGAGATGGATAGCTTATTTCATCATGGAACTGTTTGGTCATGGTATTGATTAGAGTTGCTAAGTATTTCACATATTCAGTATTTCATTATTTATCTTTTCCATGTTAATTACTATCTCTCCGGGCTGATGATTTTCAAATCTACCCTAACCTCTCTGTCGAACTCCAAAAAACTTAAAAGCAGTCTGATAGAAATAAGATTCTAGACCAATCATATCATATACTTTAAATGGGCATATGACCTAGACATAAAAAATCAAATTATAAACAAATTGGAAGAGCAAAGACAGATCTTTTATAACTAAAAATGAGGGAAGAGTTATTGACCAAATAAAGGGAAGATATCATGGAAAACCGAATGAACAATTTTAAGACAAGAAATTGAAGCTGCACAAATTGAAATTCCTAGTTAGAAATAGGAGAAAAACAATTGGGAGAAGGGAGAAGGAGAGAAGACATCAGTTTTCACACCACATTTCTAAGACAAAGACATGTAAAGAAGTGTTAGTATAAGAGCAAGGGTAGTTTTCCAAAAGATAAATGGTCAGAGAAAATGAACAGTGAGAAATATCTTTTGCTTCTTTTTGAATCCTCAACACTTAGTGCAGAGCCTGACACATAGTAAGTGCTTAATACATGTAACTGACTGAGTAAAAAGGCAAGCTATAAAATAATGCTTCAAATCATTAATAAGAGAAATACAAATTAAAGAAACTGCTGCTCAACTTCATTTCCAAAAGATAACAAAAAAGGAAAATGACAATTGTTAGAAGAATTATGAAAGGAGAGATACCCTAAAGCTTTGTTTGTGCAAGTGGGAAATGACCTAAAAATTCTGTAAAGTAATTTGGGGTTATACCCCCACCTAAAAAAAATCTCTAAACTACATATCTATTGATCCAGCAATAACATTACTAGGTTTTCATCCTAAAGAGTTCAAAGACTGAGGGAAAGAAGTTTTATATATATATATATATATATATATATATATATATATATATATATATACACACACACACACACACACACACCAAAAAGAAAAAATTTTCTATCAGCACTTTTTGTAAGCAGGAAAGAACTAGAAACAAGTAGGTATCCATTAACTGAGGAATGGCTGAAAAAAGTATTATATTAATGTAATAGAAGATTAGTGTGCCATAAGAAATGATGAAAGAGAAACATGGAAGGATTTCTATTAGCTGATACAAAGTAAAATGAACAAAACCAAGAGGAAAATTTATACAATGACTACAATTGTGAGAGACTTAAAATTCCAGAAAACTGATAATGAATTATGCTTTCCATCTCTTGGCAGAGAAGTGACTGACTAAGAATATAGAGTGAGATACATTTTTGAGACATGGAAAATGTATGGATTTGGGTGGTCTGACTATATGCTTTATAAGATAGAGTTTTTATTTTTGAGGAAGGAGAGTTTTGGGGGGAAAGGTAATAGTAACAGTGAAACCAGAAAAAGAAAAGAAAAAAAAATGTCAATAAATCATTAAAAAAAAAAATAAGAGATTAAATATATATACACTGGGCAACCCTTTTTGTAGTGGTTAGAAACTGGAAATTGAATGGATATCCATCAGTTAGAGAATGGCTGAGTAAATTGTGGTATATGAATATTATGGAATATTACTATTCTGTAAGAAATGACCAGCAGGATGAATAGAAAGGCTTGGAGAGACTTACATGAACTGATGCTAAGTGAAATGAGCAGAACCAGGAGATCATTATGCACTTCAACAACAATACTGTATGAGGATCAGTTCTGATGGAAGTGGCTATCTTCAACAATGAGAGGATCCAAATCAGTTCCAATTGATCTGTAATGATCTGTAATGAACAGAACCAGCTACACCTAGTGAAAGAACACCAGGAAATGAGTGTGGACCACAATACAGCATTTACACTCCTGTTTTTGGCCACTTGCATTTTTGTTTTTCTTCCCAGGTTATTTTTACCTTCTTTCTAAATCCAATTTTTCTTGTGTAGCAAGACAACTGCATAAATATGTATACACATATTATATTTAACATACTTTAACATATTTAACATGTATGGGACTATCTGCCATCTAGAAAAGGGAGTGAAGGGAAGGAGGAGAAAAGTTGGAGCAGAAGTTTTTGCAAAGGTCAATATTGAAAAAGTACGCATGCATATGTTTTGTCAATAAAAAGCTATAATCTTAAAAAAAATACACTGAAAGAAATTTCAGAATAGAAGATAAGAGACAAGAGAGACATGGAGGCCAATGTTATACATACTAAGTTAAATCAGAAATATGGGGGAAAAAAAAAATCCAAGCCTTACATAGTGGCAGTTTAATTAATAGTCCTCTCTTTGCATATGGAAATTTTCTGGTTTGTTGATGTTTGTTAAACTTCAATTTAAAAAAATATATAGTTTTTGAAAAAGTAATGGAAATTATATTATAAACACCTTTTAACAGCTAAAAAAAAATATGAATATCTGCATTTTTGGAAAAGAAAACAGAATCTAAAAAGTGAACTCACACTTACATACCACAGTATGTAACACCTCCAAAATAGAATAATCAAGATGGTGAAAAAACTAGAGATTATGCCACACAAAGTTCCATTAAAGACATTTTTTTACTAAGTAGCCAAGAAAAGAAAAACTGTGAGGGTGTAGGGAGAGAAGAGATTGGTCTTCAAATATTTATAGTAATTTCAATTATAAGTGATATTAGATTTGTTTTGCTCAACTACAAAGAATAGTCAAAAGCATCAGGGGCAGCTTGTAAGGAAAATCCCTCCTCGGCTATCCATGAGTAGGATGGACTATCAACTGGGGAATGGCTGAATAAATTGTGGTATATGAAGATAATGGAATATTATTGTTCTATAAGAAATAATGAACAAGCTGATTTTAGAAAGGCTTAGAAAGATTTACACCCATTTGTTAGAAATACATTCTTGACTGAAAATCAGATATCAAGGAAAATTTATTAAATTAGAATCTTTAGGGAGTCAGCTTAACATTTCAGAGAACAGATTGGTCAGTTTCTTCTGGGTTACAATCTTTCTGATACACCCTCTACAGGTTTCCCCTACATATGTATAAACCTGTTTCCCCTCCCTCATCATACATCCCATGTTCAAAAATGGCAGAAAACTCCCCCTATGGGATATGTTGTTTAATATTCAGTTAGCCTATTAGGAAGGCTGGCAGGGAGTTGGTCAAGTCAGGTCATTGACCCCACTCAGTTTGGGCTAAATTAGCTATTATCTTAAGTTTGTAGTTTTCTCAAAACCACAAGACTCTTTCTGATTAATTGAATCCCCCTGTGCCTTCCTAGCCCCCAATTCCTTATTTGCTCAAGGCTTCTATTAATCACTTAATAGCTGTGTGGAGTCTTTAACTTTTCTTAATTTCTCACAATCTGAAAATCTCTTGGTTAGTGGTGCCCACTATCCTATGCTATTTGGAAGCTTGTAACAGTGTGGAAACCTAACTTTTTAGTATTTTCTTACAAACTGATGCTGAGTGAAAAGGCAGAACCAGGAATAAATAATATGCAAAAACAACAAGAATGTGCAATGATCAACTATGAAAGCCTTAGTTCTTCTCAGTAATTCAGTTATTCAAAACAATCCCAATAGACAGAAAATGCTATCTGCATAAAAAGAAAAAGAACTAAGAAAACTGAACGTAAGTCAACACATGCTATGTTCACTTCTGTTTTCTGTTTTTTTTTTTTTCTCCCATGGTTTTTCCCATTTGCTTTGATTTTTTTTCTCTCCCAACATGATTCATAAGGCAATACCAAATGGAAGGGGGTGGAGGAAGAACAAAAGCAGAATGGACTGCCTTAAGGGGCAGAAATTGGATGTCCTAGAAAGGGAAATAGCCTTGGGGATCTTTCCAACTTTTAGGTCCTGTAAAACCTTAACAATCCCTGCACTTGAGTTCAGTTTCCTGGCACATAAAAAGGAATAGAATAATCTCTAATATTCTAACTAAATAACATTCCTCGCTATAAAGTCCTTTACAGATGAAATAATTCAACAAACTACAGCAACAGTCATAAATCATTTTTGATCATGCATTCCTAAAGTGAAGAAAATTTTGAGCACACAATGCCAAGATACGTATATTTATTTATATATTATGTACGTAGCATGACAAAGCAGACAAAAAAAAATGGTCTCAGAAACAGGGAAATCTGGTTCCAAGTCCTATCAAGTCAGTCAGACAGAGACACAGACACAGACAGACAGACAGACACAGACACACACACACACACACACACTGTGACCCTGAATAAATTCCAATAAATGGTCTAGGCCAGCATTTCTCAAACTTTGTCCTTTTGACACTCTAAAAACCTTTTGAACTCTAAACACATCACTGAGTACTCCACAAAGAATTTCTGTTTCCATGAGTTGTATCAATCAGTATTTACAAAATTTGAATTAAAACTGATTGTTGGTTTCCTCTAATAGATTCTAAGTCCTCTGAGGACAAGCCTGGCTTTTTGGGTTTTGTTGTTGTTTTAAACAGTGCCTAGTACAAAGTAAGTTCTTAATAAATGTTTACTGACTGACAAAACAAAAAAAAAATTATTAAGACTGACATTGTTTTAAATATTTTTATTAATCTCTTTAATGTCTAGTTTAAGAGAAGACAGCTGGATTCTCATCTCTGCTTCTGCATTCAATCTGCCATATTGGTTTGGTTTAACCATAAGAAGAAAATCCAGTCTACATAAATATGTAGGAGAAAAGACAGATATTCTAATATGCAAATATATATTATTATATTATATATTATTATATGTATTATCAAAGGGCAGCTGGATGTCACAATGCCAGGACTGGAGCCAAGAAAACACCTCTTCCTGAGTTCAAATCTAGCTTCAGATAGTTAGTAGTTGTGAAATCCTGGGCTAGTCCACTAACCCTGTTTGCCTCAGTTTCCTCAACTGCAAAATGAGTTGGAGAAGGAAATGGCAAACCATTCCAGTTATCTCAGCACAGAAAACCTCAAATGGAATCATGAAGAGTCAGACACAATTCAAAAACAATTGAACATTACCAAAAAAGTTACTACTTCCACCCAAAAGGGAATTGGGGGGTGAAGGGAGAGAGAGGGAGTGTGACCTTGTATGACCTTACTACACTTTTTGAGAATTGCTATTCTAAGCTACTACGGAACTATAAATTGCAGAGACAGTGCTAGTCTGAATTAGTACAGAGATCTATCAATGAAATCATCCATTTAGTCTCTATCCTAAACATATATGAACTATTATATCACTAAGTATGTACACCAAAAAGCAGAAATTGACAAAGAAATTAAAGATTAAATACTATTTAATCCTGGAATCAAGAGGGAATCCCAGAAGTTTATTGAGTATTTGAGTGACCTAATACAATAAGAACTTTAGGAAAATCACTTACGCAGAAATAAGCAGAACAGCTTTGAAAGTTAAGATGTTGAATTATATACTTTCCTTTAAAGAATGAGTTATACATATAGAGATTCATAGTATCATATATAATCCTTTTTCTGATCTACTGTGTATTTATAAGTTCTCATTTTAGTAGACATTTCTTAACATCATTTTTTTTTCTTAAACTACTGGCAGCTGTGAAGAGGGTGAATTGTAATGGGAAGAATTTAGAGGTAGGAAGGGCAATTAGGGGGCTATTATAATAATACAAGCAATGCTGATGAGAGTCTGAACTAGAGTGTTAGCTGTGATAATGAAAAGAAAGGGGCACATTAGAAAAATGGAGGTAAAAATGAAAGAATTTGGTAATTAGTTATATGGATATAGAGTGGCAGAAAATGAGTAATGAAAAGATGATATTAAAATCAAGACAACATGACAGAACCCTCAACAGTAATAGGCAAGTATGAAATATGGATAGGTTTGTGGAAGGTTATAAAATCATTAATTTTATATTTTGAGTTACTGATAGGCACTCATTTTTTGCTCAAAGACCACAAGGAGAAGGAAACTTTCCCCCTCCCCCTTCCTCTTTCTGTTCCCCCTCCCCCTTTCCTTCTCTCTGCTGAGGTAATTGGGGTTAAGTAACTTGCCTAAGGTCACACGGCTGGGAAGTGTTAAGTGTCTGAGGTAACATTTGAACTCAGGTCCTCCTGACTTCAGGGCTGGTGCTCTATTCACTTCGACACCTAGCTGCCCCGAAACTATTTGTCAAAGCAGTTCATTCCACTTTTGAACAGTTCTCATTATTAGACTATTTTCTCTGAAATCAGGAATAACTTTGCAATAATGTACTGAGATCCAATTTACAATCCATCCATGCCTGCTCATTCTATATAACTCACTCTTTCCAACCCAAAATTAAAAAGAGGGAGGTACAACATAAAAGGGTCTACATAAAATGGGTCACTGATGAGGAGTACAAAGTTCTCACCTAGAGGGAGAGAGTAAGATGGAATTTTCCTTACAGCACCTGGTACAGATGTTTAGTGGTTACTTTAAGTTATATATGTCTTATGCTGAATGAAGACAGACTCAGAAGAGAAAGGATGGAATGCTAAGAAACAAAAGTGCATCTGGAAACAAGGCTCATGACTGACTATCATTGGATGGGATGGGATATATCTTCCCAACCTCAGATTGATAATCATACACCCCTCTCCCTTGAAATAATAGGAAAAAAATGTCTCTTCTTCCCTTAGCTCCTTCCTCTTTTTTCTATCTTTTTTTTTCTCTTCTCTTTCCTCCAGGCAATGCCTGTCTACTCCTTTATCCCAGGAGAGAAACTTAGAATGAAAGAGGTTTCTTACTTCTGCTACAGAAGTCTGAGTTTTTGCCTTTCAGAGAACAGGAAAAAATACCTCTCCCAGAGGCCCATACAAAAAGTTTGCCCTGAGTCTTCTCTTCCCCTTAAAGTTCACCAATGGGAAGATAGCAGAAGTAAAGGAAGAGTTACAAAATCAAAGCCTTAAGAATTGGAAGGGTTTCAAGAGTCCAAGTCAACCCAAAGCATAACTTCCCTCTAAAACATCCTCCCTCAAAAAGTTACTGTATTCAATGAGTGATGAAGTGCTGCTATTTTCTCAGATTACCCCACCATCATCATCCATCTCCATTCCCTGAGGAATGGAAGGCATTCCATTCTTCATGGAGAGCTAGTTCTAGTAAAAAAAGAAATTTTTTTTTTTTGAATCAAAATGCATTATGCCTCACAAGAACTTTCCTAGTTTTGCTCTATTGAAGCCGAACAGAACAATTCTAATCCTAAATCCACATAATGTGGATTTTCATGCCTATTATGTCCTACTATCTCCCTTCAAGTTTTTATAGTCTCTGAGCTAAATATCCCAAGTTCTTTCAACTAATCCTCATGTGGCATGACCTCCAGAAGTCACCAGCCCTGTCACCCTTCCACCCTTCACTCCTCTGAACATAGCCCCAATGTGTCACAGTTTCTTCTAAGTACATAAACCCACATTAATTGGAAAATACCTTAATAAATCATGATTTAAGTTAATAAAATATCATTAGACTATAAGAAGAAGAAATGAAAAGAATACCACTCACAAAGTCAGGAAAAATTGAATTTAAATCTGACTTCAAACTTACTAGCTCTGTGATCTCGGGCAAGATCTTTAAGCTCTGCCTCAATTCTCTCATCTGTTTATGAGGATGATAAAAATAATAGCACAAACTTCCAGAATTATTGTTAAAAATCAAACAATATAATATATTTAAAGTGTTTTGTAAATCCTAAAGCACTATAATATGAACTGATGCAGAAAGAAGGTAGCAGAAGAGAAAAAAAAAATTATGGCTAAAATAATAAAGAATAAAACGATAAAAGACAAATGAGCTCAGAGTGAATACAACCACTTTTGGTTCAAAGAAAACAAGGTGACATCTTTCCCTCTTTCTAATGACCACTTGGTAAGCTTTCTTGTTTATTTGCCATTTGTTTATAAGGTCCCTGAAATCTCTTCCTACTCTGCTATTCTCTGATTGGTGTGAGAGTGAGTGGAAACTACAGAGAAAGAATGCTGGATAAACTAACTGATACAGTCATTTTGGGTGTTTTTGCTGAATTATTAAGGAGTAGGTTCTAGTCCCAATTATATCATTAATGAATTCCATACTCTAAAATTGGAATGATTCTAACATTCTATATAATTCTATGTTCTAAAAGTCTATGTCCTGAGGTCCCTTCCAAACACAGCAATCTCTATTCTATTGAGTCTAATAATGTTCTCTTTGTTCTGCTTATTTCACTATGTATGCAGCAATTCATAACAAGTCTTTATGAATTTTCATATTTATTATTTCTTACTGTATAATATTTCATTACATTCAAATTCCACAATGCATTCAGCCATTCCACAAATGATGGCCGTCAACTTTCTTTCGAATACTTAGCCACTATAAACAGTGCTGCTATAAATATTTTTTTTAAACATCTGTCCTAAGGCCTTTTCCAGTTCTAACAGTTTCTTTTCAGTATGCTGACATTCTATGCTCTATGGTTCCTTTTAGCCCTAACAATTTACTAGCCTAGCAATCCTAGTAAAATCATGTTTTGCCCCTAATAATCCAATGCTTAGGAAAGAAAATTAGGAATTATTTGTTTCTACCACCTCCCTCAGCCTGATAAGAACCTTTCTTCTATTTAAAAATCTTAAATTCCTCATGTTCTATTAACTTACAGATATCTTCCACAGCTACCAATTTTGTCACTGTTCCCCAGGCTTTCCAAGATGAATCCTAGGTTTGGTTTATTACTTGGTATTTACTTTTTCAATTTTGGATTTTATTCTTATTAGTATTAGCCAGATATACAAATGGTCCAATAGAAAAGAAACATGCTAACAAAATTTTCAATCTAGTACAAATATTTGAATTGTTTGGACAGCTCTGAGGAGAACCAAGATAAATTGGGGACAACCACATATCTTTTTCAGAAATGATTTTGTTGTTGTTGTTCATGCCTTTCACCTGATGGGGGAAAAAATACAGATGAACTTTTGATGACTTAGTTTGTTGTGCAAAATACTGAAAAGTTGGGTTTCCACAAAGTGTTGCAAGCTTCCAGGTAGTATAGAATAGAGGGTACCACTGACCAAGAGGTTCTTAGAATATGAGAGGTTAAGGAAAGTTAGGATTCACAGAACAACTAAGTGATCAATATAAGCCTTGAGCCAACAAGGAACTGGGGAGCTAGGAAGGCACAGGTGGATTCAACCAATCAGAAAGAGTCTTATAATTTTAAGAAAACCACAAATTTAAGATAATAGCTGATCCAGCCCAAACTAGTTGGGGTCAATGATCTGACTTGACCAACTCCCTACTGGCCTTCTTAATAGGCTAACTTAATATTAAACAATAAATCCCATAGGGGAAGTTTTCTGCCACTTTTGAACATGGGATGTATGATGAGGGAGGGGGAACATGTTTATACATATGTAGGGGAACCATGTAGAGGGTACATCAGAAAGATTGTAACCCAGAAGAAACTGACCAATCCGTTCTTTGAAGGGAGGAGCTGTGCCACACTAGCAAGGTTCCCTCTTCCTGAAGAGACTCGGAGCCCACTTTCTGACCTGAAATGTTAAGATGATTCCTTAAGATTCTTCTTTAGTAAATTTTCCTTGAAAAACTTGGACACTAATACACTGTTGGCAGAATTGTGAACACATCCAACCACTCTGGAGAGTAATTTGGAACTATGCCCAAAGGGCCATATAGCCCTTTGGGCTTATGTCCCAAAGAGACCATAAAGGAGGGAAAGGGACCCACATGTGCAAAAATGTTTGTGGCAGCCTTGTTTGTAGTGGCAATAAACTGGAAATTAAATGGATGCCCATCAGTTGGAGAATGTCTGAATAATTTATGGTATATGAATGTTATGGAATATTATTGTTCTGTAAGAAATGACCAGTAGGATGATTTCAGAGAAAGTTGGGGAGACTTACATAAACTGATGCTAAGTGAAATGAGCAGAACCAGGAGATCATTGTATACCTCAACAAGATTATACGATGATCAATTCTGATGGATATGGCTCTCTCCAACAATGAGATGATTCGGGCCAGTTCCAATGATTGATTTTGTGATGATGAGAGCCATCTACACCCAGAGAAAAGACTGTGTGAACTTAATGTTTTGAAAATACGAAAACACCAATAAAAAAATCTTTTTTGTTGATATCTGATTTTTGGTGTCAAGACTATATTTCTAACATAATATAATCTAGAAAATATAGTCTCAGTTATATTGTTCTCAGCCTAATTAGTAACTAGTCTTTATATAACACTTAAGGATGGCAAAATGCTTCATAAATGTTATCTTATTTTCACAACAACTAGGGAAAGTTAGTTGCTATTATTATTATTATTTCCATTTTACATATGAGGAAACTGAGTCAAACAGAGGTTAAGTGACTTGATCAGCATCACACTGCAAATGTCTATGGTTGTATTTGATCTCAGGCCTCCTTCACTCCTGATCTAGGACTTGGTCCACTGTGTCATCTGGGTGCTCCTTTCTCTAATGAGAGAGCTAGATCTTGCTACTTAGTTGATTGAGATCCTTTAAAAAAGCAAACAAACAAAAAAACCCAACATTTGAAAACAACAGATCAAAAAAAAAAAAAAAAATGGGCTTTTGCCACTAATTAGTTATGTGACTTTGGGCAAATCATATTAACTTTGAGAAATTCAGTTACCTCATCTTTAAAAATTAAAGAATTAAATAAGTTCTGTGTTAGTTCTAACATTCTGTTCTCCTTTTTGAAATTGTGACATTTGGGTTCCTCCAATCCCTGATTTTGTCTTGGGGTCTCTTCTAACTTTGATATTCTGAAATGTCGTGAACTTTCATCAAACAGGTTTCAATACTATAGTTTCTAATGGGCAAGTACAGTACAGTGTTGACAATGTTAGACATGGATATTACATAGCTTTAACTGCAACATCATACCATGTGGGCCTAGCATTTATTTTATGTATCTTAAAATGAGAATCATACAACCACAAAATCTTAATGCTATAAGGACTGTTGGAGATGATCACACCAAGGACCAACACTCCCCCCCCCCCCCCCCCCCCCCCCCCGCCCCATTTCATACTAACACATGCACTACCTCATAAAATTAGGGTGTTGTAAAAAGGTGCTTTATTAGTTGTATGGTGTTTTTAGAAATGTGATTTATTGTAATGGGCTGAGGTTTGAGTTGATGCACTGAGGTCCCAAATACGTGAGGCTAAATAGTAATTGGGCTATACTCTATTAATATACATGCTTGGATAAAGAATGGCCCCTGCCCACTCTCCGTGCAAGTCCTGATGTGTTGTATAGGAAATGACGATTTTGGTGGGTGGAGGCAGAGAGAGAGAGGAAGAGAAGCTGGGAGAGATTGGCCTGGGTTCCATACTCCTAGCTGCTGGTCGTGTGGCTGCTGGTCTAGCTAGCTTCTTGACTCAGCTGCACACATTGCTATTGGCCATTCTCTTCCACCTCTGATCTTTCTTCACTGAGAATAAAGACTGACGATTTTCCCCTAACCTGAATTCCTGACTCCGGCAGATTTTAAAATACGCGATCTTCACAATTTATCACATAGATTATTGTGGACAGAGAGGAGAGGAAATCCAGAGGAGAAAATAATAGAATGATGATATTAATACTAAAGACAATTCCCAATTTGAGATAAGCCATATAAGAATTATTATCTGAATTATATAACTGAGGAAACAAAGGCTCCGAAAGTTCACAGAGCTAGTGTCTGATTTAAAATATGAACCCAAGTCTCCTGACTCCAAGATCAACATTATAGAAACTATAAGAAAGCAGTTTTTAGCCTAACTTTTGTTTGGTATTTCCTAACAATTAGAGTTGTCCCATAAATGAATGAATTAGTTGTACAGCAAAGTCATGCAGGGAATTTTCTTGTTATTGGAGGAACTAGTCCCTTCCAACTTTTAAGAGTCTATTAATCAAATGTACAAAAGAAGCCTTTGGGGCTTAACCACAGCAAATGTATTCATGCAGAGGGGCTTCCACTTAACAGTGGTATTATATTCTAAGAGTCTTCTTTGACAGAATTGGGAATGTTAGCTTAGCAAAGAGAATACTCAGGAGGCACATGAAAGCTAATTTAAAATACCTAAAGACTTGTTATAGTAAAGATGAATTCGTTTTGTTGTGCCTGTCCCCAGAACACAAAACTAGGGCAGATGGGAGCATTACAAAGAAGATAACTGATTCATCATATGAGAAAATGTTCCTAACAATTAGAGCAATTCAAAATGTGGAATAAGAAACAATGGGGATGGGACAAAGAAAGAACAACATATATAAAAATCTTCTAAAATCAGAAAAAAGCAAGAGGGGATATGGTGAAGAGAGGAATTCTTAAAGGGGGGCAGCTTACGAAAAAAAGAGGGTAAAGTAACTGGTAGAAGTAAAACAGAAGAGTGAGGAGGGATAGGAGTAAGCTGAGGAAGATAGTGAGGAAAATAAGGAGGAGGAAAATAAACAAATATATTATAGCTTAGAATGTGAATGGGATGAATTTACCCATAAAATGGAAACTGATAGCAGATTCAAAAATTTCATTCAACAATATGCTGCTTTCAGAAAATACAAAAATGGCAGATACTTACAAACATAAAAATAAATATCAGGAGTATAAATTATTATGCAAAAAAAAAGCAGGAGTAATAATCATGATCTCAGACAAAGCTAAAACTAAAATAAGGTTTAATCAAAAAAGAAAAATAGAGAAACTATACTATATGTCAGCCATATTAATCAATATTGTTTTAGACTATTTAATATAATTAGTATTAAAAAAAATCGAGAGAGTATATCTGCCAAAACAGACACAGGAACTACATGAACATAAACACAAAATCTCTTTTCTGCAAATAAAGTTAGATGTAAATAACTGAAGTAATATTTATTGTGCATGAATGGATAAAACCAATATAATTTTTAATGACAATTTTAGCTTAACTAATATATTTATGCTGTGCCAGTCCAATTAAATTACTAAAAAATTATTTTACTCAGAAAAAATAACAGGATTCATGGGAAGGAAGGAGGGAAGGAAGGAAGGAAGGGAAGGAAGGGAAGATTCTCCCTTACTAGATGTTTTTGAGCAGAGCCTAAATGCCTACTTGTCAAGGAAATTACTGTTCAGGTATAGATTGATCTAGATGACCTGCAGTCCCTTCATGACTATGATATTCTTTCATTCTATGACCTGGGGTATCTTCTGACCCTTTCTCTTTAACTCACACAATTATCATCCTAGTTTAAGCCCTCATAACCTATCACCTGGATACTCTCAACAGTATCCTAAATGGTTCCCTTGTCCCAAATTCTCATCACTCCAATCTATCCTACACACAGGGATCAAAGTAATTTTCCTTAAGTATCATAGATAGATATGTGACTCCTCTACTCAACTAATTCCAGTAGCTTCATATTACTTCTAGAAACAAATATAAACTCTTCTGTTTAGTTTTTAAAGTCCTTCATAAAAATTAATTAATTAAAAAAAATTAAGGGGCAGCTAGATGGCACAGTGGATAGAGCACCAGCCCTGAAGTCAGGAGGACCTGAGTTCAAATCTAGCCTCAGATATTTAAACTTCTTGGCTGTGTGACCCTAGGCAAGTTACTTAACCCCAATTGTCTCAGTGGGGGCGGGGGTGGGGGGGTGGAAGTAAATAAAAATAAAGTCCTTTACAATCTAGTCCCAAATGATTTTTTCAGTTTCACTTCACATTACTCCTTTCTCTTGACCTCTGCCATCCAACAAAATCGGCCTTCTCTCTGTTACTTACACATTAAACTCCATCTCCTGTCTCCATATCTTTGTAATTGTCATCCTTCATGTTGGGAATATACTCCATCTTTAACTAATTCTCACAAAGACTCTCTTTTCCTTTAAGATGTAACTCAGGCACCATCTTCTGCATGAAATCTTTCCTAGGTTCCCCTTCCCAACAAGCAAGTTACATTGTTTTTAACTACTTTGTATAGATTCATACTTACTTATTAAGTTTCTATTTATGCTGTTTATGTTACCATGCTTATTATATGCCCTTCGTTAGCAAGCAACCACACTGTGAAATAATTTTTTTCACTGTATTTCTGTTTCCAGCACCTAAGCATAGTGCTTAGAACATATTAAATATTGGTTGGTTTATTGATTATAAATTATGTGCATGATTTTCCTCCTCTTGGTACAAAGAACAAAACTGAGGTTCCAGTCATTTTAAAGTGATCTCAGTGATTATTCCATTAGAGACTGTAGGAAGATCAGCTATTATAAGCAAATTCCAAGACTCCCAAAGAATAAACGAGAAAGGAAAAAGGAAAGGGACATTTTCTGAACCTGCTCCATCAGTACTCTCTCTCCCCAGAAATTTTCATCAGGTCATTTTATTCAGCATTCTAGAGAGTCACAACAGTAACTAGAGCCATGATACACAGATTCTAAATACTTGCAACAACACACACCAAGTCCTAGCCAAAGGAAACTTAACAGTAGCCCTAAACAGAAGTGCAAAATGCCAAAAGGACCTCAAGAAAATTAGCTTCCCTAAAGACAATTAAGATATTTTATATACTATTCTTTTTACTGAAGAGGAAATTGAGGTCAAAAGAAGTTAAACATGCCTTATTTGTCACAACAGGTGGCCAAATGTGTACATATAAAATTGTAGGAAGGACTTCTATATATAATCCTTGGCTATACAGCTCATGAGAATGAACACTGAAGTACCTCTGTATTTGCTCAGAATTTGCTTTCCAACTCCAAGAAAGACAATATCAGTTTCATTTAACCACATTCAAAGGTTGACTTATTGATAAATATTTAAGGGAAAAGTATACACACCATATTTGGCAGTGAGAGAGATGCCAAGATAAAGGATATAGGGGACACTGTCCTCAAAGAACTTAAGTGGAAAATAAGTTGGTCATGATTATTTAAAAAAAAAAAAACAAAAAACTTTTATATTCATTATCTCATCTAAGCCTCAAAACAATCCACTAGAGTATGAGGTAAGCCAACCTAATACTATCATTTCCATTTTACAGATAAGGAATCCACAGATGAGTGATTTAGTAGTCAGTTCACCAAGATGCAAACCATTTCTTCAGTCTCCAAATCTTCCTGCTCCACCATATTATTTCTTCACCATCATCATAGTTTCTGAACAACTACCAGAGCAACTGTACTTTATGAAAGGAGAGTATTTTCTGCTACTATTGAGAAAAGATCAATATTTCAAAAAAAAAATATTTTTAATCACTAAAGCTCTACTTGTTCTAAGATTCAGAGCTGGGAAAAAACCTTGGCAAACATTTCACTCTGTCATTTTAAAGTGGGAACTAAAAGCCTAGAGAGTTAAGTCCCTTACCCAAAGGTCAAAGGGAAAGAAAATGATAATCGAGATTCAAATTACAGTCTTCTGACTCCAAATATGGAGCTCTTTTTATAACAAGAGTTACCTCTGCATTACAATTCAATACTTAGAGAATAGATGTTTCTGTGGCTAAAGCACATTTGATCCTCACAGCCACCCTGGCAAGGCAAGTGTGATTATTAACCCCATTTTATAGTTGAGAAAAACTGAGGTAGACAGCCATTAAGTGATTTGCCCATGGTCATTCAGCTAGTCTCTGAGGCCAGATCTGCACTCAGGTTTTCCTGACTCTGAGTTCTTTGCTTTATCCACTGCTTACCTAGCTATCATATTGTTAATTTTATTTTTATTGCACAAAGAATCTTCATTCTTAAGGAGTTATTAGTACAGGATAAACAAACTCCTTCTCTACCAATGCAGAACAGCAGCATTTCTATAGACTAGAGATTGCCTAGATCCCTGAAAGGTTAAGTGATATTGATTGTCCAAGGTTAGACAGCAAGTATGTATTATAGGTAGGACTTAAACCCACATCTTCCTAATTTCAAGATCAATTCCCTATGTATCACACCAAATTCGTGATTATAATTTTTAGGAAGGAAAGCCAGAAGAGAAAGATAAATTTTTGCCAGGTGATAGGAAAAAAAAGAAACCAGTAATAAAAAGGTTGAGTACAGAAAACGATGAAGGAACAATATTCCTTAAAACTGATTTTTGAGATGCAAATTTTTTTTCAAGTGTTCCATATGGCATAATCACAGCATTGAAATAAGGAATATTTTACTCTGAGGACAGATAATGAAACATTGGACTTGCTCCAGCAAATCACAAGGGTAGCCCTTTCCAAGTTGAGAAAGAAGAAAAACTACTCAGGGAAAAAAACCTATATTCATAAAATATGGAGGGGGAAAAACTTTACTATACTCAGCGGTGCTATCATTTTGCTTTATATGTGGTCAGAGGCTGCTCAGGATTTGCTATGAATTAAGAAAACCCTACATTAAAAAAAAAAAATCAATTAAGTCTTAAAAGTTGAGATTCATTATCAGTGGTATTTGGCAGAATACCTTAGAATGCTAGAGCTTATAAAGAATCTTAAAGAATAATTAATTCCAATCTCTTTATTTTATAAAGGAAGAAACTAAGGACCAGAAATAGAAAATGATTGACTAAGATCATACTGATTTAGTGGGAGAGCCACCAAAATCCAGATTTCTAACCTTCTAAGTGAGTCCCTCAATAATCAACCCAAGTAAATTAATGGGGGAAAAAAATGCAAAGGAAGATGACCTACCCATACTAGAGCTAAAACTATTTTATTTGGTATTGGTTAAGAAGTAAAGGGGTGGATCAATGGGATAGGTTAAGTACACAAGGCACAATAATCTACAGTGTTCAGCTTCTAGGATAAGAAACTACTATTTTGACAAAAATTGCTGGGAAAACTGGAAAATAGTATGGGAGAAAGTAAGGAAAGTTCAACATTTCACACCCTATATACTAAGATAAAGTGGAAATAGGTTGATGATTTAAATATAAAGGGAAGAGGGGAAGTCAGATATACAAAGACTTTCTCCTTAGTGAAGTCTGTTCAGTTCAAGGAAACTAAGCTCTGGTGGAGAAGTTCCTAAAAACTAGGAGCTGCGGTCATTATATGTATTATTAACTGAAAATAACAACAACAACAACAACAAAAGTAGTCATCTGCTGAAATGGGTTAAAACCAACTCTAGTGGAAGTATCCCTTGAGTGGTTTAGTGAATAGAGAATCAGACTTGAAAACATTGTCAATTAACATTTATTAAGATCCACTAAATATCAGGCACTGTACTAAGGACTGAGAGATACAAAAAAGGGACAAAGAAAGTCTCTGTCATCAAGATCTTAATCTAATGGGGGAGACCAGAAATAAACAATATATCAGATTGTGTGTGTGTGTGTGTGTGTGTGTGTGTGTGTGTGTGTGTATGTGTGTGTATACAATAAATAGAAAATGATTAGGAGAGAAGATACTATAATAAAGAAGAATTGGAAGAGGCTTCCTGGAGAAGATGAAATTTTAGTGAGAACTTAAGAAAGGCAATGAAACCAGGAGGCAGAGGTGAGGAGGGAAAATATTCTAAAATTGGGAGGGAAGAGAGAAGAGATGGCAGGAAGAGCCAAATGAAATCCCTGAATCCAAAAGATGGAATATCTTGTTCTAGGAATAACATGGAAGCCACTGTCACTGGGTCAAAAAAATCTAAAAAGACTAAAAAAGTAGAAGGTAACTACATCAGATACCCAAGTTATGGAATCCTATGAAAGTCCTCTCCCCTTCTCAATGATTTGTCTAGGTAAAAAGACTGTAAGATGCAAAAAAAAGTGGATATCTGAATATTTTAGAGGGAGTTTCCTCAACTAGTAATTACCAATGAAATCACAAGTCCAATTCTTATCTTATCCCATCATATTATTTCACAGTGACATATATCTACAAGGTTTTCAAAATACTTTTCTCATGACACCCCTTGAAAATAATTAATACAAGAGTACTGTGTTTTACAAATGGAAGTAACTAATGTGACTTGCCCAGAGTCCCACAATCAGCATCAGTTAGTATTTGATCTCCAAATTCACTCTGACCAGGAGGCCCCACAGTTGCTGAAATGGTTAATGTTTATTTCCTGCCAGAAGCAATCACATAACCTTGGATAAGGCTCTTCTCCTCAGTCTAGCTTGTTTTATTTGTCAAATAAAAGAGCTAGATTTAATGATGTCTAGGGTACCTTCCAATGACATTTTACATTTGTGTGTTCAGAAACTCCCTGTTGTTTTAAATCCCTATCAGTTCCAATAGTATATTTTCTATTTGTTTGTCTCTATTCTTTCTCCTCTCTCCAACCCATCCTCCACAGAGGTGCCAAAATAATCTTCCTAATGAACAGAGCTGACTAGGCTATGCATTTGCTCCAAAATGCTCAATGACTCCTTCCTGCTAACTGAATAAAACAGAAACGTGTCTCCCTGGCATTGAAGACCTGACACAAACTGGTTCCAACTTTCTATCCACCTTTTTTCATTCTATTTCATTCCAACATTATATTCCAAGTAAGCCAAACTATTAAATGTTTCCTCATCTTGTTCTCTCTTGCCTCTATGAACATACTTCCCACTGTTTACTTCTTTCTGCCTGTTCAAATTCTTGTTTCTTCAAGTATCAGCTCAATTGCTATTTCTTCCACAAAGCTATTCTAAATCATCTTCCTCAAGTAAAAATGATCCTTCTCTCCTCAAATTCTCAGTACATTTTACCTAGACCTCTCCTTTCATATTCTATCTGTATCTCACTAATCTCACACTCACTTTTACAGTTATAAATCCTCTGAAAACAGAGCTTTAACATGGGCCTTGGCACATAGTAACAATATAATAAATTTTGGATGGATTACATTCTACATTCCAAAGTCCCTTCAAGCGCCAATGTTTTATGATTCAAGAATTCCAGTCTTTATACAATCATGGGTTGAATAATGAACATTTTTCACTCTAAGTTATTCCATTTGAGGGGTAAAAATTTTTAGGATCAATTTATTCTACAAACAAGAATCTGTATTTATCCTTACATTATACATCAAAAAACAAAATCTTTTTTACAAAATACACACACATACACATACACACACACACACATACCCTCTCTAGGATTTAACATTGGTTCTTATGTTTTCTCACTGAAATCACACTCCTAAAAAGTCTTACTGATAGCACTATATTTTACTAGAATTTCACTGATTAAATGAACTATAAAATCACATTGATGAATCATCTTTTTCAAAAAGTGACTTGTAGCATCAAGTTCATTCCCACCCACCCATGCATCCAGGGATGAGGCACATGTTATAGAATGGAAACCCATGCAAGTATTATCCTAAAAGTCATATATATATATATATATATATATATATATATATATATATCCATATACCCATGCATGTCTCTCAAAGGAACATTTAAAAAAAAAATCACAAACTCTTGCTTAGGCTCAGCAAAAGGCTGAAGTCATATAATACTACAAGATGACAATCAACTCAAGGAAACTGCATCCTATTAAAATTGAAGATTGGCACATTCCCAGCAGAAAGCACCATCTGCTCATACCAATCCACTTTCAGATCAAACCATGCAGTGTAGCAGGAAGGCCTGTTATCAGCTGTGGGAATTAATGTCCTGATTTAATATAGTCTCTCAAAGACTCCTTGCCTTCTGTAACTATGTTAAATATGGTAAGAGTAGAAATAATTATATGTCAGTATTTCAAGGATATGTGATTTCATCAGTCTGGGTAATCCTTCCAGCAATAGGCCATAATCACTATTAATAAATTGTCTTCACAAGAAGATGTAATCAAAATATTTTGTGTGTAGAGAATCTTTCTGAACTTACCTCAATTTCTAGTCTTCAAGAAATATTCTATCACTGGTTTATACTTCCTCAACTACCTATTAGCTGTGTGTCTATAGGCAAGTCACTTGTTTGCCTCAATTATAAAATGGGGGTTATAATAGTACTCAACAAGGCTGTAAAAATGGCACATAATACATGCTATGCAAATACTATCATCATCATCATCATCATCTTTATTCAAATTCCAAAGTCACTTCTACACCACAGAGAAATATAGAACTTCAAAAATGTTACAAGAATATCAGAAATAAGGCCTGTTACATCCATTTCTGTATACTGTATAGTTTGACAAAAATATCTTCCTCATATCCTCTTTGAGATACATAGTGAAGTTAACAATATGCAAGCTTTACAGGTGAGGAAACCAAGACTTCTTATGACACATATTAAGGACAATAAAAAGGGAAAGGAAAAAAGACAAAGGGATACAACCACTGTTTGGAGTGGAAGGGACAATGATAATGGATATAGGAGAGAAATTAAGCCTACTGAGCTCTTACTTTCTTCTATTTTCTTTGCCAAGGAGAATGAACTTCATAATGAATTCAAACTTCGTTAGTCAAAAAGTTTATGAAGCACCAACTATCTGCCAGACAGTGCTAAAAACACTAGGGATATAAAGAAAAGCAAAAGATATTCTCTGCTATCAAGAAGTTCACAGTCTAACAGGAAATAACATATAAACAAATATACATAAACAAAATATATATAAGGTATATTGGGGGCAGTCTTGGAGGGAAGGCACTAAGATTAAGAATAACTAGGAAAGGCTTGTTGCAGAAGATGGAACTGTAGCTAAGACTTGAAGAAAGACAGGGAAACTAGCAGGCAGAAATAAAGAAGATTTCAAGCACAGGACACAGCCAGTGAAAATGCCCAAGCAAGAGATGGGATACCATAAGTAAGGAACAGCAAGGAGGCCAGCGTCACCTGAGGAAGGTTAAAAAGCAGCCAATTTATGGCAGTCTTTAAAAGCTAAACAGCTAATTTTATATTTGATGCTGGGAGAAACAGTGAGCCATAGCAGCTGATTGAGTCGGAAACATGGTCAGACTTGCACTTTAGAAATATCAATCTGACCACTGAAGTGAGGACAGATTGGAGGCAAGCAGATCCACCAGCATGCTACTGCAGTAGTCCTGGCTTGAGTTAAGGAAGGCCTGCACCAGAGTTGTAGCAAAGTCAGAGGAGATGAAAGGACATTTATATAAAACAAAATTAAAAAAAAAAATTGCAAAGACAGAAACAATAGCACTTGAATAAAGTCAAGGGCTGAGTCAAGGATGACAGCTGACTTGCAAATCTAGATGACTAGAAGGATCAGGGCATCCTTCAAAGTAAGAGGAAACTGGGAAGAGGGGGAAAAAAGATTGGGGACAAAATAAAGAGCTCCATTTTGGACATGTTTGAAAGCAAGACATTTATGAAACATCAAATTCAAGATGCCCAATGAGCAGTTAGAAATGCAAGACTACAGGTCAGGAGACATATTAGGATTAGACAAATCAATCTGAGCATTCCTGAGAAATAAGATATCTTATAATGAGAATGCTGGAGAGAAGGGGAATATAAGGGGCAGACAGTTTGGGATTTTTTTCTACCCACCCTGTCCCCCACTTCATCCATTCTCTGATTGGAAGCAGTAAACTAGGATAACATCAGCCCAGCGGAACCCTCATTTTAAAACAAAGATACATCATCTTTACAGTATTTGCTTTAGAGTACTTGAAGAAAGCCAAGACTGCTTTCTTGGAATACCCATAAAAAGAACCTTTTGTCAAAAGAATTCATTAAGAGTCTCTCAGTTTCCTGTAGCCAGAATTCCTTTTCAAATTCCAACTTATCTTCAATGTTTCTGGAATGTTCATTAGCTAAGTTCCACTATCCCCAGATGCCCACTAGCTAGCTATCTCCCCCTTCACATCTTCCTAGGAACTCTTGTGAGCAACTTTCAGAAAAGGGAGGAGGGGGAAGAAGACCAGGGACTTAGATCTGTAGCACTATTAACTTGTTTTGAAAGATCTCCCTGTGGTTTCCATGTTATATACTTCATCCTACTGTCAGAGCTTGCACAGTTCAAAGGCACCTACTCAGGGTTTGGCCAACAACAAGCTGTGCAGGTGCAACATGAGGTTGGAATCCACTGGGCTCCTGGGGGACTCCTTCCCACATCAATGAGATTGGGGGAAGAATGGAGGAGAGGAGGAAGAGAAAATAGAGAAAGGGAGGAGTGAGGAAAGAGAAAGGAAAGGGGAAGAAAAAAAGGGTAACATGGGGAGGGAAAGGGGAGAGAAAGAGGAGAAGGGAGAGGGAAAAAATGAGAATAAAAAAGAAATTTAAGAGATTAAACCACACGATACGGGGAGATGGAAGTAGTCTTAGCCACCACATCCCAAAGTTGGAAATAATCCCAAACAACACTCACTACAAACTTTACCTAAACAGGAATCCTCTCTAAGATATCCCAGACAAAAGAATCTCCACTTGAAGACTCCAGTGACAAGTCCCTTAATAACTTCCAAGGTGAGACAATTCAACCCTTTTTTATGATGTGGAAATGTGAGGCCCAAGGAGTAAAGTGACTTATCCTATCCAGGTAGTACCAGAAGTGAAGTTTGTATATGACAGAACCAAGACCCAACCTAGGTCTTCTAGCTCTTCAGTCCAGTGGCTCCCATCCCATTCTACACTATCAAAGCAGGATAAAGTCAAGTGGAGGGCCTAGCTGGGTAAGAAGATGCCTATTTCAGGAAGGACATGAATGAATACTTAAGGGCAGGAGAGGGTGATTTCAGAGGCTGAGGACAGTCAGTCTGTACCCTTGCCTGAACAGAGAGTACTAGGCGGGGTGTAGGAGGAAAAGAGGCTGTGGCTGCATTTGAAATGGCCTATGTAAGAACATGCAAGCATCCCACAAAGCCAAAACTGCACTTCATTTCCATGGGTGGGGCATGGATCTGACATCTTCATAAATCCTAAAACAGATCCCTTTCTGAGATTCTCAACTATAGGCGGCTAGGTTGATCTTCTCTATATTTTATGGTCCCTCAAATAGACCAGTGATAGTTAGCACTTTCTACTGTGTTCAAACCAAGTGCGGCACACATTTATTAATTTTCTGTGGGTATTAGAGAAAGACCACTGCACTGGCTCTCCGAACTAGCTGTGTAACTACAGATAAGCAAACAACTCCCCATTTGCTCATTTGTAAATAAAAGAGTTGGATTCAATGATGGGCATGTCTACAATTTCAAATTTAACAAGTCTTCAGATCTCAGAGCTTCCCAGATAAGTATCAATGAGAGATTAGAAAATTGAATCTATTTCCTCATTTGTAAAATTGAAGGATTAGAGTAGATGGACTTGTCTATGTTAATATTAATATGACTTCAGGAATTCCCAGATGAGTGTCAATGATGTAGATTAGAAAATAGGAGTGAGGGAGTGGGGGTGGACAGCTAGTTGAAAAAAAGTTACTGAATGGCATAGATTAGATCATATATCATCAATCTAAAATTAATTTATTTTTCATGTGTAAATTATATATATAATATATATATATATATATATATATATATATATATAAAACACACACACACACACAATTTTCTCCAATAGAATATAAGCTCCTTAAGGGCAGAGAAACAACCTCTTCATTTTGTCTTTATATAGCCAACATCTAGTATTATTGAGGTGGAAAAGATGCTTACAGATCCCTTTATTGCATATACCCCCCCCTCCCATTTTACAAATGAGAAAGCCCAGAGAAAGGAAATCATTTGCCCAAGATTCCACAGTAATAAACAGAAGAACCAAGATTCAAATCCAGATCTTCTCATTCTAAATTTAGTGTTCTTTCCATGGGGCTTAGTATGAAATTTCTTAAGGATTTTTCCAGCTCAAGAGTTTTATCAAGTTTTCTCTCCATCTTAACTAGACAGTACTTGTGTGAAAAGGGACTACAATGTCATCATGCTCTTTTTTTTTCTCCTGAGGCAAATGGGGTTAAATGACTTGCCCAGGGTCACACAGCTAGGAAGTGTGAAGTGTTAAGTGTCAGAGTCCAGATTTGAACTCAGGTCCTCCTGAATTCAGGGTTGGTGCTCTATCCATTGCATCACCTAGCTGCCTCCCAACATGCTCTTCTGAATCTCAACCTCAATGGTAGGCATATAGCAAATTCAATAATTTGTTGGTTGGCAAAGATCCAAGGTAAGCAAGATCTTCAAAATCCAATGTCAAAATGAATATTCTGACTAGTAGAGATATGTTCCCTTGGCATTACAAATCAAAAGAAATCATTCAGAATGTCTTTCTGACATTCTGCATTACTAGAAAAGAATAATGTACTAGGAACCAAAAGTCCTTGGTTCAAACCTCAACTAGGTCACTAATTTTGTTCTTTTAAACAAATGTTTTGTTCAAAACTTTGGACTTCAACTCTCCTCACCTAGAAAATGAGGGTTAGGACTAATAGAATCTAAGGTCTTTTTCAATTCTATCATTACATGTTCTAAGTATGCTTTTACTGCTGTTTTATATATATGCTATAAATTCCCTTACAACTCATTCTGTGATCCTGATTCAACCAGAGAAAAATGAATGGCCAAGCAAGAATGCAATATTCATTTAAGTTATATTTCTCTCTCTTTAGCAGTGCTCCATGGAACCATTCTTCCTTAATTCATTCAGTATTACATAAGGAAGAATGGGAACATATCACTCACCAATTATAAGTATCCTACAGAATTAAGAGAACTACTTTCCTAATATATTTTAGATCTTCCATAACCATTCCTATTGGAAAAAACAGAACATAAAGGGAATAATAGGCAATGGTTGGAATCAAGAGGAAGATAACATTCTGTTATAGATAGCCATCTCACCTTCAAAATTGAGTATCCAAGAATGCCATTTTCATTTCTTATCTTGAATACACCATTCTCTAAAATGGGAAATTACATTAGTTTTTGAAAGAAAAAAAAAAATCATTGGAAGATCTAGAGACAGTGCCCAGCGAAAATCAGTAATTCCCCAAAAGCCTAAAAGCATTGCAACCTATAACAAAGGACACAGGCATTTCAATCAGGCTACAGGATTCACTGCCTGGGAAATTTTGAAAAAATTCCACAGCTCCTATACAGGCACTGACAGACCAAGAACCAGATTGCAGACAGCTGTAGCTCATCACGGCTTAGAACGTTTAAAAGCATTTGTCATAAAGTTCCCTCAACCAAGAGGGAATATGAAAAACCACTAATTCTAGAAGCCTTTGCCTCCTGTTAACAGAACAAATGTTTTCAAGAAGCCTCCTTTAAAATTCAAGGGGCTTGATAACTCAGAAGATGGATAATCATCTTGTCCTATACCTAGAGTCAACATCATTGAAGAGGTCCCCTAGACTTGTAGTCAGAAAGTTTTGATTTCCCACCCTTCAAGTGATCACTGGTGGGAGCATAAATAAATTGCTTAATCTCTCCCCAAGTCTCAGTTTCTTCATCTGCAAAATGGAGAGACAATATAAGCATACTGGACAAAAAGTAGATCTGAATCAGGAAAATCTGGTTCAAACAAGTTCCTTCATTAAATATACTGGCTGTGTCATCTTAAAAAAGTCATTTAACCTCTCCAAGAATCAGCTTCCTCATCTGTAAAATGGAGACAATAATATTGTCTCCGTACAGCTCAAGACTGTTGTAAAGGAAGCATTTGATAAAGCCTACCTACTTCAGTACTTGGTGAGGAGGTTTTGATGCCGAAATAAATGAACTTCAACCTACTCCAGGAAAAAAAAAAAGACTAGCTCTTCTGAACCCTGGAAGGATTGACCATTCCTTACTATATGACCCTTAGCAGAACAATGAGTGTCTTCACAATGCTAACAGAAAATTATAACTTTCACTATTTAAAAGCCACTCGTGAATAGAAGAAAAATCCTGAATTTTTGGTCACTTTCCTTTGTTCTATATTTTTGTTGCTATTTGATAAAAGTGAATTGACCATTTCACTACTTTAAAATTATTTTCAAAGTAGAAGAAAGTAACTGATTAAAAGAATAAAAATGAGAAGATAAAGGATGCAAATGGGGCAATCTAACATATTTAAGTAGGTCTTATTAATTTTTAAGCATTTTTCTCTAAGAAGTCTTCATATCTCAAACAGAAGGAACTGAGTCAAATTTATTAAAAAAAATAATAATAATAATAAGGACGATGCCCCAAATGATAAATAATCAAAAGATATGAACTACGCCCAAAGAGCTATAAAATCACACATGTCCATCCTTTGGCCTAAAAATACCCTATTAGGCAAAGAAAAAAAGTTTTTTTAAGAAAAGAATCTATGCTTACAAAAGTATTTGTAGCAGCTCTCTTCTCAGGGAAAAAAAAAATGGAAATTAGTGGGGATACCCATCAATTGGGGAATGGCTGAATAAATTGTATGTGATTATGATGGAATTTTATTGTTCTATGGGAAATGATGAGCAAGATGCTCTCAGAAAAGTCTGGAAAGTCCTCCATGAACTCAAAGTGAAATGTATTGTGTACAACGTAATAGCAATATTATGGGATAAGTTGTGAATGGTTTTGCTATTATCAGCAGTACAGAGATCCACAACTTCTCTGAAGGACTTATGATTAAAAAAAAAAAAAAATCCTATTCATACCCAGAGAAAAACTGATCGTGTCTAATTACAGTTTGAAGCACGCTCACTCACTTGCTCACAATCTCGCTCTTATCCTCTTTCCTCCTTCTCTTGCTTTTTGATTGTCTGTCTCCTTTATTTTTCTTGAGAGGGTTTTTTTTTTTTTTTGGTGGGGGGGAGGTGGGGCTGAGATCTTTGTTTTCCATTACAACATGATTTTTATGAAAATGTTTTCCATAACTTCATATGTGCATTCTTAAAGGGGGCTGGGAGTGAGGATAAGGGAGAGAATCTGGAACTCAAAAGTTTTAAAAACAAACATTTAAAAAACAATTGTCTTAAATATGAGAGGAAAAATATTAAATAAATACATTTTTTAAAATAAATAAATAGGTCTTATTTAAATAAGCTATCAATGCCAAAATAGGAAATGGATAAAAGAATAGACATGGACATAAATAATCACCATTTTTTTAAGGAAGTTTAAGTAATCCAAATCTATTATCACAACAAGTAGACTAAGAGAACCTAGAAATTGCCTCAGACAGCAAATATTTTATATATTTACCAAACAGAGATATAAGACAATCAGGGCATCAATGATTTAAAATATGGAGCACTGTGGAAGATTTTGAGCAGTATCACCTCATAAATACCAAGAAGCAATGGAGGGGGAAAACTAATTTACAAATAGTTTGGCAAAAAGACAAAAAGGCTATGTAAAGGCCATTTAAAAATAAAATTGTGAAGAAGTCAACTTAAAGGAAAAAGGAAAAGATCTATAAATATTTATCCAATTAATTTCCCCCCATTAATTATGGGAAATCCACCACATCTAGATTTTAATAGTACAATCCTCGATGAAGGTATAAAAGTAGAACGCCCTCCCTCTAAGAAACGAGAATAGCTTGATTCTCAGTTCCAATAAAGCAGTAATGAATTGAACCAGCTACACCCAGGGAAAAAACTCTGGGAGATGACTATGAACCACTACATAGAATTCCCAATCCCTATATTTTTGTCCCCCTGCATTTTTTATTTCCTTCACAGGCTAATTGTACACTATTTTCAAAGTCCGATTCTTTTTGTACAGCAAAATAACTGTTTGGACATGTATACTTATATTGTATTTAATTTATACTTTAACATATTTAACATGTATTGGTCAACCTACCATCTGGGGAAGGGGGTGGGGAAGGAGAGGAAAAATTGGAACAAAAGGTTTGGCAATTGTTAATGCTGTAAAATTATCCATGCATATAACTTGTAAATAAAAAGCTATTAAAAAAAAAGGAATAGCTTGATTCTGTATGCACAGAACAGATCTATATAGAAGGCAATATAATGCTGAAGGTGTTGAGAGGTATCTCAAAGAGGAAAAGTGCAGGACTATTATTATCACCACTAAAACCACTCAAAAAAACCAGTCTACTAGTGCCTACTTTCCCATCTCTATATTTTAATGAGAATCATTAGCAAATACATTGAAGGTACCCCAATGAAGGCATAAAAAGGAATGAGTTAGGCTCTCATAAGTGATGTTCTACTGCTCACTACAGTTTTATAGTCACACAACTGACAAAATACATAGAAAATATAGATGATGCTATTAACAAAGCATTTGATTGAAAAAGGAAAAAATAAATAAACATGTACCAAAACAAGGCAGCTGTTTTTGTAATACAAAGAAATGAAATTTAAAAGAGTGCCTGTCAATTGTGGACTGGCTGAATAAATAAATGATGGTGTATGAATGTCATGGAATATAACTGTAAGAAACTGTGAAAGGAATAGTTTCAGAGAAACGTAGGAAGACGTATGAACTGATAAAGAGTGAAATGATGAGAGAATGAAACAGAATGAAGAGAATAATTTATACAATGACAAAAAACACTGTAGAGTCAAAACTTGGAAAAAACAAGAAATTTTGATCAACACAATTATTAATCACAGTTCTGACAGCCAATGCTAAAGCATGCAACCCACCTCCTCTTAATGGAGAAAGTGAGAGCCAGAGAAAATTTTTGTGCATTGAAAAGTAAAATTTTACTCAGTACAACAAAAACACTTTTCCAACAATATTTTGTGTCTACTTTAAATATGTTTACATTGAATTTTCTGTGTACATATTGTTTCCTCACCACTCTTAATCAAATGTAAATTCCCAGAAGACGGGAAATGTTGGGGATTTTCTTTGTAAGCCAGGCACAGTATCTAATACATAGCACGTATTTGTTGAATAAATGAACAAGATGTCTCTCTTGTATATGTTTTTTAAAAAATCATTCAAGAGTCCTTAAAGATACAACAACAAAGGCAACTATATTAATATAATGTAAGGGATAAAACAGGAAGACATGCTCACTAAAGGCATTTGCCACTAATACAAAGAATATCTAATGAGCCGAGTCCAAATAGGAGGAGGAGACCCTCTAGATGGTAATATTCTCCAGATCCTCTTACTGACAGATGACTCACAAAATTGATTTTAAGGTGAGAAAGGAGAAACTGTTCCCCATTTTCCTGTAAGAAAGTGCAGTTCACAAACATAAAACCATTTGCCTACAGTTTATCAGCTGGCTCTTGATTGGCTGAGTCAGGATACAAGGCCAGGCAGGTTTTCTTGCTCCAGGGACCTTGGAGTCAGAAGATATAGTTGTAGAAGCCCCTGTCTTTTGTCATTTATTAGTTTGTGGGATTGAATAAATCATTTCATCTCTCTAGGCTTGTTTCCTCATCTGAAAATAAAGAGAAGATGGAATCTTCTAGCGCAAATATTCTGTGTTCTAAAGTTCCATCTAGCTCTAAGACCATAATCAAGACACCACACAGCCTTAACATAAAAATGTCCTAGCCTGTCCTCTTCCTATCTCTCACTAAAGATTGCTTTGAGGGCACTGGATAGATTAGAATCTGTTAAATAATTCATACTGCCTAGAAACACATTTCTAAATTCAATAGATCACTCCTTGAGCAAAACAATTACCTACATATTTATGTAACACTGGTCGCTGTCCTTCAGTGTTCTGACAGTGGAATATATATTTTGGAATGTAACAAAACTATAGTGAAGAAATATCCCTTACACTAAACTTCAGGCCAAATGAATACCAGAATAATTGGAGTCCATAAGGAGCCAAGTATGAAGTTAGTTAAATCTTTACAGCCCCATAAATCCCTATGTCTCAGCAACTGTCAGAGCAGCTAGATTACATAAACCCTCACATCACATTATACTCCAACTGGTATTGGGAATCAAGGACAAAACAAAACAAAAAGGATAAAATGAAATCCATGGCCAATCAGGGTAGAGCTACATAAGTTCCATGTCCCTCCCCCCTTCCCCCCCTTGGAGAAACTATCCAGAAGTGCCTGCACTATTTCACAGAGTAGACAGAGGAGGAAGGGAGACAAAGAGTAAGATTCAAAGTCAGTAGAATTAATTGGGTTCAAATTTCCTCATCTGGAAAATAATGACCTATTTGGCCACCAACATTTGCCCGAGTGAACTCAGGATTTCACCTTTGGATGGGACCTCAAAAGCCTAGTCTGTCCAAGAAAAGCAGCACGAACTATCTTTAAAATAATGCCCAAACTTCTTTCTTGAACACCTCTAGTAATGGTGAATTTGCTAGTTTCTGTTTCTCTTTCACACAATAGAACACTTAGAAAGTTATGCCTCAAAATAATGTTTTGGTCATGTATACTTATTGTGTATCTAAGTTATATTTTAATATATTTAACATCTACTGGTCATCCTGCCATTTAGGGGAGGGGGTGGGGGGGGTAAGAGGTGAAAAATTGGAACAAGAGGTTTGGCAATTGTTAATGCTGTAAAGTTACCCATGTATATATCCTGTAAATTAAAGGCTATTAAATAAAAAAAAAAAAAAAAAAAAAAAAAAAAAAAAGAAAGTTATGCCTCACAGCATTAAGTGAAACTTTCACTCACAGGCTCTTTGTCCTGCCTTCCAACAGCCCTTCAGATGTCTGGTAACAGTGATCAAGTCTTCTTGTTCCCTTTAACTGCATTTATTTTGAGTCTGGAGGAAACACAGATTCTACCTTCATAACCAGTTTTTAATACCCAAAGAAATATAATGGAGCTGAATTCCTTTTCTGCTTCTGGTGTCAAAAAGGTAACAAATTTCCCAGGCTTCTTTTATAGTTTATTTATAAAACTATATATCTATGGATACTATATATATTATATAAATATAGTTTATCTATCTATATAGATAGATAGATAGATATAGATACTTTATAGATCAACAGACCTAGCCCTGAATAACTTTTGCTTGTTTTCAAAAAACAAATCCACTTCCAAAAGACAGAGACCTCATACCAGGAAAGATACACAAAGGAATGTGAAACAAGCTTCAAAAGAAAAAGAGCCCAAGGTTGCCCTGAGTCATTTCAGCTTCCCAGCAATAGGTACATGGTCTCTCCTGGGAACTAAAAACTCCTTTGGGTGCACGTATTCTAGTAAAACACGATTTATTATGGTCCTATCTCAGATGTTAGTTCATAGCAGATAGGGGAGGGAGAAGGGGCTGCAGTGTGTATGGAGAAATTGTCAATTTGGAATGTCAGGTACAGAGAAACTCACAGCTCCACACCTAATAATTTAGTCATTAGATCTGGAACTACCTATATAGAGCACTTAAAAAATGTCATAGCCCAAATTTACTCTGGACAATGTTGATGAGAAGATATGGCAGCCATTCTATTCTTTGGGGCTTGCCTGCAATTGTCTCCTAGCTCTCCCAAACTAGCTAGACATAGTAAAGACACCAAACTTCAGATGTTCTGAGTAAATAATTGAATTTCCTGAAGTTCCAGGAGTCAAAGGCATTCACATCCAAACAAAATTTGAAAGAAAACCAACAAAGAAACAAAATGGGAGAAATGAACTATCTAAGAACTTACAATCTAGAAAGGGAGATGATGAGGACAGGAAGAATTCACTCTCATTCTTTGAAGGAAATTGTCTTTCATGATGCTCTGCTACATTAAAAAAAAAAAAATTAATGGATCACTATTCTTATACTAACTGCTCAAAATCCCTCACAAGACAAGGACTTTTAAATAAATCTCTCCTTTTATACCACATACTAAGTTAGGATACCATTTAGTTCTCTTGAATAAAAAAAGGGCATGTTACCAATGGTGATTTTTTTTTTTTTGGATTTAAAGGAATTTAAATGAATTTGGTGCCTACTCTGGCATAGTAACATTGCTCAATTAACCAATGAATAGTTAATGCCTACCATGTGCCAGAAACTGTGCTAAGAATTTATTTAGAATTGACTGAACTCTCTACAAGCAGATGAATCCTCCAATGTTTGATAGATGTTTTTGTTCATTTTTAATTTTAAAAACAATAATCAGTACAATTCTGGAGTTCTTTTTCTTTTTATCCTTTTTTTTTTTTGGAGTGTCATAAACTTTGGCAGAATGCCAAATTCTACAGATCCCTCCTCAAAGTGTCTTTATTATATAAAATACATCAGATTACAAAGTGAATATTCTGCTCAGTAGTAACGCAAGGCTATAACAATGGTCCAAAATGAAGATGATAAAGTTGGTCGCCTATTGTAGAAAGAAGGGGACAGATTAAAATATATATATATATATATGCTGTAGAAACAGAATTAGAATAACTTAAAATATTTACTGGGAAATAAAAATCTAAGGCAACTTTAAAATGTCCAACTTAGGTGACTTGGAGGATACCAGTACCTAGGGGAAGGCTACACTGGAGTGTCAGGGAAAGGATGATGTCTCTGGGAAGATAATGATATAGGCTGAGTCTAAAAAGCCAATCAGGCAGAAATGTCCATCAATCACCTTATAACAAAGGATGGAGTTCAGGAGTGAGATTAGAGCTAGATTTCAATTTGAAAGTCCCTGGCATAGAAATCCCTAAACATTTGTGAATTGATGAAGTGACTAAAAAAAAAAGAGGAGAAAAAAAAGAGAGAGAGAGAGAGAGAAAATGTCCTGGACAAAATTCAGGGATACCCACAAATTTATAGAGGTGAAAGATACATACAGATCCAGCAAAAAAAAAACAATAGTCAAATATATAGGAGAAGAACTTGGAAAGAGCAGTCAGAAAGCCAAGGAAACAAAGTATCCACAAAGATGGAGAGGAAAGGGAAGAAGTTGCAGAATCAAAGAAAATGAGGTCTAATAAAAAGACATGGAATTGTGTGGTTAAGAGAGTATTTGCAGACTGCTGAAAGCAGTCCAAGTAGGGTGGGACTTGAAGACAGACTGGAAACATTTGAGAAATAACAATAGCTAAAATTTATATAGTACTATTATATATGCCAGGCACTGTACTAAGCACTTCAGAAATATAATTTCATTTGATCTTCACAATAACACTAGGAGATAGGTGAGATTATTGCCCCCATTTCACAGATAAGGAATCTAAGCCAAACTTTTTTTTTCTTAAGTTACCTGTTTACAGTCACACAGCTATTAAGTGTTTGAGGTCAGATTTAATCTTGATATCAGGTCTTCCCAACTCCAGGCCAGAGCTTTAACCACTGTGCAAACTTGCTGAGAGAATAATGAAGGAACAGCAGTCTGTACAATGTCTAGACAGTATTCAGGAAATTTAAATGGTCAAATGCTCCAAAAAGATCAGTATAAGAATGAACCCTGAGAAAGGGACTTTAGTTTTCACAGATAACCTCTCTGAAATTTAATTTTTTCATGGGCAAAAAGAGATTGGAAGGCATTATGTACAAGGTCTCTTCCATCTCAAAGTGCTAAGTCTTTCATAGCAATCTTTTTACTTTAAAGGATCAGTAATCTTTTTTTTTTTTTTTTTACCTTTTCTCAATATGCAAATAAGTTTTTACTTTTTTTTTTAAATAGTTCTAAATCTCTCCATTCCTCCTTGAAAAGGCAAGCAATTTGCTTCAATCTGCACTTAGACTCCATCAGTTCTTTCTTATGGAAGGCATATATCACTTTTCAATCATAAAGTCTTTGAGATTGTCTTAGATTAGTCTTAGTATCTCTGAGAATAGCTAAGTCATTCACAGTTGAGCATTGTACACTATAGCTGTTTCTGTGTACAATGTTCTGGTTGTGCTCAATGCACATTTTAAGTCTTCCCAAGTTTTTCTGAAAGCATCATGCTTGTAGTTTCCTATAACACAATATTATTTCATCAAAGTTATATAACATAACTTATTCAGTCATTCCTCAACTGATCAGCATCAAAGGGTGAAAACTATTATCTCCATTTTAAGGATGAGGAAACCAAATGGCAAAGATCACAACTAGATTCAAGAGCCAAACAGCTTTGCTCCAGCATGCTACTGTTTTTCCACTAAGATAATGCACATAAAGAATTTTTAAAACTCTAAGGCAGTAGTCTCCACTTAAAGTTTAATAGTATGATGATGTAATGTGTTCATGCTAAAAATTATTTAATTGTGCTTTAAGCTATAAACAACAGTAAAGAATATTATAAATATTATATTAAATTATCTTGAGGGTTCACAACACTTTGTGTTGTTGTTGTTGAAAGGAATTCTCAGAGCAAAAAATATTGGGAATCATGGCCTAAAGCCTATGTCATTAGTATTTCAGCTGTTACTGTTATTACCTTTATTATTATTATTATTACATTAGGCTTCCGGTACTAATAAGCTATCTCGCCAATTAAGACTAGTCATTCAACTCTACAAAGGAGTTCAAGCTAATTAACACTGTTAACACTTCTGTCATTAATAGCTTAAGAGGGTTACCAAAGACACCATTAAAGGTAAATGTCAGATCAAGCCCAGATAATTATCATAACTTAGAATTAGTGAAGTCTAAAAAACTGATGTTTAGCTGTGGTGTCTGATCCTTTCCACTTAGATAAATCAAGATTGGAATTCTGCAGGCAGTTGCCCAAGTGTTTTAGTTTCTAGACTGTCCTCAAATAGTAACTTCTATATTCATAATAATTATCTTTTGCTACCTCTACAGAATTCTAGCTCCCAAACGAGAAAGGAGCTATAAACTGGAATAAGCCATTTCCTTCTTCGGGTCTCAGTTTCCACATCTATTAAATAAGTTGGACTAGATAATTTCAAAAAAAAAAAAAAAAAAAAAAATCCTTCCTAAAAGTACTATTCTTGAATCCTGAAGATCTGAGATTAAGTTCCAGGTACAATACCTACAAGTTCTACACTCCTCTGAATCTCAGTTTCCTGTCCACAGAATGGGAATTTTAAAAAAAAAAAGTTGTTCACAATTCTGACCTCCCCTTCTTCCTCCCTTTCCCCCCCAGTTAGTAAGAGGTCAATGCCTACTACAATATAAGATCAAAGAACATTTGTGGAATGAAGCAAAGAGATAACCACACCCAGTTAGCCCAGGTAAAGAACATCATAGGGAAGTCAGAGTCCAGCCTCCCTTCCCTTTCCTCTGGGCATTATTTTGCTACTTTACTTCCTTGTTCAACAAAGAAATGGCTTACATTGGCAAGTAAATAGCACTGGATTTGGAGATAGGGACCTTGGGCCTGAATAGTTTTGCTACCTGTGTGATATTTGGCAAACTTACTTCCCATCTCTGGACAGCTTCTTCATCCAAAATATAGTGGATATGCAAGATGATTTCTCTATGGTCCCTTGTAGCTGTAACTTCAAAAAAACTATTAGCCTGTGCTAATAATAACAGGGATATGATACAATGATACATATGACCAGTGATACAAGGTACAGTACTAGTATCATGGATACTGCCTAAGAAATAACTTTTAATAAATTAATATATTTATAAAGAAAGAGAAATCTTTTTCCCCGACTATAAATATATATATATATACACACACACACACACACACATACACTAAATAGAGTTTTGGCCTGGAAATAAAAAGATCCTAGTGCCAGTTTCAATGATCAATGGGGAGGCAAATGGTAATCACCTAACTTCCCTGAGGCTAAGTTCCTTATTTTTGTAAAATGGGGGTAACAATGCCTCCCCTGCCCTCTACCCTACCAAACCATTCCTGAGGAAGCAATTTGTAAACTTTAAGATATTACAGAAAAAAATTATATAAAGACTGATGAGGTTTAGATTTAGGGAACCAAAATGAAATTAGGGTTTCTGTTGGTCATGGAGTTAAATGATAAGGTCTAGTGGCAGGTTCAGGGAAGCAAACAGAGAAGTTTGGCTCCCCTGTAACCCCTTGGGATTCAGTGCAAGGGTAGGGAGTTTGGGGACTCCCTTCTGGCGGGGCAGAGGTTCTCTATAAAAGAATTTACAGACCCAAAAACCTAGATTAATAAAAGAGGTTTATTATGGGGATTGGAAGGAAGGTTAGAAATCCTGACAGAGAGGCATAAAGTCTGGTTAGGGAAATAGGTGAGGGTAAAGAGAGGGTGGCACTGGAAAGAGTATTCCAATGGACAAAAGCCCTTGATGTGCCAAGCATGGAGCTGGCATGTTTGGAACCTCTGCAAATTGAGAATTTTAGTTTGGCTCTTTTTATAATGAGAGCTTTAGCTGAAGGGGGCCATGGCTGGAGTCCCAAATTGGCTCCCTGCTGGATTTCAGCTTGAGCTAGAATTTGAATTGAAGTCAATAAGTTTCAGGACTGAGCTGACCCCACTCAGATAACAAGGATGAAGTTGTTTGTCCCTCAGTGCAGAGTCCCTCACTGAGGCAGAATTGAAGGAGACTTTCTCCTTCAAGGATTTTCAGAGTTTCAGGGTATCCCCTTCAAGAGGGATAGTATTATTGGAGGGAGGAGGGAAGACACTGAGCTTATAGACAAAGACTTTGAGTTCATATTCTATCTCAAACTAAATAGCTTGTTGACTTTGACCTCAACTATCTATAATATGAAAAAAAACATGGCTGTGTATCTGTAAATGGGGGTAATATCTACCCTGAAAGTTATTATAAGGAAAATGATTTTCAAACTTAAAACACTATAAAAATGAGAGCTCTGCAATTATTTCTAGTTACTAAAGTAATCCCAGTGAAAGTATTAACAGTTCAAAACCTCCAGAGGACCAATGAGCAACTCCACTTTTCAGATGAGAAAGAAGTGCAATTTTCAAACCTTTGGCTAAGCTATCCAAGTAACTTGTCCCAGATCTGCCACGGACATTTATGTAGTATCAATGGTATGGTCAATATTCACACTTAGATAAAATGGGGGGAGGGAGGGGTTCCATGTCCTTGCTCTGAAGGACTTTGTAATCTTGTGAAGAGATAAAGACTTTTTAAAACCAAGTTTAAAAAAAAACAAAAAAAAAAGTTTATAAACTTAAACCTAAAAAACAAGCTAGAATGCCATAAAGTGAAAACATGTAGGACAGAGATGATAAGCACATCTCATGTACTTATTATGAAATGGGGGGAAAAAAATTTAGTGTGGACAAAGGCTGTTGGAGACTGAGCTTTACTCTGTCTGCATATCCGGAAACACTGTACTTTGCTCTTCATATCTTGATGATATATTCTAATTGTTTCCTATATATTTATTGCCAGTACCCAATAAGAATGGACATTCCCTGAGGCCCAAAGGTCACATTTTCTACCTCTTCCCTAGAAATGACAAGTTGATTTACCATGTTTGCAAGAGATACCTTAAAGCTTTTTCTTTTTTTTAAAGCTTCAAATAAAGTTTTATGGTTATGAGGCATAAGGAGGGAAGTTACATGATACAGTGGAGACAGCAAGAGACCTGGAGTAGGGAAGACTTGAATTAGTTATGTGACCCTTCCTTCCATTTACCTAACTTTCTTCATCTGTAAAAATGGGGATAGTAACTATACCTATCTCCCAGGATTGTTGTGAGGATCAAATGAGACAATATTTCTAAGGTACTCAGCAGTATCTGATACATAGTAAATTCTATGTACATGTTAGTTAGTACCATTATTACTACTATTCCTTTTACCACCACCACCACCAGCAGCAGCAGCACTTCCCAATGTTGTTATAAGGATCAAGTGATGCAATATTTGTAAAACATTAGCACAAGGCCTAGCACATAGTAAGTGTTTATGTAAGGGTTAGCTATTATTATAATCACATCCAATATTTCCACTTGATTCTTTCAAAAATACACTGAGGATGGTAATACAAATACTATTATACCTATATTACAAAGGAAAAAACTGAAGCCCAGAGGGATTAACTGACTTGTCTAAAAATGATATAGCTAATAAAAGCAACAATGCCAAAACTCAAATGTATGTTGTCTAAGTTGAAAGCCAAAGCCATCTTTCCATTTTACTACACTGCCTTCTCAGGTGTATATTCTACTTCAAAGTCTACAATCCAATGAACAGACAATTTTCAGATGATGAAATTGAAACTATTACCACTCACATGAAAGAGTGTTCCAAATCACTATTGATCAGAGAAATGCAAATTAAGACAACTCTGAGATACCACTACACACCTGTCAGATTGCCTAAGATGACAGGAAAAAATAATGATGAATGTTGGAGGGGATGTGGGAAAACTGGGACACTGATGCATTGTTAGTGGAATTGTGAACAGATCCAGTCATTCTGGAGAACAATCTGGAATTATGCCCCAAAAGTTATCAAACTGTGCACACCCTTTGATCCAGCAGTGCTACTACTGGGCTTATACCCCAAAAAGATACTAAAGAAGGGAAAGGGACCTGTATGTGCCAAAATGTTTGTGGCAGCCCTATTTGTAGTGGCTAGAAACTGGAAAATGAATGGATGCCCATCAACTGGAGAATGGTAAATTATGGTATATGAATGTTATGTAATATTATTGTTCTGTAAGAAATGACCAGCAGGATGAATACAGAGAGGTCTGTGGAGACTTACAGGAATTGATGCTAAGTGAAATGAGCAGAACCAGGAGATCATTATATACCTCAACAACGATACTGTATGAGGATATATTCTGATGGAAGTGGATTTCTTCAACAAAGAGAAGATCTAATTCAGTTCCACTGATCAATGATGGACAGAAGCAGCTACACCCAAAGAAAGAACACTGGGAAATGACTTCAATCTGTTTGCATTTTTGTTTTTCTTCCTGGGTTATTTTTACCTTCTGAATCCAATTCTTCCTGTGCAACAAAAGAACTTTTCAGTTCTGCACACATATATTGTACTTAGGATATACTGTGACATACTTAACATGTGTGATGACCGCGTATTTTAAAATCAGCCGGAGTCAGGAATTCAGGTTAAGGGAAAATCTTCAATCTTTATTCTTTGTGGAGGTGAAGGGGGATCGCGATAGCAATGTGAGCAGCTGCGACAGGACCCAGCCAGTAGTCTCTCTCCCCTCTCTCTCTGCCCCTCTGCCTCCACCCACCAAAATCATCATTTCCTATACAGCACATCAGGACTTGCACAAAGAGTGGGCAGGGGACATTCTTTCTCCAAGCATATATATTAATAGAGTATGGTCCAATTACTATTTAGCCTCACGTGCTTGGGACCTCAGTGCATCAACTCGAGCTTCAGCCCATTACAAACATGTATAGGACTGCTTGCTATCTGGGGGAAGGAGGGAGGGGAAAAGTCGGAACAGAAGTGAGTGCAAGGGATAATATTGTAAAAAATTACCCAGGCATGGGTTCTGTCAATAAAAAGTTTTAATTATTTTAAAAAATTAAATTAAATTAAAAAAAAAAGTCCACAATCCAGAGAGCATCACTTTAATCTGAGTCTTCCTTCAACTTTGTCATTATAACGCATTAATTTGATTCCTAAATACTCTTTCCAAGAAGCATTTAAAATCAGTAAAAGTGTGGAGTTGCTAGATAAAGGGTATAACTGTTCAGGATATTGGAGTGTCCTTATGCAAATCACTAAGATTTTGGTGCTGGAAAGGAGATGGTGGAAATCACCAACTTCCTCATTTTTTATTCAGTTCAATTCAAAAAGCATTCATTCAACATCTACTATGTACCAAGAATTAAAGATACCAAGGTAAAAAGGAAGACTATCCCTACCCTCAAAAAAGTTATATTTTTACATTTTACAGGAAATTGAATTTAACTGAAGTAAGGCAGAGTTGCACAAAGTCATTAGCCTCATTCTTTTCCAAAGTCACTAAAGTCCAGTGGCAAAACAAGTCAGGACAACTGGTGAGAGTCCCAGGAAGGAGTGGATGACTCTAGTGTCCTCAATGTCTGACCAAGCCCTAAGCATTCCACAGCACCTGCTTCAGGAGGTTATTATTATTATTAGATTATTAGAACAAATTGTTCTCATCCGTCCATTTCACCAGAGGTAATTAGTCAACTTGGTTGAGTCTGTCTACTGAGACGGGTTTACTGGGGTGTGATCACTGCTGCATATGCTACAGCTTCTTAGCTCCACAGGTGAAAGTTGGGTGAAAGGTACAACAAAGGAGGAGGCTGATCAGCAGCTCTGGAAAAAAAGCTCAGCAAATCCTTATATCAAAGGCTTTAGTCCTCCCTGAATACCCCTTACATTTTTATAGAACCCACTCTACACAATTACAAGGTTATATGATGATCAATTGTGATGCTCTTGGCTCTTTTCAACTGAAGGAAGTGATTCAAGAAATTTCCAATAGATTTGGGATAGAAAATATCATCAACATTCAGAGAGAGAATATGGAGACTGAGAATGTGGATCAGAGAATAATACTTTCAACTTTTGTTGTTGTTTGTTGACTTGCCTGCTTATTTTTTTCCTTTATTTGTATTTTTTTTTTCATTTAGATCTGATTTTTCTTGTGTAGCATGATGAATATGGAAATATGTTTAGAAAAACTACTCATGTTTAACCTATTTCGGATTGCTTGCTATCTTGAAGGTAGAGGATAGAGGAGAGGGAGAAAGATTTGGAACAAAAGGTTTTGCAAAAGTAACTGTTGAAAACTATCTTTTCGTATATTTGAAAAGATAAAATACTATTAAAAATTTTTAAAAGATATCCATGAAGATAGTTGCCATTTATGAGTCAATATCTTCTTGCACAAGATGGAAAAAAAAAAGGGAAATTATGAAGAATTTAACAAGATCCTCTAAACCTGGGGCCCATGAATTTGGTTCCTTTAATTGTTTAGTAACTATTTCAGTGTAATTGGTTTTCTTTGTAATTCCCATATTTAATTTTATATATATAAAAAAAATTCTGAGTTTCATAAGTTTCAGCCTGCTTAAGGGGCACATGACTTTTTTAAAAAATGTTAACCAAAACACTATAATAACATGGATACTCTGTGACTTCAGTGTTAAGGTCAATACAGAGGAAAAGGGGTTTTTTAATTTTTTAATTTTATTTTTAATTTATGGGATAAAACAAGTATTTCCACAATATGGTACAATTTTTTTTTAAATTACACATGAAACTGCAAATCTATTATATACAATTTGCTAGTCCATTTAAATATATAATAAAATTATATTAAAAAAAATACAGAGTAAAAAAAAATTTTCCTGCTCTGAAGGAGCTCACAATTTAACTGAGGGAAGATAATATGTGTGTGTATAATATATGTGATAATATGTATACAGAATAAAATATAATCTTAGAGGGCAGGTATTAAGATCAAGAAGACTTGGAGAGGCAGCTGGGTGGATAGAGGACCAGAATTCAAATCTGGCCTCAGATACTTAACAACTTCCTAGTTGTGTGACCTTGGGCAAGTCACTTAATCCCAATTGCTGGCGTGCTGTGGGTTTGGGGGGAGTCATCTATTTTCTAACTCCTGGCATTCTTCTTACAGAAGGTGAGATTTTAACTGAGACTTAAAGGAAGGTAGGAAAGGCAGGACGCAGAGATGAGACCAGGATTCCAGGTAACAGGGATAGCCACTGAAAATGCCAGGAGTTAGAAAATAGATGATTCTTGTGAAAGGCACAGCAAGGAGGCCAGTGTCACTGAATCTCAAAGTATATAGAGAGTAGTAAGGTGTAAAGTTTTAAATAGCTGATTCAGCTGCCAGTGCTTGAGATGTTTCCAGACCATGCTAGCAATGTCACAGATCTAACCACAGCTTCCTCCTCCAAATGAACTCTACAAGACCACCAACTGAATAAGTCCTTGGTTTTCAAGAACACTGTTCTCCACATCTTGACTACCCTTTCCCAAAACTGATCTAATTCCTCCTCATTGGCTTCCCAAGTAACAAATATTCTAGTAGAATTGAGGAAGGAGTGCATACTAAGTCCATTTATTAAACACTGCTACAAGTCCCAGCATTAGTGATACAAGTGTGACAAAAATTTCTAATGAGGAAAACAACAATTAAATACACAAATCAGTATAATGTAGACATAAATAAATTTAAATAAAAATAAATATACAAATAATCCCCCCCCCCCAAAAAAAAAACTCTAAAACTCAGAGGCAATAAGATAAATGGTGTAAAAAAAAAATCAGTAACACTGGATGACTACTACTCAACCCAATATATAAATACTTATTCAAATCAATAACTATTTACTGAACAGCAATATATTCTCAGAATCTTTCCTCAAAAAGATTATTTCTAATTGCAAAAATAATGTATTTACAGAAGAACAGTTACTTATAATACAACAAAGTATGTTCTAACTATCCACACAATAGTTGACTGGAATAATTAAATATAAAGCTCTCCAAAGAACTGAAAGGTCATAGTGGACATGAAACAAATTATGAAGAAAATCGGGGAAGTTAGGGTTAAAGGTAGTGTAGAATGAGGTGATTCTGGACACAGGGCACATAGCATTAGCAAAGATGAGAACAATACTCAGTCTAACTGGGAGACATCTCAGTTTGGCTAGAATGGGGGGAAACTGAGTTTCATTGAGCTCATGGAAGGAAATGTGAATGCTAGGCTGAGTCTGGACTTCATCCCTCATGGAATAAGGAATCCACAAAAGCTTTTAAACAAAAGTGTGCTGGAAGAAATTTTTTTGTTTGTTTTATATTGGTATTAAGTGACTTGCCCAGAGTCACACATTTAGTATCTTAAATAAAACTTGAACTCAGTTCCTCCTGAATGGAACTGATTGGATGAAGTATTTCTCAGAATTGAGGCATATGAGTCCTATTTCCAAAACTGAGAGACTGATTGGACTTTGGACTCTGGACCCAGGAGGGACCCTGGGGGGTCATATGATCTCTGGAGGATGAGATCTTGAACCCTGGGATGCAGAAAGTTAGTAAAGTTGCAGGAAGTGACATGACCTGTGGGAGGCAGACAATATCAGTGACCATTGGTCAAGGATGATTACATCCTTTTAGTCTATCCAATGAGAAGGCCCAGTCTTTTGCTTTTAAATCCAGGACAAGCAGGAAGCTGGCCAGCTTCCAGGATCACATGGCAGGAGTTGGGATAGTTCCCAGGTATGTCTGGGCCTCTTTCTGCAGGGATTAAATATATGCTCTCTCTTTATACCTGAAGATCTCTCTGATTAGTTAATTTGGGAAAGGTAGTCTAGCACTCGTCCCACATACTCCTGACTGCAGGGCTTAGTGCTCTATCCACTGCACCACCTAATGGCCCCCATAAGGGGTGTTTTAAGAAAATTAATCCACATACTCCTGACTGCAGGGCTTAGTGCTCTATCCACTGCACCACCTAATGGCCCCCATAAGGGGTGTTTTAAGAAAATTAATCTAGTAAAAAAAAGTCAGCAAGTATTTATTAAGTACCTACATTTTGAGGAATTCCTTATAGGTCATAGGTCCCTGATTAAAGATTTACAATCCTAGGAAAAAAGTGGGATTAGGGGAAGGGGGTTTGGATTCCAAGATAAATTCCTCCAGGGCAGGGCCTACCTTTTACTCTTCTCTACATCCCCAGTCCAGCATATAAAGACTTAATAAAAGCTTACTAACTCACCAATCCATGACTAGGCCTTGGGGGGAAGTCAGCCCAAGGTAAGCAGCACTGGGAAATGAAGCAATCAGGAAAGAGGTTTAAACTAGGAATGAAACAGCACGAGCAAAAAGGGGCCTTGAAGGCTATTTATTCCATCATTTTACAGAAGAAAATAAAGGCCAGAGAGTTTATTTGCTTTGCCCTAAGGTCACACAGTAAACTATAACCAGATCTTTAACACAAGTCCCTTAAGTATTCAGCCTTCCATACCACTCAGGAGAGTGATGTAAAAGACTTGTTTCCTGAGTGACAGGAAGTCATTCTGTCAGAGGGAATCTATTCCATTATCTTTTTATTTATATTTTTATTATGGACTGGAACTACTTTCACTACTATATTACAGATAACTCCAAATAAGGAAATTCCCTACCACTAAAGCAGGGCTATATATTTGCTTTGCAACATTTAGCCTTAGAGAATTACCTCGGGCACTGAAAAAGTAAGGGACTTATCTGTTAGAGTACTCCTATTGAAGGAAATTCCTCCCAATAATAGCATGTACCTTCTCCAGAATTTAGGGAATTGGAGGAGTATATGGAGCATTCAAAAAACGAATTTTTGCCCCAGGGTCACAAAGCCAGTATGTTAGAAGTGAGATTTAACTCCATATCTTCCTGGTTTATTAAGTTATCTATCTCTCCACTATACCCTGATGCTTCTCAGGCACTCCATTTCCAAATAAATTTACCATAAATTATATTCAAACATCTTCCAGCAATGTTAGAGAGAAAGGGGTTGGACTGTTACATCCCATATTGAGGAACCTTCCAAATCCATGATCCTAAAGGCCCTATCCTTACACTTTGAAACATGAGATAGTGCCTCTCTACTCTGAAAGCAGAGCCCAACTTTAACATAAAGCTAAAAGTCAAGAAATAAATTGGAAAAAATGCAAAAACAACAAAAAGAACCTGACCATTAAAAAGTTACTATATTGCTAAGGAAAATCAAGACACTAACTCAGAAGAAAAGTAGGCAAAAAAAGCTTCAAGTAAATCCTGAAAGAAAACAATGTGAATTGAAAACAAACCCAATAAGAACTCCCAGAAGAGTATAAAAAGGATTTTAGAAACCAAATAAGAAAAACAGAGGAAAAATTGGGAAAATGAATGAAAATTATACAAAAAAAAAATTATGAGAAAGTCAACAACTTAGAGGCACTAAAAAGCAATGAAGGAAAGAAAATCTTAAAAAGTAGATAGTCAAATGGGGAAAGAAGTACAAAAATTCATTTAAGAAATGATTTTTTTTAAAAAGGTAAAATTGGCCAAGTGGAAAAAGTACAAAAGCTCACTGAAGAAAATAATTTCTTAAAAATTAGAATTGGACAAATGGAAGCTAATGACTCCAAAAGACATCAAGAAACAAGAAAACAAAATCAAAGTAATATTTTTTTAGAAATAAAATATGAAATTCCCCATTGAAAAATAATCTGGGAAACAGATCAAGGAGAGATAATGTAAGAATAACTGGAGTATCTCAAAGCCATGATCAAAAAAGAGCCTGGCAAGAAGACAATATACAATGATCAATTCTGATAGATGTGGCTCTCCTTCAACAATGAGATGATTCAGACCAATTCTGATGATCTTGTGATTAAGACAGCCATCTACATCCAAAGAGAAAAATGTAGGAACTTAATATGGTTCACAACACAACATTTTTTATGTTATGTTGTCCATGTTTGCTTGCATTTCATTTTCTCTTTCTTTTTTTTTTATTTGATTTTTCTTGTATAGAAAGATAATTGTATAAATATATACACATATATTGAAATTAAAATATATTTCTACAATGCTTAACATAATATTGAACTACTTGCCATCTAGGGGAGGGGGTAGAGGAAGGAGGGGAAAATTGAACCACAAAGTTTTGCAAGGGTTAATGTGGAAGAATTATCCATGCATATGTTTTGAAAAATAAAAAACTTTAAGAAAAAACAAAAGAAAAAAGAAAAGATCCTGGACATTATGCTTAAAGAAATGATCAAGGAAAATTTCCCTGATATCCTAAAACTAAAGTGTAAAACAAAAATTGAAAGAATCCACTAATCACCTCCCGAAAAACATCCCAAAATGAAAACTCCCAGGAATATTATAACCAAATTCTAAAAGTCCCAAATGAAGGAGAAAATAGAGCAAACAGTAGAAAGAAACAAGTCAAATTTTATGAAGTCACCATCAGAATCACATAAGATTTAACATCAAATTAAAACTTGAGTGGATGGGGCAGCTACTTGGTGTAGTGGATAAGTGGAGTACCTGAAGTCAGGAGGACCTGATTTCAAATCTGTCCTCAGACACTTAACACTTCCTAGCTGTGACTGGGCAAGTCACTTAACTCCAATTGCCTCAGGGAAAGAAAGGGAAAAAAAAAAAAAAAAAAAAAAAAAAGATGGGAGGCAAAGGAACTATGATTACAACCAAAAATAATCTAACCACCAAAACTTTATCCTTTAAGGGGAAAAAATGGATATTTGATGAAATAAGGGACTTTCAGGTTTTCCGATAAAAAGACCAGAACTGAATAGAAAATCTGATGGTCAAATACAAAAGTTGAAAACTTAAAAAGATAAATATGAATGAGAAATTATAAAGGATTCAGTTAAAGTTAAATTGTTTACACTCAAATAAGCAGAACCAGGAGATCATTATACATTTCAACAACCAATACTATATGAGGATCAATTCTGATGGAAGTGGCTATCCTCAACAATGAGAGGATCCAAAATGAACAGAAGAACCAGTTACACCCAGAGAAAGAACATTGGGAAATGAGTGTGAACCACAACATAGCATTTCCACTCTTTCTATTATTGTTTGCATTTTTGTTTTTCTTCCCAGGTTACTTTTACCTTTTCTAAATCCGATTTTTCTTGTGCAGCAAGATATGTATGCATATATTGTATTTAACATATACTTTAACCTATTTAACATGTATTGGACTACCTGCCATCTAGGGGAGGGGGTAGAGGGAAGGAGGGGAAAAGTTGGAACAAAAGTTTTTGCAAGGGTCAATGTTCAAAAATTACCCATCTATATATTTTGTCAATAAAAAGCTATAATTAAAAAAAAATATATTTACACTCCTATATGGGAAAATGATACCTCTAATTCCTAAAAACTTTATAAGAATTAGGACCATTAAAAATCAATTTAGACAAGAGCACAGTTGTGAATTGATAATGGGAAGATTTTTTTTTTAATAAAATAAAATTACAGAATGAAAATGAAGGATGCTGTGGGAGAAGGAGGAAGAAAGTGGTAGAATGGCAGAAATTATCTCACATAACATTAAAGAAGTGTGAAAAGAAAAATGTACAGCGTAAGGGAAGATAGAGGGTGGAAGGGTGGAACAAACCTTGACTCAAGACTTTTGAGGGAAAGAATACATAGAAAGAGAAAGTTAAAAATGGGAAAAAATAGTTAAGAAGTTACTAATCATAATTGGGAATATGAATAGGATGAACTCACCCATAAAATGAAAGCAGTAAAATGGAGTGAAAACCAGATTCCAACAAAATACTGTTTAAAAGAAACACGTGAAATAGAGACAAAGTAAAAACAAGGTGTTGGAACAGAATCTATTATGTTTCAACCAAGTTTAAAAAAAAAAAAAGCAATCAAGATCTCAGATAAAGCAAAAGTTTTGTCTTATTTTAAAAAGTAAGTAACTACATTTTACTAAAAAGGTACAACTGACAATGAAGTAATATCAATACTAAATACACACACACACACACACACACACAGTATCCACATTCCTAAAGATAAAGCTAAATGAGTTACAGTAAGAAACAGCAACACTATAGTAGTAGGGAACCTCAACTGTCCCTTCTCAGAATTAGATAAATCCAAACAAAATAAACAAGAAGTTAAGACAACTAAAATTTAGAAAAGTTAGAGATGATAGGCCTCTAAAAAAAACTGAATGGGAATAGAAAGAAGTATGCATTTTTCTCCACATCTTTATAAAAACTGACCAGTTTTAGGGTATGTAGTAGGACATAAAACCTCACAACTTAAATGAAGAAAAGCAAAACTGTTTAATGCATTCTTTTCAGACCATAATGCAATAAAAATTACATGCAATAAAGGGCTATAGAAACAGGTTGAAATTAGCTGAAAAATTGGAAACTAATTAATTGGAAATTAATCACATCCGGCAAGCAACTAAAAAAAAAAAAAAAAGCTAAAAAAAGGACAAATTAAAAGTCCCTAAGTAAACACCAAATTAGACATCCTGAATATCAAAGGAGATTAATAAAACTGACGACAAGAAAACCATTGCATTATAAATAAAAGTAGAAGCTGATTTTTATGGGGGGGAGGGGAGAGATAAATCACTGGTTATTTTCATTAAAAATAAAATAGCAAATTACCAGTATCAAAAATAAAAATGGCAAACTCACTACCAATGAAAAGCAAATTAAAGCAATTATTAGAAACTATTTTGCCCAATTATATGCTAACAACCAATAATCTAAGTAAAACAGATGAATAAACCAACAACAAAAATATGAATTGCCCAGATTAAGAGAAGAAATGGAATATTTAAATAACCTTATCTTTAAAAAGAAATTGAAGGGCAGCTAAATGGCACACTGGATAGAGTACCACCCCTGAAGGCAGGAGGACCTGAGTTCAAATCTGGCCTCAGACATATAACACTTACTAGCTATGTGACACTGGGCAAGTCACTTAACCCCAACTGGAGGGAGGGAGAGAAAGAAAGAAAGAAAATGAACAAGCTCCTAAGAAAAAATTCTCAGGACCAAATGGACTGATAACAAATTCTACAAAAACAAATTAAAAGAACAATTTCTATACTATAGAAACTATTTGGAAAAGTAGGCAAAGGAGTTCTATCAAATTCCTTTTATGACAAAAATATAGTATTGATACTTAAAACTTTCCTTAACTTAAGTAGTATCTGTCTAAAATAGAATATTTTCTGTAATGGGGATAAGATAGAAGTAGCCTTTCCAATAAGAGCAGGAATGAAGCAACAAAGTCTTTTATCACCATTATTATTCAATATCACACTAGAAATGCTAGCTGTAGAAATAAGATAAAAACAAGAAATTGAAGGAATTAGAATAGGCAATGAGGAAACAAAACTATTACTTTGCAAATAATATAATGGTATACTTGGAGAATCCTAGATGTAGTGTTCTTTTTGGTTTTCTGGAGGTCTTTGGAGCAGCCTTCTTTTCAGTAGAGTAACCACCACAAGAACAGCCAGGTGTTAAAGTCCAAAAGTCCAAAAGTCTTTATTGTATACTTTGCCTGTCAGCTAGCTTTCTCGTGGCCTTCAGAGGGGACTTGGTTTCAGTGGAGAAAATACAGGAGGAGAGCCTGCCATCACGGTGGTGAGATAGAGTGAATGAATCTGTTTCTCAGTCCCCCAGGAGAGCCACCAGGAGCCTAACCAAAGATGGAATTGAATCTCATCCAGTCCTTGCTGACTGTTATATACTCCATTATCATAGGTGTGAATCTTGTGGAACTATATTAAGTACATGTACTGAACTAGGGAACTGTTAAGCACCATGTAAAACGAGATAACTGTTGTCTTTATCAATTCCATTGCCTTACCACCTTGTAAGAATCCTTGTTTCAAGTACAAGAGTTCTGACCCATAACACTAGAATCAACTAAAACACTAGTTGAAATTATTAACAACCACAGTATGCAGAACCAGGAGAACATTGTATATAATAACAGCAATATTACACAAAAATGAATGACTAAGCTGTTCTCAATAATACAATAATATATGGCACTTCCACAGAACCAAGATGCAAAATGCTATCTGCTCCCAAATTAAAAACTAGGGGAATCTCTATGCAGATGAAAGCATACTTTTTAAACTTTCTTTCCTTCTGGTCTTTTTTAGTCTGTTTTCTTTTGCAACACAGCTAATAAGAAAATGTTTTTTGTATGACTACACAGGGATAATCTATATCCGATTTTGTCATTAAAGTTATTTGCCCTGTCAAGAAGGAGGTAGGGGAGGAAAGGAAGGAAAAAATTTGTAATTCAAAACTTATTTTAAAATGTTATATAAAATTTTCTACATGTAAATGAGAAAAAAAGATGGTTTGAAAAGATGGTTTGTGTGAAGAATAGCTAGTAAAAATACAATCCTAAATCATTCTGCCAACAAAGATGCTCAAGAATGCTAAATGCAAACTAAATTAATAAAGTTCCAACATTTGACATTGTTCAGGTACTGGCAATGCTAATGAACAGGGAAGTTTTTGCTGACTCAGAACAGTTACTAGAAGACAGAACAGTAGAGAAGAATAAAGCAGTGTTTTTCCTACCTCCCTCTATAAGGAAAAAGGATTAATCTAATGCTCTCAAATTTAGAATTTCTCCCTAATCTCCACAGCTAAACTCTGATTTGTCTTGGTGCTTTGAGTCAGCACACTGGGGTTGTTAGAAAGGGGATTATGAGGAAAACTATAAAATAGAGAGAAACCTCATTGAAGGCTATCAAAATTGGTAGAATATACACACTCTACCTGGGAGTTCTAAAAGCACAAGTGACAGATATTTGTTCAGAATACAATCCCCAAGTCTTCAAGAAGCAAAAGGAGGAAGGTGCAAAGTTCAAACACTGAGTAAGAGGATAAGGTAATGTGTAAAAAAACAAACAGAATATCAACAAATACTTAGCAAGCACTAACTATGTACTAGGCAGTGTGATAAGCACATTGAAATAAGCCTTCTCTTGGCTTGTTCACAATTTATTTTATGTACATTGAGAAATCACATGTATGTTTATTAGCATATACAATTTCTTTACTTTTGTTGTTGTTGTTACAAGTTAGGACCATATATGTTGGACTATGTAGGGAACTCCCAGTAGTAACTGTCCCTTCTGAGCAACTTGGAGACGAGAATTCCTAGCATATAGTACTATAAGCATGAGTAACTACCCAACCTCAGCCAAAAGCAGAAATTCATACTAGACCAAATACGAGAAATTACAGTTAAATGTATTTTTCTATTCCAGGAATGGGCAAAAAAGTCAGACACCTGCCTATGGACAAAAGGAAAAGAGGCCAACAGCAAACCAAGCCTATTGCTTCCCAGGGTGACCAGAAAGACCAGAGACCAGACAACTAAAGATCCGTGTAGACTGCAAGGTTCTCTGTCCAAACCAAGAAAGAGTGTAGAACAGGAAAGGCTTCATGTAGGAGGTGATACATAAGTACGACTGAGTGGCTAAAGATTCTCAGAGCAGAATAAAGAGGTGTTTTAGACAAAAGGACCAACCCATACAAATGCTGAATGTGAAGCAGGTCAGACTAGAGAGCACAATAGTAGAATAATAAGTAAAAAGCCTGGAAAGGCAGGTAAAGCCAAGCTTCGAAGGGCTTTAAAATGATTGTGAAGAATATGCTGGTGCCTAAAGGCAAAATAAAACTACCTGGAGCTTATTACACAGGAGAGTAACATGTTCAGGCCTCATACTCATAGACTCATAGAGATAACTATTTCTGACTTCAGGCCCAATACTGGACGCATTTTGACACTTTGCTCATTCTGCATAAGAATGCAGAGGATCATCTGAAAAGAAAAGAGACTCAAAGTAAGGAGATCAACTGGGATGCTACTGCAAAAGTCTGGGCAAGAAGAGATGAGGACCAGAACTGAGGTGATGGCCAATACGGGTCAAGCAGAGAGAAGGCAAGAAGATAACCCAGATAGTCTTTCCTAATTTCACAAGATATAAAGTAGAAGCAGAATTGACCCAGCAATAGAAAAAGGGATCAAAACTCCTAGTCTTCCTCAAATAATCCAGACAGATCGAGTAAATATGAGCAAGTTATGCTCCCACTTTAAGCAAACTAAGTATCTGATAATTCAGATTTGCAAAACTGATTAAAAAAAAAACTTTCAAGTACCCTAAACACAAATCTTTTTAGAAATATTTTAAGTACATCAAACACTTGTAGTCTAAATATGTAGTAATGTACATAATGTAAAAGTATGGATACAATTAATTACATCATACATGTATATATATATATATATACATATACATACATACACACACATATATATATATACACACATATACATACATACACACAAATATATATATATACACACATATACATACATACACACACACACACACACATATATCTATCTATATACATATGTATGTATAGTACCTAGCACTGTGGGAGACCCAAATGCATAAGACATTATCTGTTGTTATGGAAAAGTATTCTAGGATCAAACTCCAGCTCTATTTATTGTATCACCTATATGACATTGGAGAAATAACCTCATTTGTCCAGGCTTCATTTTCTTCATCTGTAAATACTCCTTGCATTCCAGAAGTTGTCTTCAAGGGTAAACCCAAATTCCTCCTTCTATAAGTGGTCTTTAGTCATCCCCATCTGCCACTAGAACCATTCCTTCAGAAATTCTCTTCTATCAACTTTGTAGTTAGATATATTATTTTCCTATCTCCCTCAACATCTCAACTGACTAGGGCAAGAGCAATGAATGAACAAGAAATGCTGTGTTTGCCTTTCTTTGTAACCCCCCCTGCTTGGTACAGCAATGGGCACTTTGTTGTTACAGTTCAATTATTTCAGTCATGTCTAATTCTTCCTGACTCCATTTGAAGTTTTCTTGACAAAGATACTGCACTGGTTTGCCATTTCCTTCTCCAGCTCATCTTCGAAAAGAGGAAACTGAGGCAAATAAGGTGAAGTGATTTACCCAAGTTCACACAGCTAGTGTCTGGGGGCTGGATTTGTACTCATAGAGGTGACTATTTCTGACTTCAGGTCCAATACTGGATGCACTTTGACACTTTGCTCATTCTAAGTGGCCAGCAATAGGTCCTAAGTCAAATCACATTTGGTCCTTGTTTGGGTCCTGATTGACACAAATTGAATGTAAATAGCAACAATTTTTAATTTGACCAGAAACCTTGTGAATCTTCCCCTTCCAGATTCATTTACTTATTTATTTAGATTTTTTTTTGGGGGACTAGGTGAAAAAGGAGATTCTTTGCCTCAATTGCTATCTAGCCTTAATCAATGAATGGGTGCAGCCTCAATCAAACTGAGACCTGTGGAAGACCTTAGCTTAAAAAGGCCAAGATTTCCCACTGCATCCAAGGCCATCTCCAGTCTTCCTGATCTATGCCTGGCTCCAGTACCCAAATGACTCTGGAAGGGAAAGTGAGGCAGGTGGCCTTGCACAACCCTCCCTCACTTAAATCCAATTCACTTGGGTGTCATCAAATCCCTTCTCTGATGTCATGGACCTCTTCCAGAACAAAGGACAAAACAGCAGCAGCAGGCAAGACACATAGTAAGTGCTTCATAAAAACTAATTGAAAGTAAAGAAAAGCCAAGAAAACAATATACTCAATCATAGTGAAGTAAATGAAAAAGAAAAACCACAATAGAAAATGTAGTTACAAAAGAACAATGAACAAGCTTAGCTTCAAAGAGATATGAGAAAACATATGCCTCCCTCTTTTACAAAGGTGTGAAGTGCACAGGTGTGCTGTTGAGATTCAATCCTGGGCAAGAAGAAATCAGCACTTACCTGCTGAATGCAGAAGCAGGAGGACAGGGAAGCTGCTTGCTGGCTGTGGACATTTAAAAGAAGATGGAGTCCTTGATTTGAGGCTCCAGGTCAGAGAGGAACACTTAAGGAAGATCAGAAATCAGAGACATCATCCACCCCCCACCCATCCCCACCTCAGGACTAGAAATAATTACACTATTAAGTTTTTACTTAAATTTAAAAAAAAAAAAAAAAAAAAAGAGCAATGGAGAATGGATCCAACCATAGAAAATTATTATGGGAATATGGGAATAGAGAAGACCAGGTTCATCTTTAGAGAAGGACATACTGAAGTTAAAAAAAAAAAAAAAAAAAAAAAAGCTTCCCCTAACCCAAAGAGTAACATTAAATGACTACCTACCCAAAAAGAATTTATAGAAAATTAAAAAAAAAAAAAGAGTAACAGCAAAAAAAAAGAAAAAGAAAGAAAAGAAAAAAGAAAGCTCAGATGAGATTGAGCAAGAACTTTTAAAAATCCAAGATTATGAAAAAAAAAAAAAAAAAACCATCAACCAACTAGAAAAGGAAATCCAGAGTCTTAAGAAAAGCACTCTTTGAAAATTAGAATTTGAGCAAGGGGAAGCCAGTAAAGTCATAGAGAGACCAAGAAATAATAAAATAAAATATAAAGAATGAAAAAATAGGTGAGAATGTAAAACATCTTAAAAAAAAAAAAAAAAAACCAAGAGATAGAGCAGGTCAAGAAGAAAAAAATATATAATATCTGAAAACCAAAAGAAGAACCTTGATAGAATATAAAAAAAATAATTAAAATTTTCAGAAGTGATAGAACAAGAAGATAAAGTAGAAATAGAAAAATTTCACTGATCACCACTTCAGAGATCTGACAAGAAAAACACAGAAATATCATTGCTAAATTTCAAAGCCCCCAGATCAAAGAGAAACTTATAGAAGCAACAAAAAGTAAATAAGATTCAAATATGTTGGAGCTACAATATAAATCGCACAAGATTTATCAGCAGCTACAATAAAAGAAACTACAGGTCATGGAGTACTGTATATCAACAATCAAAAGAACTAGGGTTGCCGCCAAAAATACTTTATCAAGCAAAGCTAAATATAATACCGAATGAAAAAAATGAGTATTTTATAAGATTTTGTCTCAAACAAAACTAGTTCAATAGAAAATTTAACATATAAAGCCAACAAAGACAAATTTCAAGGGACTCAATAAGGACAAATTGTGTTTTATAGATGGAAATAAGCCACATGACTACAAACATTAGTAATCGGGTAGTCCAAAAGATTGGGGTAGAACTGAGTATGGTATAACTAAGCAGCAAAATCCATCTATCTAAGAAAAGGCAAAAATGCGATATAAATGAGGTGATAACAAGAACTAACACAGAGAATTTAGATAGTGGAGGAGGGCTGATGGTACTGAAAACCTGCTCACATCAGGAATGGGTTAAAGAGGGCAAGGAAATGCCCAAGCATGCACTTCTCCCTCAAGGAGGGCTTAACATCTTCCAAAATCTACACAGAAATAAGGGAGGAGTAAATAGGATTCGGTATAAAAAGTATCAACAGGACTGGGAAATGGTGTGGATTAATGGGAGGGGAAGAGTGGAAATAGGTGTATAGATTAATAGAATTGGAGGGAGGAAGGGATCTATGGGATGAAGGGCTGGTAGGGAGGTTAAATAATAGCAAGACAGTTAATACACTGTAAAACAGAAGAGTTAGTAGAGATAGGAAATAAGAAATATACATAAACATAATAACAATGATCAGGAGTAGAATTTATTAGAAAAAAAAATATGACTAAACTGGGCATCGAGGTGGTACAGTGGATAGAGCACCAGCCCTGAAGTCAGGAGGACCTACATTCAAATCTGGTCTCAGACACTTAACACTTCCTAGCTATGTGAGCCTGGCCACCTGCCTCAGAAAAAAAAAAAAAAAAAAAAGACTAAATCAAGAAAGAAATCTACATTACATGTCAGCTATATTATTTTAGATATATGTGTATATAGGTATGTGTGTGCTGGTTTATGTATGTGTTTATATGTATATTATATTTTATGTATGTGTGTATATACATACATACATATATATTTATATATATACACATACATGTGTGTACACCCAAAAATACATCTGTGCTTAACTGCAGCCTGCTTTTGGGGTGGGGGGGAGAAGAAAGGGAAAGGAAAGGTAGGGAAAAAAAAAAAAAGAAAGTAAAAAGTACACAGCAGAGAACAAAAGAAACCTTACAAGGAAGCAAAGAAAATATGGACAGTTATGAATATGATCTTTTATTATTATATATATACTTTCTTAAAATAGAAATTTATTGTTACATATTTTGAAAACTCCCCAATGTCCTGCTAGGCACTTGACAATGTTTTTCAGTGGTTTTTTTTTTCCTTTTCTGTCTTTCTTTTCCTATTTTTTTTCTTATTTTGCATTTAAGTTTTAAATAAATAAATACATTTTTAAAAGCCTACTTACTTCCTCCTCCCCCCTCAGCCAATATGCCAATTTCATAGAATCCTGAAATGTATACATTGGGAGGAACCTAAGATCACTTAGTTCAACCACTTGGTTTTATAAATGAGGAAATTAAATGACTTGTCCTGGATCATGCCATTAGATGGTGATATAAGGCCAGGATTAAAATCCAAATTTTTTTCTTACACTTTAATTACCCAAGAAACCCATAAAGACTTTTTTTTTTTTTAACTTACAAAGCTTGTTCCATTCTCAAAACTGTATTACATATTACATTGCTTGAAAAGCAATGGTTCTATTTTCTTGAAAAATAATCAACCAACCTTGGAGAACACTCTTTTGCTCTTAAAAAAGATCCCAACTATAGGCCAGAATGAAAAATTCAAACCCTTAAGACCAAAAGGAAAGGGAAAATGGGGAGAAAAACAAACAATTCTTTATTCTCTTATTCTTTATCTTTATCTCTTATTCTCATACTTTATTCTCTTATTCATTCCATATTTAGAGTCTAAAATGCAGAAAAACACAACATTCACCTCACAAAGAAATTCCTTACCAAGCAATCCTTCTTCTCATACTGAAATTAAAAGTAATACCAACTGAATCTTATCTACTACTGAAAGATTTGCAAAGTATTATGTCGACACTATCTCATTAGTCGATCTTTACATCAACTATGGTATATTATTTCCAACAATTTATAACTACTTTACAGTTAAGAAAAATGAAATAATTAAACTTAGCCCCACCAAATACAAAACCATTACTCAAATCGAAGCACTCATAATCTATTATAATTCATCATTGAAAGGTCAAAAGACCAGGATTCTAATCTCTACCATTAATGTGCTATGGGAAGTCACTTCTATGATCTATTTCCTCCTTCAGAAACTTTATCAAACTACATAATCTCGGAGGCCCCTTTCTAGATTTAAAAGTCTATGAGTCTAAATTCTATAGAATGCTGCAACAGTTCTTATCTTCCCAATTAGACAAATTTATTTTCAAGAACTGTCTTAATCAATCAATAAACATTAAGCATCTACTATGTACCAGGCACTATGCTAAGTGCTGGGATGAAAAAGAGACCAAAAACAGTCTCTGCCTTGAAGAAGCTTACAATCTAATAGAGACAACATGCAAATAAATATACACAAAGCAGGGTAATATACAGAATACATATATAGGATAAATAGGAAATATTTAATACATGAAAAATGCTAGAATTAAGAGGTTTGGGAAAGTATTTTTAACAGACAGGATTTTTAGATGGTACTTAAAGGAAGCCATGAAAATCAGTAGGTGGAATTAAGAACATATTATATGTCCCAGGCACTAGTGATACAAGTATAATTTGGTTTCTCTTCTCATCATTAAATGATGGAAACAATTACACAAATAAGTGAATACAACTTAATCACAAAGTAAATAAATATAAATGTCTAACTAGTTTTCCTTCTTTCAGTAGAAAAATAGAAGACTAGAATATGGTACACAAAGTCATTAGTAGTTAAAAATCAATTTTGCTTAACTCTCTTTTTGTTGTTATAAGGGAAAACTGGACTGGGAGAAGGGAAAGGAACAGGTCTATACCAGTAAATGACTACTGTAAGAACAAAAAGGCATCAATAAAACCTTTAAAATAATATGGAGGGGAGGAAGGGGAATGAAGCTAGGTAGCACAGTGGACTAACCCAAATTGCCACCAAATAAATAAATAAATGGTATTATTCTCCTGCACTATAAGGTCAACTGAAGAAGCATTTCTATTGCATTTTAAGCAAAACACACCACTTTCCTCACATCTCCATTAGATAAATGGTTAGGTATTATTTTCCCTTTAAAGGGAAGGAAGCACACAGACTATTAAGTGATTTGCCCAGTCCCCCAACTAGAGGCAGAGTCAAGATTTAACTCAAGAATTCTTAGAAAATCTAATAGATTGGTATTTTTTACCCAAGACTTTATTTCCTTGCTAAAACTAGAAATGTTCCCAAATGCTGAGTGGACTTTCTTTTCCCCTACTACCCCAGCTCATGCTATCCCCATTTTAAAAGGAAAAAAATCTTTACCTAAAGAGCTAAGCTAGCACAACTGCTACATTAGCTCACTCAAGAGAGCCAATCAAAAAATAAATAAATAAATAAAAATAAAAAGGAAAACTATTTCAGAGACCAGAACAAAATCAATTTCCAAAACCTCCCCCCTTTCCCCAGAAAGGCCAGCCCAAGATAAAAGAATTAGCATTACAAAAAGCTGTCCTCAACCCACAGGTTCAGCAGGTGGCTGTCCTTTATCATAATTGAAAGCACATGGTTTTAAGGACAAACTGAGAATATTACAATATATCACGTGCCATAAATTAGTTTTTAAAAACTTCTTCAGCAAATATACAAATGCACCCCTAAGAATATAAAGTACATTATTTATAACCTGCTTATAACTTCCACCATTATTGTGAGCCAATTTTTTTTTTTAAATTTATTGACTAGATATAACAATCTGAACAGGCACTAAAAGAGAGGGGGAGTAGTTTTCATTTTGAGCATCATCCAAAACACTCATAACAGAACCTGAAATTCATAGTTTTTGCCAAAATTTAAAGATTCTTTTTATATTCCCTTCCTTTTATTTGGAATTAAATTCTTAAATTATAAGTGAATACCAAAACATTCAACAAAATGAACATTTCAAATAGATGTCAATTCCCAAAAGAAGTAAGTGAACTCTATGCCAGGGACTATGATAAGAGCAGAGAGAGCACTGGACTTGGAATCAAGAGGGCTTGGCTTCAACTCAGGTCCTGCCCTACCCACTGTGCCTATCCAGCAGCCCTTCAAAGTACAGACCGCATTTTAAGGTGCTGCAATTTACATCTTCGGAGCACTTAGCCCAATAGAATACAGAATCCTTGATGAACTGATTGAACCATGCTTTGCTACAATGATGAGAACACAGGCCTCGGGAGTCCATTGTCCAGGTCTTGAAAGTACCATTTAATAGCTGCATGAGCTTGGCTAACTAAGTCTCTTCATCTGAATCTCTCTTAGTCCACCTCTAAAACTGGGATAATCCTTCTACTCACAGGTTATGTTGGGAAACAAGAGATGCCTACCAGGCCAGCCATTAACCACAGCTTTCAGCAAGACCCACCTACTGTAAAGATTCCCAAATAAAGAAACTAAAGGGGGAAAAAACAGTTATTAGAAAGAAAAAAAGAACAATTCAAGTCTGCTTTAGATTTGTAAGTACAAAATCAAGCCCTCACCTAAGGCTAGAAATTATACAAAGTGTCTACTCCATAAACTCTATTTAATCTGATAATAAACTAGGTACTCTTTAGCTACAAATACAAAATGACATAGGGTAAACATCATAAAAAAGTATTAACCAACATTTCTCAAATCTTAAATGATTGCAAGAAAACCTAAAAACTCTTTTGCTAAAATAGATAGATATAGATATAAATAAAGGGTCTAGGCCCATACCAAAAATGGTCCCTTAAGAGTATTATGTGAGAATTCCATAGTAACAAAATAACAGATAACATTTATAATGCTCTTTAAGATTAGCAAAGCACTTTACAAATAATTTCATTTTAACCATATAACCATCCTAGGATGTAGGTATTATTACTATTCCCATTTTGCCGATAGGATACTTGAAGCAGAATTGCCCAGTCATATAGCAAATAACTGCCTGAGGAAGAATATGAATTCAGCATACTATCCATCCACTGTATTACTTTTAAAAGACCATATAACATGCTTAGTGATTAATATTAATGCATCCACATACCCTTTCAAGGTACCTAGAAAATGCAATCTATGCATTACATTTTCATGCTTTCAATGGGAAGCTCTTGTTTTTGCAATTCCAGCATCTAAAGAGTCAGAAGGGACGTGTGACTTCATCTTTTCTAACCAGTCTGTGAGCCAGAAATCCTTTCTAAGACATTATCAACAAGTGGTCATTCAGTCTTCATTAATCTTAAGAAAGGGAAAACCCACAACCTCCCCAAGCACACATTACACTTTTGGACAGTTCTGAATGTGAGCAGATGTTCCATCAGCCTCTGCACAGCACCTAGTTCTAACCCATGGGACTAAGTTGACCAAGGCTATCCCCTCTTCTACATGACCATCCTTCAAACAGATGAAGGGAGTTATCTTATCTACTAAACTCCTCTCCCCCCAGCTCCAATCTTCTCTTCTGGCTAAACACTCCACAGTCCCTTCTTTCTCCCAATCCTTTTCTCCAGTTCTCGCTCATCAAACCTGCCTCACCTCCCTGGGAGACACTTCAATTGGTCAATGTCCTTCCTAAAATGTGCCACCTAGACATGAATACAACAACAGATCTGGCCAGGAGAATGCGCCTCCATGTCCTGGACATTGCGCCCCTCTAAACATAGTCTATCTGAAGTCTAGTGCCTAGCTACACACTCCCTTCAAGTTTCAAAAGCTTGCTTTCTGGGGGGGAAATGAACCTGAAGGAGCAGTGCCAAATGAAATCCATGCCATCCCTGAACACAGAATGACACACCACAGGGCTTTTTTACACAAGGTGAATTCTTTCCTAAGTTTCTCTCTTGGGGTGGGTGGAGAAAAGAAAAAAGATAGTATCAGTAGAAAGGAAAAACAGAGAGTCTTCAGATGGGCCTGGGAAACAGACTTCTAGACCTACAAGGAGCTGAAAAAGTTACTGTAGAAATATCAAGTCTGCCAAACCCTAACCAGTTATATGCCAACTACTACCACCTGCTTCTCTCTATTCATTCCCGACTAAAGAAAAGTTTCCAAGATGGTTCTTAAAAGCAAGGGGTATGTGCATCCCATCTTAGAAAACAAATGTGTAATATCCAAACATAAAACAGATATCAGTTGGATGACTATTTATTAAAGAAACATATTCCCTCTTTACAAATGGTTTCATGCTAAGCATATCCTTTAAACAAAGGATTCTTAAGACCTTTTCTATATCATGGACTTCTCTGGCAGCCTAGTGAAGCCTATAGACCCTTCAGAAGAATGATTTTAAATGCATAAAACCCATAGATGGACATGTAGACATATGTATAAAACACGTATTTATGTATGCATACCAATAAAATGGTTGATAAGATAGTGTTTTGTTTTGTTTTTTAATTTACAGCAACAGATTAAGAATCCCTGTCTTAGGAGCATAATGGATAGAGCATCAGCCCTGAAGTCAGGAGGACCGAGTTCAAATCTGGTCTCAGGCACTTAACACCTCCTGGGTGTGTGACCCTGGGCAAGTCACTTAACTCCAATTGCTTCATCAAAGAAATAAGAAAAAAAAAGCCTTGCCCTAAAACCACTTACTTTTGTTTTTTAATTATAGTTTTTTATATACAAAACAAATGCACGGTTTATTTTTCAACACTGACCCCCTTGCAAAAACTTCTGTTTCAACTTTTCCTCTTCTTCCCTCGTTCCCTGCTCTCTTAGATGATAGGTAGTCCCATACATGTTAAATGTGTTAAAGTATATGTTAAATATAATATATGTATACATATTAATACAGTTATCTTACTGTACAAGGAAGATCCGATTTAGAAAGAAGGTAAAAATAACCTGAGAAGAAAAAACAAAAATGCAAGCAAACAATAACAGAAAGAGTGGAAATACTATGTCGAAAACCACTTACTTTCAATTTACATTTATTAGATGAGGCATACCAGTTCCATGGTCATTTAAAATCTAATAAAACATGGGGGCCAAAGGTCTTCCCAAGTCAGAAATTTTCCAAGTCAGAGAGCGCAGAACATATGTGGGAAAACATTGGACTTAAGACATAACATACTTAAACGTTGTTGACTGTTTGCATGATTAACATACAAGCCAAGTGATTTGAGACAAGCCATTTACTACTTCCTACCTTCACACACTCACAATTTCATCTTAAGATAAAAAGGTGGCCGAGAAGACAAAAGAGATAAAACTGCTCAATCAACAAGCATTTAGCTTCACCAAGGCTAAGGCTCAGGAGACCAAAGCAAAGAAATCCAACATTTCCTGCCCTCAAGGAACTTATCTTTTGCGAGAAAAAAAATCTCTCCACATATGACTGCTTACAAAATCTAAGTAAATGAAAGTATTCTACAAGCTAAATTATGATCTTTAATGGGAAGAGGAGGTTTTTAAAAAACGATTTCTAAGTAGCATCTCAATCCATCTACCAAAAAAGAAACGACTACTAAGAATCTTAGCCATAGGAAAACACTCCCAAATTCAGGGGGTGGATCAATTAAATGCATACTTTCTACTCAACTTCACAGGTATCCCTTACACAAAAGTAAGCTAATTGTTTTGGGCAGTGCCTAAATGATACATGTGCCTTTGTGTCTTCGCAGTTTCAACACCTTTCGCACTGTGCATCCCTGACTTCCATCTGTAGCAGTATGAATCTTGTAGATCCTACATAGAAGCAACACAACCTGGAAATAGATATCTATCACCTCCATCTGCGGCGACTGTTCAGGAAGCAAGAGACCCACCCCAACCCCAGTCGTTTTCACTGGGTCCCAACTGTGAAAGGCGCAGAAAGAAGCTAGCAAGCCCGACCCCAGAACGGGGCTCTTTTCCTTACCTGCACAGGTCGGCAAAGGCCTGGAAATTGAGCTTCTTGATCTTCTTCTCACTCAGCCAGTAACCAACTCTTTTCCCCTTCAAAAAGGTCTGCATCTTCGTCTTTCGATGGGGGTGCTGCAGAGGAGGTGGGTACCGAAGCGGGCGAGCCTGTATCCCCAAGATTCACGCAGTCGCTATCGACGAGAGCGAGTCCCCAAGGTTCACGCAGCCGCGATCTCCGCTCACAAAAGAAGAACCGAGATTCAGAAAAAAAAGAACACTGCGGGAATAAACAAGACAGAGGGAAGAGGGTTAAAAAAATAAAAATAATAATAGTAATAATAAAGCCCGGCGACTGAAATGCACTTGCGGTATTCCCCGAGGAACGCGCGGCATCAGCTGTTGTCCCGCTCCCACGCCCCACACACACCACACTCCCCCGGCCGGTGCGGCAGGGCTGCCGAGGCTGCCAGGGATCTCCCTCCAGGCAACTTTCAAGTGTCTGTTTGCCCGTCCAGGCCCCAGAGTAGAAAGGACAGGCAGAGAGCTGGGATGGGGAGGGGGCGGGGAGAAAGGGAGGAGGAGGAGCGTGGGGTGGAGATGAAGAGGAAAAGGGGAAGGTTTAAAAAAAAAAATAGAAGAAGCTTTACCTTCCTAAAGACCTACAAGTAAAGAGCGAGAGAAGCAGCCCCGGCCGCGCGAGCCAGAAGCTTTGGGCTCGGCTTGCAGAACACCACCCCCAGGCAGCGGCGGCGGCGGCCCAGGAGGAAGAGAAGGCGGCGGCAGAGGCTCAGCCCCCAAACCGGAGCCGCGCTCCCGCCCCCCAAATCCTCCACCCCTTTTTTTCTCCCCCCCCCCCCAGCGCTCCCGGTCTCCCCACCTTCTCCGCCCCTTCCCTTTATCCTCCCTCGCCCAAGCTGGAGCCCAGCGGGGGGTGAAGGCGCTGGAGAAGGGAGAGTTCGAATCCCCTCCGCCCCGCCGCGGACCTCCCGGCCCCCCGCCGAGCCCTCAGCGGCGGCCGGCAGGCAGCGCGAGCCTCCAGCCCGGTCCTCCCCCTGCACGTCCCCTCCCCCCCCGCTCGAGGGCCGCCTTCCCCGCCGCCGCCTCTCCCCTTCCTACCTCCCTCTCCTCCGGGCCGCCGCTGGAAGCCCGCTATTCTCAGCCGCCGCCTCCGTGGCCACTTCCTCCTCTTGCCGCCGCCGCCGCCGCCGCTTCTTGCAACACCCCCCCCCTCCACCCTCTGGTACGAGGCGGGCGGGGGGGGGGGGGCCGGGCTGACACACCCTCCCGCTGTCGAGATGGGGGGGTCCGCGGCGCGACCCTCCGGCCCTCTGCCGCCCGCCGCGGCCACTTCCAGCAGGGAATACGAGGGGCGTTCGGGGGCCGCCCCTGGGCCACCCGGCCTCCGGAGCGCGTGCCTCGCCCCTCCCCCCTCGCTCCAGCCCCGCGAACCGGGCCACTCCAACCCCGCGCCGGCAGGGGGCAGCACGGCACGGATTGAATCTTAAAGGGACCGGACCGCTTTTCTCCTCCCCCTAGGGTTTTGAACTTTGGAAGATGAGGCCGGGAGGCCTGGGGGGAGGGAGGGCTCTAAAAGGAATGTTCTGAAAGGTCCCCCTTATGCAAATGGAAGACTGGGCCAGACGTTAAAAATTACAGCTGCTTCCCACCCCCCAAGCCGAGCTGCTTCACACCCAGCCCAGCCGACCGAAACCGACCTCAATATTCTTCCAATTCTGAGAAAAAACCATATCCAGGCAAGGGGGCCAGCAGTTTCATAATCCTCAAGTAGCCTTTGGGCAGATCCCCCAACCTGGGTGCCTCAGTTTCCTCGTCTGTAAGATGGGAGTAACAGCGCCCGCCCCCCCATTTTTTTTTTTTTTTTTGAGAATGCACGAAACGACACATAATGGCTCTCTACACCTATTACCTGTTATTTTTGCCCGCACAGTCATGGGGCTGAGAGGAGAGATAAAAGCCCCCGCCCTCAGAGACCTTCTGACCTAGTTAGGAAGACGTAAACACGCCAAAAATTATTCATTACAACTAAAACATGTGTAGTGCTTTATGGATTTTCAAAGGATTGAGATACATTTGTCTCCTTTTATTCACAGGAGACTTGTGAATTAGTATGAGCATTAGCCGTATTTTAATGATGAGGAAAGGATCAGATCCGAGAAGTTGTGGCTTCCTCGAGGTCACAAAGGAAATGTGTTCCTGGACCTCGATTCAAAATATATTATTTAAAGATTTAATACAATAGAAGAAAGAATTCTCTAGGCCTATTCAGAAACTTGTTTCTAAGTCTTAACTTCTTAGGCTGCAGTCCTGCCTCATCAATATGGAATAGGCTTCCCAAACCACTAACTCCAAATTCTATTTGCCATCTTTCTTCCAAAATCTACCATTCTTCTGAATTTACCTGTTTCTGTCAAGGGTGTTATTCTCCTTCCGGTCACCCAGATTCCCTCATTCTCCCTCAAACTATATAACCACTTAATTGCCAATTTTTTTTTTTTTAAATAGCCTTTTATTTACAGGATATATGCATGGGTAACTTTACAGCATTGACAACTGCCAAACCTCTTGTTCCAGTTTTTCACCCCCTCCCCTAGATGGCAGGATGACCAGTAGATGTTAATTAATTGCCAAATTTTGCCGTCCCCAAAACAATTTATACTTTTTTTTTTTTACTAGCAAGCCACAGATTTAATTCAGGCCCTCATCACTTCTAGCTTAGATCGCTACAAGGGATCTCTAATTACATTCCCTGTCGCAGGTCTCTTCCCTCCTACCTTCACTTCATTCTCCCACTACTGCCAAAACGACTTTCCATAAGCACAGATGTCACTAGTTGAAAGTACTAGGTTAGGATTCAGAAGTCGCAGGACTGAATGTGCTGCTGTTCCAATATTCACTCACTAGCTGTGTGACTTCAACCTGCATTTATTAAGCACTTATTATGCTTAAGGCACAGACCTCCTCCCAGAGGACATTACAACCTTCAGTTAAGTAATTATAAGGTAATGTGAGTAGACAGAGTAGTACTAATCAGTTGAGGAAAAGAGATTTGGAAGACCTAAATTTGGATGTAGCTGACTCCTTAGCCTAACCCTTTAGGGAAGGAAGAGAGAATTCCCAGAATGGGGAACAGTTTGCTTACATATATGAGTCAAGATTATGGAATGCCTTCTATAGATCCAGTTTATCCAGGAAGCTATAGAATATAGGAAGGGGACTAATATGAAATAAGATTGAAAAAGTATATTGAATCCAGTTTGCAAAGGGGTCTTAAAGGTCAGACTGAGGAATTTGTTTTATACTAAGGGCAATAGGGAGCCACTGATATTTTTTTATTCTGGGGAACTCCAAGGGGAGACCTGGACTTTAGGAAGATTATTTTGGCAGCAATGTGACAGATGGTTTAGAGAGTAGAAAGGAAGTGTGAAAGCTATTTCAGAAATCTTGTCAACAGCTGATGAGTATTTAACCAGCATGGAGGTCATATGAGTGAAAAGAAGCAGCAGATAGGAGAGAAATGTCTGGTGAATAAAATTAACTGTTTGGTTATGGGTAGGAGATGTGGAAGGTGAAAGAGAAGATAAAGTCAAAGATAGGGTCCAAGCTAATAACCATGAATCACTGACAACCTCCACAGACAAAGAGGAGTGTGGAAGAGGAATGAATTCCTTCCTTCTCTTACTACCCCAGCCATCACTCCTGTTCTGCCTATACCTTCTTTCCTTTCAAATCTTGTCAATCCAGTTAAATTACACACTATCCTCTACTTTTAAATTCCTTGTTCCCTTGGCCCAATACCTTTCATAGCTTTCCAGATCTCAGTTCTGAAATGCTCCTGTGCTTCATCCCCTTTGTTCTTACTTTAAGAAGTCATTTTGCTTCTGAAGAAAAACATCTACCAACAGTTCTAATTTCTATGAACATCCTTTCCTCCCACAATGTTTTCACTTAAATTAGCTTCCTAATTGAGAGGAAAAGTTCTACCTAAGTGTATAGGATCGTTTGATAAGCAACAAGGATTAAATTCAGAGCTGTGAGCATTCTACTAGTCTGTTCATAAGCAAATGATCAACTTAGACATTAGCTGTGTGATATTAAGGCAGCAACACTTTAATCTTTCTGGTACTGTGTTTTTGTAAAATAGGACGTAATCTTATTTGTCCAAAGTTATATCATAAATTTTTTTCTTTTGGTAAGGAAAAAGCAACAAAATCGATATGAAATCCAAAAAGCATTTTACTAGAGTTAACCAGTTTTCCAATCCCATGTGCTACTTAAAATATTACTGTGATTTTGGAGACGTGTTCTGAGTTTTCTGTGCTTTGCTAGACCTATATAGAAAAAAAAGGAACCCTACAGGCCATGTAGTTCAAACTCTTCATTTTACAGATAGGAACTAGGTCCAGAGAAAAGTGACTTATTAAAGGTCATAGAAAGTCATATGTAACAGACCTGGAATTTGAACACAGGTCATCCTGACTTCAGGGCTGGTGCTCTATCCACTTCACCACCTAGCTGCCCCAAAAGAGAAATATTTTAATAGGCAAATAATTCCTTATTATTTTTTAAATAGTTTTGGTCTGAAAAGGCATCAAGAATCTCCCACAGGACCAAGGACAGCACTTTGAGAACCATTGGAGTAAATTTTTTCTATGGTCTTTTCTCATTCTAAATCAATGATTCTGGATCAAATATAATTTATTACATTCATAATAATTTCCATGTCTAAAGTGCGATAAAGTTTAAAACAACAAAGATTTGTTAAGTACCCACTAAGTTCACAGTATCATGCTAGACACTGGGGGAAATGGAACAATCCTGACCCTCAAGGAGCTTACTTTCCAGGAAATGCTGACCATCCAACATGTTAACAATCTTGTGAGTTAGGTAGATCCCACCAATAACAAGTGAATTAACTAAAAGAGCTTAGGTCTTTTGACTTCAGGTGTGGCATCCTTCCACCTGTATCACTACAATTTTCAAATATTATTATTAGAAACATTTCTGCAAGTTTATCACCCAATCCAAAAACTGGGAATTGTTCTATATCAGGATATATGCCTTATTTTCTCAAGGAGTTCACAGTTTTCTTCTCTATCCACTCTTGCTTTCATTCTAGGAGTCATCACCATGCATGCTGATGTTACCATGTATACTTTAGTTATACTCAGGGAGAGTTAAAACCTTGAATTTTCCATTACCTACACATTTCCATATTCAGAAACTTGAAATTTCCTTTATCCAAGTTTAAACTTTTAACTTTTCATCTGCCTCATTTTCTATGCCTCACCTTCTTAAACCTATTCTTCGTCATCACCAAGACCAACAATCTCCCTCCTGCTCTGCCTATGTCTTCCCCCACCCCTCAAGTTTGATAACCCAGTTCAGCTCCACACTGTTCTCTACCTTTAAATTCCTTGTTCACTTGACTTAATAACTTCCTCAGCTCTGAAATTCTCTTGTCCTTCAGTCCCTTTCCCTTTACTCAAAAAAAAGTATATAAATTGATAAATGAAAATTATAAAATTGTAAAGAACAAGATTGGCCCCTAAAAAGAGATATAAAAAGTTAGCTTTACATGAACCTTTGTCGAGATAGAGGATCCATGGGTATAGAACATTATTTTGGGGGGTTGTTGTTGTATTGGTTAATTTTGATGGGTTTCTTTTCTTAGTCTTCTTTTTCTTTTAAAATTGTTATAATGATGACGCTCAGAGAGAGGATAAAGAAAAATACAGGAGGAAACAGGCAATGTAAAGCAAGAAATATGAATAAAAAATCTATTTAAGTTTTTTTCTTAAATGTGTATTGCAAAACAGTGATGACTGGATCTAGTACAATTTTAAATTATAGCTGATCCCTCTGCCTGAATGGATGCAGACAGCCCAACTCTAGAGGGCAAGGGGAGTAAAAGCCACAAAATACTAAATAACAATTTTAAAAATACAGTGAGAAACTGTAGCAAATGACTTTCTTCCACCCCAGAATGCACAAAATGTCAGTTTTGGAAGCCCATGGGTAAAAGGATAATGGACTACCAGAAAGGCCAGCTCAGGCAAACAGTACCAACCAACTCACACAAATAGTATCGCCCCCCCCCACCCCCCCATGCTGGATCAAAGAAAGGCCAGATACATTCACAGTCTGCCAAGTTCCACATCCAGAGGCTATGAGAGCAAAGAGTTCCCATAGGAAAGCTTCAAGGTTAGGAACCGATACAGGCTACATAGGAAGGGAACAAGAGGGGCAGTAATCACTGCAGAAGTTGCAGCACTCCAATAAATGCACCTTAGGTCCAGAGGCTCTGAGATCTGTAGCACTCCATCCACAGATACTAGAGACAGGAAAGTCTAACCCTCTGCTCCTCAAAGAAACACAGAGACCTAAATCTAGGAGAAAGGAAGTTAGCACTGGAACAGACAAGCCAGGGAAAAAATAAATAGCAACCCACCCACCCTCCAATCCAAAGATTCAAGAAAAAATAGAAACTGTCTTTACCCCAAAACTACAGTTCACTAGCTTTAGATATTTATCACAACATATTCATCATAAGAACTGATAGATCCAAAAATTCAAAAAAGAAGAAAAAAATCAACTTAGAAAGAAAGAGTAATTATAATTATATAAGAGTATTATAAGCAGAGACTCAAAGAAAAAAATGGATTTTCCATAATGGCTATATTAATTTCTAGAAGCAATAAAGAGATTTTTTTTTTAAATAAAGTACAAATTCTGGAAGAAAGTGTTGGAAAGAAAATGAATGGTATAAAAGAGAAAATGGTAATTGTTGCCTAAGCTATGGATTTCTAGAAAATAATAATAGACCAAAGAGAAATGAATAATTCTATGCATAGACAAAAAAGGTAACTCAAAAGGTTAAAAAAATGAAGAAAATATAAAATATATGTTGTCAAAAACAACTGACCTGGAAAACAAGTCAAAGAGGGATCATGTAAAAATCATTGTGGACTCCCTGAAAACTTTGATTACAAAAAAGACTTGTTGTGGACTTTTTTCCAAGAAATATACATAAAAACTATCCTAATCAATTAGAACCTGAAGGCAAAGTGAAAATACAAAAGAATTCACAAATCAATTCCTGAAAGGACTTCGAAAAGATAAAGTCAATAGGAAAGCTATATTCCAAATCCAGAGCTTCCAGATCAAATAAAAAAATGATTCAAATAGCCAGAAAAAAAAAAAATCAAGAACCATGGAACCACAATCAGCGTCACACAAGACCCAATAGCTTCTGCTCTAAAAATGAGGAAATCTTAGGATATAATATTACAAAAGGCAAATATATATATATAGAGAGAGAGAGAGAGATAGATAGATAGATAGATCTATTTATATATATAGGCTTACAGTGATGAATACTTACCTTACAAAGTTGAGTATAATCCCACAAGGGGGAAAATGGATCTTTAATGGAATAGAGCAACTAAATAAAAGACTTTCAAGCCTTTCTAATCAAAAAACTAGATCTCCGTAGGAACTTTGAAATGGAAACATAAAACTCAACAGAAACCAAAAAAGCTAAATTTACTTGAAAAATGAAAAAGATCAGTATGAAGACAAAGGGCCAAAGGGCTAACTAACATTCTATTGGGAATGGATGAGGAGAGAAGAAACATGTGTCCTTTAGAACCTTAATCTCTTCATATGGTACTTATTTAAAGAATTCATTAAGAAAATAGATGAGGGGTGATCTCTTCTGAGGATTTTGCAGCAGTACAGAGAAGAGAAGGTTAAAAAAAAAATCAATAGTGTAGAAAGGAGAAAAATGTGGGTATAACTTATATCACTATTTGTGATAATTGGGAAAATTGAGAAGAAAAATATACAAAAAGTGGAAAGATGTGGGGAGTCAGTATCAAATGAATCTCATTTTTATCTGAAATAGACAAAAGAAAGGTTAAATGTTGGAATCTTTACAAAGTGTTAAGCCACTGGAGTTGATAGAGACAATAATTATCTAATTTGGTATGGTTCAATATGATTGATTTGATCTTAGAAGGAGATATTTTGGGCTAGAACTTGAAACAAGGTACTAAGTACAACTGATGGAAACAATGCTTGTGTTCACACCTTTAGAGAGCTTATAAGTATCTAAGTACTCAATGGAGTTCACACATTTGGAAGAATTCAGGGTTTAGAAAGAGATATCTGAATTCACACCTCCCTTAGGGCCAGAGAGCATGTTGGGAAGATAACCTACAATCCCACTCTCAGAGAAGTAGCATAAATACAGCTCCAATAAGCCACTCGAAGAGTTTTTTGGGGAACATTGACTGGGGTCGGAGACAGAGCACTCTGGGAGATACAGAAGCCTACTCACCTCAGTTGAAGATTAAGAAGCCACAGGTTGGAATTGAGCTGGAGGCGATAAAGGACAAAGCTGCAAGATCTCTTGGAACCAAAGCAGAGAGATAGGCCTCTGAGCTCACTGGGGTATATTGAAGGACACAATAAAAGATCTGAACTCTTTTATCACCTGGCTGTGTTTTGGAAAAAGAACACCAACAGTTAAACATACAAATACTTATAAAAGTACATCAAACTGGGGGGCAGCTAGATGACCCAATGGATAGAACATCAGTGCTGAAGTCAAGAGGACCTAAGTTCAAATCTGATCTCAGACACTTAACACTTCCTAGCTGTGTGACCTTGGACAAGTCACTTAACCCCAATTGCCTCAGCAAAAAAAAATATATATATATATATATTTTTTTTTTGTTTGATGTATTTTTGTGTATGTACATATACATACACAAAAATACATCAAACTCAACAGTGAAACAGGTGGAGGAGAGAATAAATTAAGAAGTAGGATACTAAGAAAGGAATATTCAAAAGTAAAACAAACTTCAGACTCAGAAAGTCAGTTTAAAAACAAAAAAAGAAAAGCAATGAACTGGAAAATAACTTCTTACCTAATTGTGTTTCTTCTATACTTCTAAGACTTTTTTTTTTAATTTCAGTTTCATTTAATTACATATTTCCCAATTAATATTAAAAAAATTAGCATTCTTTTTTTAATTTTGAAATTCTCTCCTTCCTGTTCCTTTTTTAACCCCTGAGAAGGCAAACAATATGATATTGAGTATACATGTGAATTCATGCAAAATATATTTCCATATTAGCCATGTTGCAAAAGAAAATAAATGTGTGTCTACACACACAAACACACCTCCATAAAAAAATTTTTTTAAAGAAACAAAAAGCATGCTTCAATATATATCCAGAGTTCATAATTTCTCTATCTGGAAGAGGACAGCATTTTTCATCATGGATTCTTTAGAATTGTCTCTTCGATCATTGTCTTGATATGAGGCTGAGTCTTTCTGATTTAATCACTGTATAATATTGCTGTTACTGAGTATAATACTCTCCTGGTTCTGTTTACTTCATTTTGTATCAGTTCATATAAATCTTCCTAGGTTTTTCTGAAATTATCCACCTCATCGTTTTTTATAGTACAATAGTATTCCATCATAATTGTATACCACAACTTATTCAACCATTCACCAATGAATGAGCATCCCCTCAATTTTCAATTTTTTGCCACCATAAAAAGAACTGCTATAAACATTTTTTTTTAAACAAATATATCTTTTTTCCTTTAAAAAAAAATCTCAGGGCAGCTAGATGGTGCAGTGACTAGAACCCTAGCCCTAAAGTCAGGAGGACCAGAGTTCAACTCTGGCCTCAGAGATTTAGCACTTATTAGCTGTGTGATCCTGGGTAAGTCACTTAACCCCAACTTGCCTAGCCAAAAACAAACAAATAAATAAATAAATCTCTTTGAGATATAGTCCTGGTATTGGTATTTCTGGGGGAAAGAGTATGTATAATTTTAAAGATCTTTGAGCAGAGTTCCAAATTGTTTTCCAAAATGGTCAGATTAATTTAGGCCAACAATGAGTTCACTCTACCAGCTCCACCAACAGTACATTAGTGGATTTCAATCATGTCTCCAGGAACCTCATCATTGGGAAATCTTCTAATTGGAGGATGGATCCATGAACTCCAAAAACCTCCATTTGAGGAGGGAACCCAGGACAGTCATCTTTTCATTTCCCACTTGATTGGACTTCTTTAGTCATTCTTGATTTAATCATGTACTTCCCCTTACCAATCTATATATGCCTCCCTCTCCATTTTTCAGATTTCTTTTTTGGTTCTCTTCTATCATTAAAATGTAAGCTCCCTGATGGCAGAGATACTTTCTTTTTCATATTTGTATCCTCAGCTGATTAGCATGGTACCTAATTCTAAGAAGATGCTTAATAAATATTTATTCACTGAATAAATTAATGTTAGGGAATGGCAATTAGGGAATGCTCAGCATTTAGGGAATGGCAAAACAAAGTGTTAGATGAATGTAATGGAATATCATTAAATCATAAACACTAATGAGATAATTCAGAAACTCCGGAGAAGCAGGAAACGGATAGGAGCCAAGTCAATTGAGCCAGAACTATTGTTAAAGAAAAATAACTTTAAAGACTGATAACCTCTAATCAAAGCAATGACTATGTCCTGAGAGGATCTGTGATAGGCAAAGAACCTGTGGGCACAGACCCCTAGAAAGGATGATCTTCATATCTATGATAAATTTTCAAGTTCTGTAGAAGAGCATCTTAGTTGTTGAATTCCTCACTAGATTATAAAGTCCTTCAGAACAGGAACTATTTTTTTGCCTCTTTTTGTATCCCTAACTCCCAGTCTGCAGTCTCACACACAGTAGGCTCGTAAATGTTTATTGAATAAATAATCTCCTCCATCTAATTTAAGTACGGTGCCTTTATTCTGCCTAAAAAAAGAACTGAGAGTACCAAAACAGTGTTTCTTTGCTTGGAGCCCTCAACTGCTAGTTGATGATTATCTGGGCTACTAAGTAGTTGTGGCCTGACAGCTATTGTAATACTGATTCAATAACTGAGAATATTTGAGAGGGGAGGAGGGCCTGACTCATGAAGGAAGAATTCTCCTAATAGAGACTTTGACTTTAAAGAACACCAGACAAGAGGTCAGGAGACTTGGGTTCAATTTCCACTTCTAATTAGCTGTGTGACCATGTTTCTGGGCCTCAGTTTGATTCTCCATAAACTGAGGGAAATTAATAATGTGTTCTAAATTTTCTTTCAGTTCTAAAACTTATGATCTCTAAACTCTGCCTCTATCACGCTATCAATATAAAATTGGAAGCTTCACTTCAGACTTATGATAGATGACCTGTACAATGTGGAAAGACTACTTGAATATCTTATTTCCCTACTCCATAGTGTAGGGGAGGGCCTCCTCACTCTCTGTCTAGCCCAGAGGTGCCTCAGAGCAAAAAAGTAAAACTTTTCTTTTATAGATCTTCACCATCTAGGTATAGCAATTGTTTTTAAATTCAAAGCATAAACATTTTTTCAATCTTATGAAATACGTATTATATGCAAAATCCTATGTTCCAGACTAGGGTCTCAATGAGGGAAACAGAAGAAGCCCTAACTTACAAGGAGCTTGCTATATTGTAGGGAAAAGAGCTCCTCAAGTACAATCTTTCCACTGTTTATGCATGCGCACACACACACACACACACACTACATACACACACACATATATATTACATGTGTGCATACACATGTATATGTGTGTATATGTATCATATAGAGAAGGGAGGGGAGGAATTACATGGCACAGTGGATAGAGCATTGAGTCTAGAGTCAGAAAAACTCATCTTCCTGAGTACAATCTATATAAAAAAATTTAAATACTCATAGTTTCAAAATGGGAAATGCCATCAATTGGGAGAAACAGATTAAACTTCTTGTAAAGGGATAGCAGGTGATTTGAACTTTGAAAAGAGTCACCTCAGAAGTAGAGGTGAGGAAAGAGTGAATTCTAGGTGTGAGGAACAATTGACACATAGACACAAATATGGGAGATGGAATTTTGTGTGTGAGAAACCAATCAGACTCTTGGTTTTCTTTGAATTTATGAATAACCCATGTAACATAGAGGTTATTTGTTTTTTAAAAGTTTGAAGGAATTCTTTTGTGAAATCATCTGGATCAGATGGGATATTTCTTTGATAGCTTGTTTTAATTACTCATATATCATGAATATTGTTTTTTATTAAAGCTTTTTTATTTTCAAAACATATGCATAGATAATTCCTAACACTCACCCCTGCAAAACCTTGTGTTCCAACTTCTTTTCCCTCCTTTCTCCCTACCCCCTTCCCTAGAAGCAAGTAATCCAATATATATCTTGAATATTTCAAGAAAAAATACCACAAATGCTAGAATAAATCAATAAAATAAAATATGCTATGTTTTAACAAAGAAAAAGATTTTTATAAGGATAAAAATGATATAGCATGAAATAGAAACAATCCATTCCTGATCCATTCAAAGTTATTGAATATGAAAAGTAGGTAATAAATGGAAAAAAGAATAAATGGGGAATAAATGGAAATATATATATATTATAATTTCATATAGAAGCTTAACAGATAAAAATCAATTTTCAAAATAAGGAATCCAAAAGAGCTTTAAAAAGCAGCTTAGTCAGCAAACGTTTGACCTACTTCCCAAGTGAAGAGAGAGCTTTCAAAAGCAATACCAGTTTATAACATAGACTTGTTTATAAAATCTTATAGAGAAGATTAGCAGCAGTATGGCTGCACAGAACAGACAGAAGCAATGGAGGATAAAAGGGTTTTAAAGAAAGCATAGTAATAGATCCAAATAAACAAAATTATCCAGAAATCATATAAGGATGAATATTTTAAAAGAACGATACAGGAGAAAAATGAAAAAAAACTCAGAAAAGTCTTTTATAATGAACTTTACACTATCAAGGATAATAACAATAATAGCAGTAGGCATCTTTATAGCACTTTATAACTATTTCATTTTAACCTCACAATCACTTTGAAGGCAAATGCTATTAAAATTCCCATCTTACAGATGAGGAAACTTAAGACAGAACAAGATGATGTGACTTTTCTGTTGTCACAGATGTGGAGTCTGAAGTTGGATTTTAACTCCCATCTTCTTCATTCCAGTTTCCGTGTTCCATTCATTGTGCCACCTAGCTGCATTAACCTAGCCACATATATTTCATATATGCTTCTAAAAGGAGAGATGGCACTCAAGAAAACAGACAGAATAAGGCACATGGTTTGGATCCATCCTAGAAATAACACAAATATGTGAACATTGAAGTTTCAATTGACAAACTAGCTGAAGAAGAAGATAGCAAAGGTATAGGGGAAAAATCTTGTATTTTTTAAGACTAGAGACTGGAAGGGGCAGCTAAATGGCACAGAGGATAGAGCACCAGTTCTGAAGTCAGGAGGTCCTGAGTTCAAATCTGGTCTCAGACACTTAACACTTCCTGACTGAGTGACCTTGGGCAAGTCACTTAACTCAATTATTTCACCACCCCCCCCCAAAAAAAAAAGAATATAGACTGGACCATTGATACAGTGAACACAGGAATCCCTTGTTTCAATATGGATTGGCACCTTCTCTGTAACATATAAACTTAGAAAGCTATCTAGAGCACCATGAAATTAAGTGTTTTGCCCAGAGTCAGTATGTGTCCAACAAAGGACTTTTGAAGCCAATTCTTTGGGGCTCCAAGGACATCTTTCTGTCTATTATGACATGCTGCCTCTCAGACCACATAAATTATGAAAAAGACAAACTAAAGGAACATCAGTAACTATCAAACTGTATACTTACACCCCATCTACATAAAGGTTATTTGAGAAACATCTGAACATGTATCAAGGGCATCCTCAATGAAGGTATTGAGAGTAAAGGTTAATGCAACTAATATTCCCCCACATATTACCATCACACAATCAATGGAAAGATATAAAGAATATATAATCGTCCTGTGTTTGTTTAGAAATCATTTTTTTAAAAATGAGATTTTGTAAAGGAAAATCAAGTGACCTCAAAGGTTATTTTACAACAAGGTGTCTCCCACCCATACTTTAAAATCATTCAAGATTGCCTGAAAGATATAACAATGGAGATGATCTTTTTCAACCACTCTCTGATCACAAGTATCAGGTGAGCCATAAAACAGGAAACATGTTTTTCTTTTCTTTCTTTTTTTTTGAAACGCATGTTTTACAAAGTTTATCAATGTGGTTCATATCTCTTAGAATCTAAACTAAACTAAAGAGGATTCTTTTTAGATTACAAAGTCCTCCAGTTTCTTCTATTTGCAAATGACTCAAACTGGTTTCACCAACGCCCAGAATCCTGGAAGATATCCTTTCAAAAATCTGACCTAACCATGCATGAAGGAAAATCCAAGTGGAAGAAGAATGTCTATTACTCAGATTATGATACATGTCAGTTACCCTCAACCTGGTTTAGCCCATCTGCTGACATTAATATACCATCACTTATTCAGACATTTTTCAACTGATGGCCATCCACTCAGTTTCCAGTTCCTTGCCACAGGACTGCCACAAACATTTTTGTATATATGGCTCCCTTTCTCTCCTTTAAGATAACTTTGGGATATAAGCCCAGTAGAAATATTGCTAGATCAAAAAGTATGCATATTTTGATAGCCCTTAGGGCACAGTTCCAAATTAGGGCAAAGATTCTTTAATTCTTTTGGGTCATAGATCCCTTTGAAAGTATTGTTAAGTCTATGTGCCATTCTCTGAATGTTTTGAAATAAACAAAATAAAATACATTAAGAAAGGAAAGAAAATCAGTTATATTAGTATTTAGTTATCAAAAATTTTTAAAGAAGCTCATGCTCCTGTGTACAATTTGAGGCATATTTTTTTCCACTATTTTTCTTGTTTTTTGTTTAACAACATGGCTAATATGAAAATATATTTTGCATGACTTTACATGTATAATGGATAATATATTTCTTGCTTTTTTAATGGATATGGGAAGGACTAAAGGGAGGAAGAAAATTTGGAACTAAACTTTTTTTTAATGAATGTTAAAAAATAATGATGATGATATTCTCATGTGACTGTAAAAATAAATCTAAATTTCTATCTTATCAGGATAAAAATTTCAAAACAATTAATTAGCTTACAATTAAAAATGGCTGGTTTAAGAGAGTTAAGAGATTATGAGTATCCTAAATACTATGAGGGATACCAGTGACATATACAAAATACTTAATGCCCTCAAGGAGTTTATAATCTCATTAGAGAAACAAAATATATAAATCTAGTTATGTTTCATAATGCAAAACCCATTTTATGATGCAATAAACAGAAAGATTGGGAGAGAATTTAATTTGATGTTTCAGTCCTTGCAAAACCTAAGCAACAATAAAACTGGGAATTAAATATAATTCAACAAATATGTACTAAACACCCACTGTGTGTGTAACAATAAGGATACAAACATGACAAACAATATAGCTCCTGCCCTCAAAAACTGCCTCTCCTAGGAAAGGTTATATATAGAGAAGTATAAAATCTTCCCCAACAGAAGCAGAATTTAGGGGGGTGGAAAATCTGCTTTTCTGATTGTGGATCAATTTAAATGACTTCTTTCAGTGACAACCTCTTCCTAAAATGATATATCTTCTGCCAATGCCTGGGAAATGGGTTTTTTGAGACCATCAGTTTCTTTGGTTCTAACTATTTAGTGATTTTTCAGGCCTAAAATATATTTTGGTCCTCTGTTACTGGTGTTGTCATTAGCTAACTATATTAAGAAATGCCATTTACCTCAGATTCCATCTCCAAGACCTCTTTGTAACTTCCCACTCTTAAAAGTCCATAAATAACCCACTGTGGAACTTCCTTGGGTCTCAAGCCAGTCCATTTACTGCAGAGGAAGAGTCAAATGCATAATTGTTACAGATGAGTCTCACTTTACAAAAATCTGTAATTACCAAAAAGAGAAAGAAGAAGAAAGAAAAAAATTGATGAAAATCATTAAGCTAAATGCATTGATCTTCCTTCCTTCCTTCCTTTCTTCCTTCCTTCCTTTCTTCCTTCCTTCCTTCCTTCCTTCCTTTCTTCCTTCTTTCTTTCCTTCCTTCCTTCCTTCTTTCCTTCCTTCCTTCCTTCTTTCCTTCCTTCCTTCCTTCCTTCTTTCCTTCCTTCCTTCCTTCCTTCCTTCCTTCCTTCCTTCCTTCCTTCCTTCCTTTCTTTTTTCCTTCCTTCCTTCCTCTCTTCCTCTCTTCCTTCCTTCCTTTCTTGATCTCAATTTCCTCTCCTCTAAAATGAGGGGGCTATACTACATTAAATGTTTTAAGATCCCTTCCAATTCTAACAATCGATGTTTTATGATTCAATGACCTAGCTTTGAGTCTTAGCTCTGATGATTATTAGCTGCAAGACACTTAAATCTCAGGGGATACAACTTGTGCACATCTCAGGATATATAAACTATATACATATAATATATATATATATATATATATATATATATATACCCAAAGGGACAGTAACTGAACCTGTAATTTCATTAGAATAGGGAATTTCTCCCCTAGGCCTGGTAAGCTCCTTTTCTTCTTCTTCTTCTTCTTTTTTTGGCCTTGAAATTTTTTTTAAGCTTTTTATTTTCAAAACATATGCATACTCACATAAGTCATCAGCATTCTTATATATCACTAACAAAATCCAACAGTTAGAGTTACAAAGAGAAATTCCATTTAAAGTAACTTCCAATAATAAAAAATATTTGGGAATCTATCTGCCAAGGGAAAGTCAGGAATTATATGAGCAAAACTACAAAATACTTTCCACACAAAGAAAGTCAGATCTAACCAATTGGAAAAATATTAAGTACTTTTGGATAGGTCGAGCAAATATAATAAAGATGACAATCCTACCTAAACTTATCTATTTATTTAGTGCTATACCAATCAGACTCCCCCAAAAACTATTTTAATGATCTAAAAAAAATAACAACAAAATTCATCTGGAAGAACAAAAGGTCAAGACTTTCAAGGGAACTAATGAAAAAAAAAAATCAAATGAAGGTAGCCTAGCTGTACCAGATCTAAAACCGTATTATAAAGCAGCGGTTACTAAAACCATTTGGTTTTGGCTAAGAAATAGACTAGTTGATCAGCAGAATAGGTTGGGTTCAAAGGACAAAATAGATAATAACTTTAATAATCTAGTGTTTGACAAACCCAAAGACCCCAGCTTTTGGGATAAGAATTCACTGTTTGACAAAAACTGCTGGGAAAATTGGAAATTAGTATGGCAGAAATGAGGCATTGACCCACACTTAACACCTTACGCCAAGATAAGGTCAAAATGGATTCATGATCTAGGCATAAAGAATGAGATTATAAATAAATTAGAAGATGTGAACACCGAGTTAGCACCCTGGATGCCTTAGAATCAGCTGGAGTCAGGAAAAGATACAATATACCTTTGATAGTAAATGGAAAAAAAAAAAAAAAAAAAAAAGAATCAGCTGGAGTCAGGATAAGCAAAAGTCCTTGATCTGTTTTCTTGGTCTTTAGGAGCAGAAGTGAATTGGAATGGACACAGGATCTCCATGATCTTTCTTCTCTTCGTCTACCGCCAAAGTAACTCTGGCTTGTCTTACTCCACACTCTAATCCTTCCCAGAATTCTTTGTATACACCAAAAGATAGAACCAGCACAGAATAATGAGAAGGGGCATTTTCCAAGCATATGCTAATAGAGTATTATCCAATGGCTAGTTAGCCTTAAGTGCTTGGTTGTCTGATTCTAGTGCACATATTCAGAGTTTCAGTCCTTTACATCTCCGGCTTTCTTTTGTTTTAGAACACAGGTGCTCATGCCATCCCTGAGTTCTCAAGGAGGTTAGAACCTCAAAAAGGAGGTAATCACGTCCTCCCTGACTTCTCAGGAAAGGAGGTGAAAACACCTCCTTTATTATTATATATTATTATAAGTATTATACAACCACATAGTAATATAACACAGACTAGTAATGATGACTTTCCCCATAGCCGGCACAAGCTCAATATGGTGTAACAAATATGAATTGTACATGCAAGTAATGATATAACAAACAATATAAATTAACATGGTGTTGTAAAAGATTTCCAGAAGTCCTAGAAGGAGGGTATATAAATAACAGTCACACATACACCTTCTTCAGCAGCCAAGAGATAGTCCAAAAACAATCTATTGTCCATTGCTTCACATGTCAGGGAATCCAATGATCCCTGCAAGTTTTTGAAATCCTGCAACAGTCTTTTTATGTTTTAGGGAATCCAACGATTTCTGCAGATTTTGAAATCCTGCAATAGTGCTATCAATCCAAGGATTCCTGAAGGTTTTCAAGTCCTACAATATTCTCATCATGTCTCAAAGAATCCAGTAATTCCTAAGGGTTTTCAAGTCCTACAGCTGTCTTATCGTGTCTCAGAGAATCCAATGATTCCTGAGGGTTTTCTGGTCCTACAACAATCTTCTCATGTCTCAGAGAATCCAATGACTGCTGAGGGTTTTTCAAGTCGTACAACATTCTCATCATGTCTCAAAGAATCCAGTGATTCCTGAGGGTTTTGAAGTCCTACAACAATATTTTCATGTCTCAAGGATTCCAATGATTCCTGAGGGTTTTCAAGTTCAGCAATTTTTGATGTCCATGAGTCAAATGCCATAACTGCCATGCTCTTTCAGTGATGGGCACAATCAGCGACAGAACTACCCAATGTTTCTTGGGTCTTCTCCTTCATTTCAAGGGTCTGCTCCATGTCTTTCAGATGGACAAGGCAAATATGGCTCACTAGCACCTATCTAATTCCTTCTCCATCTGTGGAGATATAAGCAAGCTCTTTACCCCAAGCAGTTAACCTATGTGGTCCCTTCCATTTACCACTTTCTGGGTCTCTCCACATCACTTGGCGATTATCTAATGATAGTGGAGCTGTTCACACTGGACACTGCCCTTCTGGTGGGTTATAAAACCTGTCTGCCGGAGCCAGTGCATCTTTTGTCAAAAATCAAGAAGTTAATAGGATAAAGAGCTAGATTTAGAAGTTCTCTAGGGTTACCTGTGGCTCCCCCTTTCTTTTGTTTTTGGAGGAGCATTTTAATGTCTTTGTTTCTCCTCTCTACTACTGCCTGTCCTTGAGGATTAAAGGGTATACCAGTAGTGTATAAAATCTTATACTGTGCACAAAAGTGTGCAAAATGTTTGGAAGTATATATGCAGGTCCATTATCTGTTTTTATTGCTTGTGGCACACCTATAATTGCAAATGCTTGTATAAGGAATTCAGTGACCACTTGGGCTGTCTCTTTTGCTGCTGGTATTGCAAAAGTGAATCCTGAAAAGGTGTCTAACACAACATGGATAAAAGACAGATGACCAAAAGATTTATAATGGGTCACATCCATTTGCCAAATTCCATTAGGTCTCAAACCACAAGAGTTCTTCCCTGGAGGGAGTGTAAGAGCATAGAAAGGAAGGCAAGCTGTACAGGCTTTTACTATGCTCCTAGCTTCCTCTCTTATTATTCCAAATTGTAAACATAAAGCTCGAGCAGCCTGATGATATTTAAAATGAGATTCTTGGGCTTCCTGAAATAAAGGAGTATTGGTCAACATGGTTAGAAGGCTATGTTCCTTTGAATTACCATCAAAAATAGGATTGGAAGTTCACCATGAGAGTGGACATGCAAGATATAAATCTTACTTGAATGCTTTCTCACTTGCTCTTGAAGTTCCTTAAAGGGCTGATATATATTAGAAGTTACAAATTTTATTTGGGCTGTGGCAATTCTTTGTACCACACCTAATGAATATGCCAAATCAGATATTATATTTATGTCTCCTGGATAATAAGTAAGAGCTAGAATGATCGCGTACAATTCATTCTGCTGAGTGGACTGAAAAAGAGTTCTGACTACTCTCTTTATAGTGAAGTCACAAGAGTATACAGTGCAAATATTATGTTTTGATGTATCTGCAAAGATAGTTGTTCCCTTAAGAGGAACTTTAGAAACTTTTTCTTTAAGAATCCATTGCCAATTATGTAAAATAGTCTGGTTATCTTTAATGGAGACCCATGTGTAAAATTTGGAGCTGTGGCCAATAAAATTTGCCATTCTGGGATGGTTTCACAGCATACATTAATTTGTGCATTGGTATAAAAGGTGTATATCTTGTCAGATCTTATCCCAGATAATTGTACTACTCACTTAATGGCCTTTAATAAAATTCTAGCCACAAGAACTGGGTAAAGAGTAAAGCTTTGTTCTGGTTGTTCTGTGAAGTTCACCCACTCTATCACATTGTGTCCTTGATGAAGGACTGCTGTGGGTGCCTCTTGTGTAGCAAAAACTGATATTTCCAAGGGTTTTTGAGTGACTCTTTCAACCACATTGGATAAAGCCAGTTTAACTTCTCTCAAAGCCTCTTGAGATTCTTTTGTAAGCTGGCATGGTGAGTTTAAAGCACTGTCTCCCCTTAAAATGTCATATAATGGTTGCAATTGATAGGTAGTCAAGCCTAACACTGGATGCATTCATTGGATATCTCCTATCAATTTCTGCAAGTCATTTAAGTTGTTTAGCTTCTCTGTTCTTAAGGACAGTTTTTGTACTGTAAGCACCTTAGGGTATACTTCATATTCTAAATATTGAAAAGGAGCATGTCTTTGAATTTTTTCTGGAGTTATGTGCAATTTGTAATTCCTTAGTATTTCTATGGTCTTTTGTAGACATGCATCTAACATTTGTTCCTCAGGTGCACATCCCAATATATCATCTGTTGGAATCCTAGTGTCAATTCAACTTGAAACAAGGTGAAAACTGAAGGGGGATGTCAGGTTGTGGTGTTAACTCAATAGAATTGATACAGTGCTTGTTGGTTCACACCTTAGAGCGAATCCTTGCAGGGTGATGGGTTGCTAATACTGATAGACAATAATGCTTGTGTTCACACCTCCCTTGAAGTTCTTAGGATCAGAGAGCACTCTGGGTGATAACCCATAATCCCTGCCTCCAGAAGAAGTTAACCTTTGGGAGATGATATATATGGAGGAAGCTCTTAGAGCTTGGAGGAATTTCTCTGGAACATTGACTGGGGTCGGAGAGGAGCACTCTGGGAGGAAGCCCACAAGCCCTATCTTCGAGGCAAGAGACATTCATTGCATCTTCCAACTTGGTGCTGGCTGGAGGCTGAAGAAAGAAGAGGAAGAAGCCAAGGACAAAGCTGCAAGAGCTCTTGGAACCAAGCAGAGAGATAGGCCTGAGCTAATTGGGATATATTGAAGGATACAATAAAAGATTTGAACTTTTATCATCTGGCTGCGATTTTGGAGTAATTACTTACTTGTAACTGAAACTAAAGCTGCCTCTAGAAAACCTCCCCGAGAAACCTGCTCTCCCCCAGAGAGAACCATCTTATTATTTTAAAGAAGAAAAACACCAACAATCATCCATGTAATGTAATAACATGACTTTTCTGGCGCTATGTATAATTTGTAATTCCTTAGTGTTTCTATGGTCTTTTGTAGACATGCTTCTAACATTTGTTCCTCAGGTGCACATCCCAATATCTCATCCATATGATGTAATAGCATAACTTTTGGGAATGCTTTTCTTACTGAAATAAGAACAGCAGCAACATACATTTGACACATAGTAGGGCTGTTTTTCATTCCCTGTGGCAAAACTGTCCATTCATATCTTTTATAAGGCTCAGGTAAGTTAATGCTGGGCCCTGAAAAGGCAAATCTTTTCATATCCTCCTTATCTAGAGGGATAGGATAGAAACAATCCTTAATGTCTATAACCCAAAGAGGCCATTAACTGAGTAGGAGATGGAAGTCCAGGCTAAAGAATTCCCATAGTTTCCACCTGTTCATTTACCTTTCTTAAATCAATCAACATGCTCCATTTTCCTGATATCTTTCTTACAACAAATACTGGGGAATTCCAAGGCCTTAGATAAGGTTGTAATTGTCCTTGATCAAGTTGCTCCTGTGCTATATCTAATAAGGCCTGAATTTTATCGCTACCTAAGGGCCACTGTTCTATCCACACTGATGTATCAATTTTTCATTGGATAGGAACAAGTGAAAGTGTTGGCAGGCCTTCAACAGAAGCCCTGCCTAAAAAACCAAATTACTCATTTGTAATGCTAATTGTTGTAAAATGTCTCTTACCCACAGATTAATGGAGATTTTCTCAACTATAAAAGGAGTAAAAACTCCTGTTTCACCTTCAAATATCCATCTCAAAGGAGTAGCAATAACTTCAGCTGCTATTGATACTCCTATGCCAGACATGTAGGTAATTGATAATTGGTCAAAGGATATGAGACAATTTTCAGATGAAGAAATTGAAATCACTTCTAGTTATATGAAAAGGTGCTCTAAATCACTATTGATCAGAGAAATGCACATTAAAAAAAACTCTAAGTATCACTATATACCTCTCAGATTGGCTAAGATGACAGGAAAAGGTATGATGAATGTTGCAGAAGATGTGGGAAAACTGGGACACTAATACATTGTTGGTGGAACTGTGAACTGATTCAACCATTCTGAAAAGCAATTTGGAACCATGCCCAAAGGGCTATCAAACTGTGCATACCCTTTGAGCCAGCAGTATTTCTATTGGGCCTATATCCCAAAGAGATCTTAAAGGAGGGGAAGGAACCTTACTCATTTTCTTTCTTTTTTGATCTGATTTTTCTTATTCATATATATTAGATTTAACATATATTTTAATACGTATAACATATATTTGATTTCTTGCCATTTAGAGGAAGGAATGGGGGGAAGGAGGGGAAAATTTGAAACACAAGACTATGCAAGGATCAATATTGAAATATTATCCATGCACATGTTTTGAAAATAAAAACTTTCAAAAAATAAAATATAAAAAAAGAGAGATAAAAAAGAAAAATGGTCTCCAAACAAAGCCCCAAAGGGTGATATGAGTTGGTCTCCATCTCACAAGGTTCTCTTGGAAGAATTCAAAAAAGGATCTTAAAAGAAAGTTAGAAGAAAAATGGGGAAAGGAAAGGACAACTTTACAAGAGAGTTTGAGGATTTCCTTTTTAAAAAAATGTCTTTGGGGATTCATGCCTTGTTGAGATATTGTTAAGTCAAAGGATATGCATGAATTTATATCTTTTGGGGCACAGATTATATCTTTTGATCATTTGGTCTTATTTTTAATAAATTTGATTAATTTCCCTCTATGTTTGAGAAATGAGTATGCCAAAGTTTCTTTAACTGTATGTGAGCATTGGAAAAAATTAGAGAATGGCTTGAATTCTTATAAATTTGAATCAATTCTCTATATTTTTTTAGAAATGAGGACTTTATCAGAACCCTTAAATGTAAAATTGTTCCCCCAGTTTGTTGCTTCCCTTGTAATGTCTGCATTGGTTTTGCTTGTACAAAAATGTTTTAACTTAATATAGTCAAAATTATCAATTTTGTATTCAATAATGTACTCCAGTTCTTCTTTGGCTACAAATTCCTTCCTACTAATATTCTGGCTTTTAATCCAATCTGCTCTCCATTTGCATTTTATGGGAGAGTTCATCCCATTCACATTCACAGTTAAAATTGCTAACTCTGTATTTCCCACCATCTTGTTTTACTCAAGTTATACTTTTCTCATTTCTTTCTCCCTTTCCTTTCTCCCCTCAAACAGCCCTTCCCTTTTTTATACTTTTCCCCTTCTACTTCTGTTCTCCCTTCTATTAGTTTCCTTCTTTCCTTTCCTTTCCCCTTTCCCCTCTTACTTCCCTGTAGGGTGAGACAAGTTTCTCTGTGATGCTAAATGTCTGATATCCTTTCTTTGAGCCAAATTTATGAGAGTAAGATTCACACAATGCTTATCCTCCTCTTTTCTTTCCCTCAATTGTAATAGGTCTTTTTTGCCTCTTCATGAGATATACTTTACCCTATTTTAACTCCATTTTCCTCCTCTAATTTCTTTTTTATATCATCACTATAAAATCAAATTATACCTTCACCATCTAAGTATACCCATAACAGAGATATAGATCTCAAGAGCTAAACATATCATCTTCCCATATAGGCATGTAAGCTTTTTAACATTTAAAAGAAAGTTATTTTTTTCTTTCATATTTACCTTTTAATACTTCTCTTCAGTTCTGTACTGACTACAATCCAAGTTCCTTTGCCTTTCAAAATATCAGATTCGAGCCCCTTCAGTCCTTGAAAGTGGAAGCTTCTAGGTCCTGGGTAATCTTGGTGGCTCCTTGGTATTTGAATTGTTTCTTTCTCACTGCTTGCAATATTTTCTCCTTGATCTGATAATTCTGAAATTTAGGCACGATGTTCCTTGGAGTTTTCATTTGGGGTCTCTTTCAGGAGATGATCAATGAAGTCTTTAAATGGCCATTTTTATCCTCTGTTTCTAGGACATCAGGTAAGTTTTTCTTGATTTTCTGAAAGATGATGCCTAGGATTTTTTTTTCATCATGGTTTTCTGGTACTCTAATAATTCTTAAATTGTCTCTCCTGGATCTATTTTCCAGGTCAATTGTTTTTTTCCAGTGAGGTATTTTACATTTTCTTTTCTTTTTTCTTTTTTTTTTTTTCTTTAGTTTTGTTTGATTGAATCTCATTGTCATTCACTTCCATTTGTTCAATTCTAATTTTTAATGAATTATTTTCTTCAGTTAGTTTTTTATCTCCTTTTGCATTTGGCCAATTAACTTTTAAATAAGGTGTTTTGTTTATTGGATTTTTTTTTTCATTTCACAAATTCTGTTTTTCAACGAATTGGTTTCTTTTTCAAATCTATTTTGTAATGAGTTATATGCTCTTCCCATTTCATCAAATCTATTTTGTAGAGTTATGTACTTTTTCCATTTTGTCAAATCTATTTTGTAAGGAGTTATATGATTTTTCCATTTTGCTAAATCTGTTTTTTAAGTTTTTTAGATAATTTCTGTGTTTCCTTTTCCAAACTCTCTTGTAAAGTTGTCCTTTCCTTTCCCCATTTTTCTTCTAACTTTCTTTTAAGATCCTTTTTTTCATTCTTCCAAGAGAACCTTGTGAGATGGAGACCAACTCATATCACCCTTTGGGGCTTCGTTTGGAGACCATTTATCTTTAAGATCTTCAGAGTTTGAGGTGTATTCTCTTTCTCCATAAAAGCTATCTGTGGTCAGAGTTCTTTTTGCTTTTTTTGCTGATTTTTTTTAAAGGTTCAAGTCTGCTCTGAGGGCAAAGGGGAGATTTTCCCAAACTTCCTCCACAGGCCATAGAAACTTTATGCTGTCCTGAGACAAGACCATTGACTGACTCCTGGTGCTTGATGGGCATGGCCAAGTCCCTTTCTGGGATTATTCTGGCGTTCAGAAACTCACTATTTGCCTTTTTTGTTTGTGTTGGATGTCTCACAGCTAATCTGCTGATACATTGACTTCCAACCAGGACAGAGTAACTAATGCTGCTGTATTTTGACTAAGAGCCTCCCAGTAGAGTCCCAGCACCAAAACATCACACCTGGGTCCCTATTGGGCGCCTACATTTGGCCACCTCCCCCATGCCTGATTGAAACAGACTTTTTCTGAAGTTCTTCTAAAATATCTTCTGCTATAAATTTGTTAGACTCCAAATATTTGTGGGTTCTGTCACTCGAAAACCAGTTCAGAGGCTTGATCTGATGTTGATCTGAGGAACGCCAGGAAAAGCTCAGTTAAAGACCTGTATACTCTCTGCCATCTTGGCTCCACCCCCGTTGCATGTGATTATGAAGAAATATTATTGTTGTATGGGACTAATGAACAGAATGCTCTCAGGAAAACTTTGAAAGTCTTCCATGAGCTCAAGCAAAGTAAAATGTACTATATACAAAGTAATAGCAATGTTGTGGGATGATCAGCAATGAATAACTTTGCAGTAGTGCAGTGATCCACAACTACTCCAAAGGATTCATGATAAAAAAATCCTATCCATACCCAAAGAAAGAACTGATTGTGACTGAATACAGATTGAAGGATACTCTGTGTGTGTGTGAGTGTGTGTGTCTGTCTGTCTTTATCTCTATCTCTGTCTTTGTCTCTGTCTCTATCTGTGTCTCTCTCTTAATTTATTTTTCTTGAAGATTTTTTTTGGGGGGATAGGAGTTCTATGTTTTCTTTCACAACACAACTTTTATGGAAATTTTCTAGTACTTTAAGAATATAGGGGCAAAACCCCCAATCAAATAAAAAGAATATAGGAGCAGCTAGACTGGATAATAGATAGATGCCAGGCCTGGACTCCGGAAGACTTACTTTCCTGAGTTCAAATCCAGTCTCAGACATTTACCAGCTATGTAACCCTGCACAAGTCACTTGTCCTTGTTTGCCTCAGTTTCCTCATCTGTAAAATGAATTGGAGAAGGAAATGGCAAACCATTCAAGATGGGCTCTTGTAAAAATTTCTTAAGCAAAAAGGAGTCATAAGTAGAAAAAATTTAAGAAGCTTTCCTCTAGAGAAGCTATCCCTGGAAGTGAAACACAGACATCTTCCGTAAAACTCATTACTCAATGCTGAAAAAATGTATATATTTTGAAAATAAAAAGCTTTAATTAAAAAAAAAAAAAAGAATACAAGTCATTCACCAATTGATAAATAGTCAAAGGATTTGAAAAGACAATTTTCAGATGAAGAAATTGAAGCCATTACTACTCTATGAAAAAAATGCTCTAAATCACTATTGATTGGAAAATTGAAAATTATAACAACTCTGTGGTACTACTTCACACCTCTCAGGTAGGCTGAGATGACCAGAAAAGATAATGCCAGATGTTGGAGAGGATGTGAGAAAACTGGGACCCTCATGCATTTTTGGTGGAATTGTGAAATGATTCTGGAAAACAATTTAGAACTATGTTCAAAAGACTATAAAACTACATATGCTTTGAACCAGCAATATCATCATTGAGTCTGTATCCCAAAGACATCATAAAAGAAGGGAAAGAACCTACATGTGCAAAAATGTTTATAGCAGCTCTTCTTGTGGTGGCAAGGAATTTGAAATTGAATATAAGCCCATTAGCTGGAGAATAGCTGAATAAGTTATGGTTAATGAATGTAACAGAATACAATTGTTCTACAAGAAATGATGAGCAGGTTTTCAGAAAAGTCTGGAAAGACTTACATAAACTGATGCTGAGTGAAATGAACAAAACCAGGAGAACATTGTACACAGTAACAGCAACACTGTGTGATGATCAGTTGTGACAGATATAGCTCTTCTTAGCAATACAGGATTCCAAGATAATTCCTGTTACGGGTCAGAACTCTGAACCTGAAACAAGGAGCTAAGTCAGTGGAATTGATAGAAACAATAGTTATCTAATTTAGCATGGTTCCGTATGATTGATTTAATCCAACAAGGAGATGTTATGGGCCAGAACTTGAAACAAGGTACTAAGTGGGATTGAGGAGACAATGGTTAAATCTAGTTTAGCATTGATTTAATCCTACAACAAATAATAGTTTCCTAGTAATATAATGATTGGTGTATACTCAGTGTTTAGCATATAAGCTAGAAGCTCTCAGGGCCAGAAAGGACAAGCTCTCAGAGGCTGAGACAGATTCATTCCATCGTCCACCTTTGTGGTGGCTGGAGGCTGAAGCACAAACCTTTGAATTCAGGGAGATTCAGAAGCCAGAGAAGGAAGGCGGCAGCTCAAGCTCTTAGAACCAAGGAGAGAGAAAGGCCTCCAGAAAACTAGCTGAGCTTCAAGTGAAGGAGATAGGACTTTGAAAGCAACAATAAAGTTTGGACTTTAACTCCTGGCTACTCATGTAATGATTACTGAACTGAAATGAAAGCTGCCTCCAGAGACCCCAAGGAAATCTCAACAGAGAACATTACATTTTAAAGAGAATATTACAAATTCCAATAGACTGATGATGGAAAATGCCATTCATATCCAGAGAAAAAGCCATGGAGACTGAATGTAGTTATAAACAGATACTATTTTCATTTTGTTTTGTTTTGTTTTTCTCATGGTTCTTCTTTTTATTTTGCTTTTTCTTTTCCAAAATGACTAATATGGACATATATTTAAAGTAATTGTATACGTATATCTTATATCAGATTGCTTGCTGTCTTGGGGAAAGGTAGGTAGGGAAGGAAGGGAGGGGAAAAAATTGGAATTCAAAATCTTACTAAAAAATGAATGTTAAAAAAATTATCTTTACATGTAATTGGAAAAATATATAATAAGTGAGGAGAAAAAAGAAGAGAATAAGAGAAAAGTCAGTAAAGGTACTCTCAAGGAATTCAGTCAAGAAAAGAAGGAGAAATAAGGGATGATGGCTAACAAAAATGGATGGATCATGTGAGAATTTTTAAAGGTTGAAGAAATATGGATGTTTGCACAGAGCCCAGAGAAAGCCAGCAGATAGGGGAAAGAATGAAGATAACAAAGAAAGTGGAGACGATATTGAAAGGATTTTTCTGGAGAAATTACAGAGGAGGGCAAGTCATAGCAAGAATGAGATCAATTATATGCACAAGCCAATTCTTCACAGATCGAGTTCAGCTCTGTGCCTAGCACATAATAGATACTTAATAAATGTTTGTTTATTGAAAACAAAAAGAGAGAACATGCACAGAAGTTGGCTTGGACCAGGAGAAAGCCACCTCATGAAAAGCTGGAATAAAGAAGGTAATGAGAAATGCTGTTAGGATGTAAAGTGAGGAGAAATAAAGAAGGGGGAGCTCTCAACAAAGAGCCTCAATCTTGAAAGGGGGATAGGGAGCTGAAGTAACAGGCAAATTCTTTCAGTAAGGAGATTTAAGGAGAGCCAAAAATGCTTGGAAAAACTATTGTGGAAAGAAGGAGAGGGACTTTATTAAAAAGGAATAGGATATTTGCCTTGGTGGAAGGAGGACCCTTTTAGATTGGATAACTTTATGGTAGACTTTATGATTTTATCCAACCCATTTTATCAGCATAGTGAAGAAAGAAAATAGAGGGAGGGACTGATCTTCAGTTGTGTCTGATAAAGATCTGGAAGTGACTGTTTGGAACAAGGGGTTTCACTGAAAGAGTAGCCAGTTGTGGAAAGGGTGGCCAGTTTACTAGGTACGAAATTTAAACTTCAGATTTCTTTTGATTGGCATTTCTTTTATTATTTGTGATTTGGCTTGGTTATAAATTATTGTTATTGTTCAGTAGTTTTTCTCTCATGTCCCACTCTTGGTGACCCTATCTAACATTTTCTTGGCAAAGATAATGGAGTGATTTGCTATTTCCTTCTCCAACTTATTTTATAGATGGGGAAACTAAGATGAACTGAGAGTGATTAGCCCAGGATCACACACAATTATTAAGTGTCTAAGACAGGCCAGATTTGAACTCAAAAAGATGTCTTCCTGATTCCAGACCTAGCAGTCTATTTACTTCCCTGGGAGTAAATATACTTAGTTTTCCTGTAAATAGTTTGGAATCCTTAAACTGAGAACTCTATGTTCTTATCTTTTGACTATTTACTTATTAGAAAATAGTTTTTGTCATATATTTCAGTCAGTGTCTTGGGTACTGAAGCCTTATGTACGAAATTTGATATAGAGCCCTTTTTTTCTCTATTTAACCACTTCCCTTCTTATTCCAGATGTATTAACTTCATTTGTGCAGAAACTTTTCAATTCCATGTAATTAATTATCTATTTTATCTTTTCAAATGACCTCTAGCCCTTGTTTAGGTAGGAATGCATTTTACCATAACTACAAGATATCTATGATATATTTTTTCTGAAATTTTAATATTCTTCAATATTATCTTTAATATTTGGATCATATTTTGAACTTATTGTGTTACAAGATTTGCCAAATTGCTTTCCAGCTTTCCCAGTTCTTGTAAAATAGAATATTGAATATCCATTTTATTCCTAACTTCGAAGAGACCAAGACATGATCCAAAACTTAAACTATAAGTAAATTTTCCTCTAGGGTGACAGGATGAGGGTTAAGGACTTTAAGGTCATATACCAAAGGATATAAATTTGCACTTCTGAAGGGGAGAATTCTAAGCTATCTCCAGTCATGTGAAAAAATGTTCCAAAGTCAAATAATTACAGAAATGCAAACTAGGTAAGGAGCAGATGAATGGTGTAGTAGATAGCGTACTGGACCTGGAGTCAGGAAGACTCATTTTCTTGAGTTCAAATCTAACCTCAGACAGTGATTTTGGGCAAGTCATTTAATTCTATTTACTTTATAAAATGAGCTGGGAAAGTCAGTTAACCCTGCTTGCCTATAATATGAGCTAGAGAAAGAAATGGCAAACCACATAAGTAACTTTGCCAAGAAAATCCTAAATGGAATCACAAAGTGGCAGACATGACTAGGAGCAACAACAATAAAAATTAAATTAACTCTGAGGTTTTACCTTATAGCCATCATTAGATCATAAGCTATTCGAGGGAAAGATTGTGTGTGGCCTCCTTTAAATCCTATTGTTTAACATAGTACCTGGCATTTAGTAGCCATTTAATAAATATTGATTGATTGAAATAGGCAAAGTTGACAAAAAGAGGAAAATGACACGTTAGAAAACAATTGCTTTGATCCACCATTGATGAAACTATGAATTGGTCCCAGCATTCTTTTATTTTTTAAATAATAGCTTCTTAATTCAAAATACATGCAAAGATAGTTTTCATCATTCACCCTTGCAAAATCTTGTGTTCCAAGTTTTTCTCTCTTCCTTCCCTTCAACCCCTCCCCTAGATAGCAAGTAATCCAATATCGGTTAAATATTTGCACTTCTTTTAAACATATTTCCATATTTGTCATACTGCACAAGAAAAATCAGATCAAAAAGGAAAAAAAAATGACAAAAAAAGGCAAGCAGACAACAACAAAAAAGGTGAAAATAAGGTGTGATTCACATTCAGTCCCTGTGGTCCTTTTTCTAGATGCAGATGGCTCTCTCCATCACAAGTCTTTCATCACCTCATTGTTGAAAAGAGTCAAGTCCATCAGAATTTATCATCACATAATCTTGTTGTTGTGTACAATATTCTCTTGGTTCTACTCACTTCACTTAGCCTCAGTTCATGGTAAGTGTTTCTAGGCCTTTCTGAAATCATCTTGCTGATCGTTTCTTATAGAACAATAATATTCCATTACATTCATACACCATAACTTATTTAGCCATTCTCCAACTGATGGACATTCACTCACTTTCCAGTTCCTTGACACCACAAAAAGGGGCTGCTACTAGAAACATTTTTGCACAGGTGGGTCCTTTCCCCTTTTTTAATGATATCTTTGGGATACAGACCTAGTAAAGATATTGTGAGATCAAAGGCATGCACAGTTTGATAGCCCTTTGGTCATAGTTCCAAATTGCTCTCCAGAATGGTTGGATCAGTTTACAACTCCATCAACAATGTATTAGTGTCCCAGTTTTCCCACATCCCCTCCTACATTTATCATTATCTTTTCCTGTCATTTTAGCTAATCTGAGAAGTGTTTAGTGGTACCTCAGAGTTGTTATACTTTTCATTTCTCTAATCAATAGTGATTTAGAGCATTTTTTTTTTTGTATCACTGGAAAGGGCTCTAATTTCTTCATCTGAAAATTGTCTATGCATATCCTTTGATCATTTATCAATTGGAGAATGAATTTGAGTCAATTTTCTATGTATTTTAGAAATGAGGTCTTTATTAAAACTTTTGGATGTAAAAAATTTTTCCCACTGTTCTGCTTCCCTTCCAATCTTCACTGCATTGGTTTTGTTTGTACAAAAAATTTTCAATGTAATATAATCAAAATCATCTATTTTGCATTTCATGTTCTCCAGTTCTTCTTTGGCCAAAAATTCTTTCCTTCTCCACAAATCTGAGAGGTAAACTATTTCTTGTTTTCCTAATTTGCTTATATTATTATGCTTTATATATAAATCATGAACCCATTTTGACCTTATGTTGGCATAGGTTGTTAGTGTTTGTCAATGCCTAGTTTCTGATCCAGCCATTCTTAAAAGTAATTTGAAGTCATTTCCTAAAAGTTAGAAAATTGTATATGCCTTTTGACCCAATGATTCTACAACTAGACCCAAAGAAATGAAAGACAAAGGGAAAGTTTTCATATGTACAAAAATATTTGTAGTAGATCTTTTTATAGTGGCAAAAACTTAGAAATTAAGAGAGGACTGATTGCCTGGGAAAGGTTTCAAAGAAACCTGTGAAGATTTATCTGAGTTGATTCAGAGAGAAGCAAGCAGAACTAGGAGGACAATTTATACTCAACATCAATGTTGTAAGAATGAGCAGTTTTGAAAGATTTAAGAACTCTGATCAACACAATAATTAACCATAATTCCAGAGAACCTTTAATGAAGAATGTAGCCTATCTCTTAACAGAGAAGTGATATATCAATATGCAAAATAAGACACACACTTTGGAGTTTTGAATGTGTCTAATGTGGGAATTTGTTTTGCTTCCTATGTTTATTTCTTACAAAGGTTTTTTATTTCTTTTTTTTCCCCAGGGAGAGATGGGGTGGGAGGAAGAAAAATAAATAAATGCTTGATAATTGGGAAAATAAAGAATAGACAGAATCCAAGTTACTATTCAGTTCAACATATGTTTAGTTAGTCATTGCTGATTTATGTTAAATCTGTATCCCATTTTACACAATTTTAAATGAAACTCATTTTTCATTATTTATTTTTTAAAGAAAAAAAAAGAAGTAGTATCTGAACCACTTAGAAGAGTACTCTTCCTGTATTGATCTGTCCCTTGACATATGGGTCCAGAAAAGAAGGACCCCTTAATGAGAAGGGAGTAAGTACATTGCTTCAACCATATGGGCACAGCAGTTGTTCCAGATGGGATCTGATTTTATAATAAGTATAAGAGACAATAGCTTGAGAGTCTATTGCACTGACTCCCTGGAACTGTTTCAAAAACACATTTTTTGTGTGTTTGTGGATTTGTTTGGAAGTCCCAGGATCTTGTTGGTTCATTACCTCCTTCCCTTGTTTGGAATGAATTTACTTTTATGGGAGAACTAGAAATATTAGTGCCAAGGGCCCTACATGCTACAGGGCCTGATCCAAAAACATTAGGAAGTTTGGGAATGACCCTTAAAAGCTGGTCAGTTTGTTTTATTGGGCAGAAAAGTAAGTGTGTTTACATTGTCCAAAATCACACAGTAAATATTAGAGCTGAGACTTGAACACAGGCCTTGTCTTCCAGGTCAATGCTCCTTTTAGTACAAGCTAATAGGATTTGGAATATATACAATTTATTGTTTAAACAACAACAACAAAGCAAAACAAGTACAGGATCTCAGGCATCAGACTTCTCAGAAGCCTAATTCTTTCAGTTAAAAGCAAAAAATGACCACATCATTCTCCCTTCTCCTCAGAAAATTCCTTTGGTTTTCTATTACCTCCAGGATCAGACATGAACTCCTCTGGTATTTAAAATTTTTCACAACCTGGCCTCAACCTATTCTTCCAGCTTGATTAGACATTACTCTTATTAAGATCCAGTTACACTGTCCTTATTGTTTCTTATACTCAGCGCCCCATTTCTCATCTCTGTGCCAGTAAGACACTCCCTCACTCCTTACTTCTATCAGAATACCTGGTTTCCTTCCTATCTCTACCCAAGGGCCATCTTCTATGAGAAACCCTTATTAATCTTCCCAGTTGTCACTGACTCTCCCAAAATCTCTTGTATCTAGTTTGTATATATCTACATATATTATAAGGAACAGCCACGTGGCATAGTGTAGAGTAGTTCCAGGCCTGAGGTCTGGAAGACTCATCTTCCTGAATCTTAGTCTGGCCTCAGGCACCTACTGTGTAACCCTGGGGAAGTCACTTAACCCTGTTTACCTCAATTTTCTCACCTGTAAAATGAGCTAGACAAGGAAATGGCAAATCCCTCCAACATCTTTGCCAAGAAAATTCCAAATGGGATCATGAAGAGACATACATTTCTGCAATGACTGAACAACAACCTAAATTATGTACATGTCATCTCTATCCTCCCACCCCGAGACTGAAACTTTTCAAGGGCTCTTTTCATTTTTGTCTTTTATCTCTAGAACCTGGCACAGTACTTAATACATAGTGGGAGCTTTAAAAATGTTTGTTGTATCAGGTCATTTTTGCATAAGTTACTGTAGTAATAAGAACCCCTATTTGTAGTTTAAAGTTCACAAAGCACTTCCTCATGACAACTTGGTAATGATAGTGTAAATATTACTGGAAAGCTGAATAAATGCTCATTACATTTAATAGATTCTGCATCCAATATTTGGCTCACCTTCAGTCCCCTGGAAGAAAATGTACTAATAATCAGAAAAAAGAGACAAATTATTGCAAACTTTTCAGAGAAAAATGTGACTAAACAGAAGTCACAAAATTGATCATACCCTTTGATTTAAAGATCACAACAGTGCTAAAGTTTAATTTCAAAAATATCATTAATAACAAAAAACTAGAAATGATATATATGCTCAGTGGTTAGAATATACATGAACAAAATATCATATGGAATACTATCACTATGCCAAAGAAATGACAGATATGAAGAAAAATGTGTTTGGGGGTTGAATTAACCCTAGAATGGAATCAGAAAACGGTGAGATTTTATTTGTAGGTATGCATCTAAGTCCTTTAGCTTTACTTAGATCAGAATTTTGCCCAGGGAAGATAATACCAGATAATAATTCTTTCTATTATCCAAAAACAGAAAATCTTTTAAGATGCAGCAGGGCCATCTGGTCCTTAGTCAGTTGTTAGATCTTGTGCCCCAGCTACTGAATCTCTTGCCTATAGAGATAATTTTGCCTCTGGACACATGATCTAGGACAAGTCCCAGAGAATTGTGGTGATCACTGGAGGGATATCTAGAGCATAGAGAAAATGCAATGTGTGAGACCAGCCTGGAGGAAGATGGGCAGCTGCTAGAAAATCCCAAATTCAGTAAGATTCTACTGGGACTCTAATAACAACCTCAGCTTCTTGTTCTTTGTTTTTCCAGTTATTGCAGAGCTAACATTTTCAGGGAAGAAAGACTTCCTACAAAATAATTTTGGAATATTTTCACTGTGAGCTCACAGTAGGCTGAAATGAACTGAACATTTTTTGATGAGCAGCATGTACTGGGGTCTTTGAGAAAGCCCACACATGTGTGGGGAATATCCTTTCAGGAAACCACTAAACTAATAGCTTGAGGGTAGTGCTATTTGATGGCCAAATTACATACTAAGCTAGCTTGCTTTTCTGTAGGTTGGAGAAAACAGGGAAATGTGCCAGGTGTGGGTTGTTATTGCTTCTGTGGCACCACCAACTGTTCCCCCTAGCCCACATTAACATTACATGGGAAGAGTAGATGAAGTCAGAGTAGAAAGAGCTACCCAAAAGAACAATGTTCATAATGACAACAATGTAATTGAAGTCAAAGTGGAGAGGCAACAAAATCAGTCACACAAAACACTAAATATTAGTGCCACATTGTCAAAGTTAAAAGACACATTCTTCCTTTTTGTTAACAATTGGCAGGCCAACTGTTTTTCAGAGAATTTATTTTGTAAGAAAGTTTGTTTCAGTATTTTATTGGGAAGTATCAAGTGTGCCAAAAGTAAAATGTATCACTACACTAAAATTTGAATTTTAAAATGGATATAATGACTAGGAAAAGACCTGTCTTTACAAAAATATCCATACTGCTTTATGCAAAACCACCAGATTGTTTTTGAAACAATCTACATGCTCAATGATTAAGTGAATAAATACTGATGTGTTCTTTGGATCATAGATTTAGATCTTGAATGCCATCAAGTCCCTCTTTATAGATGAGGAAATCTCCTAATCAGTATTTGAGCTCAGGTCTTCCTGATGCAAAACATCATTCTCTGTCAATTCTACTACCTAGTTGCCAGATTAGAGTACCATGGCACTAGCAAAATTAAAAAAAAAAAAACATTTTTTAAAAATTAAAAAGAACCAAAATATTTTTTAAAGTGAGGAATTCAAGAAAATGAGGAAAAACTTCTTTGAAGTAATGAAAAGTGAAAGCAGCACCACACACATTGACTCTAATGAATATGTGTATAACTCTTGTAATAGAAGTTTATTTCTGATATACAGACCCTAGGTCTACTTTGAGGGACTTTTCATTTCTCTGGTTCCATGTTCCCACCCAGATCAATTGAGAACTTCAACATCTGCCACTCCCTTATAGAGGCTTACATGGTTCAATAAACTTATTTAAAGCTTAAGGAAAGCAAATTGGATTCATATCATGCTATAACAATAATAATATCCATTAGCAAGCAATCTTTCCACAAGAGAATCAGAGTGACTTATATTGCTTCTCTTAATGGTGCTCTAATATGTGTGTGAACATGTATGGGGATATAGGGAGAGAAGAAAGGAGGTGTTCCTCAAAATTGATGCTCTCTCCCCAGTTCTTTAGCTATCTGGACAGTGCCACTTTTTCTGTGGTTTTCCCCATCTGATTTCAGCAGATGCCCCCTTCCCAGTCTCCTCTGACCATTCTAGTATACAACTTTTCCTTCTTCCAGCTTTCTTCAGTATATACTCTCCCTCCTTTTCCCTTACTATGACTGGCTTTCCCCTTGTATTCCTTAACGTCAAATTGAATGTGGTTTTTCCCCGGTAATTAATTCTCCCTCCCTAGGATTTCCCTCCATTTTCTGGCACTTATAGAGACTGAGTTACTCCTAGAGGATACTCCATTTCTGACTATTCTTTCTTTATTATATACTTGGAGCCTTATCATCCCAGATTTTCAAATCTACATTTTCAATCCCACAGTCTGCTGATTTCTAGTTTTACATTTCCAACTTCCTTTCAAACATCTCAAGACAGATGTCCATTAGACATCTTAAACTCAAAATGTCCAAAACAGAACTCATTTTCTTTCCTCCAACCAATATTCCCTAATATTATCGAAAAACACTCCACCCTCCTAGTCCCTCAGACTTTCAACCTGAGTCATTCTGCACTGCACACTTTCTCTTACTTCCTCTTATCCACTCTGTTGCCAAGGCCTGCTGAGTTCACCTCAAATATGCCCTCTTCTCTTCTCTAACATTGCTACCACACTAATATAGGTCCTCATCACTTCATGCCTTGAATCTCTTGCCATTCCAATCCATTCTCTGTTTAGCCACTTAAGTGATTTTTCTAAAACAATATCTGATTATGTTACCACCCCCTCCAACTCAATAAATTGCAGGAGCAAATATAAAATTCTCTATTTGGTATCCAAAGCCCTTTATACCCTAATCCTCTCCTATCTTTATAGTCTTCTTATATTTCTTCCCAGAACATTCTCTTCAATCTAATGGCACTGGCCTCCTGGCTGTTCCATAAACAAGACATTCCCTTTCTTGTCTTTGGGCATTTTCTCTGGCTGTCCCTCATGCCTGAAACAATTTTGCTTCTCTGCTTTAATTATTCATCTTCCTGGCTTCCTTTAAGCCTCATCTAGCACCCTATTTTCTAACCCATCTTATTTCATGTCTCCCCTCTTTTAATTATTTTATTTTTTTTCATTTATTTTATTCATAGCTTGCTTTGTATATATGTATACATGCATATATTTGTATGTTGTCACAGACAGACAGACAGACACACACACACACACACACACACCTAGATTGTATGCTTCTTGAGGGCAGAAATTATCTTTTTGACTCTTTTGGTATCGTCAGTGCTTAGGACAGTGTCCAGTACATATTAGGCTTTAATAAGTGTTAGTGCCTGACTGATTCTAGCACATATCTCTCAACTACTAGTTTGGTTTCCTTTTTTTCCCCAGTACTTGGTTCACAGAATTATTCTCCAAGTCCTATCCTTACACTAGATGACTTCAAAATACATGTTGATGTTCTCTTTAACATTTAGGCTTCCTAATTCAATCTCTTTAGCTCCTATGAACAATACCCTTATTCTACCTCAGGCACACACAGGAATAGTCATAGCCTTGCTCTCACCATCACACAGAAATGTTCCACTTGCAAAATCAAAAATTCTGAAATTCTTCTCTCTAACCAAAACTTCCCATGATTCCCTCTTTTCCTCTGTCATACTCTTCTTAACCTACTTTTCATCCTTACATGACCTCTGGCTTCACTTTGCTTTATTCTGACCCTCAATCATATAATTAACTTGTCCAACTGTGCCATCCTCCATCTTGACATCTTGAAATGTCTCCATCTCCTGACTTATTGATACTCATGTTTTTCCATATATCAAGTACTGAACTTGGAGTTACAGAGACCTGAGTTCAGATCATGCCTTATTAGCTGGGTGACCATGGGCAAACCACTTTAACTTTTTTCAGAACTCAGTTTCCTAATTTGTAAAATGAGATAGGTTACATTCATTGGCCTCTGAGGTTCCTTTTAACTTTATCTTCCTGTTTCTGTCAAACATATTAATAACCTTTTCTTAGCAATGTGGCAATCCAAGACAATTCCAATATACTTAGGATGGACAATGTCATCCACATCCAGAGGGTGAATTATAGAGACAAATGTGGATCAAAGTATAGTATTTTCAAATTTTTATTTGTTTGTTTATGTTTTCTTTCTCAAGGCTTTTCCCTTTTGTTTTGATTTTTCTTTCACAACATGACAATATGGAAAAAAGTTTAAAAATGACTGTACATCTACAACTTATCTCAGATTTGTTCCTGTCCTGGGGATGGGGAAATTAAGAGAGAGAGGAAATAAAACTCAAATTTTTACAAAAATGAATGCTGAAAACTATCTCTACTTATAATTGAAAAAATAAAAATACTATTGAAAAAAAGTATATTATTAAGCTTTTAGACACTAGGTCCACAAAACTGGAATAATCTTCAACTCTTCATTCTCCCTTTCATCATTTTCAATTGGTTGACAAGTCCTATATGTTGTATCTTCACAACATTTCTCAAATCTGACCAACCCTAGTACAGGTCCTTATCACTTTTCATATAGATTATTTTTATATCCTCCTAAATGGTCTCCCTTGTGCAGATAGGTGACACAGTGGATAGAGTGCCAGGCCTGAAGACAGTAATACTCATTTTCCTGAGTTCAAAACTGGCCTTAGATACTTACTAATTATGTCAACCTGGGGAAGTCACTAAGCTTGTTGAGCTTTTTTTTTTAAACAGTATTTTATTTTTTTCCCTAGTTATATGTAAAGGCAATTTTTAGCATTCTTTTTTATTAATAATAGTATTTTATTTTTCTAAATACATGAAAAAATAGTTGTTAACATTCACCTTTGCAAAACTTTGTGTTCAAAGTTTTCTTCTTCTCTCCTTGCTTCTTCTCTGCACCAGATAGAAAGCAATCTGATACAGGTTAAACATATTGCCTTAATTTTTACAAGATTTTGAGTTCCAAATTGTTCTCCCTCTCTCTGTACTTCCCTCTTCCAAAAATGGTAGGAAGTTTGATTATATATGTGATGTACTATCATATTAATCATATTTCATATTAGTCACAGTTATAAAAGAAGGAACAGATCAAAGGGGGGAAATCACAAAATAAAATAATAAAATAAGTGAAGAAATATGCTTTTATCTGCCTTCAGTTCTATATGTGGATATGGATACCATTTTCCTTTTTGAGTCCTTTGTACTTGTCTTGGATCATTGTGTTACTAAAAGCTGCATCATTCATAATTGATCATCATGCAATGTTGCTAATACAATGTTTTCCTGGTTCTGTTCATTTCACTTTGCATCAGTTGGTAAAAATTGTTCCCATATTTTACCACCACAAAAAAGGCTGCTATAAATAATTTTGCACATGTAGGTCTTTTCCCCTTTTTAATGATGTCTTTGAGATATAGACCTAGTAGTGATATTGCTGGATCAAAGAATATGCACAGTTTTGTAACCTTTTGGAAAAAGTTTCAAATTGCACTCAGAATGGCTGGATCAGTTCACAACTCCACCATTATTGTCCCAGTGCATTAGTGTCCCAATTTTCCCACATCCTCTCCAACATTTGTCACTTTCCTTTTTTGTCACATGGGTCAATCTGATAGGTGTAAGGTGTAAACCAACCAAAGTTGGTTTAATTTGCATTTCTCTAATCAAAAATGACTTAGATCACCTCTTCATAAGCTTATAGATAGCTATAGAGGACCGCAGATATTGGGGAACTCTGGAGAAGTATACTTGAAACAATGTGTTTACTCAGTGGAATTAATGAGATAATGGTTCTCTCTCTCTCTCTCTCTCTTTTTTTTTTTTTGTCTACAGTAATTTTATTTTATTTTAAATAGCTTTTTATTTACAAGTTATATGCATGGGTAATTTTACAGCATTGACAATTGCCAAACCTTTTGTTCCAATTTTTCCCCTCCTTCCCCTCACCCCCTCCCCTAGATGGCAGGATGACCAGTAAATGTTAAATATATTAAAGTATAAATTAAATACACAAGTATACATGACCAAACCGTTATTTTGCTGTACAAAAAGAATCGGACTCTGAAATTTTACAATTATTGAAGGAAATCAAAATGCAAATTGGGCAAAAATAGAGGGATTGGGAATTCAATGTAATGGTTCTTAGTGATCTCCCAGAGTTCTTTTGCTGGATATAGCTGGTTCAGTTCATTACTGCTCCATTGGAACTGATTTGGTTCATCTCATTGCTGAAGATGGCCAAGTCCATCAGAATTGATCATCATATGGTATTGTTGTTGTATATAATGATTTCTTGGCCCTGCTTTGTTTCACTCAGCATCAGTTCATGTAAGTCTCTCCAGGCCTTTCTGAAATCATCCTGTTGGTCATTTCTTACCAAACAATAATATTCCATAATATTCATATAACACAATTTATTCAGCCATTCTCCAATTGATGGGCATCTACTCAGTTTCCAGTTTCTGGCCATTACAAAGAGGGCTGTCACAAACATTCGTGCACATACAGGTCCCTTTCCCTTCTCTATAATTTTTTTTATAAGCCCAGTGAAACACTCTGAATCAAAGGGTATCACAGTTTGATAACTTTTTGAATAGTTCAAATTGCTCTCCAGAATGGTTGGATGTATTCCAATTCCACCAACAATGTATTAGTGTCCCTGTTTTTCCCAATCCCCTCCAACATTTCCAATTATCTTTTTCCCTATCATTCTAAGTCTGACAGGTGTGTAGTGGTCCTCAGGTTGTCTTAATTTGTATTTCTCTGATTAATAATGACTTGGAGCATCTTTTCATATGGCTAGAAATAGTTTCAATTTCTTCATCTGAAATTGTCTTTCATATTTTGACCATTTATCAATTGGAGAATGGCGATTTCTTATAAATTAGATAATTCTCTATATATTTTTGAAATAGTCCTTTATCAGAACCTTTGAATATTAAATATTTTCCCCAATTTATTGCTTCCCTTCTAATCTTGTCCCATTAATTTTTGTTTTAAAAAACTTTTCAATTTTATATAATCAAAATTTTCTATTTTGTGATCAGTAATGATCTCTAGTTCTGCTTTGGTCATAAATTCCTTCCTCTTCCACAGGACTGAGAGGTAACTATCCTGTGATCCTCTAATTTATTTATAATCTCATTTTTTTAAAGTAACTTTTTATTGACAGAACCCATGCCAGGGTAATTTTTTAAACATTATCCTTACTCACTTTTTTCGGGTTTTCCCCTCCCCCCTCCACCCTCTCCCTAAGATGGAACAGTCCTATACATGTTAAATAGGTTACAGTAGATCTTGGATATAATATATGTGTGCAGAACCAAACAGTTCTCTTGTTGCTCAGGGAGAATTGGATTTAGAAAATTATAAATAATCCGGGAAGAAGAACAAAATCAACAGTTTACATTCATTTCCTATTGTTCTTTCTTTGGGTTAGCTGCTTTTCCATCCTTGATCTTAAAACTAAGTTAGATCTTCTCTTTGAAGAAATCCATTCATCAGAATACATCCTCATACAGTATCGTTGTTAGGGTATTAAGATCTTGGTTCTCTCATTTCGCTCAATCAGTTCATGTAATCTTGCCAATCCTTTCTGTATTCATCCTGCTGGTCATTTTCTTACAAGAACAATTTTCCTCTTCCTTATACCAAATTTACTCAACCATTCTCAATTATGGGCATCCATTCATTTTCCACTTCTAGCCACTCAAACAGGGCTGCCACAAACATTTTGGCACATACAGGTCCCTTTCCCTTTTTTTAGTATCTCTTTGGGGTGTAAGCCCGTAGAAAACTCTGAATCAAAGGTATCACAGTTTGATAACTTTTGGGCATAGTTCCAAATTGCTCTCAGAATGCTAATTTTCCCAATTCCACCAACAATATTAAATTCCCTGTTTTCCCATCCCCTCAACATTCCATTATCTTTTTCATTCTGGCCAATCTGACAGGTGTGTAGTGGTATCTAAGAGTTGTCTTAATTTGCATTTCTCTGATCAATAGTGATTTGGAACACTTTCATATGAGTAGTAATACTCATTTTTAATGAGTATTTTTTTAGTAATTTAGTAATTTTAATTTCATCATCTGAAAATTGTCTGTTCATATCCTTTGACCATTTATCGATTGGAGAATCATTTTCTTATAAATTATCGTTTCTATATATTTTAAATATCCTTTATCAGAACCTTTGACTGTAAAATTTTTTTCCCAGTTTATTGTTTCCCTTCTAATCTTCCTGCATTAGTTTTGTTTGTACAAAAAACTTTTTCAATTTGATATAATCAAAATTTTCTATTTTATAGTCAATAGTGATCTCTAGTTCTTCTTTGGTCATAAATTCCTTCCTCTTCCACAGGTCTGAGAGGTAAACTATCCTATGCTCTTCCAATTTATTTATAATCTCATTCTTTACGCCTAGTATAATCTCATTCTTTATGCCTAGGTCATGAACCCGTTTAATCTTGTCTTGGTGTATGGTGTTAAGGGTAGGTCAATGCCTAGTTTCTGCCATACTAGTTTCCAATTTTCAAATTTTTCAAACAAAGGTTCTTATCCAAAAGCTGGGTCTCTGGGTTTCAAACACTAGATTGCTATGTTATTTTTTTGACCTTTGACTAACCTATTCCACTGATCAACTAATCTTTCCTTGTTGGGAAATGGTTTTGGTAACTGCTGTTTTATAATATAATTTTTTAGATCTGGTACAGCTACCACCTTCATTTGATTTTTTCATTAATTCCTTTGGAATTCTTGACCTTTCTTTTCCATATGAACTTTTTTTTTTTTTTCTAGGTCATTAAAATAGTTTTTGGGATCTGTTGGTTAGTGCTAAAAGATAATTGTTTAATATATTGTCATCTTTATTATTTTTGCCCCCTATCCAAGGCATTTAATTTTTCCAATTGGTTAGATCAGACTTAATTTGTGTGAAAAGTGTTTTGTAGTTTTGCTCATAAAGTTTCTGATTTTCCCTTAGCAGATAAATTCCTAAGTATTTTATACTATCATTAGTTACTTTAGAGCATATTCATATGGCTAGAAATAGTTTCATCTGAGAATTGTCTGTTCATATCCTTTGACCATTTATCAATTGGAGAATGGCTTGATTTCTTATAAATTAGAGTCAATTTTCATATATTTTGGAAATGAGGCCTTTATCAGAACCTTTGACTGTAAAAATATTTTCCCAATTTATTGTTTCCTTTCTAATCTTGCTTGCATTAGTTTTGTTTGTACAAAAACTTTTCAATTTGATATAATCAAAATTTTCTATTTTGTAGTTAGTAGTGATACCTAGTTCTTCTTTGGTCGTAAATTCCTTCCTCTTCCACAGATCTGAGAGGTAAACTATCCTATGCTCTTCCAATTTATTTATAATCTCATTCTTTATGCCTAGATCATGAACCCATTTTGACCTTATCTTGGTGTATGGTGTTAAGTGTGGGTCAATGCCTAGTTTCTGCCATATCAGTAGTTACTTTAAATGAAATTTCTCTTTGTAACTCTGACTGTTGGATTTTGTTAGTGATATATAAGAATGCTGATGATTTATGTGGGTTTATTTTGTAGCCTGCAACTTTGCTAAAGTTGTGGATTATTTCTAATACCTTTTTAGTAGAATCTCTGGGGTTCTCTAAGTATACTATCATATCATCAGCAAAGAGTGATAATTTGGTTTCCTCATTGACTACTCTAATTCCTTTCATCTCTTTCTCAACTCTTATTGCCAAAGCTAGCATTTCTAATACAATATTGAATAGTAATGGTGATAGTGGACAACCTTGTTTCACTCCTGAATGATTGCAGTTTTTCCCTATTACATATAATGCTTACTGATGGTTTTAAATAGATACTACTAATTATCTTAAGGAAAAGTCCATGTATTACTATACTCTCAAGTGTTTTTAATAGGAATGGATGTTGGATTTTATCAAATGCTTTTTCTGCATCCATTGAGATGATCATATGGTTTTTGTTAATTTGGTTATTAGAGATAATGATTCTCTAGTTCACATATATACTTAATACTTAGCATGGTGATGTAATTGTTCTCTAGTTCACACATACTCAGTATACTGTAATGATGTAATTGTAATAGGGTATTTAAACTGGGGACAAAGTCTGACTCAAGGGGAGACTGGTTGAGACTGTCAGACTGTCAAACTGCTTGAAGAAACTGAGTCAGACTAAGACTGGGTCATAATTAAGATCACCCAAGTAGTTGGGATATCAAACAAAACCCCACCAACCAGACACTAGCAGATTCTTTCCACTTGAAGTATGAATAATTTTTAAATGTGCCAAATTGGAATCAGATAGCTTTGATTTCTTAAAAAACTGCTTGTTCATATCCTTTGACTATTTACAATTTGGGGAATAGCTTTTATCCTTATAAATTTGACTCAATTCTCTATAATTAAGAAATGAGGCTTTTATCAGAGACACTTGCTATAAAGATTGTTTCCTATCTTTCTTTCCTTCTAATCTAATATTGGGTGCATTGCTTTTCTTTTTGTACAAAAGCTTTTTCATTTAAGGTAATCAAAATTATCTATTTTGCTTTTCATAATGTTCTCTATTTCTTGTTTGATCATGAATTCTTCCCCTCTCCATAGATTTAAATGGGGGATTATTTTTTGCTCTTCGAATTTGATTATGGTAAAACCCTTTAAGTCTAAATCATATCACCATTTTGACTGTATCTTGGTAAATGGTATGAAGTGTACCTAGTTTGTGTCCTATTGTTTTCCCGTTTTCCCAGTAATTTTTGTCAAATAATGAATTCTTATTCAAAAGCTGGGGGCTTAAGGTTTATTAAACACTAGGTTATCATGGTCATTAATTGTGTCTTGTTTACCAAAAGTCTATGCCACTTGGTATATATGTTTAATATTGATACTGCTTCACTGTCCATGGTACCTTTTAACAAAATGTAGTTTCCTTCCTTTTTGTTAGAATCTTTACAAAGTGATAAGTCAGTTGCCTAATTTAGCATGGTACTTAGCAAATCCTCTAGCTCACTAATGTATTTAAGTACTCATTGTAGTTCTCACTTTTGGGAGATTCACAAGTCAGTATTCAGTATAAGATTCACAAGTCAGAAACCCATAATCCCACTCTTGGGTCCCATAATCCTATTCTTGGAGGAGGAGTCAACCTTTTATGCCGAGCATAAAAAGAGCTTCAGTGAAGTCAGTCAGAGTCAGTTCAGAACATTGCCAGGAGTCAGAGAGCAGCACTCTGGGAGGAAGCCCACAAGCCCACTCTCGGAGGTGGAGTCAGATTCATTCCATCTTCCACCTTTGGGCTGGCTGGAGGCTTAAGAAAGCAGAGGCAAAAGCAAAGGACAAAGCTACAAGAGCTCTTAGAACCAAGGAGAGAGAGGCCTCTAAGAAAGCTAACCGAGCTTGGAAAGAGATAAGAAATAAATGTTTGGATTTTATCAACTGGCTGTATTTGAAATGATTATTACTCTGAACCAAAACTAAGGCTGCCTCCAGAAAACCTCCCCAAGAAACCTGCTCCCAGAGAGAACCATTATATATTTTTTTAAAAAGAGAGATACCATCACACTTTTTATATCCGCCTTCCTTTTAATTAGGTCTGTTTTTGCTTTTATTTTGTCTGAGATCAGAATTGCTATCCCTGCTTTTCAGGGTTGATCCTGCTTCAACCCTTTTTAACCTTTCCTCTGTGTTTCATGTAAACAATTTGTTTTAGGTTTCTGGATTTTGATCCACTCTCCTATTCACTTCCTTGTATGAGAAAGTTCATCCTATTCACATTCATAGTTATGATTACTACCTGTGTATTTACCTCTAATTTATTTTTCCTATTGTTTGTCCTCTTTCTTCTTTGCCCTTTCCCTCCTTATTAATGTTTTCCTTTTTTCTATCACCTCCTCTGATCTTCCCTCCTTTCTGTCAGTTCCCACCCCCATTCCCCTTTACTTAATCTCCTCCCCTTCTGCTTCCCTGTCAGGTAAAATAAATTTCTATATTCAACTAATTGTATATATTATTCCCTCTTTGAGCTAATATTGATGAGAGTAAGGTTCAAGTAATGCTCATTATCCACCCTCCCATTTCCCCCTCCACTATAATAGATTTTTTTGTGAAATAATTTACACCTATCCACATCTCTCTTTCTTCTGCACTTGGTGTACTTATCTTTCTCATCCCTTAATTTTTTTTATGACATTCTCTCAAAATCACCTTATACTCATATCCTCTATCTATATTCCTTTTAAATGTACTATTAGTGATATAATTTTTAAGATTACAAGTAGCATCTTCCTATATAGTGATGTAAACAGTTTAACTCTATTGAATCCCTTACATTTCCTTTACCCTTTTTACCTGTTCATACTTCTCTTGGGTCTTGATGAGGTCAAATTTTAGTTTTATTTCTGGTCTTTTCCCTTTTGTTCCAATTTTTCTTTCCCAGCATGATTCATAAAACAATGTGTAATAAAAATAAATAAGGAATTTTTTCTTCAGTTAATTGTTATATTTCCTTTTCCATTTGGCTAATTCTACTTTTTATGCTGTTTTCTAAATTATTGACTTTTTTATAATATTCTAGTATCATTCTTATTTCTTTCCCTAGTTTTTCTTCTACCTTTCTTATATGTTTTTTAAGCTCCTTTTTGAGCTCTTCTATGAGTGCTTTCTGGGCTTCAAACCACTTTCCATTTTTCTTTGGGGTTTTGTCCATAAGTGTTTTGATTGCTGTCTTCTTCTGAGCTTGTATCTTGGTTTTCCCTGTCACCATAATAACCTATAGTCTTAAAAAAAAATTTTTTTTTTTGCTTTTTTGGACAGGAAAGATGTCTTTCCTTTCTTTTAAATTTTTAAATTTTCTTTTAAAATTTTTAGTTATTTTATTTTTATTTTTTCATTTTTAAATTTTATGTAAATATATGAAATATAAATGATACAAATAATATATTTATATATTATATGTAAATACTTATATATTGTATTATAAATATAAAATGTATAAATAAAATAAAATATATAAAATATAAAAATAAATAAATTTTACTTATTTTTATTTTATTTTAAATTTAAGAAATTAAAGCCATTTTCAGTAATATGAAAAAATACTCTAAATTACTATTGAAATGTAAATGAAGAAAACTCTGAGATGTCTCTTCACACTTCTCAGATTGGCTAAAATGAAAGGAAAAGATAATGATAAATGTTGGAAGGGATGTAGGAAAATTGGGACAAATGCATTGTTGGTTGAGTTGTGAAATGATCCAACCATTCTAGAATTTGGGACTATCAAATTATATGTACCCTTTGATCCATTTACTGAATCTGTATCCCAAAGAGACCATAAAAGAGGGATTGGGACTGAGAGAATTTAAGGCTCCCATTTCCCTTTGAAAAATTCAAGTGGCTCCAGTCTGTAAGGGTTTTCTCATTTTCCTTTGGTAAGAACAAGTGGCTCTTCCATAAAGATAAGATACTGTAAGCCTTGGGAGAGGAATCAAACTGGCTGTCCTCCCTAGTATCCTGGGATGATAGGCCTTTAGGAAGAATTAGGATCAAAACCCAAAATATATAGGGATTAAGTATTGTTGTTTTATTTGGGTAGGTGCATTACTTGGAAGAACTGCAGATCCCTCAATGGTATAAATTAAAAGGAGCCTTCTATACTTAGTGAGGCAACTCTTAGGGTTTCAGCTCCAGAACTCCCTTCCTTACTTCCTCCCCAAGGCAGGGGCTGAGAACTAGAGGTCTATTCGAAAAGCAGTTTGTGTTTGTGAGTATATGTGAGCCTGTGTTTTGATTTTAGTGTTTCTCTCAATCAGCCAAATTACAAAGAAAAAGATCTGGCTATTTGGGATTTAAAAATGCTTGTTTTGAGTAGGGCCAGGAGATCATTATATACAACAATACTATAGGATGATCAATTCTGATGGATTTGGCCATCTTCAGCAATGAGATGAACCAAATCAGTTCCAATGGAGCAGTAATGAACTGAACCAGCTACACCCAGCAAAAGAACTCTGGGAGATCACTAAGAACCATTATATTGAATTCCCAATCCCTATATTTTTGCCCGCCTGCATTTTGGATTTCCTTCATAGGCTAATTGTACAATATTTCAGCATCCGATTCTTTTTGTACAACAAAATAACGGTTTGGTTATGTAAACTTATTGTGTATCTAATTTACACTTTAATATATTTAACATCTACTGGTCATCCTGCCATCTGGGGGAGGGGGTGGGGGGAAGGAGGGGAAAAATTGGAACAAAAGGTTTGGCAATTGTCAATGCTGTAAAATTACCCATACATATAACTTGTAAATAAAAAGCTATTTTAAAAAATAAATTTAAAAAATGCTTGTTTTGTACACAATTGGGCTTTTAGCTATAGAAAGGAATGACTAGTTCTGAGATATGGAAAGTTTTTAACTGTCACACCAAAAAGAAAAGAAAAAAAAAAAAAACCTGACATTTCTATGGACCTAGATATTTGGGCCTGCAGAAATAGTTAAAATTACAGAATTGCCAAAACAGTTTAGCAGATTTGGGGGGTTTTGAGACTATTTTAAGTTGCTTGGCAGTACCAGCTAAGTTGGGTTAGTCTATTATATTTTTAAGTAGACCTAATTTACATGACTAAAAAGTCTTCTCAGGGTCTGAACCTGAGACTTACAGAAAAACTGCAAAAGTCGGGGGAAAACACCCTCTCTGGGATTTTTGAAGTTTCTGTTTCTTGTGGAAGGTTTGTGGAATCTGTCCTGGCTAGACTGGTGTCTCTGGCTGGCCTGAACTCCTCTGGGATTTGTGCTGGTGCTCCAACATCTTCAACATGGCTCCTGGCATTTCTGGCATGAAGGATGGGCTGGTCACCGAGGCACAGACCTACAACTAGGGTCCTAAAGCCTACCAATTTCTTAAAGCCCTGTAGACAGAATTGAACAGAAAGTTTTCTACCACTTTAAATTTTGGGCCTGTGTGTATTTAAAATGGAATTCTGATTCTGAAATTGCATGAAATAATTACCATTAACTACTTTATGCTAAATTTGTGATCTTGTTTGTTCTGGTATAAGATTTTAGAAATATGTCTTCATTGGGGGCAGCTAGGCGGTACAGTGGATAGAACATCAGCCCTGAAGTCAGGAGGACCTGAGTTCAAATATGACCTCAGACACTTAATATGTCCTAGCTATGTGACCCTGGGCAAGTCATTTAACCTCAATTGCCTCAGCAAAAGAGAGAGAGAGAGAGAGAGAGAGAGAGAGAGAGAGAGAGAGAGAGAGAGATGTGCATTGATAAAGAAGTATTGTTATCAAAAAAAGAAGTATTGTCTACTGGGCTTATATCCCAAAGAGATACTAAAGAAGGGAAAGAGACCTGTATGTGCCAAAATTTTTGTGGCAGCTCTTTTTGTAGTGGCTAGAAACTGGAAAATGAATGGATGCCCATCAATTGGAGAATGGTTGGGTAAATTGTGGTATATGAATATTATGGAATATTATTGTTCTGTAAGAAATGACCAGCAGGATGATTTCAGAAAGGCCTGGAGATACTTATGTGAACTGATGCTAAGTGAAAAGAGCAGAACCAGATCATTATATACTTCAACAATGATACTTTATGAGGATGTTTTCTGATGGAAGTGGATTTCTTCGACAAAGAGAAGATCTAACTCAGTTTCAATTGATCAATGATGGACAGAAGCAGCTACACCCAAAGAAAGAACACTGGGAAAAAAATGTAAATTGTTTGCATTTTTGTTTTTCTTCCCTATTTTTACCTTCTGAATCCAATTCTTCCTGTGCAACAAGAGAACTGTTCGGTTCTGCACACATACATTGTATCTAGGATATACTGTGACATATTTAACATGTATAGGACTGCTTGCCATCTGGGGGAGGGGGTGGAGGGAGGAAGGGGAAAAGTCGGAACAGAAGTGAGTGCAAGGGATAATATTGTAAAAAAATTACCCTGGCATGGGTTCTGTCAATAAAAAGTTATAATTATTTTTTAAAAAATAAAGAAGTATTGTTACTAGAAATTTAAATCTATATTGATTTGATTTTAAGTGAAAAATTTTTGCTTCTCTGGTAACTTACCTAAAAAGGTTACATGTTTGTATCTCCTAATCAGACCATATTGCTTTCTAAATTGTGTATTGGGTAATTTGTAGAAATTTTATGAGCTATAATTTAACATGTATTGGTTTACTTGCCATCTGGGGGAGGGGATGGGGGGAAGGAGGGGAAAAATTGGAACAAAAGGTTTGATCCAGCAGTGTTACTACTGGGCTTATATCCCAAAAAAAAGGGAAAGGGACACACATGTGCAAGAATGTTTGTGGCAGCCCTCTTTGTAGTGGCCAGAAACTGGAAACTGAGTGGATGCCCATCAATTGGAGAACGGCTGAATAAATTGTGGTATATGAATGTTATGGAATATTATTGTTCTGTAAGAAATGACCAGCAGAATGAATACAGAGAGGCTTGGAGAGAATTACATGAACTGATGCTAAGTGAAATGAGTAGGACCAGGAGATCATTATATACTTCAACAACAATACTATATGATGATCAATTCTGATGGACTTGTCCATCTTCAGCAATGAGATAAACCACACCAGTTCCAATGGAGTAGTAATGAATTGAACCAGCTACATCTAGTGAAACAACTCTGGGAGATGACTAAGAACCATTACATAGAATTCCCAATCCCTATATTTTGTGTCCACCTGCATTTTTTATTTCCTTCACAGGCTAATTGTACACTATTTCAGAATCCAATTCTTTTTGTACAGCAAAATAACTGTTTGGACAATGTATACTTATTTTTGTATTTAATTTATACTTTAATATATTTAACATGTATTGGTCAACCTATCATCTGGGGGAGGGGGTAGGAGGAAGAAGGGGAAAAATTGGAATAAAAGGTTTGGCAATTGTCAATGCTATAAAATTACCCATGTATATAACTTGTAAATAAAAAGATATATATATATAAAAGCAAGTCCACTGGGGAAAAAAAAAAGAAAAATAATTTGTGTAATGTTGAATTTATTTTTGTTTTTAGTTTAAAATCTTTTTTTCTTCTTTTTTTAAAATTAAAGCTTTTTATTTTCAAAACATTTGCATGGGTAATTTTTCAACATTGACCTTTGCAAAACCTTATATTCCAAATTTTCCCCTTCTTCTTCTCCACTCCTTCCCCTAGATGGCAAGTAATCCAATATATGTTAAACATGTTAAAATGTATGTTAAATCCAATATATGTATACATATTTATTTATTTTTTATTATAGCTTTTTATTGACAAAACATATGCATGGGTAGTTTTTCAACAGTGACCCTTACAAAAACTTCTGTTCCAACTTTTCCTCTCTTTCCCTCCACCCCCTTCCCTGGATGGCAGGTAGTCCAATGCATGTTAAATATGTTATAGTATATGTTAAATACAACATATGTATGTATACATATTTATACAATTCTCTTGCTGCACAAGAAAAATCAGATTAAAAAGGGAAAAAAATGAGAGAAAACAAAATGCAAGCAAACAACAAGAAAAAGAGTGAAAATGTTATGTAGTGATTCCCACTCACTTCCCACAGTCCCCTCTCTAGGTGTAGATGGCTCTCTGCATCACAAGATCATTGGAACTGGCATCATTCATCTCTTTGTTGAAAAGAGCCATGTCCATCAGAATTGATCATCACATAATCTTACTCTTGCCATGTACAATGCTCTGTTTCTGCTCATTTCACTCATCATAAGTTATTTAAATCTCTCCAAACTTCTTTGTCTTCATGCTGCTGGTCATTTCTTACAGAACAATAATATTCCATAATATTCATATACCACAATTTATTCAGCCATTCTCCAATTGATGGGCATCCACTCAGTTTCCAGTTTCTAGCCACTACAAAGAGGGCTGCCACAAGCATTTTGGCACATACAGGTCCCTTTCCCTTCTTTACGAACTCTTTGGGACATAAGCCCAGTAGAAACCCTGCTGAGTCAAAGGGTGTGCACAATCTGATAACTCTTTGGGTCTAGTTACAAATTACTCTCTAGAATGACTGGATCTGTTCACAATTCTACCAACAATGTATATAATGTCGAATTTAAAATCCATCTACTTAGATATGAAGATAAGCTGTGAACTTTCTAGGATGAATGTTTTACTATTATCAATCTAAGTAGGTATAGTCAATACTTATTTAAGATATGAGATCCTTGAGAGCTAAATTCACCTGAAACTTCAATTAATGAGACTTGCTATTTGAGAAAAAATCTCTTGGGATTGTAGCTGATTTTATTCTGAATTCAGGTATGATTGTCTGATGGATCCTCAAGTCAGTAATCCACCATCTGAAAGGAATATGCCAAGCTACTCAGAGAAATGTGATCCTGAATTGATACAAGTGGAGATTAGTATCAGGACAAGAATTAGGAGGAACACCGGACCTCTGATTAAGGTGGGATCCTTATGACTCACTTTCCCAGTGGTGTTCCTTTGAATGAGAACCCACATGATTATTCCTGAGTTTGGCAATAAGATGGAATTGTTACATGCAATTACCTAAGGATGCTTTATCCTGTCATGTATGTGCTCTCAGCTGAGGCCTGAAGGACCAGTTTTGATGCTACTATAATCATCTTCCTGCTTTTTCCTCTTATAGCAAATTTCTATAATCAGGGCAAGTATTCAGTAGAAGCTGCTATGAGCACAATTCAAGTAGATCTTGCAGTTTTCTAAAATAAGTGGTCATTATATCCTAAATAAGTAGGTAAGTATTTGGTAAGTAATTTATCTGTAGCTAGATGGATATATATGTTTCTTTTAGCATTTTTGTTGTTGCTGACTTTTGTGATAGATATTTTTATTTGTGAAAGGTTACCTATGTCTAATTACTAATGACACAAATGGTTGGGGTAATAGATGACCCAGGGAGAAGGTGGGGGCACAGAACCCCAATTTGTATGCTGAATAGTTTCATTAGACTCCAGGTCATGGTCAAAATAATGATGAAAACCAGATGAAAAAGGCACTGGATTTGTTAGCAGACCAGGCCACTCAGACTAGAGAAGCAGTACTCTAGCTTAGATTGGTATTAGACTCTTTGTTGACTGAAGAAGGTAGAGTTTGTGGCAAATTAAATTTTTGCTGTGTGAAGATTGTTTTACTGGACAAGTAGTGAAGAAAATGGCCAAAGACATCAGAAAATTGGCCCATGTCCCATTCCAAACCTTGTCCTCCCTGATGTGGTGTGGATTTGTTGCCAAATAATGGTGCGTTCTCTCATGTGAAGAATTCATAATGGCTATTCTTTTTGGTAAAAGGTAGAATTATTTGGGGGTATAGGTTATTGACAAAATGAAGGGATGGTAAATATGAAATAGAGTTGGAAGAGCATATGAAAGATAAGTTCCTCAGTGGAACTCACAATTACCCAGTACAAAGGGATTATTCCATGACGTTGGGGCATGACTTAGCTGGCAGGTTAAATCCTGAAAGAGACTTAACACCCTAAAAGAGTTAGCTGTAAGAAGGAGAAGTGGAGCTGGGGGAGAAAGGGATGGGGAAAGGGAAAAGAGACCATGATGCAGAGTGCCATGGCAGACTGGCCCAAAGTAAGCTAGCCATGAGATGGCCCAAAGGTATGTTTTTTAGGGAAAATTTAAACCCAGGGACATGACTGGAATTTCCACAGAGGAAAGACTGAACAACCTGGAGGGAGAGGTACAGTTAAACTTGTGAAAGGACAAGGATGGACTTCAGTATAGAAAAAAATGATAAACCAGGTCCAGAGGGATTAGAGACTGAAAACAAGTTGGTTGAGGAAATGTATCAAGAATAGTATAAGAGGTCTTCAAAGGTTAATAAATAAAAAAGAGGGACCAAATGGGATAATCTGAATGAAGTCCTCTCATGAGAATGTGGCTTTGACTTATGCCCTAATTGTGACTTGAGACTTTGCAATAACAATTTGAGCTAGCTAAAAAGCTGCAGCTATTAGTTTGTCTTGGATGAACATTTCCCCTACTATTACCCTCACTTCTTAATTAGCATTTAAGTACTTCTTTTAAAGGTGATGGCTTGGGGAATTCAGGTAATAGAATTCTCTCATCCAAGAATATCTGCTTATATAGCAGTTCTCTAGAGAAATTTGAATTAAGAGTTTGTTATTTATTCTTTTGTTTCTGGGATAGATTTCTGTGTTTAGAGTATAAGCCTGGACTCCCTCAGACAATGGGAGGAAAGATGTGTGTGTGAAGAGGGCCTTCTGTATTTAGAGTCTATTTAATCTTGTGTTTTGTAGTTTGTACTTTATACTCCTCTACTGACATCTTATCTATTGGGAGTTGTCCTTTCTTGTGAGATTATAATAAATCCTTTTTTTTTTTTTTTTTTTTTTTGGTTTTTACCTTAAGAATCTCTAATTTTTAATTTGAGTAAGGGTTACTATCCCACACAAAAGTAAGAGGAGACCAAGTTGATCATAAAGGTTATTTTAAGTGTACATGTTGATTACAGAGTGTAAGTGACTTAAAGGTGGGTGCCATTTGGTTTTGTTTTTTGGTATAACCTAATAAGAGATTCCTTATTCTCATCTTTTCCTGATTGTGTCATAACTCTGTTTCTTTTCACTTTGAACTTAACAAACATAATAGTAATAATAATAATTACTTTACCTAATATTTACCTAAAAGTTTAAGGTTTGCAAAGCACTTTACAGAGATTATCTCATTAGTACCTCATAATAACTCTGAGGAGCACATTCCAATATGAAAAGAACAGAATAGAGAATTCTATGTGAAACTGTGAACTTCTCATATGTGCATTTCTTTTTAAAGTATTTATTACATTTAATTTGGTAGTAACAAGTGCCTTGCTTGTCTGTTTCATTTTGCTTTTTTTTCTAAATGTGTTTCACTGATGTCTTTTTCTTTCTTTGAACTGCTATCAATACCTACTCACCCCACCTTGACTAAATTTAATAAACTAATTAAATCAAATCAAATCCATAAAAGGTCTGTGTCTGAAAATGCATGTCTCATTCCTCACTTCGTCTTTCATCCATTGGCCAAGAGATAGGAACCATCATGATTCATCATTGGTCTTTTGAAGCCTTGATTACTATGGCCATTACAATGAATAGAGTTTTGCAGTTTTTCCAAGTTATTTTCTTTTTATTCTATAATTTTAAAAAGAATTTATTATTTTTAACTTTAAATTAACAGATTTTTTTTAATTAATCTGTCCCTCCTAATGAAGAGGTATAGCTCCTAGGAAGAATGTAGCAATTTCTAAAAAACCCTAATGCTACCCAGTTTTAAGAGTGCCACAAATTGTTCAGAGAATAATCTACTGGTCAGTAAGCCATAGAATTCAATGGTGGGAGCTGCTCCACCTCTATTCAATACTCTTCTAGAAACCAGAGAATTCACTAATGGGTGTAACCCCATCCCTACCACTCCTTAATTATACCTTTAAGCCATAAAATTAGCATATCAGTGACTTGAACCTGACCTTTGTTTCTCTTTCCTATAAAATTATCTTTTTACTTCTGGCTCTTTGCTAAATTCCTTTGGAATTTAGCCCCTTGTCAGCAGTGTAATAAATCTTTACCACTTGGAAACAAATTGAGTTTGCGAATTTTTTTTTTTTTTGCCATACCGGGACACCAACCTGGAGACCTTAATATTGTTGGGGTGTCTTCTTTTTTTGGTGAGGGGTGTCTTCTGATGTGTGTGTGGTGCCTTTAAGATTCCTTTCTTTCTGATTCCCAACCCCAATCCAGGACCTTTTGATTCACAAATCCTGGTCCCTTTGAATTCCAATAGGAGATCCAAGCTTGTCTTAGCCCCACCCAGATCTGAGTCAACTTGGGACTCCACCCATAGGCCCCTCTAGCTAAGTTTCTCATTATAAAAAAGTTAAGCTGGAGTCCTCTCTTGGCGGAGGTTCCAAACTCGCCAGCCTTTCCCCCCGGCACGCCAGAGATCTTTGTCCCCTGGAATCCTGTTTCCGGTGTCCTCTTATCACTTTATCCTTTCCTACTTCCTTACCTATACTTTAACCTTACTTCCAAACTCCATAATAAACCTCTTTTATCAATCTAGTTTGTCGGGCTTGTAATTCCTTACAGAGGACTCTTTGCACTGCTTCTAGACCTCATTTAACTCCGTGTCCTTGTGCAGAGTCCAACTTGTGCAGGGGAACTCTATTTGACTCCCTGTATCCCGAACCTGCCACTAGACCTCAATTAAACCCTAATTTCATTCAGGTACCCCATATCTAGACCTCATCATCTTCCACCTAAACACTACTAATTACTTCTTATACCAAATTGTTTAAAAGCTCCCCCAGTTAACTCCCTCGATATATAACTGTATTATCTGGCAGATATTAGTCATATCTGAAAATGTATGTCTTTTTACATTTTATGTATCTATGAAGAAGTGAATAAAATGTTTCATCTTCAACAAGTCTTGGAGAATGAAGATGAAACATTCTCTAAGACTTGTTGTTTACAAGTCTTAGTTTTCTTTATAATTTTATCATGTAAATTTCTGCTCCTTTAACTCTGTATCAGTTTACATCTTCCAAAATTCCTCTAAAATTGTCCAGTCATTCCTTCCAGCACAATGATATTCTATTAGATTCATATACCATAATGTATTTATTTTAAACTCCTTTGCTATTGTAATGCTGGAGAAACTGAGGCAAGATAGGGATTAGAGAGTTTTAAATATTTTATTTGAAAGGGAGAGATTTAATGAGACCAAATGGATTCATGGTTCGGTCCCAGGGCTGAATGAGACTATCATCTCCAAGAATCCAGCAAAGAAGCTGAGTTCTTAGTGACATATATATACGCTTGGCTCAGCTACAGGAGTAGACTGAGGCAAGGGTGGAGTCAGAGCATAGAGAGCTGAACACAAAGCACCTGGAAAAGGGATGACATAATGGGGGGAGGCACCTGGGAAGGGAATGACATAATGGGGGGAGGCATCTGGGATGGGGATGACTAATGGGGGGAAGCACCAGGATGGGGATGACATAATGGGGAGAGGTATTGGAGACGGGGAGAGGCTTCTGATATTCTAATGATGTCTAAAGTATAAGATCTTTATCCTATCAAATATTCTGATGATTAAGAGGGATGGTGATATAGGATTGAATAAAACAATTAGGGACTGAAACAGAACAATTTAGGGAGACTGAGTCAGGACAATTAGGGAAACTGAATCAGGACAATAAAAGAGAAATGTGGCACAATACTATAAGTGGTTTTTGTGCATATGGATTCTTTTTTCTTTTCCTTTGATTTCTTTGGGCTATAGACCTAATACTGAAATCACTAGATCAAAGAATATGCAGTTTGGCAACTTAGGAGATATAGATCCCAATTTCTTTCAAGAATGACAGGACCAATTCACTGCTCCACTAACAGGGCATTAGTGTGTATGTGATGTGATCGATGATCCAGAGTTTGGTACCAGATGATGGCAGGCACCAAAAATTGGTGTTCACTCACGTGAAGAACTCACACTAGCCATTCTCTTTGGCAAAAGGTTGTTTTATTTAGGGGAAGGGGCCACAGACAAAATGAAGGGATACAATGGACATCAGGCATGGTAAATATGAAATGGAATGGGAGAGCATATGAAAAACCAGTCCTCAGTGGAACTCACAATTACTCAGTAGAAAGGGAGCACCCCATGAGTTTGGGGCATGACTTTGCTGGCAGGCTAAATCCTGAAAGGAGCTTAGGGCCCTAAAAGAGATAGCTGTAAGGGAGAGAATGGGGTTGAGAAGCATAGTGGAGTTAGGGGAGATACCATTGGAGAAGGGGAAAGGAAAGAGGAAAGACCCACAAGGCAGGTTTGTGATGCACTGACCCAGAGGAGGACAGCAGTAAAACCGTGGGCCATGAATTGTTTTATAGGGAAAATTTAGCCTCAGAGACTTGATATAACTTGGATTTCTGACTAGATTATCTCCAGTGGGTGTGAGACCACAGAACTAAATTCAGGGTTTTCTTCCTGCCTGCCTCAAGGATCAATTGTTTAGTTTCCCTTGGTTCAAAACACCATTCAGGACCTCATCACATGAATTTCCATAGACTTATATTTGTCATTTCCTCCTTTTTCATTTTTGCCAGTCTAATACATGTGAGATGGAAGTTAAATTGCTCTTAATTTGCATTTCTCTAATTATTAGTGATTCAGAATACTTTTTCATATTATTTTTGGCAGCTTAGATGTATTCCTGTTTTAATATATCTTGACCACTTATCTCTTGAGGAATGTCTATTGGTCTTATAGATTTGACTTAGTTCCTTATGTATTTTGAATATGACAATTTTATCAGATAAATTTGTTGCAAAGATTGTTTTCAAATTAGTTACTAGGTTTCCCTTCTCATTTTTATTACAATAGATTTGCTTGTGCAAAATGTTTTTAATTCTATAAAAGTTAAAGTTTTCTATTTTATTTTGTTATCCTCTCTATTACTTTAGTCATCAACTCTTCAGCTGTTCATAGATCCAAATCTTTTTCATCTAATTTGTTTATTATGTGACCTCAATGTATTTAGACCATATGTCATTTCAAAGCTTATCTTTATTTATAATGTCAGTTGTTGATTTAAAGCTAATTTCTACCAGACTGCTGTCCCAGCAGTTTCTATCAAATAGTGAGTCTTTTGTGATTAGCTGGATTTATGTGTTTGCTTCTGAATGTTATCTACCTAATCTGTTCCACTGATTGATTGCTTTTTTTTTTTTACTAGCATCAAATCATTTGAGATCTTATCTTTATAGATGGCATTGCTTTCCTTCTTACTTTTTTCCATTTTTATTGACAAGTAATAATGTTTTATTATTACCCTTGAGATTTTGACCTTTTGTTCCTCTATATGAATTTTATAATCTAGGTCTTTCAAACTATAACTTGGGACTCTGAGATAACCTGGGAAAACATTCCCTTAAATGCTAGATGCTATCCTCATAGAAATATAGAATCAGAGAATGGCAAGGGACTTTGGAAATCACCCAATCCAATCTCTCTACAAGTCCTCTGTGGAGATATTTCTTTTTGCAATACTCCTGACAGGTAGGCAGCCAGCCTCTGTTTGAACACTTCCTATGATGAGAAACTCACCACTTCTAATGAATCCTATTCCATTTTCAGATAACTGTTATTAGAAAGTTCTTCCTAATATGAAGACTTAATCTGCCAGTAGAGATACAACCTAATTTTATATTCTATCATTTGTTCTCCCCTCTATCATCCCCATAAAAAATATAAATGAGGATGAGAGAAAATGAAATTCTTTTAATCCTTGTGAAATGTCTGCAACTTCTTTAAAACTAATGAAGTCTCTGGTTCAATTTCCCTCAAAGGTCAATTTTTTTTTTTTTTTAAACAATCCTGAAGCTTCAATGTATCTACAAACACTTACCCTTGGAAAGAATTCCTGGGATTTGATATGGTGGAAGGATCAGCAGTTCTGGAGTGGGAAGATTTCAGTTTTAGTCTAGGCTCTTTTAAATATTAGCTGTGTAAGGTTCTGATAAAGGCCTCATTTCCAAAATATATAGAGAGAATTGACTCAAATTTATAACAAATAAAACCATTCTCCAATTGATAAATGGTCAAAGGATATGAACAGACAATTTTCAGATGATGAAATTGGAGTTATTTCTAGTCATATGAAAAGATGTTCCAAATCACTATTGATCAGAGAAATGCAAATTAAGACAACTCTGAGATATCACCACACAACTGTTAGATTGGCTAGAATGATAATGCAGAATGTTGGAGGGGATGTGAGAAAACTGGGACACTGATACATTATTGGTAGAGTTGTGAACTGATTCAACATTCTGGAGAGCAATCTGGAACTATGCTCAAAAAATTATCAAACTATGCATATCCTTTTATCCAGCAGTGTCTCTACTAGACTTATATCCCAAAGAGATCTTAAAAAAGGGAAAAGGACCCACATGTGCAAGAATGTTTGTGGCAGCCCTCTTTGTAGTGGCAAGAAGCTGAAAACTGAGTGGATGCCCATCAATTTGGAGAATGGTTGAATAAACTATGGTATATGAATGTTATAGAACTGTAAGAAATGACCAGCAGGATTATTTCAGAGAATCCTGGAGAGACTTACATGAACTGATGCTAAGTGAAGTGAACAGAACCAGGACATCATTATATATGGCAACAATAAGACTATATGAAGATCAATTCTGATGGACGTGGCTCTTTTCAACAATGAGATGATTCAAACCACTTCCAATTGTTCAGTAATGAAGAGAGCCTTTTACACACAGTGTGGGAACACAGACTGTGGGAACTGAGTATGGGCCACAACATAGCATTTTCACTCTTTGTTATTGTTTGCTTGCATTTTTGTTTTCCTTTTCAGGTTTTTTTCCCCCCTAGATCTGATTTTTCTTATGCAGCAAGATAACTGTATAAATATGTATACATATATTGTATTTAACATATATTTTAACATATTTAACATGTATCAGACTACCTGCCATCTAGGAGATGGAGTGGGGGGAAAAAGGGAAAAATTTGGAACAGAAAGTTTTGCAAGGGTCAATGCTGAAAAATTACCCATTTTTTTTTTTTTGTAAATAAAAAGCTTTAATAAAAAAAAAAAGAAAGAAAATGCATCAGATGTGTAACAAATTTAAAAACAAGCAGTCAATATTAAGGTATAATATTAATGATAAGGTATATAATATTAATAAAATGCTTCATTTTATATTTATGTACTGAAAAAATAAAAAGTCTCTCCAGGCCATTCTGAAATCATCCTGCTGATCATTTCTTGTAGAACAACAATATTTCATTACATTCATATGCCTCAGGTCTTTCTGAAATCATCCTACTGGCAGATCAAATTTTTTAAATTAGAAAAGTCATGTTCTCAAAGTTGTGCATTATTTTAAACAATGCAGAAGAATGATTTGGACAAGGGAGAGAAAAATGAAGGCAGGAAGGCTATTTTAGCAGTGTAGGTCAAAAGTATGAGAATCTCAATTATGAAAATTAGTGTGATTGTAGCAGAAGTAGCAATGACAGAATAGATTCAAGAAATATTGTCAAGATAGAACTAATAAGATGTAGATATTGATTCAGTGATAATGCAATACAATGATGCCAAAGTCAAAGAAGACTCTAAGGACTTTGAGTCTGTGGCCCAGGGAGAATGGGGATTACTGATCACAAAAACATTTAAATTCTTATGATTCTTGTATGTATTGTTCTTCTAGTTGTGTTTACCTTATGTCACCAATCCCAAACAACTCTTCCTTGTTTCTCTAAACACTTCACATTCTTTTACATTTGTACACTATATTTTCCCCCTCCCCCCTCTCCTCAGCCATTCCTCAATTGATGGCTACTTCCATTTTTTTTTCTTGATTGTGATAATATGAAAAGACCAAGCTATGTATCAGACATTGTGGTAGCACTGGGGATACAAATAAAAAAGAAAGACTGTTCTTGCCTTTAATCTTTTGTTTTGCTTTTGTAAGGCATACAGGATTATATGACTTGCCTAGAGTCTTGCAGCTAATTTGCCTTTAACTTAAGTGGGGAAGAAAACCCATAAAATGAAACTGAAAAGCAGGGACAGGTACCTATATAATGATGGAGCCCAATCAGCCACTATGATTATGTTACTGAATGGGACTGATTAGATGAAGTATTTCTCAATATTGAGACTAAGTCACATGATCCCTACACCTAGAGCGGGAAGATGAGATGTTGGGCCTCAAGGTTCAGGAAATCACATGATTTCCCAGAGCTAGGAGATCAGAACTTGGACTCTGGGTCCAAGAAGGACCCTGGGAAGTCACATGATCTCTAAAAAGTCAGACAGGGAGTGATGTGGCCTGTGGGAAGCAGACTACATTGGTGACCATTGGTCAAGGATGGGTTACATCCTTTTAGTCTATCCAATGGAAAGGCTTGGGTCTTTTTCTATTTAAGAGGGTGTTCTACTTCCCGCTGGTCAGATTCCAGGAGCACATGGCAGGAGTTGGGATAGCTCCCATGTGTGTGTCTGGGCCCCTTCCTGCGGGGATTAAATAAATACTTTCTCTTTGTACCTGAAGATATCTCTGATTAAATTTAAGAGAGGGGTCTAGTACCCATCCTACACGTTACTCCTTTACTTAAAAATATTCTGTAGTTCCTTCCAGGGCTGGCTGAGTAAAAATTAAATTTTTTGATCTAGATATTCAAAATTCTTTAATATGGCTTCCACCTACTCTCCAGACCTAAATTATACTAATCTCCTTGCCTTAGTGTATATTCTAACTAAATAGGATTGCTTTCCATTGCTCATTCTTGTCTTTTCTCTCACTACCCTACTATACTAGAAACACATTATGAAAATTCCCTGCTTCCTTCAAGGCCCACCTTAAATGTTACTTCTTCCATTACAGCCATCTTCCCCACACCTCCCCATCTCTACCTCATTAAGATGAAAATGATCTTTCCTTCCTCAAATTTTTCATAGCATTTTGTCTAGACACTTCCTTTGATTCTATCACATTCTAACTTGCATTCTACTTGTATCTTCATGTCTGATTTTCCTTATTAGAATGCAAACTTCTTGAGGTCAGAGACTGTGTAATTTTTCATCTTTATATCCCTAGCATTTAGCATAGGGTTTGATAAATGATTATTGGATTTAATTTTTAAATATTTTATTCTGAATTTAAGAAAATAAGTATTTCCATAATACAGAATAAAAAAAAAAAGATCATTGCCTATGAAAGTGCAAATATCTATTACATGCAACTTGCTATTCATTTTAAATATATAATATTATATATTTAAAATAAAAGTTCTCATGTAACTTTTTCTCCTTTTTTTTCCTCCTTCCTACCTTACAGATAACATATATATATATATATATATATATGTATGTATAACCATTCTAAACATGCTTCTATGTTATCATTTCTTTCTCTGGATTTAGCTAGTATCTTCTTTCATAGTTTCTTTGTAATTAATTTTAGTATTTATAATAGTGACAATGACTTTGTTGGTTAAAGTTGTTCTTAAAGCAATATTATTGTTATTGTATATAACATTATCTTGGTTCTTCTCATTTCCCTCTTCATTATTTCATGCAAGTCTTAATTTGTTAAAATGAAGTAGTAGAGAGATATTAGTTATGTAATCTTGAGTAAATAACTTCTCTCTGGGTCTCAGTTTCTTCATCTCTAAAATGAAGATGTTTGACTAAATGTTTTCCTGAGTGTAGAAAGGGACTGTTTGACTTACTTTTGTATCTGCACGTAGTACCAAAACAAAGTAGTCAAATATTTGTTGGATGAATGAATAGAAGAATTGTTTTTTTAAGATTCCTTCAAACCTAAAATCTATGATATTTATAATAATGGGACTTTGTTATTTGGTCTGGAGGCCACACCTTTAGTGCTCTTAAAAAGAAGGGTTGTAGTTGAAAGATTTGAACAAGATAGACCTTGGTTATGTTAGGGAGACAAAGAAGAATATAAACCTATCCAATGATTTATTTAATGCTGGGCAGTCTGATCTCTGCAAGGACACCAACAAATTCTCTATTCACATGATTGCTCATTTATTTGGGAATGGCTACAAAAAGCACAGTCATTCATGTCATGGTTGACTGGGTATCTAGTTGCACAAGCCCTCCCCTTCAAGGTCTACAGATCAAGATTTATTTGGAGATTGCAATTCTTGGAGCCAAAGATGATGGCAGTAGAGTGTGGGAAGGGTGGAAAGAACACTGACCAGGAAGCCAGAAGTCTTGGATTCTAATTCCAGTTCTCTTACCTGCTAATTATGGAATATTATGGGACACTTTATTTCTTTTAAATCATTATTTCCTCCTATGGAAAATTGGGATAACACAACTTACTCTACCTGCCTCACAGCTTAGGCTTGAGCCTCAAATTTTATAATATGTATAAAGTACCTTGTAAACAGTCAAGTGCTATATAAAAGCAGTTACTATTATCTGTTAAGTGAAAAAGTTAAAATACATGATATCCAAGATCCCTTGCATTTCTCAAATTTTAGATCTCAAGGTCCTTTTTGGCTCTAACATTCCCAGTTCTAAAATCTTTTCCAGAAAAAAAATTTTTTTTAAGTAAACTCTCTTCCAGGTCTAACAGTCTATGTATGTTTTGAAGAAATGGTAGATCAAAAAGTCAGGTATTGCATGATATTATATGATAGGAACAGAAATAGCAGTAACAGAGCATCCAAAATAGGGCTGACAATAATTGCTTTTTTTTTTTTTTTTTTTTTTTTTTACTAAATCTGGACTTCTCAAAAGAGGAGGACCCAATTAGACAAGGGCTTCTTCTTTCTACCTTGCCCCTTTCAGCACCTTACTGCCCCTTACAGCACCTTACTTACTTACAGAGAGGGGGTCTCTCTATGAGGTCAGGAGACTGGTTTTTAGAGGGAAGTCTGGAAATCCAGAGTGGAAGGGCTATTAGAGAACAACAAACAATTATAAAAATTGTAATTATTTGTTCTTTGTTCTCTTGAATAGGACCAAGGACTTAATGAGGCCAAAAAAAAGTCCTCTTTTTTTTTTTTTTTTTCCAGTAGAATATAAATTTATTGACGTCAGGAGCTATATCATTTTTGTCTTCATGTCCTCAACATGATTTTTTTTTAATTATAGCTTTTTATTTACAAGAACTATGCATGGGTAATTTTTCAGCATTGACAGTTGCAAAACCTTTTGTTCCAACTTTTCCCTTCCTTCTCCCCACCCCCTCCCCCAGATGACAGGTTGACCAATAAATGTTAAATATGTTAAAGTATAAATTAAATACAATATATGTATACATGTCCAAACAGTTATTTTTCTGTACAAAAAGTCACTATAGATCTTCACTAACTCCTTTTCTGAACTAGACCCTCCATGAGGTACTTCCTCCTGATTAATTGTGTGCTAGCCTGCTATTAGGTACTCCTGCTACATGGTGACTTTATTATAGCTAGCTATTTTAGGGTTAACCCGCCAGTTAGTGATGTAACCCTTTTTGGGATTAGTCTGCTAAATATCTTTCTGGATTTAGGCTGCCGGTCAATGATATACTCTAGGTTCTTGACATCTTCCCTTTAATGGCTTTTTCCTCCCAATTAATTGTGAATTCCACTAGGAAACTTGTCTTTCCCCTTGTTAATTGTTAAAAACAAACAAACTTTCCTCTATAACTTCTATGTGTTAATTCACATAAAAAATAGCATACCTAACCTGTGATAAATGTCTATGGCATTTCTTTATGTCATGAATTGAATCTCTACTGCGCTACTTTTATATAATATTATTTTTACAATTGCTCTCCTGAATCTATTTCATATTTACCACTCCTGGTGCTTAGTTTACTTCTTCAGAAGGATCACTAGTCCTGGAGCGGGGAAGATTTCAGTTTAAGTCTAAGCCCTTCTAAGTAGTTGTTATGGTGACTTTGGCTCAATCACCTAAAGTCTGAAACATAATTTCCTCATCTGAAAATGGGACAAGGGTTCCTTGGTTGCCTCTTCTAATAGCTTCCTGATTGTCCAGGTTTCGCAATTGTTGACTATCCTGATTCTCCTGACCTCATAGAGAGACCCCCTCTCTATAAGGTGCTGAAAGGGGCAAGGTAGAAAGAAAAAGCAAAAAACTGGAGCCTTCTCGTTGGATAGACTAAAATCATGTAACCATCCTTGACCAATGGTCACCAGTGCTGGCTGCCTCCCACAGTCACGCCACTCCCTGCAACTTCCTGCATCTCCAGGTTCAAAGTTCATTCCTCCAGAGAGCAAATGACCTCTCCAAGGTCCCATTCTGAAACAGGGATCATGTGAAAATACTGAGAAATACTTCATCCAATCAGTCCCATTCAGTCCCTCCTTTTTTTCATCAGTTTGAAGATTTCTCACCCAATATATATACATCCCACCTCAAACAGTCCAGACTCGGACTCATTTGGGACAAAGGGACAAAGATCTCATCTTCTGAAGCTGCTTCAGGCTGACTAGGGGCTTGTGGCTGACTCTACCCAGTGGGGTCCAAATTGAAAAGGAGAGAGGAATGAATTATAGTTGGGAGCACTCGAAGCAGCAGCAGCAGCAGCAACAGCATCTGATCCTAAAAGTCAGAATTGGATCTCAGTGATTTTCAGGATGACCTGTAGTTGGAATTTCATGGCTCAGAGTCTGGAAGAAGCAACTCTCACAAATATATTAAAATGCAAGGACTAAATAGAAGTAAAAGAGAAAGAATAAACAAAAGTTAATAAAGAGGTTACTAAGGATAGTAACCAGGAAACCCACCCAGAAGAAGGCTTTCGGGGGTGGGGGGAAGATATAAGGCTATCACAAATGCCTCTCATCCAAACAACTTTCCTAGAATGGATACTAAAGAATGTTTTCCCCAAATTCTTGCTTTTGTTTCCTCAAAGGAGTAGGTACAATGGGTAGAACATGTCCCTTCAGTGAGTATCATCTTTCACCAAAAAAAAACACTAGAACCTTACAAGGGAAGGTTTTTATACAATTACTACAGGTATTAACAAAACAAAGCAGTTTGAAGTCCCTGCAAGGGGCACATGGGCACGCCCTTTTCAGAATTTACTTGCTTGGGAGTTATATGAGGGAATACAGGAGTCAGAATAAAAGTTGCTATGGTCAGGGGCAAATGATCAGCAACATGGGCAGCTGATCTGTAAGCCTGCTTCCCTTCACCTGGAGTGAATTCCCCTTCATTTAAGAAACAACAGAAACCTCTCTAAATCCATGGATAGCTGACAGTAATTGTTTTCTCTGCCTATTTAATAGGGAATTGTTTGGGTATCAAAAATTTCTTTCCATATAGCCCCCCCACAATCTTGCAAAACATGAAAAACTCATTTGAAGATAATATAGATCTTTGATAAATAAGTCAGGGGTCTAGGATTGGGGTTCCAGAGATAGCCCTGTCTTCCATCAACATACAGTTAAAAGATTCTAGGTAGATTAGTTTAACTTTTAGAATCCTTAAAAAAAAAAAAAAAAAACTAACAACAATAACAACAACAACAAAAAAAACTTAGCCTAATTGGGGCATAAGATTGCCTGCTTTGTCTCAAAGAACAAAAGGCAAGGTGGGAGTGGCCTCAAGTACTTGGGCAAGTAAGCCTTTAGATAAAAAAACTAGCCCCAGGAAGTAAAAGAGTTAAAAAAAAAAAAAAAAAAGATATAATAGCAGCAACCAGAAAGTCCTCCAGGGCTGGGCTGCAAATCAAAACGTCTACATACTTGTATTGTGTTTTATATCTTCCACTGACTACTCCCTCTGATTACAGTCATTTGCTGTAAAAGGAAAAATCAGGGACATGATTTAAAGGCAATTTTACTTCAGGTAACTGTCCCAACTTTTAACCATTCCACCTTAAACCAGACTCAGGAATAATTAGGTGGGTTCTCATTCAAAAGAACATCACTGGGAAATTGAGTCAGAAGGATTCTATCTTCAGCTGAAACCAAGATTGTCCTTATAATTCATTCCCAAACTGAGTAGCTTGTGGCATATTCCTTTCAGATGGTGGCGCACTAGTTTGATGATCTATCCAGACAGTCATACCTGAATTTAAAACTCCAAATAATTATCAATTGCAGTCCCAAAAGATTTTATCTCCTACAGCAATTATCATTAATCAAAGCTTCAGATGAATCTAGCTCTCAAAGATCCTAGTAAGAGATTCATCAGAAAGTTCATAGCTTATACAGCTTGTCCTTCATATCTAAGTACATGGTTTTAGGTTCAACATTACACAGATCATTTTGCCTTTAAAATACCCAATACAAGAAAAATTCTAATTTGCATATTGTCCATCCTGTTTCCACATAAAAGAAACTTCAGATTTAAAATTAATACTCTTCATTCTAAAAAAAAAAAAATTAAACTTTTGGAAATAACCATATCAAATTATCAGATCAGATTAAAATTCTGCTCTAGGTTTTTTTTTTTAATCATATTCCTTAAACAAGGAGACTATAATGCACTTAAATAAACATTAAATAATTTGGTGAATACAGATGGGATATCTTAGTAGAAATAATTGCTTTCAGAAAGCTTTCAGTTCCAACAATCTTCTTAGAGCAGCTATAGACTTGAAAAATAAAAATAAAACATTCAGTTATTAACACCATATAAGCTTTTCCTTTAAACAGTAGAAGCAATTAATGTTTGAACCAGCAAGGAGCTACAGTTTGTTTAAAAAAAAAAAAAGCCACCATACTTAATAGAGGGAAGGGGATTAAGATCACCTGACAAGACCCCTTTCCAGTTGGTCTCCCTTCCCCCATTCTACCATGCATTCCCTACCCCAACTTCTCATAGCTTTTTAGGGTGCCAGTTTCCTCAGGATCCAGTCTGCCAGCTAAAGACAGCCTCCAACTTCATGAGGTATCTCCTTTCCCATGGCAAATAGCAAATTCACTAGGAGTTTGTGCTGTTTTGTTCCCTATTTCTGGAAAGCCATTTTCCTCTCTCTTCCTCCTGTCACACTATTTCTTCCTGTCCCTTCTCTGTCTCTCTCCTCCCAAAGCCTACTTGCTCAAATCTTCTCTGACATGCTTTAAACACTCCCAAACCAATACTAGATGCTCCATTTAAACTATTAATTGCTTTTGCAAATCAATCTTTCTTGTCCCTTGTCTTTAAATCACTTTTTTTTTAACTTTAAACTTCAAGATTCGCAAATTTCATAAAACTTATACATATACCCAACAGAGCTAACAAATTTTTAAGACATAACTCATGGTTTACAAATTACCCAATACTTCTAGAAAGCAGCATACTATCTAAGCAGGACGATATAAACACGACCTCCCCTAAGGTAACCTACTGGTATTTTGTTTTGATAACCTATATTTTATCTTAAAAGTCCAATCAAATACAGCTGTAAATTCTCAATGACATAAAACTGCTTTTGCTATCATATTTCAAATAATGAATTTCACTAAACAGCATAATTTCTTTCCCTCTGGCCCAAGTGACCATTATTCCCAATGGACTTTTCCTAAGCTCCAATTTTGGCCAGAGTTGGAGCCTACAGGCCTTTTAACAAATTCTAGCTCACAGAACAAACAAGACAAAAACATTCTGCACAAACACACACACAGGTAAAAATTACATGGAAGAGACCATCCCTTCCCTACATGCAACAGAAATACCTAAGTGCACTTTTTTCCCCCTTTTTGCTCCGAAGATTTGAGTTGGACTGCCCCATCTCAGAGCATCCAATCTCCAGAAAATGCACAGCTAACCCTCTCCCCCCAGGATGGCTTGGCAGACCAGAGTCAGAAGGAGTTGCCTACCTTCATAGCCAATCACAGAGCGTCCCCATCATGTGCCATTAACCAAACCCCTGAACCTGGCCTTCACCCCTTAATTTGGATCACCCAAGGCCTGATGGTCCCAGGGCCCAAAAGGATAGTTCAAGGGCACATTAACAGACAGGGCCACGCATGCATAAGTGACCTGGCTCTCTCTCACTCGGGTTTCATTTTTGAAGACTTGTGTGCCCTCTGTTTGTATCTGAGTGTCGTGTCTCTCCTAGGCCCATTCTTCCCAGAGAGGGAGGCTGAGAGTCTGATCTCAAGGTCGGTTGGAGAACCCAACCTGGGGCCTACCTTGAATCAGAGGCCCACCAACCATCTCTCTGGGCAGCCAGATCCTGGATGAGCCCCCATAAACTGTGTGGAATGGGTCAGGTGCAAGACCCCCCTTTCCCAAATTAACTAATCAGAGAGATCTTCAGGTACAAAGAGAAAGCATTTATTTAATCCCTGCAGGGAGAGGCCCAGACACACCTGGGAGCCATCCCAACTCTACCATGTGCTCCTAAACCTGTCCAAGACTTAAAAACAAAAAACCTGAGCCTTTTCATTGGATAGACTAAAAGGATGTAACCATCCTTGACCAATGGTCACCAATGCTGGCTGCCTCCCACAGTCATGTCTCTTCCTGCAACTTCCGCATCTCCAGGTTCAAAGTTCATTCCTCCAGACAGCAAATGACCTCTCCAAGATCTCATTCTGGAAACAGGGATCATGTGGCAATACTGAGAAATACTTCATCCAATCAGTCTCATTCATTAGTATCTTCCTTCTGAAATATCTCCAATTTTTTCTGTTGGAAAAAATTTGGCTTGTTGGTACACAGCTGCTTATGTTGTCCCATTAGATTGGGACCTCCTTGTAATCAGGGACTGTTTTTTGTTTTTCTTTGTATCCTTTAACACTTTGGACTGTGCCTGGTACCTAAGTGTTTAATAAATTCTTGTGGACTTGACATGCATTGTTTGTCTAACAAGACTGTTGTGAGGAACAAATGACATAAAATGAGTAAAAGAGATTTCTCATTGAAAAAAGTTATGAGATCATGAGGCAATATGTTTTTGATGGAACTAATGAGGTGATCAATACAAATCTGTCAGTTCTGGGTATCCCATCACTTCCCATTTGTCTAATCCTATTTTCCATCCTCCTTTTCTTCCTTCTCCCCCTTTTCCAGCAATTTCTTTCTGCCCATCTACTTTATTATTCATTTGATTAAACAGTTTCTTTAAGATACTAGGGACTTGCTATATTAGCCCACCTAGTGGAAATTTTCTTTGTAAAAGAACCCAAGGAGCCTTCAATATTTAACCTAAGAGATGAATACTTAATTCTGGAATTTCAAGCACCAAGGGAAGAGATAATTGAGCACTAAGGCCAGTCCTGGAATAGCAACAGCATAAAGAAATTAGAAAATAAATAGCTTATTTCTATTTTCAATTCTCTTCATATATTCCTCCAAAAGTATTAGAAAATTCACCAAGAATGCAACATGTTATTGAGAAATAAAGACAGAAATCCCCTTGTCTTACTCTTTGCACTGACCAACATATCTAAAGATAGGCTGAAAATTAAATTGTATTTTAAAATATTTGAAGTCTCCTAAGGTACTCTACTCTTTGAAAACCAAGAAATTTTTGTGAACAACTTTCAGAAAATTAGATATAATGCTGAATTATTCTTTTGGGGGCTATGTGACTCAAAAATCAAGTCATAAGGTTTAGTTAAAGCTGTAGAACCTGGAGAAGAGATAGCTAGGTTCAAGTCTTTTGAAAGACTATCCTGTGGAAGAAGGTATAGACTTCTTTTTGCTTATCTTAAGGGATAGAACTAAGAGAATGAAAAAAAATTTCTAATTGATTAGGAAATATTCTGGATCATTAGAAAGAATTTCCCTAATGAATTATATGAGCTTTTAGGAGGCCAAATTTTGTGTGGGACTTTGATCGTATCTTTCCATGGAAGGTATGGACCTGTCCATTGCCAATGATGAGTAGATTAGGAAATTATCTACTAGGGCATGCACACTAATCCCTTAGTGAAGAAAAGGACTATTCCTTCTATTTGGAAAAAGCTGCTTAGTTTAGATCACTGTGTGTTGGAGTTCATTCTTTTGAAGTGGGCTATAAGAGGAATTCCATGACAGAATTATATTACTTCTTGTCTTTTTTAGCCCAAGCTGAATATGAATTAGAAACCAAGATCTGATGGTTCACTTTGATCCCTGGATGGTACCTGAGGATTGATACAGACTTACAAACACCAATCAATCATTTGCACTTTGTCCCCCTTAGTTTTGGGGATGGCAACTTCCTGATCTAAGAGATGACTGTGACCTGAGAAATCCTAAACTAGTTCCAGTCTCTCAGGAGACCCAGGAAAATAGTCCTGAAGAAACAATGGCAGAGGTGCTTCCCAGTTGCATATGCTTCGAATTTCAGACCCCAGGTTAGAGAAAAGAAGATCTAGAATGACAGGATTCAGTCTTGAAGAGACTGATAAAGGCCAGGCTCAAGGTTACTTCTTTACTAATTCAAACTTCAAGAGATTGAAAATCCAGCTCTTCAGTTTGGAAATATACCCAAAGGGTAAAACTGTGTATACCCTTTGTTTCAGCAGTATATCTATTGGGTCCATATCTCAAAAAAATCATAAAAGAGGGGAAAGGACCCACATGTGTAAAAATGTTTCTAGCAGCTCTTTTGTAGGTGGAAATTGAATGGATACCCATCAGTTAACAACTTATGGTAAATGAATGTAATGAAATATTGTGCTATAAGAAATGATGAGCAAGTTGATTTCAGAAAAGCCTGGAAAGACTTATATAATGATGCTGAGTGCACTGAGCAGAACTAAGTACACAAAAACAACAAGATTATGTGATGATCAATTATGATGTATTTGACTCTTTTTCAACAATGAGGAGATCCAAAACAATTCCAATAGACTTGGTTATTTTAATAATTTTTTTTTATTTTCAAAATATATGCAAAGATAAATCACCCTTGCAAAACCTTGTGTTCTAAATTTTTCTCCCTTCCTTCTCCCCATTCCCCTCCTCTAGCCAGCAAGTAATCCAATATATGTTAAACATGAGCAATTCTTTTATATATATATATATTTCTACATTTATCAGACTGCACAAGAAAAATCGGATCAAAAAGGAAAAAATGGAAAAGAAAACAAAAAACAAGCAAACAACAAAAAAGGTGAAAAGACTATGATGTGATTCACACTCAGTCCCCATAGTTCTCTGTCTGGATGCAGATGGCTCTCTCTATCACAAGTCTATTAGAATTGGTTTGAATCACCTCATTGTTAAAAAGAGCCACATCCATTACAGTTGATATCAGATAATCTTGTTGTTGCTTTGTACAATGTTTTCTTGGTTCTCTTAGCATCAATTCATGTAGGTCTCTCCAGGCCTTTCTAAAATCATTCTGTTGATCATTTCTTACAGAACAATAATATTCTATAACAATGCAATACCATAACTTATTGAGTCATTTTCTTCCTTGTGGTTGACCTGATTGTTCTTGTACAACGTGACAAATAGGGAAATATATTTAAAAGAATTGCATGTATTTAACTTATATCAGGTTACTTGTTGTTGTGGGGAGGGGAGAAATAAGGGAGAGAGGGAGACAAATTTGGAACACAAAGTTTTACAAAATAAATGTTGAAAATTATCTTTACGTGTATTTGGAAAATAAAATACTATTGAGAATCCTGTTCTCTAGAGAGAGAGACACAGAATTCATGGTCAATTCCAACATGGTGGGGAAAGGGACATACATGGACCCAAAGATAAAAGAGACCAAGTCATGATATGGGAAACAAAACACTCCAATCGGTCTACATTTGATGAGAAACGGGGTTGCTTCTCTAACAACTCCAGTAATTCTCCTTTTGGAGGATCAAAACTCAGCATAGCACAATAAGACTGGAGGCCGATATGTACCTATAGGATATAACTAAATCTCCTACATTCCAGCATGGTATTCTTTGCATTATCTTATCTCACAATCTAGAAATCAACTAAATGAGGAGAGATGGAAGATAAATGAGAAAGTTTGGATAACAGAAGGTTGGAGACATGATGGAATGGGATTATTATGCAAGTTGGCAAGGAAAAAGGCCATATCCTCAAGGGAGACAGAAGTGAAGAAAAAAATAGGAGAAGATACCTGGAGTAATGTGAAATGATAAGAAGGATAGAAAGGGAAGCTCAATAGTCACAATTTTTTCAGTAAAACATGAGGCAAGAGGAAAGGGACCTATTTGTACAAAAATATTTATAGCAGTTCTTTTTGTGATGACTTAGAAGTAGAAATCAAAGGGATACCCATCAATCCAGGAATGACTAAACAAGATGTGGTTTATGATTGTGATGGAATATTATTGTTCTATAAGAAATGATAAGCAATACAAGATAACTATATAAATATGTATACATATATTGGATCTAGCATGTATTTCAACATATTTAACATGTATTGGACTATCTACCAGCTAGGGGAGGGGTGGGGGGAAGGAGGGGAAAATTTGGAACAAAAGGTTATGCAAGAGTCAATGTTGGAAAAATTACTCATGCATATGCTTTGTAAATAAAAAAAAATAAAGTATACAAAAAAGAGATGATAAGCAAGATGATTTCAGAAAAATCTGGAAAGATGTATATGAATTGATGCAAATTGAAGTGAGAAGAACCAGAAGAACATTGTACACAATATCAGCAATATTGTACAATGAAGAATTGTGAATGACTTAACTATTTTCAGCAATACAATGATCTAAAACAATCTCAAAGGACTCATGATGAAGCATACTATCCACCTCCAAAGAAAGAACCAATGTTTTCTTCTTGTACAAAATGACTAATATAGAAATGTTTTACATGATTGTCTATTTATAACATATCTGATTGCTTATTGTCTCAGGGAGTGGGGAGGTGAGGGAGAAAGAGAAGGTGAGAGGGATAGAATATGGAACTCAAAACTTTTTTTTTAAAATGTAAAGTAATCATTTTAACATGTAATTGGAAGGAAACACACACACACACCCCATGATAGCCATTTGCAGATTTAAGAAGGGATGAAAAGGTTTGGAAAAGTTGCTGTGGTTGGTGGGACAGTGAATTAATTAGCGAAAGGTGATAGAAAGAATGTAACTAGTTAGCAATTCCAAAGCAATTTGGAAATTTCTAGAATTTCCAAATTAATAATAACTAGAGAAATGCATATTTAAAAACTGAGATTCCTCTTCCTACATAGCGATTTGGCAAAAATGATTAAAAAAAGAAAATGACAATTGTTGGAGGGACTATGAGAAGCATAAATATTGATGCATTGTTGATAGAATTGTGAATTAATTGGTCCAATCATTCTGGAAAGCAATTTGGAACTATTCCTTAAAATGACCCATTTCCTACCAGCCATACTGTTTTGGAATTTCTGTGGACTTCATGCCCCAGGAAACTCATTGTTGGGAAATCTTTCACAAGACTTCTGCAAGTACTGACTTGTTATTAGTACTTTCTGCTCCTTTGACTGTAGGTCTGAGCCATGAGTTTTAAAAGCTCCATTTAAGGAGGGGGTCCAGAATAATTTTTTCCTACCATTTGTACTGCCTTTGAACTTTTCCATCATACCTGTCTTTGTCTTTTTCTCCCTCAGTTTTTTTCAGTTTCCTTTTGTGTATTGTCTTCTCCTATTAGATTGTAAACTTGAAGATATATCCTCAGGATTTAACATCATGCCTTTATATAGCAGGCACTTAAAAAATGTTTCTTACTAACTGACCCACCTATATCACTACTAATCTTATGCCCCAAAGATATTAAAGGAAAAGGAAGAAGGCCCAAATGTGCAAAAATATTTATAGCAGTTCTTTTTTTGTATTGGTAAAGAACTGGAAACTGATGGAATGCTCATCATTTAGGGAATGGTTGAACAAACTACCATGTATGAACATAAGAGAATATTATTATACTGAAAGAATTAATAAAAAAGATGATTTCAGGGAAACTTGAGAATACGTACATGAACTAATACAGAATGAAGTGACCAGAACAAGAACAACAATATTAAAATGAAAAATAACTTTGAAAGATCTAATAAAAAATATTTAATAACAATGACTAACTATGATTCCAGGAACCAATCATATATCATACTATTCCACCACTGACAAAGAGATCATAAGGTGCAGGGGTTAGCACATTTTCAGATGTGGCCAATGAAAGAATTTGTTTTGTTTGACTGCCCCCAAAAAAGGAATGTATCGAACACCCTGAAGTATGCCATTTTTCAGGAAGCTTATTGATTAATTGAAGGTAAAACAGGCATTGCAATAACTAAAAAAAATTTACTTTAGTACAAAGTGTCAGATCAATCTCCAATCATCTAGGGATTTTGGAGAAGAGGAATTCTTGTTTTAAGTCATAAGAAAAGGATCCCTGAGTACCATGTTGGAGATTAGAAAATATTGATGAACTGGCCACTTATCCTAAGAATAGCTGGAGTTGGATGGATCTATTTAAACATGTTAAAAATTTCTAATTTACTTTTTTCACCTGTAAGTATGAAAAGACACATTTGCAGTCTGAATTATATGATAGTAAGGGAAAGAAAGAAAGAATTAGATAAGATACTTATGGATAATGAAAATATCAAAAGAAGAAGACCATTTACGAGATCTATGAACCTTTGGAGACAATTTAGCCCAATGACCAGAAAAGTCAAAGACTCATTACTTCAAATCAGAGTTTAGAGATTTGTATTTTTATTGGGTACCTAACTGTGGTGGATACAAGACACAAAGATGAAAAATAAAAATACTTGGCCTCAAAGAGCTTATCATATAGTGGAGGGGAGAAGAAGGAATATAATACCTAGGTTATCAAACATGCTTCTAAAGAAATAAGGCAAAGTCTCAGATTGATTTCATAGATAATGCATCCTAAGTTGTATCACACTGGTAAAATTGTTTATTTGCTTCTGTAAAAGAGAGGTATGCTGGACCAGCTCAAATTTGTTCAATTGTTTCAGTGTGAGCAATTCCTTTTCAGAAATCAGCAAATGCTATGAGGGTGTGATTTATTATTTTTTGATTGTCTAGACTTAAGAAAAAGAGAATGAAAATGTTAGTAATACAGATTAAATTTAAAAGTGTGTCATGGGCATATATATTTTTCCCAGAGAGCCAGGTATTTTATTAGCCCACCCCTGATCAAGCTCCTGTATAGTAAGCATGGCCAAAATATACAAAATCGACAATAGAGATGCATTTTTAAGACTTATATATAGAAAAGATTTTAGAAGTTCAGTTAGTCCAAACCCCAAATTTTATGCCCAAAGAAGATAATTTCCCATTGTTTGCCTTAGATACTAAATAGGTAAAATGAGTTTTGAATCTTAGATTAATGGATAGGTAGGTAGCTAGATAGATCATTTATTACTTACTAATGTTCCAGGCAATTAGATGGTCAAGTGAAGAGTACACTGGATCTGGAGTTAAGAAGACCTCAGTTCAAATCTAGCCTCAGTCACTTACTTGCTGTGTGGTCCTGGCAAGTCACTTATCCTCTATTTGCCTCAATCCTCTTGAGAAGGAAATAGCCAAGAAAGTCCATGGACAATACTGGTGTACTATGGTCTATGGGGTCACAACTGACTGAACAACTGAACAGCAACAACAGCATGCACCTGTCCCTATTCTAAACACTATGGATATAAACATAAGGAAGCAAAATAGTGCCTTCTTCAAGGAAGCAGCAAGGTACCTTCAGGGAGAGACAGAAAGCAGTATGTGCCAGCAAAGTCAAATTACTCTCACTACCTTGACCACCACCTCTTTTCAGAGCCCCAAAGAAATAGCATAAGACCCTGAATCCAAGAATAGCAATGTTTCCCAATACTTCCCATCAGCTCCAATTCCTGACTGTCTCTACAGCTACCATTGGGAAAAAACCAATCTCTGTGGAGAGGAGTCCCTCCTTGCTCGCTATCACTAATATTAAATGCTGCCCAGTTGATTATACAAGCCCAAGATCCCTGAGGATGGCAATCAATCACTAGTCCTACTTCCAAGTTGCACTCCACAGTCATCATCTGAGTAAGCAATCTCTACACAGATGAGGCCTGGTAACAGCTTCTGGAATACTTCAGTAGCTGAAAATCCAGGAATAAAGCTATTTCCATCAAAATCACTGGCAGTGTGAAATGGCTCAACACTTGCATTCATTTTTAAATCAATATAAAAGACATTTAAACAGAAGTATCCTAAGGTCCATGGGACTTTCTTTTTGACTTGCAGCTGAACTCGATCTCCTTTTATAAAATAATAAATTATAAAATAAGCTCCTTCAGAGCAGAAATTGTCTGACTTTTCTGTTTGTATCACCACTTAGCACAATATTTGTTGTTCGCCCTTTGCTTTTCAAGAGGACCAATGACAAAGGGATGTGATAGGTGATGTCTTGACTTGAGTGTGATTTGGATTTAAGAAGGCAGAGTTGCACAAAGTCAGCAGTCTCACCATCTTCCAGAGTCCTCTAAGTCCAGTGGCAGGATAAAAATCAAGGGTACTGGTAATGATGCAGAATGACTTTGGCATCTTGGATGTCTGACGAAGCTCTAAGACTCCACAGCACTTGCCTAAGCCATCCTCTTAGTCACTGGAACAAATTGTTCTCATCTTGTCCTTCTGCACAGGAAATCTTCACGTGCTTGGAACAGATGTCCCTGTACCTCACTAACATGTCTGAGGTGTAGCTGCTACTCTCAACCTGGTTTAGCTTATCTCTTGAGACAATTTAGCAGGGTGTGGCTACTGTACATGCTACAGCTTCTTGAAGCCATAGGTGGGAGTTGGGTAACAGGTGGAAAAGCAGTCCTGAAAAGGGGTTAGCAAGCCCTCACAGCAAATGTTCCTGTCCTCCCTAGGCACCCCATCACTAACCCAATAAACACCTTTTTATTAATTCAATATAATAAATGTATTCATTCAAGGAGATTACATTCTAGGAAAGGTAAATCATAAAGAGGAGATGGAAGAGTGGGAAAGGGCAAGAAGGATTCAGGAAGGGGGAAGAAAAAGACTAGACAAGAAAATTGGGAGTGAAATGGGAGTAAATATGGCTGCTTCCCTTTGAAAATACTCACCCAATATAAGGTAGTCTCAAATAAGGAGACTTTCTTTGTAGGAAAAGTATTTGGACTTGCTGAAGAATCAAACATTCCCCCAGCCACTTACTGGCACTCCATTGCCTAATGATTACTGTATAGTTACTCCAAATTTATAGGTTCATCCTGGGACATAAGCTCCCTAAAGTGGTGAAAGAACTTAGAGTCATGAGAACTCCCACACTCCACATAATTCCCAGTTCTTGGCTGTGACTGCTCAGTGACTCTTTAGTGTAATTTCTCATCAGCCCTTTAATCCAGGTTCCTTGATATACAACTCTCCCTATTCCTCTGGTAGGACTCCTTTGCTCCACTGCTTTGCCACTGTCTTTAGGTTCTATGAGTCTGTTCAAGTATCTGTAACTTGGATTTGCCAAGCCTTGTTCTCATAAGTGTCTAGAAAATGTCACTTTTCTGCTCCTTCACTGCATCACCATACTTGTGGTCCACCTCCCTGCTGCTGCTACTGCCACTGTTTCCTCAGAATAGAGGTGACTTGGAGGTAGTCCAAGCTTTGTCCTTCTCCAGTCTCTCCCTCAACACAAAAGAGCTGCTCAAGCAGCTGCTAGGATCACAGCTGTTATGAACCAAGTTTGTAGAATAGACTTGGGGCATTTGGGTTAATGCTGGTGGACTGATCAGAGACCTAAATATGGACTATTTGGGCAAGGAAGATATAGAAACAAACAGAAATTTGGTGGAGAGCTCTGGGATTCCAGAGAACTCTATTAATGATTACCTTTAATCTCCTTGCTGGTGGCTTTTACCTATTTTTCCATTCTTGGATTGCTTATCACTTTTTTGGGGGATTCCTTTTACCTGAGAGTTGATGAATATGTTCTTTTTTTTTCCCCCTGAGGCAATTGGGGTTAAGTGACTTGCCCAGGGTCACATAGTTGGGAAGTATTAAGTGTCTGAGGCCACATTTGAACTCTGGTTCAGGAGGTAGCCTATCTACTGTACTATTTAGCTGACCCTGAATATGTTCTTATTAAAGCAATTATTGCTTGAACCCTTGGGTTCTGAGGGATCTATTACACTAGCTATATGACCACAATCAGAACAGCTGGGCATTTTATATTTTTATAACGCTACATCCATTTAAGTTACCAAGGTAAATGTCATATAATTGACCAAAATAGTTCTGAAAAAAAAAATAGTTGAACTCTATCTTGCTTGTTATTCTATTTTTTCCCTTTTAATTTTCGTAATTTAGCTTCCCTCTGTTTTTCTTTAAATCAAATTAACTAACCATTTGTATATTTTAAATTAGTCTTTCTTTAAAAGTTTCCACCGTTTATTTAATGATTCATTTTTGTTTTCAATTTTTCTTCTTCATTGATTTTCAGATATTTTTGTGTTTTTAATTTGTGAATTTCCAATATTTTAGCTGCAAACCCAATTCAGTAATTTCTTCTTTAAAAAAACCTTTAAAAGGTTTAAAATTGCAAGGGAAATGATGACAAAAATAAGAATGAAAAAGTACTAGCACTTTCAGTCTTCAAATTACATTATAAAACAATAATTTCAAATATCTTAAAAATAACAGAGTAGGTTAATTTAATAAGCTTAATAAGGAAGAATTTAAAATAGTATTTGATAAAAGCCAAGTCTATCTAGTATTTGATAGAGCCAAGAATATAAATAATCTCAGGAAAATATTCTATATGATTAGAACTTTTAGCAAAACTAGAAAGCAGTTTGGCAGAAATTTGATTTACACCAATATGTTATACCATATGTTATTTTTAAAAAAAACAACAACTTAAAAAATGGATATGCAACCTTACTAGTAAAGGCATATCCCATCAGTTGGGGAATGGCTGAATAAGTTATGATATATGAATACATTGGAATATTATTGTGTTATGAGAAAAGATGAACAGGCTGGATTTCAGAAAAACCTAGAAAGACTTACATGAACTAATGTTAAATGAAGTGAGTTAGAACCAAGAGAACATTGAACAGAGTAACAAGAGGATTGTGTGATGATCTACTGTGATGGACTTGGTTCTTTTTTTCTTCTTAACGATGAGATGATTCAAGTGGATTCCATTAGATTTGTGATGAAAAGAGCCTTTCACATTCACTTCCACATCCACTGTGGAGACTGAATGTGGATAACAACATAATATTTTCACTTTTGTTGTTTGCTTATTTTTATTTTCTCATTTTTTCCCCCTTTTGATCTGATTTTTCTTGTGCAACATGATGAATATGGAAATATGTTTAGAAGAATTGCACTTTTTTTGTAGTGACCAAAAATTGGAAACTGAATGGACGCCCATCAATTGGAGAATGGCTGGGTAAATTGTGGTATATGAATGTTATGGAATATTATTGTTCTGTAAGAAATGACCAGCAGGATGAATACAGAGAGGACTGGAGAGACTTACATGAACTGATGCTGAGTGAAATGAGCAGAACCAAGAGATCAGTATACACTTCAACAACAATACTATATGGGGGAAAAAAAAAGAAAAGAAAAAAAGAAGAAGAATTGCACATGTTTAACCTATATTAGATTATTTGGTATTTAGGGGAGGGAGGAGGTGAGGAGGGAAGGAGAAAAATTTGGAACACAAAGTTTTGCAAGGATGAATGTTGAAAACTAACTTTATATGTATTTTTAAAAAAAGTTATTATTATTTTTTTTAAAAATAGTAAAGGCATATATGAGTCATTCCCCAGTGGATAAGTTGTCAAAAAAAAAAATGAACAAAGAACTCTCAGAAGAATAATTTCACACTATTAATAGCCATATGAAAGATTCTCATAATCACTAACAAATCTAACCAATTTTAAAGTTTCACTTTACATCCAGAAATTTGTCAGATAACAAAAGATGGGAATAGCCAATAATTAGAGAGGTTGCAAAAAAAACAAAAAACAAAGCACACATATAACATTAATATAGTTGTGAATTGATCCAACCATTCTGACAAGCAATTTAAATTGTGCTAAGAAAGAAACTAAAATGTTTAAATCCCTTCATCCACAAATTGTTTGATAATCATATACCCAAAAGAGATTAAACATAGAGAATAAGGTCTTATAGACACCAAAAATAGTTACAGCAGATTTTTTGTAATAGCAAAGAATTGAAAATGAAGTAGATGCCCATTACTTTTTTTTTTCATAATTATAACTGTTTATTGACGGAACCCATCCCTGGGTAATTTTTTACATTATCCCTTGCACTCACTTCTGTTCCGACTTTTCCCCTCCCTCCCTCCACTCCCTCCCAGATGAAAAGCAGTCCTATACATATTAAATATGTCACAGTATATCCTAGATACAATATATGTGTGCAGAACCGAACAGTTCTCTTGTTGCACAAGAAGAATTGGATTCAGAAGGTAAAAATAACCCGGGAAGAAAAACAAAAATGCAAACAGTTTATGTTCATTTCCCAGTGTTCTTTCTTTGGGTTTAGCTGCTTCTATCATTGATCAATTGAAATTGAGTTAGATCTCTTTGTTGAAGAAATCCATTTACTAGATGCCCATTACTTGAGGAATAGCTAACTAAATTATACCATGAATATCATAGATTATTACCATGCCACATGAAAACATGAATATGAAGGATCCAAAGAAGTATGGGAGGACATGAACTGATATAAAATAAAGAAAGTAGAACTGGGAAAATAATACATAACATGACTACAATCAATGTGTAAAGAATAACTAGAATGGGGCAGTTGGTGGGAGTAGATAGAGCACCAGCCCTGATGTCAGGAGAACCTGAGTTCAAATCTTTCCTCAGACACTTAACACTCCCTGGCTGTGTGACCCTGGGCAAGTCACTTAACCTCAACTGCCTCAGCAAAAGAAAAAAAAAAAAAAGAATAACTAGAACAAGGAACTTAGAACACTAATTGATCAAGCTTGGTTCAGAAGAAAAGATATGAGAATATACCTCCCTCCTTTCTTTCAGAATGGTATAGAATTTTGTACATAACTATTAAAATTGGTTGCTGTATTGCTTAATTTTGCTAAACTGGTTTTTTAATTTAAAAAATTCTTTGTTTAAAAGCACTGTTTATAGATTCAATTGTTTTATTCTCTCCACAGTTATATTAATTAACCTACATTGACCACTAACTTCAAGTCCTCTAGGGCTCACCCCCATGTTGTGCCTAGTGGAAATGTCCTACTTTTCAACTGATGATCATATCAGTACTAATTAAGGGTAAGTAAGAACTGAGGCAAAGAGTGGTCTCTTTTACCTCATCAAAAAAAGGAAATCCATCTGGGAGGACAAGATCCTTAGGGTGTCTGGTCAAAAAAAAAGAAACAAATTTCATTTACATTCACTCTGAACTAATCAGGGTCTAAACAAAAAACAACTGGGACTTGGCCTGGAACCTATTTTTGGCCAATCAATAAAATCCAGAGTGATTTGGGTTTAAGGCATGGTTCTCAAGAAAGAAATCTGAATAGACATTTCCTCAGTCAGATTGAGACCTGCTAAAGATCTTAGCTTGAAAAGGCCAAAGTCTCCTGCTGCATCCAGGATTATCTCCAGTCATCCTGATCCACATCTTGCCACTGGACCCAGATGGCTCTGGGGGAAAAAATAAGGCTGGTGATTTTGCACAGCCCTCTTTCACTTAAATCCAACACACTTTCATGGCCTGGCATCACTTCTCTGATGTCTCTCTGAGAATGAAAGACAAACAACAACCACAGTAGCAATAATAGTAGTAACATTAATGGTAATAGTAGTAGTAGTAGTAGTAGTAATCGTGGTTGTGGCAGTGGTGGTAGTAGTAGCAGTAGTAGTAGCAACAGTGGCAGCAACATCATTATCCTGATTAACTCTTTCTTGAGATAGTAATTGAATCAGTATCTAATAGGTATTCATTAAGCCTTTATTGGAAAACCTGAAGAGCTGGAGATTCACTATATAACAATTCCAGGTGGACAAATTTAATTACTAGAGAGTTTTCTTAAAGATGACAACAAAAATGGCATACTTATCCAATTTGCTGATGATGTGAAACTAGGAAGAGAGCCAATAGGTTAGATGACAGAATTAAATGGAATTGGAGTCCAAAAACCTCTTGACAGACTAGAAAAAGAAGCTGATTCTAAAAGGATTAAATTATTGGAATCAATAAGCCAAATGTGGTCAAGATGTAGAGAGAAGCTTGAAGGGAGTCAAATGATTCACATATCTACAAAAGCAACACTATAAAATATCAAGTGACACAAGTAAAGAAATGAAAGAAGAAATGAGCCCTGTTAAGAATTTCATAAAAATCAATAAGAACTAAGAGAAAGCAAAACATATATATATATATATATATATACACAGATAAAAATGAACATATATGCATATCTACACAGATACACACTTTTTGGGGTCTTCATTTTTAAGAATCAGAGATTCTGAAATCAAACAAGTTGGAGAACTGCCATTTTTTAAAATTTCTTTTATTATAGCTTTTTATTGACAAAACATATGCATGGGTAATTTTTCAACATAGATCCTTGCAAACACTTCTGTTCCAACTTTTTCCTTCCTTTCCCCCACCCCCTCCCCTAGATGGCAGGCAGTCCCATACATGTTAAAGTTTATGTTAAATACAATATATGTGTACATATTTATACAGTTATCTTGTTGCACAAGAAAAAGCTGATTTAGAAAGGTAAAAATAACCTGGGAAGAAAAACAAAAATGCAAGCAAACAACAACAGAAAGAGTGCAAATGCTATGTTGTGGTCCACACTCATATCCCAGTGTTCTTTCACTGGGTGTCTGTTCATCACTATCAATTGGAACTGATTTGGATTCTCTTATTGCCAAAGATATCCACTTCCATTAGAATACATCCTCATACAGTATTGTTGAAGTATATAATGATCTCCTGGTTCTGCTCATTTCACTCAGCATCAGTTCATGTAAGTCTCTCCAAGCCTCTCTGTATTCATCCTGCTGGTCATTTCTTACAGAACAATAATACTCCATAACATTCATATATCACAATTTATTTAGCCATTCTCCAATTGATGGGCATCTACTCAGTTTCCAGTTTCTGGCCATTACAAAGAGGGCTGTCACAAACATTCGTGCACATACAGGTCCCTTTCCTTTCTTTAAGATCTCTTTGGGATATAAGCCCAGTAGTAACACTGCTGGGTCAAAGGGTATGCACAGCTTGATAACTTTTTGAGCATAGTTCCAAATTGCTCTCCAGAATGGTTGGATCCGTTCACAACTTCACCAACAATGCATCATTGTCCCAGTTTTCTCACATCTCCTTCAATATTTGTCATTATCTTTTCCTGTCATCTTAGCCAATCTGAGAGATATGTAGTGGTATCTCAGAGTTGTCTTAATTTGCATTTCTCTGATCAATAATGATTTGGAGCACCTTTTCATATGAGTAGAAATAGTTTCAATTTCATCACCTGAAAATTGTCTGTTCATATCCTTTGACCATTTATCAATTGGAGAATAGCTTGATTTCTTATAGAGTCAATTCTCTCTATATTTTGGAAATGAGGCCTTTATCAGAGCCTTTAACTATAAAAATGTTTTCCCAGTTTATTGCTTCCCTTCTAATCTTGTCTGCATTAATTTTGTTTGTATAAAAGCTTTTTAACTTGATATAATCAAAATTTTCTATTTTGTGATCAATAATGATCTCTAGTTCTTCTTTGGTCACAAATTCCTTCCTCTTCCACAAGTCTGAGAGGTAAACTATCCTATGAGAACTTCCATTTAAAATAAGACAATTTCAAGTACCAGTTATTGAATATATGTATAAAGGCAGAAACAATTTACAATTAGAAGTTGCAAAAACAAGAAAGATTGAAAGGAACTAAGGAAGAAAGAAATGGCCAACATGTAGCACATAACAGAACTGAAAGAATCAATAGAAATAGCCAATAACTCTTTACCAATGAAAAATAAAGTTGTTGAAGCATCTAGGTGGTGCACTGGATAGCGCACCAGCCCTGAAGTCAGGAGGCTCTGAGTTCAAATCAGACCACAGACACTTAACAGTAGCTGTGTGACCCTGGGCAAGTCACTTAATCCCAACTGCCTCAGCAAAAAAAGAAAAGAAAAAGAAAAAGAAAGTTACATACAATGCAGAACAAATGTAAAAACATATTCAGAAAATGAGGGAATTATTGAAATAACTGTAAAATGTGTAGACTCAAGGGCAAAGCTGAATTATAGGTCAATATGCAGCAATTTCAGGGTTATTGACATGCCAGAAATTTTTGAAAAACAAAGGAGTCATCTGAGCATTTTATTATAGAAAATAGTTAAGGAAAAATTTTTAGAATTAACAAAATTCAAATCAAGAGAATTGTCAGTTAACAAACATTCATAAAATATCTAAGGTGTCAGGCACTATGCTGAGGACTGAAGATACAAAAAAAGATAAAAAAAAAAATCTCTGATCCCAAGGATCTCACAGTGCAATAATGTAAACAACATGGAAACTACGTACAAATAAGACATATACAAGATAAATTAGAAATAATTAACAGAGAGTAGGCTTCAGTAGAAAGTGAGACTTTAGCCGGGACTGGAAGAAAGCCAGGGAAGCTAAGAGGCAGAGATGAAGATGGAAAATGTTCCAGATATGGGGGACAGCAAATGAAAATGACCAGAGTTGGGAGATGGAGTATCTGGTTTGAGGACTGGTAAGGTGGCCAGTATCAGTGGTTCAAAGGGTACTTGGGATAATGGGAATGCAAAGTATAAGAAAAATGGAAAGGTAGAAAGGGGCCAGGTTATATTTAGAGAGCTGTAAAAGTCAATGTGAGGATTTATATTTTACCCTGGTAGCAATGATGAATCACTGGAATTGACTGAATAGAGATTTATATTGTAGAAGTTCAATCTGATAGAATTGGACTATGGACTAGATGAGACAGAAATGTTTAGCAGGGAAATTAACCAACAGGCTGGTGAAATTTTGCAATTGTGAGGTGAAAAGGGCTTGGACCCTTCTCACCAGAGTGCTGAGTGTCAGAGGAAAGAAGGGGTTATACAAGACATGTTATAAAAATAGAAATGGCAAGAGTTGGCAATTGGTTAAATATGGGAGGAAGAAGTGACTGAGGTTTTAAGCTTGGATAATTGGGAATTTGGTGGATATAAGGAAGAGAAATATGGGTGAAAACACAATGAGTTCAATTTTGGATATATCTACTTATCTAAAGATATCTGCGAGACATCCAATTTGAAATGCGCAATAGGCAATTGTAGATGCAAGATCGGAAGTCAGGAGAAAGATTAGAGCTAGATAAATAAATCCAAGCATCTTCTGCCTACAAAATGACATTTGAATACATAGATGTTGCTGAGATCTACAAGTGAAATAGCATATGGGGAGAAGAGAAGAGGGCCCAGGACACAAGAGTCACAGGACTCTACCAAGAAAAAAAAAGTAAGACAACTCTCCTGGAGTTAAATTTTACCACTATACTAGAGATCAACATAAGTCTTGCCTGATTCCCTTAATTCTAGGATCTTCTATCTGGTAATTATTCCTAATTTGACCTGTACGTAACTTGTTTGTAAATAGTTGTTTGCATATTGTCTTTCCCATTAGACTAGAAACTCCTTGAGAGCAGGGACCAACTTTTGCCTTCCTTTTCCTTCCTAATGCTCAGCACTGCACCTTGCACATAGTAGGAGCTTAATGGGTTTTTTTGTTTGTTTTTTTGCTGAGGCAATTGGGGGTTAAGTGACTTGCTCAGGGTCACACAGCTAGGAAGTGTTAAGTGTCTGAGGTCAAATTTGAACTCAAGTCCTCCTGACTTCAGGGCTGGTGCTCTATCCAATACGCTACCTACTTGCCCCTGGAGCTTAATGTTTTCAGAGAGGACCAGCAGCATCATGAGGGATATCTTGACTTAGATATGATTTGAATTTGAGTGAGATAGGATTGCACTAAGTAAAGCAGCCTTGCTCTGTCTTCCAAAAATCAAGATCCCTGGTGATAACCTGGGACACAGTGGGTGACTTGGCATCTTTGATGTCTAACCAAGCTCTCAGCTCTCCACAGAGCCTGCTTTGGCCACATTTGATTGTTCTCGCTAGTTCCTTCTGCTGAATGAAGTCTTCACATGCATGGAGTAGACATCACTCTAATATACCAAGGGTGGCCTTGCTGGAGATTAGGGGGTATTCAGGAAGGACCAACACCTCTGGTGTGAGGACTTGCTGAGCCAGTTCTTTTCAGGGCTGCACATCCATCTTTGGTTTCCACCTGCCTCTCAATTCTCACCTATGGCTCCAAAAAGCTATAGAATGCAAAGCTAGAGGGAGAAGAGAGGAAGGACAGATCCCCTTGATAACTAACAATCCCAAAGTCAGAGTTTTCCCTTAAGTCAGCGTTGCAGCCTTCCCTTAAGTAATAAAGCTGCCAAAGAGAAAGTTATCTCTCCAGGCTGTTGGTCAAGAGAACTTTTAAAAAGTCAGAATTTTCTGTTTAACATTAGCTATATAACCTTTAGCAAATCAATTAATGTTTTAGCCTATTTCTTCATCTATAAAATGAGGCGGTGCTTGACTTCTAAAGTCTCTAACAGTCTTCAGTTTCATGATAATTCTGTGATAATCCAGCCTTTCCTTGATTATGGAAGACAGTAGGGCAAGCAGTTAAAAGAGAGGTAGTATAAGAAAACAACTTTGAGAAGATATCCAGTTCTACTCTGTAACACACTGACTCCTAGTGGATAAATAACCAAGCATTTTGACCCATGTGAAATTTTCATGTAATATATTTTAGAAACTGTTGTCATTCATCGAACATGTATACTGAACACAAACTATGAGCAAGGGATTGTCAAATGGTTGAAGTCACACCATTTGTTAAGTTCTTGTTAAGTACAGACAAAAGAGACCATAGTCTAGGTTGAGATAACTCACACATATAATACATGGAAAATAATTAAAAAATATGTAGAGTGTCATGCCAGCAAAGACAAAGATGAGCAAGTTAATAATAAAAGAAATCTGCTTTTAACAGTTAAAATATTAATTATAGTATTTGAGAAGTACTTTGTTTTTTTTTTCCTTTTAACTTTTCCCTTAACTGGGGTGTTTTATTCTTTATAAATAGAGGAAGTTGAAGAAATCAAATACTGTGTTGCTGTCTAAATTACTCATATTTGAAATACATATATGTGTATATATGAAGATAAATACATAGATAGATAGATATAGATTGATGGATAACTATTGAGTGGGATATTCCTGTTGCTCTTAGTTATCCATACCAGAAAGGAAGTTATTCCAAGAGGAAGAGATAGTGGTGCCTGATAGGAATTTAAAAGCTTTTACAGGACTTGCATGGCAGCTAGATAGTACAGTGGAAAGAGCATCTGATTTGGAGTTAGGAAGGCTCAACTCTTGAGTTCAAATCTGGCCTCAGATACTAACTAGCCGGATGACCCTGGGCAAGTCACTTAGTTTCCTCATCTGTAAAATGGGCTGGAGAAGGAAATGCAAACCATGATAGTATCTCTGCCCAGGAAACCTCAAATAGGGATCAAGAAGAGTAGGACACAACTGAATAAAAATAGGAATTGCCCTGTAACTTCACCTCACCACAAGGACTGAAACCTTACATCCAAACCTAATACCTAATGCACACTATTTCAAAATTAAAATAAAAGTCATTAATGAAGGTGGTAGAGTGTAAAGAACTGTAGCCTAACAGTCACAAGAGGCCTGGATTTATATAAAGTTCATATTTTGACTTTTCATCTTACTTCCTGTGTGACTTTGGGTAAATTACTTCATCAATTTCCTACTTTGCAAAATGAGAGGATCAGGAATAGCTGATCGCCAAGGTCCCTTCTAGTTTTGCATCTGTGAACCTAGAGAGGCAGCTAAGTGGTTAGGCATGCAGTCAGGAAGCCCTGGGATTAAATCCAACCTCCAAAACTCACTAGCTGTTTGATGCTGGGCAAATCATCTAAACTCAATTTCCTCAACAGTAAAAATGGGGATAATAATAGTACCTACCTCCTGGAGTTGTTGTGAGGATCAAATGAGATATTTATAAAGATGTCAGTACAATGTCTGGCCTATAATAAGTGCTTAATAAATGCTTCTTTCTTTCCTGGGTTTGAGTCCTGGTTCCCAAACTTTGAAGCCAGATAGAGTCTCAAAATGCTATAGAGATGTGAATTGCCTGCAAAATATTGAAATGTAGTAGCTGAAGGCCTCCAGTGAGTTCTTTTGGGGATGAAGAAAGGGAGTGGAGGGGAAGAGTGGTGAAGATTTCAATTTTCTTTTAATGTTTCTTCCCCAAAAAAGTTGAGGTTCAGTACAAACATGAATAAGGCATGTTTCTTGGCAAAGAATTGGGGGGAAAATTTTGTCAAACTGTTATGTATTTTGAATGGATAAATTCTTTGCTCCAAATAGCCTTTCTTTTATGCCCTTACACTTGCTATTAGCATGTATTTATTATTTTCTGTTCCTTCTAAAACAATTTTTTAAACAAGGGTCTATATTTGCAAATATCCACCAGAGGAAAGGTTAGGTTTTTGGTTTTGTTTTTTTGATGTGCATATTTTTTCCTAGCCTCTTTCTTTCTTTCTTTCTTTTTCTTTTTTTTTTTTTTAAGAATCAGCTTTTATTCTTTGTTTTTAACTCAGCATGTCCTTGGGAGTCTCCTGTTCTCACTGCCTTGCAGTCTTTCCACTCTCAAATGAAGCTTTCCGACAAGAAGTTCAAACTCTTTCATAAAAGCCCTTTCTGTTGTATTTGAGCAGAATGTGAAACACTGGGAGATGGTTTGTTGCGGTTGGGGGCGGTCCCAGTTCTTGCCCAAACAAGTCATCTCAAAGCAAAAGCTTTGTGCATTTTCCTCCTCCTCCCTCCCAATCTTGGCCTCTCCAAGCTGGTTTTTTTCCCCCTCTAATATACAGCTAATGTTTCTGATTAGCTCTTCAGAAGAGCTCTTAAAGCTCTTCCCTTTAAGTTTCTTTGTACTTTCAACCGTAAAGAACCCATTGCTAGTGTTCTCTTGCTAGACTGAGGAAGGGAAAAAAAAATTCCCTGAATGTACTGTCCAGATTTTGTGGAAACAGCTGGATAACATAACTTGGTAATTTGCTCCTTACAGTCAGTTACAAGTGTAAAGGGCTGCATTACAAAAAAGCAGAGTGCTGGGAATCTGGGCAACCCCAGCCAAGTTTCGCTGTTGCCATTGAAGGGAAAGCTGCCCCAACCTCCTGTGGTGGCTGATGCTGAGTCTGAGGGAACATACAAGGGCATCTCAATTCCCAAATCACTCCTCCAGACGTACAATAAGCCAAGGATCTTTCCAGAATCCTAAGAAATATAAGGCTTCCTAAAACTTCTGTCTTTCCCTTCAGTCAATAAGCATTTACGTATTTACTGTGTGCTGGAACTGAGTAATGGAGATTTAAAAAACAAAAAGACAAAAACATTGCCCCTGCACTCCAAAGAATTCCCATTCTAATGAGGGAGACAATATGCATTAGCTATGTATATATAAGACGTTATACAGTGTCAATAGAAGGTAATGGAGGAGAGAAAGGAGGACTGAGAAACAATTTGAGCTGAGTCTTGGAAGAAGTTGACGGTAGGGGAAGGTAGAAGTGATGTTTTAGGAGGCGGAATTGAAGCTAAACCTTGAAGAAGACCAGAGAAGTAGGGCAAAAGTGAAGAGAGAAAGCATTCCAGGCATGGGGAACACTTGGGTTGCATTTGCTAGTGATAATTTAGGGAATTGGGGGAAATGGCAGAGACAAATTAGTGGTTAGAGATTTACAGATCAACTTACTCAATTTACTTTGCCCATATTCAGACTTCAAATTATTGAGATATGGTACCATGAGCCCCTTAAATAACCTGTGCTGCATCATTCAAGAAATATTTATTGAGTGCCCACTCTTTGCTAAATACTATGGCCTCATAGAGAATAGAAAGATGAATAAGAGCTGCATATATGACCTTAAGGAATTTTAGATTTCTTCCTAATTATGGATATCTTTATTACTGTTGAGGGCACAACTATCCTCATCCCACTTATTCAATCATTCTTTCAATATTGCCATTTCTACTTCCACATATCTCTAGTCTCTCAATTTACATAGCACTCAATCTAATTCAGATCCTCATAATCCCATGATTGGTCTATTGTAACAAGTCCTATTTGTTTCTAGGATTGAATATAAGCCCCTGTGCTCAGCTTTGTAAAGACAATTTAACCCCAACCTACCTTTTAAAATTTATTACTCATTACTCTGTTTCTTTAGAGCTAAGGTGATCTCCTTGGTATTTCTAACAAAAGACATTGCATCTCCCATCTTCATTTCTTTGCACTAGCTATCCCTCATAGGTGAAAAACAGTCATTTCTCACCATCCTAGTTTCCTTCAAAACTCTGAGACATTTTCTAGATGCAGCCTTTCCTGATCTTCCCATCTATACAGTAAGGTGATATGCCTTTCACGTATAAGAATGATTGAAAGGGACAGAGAAGAAACATTATATAAAAATATTAAACATTTGTAAAATGCAAATGTGAAGCACAGTAAGAATATCTTAATTTATCATTCCCCTTCTCCCCACGGTGGATGGTGGTGGTGGTGGTGGTGTATAAACATCAATAAGGAGGATGGGAGTGGCAGTAAGGAACACTTCCGAGTTTAATTTGCATTATTAGCATTTTCTCCATCATTTTCTTTCATCTAGACAATTAAAAAACTAATAAATCAAGCTTTGTCTTACAATTTTTACTGATTTCTGATGTGTAAATGTTTAGAATAAAAATTTAACATCTGACTCCAGCACACCCATGTTTTCTTTCCAACTCTACTCTTGTGTCCTAAGGTATCTTTTTTATTTAAATTATTCAATTCAAAGACAAGTGGGCACATAGACATAATTTATACTAAGGTTAGGTAAGACATGATACCTCTTTTCCTGTGGTTTACACAGGAAAATAGTGGAGATTATGAGCTATAAACACATCAACAAATGACAGAGCAGAATGTGAGAAATAGGTCCAAGGAAGAATTAACATTTAAACTAGGAATCTGTGGTCAAGCTATAAATTAAATAATATTATAGCAAGATTCTTCTATTAGGTCCAATTTCTTTTTTGCCTGAATTTTATTTTAGAGTAGAAAAAGTCTCAAAGTTCACCCTCATATTTTGGAAGCCTAGCTATTTCTATTATGCCCAAGATAGAAAATAATGAATTGTCAGGAGCCCAGTGCTACTATTGATCAGTACAAAACTTTGATCTGCTCAATTTCTGACCTCTTCAACCCCAACCCCCAATTTCTTAGGCAATCTGGAGACCCCCAACTCCTAGGGCTTACCATTCTGATGCCAGACTCTGTGTTGACATCTGAGTATCCTAGTCCACTGCAGTTCAGAACTCCTAAACTCAAGCAATCTACCAGCCTCAATTTCTTTGATAGGAGGAATTATAAGTATGTGCCACCTCATTCAGTCACCTTCATTTTATAGATAAGGAAATTAAAGCCTAAAGAGGGGCAGTTTACGTGGTCAAGATGACATATTGTGGCAGAACAAGAACTAGCATCCAAATTTCTTGATTTCCTATTTAGTGCTTTTCACATAGCATTACACCTCTTTAATATGGGTTCATAACATTCCATTTTAGAATGAATTCCTTAATGTGCTGACTTACATTATAAAGAAGTTATAGAGTATAAAATAAAAGATGTACTTCTCAAAGAGAGACTAAAAGAAAGGAACCAAAGGAAAAAGGCCCCGTAGAACCTTAAAGAGGCAGGATTGAGATTTTCAAGTCTGGATTTTATGTTTTCCAGTCAAGAAAGTCTCAGAAGTAGGATATTCTGTCATCTAATTTTACATTTCAGGAAAGGCTCTGATTTAATGGGGCCAAATATTATATTGCTAGTCACATTCTCTAATTCAATTCTGGTGTTATGTGCTCAGCACATAAATCAGCAGGAAGGGAACAATCTTTGAAAACTGGATTTAAAAGACATAGATATGAGGTCTTGGTTCTCCCACTGAAGCCATCGAATTTTTAAAGTCATTGAACTTCTCTGTGCCTCAGTTTCCTCATTTATAAAATGAGTGCATTGCTTACATTTCCTCCAACTCTAAGTTGTGAGTAAAAATGTGCTTTATTATGTTTTTATTGTTGTTATTCAGTCATGTCTGATACTTCATGACCCCGCTTGGGGTGCACTGGGCAAATATTGGGGTGGTTTGCCATTTCCTTCTCTAGCTCATTTTATAGAGGAGGAAATTGAGGCAAGCAGGGTGAAATAAACTGCCCAGAGTCATACAGCTACTAAGTGTACAAAGCCAGATTTGGGCTTAGATCTTTTTAACTCCAACTCTGGTGCTTGGTGCTTTATCCACTGTACCATTTAGCTGCCTTGCTCCATGGGATCAGGAGAAAGTGCAATCTTTCTATTTAGCTAGTGGTAGCACAGAATAAATAAATGTGCCAATAGTGTTGTTTAAAAAGGAAACAAATTACCACAAACAGAGCAGTGAAATATTTTTCCCCTAAGAACTGACTTGAGAAATTGTCCAATCTTCAGGGAAGAAAATTTCCTTACTGAATGTTTTTGGTCATTTTAAAAGGAAATAGTTGCTTTCAATGCTTGCTGTATGGCATTGTGCTAAGTACTCATCCCCATCTAGTGGTATTTTTCTTGAATTTCATCTTGCCTCTCACCTTTTCCATCCAATGATTTGTCAAGTCTCAGCCATTCTGCAGAGTACTTTATCTCCTATTCTCTATTCCTATTACCACCACTTTAGTAGAACCCTTATCACCACCCCCGTGGTTTATTTTAATAACCTCTTAATAGTTCATTCCACCCACATTCCCTCCCACTTCAAATCCGTTTTTTACTGTTGCCAAATATTTTCTTTATGCACAGATCTCATCATGTCATTCTTCTGCCTACAATAGCATCTGTAGCACTATCCCCCTCACATGTCAACCCTGCAGAATAGTTAGTTACCCCAGATTTAAGTTCTCTTCTGGATTCATGTCTAATTAACCCCTGATTCATTAGTCTTCACCAATCTTGACTTTTTTGTCTAGTCAGCAAGCAAGAGGGCAAATTTAACGCAAAGCAAAGAAATTCGATGAAATAAGTCACAATAAGACATTCCTTCCATAAACTTGGGAGACATTCTCCTACAAATAACATATGATCAGTGGGGAGATTGGACATGCACAGAGATCATGCATGAGTGGAAGTAACATGCAAAGCCAAAGCAACTCATGTCTTCTCTACTTCAGGACCGTTGATTTCTCTGGTAAGCTCATGCTGCTTTTCTTGGGGCAGACACATCTGCCCTGATCTCACTGAGCTTGCTTCCCACTAGGTGAGGCATACTTATTGAGCATAAAACAAAGTACTGCTCAGGTATGACGACCACAAATCCACTACTCTTTTATATTTGCCTCTCCTAGTCCATTAAGTAATTAGGAGCTATCATCAGTTAAGGGGAAAGCTAGATAGCTCAGTGGATAGAGCATCGGGCCTGGAATCCCAGATCAATTTTATCTCTTCCAGTTTCTTAATCTGTAAAATGGGGAAAAGAAATGTATGTCTTATCTATCTCATTTTTTTTTTTCTTACAAGCACTTTGGAAGAAGATTAAAGCACAACAAAATTTTAAGCTATCAAGAAGAAACATATAAAAAAAATGTTTTTAGAAGTGTTATATAGACAACCTGAGTATGATTTTTAAAAATAAATAAAAAAGAGGGCAAAGAATCTTTGCCATTATCTTATGGGATATTCCTACATTTAAGAAGATATTTGCTTTTTTTTTCCTCTTAGACTTTTAAGTATGTAATAAATACCAGTTGAGTTGGGTAGAATTATTTGTCCATGTTTCACTTGAGTTGGAGATTGATTTGACTAAAGAAAGAACTTGGCTTTGAGAAATGTTACACAATTTATACAATGGCAACATTGTAAAAACAACCAATTCTGAAAGATTTAGCATGTTTGATCAATACAATGAACAATCATGATTCCAAAGGATTCATGATGAAACATGCTATCCACCCCAGAAGGTAGATGAACTCAGAGAGCCAATGGAGACATAGTTTATTTGGATGTGGTCAATATGGGAATTTATTTTCCTTGAATAAACAAGTTTGTAACAGGGGTTTTGCTTGCTTCCTTTTTTTTTTTTTTTTTTCTCAGTAGGGAAAGATAGATTGATGTTCATTATTTTTTATTAAAAGATAGAGAAATGTTCTAATATTTTCAATGCGCCTTAAATGATCATCCAGTGACATGGTGTGAACAGCCAAAGTGGCACAGTGAACAGCACTGTGGGCCTGAAGTCAGGAAGACTCACCTTCCTGAGTTCAAATCTGGCCTCACATACTTAGTAGTTGTGTGATCCTGGCCAAGTCACTAAACTGTTTGCTTTGGTTTCCTTATCTATAAAGTGAGGTGGAGAAGGAAATGGCAAACCACTCCAGTATATTTACCCAGAAAACTCCAAAATGAGTTCACAAAAAGTCAGAGACCACTGAAATGAATGAACAACAACAAAAAAATTATATGGTATCAGAGAGATCACAGCTGGAAGGGGCTGTTGAGTCCAACCTACCCATTTTGCAGATAAGCAAACCAAGACTTAGAGAAAGATCTTTATTCTCTAAACAGAAGAAAAAATTACTTTTTACTGGTAATCTTATCCTGACTAGGCTTTTTATCTCTCACTTTTATTCCTTAAAAAATGTTTCATTAAAAAAAAGTGCTACAAATATAGTTCCCAAATATAAGAACCAATCATTAAGACATATTACTTTGACACAGAAAAGAGATACACATCTAACCTGATATATATGACCAAATCACAACTCGTGTTCCCTTGTTTTCTACTTGATTAGTATGCCATACCTATGCATATGTAAAGGTAATATCTGAGGAGCACTCAGGTTATCACATCAGTCATTATCAGCTGGAAAAAAAAGTTACATCTGCCTTTAAGCAGTATGTGGGATAGATCATTGTTAGTAGGGGAAAAAAAGAATGTGAGATTATGCCCTAGGAACAAGGATGGAGGATTAAAGTTTATTTACTACATAGTACAGCTTTTACAATGTTAGTAGTAAGAGGAAAAAAGCTGCAGGCTGGTTACTTCAGAAAGCTTTGAGGGTAGATTAACATAAATATTTGTAAGTAATCAAAAAAGAAAAATAGTTGAGAACAGAAAAGTTGAAGAGGGAGTCAAGAACTGGATAGATAATTAGCTACCTTGAATAAGAAAAAAGTTTTAAAGCAAAATACTAAAGGGTATAAGTTAACTATGGAATAAGAAAAACAAGAAATAACTTAAGTGAAAAGCAAATATATAACTGTGCATATGCTTTGATCTAGCAATGTTTCTACTGGGCTTATATCCTGAAGAGATCTTAAAGAAGGGAAAGAATCCCATATGTGCAAAAATGTTTGTGGCAGCTCTTTTTGTAGTGACAAGAAACTGGAAACTGAGTGCATGCCCATCAGTTGCAGAATGGCTGAATAAATATGGCATATGAATGTTATGGAATATTATTTTTATAAAATAAACAATCAGTAGAATGATTTCAGAGCGGTCTGGAGAGACTTACAGGAACTGATGTTGAGTGAAATGAGCAGAGCCAGGAGATCATTATATAAGGCAACAATAAGACTATACAATGATCAATTCTGATGGACATGGCTCTTTTCAACTATGAGATGATTTAGGCCAATTCCAATGATCTTGTGATGAAGAGAGTCATCTATACCCAGAGAGAGGGCTGTGGGAACTGAGTGTGGATCACAATATAGCATTTTTATTCTTTTTGTTGTTGTTTGCTTGCATTTTATTTTCTTTCTTATTTTTTCTTTTTTGATTTGATTTTTCTTATGCAAGGTAATTGTATAAATATGTTTGCATATACTGGATTTCACATATATTTTTACCATGTTTAACATATATTGGATTACTTGCCATCTAGAAAAGAGAAGAAAATTGGAACACAAGGTTTTGAAAAATTATCCATGCATGTGGTTTTTTTTTAAATTTATTCCTTTATTTGACAAAGCAATGGACTATGATTTCAGTAGAACTTTTATATCATTTAGGTTTGATTAATTATTTCAGTTATGGACAAATAATATATTCTAAAATTATGAATGATAATAATCATGTATAAGTTTTTAAAATAAAAAGCTTTAATAAAAAAAGGGAAAAAAATCAGTTTCTGATATTGGTGGCAAAAATTTTCCTTTCTGGGTCTTTTATAGATGTAGCTATAAACCTGCAGGAACAAATTGCCAGGCCACACCTTCCCAAGAGGACAATGTGAATATTGACTTGGAAACATTGTTATTCCAGAAGTTCTTGGGTTCAGTGTCCCAGACTGTCTTCATCTAGGTAAGAAGGAATATGGTGGTCATAGTAGTGATGAGGGTTTGACTTTCCTGGCACATGATATCTCCTACCTCTCTCTTAGGATGCCTTGCTGCTTCATCTGAGCTGGTTTGCTTGCCTTGTGAATGGACGTTGGCTGACATTTGATGAATGGTCTTTGTCCACAAGAGCTAGATGATGGCAGGATGATAAGCAAGACCATGGTCTGAAGGTAGATTGGGTACAATCATTCCTAGTCTGTCTGTGGATAGCAGTTGGTAAGCAAATATGGATGGTGGTAATAAAGATGAATTCATTCTTTACAGTGATTTGTTCCCTCAATAGGCTGTGGGGCAACGTTTAAAGCAGATTTGTTATTTGGGAATTGGCAATGTTATTTCTTTTTTTTAATTATAGCTTTTTATTTACAAGATATATGCACAGGTAATTTTTCAGCACTGACAGTTGCGAATCCTTTTGTTCCAACTTTTTCCCTCCTTTTCCCCCCCTCCCCCAGATGTCAGGTTGACCAATACATGTTAAATATGTTAAAGTATAGGTTAAATACAATATATGTATACATGTTCAAACAGTTATTTTGCTGTACAAAAAGAGTCGGACTTTGAAATAGTGTACAATTAGCCTGTGAAGGAAATCAAAAATGCAAACAGACAAAAATAGAGGAATTGGGAATTCTATGTAGTGGTTCATAGTCATCTCCCAGAGTTCTTTCCCTGGGTGTAGCTGGTTCAATTCATTACTGCTCTATTGGAACTGATTTGGTTTATCTCATTGTTGAAGAGAGCCATGTCCATCAGAATTGATCATCATACAGTATTGTTGTTGAAGTATATAATGATTTCCTGGTTCTGCTCATTTCACTCAGCATCAGTTTGTGCAAGTCTCTCCAGGCCTTTCTGAAATCATCCTGCTGGTCATTTCTTACTGAACAATAATATTCTATAATATTCATATACCATAATTTATTCAGCCATTCTCCAGTTGATGGGCATCCACTCAGTTTCCAGTTTCTGGCCACTACAAAGAGGGCTGGCAATGTTATTTCCAAGGCTGTTTTGGTTCTAAGGTTCCTGGGCTATTTCCATTAGGGTCTAAAGGAGAAATAATGATCAAGAATGGAGGTGGGGGGGAAGGAATGTTGACTTGCATGGTACATGCTCCCTTCCCATCTCCCCATTAGGGTACCCAGGTGAATCTACTCAACAACCAAGACACTGTGCCTTTCAAGAAAATGAACTATGTGTCCATTGACTATGGCACACATGGAAGTAAGCTGAGTCATAAAAATGCTAGTAGCAATCACTTTAAGTTGGAGGCTTCTATTCCCAGATAATAGTAGACAGTATGCCATGCTTTGGGGGGAATTTGGTTATACTTCTATTACTGTTATATCTTCTTAGTAAATATCCCTTTATAAAAGCTGATTGGTATTAATTGGTTTATTGATATTAACAAGAGATCAATTAGTTAAAATGATAGTGGGACACGAAACACTGGTACTCATTGTATTGAGGAGATATTAATTGGCACTGACAAATGAAACTGGGGAGAGAACACCAGAAAAGGATTCTGCAGAGTCCCATTACCCCTCTAAGAATAGTCCCAAGAAATGCGAGGGGTAGATGAAGAAAATTATGAATGAAAATTATATATTAAACTCTTATTAAATATCAAGCACTAGATTAAGCACCATGAAGCCAGATAGAAAAGTAAGATTGTCTCTTTTCTTTAGGAGACTATGTGTGTATGTATGTGAATGAAAAGATTCAACTTTGCCCTTATAAATTAATCATTCCTGTTAGAAATACAATCTTGACACTGAAAATCAGATATTGAGGAAAATTTATTAAAGAAGAATCTTAAGGAATCATCTCAACATTTCTGTCCAGATGTGGGCTCTACTCCTCCTCAGGAAGAGGGAGTCCTGAGAACAGAAGTGGGAGAAGCTTGGCACAGCTCCTCCCTTCAGAGAATGGATTGGTCAGTTTCTTCTGGGTTACAATCTTTCTGATACACCCTCTACATGTTTCCCCTACATATGTATAAACATGTTCCCCCTCCCTCATCATATATCCCATGTTCAAAAATGGCAAAAAACTCCCCCATGGAATGTGTGTTTAATATTCAGTTGGCCTATTAAGATGGCCAGCAGGGAGTTGGTTGTCAGGTCATTGACCCCAACTAATTTGGGCTAAATCAGCTATTATCTTAAGTTTATGGTTTTCTCAAAAACCACAAGACTCTTTCTGATTATCTGAATCCATCTGTGCCTTCCTAGCTCCCCCCAATTCCCTATTTGTTCAAGGCTTATATTGATCACTTAATTGTTCTGTGAATCCTAACCTTCCTTAACCTCTCACATTCTGAAAACCTCTTGGTCAGTGGTAGCCACTACCTCAAAGCTTGCAACACTGAGGAAACCCAACTTTTCATCATTTCTCACATCCCGAAATTTAAAAAAATATATATTTTCTTCCCTTAGGATTTGCACGAACCTACACAGAAAACAAAATGAAATAAAAATAGATAAAGGAGGTAAAAATTGCGAGCTGTTATGATAAGCATTGATATTTTCCCTCAATCTTTACATAGGAAGATTTGGTTGTCCACTATGCTTTTCACTTTCCTCAACTCAACTTTAAATCCTTGAAAACAGTTAAGGGGCCTTTCCTTCTAATCTAAACAAATTGGAGTAATGGTGAGTTTTTTTTTTTAGAAGAATGATGATGTTGATATACAGAAATTAGATAAATTGGGAAACTGAGTTATTTTGTTATGTGATCCGTAAATATTCGGTGGAGTTAAGGAGGGAAAAGAAATGTTAGTGAACTGCCTAGATGTCTTCTGTGGTTCTTTGTTCATAGGTTTCCCTTCAGATGTTACTGTTTTCTGGTCATACCTACTGTTCTCAAGGCAATTCAACTATTCATAGCATAGAGAGACCCACTAATACTTCTGGGCCCTAGCCATCTCACAACTAAGTCCCATAGTGAAGGTTTGAAGATCAAGCTTCCAAGATGGAAATCAAAACCACTTCCACTCTTCTCAAAGTAAAGAAAATAAAATTATTGATATCAATACCACCACCACTTTGAAAGCTGGAGATCAACATTTAGAAATGTTATTTAGTGAACTTGCTTTTAGAGGTGCATGGGTGAGGTATTAGAGAGGCTCTGTTCCTCTACCTATATATCATCATTATCCAGAAATTCCCAAATAGTCTCATTCCTTCCAAATGCACAGGTGAAAAAGGCAATTTTGCCTTCCTCAAACTCCAAGACAAAGCTAGGAGTCCTTTTGAAAAGAATACTGCATCAATTTTACACTCACCTATAATAGATGTGACTTTGAAGGAAAAGAAAGTAAGCTGCTAAAATTAGTGGAAAAACCTCCTTCCCCCCCCTACTCTAGGGAACCCCATTCTCCCATTTGTAAGCCCTGCCATTTTAAGCAAAGACCCAGATCAGGTATTCCTCATTCTCTGGACTTCACCAACATGTCCACATGTTCATCTCCACCTTCTCTTTCTTTCTTTCTCAGGTTTCCTTTAACATGTTATCTTCCCTCATTGGAATGTAAGCTCTTTGGGAGCAGGGTCTGTCTTTTTTTTTTTTTTTTTGCTTGTATTTTTATCCTTAGCACTTAGTTCTATGCCTGAAACAGAGTTAGTACTTTTTTTTAAGTTTATTTATTTTTAATATATATTATTTTATGAATTACATTGGAAGAGAAAAATCAGAGCATACAGGAAAAACCATGGGAGAGATTTAAAAAAAAAACAGAAAAAAAAGAAGTGAACATAGCATGTGTTGATGTGTTCTTTCTTTGGCTGCAGATGGAATTTTCTGTCCAAAGTCTATTGGGATTCCTTTGAATCACTGAACTACTGAGAAGAACCAAACCTTTCATAATTGATCAACACCTATTTTTGCTGTTATTGTGTACAATGTATTACTGGTTCTGCTTGTTTGGTTCAGCATCAGTTCATGTAAATCTTTCTAGGGCTTTCTATATTTAGCTTGTTCATCATTTTTTAATAGAATAATAATATTCCATTACCTTCATGTACCATAATTTGCTCAGCCATTCCCCAATTGATGGACTCCACTTCTTTTCCAATTGTTTTTTATCATTAAAAAAAAAAGCTGCTACAAACATTTTTGCACATGTGGGTCCTTTTCTCTTCTTTATGATTTCCTTGAGATACAGATCCAGTAATGGCACTGCTGGGTCAAAGGGTATGAGAATCAGTTCTTATAAAAACATGGTAAACTAGCATAGAGGTTATAATAGCAAGCATATTTCTTAAGTATAAACTTGGATCTTTGCCCTAACTACTTGTCAGAGTTCCAACTCTTTATTTCAAAATATCTGCTAAGACATTTCTAGTTGGATGTCTCATATTTAACATGAACATATCTTTTTTCTTCCTTAGCCAGTCTCTCTGAACAACTTGCCTCTTTCTTTTATTGTACCACTATTCATTCTCAGTGTCATACAGGTTTAATACTTGTTTCCATTTTTGATTCTTTCCTCTTTCTTGACTCCCAAATTTACTCAACTGCAAAAGCTTCTAAGCTGATATCCTTTTCTCTAGCCTATTTCTATTTTAATTTGTTTTTGAATATTACTATTGGACTAGTTTTCATTGGCTCTTTATAGCCCATGGTATAAGGTACAAACTTTATTTGGCACTCAAAGCCTTCACAATATGGTTCCAATCTACTTTTCCAGGCTATTCCTAATTACTATGTAATACTTAGGTGTTATCATGTGGATGAAGGCACTGTTGTTCTTTTTTAAATTAAAGCTTTTTATTTACAAAACATATGCATGGTAATTTTTCATGGTAAGGGTAATTACACTGACCCTTGTAAAACCTTCCATTCCAAATTTTCCTTTCCCCCATCCCCTTCCCTAGATGGCAGGTAGTCCAATACATTAAATATGTTAAAATATATGTTAAATCTAATATATATATATACATATTTATACAGTTATCTTGCTGCACAAAAAAAAATCAGATCAAGAAGGAAGAAAAAAAACCTGCGAAAGAAAACAAAATGCAAGCAAACAACAACAAAGAGAGTGAGAATGCTATGTTGTACTGAGTTACTACAGTCCTCTCTCTGGGTGGAGATGGTTCTCTTCATCAATGAACAAGTGGAACTGGGATGAATTATCTCATTGTTGAAGAGAGTCGATCAGAATTGATCATTGTATAGTCTTGTTGTTGCTGTGTATAATGCTCTCCTGATTCCGCTCATTTACTTAGCATCAGATCATGTAAGTCTCTCCAGGTATCTCTGAAATCATCCTGCTGATAATTTCTTATAGAACAATATTATTCCATAACATTCATATACCATAATTTATTCAGCCATTCTCCAACTGATGGGCATCCATTCAGTTTCCAGTTTCTACCCACTACAAAGAGGGCTGCCACAAACATTTTTGCACATGTGGGTCCCTTTCCCTTGTCAACTACTCTTTTTCTTAGCCAGTACCAAATGGTTTTAATGACCACTGCTTTATAATATAGTTTTAGATCTGGTACAGCTAGGCCATCTTCACTTGCTTTTCTTTTCATTAATTCCCTTGAAATTCTTGACCTTTTGTTTTTCCAGATGAATTTTGTTGTCATTTTTTTCTAGATCAGTAAAATAGTTTCTTGGGAGTTTGATTAGTATAGCACTAAATAAATAGATGAGTTGAGGTAGTATTGTCATCTTTATTATAGTTGCTTGATCAATCCAAGAGCACTTGATATTTCTCCAATTGTTTAGATCTGACTTTGTGTGGAAAGTATTGCTCAAATACTTCCTGACTTTCCCTTGGCAGATAGATTCCCAAATATTTTATTCTATTTACAGTTATTTTAAGTGGAATTTCTCTTGCTGTTGAATTTTGTTAGTGATATATAAAAATGCTGATGAATTTATTTTGTATCCTGCAACTTTCCTAAAGTTGAGGATTACTTCTAATAGTTCTTTAGTTGATTCTCTAGAATTCTGTAAGTATACCATCATATCATCTGCAAAGAATGGTAATTTGGTTTCCATTATCACTCTTTGCCGATGACATGATGGTATACTTAGAGAACCCCAGAGATTCTGCTAAAAAGTTATTAGATTATTTATCCACAACTTTAGCAAAGTTGCTGGTTATAAAATAAACCCACATAAGTCATCAGCATTCTTATATATCACTAACAAAATCCAACAGTCAGAGTTACAAAGAGAAATTCCATTTAAAGTAACTACTGATAATATAAAATATTTAGGAATCTATCTGCCAAGGGAAAATCAGAAACTTTATGAGCAAAATTACAGACCACTTTTCACACAAATTAAGTCTGATCTAACCAATTGGAAAAATATTAAATGCTCTTGGATAGGGCGAGCAAATATAATAAAGATGACAATATTACCTAAACTAATCTATTTATTTAGCGCTATACCAATCAGACTCCCAAAAAACTATTTTAATGACCTAGAAAAAATAACAACAAAGTTCATATGGAAAAACAAAAGGTCAAGAATTTCAAGGGAATTAATGAAAAAAAAATCAAATGATGGTGGCTTAGCTGTACCAGATCTAAAATTATATTATAGAGCAGCAGTTACCAAAACTATTTGGTATTGGCTAAGGAATAGATTAGTTGATCAGTGGAATAGATTAGGTTCAAGGGATAAAACAGTCAACAAATATAGCAACCTAGTCTTTGACAAACCCAAAGATCCCAGCTTTTGGGATAAGAACTTACTGTTTGATAAAAATTGCTGGGAAAATTGGAAACTAATATGGCAGAAACTAGGCATTGATCCATACTTAACGCCGTACACCAAGATAAGGTCAAAATGGGTTCATGACCTAGGCATAAAGAATGAAATTATTAATAAATTAGAGGAACATAGGATAGTTTACCTCTCAGACCTGTGGAAGGGGAAGGTCTTTATGACCAAAGCAGAACTAGAGATCATTACTGATCACAAAATAGAAAATTTCGATTATACCAAACTGAAAAGTTTTTGTACAAACAAAACTAATGCAGACAAGATTAGAAGGGAAGCAATAAACTGGGAAAATATTTTTACAGTCAAAGGTTCTGATAAAGGCCTCATTTCCAAAATATATAGAGAATTAACTCTAATTTATAAAAAATCAAGCCATTCTCCAATTGAAAAATGGTCAAAGGATATGAACAGACAATTCTCAGATGAAGAAATTGAAACTATTTCTAGTCATATGAAAAGATGCTCCAAGTCATTATTAATCAGAGAAATGCAAATTAAGACAACTCTAAGATACCACTACACACCTGTCAGATTGGCTAAGATGACAGGAAAAAATAATGATGATTGTTGGAGGGGATGTGGGAAAACTGGGACATTGATTCATTGTTGGTGGAGTTGTGAACGAATCCAACCATTTTGGAGAGTAGTTTGGAACTATGCTCAAAAAGTTATCAAACTGTGCATACCCTTTGATCCAGCAGTGTTACTACTGGGATTATATCCCAAAGAGATTATAAAGAAGGGAAAGGGACCTGTATGTGCACGAATGTTTGTGGCAGCCCTTTTTGTAGTGGCTAGAAACTGGAAACTGAATGGATGTCCATCAGTTGGAGAATGGCTGAATAAATTGTGGTATATGAAAATTATGGAATATTACTGTTCTGTAAGAAATGACCAACAGGATGATTTCAGAAAGGCCTGGAGAGACTTACACGAACTGATGCTGAGTGAAATGAGCAGGACCAGGAGATCATTATATACTTCAACAACAATACTATATGATGACCAGTTCTGATGGATCAGGCCACCCTCAGCAACGAGATCAACCAAATCATTTCTAATGGAGCAGTAATGAACTGAACTAGCTTTGCCCAGAAAAAGAACTCTGGGAGATGACTAAAAACCATTATATTGAATTCCCAATCCCTATATTTATGCACACCTGCATTTTTGATTTCCTTCACAAACTAATTGTACAATATTTCAGAGTCTGATTCTTTTTCTACAGCAAAATAACGTTTTGGTCAGGTATACTTATTGTGTATCTAATTTATATTTTAATATATTTAACATCTACTGGTCATCCTGCCATCTAGGGGAGGGGGTGTGGGGGGGTAAGAGGTGAAAAATTGGAACAAGAGGTTTGGCAATTATTAATGCTGTAAAGTTACCCATGTATATATCCTGTAAATAAAAGGCTATTAAATAAAAAAAAAAAAAAGATAATTTGGTTTCCTCATTACTTACTCTAATTCCTTTAATCTCTTTTTCTTCTCTTATTGCCAAAGCTAGCATTTCTTTTTTTAAATTAAATTTTACTTTTTATTATGGCTTTTTATTTACAAGATATAAGCATGGGTACTTTTACAGCATTGACAATTGCAAAACCTTTTGTTTCAACTTTTCCCCTCCTTCCCCCCACTCCCTCCCCCAGATGGCAGGTTGACCAATACATGTTAAATATGTTAAAGTATAAATTAAATACAATATATGTATATATTTTTATGCAGTTATCTTGTTGCACAGGAAAGATTGGATTTAGAAGGTAGATAAAAATAATCTGAGAAGAAAAAAACAAATATGTAAGCAAACATTAACAGAAAGAGTGGAAATTTTATGTTGTGGTCTATACTCATTTTCCAGTGTTCCTTCTCTGGGTGTAATTGGTTTTGTTCATTACAGATCAATTGGAACTGATTTGGATCCTCTCATTGAAGAGAGCCATGTCCATCAGAATTGATTAATTCTGATACATGCGGCCCTCTTCAACAACGAGATGAACCAAATCAGTTCCAATAGAGCAGTAATGAACTGAACCAGCTACACCCAGAGAAAGAACTCTGGAACATGACTATGAACCACTACATAGAATTCCCAATCCCTCTATTTTTGTCTCCCTGCATTTTTTATTTTCTTCACAGGCTAATTGTACACTATTTCAAAGTCCGATTCTTTTTGTACAGCAAAATAACTGTTTAGACATGTATACACACACACACACACATATATAATTTAATTTATACTTTAACATATTTAACATGTATTGGTCAACCTGCCATCTGGGGGAAGGGGTGGAGGGAAGGAGAGAAAAAGTTGGAACAAAAGGTTTTGCAATTGTCAATGCTGAAAAATTACCCATGCATATATTTTGTAAATAAAAAGTTATAATAATAATAATAATAAAGAATTGATCATCATGTAATATTGTTGTAGTGTATAATGATCTCCTGGTTCTGCTCACTTCACTTAGCTTCATTTCATGTATGTCTCTCCAAGTATTCTGTATTCATCCTGTTGGTCATTTCTTATAGAACAATAATATTCCATAACATTCATATGCCACAATTTATTCAATCATTCTCCAGTTGATGGGCATCCCTTCAATTTCCAGTTTCTAGCCATTACAAAAAGGACTGCCACAAACATTTTTGCACATATGGGTCCCTTTCTCTTCTTTAATATTTCTTTGGGATATAAGCCCAGTAGTAACACTGCTGGATCAAAGGGTATACACAGATTGATAACTTTTTGAGTATAGTTCCAAATTGCTCTCCAGAATGGTTGGATTCATTTATAACTCCACCAGCAATGCATCAGCGTCTCCGTTTTCCCACATCCCCTCCAACATTCATCATTATCTTTTCCTGTCATCTTAGCCAATCTGACAGGTGTATAGTGGTATCTCAGAGTTGTCTTAATTTACATTTCTCTGATCAACAATGATTTGGAACACCTTTTCATATGACTAGAAATAGTTTTAATTTCTTCATCAAAGCTAGCATTTCTAACACAACATTGAATACTAATGGTGATAGTGGGCAACCTTGTCTCACCCCTGATCTTATTGGAAATGGTTCCAATTTATCACCATTACATGTGATGCTTGCTGATGATTTTAAATAGATGCTATTGATTCTTTTAAGGAAAAGTCCATTTATTCCTATACTTAATGTTTTTTTTTAATAGGAATGGATGTTTGATTTTATCAAATGCTTTTTCTGCATCTATTGAGATAATCATATGGTTTTTGTTAATTTGGTTATTGATATAATTATGCTGATAGTTTTCTTAATATTGAACCAGCCCTGCATTCCTGGTTTAAATCCTACTTGATCACAGTGTATTATCCTAGGGATGATTTTCTGTAATCTCTTTGCTAATATTTTATTTAAGATTATTTCATCAATATTCATTAGGGAGATTGGTCTATAATTTTCTTTCTCTGTTCTCGTCCTACCTGGTTTAGGTTGCTGAGGATGGCCAAGTCCATCAGAATTGGTCATCATATAGTATTGTTGTTGAAGTATATAATGATCTCTTGGCCCTGCTTGTTTCACTCAGCATCATTTCGTGTTGGAATCTTTACAAAGTGTTAAGCCATTAGAGTTGATAGAGACAATAATTATCTAATTTGGCATGGTTCAATATGATTGATTTGATCTTAGAAGGAGATATTTTGGGCCAGAACTCGAAACAAGGTGTACATAAATCCATCAATATGGGAGGCATTAAAAATAGTTACATAAGCACATAGTAATATAACACAAACTAGTAGTAATGTTAACCAATAACATATCCAATCACTAAACAATTGGAAGTGGTCTGAACCATCTCATTGTTGAAATTTAAAAAAAAGAGGAAAGAATCAAAAATCAGCACATCAAGTAATATATTAAAATGCTACATAATGTTATTCCTTTTAAACTACGTGGGGCTGACAGGCCCCTCAGTGGATTTCATTGGAAAAGCTCCGATCCTGATTTCAGTAGAAAAGCCTCTGATCCTGATTTCAGTGGAAAAGCCTGTGACCCTGATCGAGTGGAAAAGTCTCCTCAACCCAGAAATTAGAGTGAGTACAACAAAGAAATTTTGTTAAAAGAGTTAAAGTAGAATTTCAGCTAAGCTGGGACAGATGTTTAGAAAACAGACTTCTGTTTCTGTATAAGGAAAATGTTTAGAAGTTCGTGTAAGTCTCTCCAGGCCTTTTTGAAATCATCCTGTTGGTCATTTCTTACAGAACAATAATATTCCATAATATTCATATACCACAATTTATTCAGTCATTCTCCAACTGATGGGCATCTACTCAATTTCCAGTTTCTGATCACTACAAACAGGGATCCACAAATATTCTTGCACATACAGGTCCCTTTCCCTTCTTTATGATCTCTTTGGGATATAAGCCCAGTAGTAACACTGCTGGATCAAAGGGTATGCACAGTTTGATAACTTTTTGTAAACTCAAGAGTTATTATGGGCCAGAACTTTGTACTTGAAACAAGGATTCTTACAAGTTGCTAACTCAGTGGAATTGATAATACAATGGTTATCTAGTTTAGCATGATGATTAATAGTTCTCTAGTTCAGTACATGTACTTAGTACTTAATATAGTTCTACAAGACTGACACCTATTATACAAGATTTACACCTATGATAATGCAATTATAATAGAGCATATAAGCTAAGACAAACTCAGCTAGATTCATTCATTCCATCTTGCACCACCGTGGTGGCAGGCCTGTCCTCCTTCATTTCTCCACTGAGACCAAGGCCCATTTGAGCCAGAGATTTCATCTTTGGTCAGGCTCCTGGTGGCTCTCCTGAGAGACTGGTTCAGACTCAGAGGGGCTCAGAGACAGACTCAGAAGGGTGAGAGTCAGACTCAGAGGGGGCTCGGAGACAGACTCAGAGAAGACAGAGGGTTCGAGGCTGGAGCACAAATCCTCAGGCTGAGACAGACATCAAGACAGAGACAGTTGTAGTGGTCCTCCTGCCTCCTACACAGAAACCAAGACACATTCTGGAGGATCTCAAGAAAGCTAGCTCAGGCCCCAGGGAAGGAAACTAGACTGTGAAAGAGATAATAAAGAATTTAGACTTTAATACCTGGTTATTCTCGTGGTGATTATTCTGCTAAAATGAAAGCTGTTGCAGAGACCTCCAGAAAACCAACCAGAACACTGCAAAGGGTGATAATCCCCATATCAAATATTTTAAAAAGCCCTGATTTTAGCTGTATTAAAAAAAGGTACAAGATGCCCACATTAATTCTGTATTCTTATCAAGTACTATTCATATGCCATATACAAGCTTAAATTGTAGTTAGTTGCCAAAGCAAGCATCTCATAGTTAGAAGAGCTTTACATATGTTTTACCTCTCCAAAGAGATTATAAATATATTGAGAGCAGAGCTGTTTTAGACTTTTTTCCTTCTCTGCTAAGCTTAATATGGCACCTCACACATAGCAGAGTAGAAATCATTTGCTCCTCATTCCTATTAACAGTTGAAGGAAACAGGTTTGGGGGATTTAAACATAAAGATTAAATGGCTAATGCTTTGCTAATTTAACAGTAATCTGAAAAGTCATTTCTTTTGGTGCTCCTGGCTATCTTTGCTTTTGTGCAGGATAGCCATGGCAAAGTAACAAGTTCTCACATACAGCTCCAACTTTAGCTTGAATTACTAATATTCAACAAGCCTTTTATGTACTTGCTATGTGCTAAGCACAATAAAGAATGGTAAAAACAAAATAAAACACAGTCCCTGCCCCTCAAACAGTTCATATTCTAGTGGGGGCAAAGTTAAATATCATAGTTGGAACAGATGGTCTGTAGTCAATGAATGTATTCCTCGAAATTGAGCTAAATGATCCAGTATTATTGTGTCACTGGGAAAGAGAAAAAGAAAGAAGTACAGGGACTAGAGAAATAAGGTGTTGAAGGAGATGGATATAGGGAAAGAAAAATGGATGGAGAGGGAGATTTTTAAACAGATCCTGGATGCCCACTAATTGAGCTATTGTAGAGATGTTTGTTGTTTGCATATTCTTGGATTATAATAATGGAATCATGGATCTTAGAACTAGAAAAGACCTCAGGAAATCAGCTAATCTAACCCTCTGCCTTAAAGTATTATTCTCATTTAACAGATGAAGCAATTGAAGCAAAGAAAGGGTAAGTCATTTGTTCAAGGTGGAGCAGCTAGTAAATTGCAGAGCATTTATGAACAAACTATTAAACAGGAAGGAACTTCTGTGACCTTTTGTTACCTTTTGTCTTCACTAACAGAAATGAACACCACTGAAGGTCACTAGATAGACTCAGAGTTTGCTCACCAAACACAAGAATACTCATTCAATAGTACTGAAACACTTATTCAAATGTAAAGTTATATGTATGGTGGCTGTATAATACAGAAATGTTTGCTCAAGAGAGGCACAAATAGACATCTGCTCTATGAGCTGGCCCACCCTGTTTTCATGGGAGTTTGCATTTCCTCTTTTAAAAGAAAGAGAAGGGCCATGCCTTTACCCCAGTTGTTTAGTAGGAAGGGACTGGTAAGATCCAGGATAATTTTGGTAGTCTCCTATATCCTCATTTCCAAGAATAGTATCACTATATATATTGGATTTAACATATATTTTAACATATTTAACATGTTTTAGACTACCTGCCATCTAGGGGAGGGGGGGAGAGGAAGGAGGGGAAAATTCAGGTTTTGCAAGGGTCAATGATGAAAAATTACCCATGCATATGTTTTGTAAATAAAAAGCTACAATAATAATAATAATAAAAGAATAGTATCAGGTTGGAATTATATTTATCTACCACAATAAACTATTTGTAGTCTAGGGGATACAACAGATTTCAAATGCAAGCATTTATCTTGAGACCTCTCAAAGGAAAAATATCACTTAGATTACCATTGATGAGGTTTAGGTTTTGGGGTTCCCTTTTGTCAGGGAACCAAAATATGATGAGGTCTAGATTTAGAGTTGTCAGAGAACCAAATGATGAAATTAGGGTTCCTGGTGGTCAGGGAGTTAAATTATGAGGTCTAGTGGCAAGTTTGGGGTTCAGGAACTAAATGGAGAGGTTTGGCTCCCCTACAGCCCCTTGGGATTCGGCACATGGCTAGGGAGTTTTGGGAACCCCCTTCTGGTGGCACAGAGATTTCTTTGTAAAGGAATTTACGAACCTGAGAAAGCTAGACTGATACAAGAGGTTTATTATTGGCAGAGAAATCCTGCCAGAGAGGCATAGTGAAATCCTGACAGAGAGCCATAAAGTCTCATTAGAGAAATAGGTGAGGGAGGTAAAAGGTGCTGGAAGAAAATATTATTCCAGTGGGCAGAGGTTTCCTTGGCATAGCTAGCATGGCATGGCATGTTAGGACCTCTGTAAGGATTGAGCCCCAAATTGGACTTTTTATCTACAAGCTAGGTACCTTCAGCTTGAGCTGGAATTGAATAGAAAATCTTCAATTGAATAGGGTTGGAATTCTTTAGCTCAGGACTCAAGCAGCCCCATCTAGGTAACTCACTTTTTCTGATTCCCTGGATCGGTCTCTCATTGAGGCAGGATTGAAGATTTTCTCATGGCTCATTCCCAATGTCAGAGAGAGAGAGAAAAAGAGAAAGCGTTTTGGGGCTCCCCTCGTCATCATTACCAATTTAACTCCTTCCTACCCAGTGATGGTTACACTAAAGAAAAGATGACCATGGTAGCTAGTATTTCTCTTTATCAATATAATTAGAAAAATATAAATCTGAGAAGTTACACAGATTTTGGATTAGACCAAGAAATACACAAAATTAAAAGGATCCTTTGTCTGCAAGTGAAAGATCTCAGGTCAACAAAGGAAAGAGATCTCACCAAGAAGAGTTTTTTCTAAACACTTTAGGCAATGGGAATCAAGGCTCATGATGGAGATCAGTTTCATGTCTATGGCTCCCAGGAGGTTTCCAAAATGCCTTTAAAAAGTCCAAACTTGACTTTTGCCACAGTGGGGACAGACTTCCTTCTCTTGGATGCCTTCAAAAACATTCAAGTGTGCCAATTTACTAGAGTGCCATTATTCATAAGAGTTTCTCAGCCAATCAACAGTCACAATCCTTTCAGTGTCCTATCAGCACTTAGTGCTAGAAGGCTGTTTCAGGAACCCCAGGCTTGGATAGTTATGGGTAAGAAAAAAATATGTGACCACTATGCTGAATACTATGCTGGATGAAGAGTTAGGTAAAAGACAAAATGACATAGTCCCTGACTTTAAGAAGTTTGTATTATAGTAGAAATTTTAGTATTTTGTGATTATAAAGATTTTTTCCCTCATCAGTATCTGTTATTCTTCTGATAATCACAATTTTGTGCTGGAGAAGGTGCAAGTATACATGATATATGAAAATTATTCCAGCTCAAGGATTTTGAGATTCTAAGTTTCAAGATTCAGTGAAGTAAAATCTGGAGCGAATCTATGTGATAAATGTGGGAAAGAGATGAAAGAAGAATGGGGAGAACAGAATCAAGGAAAAAGAAAGGATAGGGAGAAAACTGATAATCATGCACTAACCTTGCTCAAAATCCTTCAGTGGTTCTCTTCCTCTAAGATCAAACACATTCTTCTATCTGGATTTTATGCCTTATTACCCTTATTTCAAATAAATTTCCTGCAGATGTTTACTCACATATTGGACTTCTAGGTGTTCTCCCAAATTCAGCATTCTATCTCATGTTTCTGCACATCTGCCCCATACAGTTTGGTCCTCATTCTTGCTCAACTTGCCTACTCTTCTTCTTCTTCTTTTTTTTAAATAACTTTTTATTGACAGAACCCATGCCAGGGTAATTTTTCTCAATATTATCCCTTGCACTCACTCCTGTTCTGATTTTTTCCCCTCTCTCCCTCCACCCCCTCACCCAGATGGCAAGCAGTCCTATACACATTAAATAAGTTACAGCAGATCTTTTTTTTTTTTTTTTAATATATATATATTTTTAAATAGCCTTTTATTTACAGGATATATGCATGGGTAACTTTACAGCATTAACAACTGCCAAACCTCTTGCTCCATTTTTTCCCTCTTCCCCCCCACCCCCTCCCCCAGATGGCAGGATGACCAGTAGATGTTAAGTACATTAAAATATAAATTAGATACACAATAAGTATACATGACCAAAACGTTATTTTGCTGTACAAAAAGAATCAGACTCTGAAATATTGTACAATTAGCTTGTGAAGGAAATCCAAAATGCATGTGGGCATAAATATAGGGATTGGGAATTCAATGTAATGGTTTTTAGTCATCTCCCAGAGTTCTTTTTCTGGGCATAGCTGGTTCAGTTCATTACTGCTCCATTGGAAATGATTTGGTTGATCTCGTTGTACAGCAGATTTTAGATACAATATATGTGTGCAGAACTGAACAGTTTTCTTCTTGCTCAGGGAGAATTGGATTTAGAAGGTATAAATAACCCGGGAAGAAAAACAAAAATGCAAACAGTTTACATTCATTTCCCAGTGTTCTTTCTTTGGGTGTAGCTGCTTCTGTCCATCCTTGATCAATTGAAACTGAGTTGGATCTTCTCTTTGTCGAAGAAATCCACTTCCATCAGAATACATCCTCATACAGTATCATTGTTGAAGCATATAATGATCTCCTGGTTCTGCTCATTTCACTCAGCATCAGTTCATGTAAGTCTCTCCAGGCCTTTCTGAAATCATCCTGTTGGTCATTTCTTACAGAACAATAATATTCCATAATATTCATATACCACAATTTATTCAGCCATTCTCCAACTGATGGGCATCCATTCAGTTTCCAGTTTCTAGCCACTACAAAGAGGACTGCCACAAACATTCGTGCACATACAGATCCCTTTCCCTTCTTTATGATCTCTTTGGGATATAATCCCAGTAGTAACACTGCTGGATCAAAGGGTATGCACAGTTTGATAACTTTTTGAGCATAGTTCCAAACTGCTCTCCAGAATGATTGGATGTATTCACGGTTCCACCAAAAATGTATTAGTGTCCCTGTTTTCCCGCATCCCCTCCAACATTCCCCATTACCTTTCCCTATCATTCTAGCCAATCTGACAGGTGTGTAGTAGTATCTCAGAGTTGTCTTAATTTGCATTTCTCTGATTAATAATGACTTGGAGCATCTTTTCATATGGCTAGAAATAGTTTTAGTTTCTTCATCTGAGAATTGTCTGTTCATATCCTTTGACCATTTATCAATTGGAGAATGGCTTGATTTCTTATAAATTAGAGTCAGTTCTCTACATATTTTGGAAATGAGGCCTTTATCAGAACCTTTGACTGTAAAAATGTTTTCCCAGCCTACGCTTCTTTAAAGTTCAAGTCAGCTGCCATAGCCTAGGTGAGCCTTTCTTTCCTAATACCCTTCCCAGTTATTAGTGCTCCTTCATCCCTCAATTCACTTTGCATTTATTTATCCGAATATAGGTAATATCTCTCCGGCAGAACATAGCCTTGAAGAAATGCTTGGTTTTGTCTTTGCAAACCCAGTACCTGGACAACGTTTTTTCATTTTTCTGTCTTAAAGCTTAGCTCGGCACATAGTAAGCGCTTAAAAAATGATTATCAGCTTAATGATTAATGTTTACTATATTTTGCTGGAATAGTTGGGTAGCAACATATCTTGCCTGGAATCACAAAACCTTAGCAGCCGGATGACCCTGGGCAAGTCACTTAACCCTGTTTGGCTAAGTTTCCTCGTTTATAAAATGAGTTGGAGAAGGAAATGGAAAACCACTCCAGTATCTTTGCCAGGGAGAGGAGGGCACGATGAAAGAACAGAGTTGATGAGAGCAATGGGAAGCTGAGACTAGACTACGAAAAACACCGTTTCATCTTCAGTAAAATGAAAGCTTTGGGGTGTGGCAGCTCGTACTTTTCTATATCTAATCCAACGAATTTGGACGCGGAAGGAGTTTCGAAACATCTCTATTTCCCTTCTTTCTGAAAGACGCCCAAATCCCCACTTTACAAAGAAGAAAAAGACTTTCGTAGAGAACTTCTCCGCCCCCTAGCCAAATACAAAAAGAACGCGGAATATTGAACCCGATCTCTAAAACAGTTTGCACTCCACGAGACTTCCCTGAAGAGAATAAGGGGCTGGGACCCGGAAGGCGGGGCCTTGTCCTCCTCTCTCAGCCCCCAAGCCAAGGATCGCCTTCAGCCGGGCCGGGCGGGGCCTTCGCCCGCTTAAGCGAAGGCGGGACTTCCGGCCTCCCTGATGGAACGGCTTCCGGTAGAGGCCGGAAGCCCTCATTGCGGCGGTCTCAGGGACAGCCGGACGCCCGGGACAGGAAGGTGAGATCCGGGATCTTCCCGGGGAATCCAGGATGTCCGGTCCCTTCAGCTCTGGCCGCGGGGCCTCTTCCCCACTTTCCCTCCGCCGGGCGCGGCGCGGGACTTTTTGGGAGGGCGCCTCGCTGTCCCGAGGAAGCGGCGGCTCAGTCCCGTATCCGGGGCTGGTTGCCGGGCTTCGGAAGAAGGACGGGGAGCGAGACAGAGCGATCCCGGGGATGCGGTGGAAGCCTCCGGGGCGTGGCTGGGCGGGGGCGGGGCCAGCGCCTTGGAGGGTCCACATGACTTGAGGGCTTGGTCACGCTTCTGTTAATCACCTCTAGCTCTTATCCCGTGTACCTGGACCTGAGGACAGCTCGTGGGGCTCAGTCCTGAGTGATGCCATACATGTTTGCCTGCCTCTTTTCGTCTGGGCAGAAAGTAGTAATTGAGGGAAGTTTGAGGAAACTAGGGCTGTTACTCTCTTTTGAGGTCAATTCCGAAGAGGATTTCGGTTTTTTTGTGGTCGCCTCCTCTGAAATGCCAAAACACCCCAAGTATTCTGAGCTAATTGTAACTCTTGCCGTGGGAAAAGGAAAGATGGGAGCTCTGTAAGTGTTTATAAGAGTTACAGTGTTTAATTTTAGGTTTCCTGGAGTTGGTTTGAGTTGTGTGTTAAAACTTTTTTCAGGAGAACATTTAAAGCCCTAGATCTGTGCCAAAAAGAAAATATTTGAACAACTAAAAGGTGAAACGCTCCTCAGGAGGCTGGCTTGATTCCAGTTTTCAACTAGAGGTACATACTTGAACTATATTTGTTTTTTTTAAAACCATCTCATTTTTAACAGGATCACATTTTATTTACAACTCTGGGATTATCAGCCATTTAATCATAAAAGCAAATAGTCAATATACTCGTGCTAGACTATTTTTTTGCTATGTGACTTAAGTTTCTTGATGGTTTTTGAAAGCTGTGTTAAATATATATTTTATAAATCTTAGAATAAAAGTGCTCCATTTTGAAGCTAGTAAGATTAATAGAGCTATTGTAATCTCTGCAGCACTTAAAATATATTTATTCTTTCATTTTAAGGCACAGAGCATGGAGAATGATGAACTTCCGCCAGAGGATGGGATGGATTGGAGTGGGGCTGTATCTATTAGCAAGTGCAGCTGCAATTTACTATGTTTTTGAAATCAATGAAACTTATAACAGACTTGCATTGGAACATATTCAGCAACATCCAAAAGAGCCACAAGAAGGAACCACATGGACACATTCCTTGAAAGCACGACTACTTTCTCTGCCTTTTTGGCTATGGACAATTATTTTTCTAATCCCGTACTTACAGATGTTTTTGTTCCTTTATTCTTGCACAAGAGCTGACCCAAAAACTGTGGGCTATTGTATCATTCCCATATGCCTGGCAATTATTTGCAATCGACACCAAACTTTTGTCAAAGCTTCTAATCAGATCAGCAGATTACAACTGATTGATACATAAAATGAACATCTTTCTTTAAAAACTGCAAATACTGTATCAAGTTTAATCACAAGACTGAGTTTTCAAGTTTACAGAGGAAGTTGTGGTTGGGCTGAGCCTTTCTTTTTGACATGTGACAAAGGGCAATTTTTTTAAAATGAATTTTTAGATAATGGTATACAGTGCTGCAATCATGTTGACTTCAACTAAGGATGTTAATTAGATTTTCTTTGGAAGCAAGATCATGTCATTCCATCTAGAGCTTCTAAAGGACATACATCTGAACTCTGATTTTGTTTTATTGTGCTAGGAAATAATGATTCAGAAATCTTTCCTTTTGGCAAAAATGAATAGATAATGGACACTTCCTTTGTATTAAATGTAAAAAGTTCCTAACATGACTATAAAATTTAAATTTTGCATAAATATGTGGCTTCCTTCTCTTTAAATTTTACAAATTTCACAAAGATTTATCTTGTTGCATACAGGTAAACAGTTCTATCTACTTTCTAGGAACTTATGAAGAATGGTGCATAGAATATTAAGTTGTATTAATTTATGTAGAATTTGTTCTGCCTGTTATAAGAAAGATAACTTTAGGATTCTATTACTGGTGGTTCTTAATGATTTAGTTGAGGGAATAGTTGGGAAAAGGTTTTAAATTCTTTAAGTTGCTGGGAAAGTATAAGAGTTTTTCTCTTCCTTACCTCAATGAAGAAAAATGTCTTCTGGAAATCTAACAAAAGCATTGAATCATTAAGTTATTAGGTCACAATCTTTCTACCTTCTTTACTTCTGTATGGAAGCTATTACTTCAATAGCTACTGTTTTTATATTTGATAACTATCAGGATTTTTTGGTTTTATTCTAATAGAGAATAAAATTTTACACAGATTCATTTAGGATTTTGCTAAGTACTTGAGCAGTAGAAGTATATATATATATATCAGCATCTAAGAATGGAAATTGTGCTGCATCTTAAATTTGAAGTAAGTTGTTGAAAGATGAAAAAATTACTTAGGTCAATATCAAGTTTGCATAGAATGGAGAGTGTTGGATCTACTTACAGAAGCTGGCTTTGTCAAACTTTCATTTGGAAGACTGGACAGGCATTTTGCCTCATGCCTATGATTTTAATGTTTATTCACCAAATTATAGTTTGCAGATTGGCAAACCTGAAGGAGGACCAAATAGGCTATCCAAATATAAGCATTTGCTGGTCATTTTGCAAACCTCTCATACATTTATTTGTTTCACTAATAGCTACCAAAAATTTTAGTTTTCAGTTTTTGAGATAGGTTGCTTTTATCTGCAGAAGAGATTTGATAATAACAATCTTATCATAAAGTGGGAAATTTCGAAAAAATTTCAGCAGTTAGCTGGCCTTAAGAGATTAACCCTATGATTTGCAGCAGTCATCTGGAATACTAATTTCATAAAATGATTTTAATTCAGCCACAAATAATTACCATGGTGCTTTTCTTTATGATAAGCAAATATTTTTAAAAAAATAAAACAATGTAAGCCCTCAAGAAACAGTCTAGTTGCAGATAAAAATTACATATGTAAAACATGGCACTGTATGTTAAATAACATATAAATGGTAGAAAAAAGTACTATGGGAATTTAGGGAGGGGAGTGCCCTAATTACTGCCTAGAAGATATTTCTTTGATTTTAAACAAGTATGGTCACACATCCCTTATTCCTGCTTATAAACCATGACCAGGTCATTTATGACTGTACTGTAATCATGGAATGAATAAATACCTAATGTGTGAAATATTTTTGAAGACTTTTAGCACTTGCAATCACATAAAATATCTTCAACATGTCCAAATCATGTCTCTCTAGTCAGTAACTAGATTTTTCTAATTCAAAAACCTTTGCCAAATGGGCCTGAATCCTACATTTAAGAGTTTAGGGTTTAATTGCAGAACTTTAAAAGTTTAGAACATTTTCTTTTCAAGTGATCAAAAAGAATAATATCATCTAATGAAATAGTTCTCTTATTGCCTGTTTTAATTTATAGTGTTTCTGTTAAAAGTTCTTCCTGGATTCCTTCGTGTGCCACTTACCGTTTATTCTCAAACTCAAACACAGGATGTAGTGGAAAGAAGGTTATATTCAGATTGAAAGGATTGATGATTGACTCCTGGCTCTATTATTAATCAGTTGTCCATTAATTCTAGTAGCTTCTTTGTTTTGTCCTTCATAATCTGCCTTGAGTATAGTTGTATGCATTCCAGATAAATGTAAAATTGGGAGAACTTTTTTTATTTTAAAAAGATTTCTGGCTTTATTTTTGCAGGCTTTAGAAAACTTCTGGACAAGCTACCAGGTAAACAACAACCTCTCTAAACTGTTTCCTCATTGGTAAAAGAGGGTTATATTACACATCTAAGGCTCCTACTAGATCTAGTCTATGATTATAAAAATCTGCAAGTAGATCAAGACGACCAAGTAATCCTTCAATTTGTATGTTCTTTTAGACATATTGTATAGCAAATTTTAATTTACTGGATTTAATTCTGGGTCATGGTTATGAACAGTTTTAAGTTATTTCCACATATTTAATGCTTTAAAAATAAAATAATTTATTTGAGAACAAGAGATCTGATAAGTGTACCTTGTCTTAGGAAAACCTTTTTGTAATGTTTTCCTGGTAGTTTGCTTTATCTTATGGTCACTAAACCTATTTGCTCATTTTAACAGATTTCAGCAGCCCTGGAAGGCAATTTAAAAAATTAAGTAGTCTGTCTTAGTATAATATAGTATAGTAGAAACTCATCATAGATGAGAGAGGTTATTTGTAAAGCTATTTCAGCAGACATTAAGCATTAAACCAAGTTCAGGTCAACATTAAAAATAAGATTTAATGAATTTGTCATCCTGATTCTCTTAGATCTTGGCCTTCTGAAATTCCCATTATTGATGTGCAAAATTATGAATAGTGTGCATCCTGGTTTTATTTTATTTTTTTAATTTAGAGTTTGGGTGTCATTTAAATGCTTGGAACTGTACACATCAAGCCTGCTAAACTACGAAATAGATCAAAATGAGCAGATGAACTAGAGTTGAAATTTCTGATTCTTTTTTTTTGCTGAGGTAATTGGAGTTAAGTGACTTGCCCAGGGTCACATAGCCAGGAAGTGTTAAGTGTCTGAGGCCAGATTTGAACTCAAAGTCTTCTTGATTTCAGGACTGGTGCTCTATCCACTGTACCATCTAGCTGTCCCAAAGTTCCTAATTCTAATATTCATGGAGTCTCAAATGATTTTCAGGAACCTTAAAATATTTATTTCAAGCTAGAAACATGCTTCCTCCTGAAATCTCTGTATAGTGTTCCATTTTCTAGCAAATCTTTGGCTTTGGGAACACTTCTATTTTTAAGCTGTGATCGTAAAAGCTTTTCTTGCTGCCAATGTGACCTACTACGTTTATTAAAGATTTAAATAGAAACTTGCAGTCTACCATTCAGTGTTTCCTGGACCCTATCTTAAAATAGAGACAGCTTTGACCTTAAGGATCAGCTGAGCACTAGAATAATATCTCAAAGAAATTACAGCTTTACCAATTTGTGTACATTGTACAAGCCCTTCATTATTTTTTACAATAGTATTTTATTTTCCAAATACATGTAAAGTTTTCAGCATTCTTTTTGTGAAACTTTGTGTTGAAAATTTTTCTTCTCCCCTAATCCTTCCCACAGCAAGCAATCTCATTTAGGTTAAATATACACAATTCTTTTAAATATTTTCATCTTGTCATTTTATGCAAGAAAAATCAGATCAAAAGGGAAAAAACAAGAATGAAAAAAACTAAGAACAAAAAGGTGAAAACACTATGCTTTGATCCACATTCAGTCTCCATAGTTCTCTCACTGGATGCAGATGGCACTTTTCATCCCAAATTTACTAGAATTACCTTGAATCATCTCATTGTTGAAAAGATCCCAGTCCATCACAGTTGATTATCACATAATCTTGTTACTATGTACAATGTTCTCTTGGTTCTCATTTCACTTATCATCAGTTCATGTCTTTCCAGACTTTTCTGAAATCAGCCTGCTCATCATTTCTTATAGAATTATAATATTCCATTAAGTTCATATACCATAGTTTATTCAGCCATTCCCCAACTGATGGGTATCCACTCAGTTTCCAGTTCCTTGACACTACAAAAAGAGCTCCTATAAACATTTTTGCACACATGGATCTTTTTCTCTCTTTTATGCACTCTTTGGGATACACACCCAGTAGAGACACTGCTGGATCAAAGGGTATGTAAAGTTTTATATCTGTTTGAGCACAGTAACAAATTGCTCTCCAGAATGTTTGGTCATCTCCCAATTCTACCAACCATGCACTAGCGTCCCAGTTTTCCCACATCTCCTCCAACATTTAGCATTATCTTTTCCTGTCATCCAGGTATAAAGTGGTACCTCAGAGTTGTTATAATTTGCATTTCTCTAATCAGGAATGAGATAGACCATTTTTTTATGACTAGAAATATCTTTAATTTTTTCATCTGAAAATTGTTCATATTTTTTCACCATTTATAAATTGGGGAATTATTGATATTTTTATTAATTTGAGTCAGTTTTCTACATAATTTAGAAATGAGGCTTTTATCAAAGACACTAGCTGTAAAAAAAATTTCCCCAGCTTTCTGCTTCCCTTCTAATCTTTGCTGTATTGGTTTTGTTTGTGTAAGAACTTTTAAAATTTAATGTAATCAAAATTGCCCATTTTGCATTTCATAATTTTTTTAGGTCTTTGGCCATAAATTCCTCGTTTCTCCAAAGATCTGACAGGTAAAACCATCCCTTGTTCTAATTTGCTTCTAGTATCACCCTTTATGTCTAAATCATGAACCTATTTTGACCATATCTTATATCTTACTATCTTAGTATAGGGTATTAGATATTGCTCAATGCCTACTTTCTGCCATACTATTTTCCAGTTTTTCCAGCAATTTTTGTCAAATACTGAGTTCTTATCCCAGACGTTGGAATCTTTAGATTTATCAAATATTAAATTACTACAGTCACTGACCACTGTGAATAGTGAATTTAACCTAGTCCACTGATTCACTAGTCTATTTCTTGGCCAAGCCAAATGGTTTTGATGACTGCTGCTTTGTAATATAGTTTTAGGTCTGGTATAGCTAGAACACCTTCTTTTATATCTTTTCTTTCACTTGAAATTCTTGATCTTTTTGTTCCTCTAGATGAATTTTTTTCCTAGCTCTATAAAGTAATTTCTTGGCAATTTGAATAAGTAGATTAATTTAGGAAGAATAATCATTTTTATTATATTAGCTCAGCCTACCCATGTGTTTTGTAATTGTATTCATATAGAATGGTTTTGTCTTGGCAGGTAAACTCCCAAATATTTTATATTATCTACATTTATTTTAAATGTGATTTCTCTTTCTATCTCTTGCTACTGGGCTTTGTTGGTAACATAAAAATGTTGGGTTTACTTATTGTGGGTTTATTTTATATCCTGCAGTTTTGCTAAAGTTAATTTTTCTAATAGTTTTTTTTAGTTGATTCTCTAAATATATCATCATATCAATTACAAAGAGTGATAGTTTTGTTTCCTCATTACCTTACTCTAATTCTTTCAGTTTTTTTCTTATTCCTAAAGCTAATATTTCTGGTGCAATATTGAATAATAATGTCAATATTTGAAAGTTTAATATAACAGTTCCAAATGTTCTATATGAGGAAGAGAATGGGAAAAGTAAGATGTATGTGGGCAAACATATACAAAATATATTTTTTTTATGCTGAAAGTAATTAATTCTTATAGTATATGGAGAAGATATCAAGGATTTAGAAAACTTGTGACTTATTATCCCCCCAAAAGATAATTGATAATATCAATGATGAGCAATATATAGGTATGTTTTGCTATATCTGCAAAATTTTTACAAGAATAATCTCGACACACATCGGGGCATTGGGGCAGCTAAGTGGCACAGCAGATTGAGCGTTGAACTTGGACTCAGAAAGACCAGAGTTTAAATCCATCTTCAGATACTTACAAGTTGTATGATTCTGAGCAATTCACTTAAACTGTTTCTCAGTTTCCTCATCTGTCAAATGAGAACAGCCCCTACCTCCTAAAGTTATTATGGAATCCAATAAGATATTTGTAAAGTTCTTTGAGAACTCCAAGGTTGTATATAAGTGCTAGTCATTATAGTTATTAGATTTGAGAAGGGAACAGACATGTTTTTATAAATGATCATCTATGGTAGACCACATCATTATAATCCCATAACCAGCTAAAAGATATGGAGAACACACAATCCCAGTGTTTATTGATTATAAAAAAAAGCATTTGATTTGGTAGGGTATGTTACCACCTTAAAGGCTCTTCAAAAAGATTTCTCCCATGAAAATGTAACAACATGGATAACTGTTGATGATTTAGATTTTTACTTATCAAAGGCCAGGTATAAAACATTTTGGCAAATGAATGGAGATAACCAGCAAAGAGTCCAAATGAACTTCCCAAAAAGATCAGGTCAGAGTTGCTTCACCCACACAAGCATGTGTTTTAATTTTATTGATATTGATCTTTGATTTAAAGTCAGTGGTATAACTGTACAGACAGCTAATGCAGAATGCTTCCCATATCAGTAACATGTTTCCTATGATGTGAAACAATTAAAAAAAATTTTTTTTCCCTGATTTTGTTTGCTTTTTGCCATATTTAATATCCCAAATCTTTTAGAAGAAAGCATTCCTTATACATATGGAGTCTTAAATTCCAAAAACCTCTGACCTCTACTACTCTTTTGTATTATTATATCACATTTCATAGCCCTTTTAAGGTTTACAAAGTGCTTTCCCTTGAGGTAGGACAGGCTTCACATTTAGAGTTAAGGAAGCTGAGTATAAGCTGAATATAGGAGTAATGGCTACATGTTTGTGATCACACAGGTAGTAATTTGTACTTCTAGGATACAATGAAGTCATAAGATGCCTCCTCTCACTAATCCAGTCCTCTAGGGATAGTTACCCAATGTGCTCTTTTCTAATGGGAGGGTTATTTTTCCTTTAAAATGAGTCAGAGGAGATTTAATTTGTTTGAATGATTGATTTTCTTAATTTCCATTGTAGTTTTTTTAGTGTCTATAAGGCTGAATTACTTATACTTTAAGTAAAAATCGTTGAGGCTATTTAAAAAAGCTGAGATGTTGAAATTCTTATTTATCTTTCAAAAATTTACAAATATTCAAACAAGCATAATTTACAAATTAAGAAACTGTAATTTAAATAGCTAGCATTTATATAGTACCTACTATATACCAGACATTGAACTAAGTCTTGTGTAAATTTGATCCTCACAATCCTGGGAGACAGGTGCTATTTTTATACCCATTTTTACTGTTGAGAAAACTGAAGCAGATAGAACTGATTTGCCCAGGGTCAAGTAGAAATCAGTATTTGAAATCAGGTCTTCCTGACTGCAGGCCCAGTTTCATTCTATTACAATCAGCCCCGTTGCCCCAATTTTCTCTTTTTAGAGTTACTATTAGACAATTCTACAATCTAGCCTTCATTTGTACTTGGGTACACAAAAATAATTATCAGTAAATAATGATTGCAAGGGAATGGTAAACTTTGTTTTCAAATAATATGTAGATCTTGTAGACTAAAAAGAAACGGTTATCAATTAGTTTTCACTCAGAACAGTTTGTGAACACAAAGACAAAATCTGGGGAGTTGCCAGTCTTACTGGCTGATGTGGGTCAAAAGCTGTCCTGGAATGACTATAGCTTGCCGAGTATTATTGGTATTCTTGCATTTTAATTTCTGTCCCAATTTTTATGAAGCCATATAGTAGAGCAGAAAGAACAAAGGACTAAGAATCAAAAGTTCCCAGATTTTATTTCAGATCTACCATTTATCATTGATAGAACTATTTAATCAAAAGTATATTCTGTTTTTTTTCTATAAGAAATTTGGAAAAATAAGAAAAAATATTTCCTTAGTAGTTTGCATAAAACCAATGACTTATTTTGTTTTGAGAATGGCAACATGCACAATCTTAAAATGAGACAACTGTCTTACATCTTGTCTCTGTTGGATACCAAGTAGACAAAGACAATATTATGAAGCGTTCTTTTTTCAGGAAAACAACGAGTTGAAAGTTTCTTACTGTTTGTGCATTCTTAGCATTAGATCCAAACTTTTTTATCCTTTGGTTACAGACATTTCTAATAAAGTAGGGAGCAGAGTTCAAAGATACTATTCTTTTTAATAAGTTTTCAAAAGGTTGACAAAACAGTCTGAATATTCTTACTGGCTAGGTTATTTCCATTTGGCATTAAATGTATCTGATGCTTCTGCTGAATTCAACACAGCCTGAACTTGATAGGGTAAACTTTTTTCGTTTTTAACAAGAAAACATTCATGAAAATCTTCACTTTGGTCATTATTTGTTCAGGAAGGAATCTATTAGAGTTGGGGAAGAGTGGCAATTAAATTTATATTGGCCAGAGAACTAGAGCCTTCAAAAGACACCTAATATTTCTATAGCTTCCCTTCAATTTTTTGGGTTGTGGCCAAATTGCCTACATTTTGGATGGACAGGATTACTACTTGCACTGTTGGCAACACTTCCAGATATTTTGCAGCTCAGATATGATGCCACAAAGGTAGGGGAATGGGAGAATGGAGATATGTCATAATAACTTAAAAAGAAAAATTTTAAAGAGGACATTCCTGTCCATCTTTTAAAGCCTAACTCAATGTGCATGAAGTCTTCTCTAATCTGCCACCAGAGGTAATAACTTCCTCACTTCCCACTTCCTACAACAAGGACCTGCACTTTGGTAATATTGTATAACCTCCATGTTTGTGTCTTCTAGCCTCTAAGTACCATGAGGATATGGTCAAGAAAAAAAAAAGTAGAGTTCTCAAATTCTGCTGCATTTTAAAAATTGCTGAATCCTCTTCCTAAACTATGCTTAAATGATGTTGATTGCTCTAGAACTTCTCCAGCTACTTCTCAGGTAATTTAACCTTTTTTACCTAAAATATAAACTTGGTAATTTTGTGTTGTAGATTTTTACTACTGATACTTAAAAATAGGATTTTGAATTACTCTCATTAATTTATAACAATGTGTGAAACAAAACAGCCAAGTATGCATTCTGTACACATTGCAAGTACTAACAAAGTCTCATAGAATAAAATCTTTAGAGAAAATGTGGCTGGGGTTTTTGTTTGTTTTGTATTTGTTTTTCAACTCTAATATAAAAACTAAAGAGTCTCCAGTGAATTCTCCATAGATGTCAAAATAATCTTTCGGAAGCATATCTGACCATGTCACCTCCTGCTCAGAAATCTTCAGTGACTATCTTTTGTTTTTAGGCAAAAACAAACTCTGCAGTTTGACATTTCAAGCCCCTCCCAATGTGGCTCAGATTTATTTCACATTAATCCCACACTACATTTCAGCCAAACTAGACAGCTTGCTGTTCCCCAAACTTGGCAGTCTCTTCCTGTTTCTGGGCCTTTCCATAAATTGTCTCTTATGAATAGAATCTGTGGCTTCCTTCAAGGATCAGCTCAAATGCCAATTTCCATACAAAACTCTTTCAGACTTTTTAATCCTAAATGCTCTTTCCATGTCATCAAATTATCTCGTACTTTTATATTTATATACTTTTAATATATACATTTATAGTTAAATTTATATAAGTATATATGTATTCTTTTATATTTATATACTGGAAAATATAAGCTTTCTGAGGGCAGGGCCTTTTTTCATTTTTGTTCAGTGAATATCCAAATAAATGCCTTGCATAGTAATTCCTTGATAAATAATACTTGGTGAACTGAGTTTTCTCAGATGAAAACTATTCTTGGTATTATGTTTCATACTTTTTCAGGAATAATTTTCTTTCTAAAACTTTTTTTAAAAAATAAAAATTGTATTGATAGCCTAAATTTTCTTTTATATCCTGTTCCTTCATCTCTCTTAGACAGCCAACTTATGTACCCCGGACTCCCCCCTCCCCCAACCCTGGTTAAAGGAAGTGTTAAAGGGTAGGCATTCTTTAATTTTAATTAAATATTTTTCCCCAGTTAAATTCAAAACAATATTTTACATGTTTCTAAGATTTTTGAGTTCTAGGTTCTCTCTTTTATCCCCATCCACAATTATGAAACCTTATATGAAGCTATGCAAAACATTTTCATAAAAATTGTGAAAAGATAGATCTCCTACCCTAATGAAAATAAAAACCCTCAAGAAAAATTAAGTTAAAAATAGAGAGATAGAGAATGCTTCGATCTATATACAGACTCAGTCACTTCTTTCTCTGAGTATGGATAGGATTTTTATCATGAGTCCTTCATAGTACACATGGATGATTGTATTATAAGAATAACAAAGTCATTTACAGGGGTCATCTCGGAACATTGCTATTACTTTGTATCCAGTATATTTGACTTTGTTCATGGAGGCCTTTCCAGAGTTTTTTGTTTTTGTTTTTCCTGAGAGCATCCTGCTCAGCATTTTCCAGAACAATATTCCATAAGAGAAATTTGCTTCAACATTTTTTTTTACAATTGCTATTGCTAATTGCATTTATCCCCATTTATTTTCTCTTCTTTCACTCTGTCCTTCCTCAAAAGGGTTTTGCTACTGATTATTCCCTCTCTCAATATGCACTTTTATCATGCTCCCCCACCCCCTTTCCCATATACCATTCCCCTTCTGTTTTTCTTCAGGTAAAATATATTCCTGTACTCCTATTGAGTATGTATGTTATTTCCTCTTTGAGCTAATTCTGATTAAAAGTTCACTCAACTCACTCCTCCTCCACTATAAAGCTTTTTCTTGCCTCCTTTATGGTAGATAATTTGCACCATTCTATTTCTCCCTTTCCCTTTCTCCTAATATATTGCTCTCTCACTTCTTAATTTCATAAAATATACATATTGTAATGCCAGAGGAACGGAGGCATGAGGCAGGTGAGAGATTAGAGAGTTTTCAATAGTTTATTAATTGGAGAGTATAATTGACTGGACAGGACTCTCGTCTCAAATTATCCAGTCAGATAGAGATATACTGGGACCAAGGAAACCATGTTGGTCCCAGGGCTGGAATCCAGCCTGCTGCATCTAGCAGCCAGGCTCTTCCAGCAATGGACAAGAGAAAGCCAATCACTTAAATATTCTCTAAAGACAAAGGACCCAAAAAAGGAGGGAAGGCTTCTGTCAGGTTGGGGGGAGACCATAACTCCTAAAAGCCCAGAGACAGGATGTCTGAATACCCAGAGATAAAGATGTCAGTGAGGTATCTTGGAATATTTTAGAGGGATATTGTAAATTCTTGAGAACAGAAGGTCTGCTCTCTTGTTTATCTTGCTATCAATTTATAACCTTAGAGTAAACGGTTCCCAATCTTAATGGACCAGAGTGGGTTTTTACGACTAAGGGGATTTGACAGAATAGTTAAGGAAACTGAGACAAAGGAAACTAGTTCAGGGAAACCAAGTCAGAACAGTTAAAGAGAACTGAGGCATAACAATATTATCCCTTCATATTCAACTCACACCTGTGCCTTCTGTCTGTATATACTCCTGCTATAATAATGAGAATGTTCTTGATGAGGTTTAGGTTTTGGGGTTCCCTTTAGTAGGAAACCAAATGATAAGGTCTAGATTTAGGGAACCAAAATGAGATTGGGGTTTCTGGTGGTCAGGGAATTAAATGATAAGGTCTAGTGGCAGTGGGGTTCAGGGAACCAAATGGAGAGGTTTGGCTCCCCCCTACACCCTCTTGGGATTCAGCACAAGAATAGTGAGTTTGGGGGAACTCCCTTCTGGCAGCACAGAGATTCTCTGTAAAGGAATTTATAGACTTGAAAACCTAGATTGATAAAAGAGGTTTATTATGGGGATTGGAAGTAAGGTTAGAAATCCTGACAGAGAGGCTAGATAACAGAATGAAACTGCCTTGTGTGCTTTCCCGGGGTGGGGGGGGGGGGGGTGGGGGATCCCTCACTGAGGCAGAGTCCCAGGAGATTTTCTCCAAAGATTTTTAGAGTTTCAGGGTCCCTTCTTCATTCTGATGTGTTTCAAATATCATCTTCCCACATTGGAATATAAACAGAAAAATTTATTAAGGGTAGGTATTCTTTCATATCTCTTTTAAGTCCAAGTCTGCACTTTGAAAAATTCAATTATTTCCATTTACACTGCTATAGTCACTATGTGTGTATATGTATGTATGTATGTGTGTGTGTGTGTGTATATATATATATATATATAAAGAGAGAGAGAGAGAGAGAGTGTGTGTGTGTAATGCCAGTCTCCCTGAACTGCCCTACCTCAGTAATTCTGCCCTAAATCTCAGGCTATCATACTACCCTTCCTTCTTGATCATCAGAATAATTGATAAGGATAAAAGATCTTATATTTTACAATATTAGATGCTGCTCCCCATCCCAATCTATTAGAATATCAGATCAAATACTTTACCCCATTAGAATATCAGATAACTTTCCCATCTCCGGTGCCTCTGTCACCCTATAAAGAATCTCTATACCCTACATTGGAGACTGGATACTTGGAGACAAGAGTCTGATCCAGTCAACTGACTTACTGTCCAATAAATTAATTTATTATAACTCTAACCTTTATCTTCCCTCAGTTTCTCCAGCATTATGAGAAAGAGAGGGGGGCGGGGGGAAGAGGGGCTGTTTGTCTAAGTCATCTTTTTCTATAAGGTTTTTAATTCATAAACAAATATTCTAGCCAAGCAACTATGAACTGCATAAATTTGTAAATATATTCTGGCACTACCATATTCATTGAAGAACAAATATTTATATCCAAATTTATATGCTTTTAAAAGCCCATTTTGTATTTAACTCATCATGGTTTACATTCTTCTCAAAGTGGTTATTACATGCATGAGTCTTGTGTAAAACCTATGAGGCTCATTTTTTTTGGTTCTGTACTGGGTTTAACTCACCTACAAAAATAGTTCTTGCCTAGCTAGGCTGGAAAACTCATTTCCTCCTTAGAGAGATCACAGACTGCAAGTAACACTACATTCTTGTCAGTTCTAGTTTTGGAAGATTTTCTTTGTTGTAGGGGAGGTCCTGTGGATGGGATGTTGGGAAACGCCTGTCATGGAAAACCCCAAAATAGTTATTTCGGAGATCAACTTTTTTTCTCTCTTAGCTATGCCAAAGTTTATGTTTTGGGAACAGCAAATTTAGGAGATTAAAAAAAAAATTTCTGCCCGGAGATCATTATATACCTCAACAACGATACTGTTTGAGGATGTATTCTAATGGAAGTGGATTTCTTCGACAAAGAGATCTAACTCAGTTTCAATTGATCAAGGATGGACAGAAGCAGCTACACCCAAAGAAAGAACACTGGGAAATGAATGTAAACTGTTTGCGTTTATGTCTTTCTTCCCAGATTATTTTTACTTTCTGAATCCAATTCTTGCTGTGCAACAAGTGATTCGGTTCGGTTCTGCACACATATATTGTATCTAGGATACACTGTGATATATTTAACTTGTATAGGACTGCTTGCCTTGTGGGGGAGGGGGTGAAGGGAGGGGAGAAGTCGGAACAGAAGTGAGTGCAAGGGATGTTGTAAAAAAAAAAAAAAAAAAACTACCCAGGCATGGGCTCTGTCAATAAAGTTTTAAAAAAAATTTTAAAAATAAATAAATAAATAGAGAAACCTAAAAAAAAAAAAATTTCTGGGTCATTGGTCCCATTTTCCATCAAATCCATTTTTATTACTTATTCCAGTTTTATATTATTTATCTAGAACCTGTGTGTTTAAATTATATAGGACACAGGGTGATAAACATAAATATTACTCCTTTCTTGTTTCAGCTCCCGACTTTCCAGAATTTTCCACCTCATCATCAGCATTCTTACCCTGGAGATAATACTCTTTTCCGATTTGTTAGTTCTTGTTTTGGGTTTTTGTTCTACTCCAAGCTACCTGGACTACCCCTCCCCCATCTTCCTGATATAGCTATCTTCCCCCTTTTTTCCAGCTCCTGTTTATATGTTTTCTCCCAGTAGAAGCTCCTTGAAGGTAGGTATTATCCTGCTTCCATATGTATTCCAAGGACTTAATAAATACACAAGTATATGCATTACCTTTATTGAGATGTAGCCTTTAAAAACACACACTTTAAACATACTAGACCAAAGCCAGAACACTGGAATTTGCAGAAATAAATTTTCATATTCAACTTTATGATATCTATTTAAATTCTATGAGAATGAGGACATCCTTTTTTAGGTTAAAAGATTACTATCAATGAAAAATGTTTCATTATATTTTGACATTAGGTTTCCTTTCCATTCTTTTAAAGTAAGTCTAACTAGTTTAAAAAAAAAATTATTCTGTACCATTTAAAAGGGCTTTTAATAATTGGTATTATTATTTTGATTATTATATAAAAGCACTTAGCAACAGGTAAAAGTGCCAAAGCAAATAAACCTGAAGTGACTCAAGAAAGGTATGTGATTCCAGCAGCTTTATCTATTCTTTGGGTATAGATTTCAGAACATGTTAATTCACCATGCTACTCACATTTCCTAATTAGAAAAACAACAGGTATAGCAATTTACATTATTCGGTTTCTCTACCACTCCCACCTAGACTGCCCAATAATATTCCATCTCTCAATCTGTAAACTAAACTGGGAAAAAACAAACAAACTGGAAAAAAAGACATTTATTTCCTTGTGTTGGTGACCTTGACCAAGACAATGACTTGTTTCCTGACATGTAAAATAAAGGCTGATGGTCATCTTGTATATCATTAAGCTTTAAATCCTATAATTCTTTAAATTTCATTTAACTCCTCCATATATACTTCACATTAATTTGTATAGCTGCCATAACCAAACCTAAAAGGAAAATGGTAGGGAATTCCCTTTACTCTAACACTTGATGGACAAGTTACTAATTTCACAAAGATTTGTTAAGAGACTATATTCAATCCCTAACGTTAAATTATTTAATTATGTTAAACATGGAACTGACAACTTAAAAAAAAGTATAATATAGTGTTTCTTAATTGTGCTTATCACATTCAAAGACAAAATAATAACAGTTCATCCCCATATATTCTAAAAATATCATTTATGTTTTTTTAATTTATAAAATTCTGGCACAGAAATATAGCCCAGCAGGTTTTTACAATATAGTGCTGGCTTGACCTTAACAAATGAGATCTTGCAAAATCCACAATTCAAATGCTTATAAATTAAAGTTTATATCTCTGGCAGCTGATAAGTAATGGTAGAAGAGCTATCCCCTCTAAAAATGTGTCCTAAAAGCAACTTAAGTATTTAATCACAAGATGTAAATCAATAAGGAGCACAGGATTTTCTTGGGTTGTCATCCAAGGATTTCCCCTTTTCTTTATTTCTCTCAGTTTAGAAGAGAGAAGTCCTAAAGTCCTGTCATTCCTATATTTAGTAGTCAAGTGTGAAGTTTGGACCTCAACTCTTTGCAATGTGACCACTCACAAAGCATGATATAACATGTTCTTTATATATAGCTAAAGCAACAACTAGAAAATATCCTCCCTAACATCATTAATTGGTTCCACACAAATATTATAGGCAAAAACATTACAGGGCCTCAAGTATTTAACCACATTAGGGTAGGGACTGATTATAACATTTATTATATGTTATATATGAAATAGAGTTCAAATTTAACTTATTTAACTTATTTTAGAAAGAAAAAAGGCTAAATTGCTATTTGAGGTGATTTTAAAGACCATGTGAGACATACTGTCAATTTTTTTTTTTAAATTTAAAAGTTCCTAAATTTAAAAGTTACCAGCCTAACTTTGATAGCAGATCATTTGACTCTCCACTCTTGTATCCAGTATTCTAGCTAAACTGGCCTTTTTTTTCCTTATACACATGTCATCTTCTTTCTCTTTGCACAGACTCTCCTTTCTCAGCTCCCACTCTTGCTGTTTAGCTCACCTTTAAGGTACATCTTAAGAGCTACCTCCTTCAAGAGGCCTTTCCTTATATCCCCAGTTGTTAGTCTACTCTTCTTCCACTCAAAATTCTTTTGTATATATATGGAAGCAATGTGTTACAATGGTAAGAAAAATGGTTCTGGAATCAAGAGCTGGATTCAACCCTATAGGTATGACCTGGCAAAAGTAAGTCTCTTAATTCTTCTGAGGATCTTAGGATCTGTAAAATGAAGAAGTTGGCTCAAATAGTCTCTGAAGTTCCTTCTAATGCCAGATGCAGCGATATGGTGTGCTTCTATACAGGAGTCCATATTACATCTCCTTGAAAGGATGTAACTCCTTGAAGGCAAGAGCTTTAAATGCTTGCTGATTGAATAATATCCTCACCCATGAGGACTGTTTTTATTTCCAAACAATGGTCATATTTTTTTTTTTGACGACAGAAACATTTTCCTTTGACAGAGTAGCCAAGAAGGTAAAAACAGATGCATTTTTACTAACATACAAATTTTGCAAGATGTCAATATATATCAAATATTTTTAATCAAGATTTAGCCAAAGTTTTTTGCTCCACAATTACATTCAAGATTACTGTCAAAATGTATGGGTTTTATCCGTTTTGCAGGTGGTCCAGATGAGTAAATTTTGTTATGAGTGTTACTTTCTTCATCTTCAGCCTCATCGTCTTCACCTTTTAAAATAACAAATATTTGTTGTATGACAGTATTTTTAAAGGATAGCTAAAAAGGTTAATAAGGAGACCAAAGGAGATTATATATACACTTTCAAAATTACAAAACATTTTATAACTACTATAATTATATATATATACTATAACTACTATAATATAAATATTTCACTATTTCACTTCTGGGGTAAAACACAAACACACAAAATTAACTGAGGTATTAAATGAACATCTTTTAAATTTGAGGTAAGTAATTCAGCAATGTATAATTCTATTCCTGAACTTTAAAAATCACTATTCTATGTAAATATTACAATTAACCTGTTGTTGGTAGAGGTTCCTCCTCCTACTGATTTTACATTATTTCAAGAAGTTAGGAATAGTGTTTGAAGTTATGAACCATAGCTATTGCCCACCTGGTTCATGAGCCAAACTAACTGGTTTATATAAGGATGAAAACTACCATCTAAAGTATATAATTGCCCCACAAGACCTAACCAACCTATACTACTATTGTTGATTAGTTTTCAATAGTGTCCAACTCATCATGACCCTGTTTGTGGTTATCTTGGCAGATACTGGAATGCTTTGCCAGTTCACAAATGAAGAAACTGAGACAAACAAGGGTTCTTGTCCAATTTGGGCCATACAACTAAGCAAAAGTGTCTGAGGCAAGAGTTGAATTCTGGAAGATGAATCTTCCTGGCTCCTGGCCAGACACTTCATCTAATGTGCCACAGATCTGCCCTAACAGTAATATTACTAAATAGTTTTGAGATACTAGGATTATAAAACTTTATGATCTATCTTTCAACAAACTTAAATTGCAGTCAAAAGGGATGAGAAGCTTGTCTAGTGAAAGGAAACTTCAATTCATCTTACTACTCAAAATATCTAATTGAAATAAAAACTTACCTAAATATGAAAACAAGAATTTATTTGGCTACATCTTATTCTATATGCACCCTCACAAAAATGCATGGAAAAACAGATGCTATCAATTATCCCCATTTTACATATAAGAAAACTGAAGCTAAGAGAGGTTAAATGAATTACCCAGGGTGAAATAGAAAAATGTCTGAGGTAGTCGCTCTAAACCAAGTACTGAGTAAAAAATAAGTACTATTGGCTGTGTAGTAAAAAGAGTTCAAAGTAGGGCAAAGGCTTAGCTAGAGTACACAGGACTAATTACTTCATAAATATTAACTTTTCCAAAGGAGCTAAGCTTCAAGTGTCTTGCAACATAAGCAGTAGGAAGGATAAAGGGTATATGTTGTAGGAGGATCTCGAAGGAATGTTAACCTCATCTGCCAGCCACTGAAGAGGTGGGGGAGGGACTTCCAGGTCAAGGTCAGGGATAAAGGACTATGCTCAGGCTCCTGAAGATTGTGTGAGCACATCTCAAGTTTTGCACCGATTCCTGCAAGGTGGTAGTAAAAGTTTATTGCTTCATTCATCCTGAGTTTGTTCATTTACTGCCCCCTTATTTGGGATTCAAAATTGTTTCTAATAGGCATTTAGTCCAACCACAAATTAGTCATTTAAGGGACTAGTGCCTCAGTTTCCTCATCTATAAAATGAGTTATCTAAGACACGACCACTTATGTCTTTTTCTTCTGTCTCACCTTGGTGTGGACTGGTGACCTTCATTTCTTGAATGCTATCCTCATACTGCACAATCTCAGACAAGTGCTAACAAGCTGGAAACATTTAAAACAAGGATATGGCAAGGATCCCCTGTGGGAAGGGCAGCTTTTCAATTTCCAGAGAGATCAATGCCTGAATTTTTCCCCTCACTATAGCAACTTGTAAAGCTGTCTACCAGGATCTATGTGGACAGGTGTGCCAAGAATAAGAAAATTATAGATTTTAAAAAAAAATAAGTATTTTAGTGGCATATTGGGGAAAAAAACCTGGATTTAGCATCAGAACTCTTGGATTTGAATCTTAAATTCTATTTAGACAAGTCACTTCTGTTCTCTAGATCACTTTCTTAGCTAGTAAAATAAAGGGTAAGGGGGCAGCTAAGTGGCCCAGTGCATTGAGCACCAGCCCTTAAGTCAGGAAGACCTAAATTCAAATCTAATCTCAAACATGTAAAACTTCCTAGCTGTGACCTTGGGCAAGTCACTTAACCCCAATTGCCTCAGCAAAAAAAAAAGGGGGGGGGGAGGGAGGACAAGGATGGATAACTCTGAAGGTCCCTTCCCAATAATTACTCTTCCCCTCATACAAGGTTGCTTTATTGAGCATCTACTAAAATACATTTTCATACTTAAGAGTATTGATACTTCACCATGGTAGAGTTCTAAATATGCCACACTTTATTCTGCAGATGCTCAGTAAATCAGTTTGCATGTGGAAGTATTTAGGTGCTCTAAAACCCCCCCTTCACCTTATAGTAGATGCTCTAAATATTATACCATAGTAGATGCTTTATGTATTATTACATTTCACCATAATAAATGCTCAAAAGTACTACACTGCACCATCATAGAAGCTATTCAATAAATAATATCCACTTTGTATAGTGGAAAGAGCAAAGGATCTGGTGTCAGAGAAGCGAGATTTGAGTACGCTCGGCCACCTATGAGTTTAGTGCCTTTTTGCAAAAACTTTGACCTTCCTAATCTTGGCTTGCTCATGTTTTGTTTTTTTATTTTTTAAATGGGGATATTTGCGCTCTGGACTTCCAAGGTTGTCCTTTTTTAAGTTTTTTGAGGAAGTCTGAATATATTCTACATGTTTGCAATTATAGTTTTTTCAGTTATTATAAGCTTTCTCCTCTCCCCCAAAGAATGAACATAAGGGCCTCAAAAGCCAAAATAAATCCGATTAAATACAAATGCAACACTAAGTGAGTAAGAATTAAAGGCCCTCCAACATATTTGAGTGCGAATTTTAAGTTCACCCTTCTCGCCGTCACCAGACCCCGTGCACAGAGGTCAACATTTCCGACCATGCGCCCTACCGCAGCGTGCAGTCTGGGGCTTAGCCCGGCCTTCTCCACTTCCCGGCCGTCCTTCTCCTCCTCTTCCCCCACCCCCTCCCGCTAGCACAGAGAGCCCCGCCGTTGCCAGGACAACGGAGCCGCCGCGGCCGTCGTCATCGCTCACCCTCCGAGACTGAGGAGGAGCCTCCAGTCGCTGCCGGGTCCTGCTCATCCTTTCCTTCCACGGTACTGAGGAGCTCGGTCACCCGTTCCCTCATCTGCGCCAATCCAGAAAGCAGTCCCTGGAAACGACTAGACTCACTCGGCCCCTCGCAAGCTATTCGGATCCGCTGCTGCTGCCCGTCCCGATCTACAAACTCCCCGAGCAGCTCCATGACGACAGCGCTTCAACTACCCGCCACCGGAGCGACCCGGAAGCGGAAGCGATCACTGTCACAGCCGCAAGGGGGAGGGGAGTGGGGAATGGTTCGGGACGGGGGGAGGGAAAGGGGCGGGGATAAGCAGCAACAACAACAACAACAACAACAAAAAAAGAAGCCTGCGCATTTCGTGCCTCCCGCCTTCCCTGGGCTTCCGCTTCCGCAATCGGCGCCGCCGTTCTCCCCCGCCGCTCCCCGCCTTCTCCTCCTGACGCTGATTGGTTTCAGGAAGCGAAGGGGCGGGGTTCCGCCATCTCCGGCTACACCCCTCGCGCGCAGTTTTCCCGCCGCCCCCGATGCTGAGCACCGGGCCTGCCGGCTGACAGTTGAGTATGGCGGGAGCCGAGCGAGGCGGGGGCCGGCCAGCCGAACAGGAGCCAGTGGTGTCGTTGGTGGATGTATTAGAGGAGGATGAAGAACTGGAGAACGAGGCCTGTGCGGTGCTGGGCGGCAGCGACTCGGAGAAGTGCTCCTACTCGCAGGTGGGCGGAGGGGGGGGGCAAGGGCTGAGATTGTGGAGCTCGCGACCCCCTCCCACGCAAGTTCGCCAACTCCCCGCCTTCCGCCCTCTTGACCGTTCCGTAGACTGAATTTGGGCTCCTTCAGGCCCCCGGCCTGTTCTCCCCTTCCAAAATTTCTTGAGATCATTCTGGATCCTCCCATTCTCGTCCCCCTCCTCGCGCCTCTTCTCGGCTCGTTCTGTCTGCCCCGAGCATCCCTCTCTTCCCGGCCCGTTCTCTCTGCGGAGATTCCCCCTCCCCCCATTCTTTGCCAGTTCACCTCTCCCTGTCCCGGTACTTGACCTGCTCTTCCCCCTTCAAAATTCCTCCCCCACCTTGATGTCCGGGGTTTCCTAATTCCCAGTTCGGCCCCCCTTTGCCATCCTGCCCCGCCCTTTCCAGTGTGTCGTCCTCGTTCCCAGCCCAAACCTTTCGTTCCCAACTCGAGCCTCCCGTTCCCAAGGTTTCCCTCGTCCCCAACCTACCTCCCGTTCCTAACCTAACTTCTCATTCGCAACATTCCCCCTTCTCAGTCTTCCTGGTGGCTAACATACTTTCCCATCCCCAAGTTGTTTTCCTTTCCAATCCGACTCTGTTCTTTACCTATTCCGTCTCCTTCCCCAACCTGTCTCCCCCCTTAGCAACTTGTCCCCGCTCCCACTTAAAAATCCTCTCATTCCTGTGCAAGGCCACCCTTCTTTCTCTTTTAAAGGCTTTTCTGCCTTTCAGGGTTTTTTGTGTTTTTGTTTTGTTTTGTTTTGTTTTTTAATAAATATCCTCTTTCCTTCACATAAAGTCAAGCATCTAGTAAGCCCCGGTGTTGCAGGCACGGTACAAAGAGAAACGAAAGAAAAGACAAAAAACACCTTGGTCCTTACCCTCCAAGGGCATTACACAATCGGGTTGCTTTTGCCCTTCCGAGCCAAAGATAGGCTTCTGCCTTTGCTGCTGAGCATAGTGCCTGAAGTAAAGTAGGCACTTAATAAATGCTTGTTGATCTGAGACAATAATTTGTTAACTACCATGTACAGACAAGATAAATACTGAATAAAGTGTAAATAATTTCCAGGGAAGACACAAGGATTAAGGGGATCAGGAAAAGCTTCTTGAAGAAGGTGGTTATTTTAGCTTGAATTCTTAAAGCTTAAAGGGAGAGCATCCTAAGCTAGTGAAAATGCACAGGATATCCTCATTTTTGGTCCCCTTTACTATTCTTGTCAGTGTGGCCTCATTCCTTTTCTGGATCCCCCCAATTTGTTTTTGCCCAGTCATTCCTCATTACTTGTATTCCCTTCCCAAGGCACCTTCTATTTATGGTTTATCTATTCCATTCCTTTCATAGGTAGGTTGCCCCCACTTCACCCCCTCAACATTATCTTTTCCACTGCCTTTTCCCCCAAATCACCCTTCCCTTAGGACCTTCTAGCCTTTAGTCTTCCTCGCCTTAACCGGGATCCTATGTTCCTGTATTTTCTTATTCTTGGTGTCACTTTGCTAAAATCCCACTTCTTCCTCTCTTCTTTTCCTCCTCATTTTCCTCTCCCCCTCATAATTTTCTGCTCTTTTTGCTCTGGTCATTTAGCCTGCTTTTCCTCTTCTTTCTCCTTCCACTATTCCATTTCCGTCCTAGAGAGAACAAGAATGGATAGTAAGTTCTGGGCAAGCAAAAACCTATAGTTGGGATTTCTCTGAGATGTGAGGTTTTTGGGCATCCTCTTGTCTTGTCTTATAGATATGATACTGTGTTTGTAGAAGTGAATCATTTGCAGAAGCTCTATCTCCTCTAAGAACTAGATAGGAAACGGGAGAATAAGTTGGCCAAAAAAAAAAAAAAAAAAAAAAAAGCAGATTTGCAGAGTACATTTGGCATTGGACAACTGTGCAAAAAGGTTAAAGGGATTACCCTTTACCTTCCAAGAACACCTAGAAATGAAGACATTAACAAAAGGAATGAAAATAGGTAAAAGACAGGAAAGCTTAGTGGAGTGTGAAAAGGTAGGGACTTAAAGGTATTATTTGATGGGGACTGAGATTATAATACAGCAACCATTGAGAAATGTGTAAGCTGCATGCAGAATTAAATAATAATTCTTACTATCAAGTTCATTTGGAAGCAGTACTTTCTTTTTAATCTCGAGGATATATACTTCAGACTTTGATCTTAATGAGTATTACCTGTTATCTTTTTATGAAAATAGGGCACCTAGGGCTGTACCTAAACACCTCAAAGGTGATTTTTTAAAAATCTTGATTAGCAGCAGGTGAGAAGGCAAAAACCTGTTTGTCTTGTTATTTCCTGGATGGTGGAGGGAGGGGATAAGGCCTTATTCTTGCATTAAATAAATTGTATTTCAGATTTGAATATCTAAGTAGATCTAGATGAAAATATTAACTATTTTCATATTCTCAAAAATGCCAACATTATAAAATATTGATCAACCAGAATGCAATTAACACCTAATTAGCTAAATTTATTTTGCTGGTTTCCAATTTTTATCTTTCATAAAACTTTACTTTTTAAAGAAAACTTTAAAGTAAAATAAAACATAAAACTTACGTTATCAAGTAAGTAGTTTCAGTATTTTAATACAAAAAGTGTATTTCAAGATAATGTCTGGGGATTAATTCAAATTCTACACAACCTCTACATCATTGACATCTATTCCTATAAGCCTTTATAATTATACTTGATATGCAGTGATGATAATGAGGTACTAAAAGATTCTCAATCATCAAATATTCAGTTATCTATCATAGATTATAATTACTATTAAGGCAAAGCTGTTTCCTAATTCATTTTAGAGTTTTAAGAAAGGTTGGAGAAAATATTTTTTTACAAAACCTTAGTTGACCACATCAGCTCGTTTTTTGTTTAGTTAATAAAATAACTATTGAACATTGACTTTATGCAAATATGTTTAAAGCATGGTTCTTTTTCATCATGGATTTTTGAAGTTGGGGGTTGAACTGAGGCAAGTACACACAAAAAAAGTAACTGGTAGTATAAGGCAATAAATGGTAAGTGCAAAATAAGCAAAACCAGATGAAGTCTGAAGAGAGAATTTCAGTTTGAAGGCATCGGAAAGTTTTACAAAGCAGAATTTGAAGCAGATCTTGAAGAATGAATAGAATTGTGATGGCTGAGAGAGGGCTTTCTAAATGGGAAGCAGTCATAATGATCTGTGACATGACTCTAAAGGTACAAAAGCTGGTCATTGTAAAGCACATTTAAAAACAGTAAAAGGTTAGATTTGGTGAAAGCAGAAAAAAGTGTAGACCATATGGTTAGAAAGGTAGGCTGGGGCCTCAATGCAAATAGATATAGGGAGATCATATGGTCATAGATCTAAAATTGAAGAGAACTTCAGAAGCCAATTAGGCTAAGCACTGCATTTTGTAGATGAATAAAGTGAAGTCAAGGTAGGATGTCATGTCCAAGGTCACATAGGTGGTCATTGCCAGAGACAAGATTTGAACCCAGGTCCTCTTGCTCCAGAGTTTGTGCTCTTTCCATTAGTGGTACATACTCTCTCCATTTTATGGTATGTGCTTTCTCCATTTTATGGTACTTTTATACTTTTTTTGAAAATAGGCTTTTAACTACAGATCTCTATGGGGTTTGAATCAAATTTCATTTATTATTTAGATCACAGAGTGCTTACTGCCAGCTGTACTCTTTTTGAATGAATTTATCTTCTTGATTTTCTTCTTCTGTGCATTTTATAGGGCTCTGTAAAAAGACAAGCATTATATGCCTGCAGCACATGCACCCCAGAAGGAGAAGAACCAGCAGGAATTTGTTTAGCATGCAGTTATGAATGCCATGGAAGTCATAAGTTATTTGAGCTATATACAAAAAGGTACAGTTGCCCCATAAAACATCTTCATAAACATAAACATATCTTCATTGGTTATTAAATCTTAACATCAATCCAAAAAGGTACACTGTAGTTTTTTTGCCTTTTCAGCTGTATTTCCCCCAGCCTCAACTTTATCATTTTGAACTAATCTTTTATAGGGTCTATAAATGATTAAAGCTGATTGTGCTAATAAAGCTGATTAATTGGTTCTTTAATAGGAGTTAGTTCTTAGGAACATTTTTTAAAATTACAGTTAAAGATACAAATTGATTTGCCTTTGCTTTGTTGTAATTAATTTACCTAGACTGATTTACCTTAAATTTACATACATGGGGTCAAGCAAGTGAACTTTATCTGTAGTAGTTCACTTGATTATTTCTGCATTCTTTTTGGCATTTTTTTCTTTTGGGGGGATCATACAATTTTTCTCTTAATACTTTTGTTCAGGAATCAGTAACCAAGTTAATTTCTAAACAAAAAAAAATGGAGAATGAATATAACTTGAATTCTGAACATAAGAATAAGACATTAATTTTTTAAAATAAGTTGAACTTATTACCTTTTTCCTTTGTTTCAGAAATTTTCGATGTGATTGTGGAAATAGCAAGTTTAAAAATCTGGAATGCAAATTACTTCCTGTGAGTAAATTTTTCAATCACTTAACAAATAGTATCATAAGATTAGATGCCAGAAAACAAATTATTTGTTTGTTATTTCCCTTGAAAATTAGCTTTATCTGCATTAGAATTTAATCTCCTTATTATTTGTTTGCAAGGCTAAGTAAATAAAGTCATTTAAGTTCTACAGTTTAGAACAAAATTAAAGGAACTAAAAAATGGATTACTACTCAAAGTATCTTACTAAAATATGTTGCATATCAAAGTGAATTTGTTTAATTTATGCTATGGATCTTTTCTGAGGAAAATGGGGTACTATAAAATTTGAACAAATAGTATCAAAGTGAATGTAGATAAAAGAATTTTTTTTACTACTTTTCATTATTTTATTGGCTAATCCTGTAATAAAGTCCTGTTCTATAATAGATGGTGTGAAGGGTGACTTGATCTTGAATGCTATACTAGTAAATTACAAGCTGGAAAGACTTTGGATATGGACCTAACAATGAGCCCTCATGTCTATCATCTGAGAACCAGTCTAATTATTTTTTTTTGGAGACACTCTTTACCATAGGGTTGATGATGATTGTTCTAAACATAGCTTCATGAAACTGTCTATTAAAAGTAGACATGGTTTCAGTCTATAGAGGTTAAATTTTCTTAGTTGACAAATTATTTAATCATGATTTGATTACTAGAGGCTTGGGGCTATCTCCCTTCCTGTTCTTTGAAAAAGGGAAGTTAATTTGAAGAAGTAGGACTATTATCTTGACTTTTTGAGAGCCTTGATCAGTCTGACTGGGCATTAGATGAGATCTGAAATTCCACCAGAATTTCAGTCTCTCCTTTTTAGTTCAGGATGATCCCATTTGTTTGTAATGAAAGTTTGGTAATTAATTATAATAAATATTAGCTCCATCTTACTGAGAAGCCAGGATTTATCACTAATGTTAAGAAAGAGTAAGAAGAAAGTTTCTCTTTTAACCTGTCTCTTAGATAAAAACTTCTCTTTGAAGGGCTGAACTTTACTGGTTTGAAAATGTCTTAAAACAGATGTTTTTAACATTTAGTCCATGACCCCACACTCTTCCAAGCATGGCTCCAACCAGTTTAAAATGTAATTGGGAAACATTTAACAAGATAAATAATGTTAATATGTGGTTTTTCTAAGTCAATAAATATGCATCTCATGAAATAGTTATGTCTGGTTTAGTAGCCCTTGCTTCTGTTTGAATTTGATGCAACTGTCTTAAAGGACAGATTTTCTTTTGGGCAGAAATTTTGGTAATGCCAAGATAATTTTCATGGTATATATCCTTTTCTTTTTGCAGTTATTTAAAAGTTAAGATTATATTGTACATTGAAACTAGTATTATCTTACTTTTAGGAAAAAGGAAAATTAAATTCAGGCAATAAATATAATGACAACTTTTTTGGACTGTATTGCATTTGCAAGAGACCTTATCCTGATCCTGAAGATGAGGTAAGAAAATTAAGGGTCAAGACTAGAGTCCATGTCACCTAAGGGTCATGGGAATGCATGGTAAGGATTGAACTTCTTCCTAAGCAGGCTTCTTTCTTTTTTCTTTTTCTCTCTCTTTTTTTTTCCCTGAGGTAATTGGAGTTAAGTGACTTGCCCAAGGTCACATAACTAGGAAGAGTTAAGTGTCTGAGACCACATTTGAACTTAGGTCCTCCTGACTTCAGGGATAGTGCTCTATCCACTACATCACTTAGCTGCCTCCAATGGGCTTTTTTCTTAAGAATGAAACAGCCCACCAGGTATGTTATAAACAGTAGACTTAGGATAGTCTAGGTTCTATTCTCAGCAGTTCCAGAACTAGTTGTGTGATATTGGCAAGTCATTTCAGCTCTCTGGAAATCAATTTTTTCATATGTAAAATGGTCAAATTGATCATTTTAAAGCCCTAAAAAATTTTTCCATCTTTGAGTTGAAAGGGACCATATAGGAAACTTAGCCAGAGAGAAAAGGGCCATTTTCTCACACAGGTCTTGTTATTCTAAATTAATTGTTTTTTCCATTGAGCTTTGTAGCTTTTTATCCCTACAGTGAAGAAAATGGGCATTTAGGTTTATAATTTGGTTTTCTTTAAGACCACAAGGGGGCTCTCAGCTCAAGTGTAACAATCTGCCATTGCCCATATCTTTTCTGTACCCCTCTCCTCAGTCCTTTTCCACTCTTCCTCTGAGTAAATAGTCTTTTTTTCTATTCCTTCTAATCACCTTTGGGCTACAGTTACTAAATTGAATTATGGAAGAATAAATTGAAAACAGCTATGAATCAATCTGGTATGTGTGCATGTAGATTAAAAACTTGGTGTTTATGTGGGTTTAAAGAAAGTGGACAGAAGCCATAAGTGAACCAATAAAGAGAAAGGGAAAAATGAAGAAGAAGAAAAAAGCCAGTTTTTAAAGAAATTTAAAAATAAAAGGACAAGTATGTAATATACATATAAACATAAAAATATAGAATATAATATGAAAGATAAAAATAATAAAGACATTTAAAAATTGGATATCTCTCTATTCAATAATTCTGTTATTTACTGCTGTCCTTTTGGGTTGAAGGAGGTTATGTAGAGAAGTCCCAGCTTGAGATCTCATTGGTGCAGTTTATATGCTGCTTATATTCTTAGAGAGTTACCAAAAGCATTACAAAGTTTAGTGACTTATTTTCCTATGGTCACACAACTAGTGCTTTTTGGAGAAAAGACTTGAATTTAGGTTATTTGACTTCTATGGTCTGATTTTTTTCTGACTGTCTCCTATATTGTTTGCCTTTGCTTCCTTTATTATCAAGATTGTGGTTTCAACATTGATTTTCCAATTCATTTTCATAATGCCTTACACTATTTATCACCAGCTTCATTATTTCTCTCATTTATTTTTTCATTTAATATTTAAATTAAAATACACATTTGAAATCTAACTTTGCAGGATATGCAGTTAGAGGCTTGATGAAGAGTTCTCAACCAATTAACACTGAGTACAAAAGGACTTAAAATTTTGTGCATGAGAACTATTGGTGTGTCTTGGATATCTATTTATCACAACATTGTCTTTTTGTGCTAGATTCCAGATGAGATGATCCAATGTGTAGTTTGTGAAGATTGGTTCCATGGAAGGGTGAGGAATGTTTCTTTCATTTTTTGAAGCTAATATAAAACTTGTGAGATCTTTTTTTTTTTTTAATTAATATTTTCTATTTTGTAGTAGACATTACTAAAAGTTGCTATATACGTTGAATATTATTAACACACTACTTTAGTAGCTTAAAATTAATGTATTTGTTGAAAAATTGGAGGTCATTGGAACATTCTATTTTATAAATTGACAGCATCTGGGTGCAATTCCTCCTGAGAGTGGGGATTTCCAAGAGATGGTGTGCCAAGCTTGCATGAAACGCTGTTCCTTTTTGTGGGCTTATGCTGCGCAGTTAGCAGGTAACTTTATCACTGTATTTCCAGACTGTTAATGATAACTGAAACAGCCTGCCAATCAAGCTATCATTTAAGTGCTCTGTAACAGACCCCTCACTGCTAGGTGTTGTGGAGAGTAGAGGGGAAAAAAAACTGTAAAGTTAAGATTTGTGTCCCTTTGGAAAATGGATATTGAAGAAGAACATAGAGTTAGCATCATTTAGATTATCAGCTTAATAGACAACAGAGAAGACTTTGTTGAAAGTTGGAGACTACTTAGACCTTTCTCTTTTCTTTATTATTAATGAGTACTGTCATTTCTTCTTTCACAGTAAGTATCGTTTTAGATCCTTACTACCAACACCACAGGTTTTATTGATGTAGGCCAGGTTTCCTAAAGTCATTTCCTGCCTGGTTTCACTGTTACCAGTCTCAATTGTCTTTTAAGATGATACTACAGGACTAGATTCATCCTTTTAGGATGACACTTACTCTCTTGCTTAGAAACCTGTAGTGCCTGAGGAGTAAAGTCCATATTGCTTAGCCTTCTCTGAGGTTATCCACTTCTACTACTTTCTTAGCTAGACTCTCTATTCCAGCCACAGGATTCAGAGTCCCATGGAAGACGCTCAGTATGACCCAGTGGGAGAAGTACTGAACTTAGAATCAGGAAACCCGGAGTCTGCTTTAGCCTGCATACTTTATCTATAGCATCTTGAGCACCAAATCACTCTGTCCACTAGGTCTTGGTTTCCTCATCTGTAAAATGAGAGAGTTGGATTAATCTAATCATCTGTAGTTATACTTTTAGCAGAACTAGGACTGAAGTAGAGAGTTTCCAACTTTAAATGCCATTCTTTTTTTCTACTTATGGGACCCATGCGTATAGGAATGAACCCTCATATCCCTAAAATTCCTCCCTATCTTAACTTGGAGAACCTTCTGTTGGGTGTCAAGGTTATCAGATATCCAGGGCCTAGGCCTGCTCCAAGTCTTGAACTTCCTGTGAATATTGCTCTGTTCCTAAGCTGAGAGAGGTCTTTTTGCATGCTTGACATCCAGCAAATAATGAGTCTAAGCTACAATAATGGAAAAATGTGTTAGAAATTTAAGAAATCAGTTCTTTTCTTTTTCAATCCTTACCCCTCTTAATAACATCCATTATAGTAGCATCTCCTTTATTTTTTTCCTGAACCTTTAATAGATGATGTTATTTTTAATAGTTAATAATTATATTGTGCTTTTAAGTTTGCAAAGCATTTTCACTGCATTATCTCAATTTGATGTCATAACAACCCTGTGAAATAAATTATTATTCTCATTTTGCAGATAAAAAAGCAGGCAGACAGAGGTGACTTTCCTAGGGTCATATAACTAATAAGTGTCTGAAGACACATTTGAACTCCAATGTCTTAATTCCAAATACAATATCTTTGTCACTATCTAAATTCAAAACCCACCTCTAAAACATCTGTGTGACCATGAGAAAATGATTTAATTTCTCATTGTCCTCAGTCAGTACATCTTTATGAAGCACTTGCTATGTTCCAGGCACTAAAAGAGACAAAAGACAGTCCCTGCCATCTAGTTCACACAACAGTGGGGAAGACAGCCATTTATTTGCAGCTTAAATGACTCCTAAGTCATGAGCCTGAGGAACCTGGAGGGTGGTGCTGGCCTCTATAGTAATAAGAAAGGGCTTGGGTAGAAGTGAGGGGGTGAAGTTACCGATGAATTGTTAATTGGTAATCACCAAGTTTTCATACCAGGAGTCCTTTAAAAGACTAAAGAAGTCTCAGATTTGAGTCTTTTTTATATAGCAGATTTTTTTTTTTTTTTTTGGCAAAAAAAAGTAAAAGTAAAGTATATGAAAAAATGTTTTAATGTTTCCAATTACATGTAAAGATAGTTTTCAACATTCATTTTGAGTTCCAATTTTTTTTCCCTCCTTTCCATCCCCCATCTCCAAGATGGCAGCAATTTTATATATATATATATATATATATATATATATATATACACATACATACAGTCAGGTAAACATATTTCCTCATTATTCCTGTTGTAAAAGAAAAGACAGAACTACAAGGAAAAGCCATGAAAAACAAACAAAAGGTGAAAATAGTATGCTTGTACTTGACATAACATTGTTCTACAATATTGACACCTACGGTAAGACATTGATTCCATCTTCCACCTCCCTGGTGGCCCCTTTTCCCACTTCTCTCTGATGGACAAGGGGAATGCAGCAAACAAACATCGGGGAATTGTTGGGGAACAGACAATTCCCCGAGAGCCTCCACCGCTGGGGACCACAGCATCTGAAGGAGTTGCAGGGCAGCCTTTGCCAACACAGGTGTTGGGCACTGGGAATGAGATTGGAGGCAGAGCAAAGAGGAGGGAAGTCAGTCATCATTTAGGTGGGAGATGGAATGAATGTCTCTCCTCCAGTCCTTGTTGGCTCGTGTATACTTTATTAAGATTATGTCATCCTAGCTGTCAATCTGGCACCTGGCATTCCAGGTCCCAGACCTCAGACATGGTCATCAGACTGGCAGGTTGTTTCCAGATGTCCAGAGCTTAGAGGGAAAGAAAATTGAACCTGACAAAGAATTCCTTTCCCCTATTACTCTAAGGGGATACCCTAGGACTTGCTTATTCCTGATAATGGCAGGGTTCTACTTCACAAGGGAAGTCAGCTAGCTCAAAGTCCACATCACACCATGAATCAGGTGGTTCAACAAGCAAATCCAAAATCATTTACTTGTAGCAGATTCAAAATATAGATCCCCCCTTCCCCCCTGCCCAGTATCACAGCATTCCCACTTCTGGCCACCTCCTATATAGGGTCCATCTCTTGGCTTCTTAACTTATCTTCATGATTCTTCTACCCAGCTTGCACATTTTTAGGAATTTTTGTAAAACGTTTATTTCTCATAAAGAAGTTGACAATATCTTTCCCCAGAATGTTTTTAGATAATGAATCTTCTTTTCTAGTTATTCCTGTTTCTCTGTAATGAAATATTAAAATTAAAGAGTAATTACTTGAAACAAATGAAAGCAGTGACCAATAAAGGCATGAGCTGTTTTGCCCATGAAAAAAAAAAAAAAGAAAGAAAATAGTATGCTTGGATTTGCATTCATACTCTAAAGTTCTTTCTCTGAATATAGATAACATTTTCCATGAATTTTTTGAAATTGTATAGAATAATTTTATTGCTGAGAGGAGTTGCTTATTATGGTTGATCATCACACAATGTTGCTGTTAACTGTGTACAATGTTCTGGTTCTACTCCTTTCATTTCAGCATCAGTTCATGTAAATCTTTACAAGTTTTTCTGAAATTTGTCTTTTCATTATTGTTTTTTTTTTAAATAGTATTTTATTTTTCTAAATATATGCAAAGATAGTATTTCAACATTCACCTTTGCAAAACCTTGTGTTCAGATTTTTCTCCTCTCCCCCACCCTCCTTTCTCAAGAGTTGTAGATTGAACATGTGCAATCTTCTAAACATATTTCTATATTTGTCATGCTGCCCAAGAAAAATCAGATCAAAAGTAGGGGGAAAAAAGCAAACAAACAACACCAAAAGGTGAATACACTATGCTTGGATCCGCATTCAGTCTCCATAATTCTCTTCTCTGGATGTGGATGGCACTTTACATCCCAAGTCTATTGGAATTGCCCAGAACCATTTCATTGTTGAAAAGAGCCATGTCTGTCAGAATTGATCATCATACAATCTTATTACTGTATACAATGTTCTGTTGATTTCTGCTCACTTCACTCCAGCATTAGTTCTTGTGGAAGTCTTTCCAGACTTCTGAATTCAGCCTGCTCATCATTCTTAAAGCACAATAATATTCTATTACATTTCGTATACCACACCTTCCTCAGCCATTTCCCAACTGATGGGCATCCACTCAATTTCCAGTTCTTTGTCATCACATAAGGAGATTTTATGGATACTTTTGTACATGTCAGTTTTTCCCCCTTTTTTATGATATTTTTGAATATCATGAAAATAAAGCAATTTCTAGATCATTGGCAAAAAAAAAAAAAAAAAAAAAAAAAAAAACTTAAGGGGAAAACCACTTGCTTCAGTACTTTGAAGGGAGTCCTTGTTTTAGGTGATGGTTGGATTAGAAGCTCTCTGAGGCCCTATGGGTTTTAGTATCTTTCCCTTGATAGGTGGGTTTTGTGGGACATAAATAAGATAATGAATTTAAAGTGCTAGTAAATGCTACTTACTATATTCTTAGCTTCTAGTCTTATGATGACTTCATTCCTTGAGCCTCCTCTTACACTTCTGCTGAGCTCTAGCTGTTCATAGAGATAAAGGGGTGTGCTGGCTAATATTTAATAATGGGTAGAGAAGGGTGGGAGAATATATACACACATACTTTTAAGTTTAATCTGCCTTATTAGATTTTAAAATATAGACAATAAAACTTTCAAGGCCTGATCTGTAGTAATGTTCACACAGAAAATTTAAGAACCAACTCTTGCAAGCCTTTTAAGAGCTGGCTCCAACGCACCCTAGTTGATAATTGTTTCCCAGTGCTTAAAGGGCTTCTCTATGTGGAAGTTTAACCTTGATATGCTTAGTCTAGCAATGAAACAAGGAGCAAGGGAAGGAAGTTGAAGAGAAGTAGATTTCTTCACAAAGTCATATTCCAAAATGGATTGGGCTGCTTGAGATGGGGGTGAAATATTGGATTCTTCATCAGAAATCTTCAGGTGAATGCTGGGTGACTCCTTTAACAGAAATATTGTAGAAGGGGCTCTCAGATTCGAATTAAACCAGATGTTTTCTAAGGTCCTTTTGCATTCTTAGGTTCTCTGTACAATCCTCCACATCTCGAACTTGGTATACTCTGCCATTTCCAATACTTGAAATGCCCTGCTTTCTCATCTCTACTTTTCTTTTTTTTTTCTTTTTTTTTTTTTTTAATTTAATAGCCTTTTATTTACAGGATATATACATGGGTAACTTTACAGCATTAACAATTGCCAAACCTCTTGTTCCAATTTTTCACCTCTTACCCCCCCCACCCCCTCCCCTAAATGGCAGGATGACCAGTAGATGTTAAATATATTAAAATATAACTTAGATACACAATAAGTATACATGACCAAAACATTATTTTGCTGTACAAAAAGAATCAGACTCTGAATTATTGTACAATTAGCTTGTGAAGGAAATCAAAGATGCAGGTGTGCATAAATATAGGGATTGGGAATTCAATGTAATGGTTTTTAGTCATCTCCCAGTCATCTCTACTTTTCTTAAGAGGTATTTATCCTTCTGGTCCCATCTGAAATCTTAGTACTTCATGAAACCCTTTCTCCATCACAAAAGACCGTAATGATGTTTTACTACCTATAACACTCATTTGATAGAAAATGTAGTATATGAATGTAATAGAATATTATTGTGTTTTAAGAAATGATGAGCAGGCTGAATTCAGAAGTCTGGAAAAACTTACACAAGAACTGATGCTGGAATAAAGTGAGCAGAACCAACAGAGCATTGTATTTTTAAATAGGGGACCAGTTCACTGTCCCTCAGACTGTTGGAGGGCTGGACTATAGTAAAAACAAAAACTTTGTTTTGTGGGCCTTTAAATAAAGAAACTTCATAGCCCTGGGTAAAGGGGATAATCGTCCTTAGCTGCCGCATCTGGCCCATGGCCGTAGTTTGAGGACCCCTAGTATACAGTAACAATGAGATTGTATGATGATCAATTCTGACGGACATGGCTCTTTTCAACAATGAAATGGTTCTGGACAATTCCAACAGACTTGGGATGTAAAGTGCCATCCACATCCAGAAAAGAGAATTATCGAGACTGAATGTGGATCCAAGCATAGTGTTTTCACCTTTTGTAATTTCTATTATACATACAATTAATTCCAAATTCGCTCATCCTTTTCCCCTCCTTGAGAAGTAAAGCACTTTGTTATAGATTATGTATATATAATTGTGCAAAATATATTTCTGTTTTGCCCATGTTGCAAAAGAAGAACCAAAGAAAAGAAAGTATAATATGCTTCAATTTGCATAGTATTCTACTATGGTGTGGTAGGGTGCTGGATTTGGATTTTGGAATCTGTAAACCTAAATTCAAATCTACCTTATGGCTTAGTAGGTATGATATTAGTCAAACCAATTAAAGTTTGAGGACTTCATTTTTCTTCATCTGTACAAGGTGCATAATAATATTTTATACTATCTATATCAGAATAGAGTTGAGGAAAATGCTTTGCAAACCTTATAGTATCCATGTAAATTGTCATAAGCTATTTTGAATTGATATATTTCTGTGTGAAGACCATTTACTTTTCTAAACAAATTGGAAGTTATTTTGAAGGCAGGAACTCTTTTTCTTTCTCCTACATATCTTCCTATTCCCCATAGCACTTAAAGCATGTGACTTGCCCAGGGTTACACAGTCATTAAATATCTGAGATCAGATTTGAACTTGAGAAGGTAAGTCTTCCTGACTCTGGGCTGGCAACTCCATCCACTGAACTACCTTGCTATCCCAAAAGCCCATTCCTATTGGGTTGAAAGTTAGACTATTATAACCTGTTAAGTGTGGGTATTTATTATTAGTTTTATTTCTGCAATTTTCCTCAAATTTGTAGTGTTTTCCCTTCCTAAACTCTGCAAGTAATATTAGCAATAAGACAGGAGAATTTACATCTGACAAATGTAAGGATGATTATCTCCTAGTTCCTACAGTCACCAAAATAATAACTGCTGAAGATGATGGGGTCCTGAATGTAGATGGAACAGAAGACCAGAAAGTCATCAAAGCTGAAAATGGAACAAATAATCATGAAAGTATTCCTGAAGAGAGCATCCTAGAAAAGGGAAAAGTCATCAGGGAAGAGAATAAAACAGAGCAAGTTGATGAACCATCTACCAGCTCTGGTTCTGAATCTGATCTACAAGTAAGAATCATATTGATGTTAGGTAGGAGTATTATGGGCTATGGAAAAGTCAAAGCTTAAGTTAAGTAAAGTGAATTTTAATATGCAGATATAAAACATTTAAACTAAATTGATTATATAAATTAAGTATATTTCATTATAATAAAATTAATACTAAAATAATATTTGATTATAGTTTTAATGGTCTGTAGCAATACTCTAAATACTTATACTATTTTACATGCAAAGAATGTAGTTTTTCAAAGTTTAAACTAAAGAATGAAACTATAGTAATTTAAAAGGGCAACCAAAAAAACCCTGATGCTTTAATTTATCTAGACAGTTTCCATGAATGAACATCAGAATACAGAATCCCATTCAGTCTGCAAGTTACAAGATCTGAAGACCAAGAAGTATGTAAAGCAAGACACTGCCACCTATTGGCCCCATAACTGGCGTAACAAATTATGTACCTGTAGTGACTGCATGGTGAGTATAACTTGAGTCTAGTTAGTTTTTGATTGTTTAGAGAAGAAATTTTTAAAACAAAGAAATGAAGGCATATTTTGAAGTTAGTATTGAGAATATAATTATAGCAGGAATTTATAATTACATAATATTTTTCTCTTTGTTCCTCTATGAATTTTGATTTAGAACATGGGTTCTTAATTTGGAAAAATTTGCCTCTTAGCAGATGACTTGGACTAATTCTGAAGTATTTAATTACAACCATTGATGCAGTTGAATCCCTTGGTTATACTGAAAATTCTTAAGACTTCTAGTGGGTCTTGTGCTACAGGGCTTGTGTAAATGTTTTTTGATGTTCTTATATAGCTTTTGTAATTTCTAGTGACCTACATGATAAGAAAATAAAATATTTCCCTTTTGCTGTAGCTTTTTAGATTTCTTACCAAGTACTCCCAATTTCTCATTGATTAAAGCTCTACTCATCAAATGATAATTTATTAATTTTTTATGAGATTGAGCTTTGAGGGTAGTAAATGTAATGAATAGTAATGAGATATTTTTATTTTATCTTTAAAGAAAATGTATGCAGATCTAGAAATCCTATTCCTGACAGATGAATATGATACAGTCCTGGCTTATGAGAACAAAGGCAAAAGTGACCAGGGAACAGATAGGAGAGACCCTTTAATGGATACACTTAACAGCATGAATAGAGTCCAGCAAGTGGAACTTATCTGTGGTAAATATTATCTCGTGTGGAATTTGGCAATATTTATAAAGCATATTTCATTTTATAAACTGCACTGTATGGAGGCTAATACAGTAATGTCATTTTAGTTTTAATATCATCTCTCAAAAAAGCAAGTTATTTTTCTAATTTTTTTTCTCTTATACATAAAACAATTCCAAATTCCCTCATCCTTTTCTCCTCCTTGAGAAGGAAAGCACTTTGTTATAGGTTTTATATATATAATTGTGCAAAACATATTTCTGTTTTGCCCATGTTACAAAAGAAGAACAAAAGAAAGTATAATAAACTTCAATTTGCATTCATATGCCATCTATTCTTTCTCTGGAGGGAAATAGCATTTTTCATCATACATCCTTTAGAATTATCTTGGATTGTAGCAGAAAATGGCTAAGTCATTCATTATTGATCATTGTATAATATTGCTGTTTCTGTGTATAGTATTGTTTCTGCTAACTTTACTTTGTATCAGTTCACATAAGTCTTCCCATTTTTTTTGAAAGCATCCTGTTTATCGTTTCTTTTCATCACAGTAGTATTCTGTCAAAATCATGAACCACAACTTGTTCAGCTGTACCCCAATTGAGGACATCCCTTCAATCTCCAATTCTTTATTATTACTAAAAGAACTGTTACAAATATTTTTGTATATAGAGATTCTTGTTCTTTTTAGTTGATCTAGGGATATAGATCTAGTAGTGATATTGCTGAATCACTGGATATTCACATTTTTCTAGTCCTTTGGATATAGTTCCAAATTGCCCTTCAGAATTGTTAGACGTGTGCATTAGCATCCCACTTTTTCCACATCTCCAATATTTGTCCTTTGCCTTTTTTGTCATGTTAACTAATCTGAAAGGTATGAGATAGTATATCAGAGTTGTTTTTAATTTACGTTTCTCTAATCAATAGTGATTTAGATTATTTTCTTCATACCTCTATAGGTAGTTTTGATTTCCTCTTCTGAAAACTGCCTGTTCGTATCCTTTGACTATTTATCAATTAGAGAATGATTTGTATTCTTATATACTCAGTTGTCTATGTATTTGAGAAATAAGACTTTACCAGGAAAGCTTAAATGTAAATTTTTTTCCTAATTTTTCTGCTTTCCTTCTAATCTTGGCTGCATTAGTTTGGTTTGTGCAAACCCTTTTTAATTCAATATAATCAGAATTCTTATAGATCTGACAGATAAAATTTTTTGAGCTCCCTTAATTTGCTTATGATATTACCCTTTATGTCTAAATCATGAATCCATTTTGACTATATTTTCCTACACAGTGTTGGTCAATATCTACTTTCTGTCAAACTTCTTTCCAGTTTTCCTAATCATTTTTGTCAGAGTTCTTAAGTGCTTGGATCTTTGAGTTTCCTAATTATTAGATAGGTTATTGTGGTCATTTACTACTGTGAATAATGTACCTAATCTATTCCATTTATCTACCACTCTGTTTCTTAGCTAGTACCAAATTGTTTTGATGATTTCCACTTTGTAATACAGTTTGAGATCTGATTCTTAGGCCGCCACCTTTTACATTTTATTTTCACTGATTTCCTTGATATTCTTGATTTTTTTGTTTTTTCAAATAAATTTTATTATTTTTTCTAGTCTTTAAAACATTTTTGGGGGGGGGTAGTTTGATGTAAGTAAATTAATTTAGATAGAATTGTCATTTTTATTATAATTCTAAACATATTCTAAATTCTAAACATATTCATGAGCAATTAATATTTCTCCATTTGTTTAAATCTGATTTTATTTGTGTGAAAAATTTATAATTGTTTTCATATAGTTCCTGGGTTTGTCTTGACAGACAAGAATTCCAAGTATTTTATGTTGACTTCAGTTATTTTAAATGGAATTTCTTTTTCTCCTCTTACTACTGGACTTGATTAGTAATTTGTAGATATGGTAGTGATTTTTATATATACATATGTGTGTGTGTATATAAAACCTTACTAAAATTGTTATTTTAGCTAGTTTTTTAGTTGTTGCTCTGGGATTTTCTAAGTATACCATCATATTATTTGCAAAGAATGATAGGAAAGGCCAAGTTTTATTGAAGGTGTTTGATTTGGCCACCATCTGTTGCTTAAATTTTTTAATGTTATACTGGTTTTGGCTGCTGTAATTATTATAACAAAACTGCATTCCCCAAAGTTGCCATACTTGAAAAATAACAAAATGTGTTATTTTGAATAAGTGTGGATAAAGAAGTAACAAAATGTAATAGAAAGCCAGTTTCTTCTGTTTCTTAATTATCCAATGCTACTCAAATTACGTCAATCCTGATACTGTTCTTTTGTTCTTCGATTTGCTCCTAGATTAAAAAGAATCCCACTTTTGTTACAAATTTCTATTAATTATGTAGAATTAGAATTTTAAATAGTTAGAATTTCTAATTAGAAATGAAATTTTTCTGTTCATACCCTTTGATCCAGCAGTGTTACTACTGGGCTTATACCCCAAAGAGATACTAAAGAAGGGAAAGGGACCCACATGTGCAAAAATGTTTGTGGAAGCCCTTTTTGTAATGGCTAGAAACTGGAAATTGAATGGATTCCCGTCAATTGGAGAATGGCTGAATAAGTTGTGGTATATGAATGTTACAGAATATTATTGTTGGGTAAGAAACGACCAACAGGATGAATACAGAGAAGCTTGGAGAGACTTATGTGAACTGATGCTGAGTGAAATGAGCAGGACCAGGAGATCATTATATATAATTCAACAACAATTCTGTATGATGATCAATTCTGATAGACGTGGCTCTCTTCAACAATGAGATGAACCAAATCAGTTTCATTTGTTCAATAATGAAGAGAACCAGCTACACCCAGTGAAAGAACTGTGGGAAATGAGTATGAACCACAACATAGCATTTCCACTCCCTCTGTTTTGGTCCACTTGCATTTTTTATTTCCTTCTCAGGTTATTTTTAACCTTATTTCTAAGTTCGATTCTTCTTGTACAGCAAAAACTGGATATGTGTACATAATATTATATTTAACATATACTTTAACATATTTAACATGTATTGGTCTACCTGCCATCTAGGGGAGGATGTGGAGAGAAGGAGGGGAAAAGTTGGAACAGAAGATTATGCAAGGGTCAATGCTGAAAAATTACCCATGCAAATAAAAAGTGAATGAAATTTTGCTATTTCTGTGATTTTTCTCTTTCCCAGACCTCTTTTATTCAGAGTAATTTCAACACGTTCCACCAAAATTCTACCTTTCCTACATTTATTGTTCATTACTTTGTCCTGCATTTCTAGAACAACTTGTCTTTTAACAAACCTCCAGCCTTCAGGTCCTTTCTTGATGAGAGCCTCTTCCTTCTTGCTGTCTTGTTCCTTTTCTTTCCCCTTCCATCATTTAACTTGGGCCAAGCTCTTTGATTCCAGTTGTAGTGAGAAAAAAAGTAACCAGAAGGCCTTCATTTAAGTCCTAATTCTGCTACTTAAATGTTTTATGCCTTGGGCTGGTCACTTAATCTCTAGACCTTAATTTTCCTATTTCTAAAAGGAGAGGATAAATGATCTTTTAAGAACCTTCAACAGTAATATTGTGAACTTAAAGTTTTCTTCCTCTAAAATTTTCTTTTCTCCCTCTCTCTGTCATAAACTTACCTAAATATATATTATGAGTCCTGTGAAGTATATGTGTCCATTAATATAAGTTGTTATAGTTTAATTTCTCCACCAGGTTTTATGATCTCATAAGATAGATAGGATATTGCCTCTTTGTTTGATATCTTCTTTTCTCTTATTTAGCCGAGTATATAGAGTTCAAAGTTTTTAATAGACATATTTTTAAGAATGTTTTTTCATGGGTATAAGTAGTGTGGATTCAGAGATTAAACATGACTTACCTGAGTTTTCCCAAAGATTAAATTTATAGAAGAAAAAAAATATTTTTTAATTTCTAAGCTAATCATATTTGGAGTTAGATCTGTACTTTTTTAGGACTGGAGTTCCTGAGATGAAGTTGAAGGGAGTTCGGAAGAATTTAAGTCAACATGTGAAATGAACTTCTGGTTTCATAGAAGAGGAATAATTTGAGTTTTAAAATGCTAGTAGACAAATCTCTTTCAAACATAGTGACAGAAAAGTTTTTTTTTTTTTAATAGATGCTTCTTCATTGAAGTTAATGTATATTTTTTTCTCTTCTAGAATATAATGATTTAAAGACTGAACTTAAAGACTATCTCAGGAGATTTGCTGATGAAGGAACGGTAAGATGAATTACAACTTTTAAAAACTCAAAAAAGTTTGAGTTCCTTTAAAAATGGATTATTTTCTTTGACAATTTAAATGATCAGGTATGCCATTAGATCTCTTCATCATAAAGAGGCAAAAGATGTGCAGATAACATCATTTCCTGGGTGGTGTAACATGACTTCCTTTCTGAAACATTGTTGAATCAAAGACCAAAGCAAGTTTCTTCTACCTGTTTGTTTTGTTTTGTTTTATTTTTAAACCATCCAGAAAGACATCTTGACTGTTGCTTTCATGTTTTTTTTTTTTACTTTATAGTAGCTTTCAAAATATTATTAGTCATTTCTTCCTCACTAACATAATCAGCCACATGTATCTACTTTTTTCCATCACTTGCTTTTACTGTTGTCTTAGATTATGAAGGAGGAATGTTCCTTCAAGCATTATCATATGACCAAAAAAAAAAAAGTCAGCATTCTATATAAGACTACTCAGGGGAATATAATTCCCTAGTACTGCCTGGTTAGATATTGGCAAGCATTGCTAAGAGAGATCCGTTTAATTAACATTATAAAACTTTTTAGAGGATAGACTGCTCAGAAACGTCACAGAATTCTTATGGTATATCTTACATTTTAGTTGTTTTTTTAAACTATGTATATAAATAGTCTTTAATACATTATCTCAATTTCAGTTGAAAAAGATATTCTACAGGAGACATGTTTGACTTATGAAGGAGGTATCAGTGTAGTGGAAAGATTTAAAATCAGAAAACCCACGTTGAAGTCCTGGCCTTGCAAAGCCAATTTATAGTTCTGTCTCAGTTTTCTCACCTGTACAGTGGGCATAATATTTATATTCCCTGTCACATATACCTTGTAATCCTTAGAATACTATATAAATGTTATCTTTTATTATCGTCAACTGCATTTGCTCAAGTAAATCGCATTATTTTTCAGTTAACATTGGGCCAAATATAGAGGCTTCTTCATATTTCTAAAATTAAAAGTCATGCAAACATCGTTTAGGTACTCTAACTTAAGAAATTACAAAGTAGAGCACTGTTAAACAATTTTAGAAGGATAGACATCTGCAGATAATTTGAATAGCTGACCTTGCTGAGCCTTTATGTCATCAAGGAAAGTTGAACCAATATTGTACTGCCTCATCAGCATTTTACTCTATTTGCCCTTTTTCTGTCGTGTGCAGATTCTAATCTTCTCTTTAAAGCCTAATTCTGTTTTTAAATTCTGCTGCCCTTTATCTCACTAGAGGAAGCTTGCTGTCCATATTATACAGTGATTTCTGTACGATTCCCACATTGTTGCGTTTTATGTATGCTGCTGTGCAAGTCAAATGATATTTTATTCAATTGTAGCTTTGTTCTGCTGCATATGTGTACACTTAATACAGGTTATATTATTCTGTAGCTACCTATTGTGGCTTACTTTATCAGTGTACTATTAGAGAGAGAGAGTGCTTCAGTTTCCTTGTAGCTGAGGTGTATTGGGTGTATCATTGGCAAGACTCTTCTATTTATTTACCACACACAGTAGACATGTCCTGTGCTTTCTGGAGCAATAAAGGTTAGGTGCCTGTTTCGTATCCAGATATACATATACTCAAGACACAAGATATTCTGTATTTTGAAGGACTTTTGAGGTGAAACTTGATAATTTGGGAGTTCTCTTTTGGAACTTTTTAATTTTTTTGATTCCAAAAGTTTCTGATATTTGGTACTATGACCATTAATTTTTTTATATTTTTTCCCTATCTTTTTTCTTTTTTGTACTCTGATTGCTTCTCTCTCTCTCTCTCTCTCTCTCTCTCCCTCTTTTTTAACTTTTTGGAATTAGATTATGATGGGCTTTAAATCTGCTAGAAGAGTTTTTATTTGACTCTAGAGATAGCCAACATTTACATTGGTAGCTATGTGGAGGATGAATACAGCTATATTGCTGTAGTCTGAATAAGAGGTGAAGAATTCCAGAACAAGAGTGGTGGCTGCATGGAGAGATGGAGGTGGATTAGAGACCTGTAATAGAGGCAGAATCAACCAGTCTTGGCTCATTGGGGAATGCACTGTATATGTGAGAGAAATCCAAGGGTCAAAAATGACTCAAAGGCTGCCCTCCATAGGAAAAAGAGAACTGGGCTTAGGGGCAAAGAAAAATGAATTCTCATATTCGATATGAAATATAAAAAGGATACAAAGTTCAAGGCTCTTCTACTTTCTGAATGCTCATGTAGTGCAGAAGGAGAATATAATTCTTGATTTCAAGACTATATGAAGATAGTGTTTTGAGGACATTTAACTATTTGGCTACTCCATTTAGTAGTGAAGACCATGTACAACTCTTATCTTTGTTACTCTGTAAATGCAGTTCTTTGTTATATCAAAAAGTGCCTCTATGAATATTGTTGTGGGCATAGACCTTATCCACCTCCACCTCCTTTACCCTGGGGATGAAGGGTTTATTCCTAAAATAGACTAGGGGGAAGCTGTCTTTAGACATTGCCTGGATACCAAGAGAGAATGTGGACTCCCCATCTTCTTACATAATTTTCTGATAACTTAATAATTTTGAACAATTCTTGGTTGGTAACACTTCAGCTGATATGAATTATATAAAATTGAAAATCTGCTCAAACAAAATAAATGCAGTTAGAATTATAACTGAGAAAAAAAATCTTCACAGAAAATTTATCTGATAGAAGTTTAACATCCAATATATATATAAAGAATTGATTCAAATGTTAGACAAGAGGTATTTGCCTATAAATAAGGGTTAAAGACTATGAATAGATAGTTCTCAAACGAGGAAATGTAAACTTTGAACAACCACATGATAAAATTGCTCCAAATTATTAATAATAAGAGAAAATGAAATGAAAATGACTAAAGTTTCTCCTCATACCCAGTATGGTGACAAAGTAGAGTGGCAAAGATAACAAAAGAAAAAAATTATAGTTGTTGGAGGGATTGTATAGAGGTAACATGAATAAATGCATTTTTTTTTATTCAGTAGTTTAATAGATGGCATTGTACGATATAACTTTTTTTAAATAGCTTTTTATTTACAAGTTATATGCATGGGTAATTTTGCAGCACTGACAATTGCCAAACCTTTTGTTCTAATTTTTCCCCTCCTTCCTCCCATCCCCTCCCCTAGATGGCAGGTTGACCAATACATGTTAAATATGTTAAAGTATAAATTAAATGCAAAATAAGTATACATGTCCAAACTGTTATTTTACTGTCAGACTCTGAAATAGTGTACAATTAGCCTGTGAAGGAAATCAAAAATGCAGGCGAAAAAAATACAGGGATTGGGAATTCTATGTAATGGTTCTTGGTCATCTCCCAGATTTCTTTCACTGGGTATAGCTGGTTCAGTTCATTACTGCTCCATTGGAATTGATTTGGTTCATCTCATTTCTGAGGATGGCCAGGTCCATCAGAACTGATCATCATATGCTATTGTTGAAGTATATAATGATCTCCTGGTCCTGCTCATTTCACTTAGTATCAGTTCATGTAAGTCTCTCCAGGCCTTTCTGAAATCATCCTGTTGGTCATTTCTTACTGAACAATAATTGAATAAATACATTGTTAATAGAACTGTTCCAACCAGTCTGAAAGCAATTTGGAACTGTATTCTCAAAGTTGTCAAACTTGTACATGCCCTTTGATCTGGGGTCACCATCATTCAGCACATTCCCAGAAGAAGAGGTCAAGGACAGAGAAGAAATCCACACCTAGAACAATATTCAGAACAACACTTTGTTGTTGTAGCAAAAAACTGGAATCAAAAACCAAAAAAAGGAGCTTTTAACTGGGGAATAGTGAAACAAATTGTATATTAATATAGTAGGATTTTGTGGTACCCTAAGTGATCGTGGATATGATAGGTTCAGAGAAATGTAAGAAGAGATGTCTTGGGAAGATTGGCCAAGTGAAGTGTCCTTGGGGCAACTTTCCCCTCACAATCATGTAGAAAAATTCCTCAGAAAGAGTGGGAGCAGATTGCTCAGTACAAATCAAGAGAATCCATAGAATACTTATAAAAATCCCAGATTTTATTCACCAAGAAATCTGGTGGTCAGACTTCAGAATTAACAATATCAAAGAAAAAATTAGCAAACATTGTTGATGGTCAGATAATATAGAGGAATCTTCTATATTGAAAAAGCATGCAAAGCAAATAGAGAAGATCAGGAGACAAGGTAGTGACCTGCAAGGACTTGAGAGAAAAAATAGATAAGAAATTTTTATATATATATATATTTATATATTTATATTCCTCTTGTTTTAGTGGAACAGTAAGACAAAACAGTGTGAGGAAGGTTACAGAAGGGGAAGAGGGAGTTTGATTGTTAGCAGCATCTCAGAGTAATCACATGGAGGCAGGAATGGCTGAAATAAGCAAGCAATAGTGCTGAGATAGTTTAGATAATCCATAGATGGACTTAAGTAAGAAGGAATTGGTGCATCTTTGTACTAACTTAAATTGAAAGGAGAAAATGGTTGGAACCCTGGGAAGACATGGGTTGGAGAGAGTTGAAACAGGTCATAGGTTGAAAGGGAGAATAAGGAAAGAAATCAATAGATTTAAGTGAGAAGGGGAAAAGACAAGAAATTGGCTTTTACTTCTTTGACTTAATTCCTTTTAATCTGCATTTCTGTGGTTATTGATGATTTAGGGTAGTGTTTCATATGTTTGTTAAGAGTTTGTAGATGTTTTGAATATTGTTTTTTCATATCCTTGGATCAGTGATGGATACTATTTGAATTGGGAATGATTGATCAGAGATGATTGATGCAAAGATTTTTCTCAGGCATCTGCTTCCCTGCATTTCACAATTGAGTTGATTTTTGTTTATGCAAAAGTTTTTCAATTTCTGTGATATGTTATATTTTATCTTTTGTGATTGTTTGGTAAAGAACTCTTCTATAGCCATCTTTGAAAAGTACCTGATCTGGTGGTTCTTCAGTGTTTTTTAGCATATATTTTTAAATATTTAGATTATATATCCACTTTGAGCTTATGAGATATCCTTAGTTCTTTTCAGATAAGAAGCTCATCTCCAAATAAAAATTGATAAACCTCTATAGCAAATCTAGTACAGAAAGAGAAAGTAAAATCTGTCAATAAAAATGAACTTGGTGATAAAACAATTAAGAAATAAAATGTATTATACATAATTTTATGCTAATAAGATAATTTTTAAGAAATGAATAATTCCTTAAATAATACCCAGATCTCTAGAACATGAAATTGAGATCTTTTTTAATAGTATTTTTTCCCCAAATACATGCAAAGATAGTTTTCAATGTTCACCTTCCCTTTCCCCCAAGACAGCATGTGTGCAGTTCTTCTAAACATATTTCCATATTCATTATGCTGCACAAGAAAAATCAGATCAAAAGGGGAAAAAACCACAAGAAAAAAATGTTATTGCAAATAATAACAAAAAAAGATAAAAATATGCCTTTGATCCACATTTAGTCCCCATATCGTTCCCTCTCTGGATGTGGTACTTTTCATTACAAGTGCATTGGAATTGCCTTGAATCACTTCATTGTTGAAAAGAACCAAGTCCATCATAGTTGATTATCACATAATCTTATTGCTGTGTACAATGTTCTCTTGGTTCTATTCACTTCACTTAGCATCAGTTCATATAAGTCTTTCCAGGCTTTTCTGAAATCAGCCTGTTCATAATTTTTTAATAGGAAAACAATATTCAATTACATTCTTATATCATAATTTATTCAGCCAGTGCCTCGCTGATGGCCATCCACTCAATTTCTTAGTTCCTTTCCATTATGAAAAGGGCTGCTACAAACATTTTTGCACATGTGGGTCCTTTTCCTTTTTTTATGATCTCTTTGGGATATAGGCCCAGTAGAAACACTGCTGGATCAAAGGGTATGCATTTTTTTTCTTTTTTCTTTTTGTTGGCCAATACTCCTTTATTTATTTTTTTAATTATAACTTTATTGACAGAACCCATGACTGGGTAATTTTTTTACAACATTATTGCACTCACTTCTGTTCCGATTTTTCCCCTCCCTCTCTTCACCCCCTCCCCAGATGGAAAGCAGTCCTATACAAGTTAAATATGTCAAAGTGTATCCTAGATACAATATATGTGTGCAGAACTGAACAGTTCCCTTGTTGCACAGGAAGAATTGAATTCAGCAGGTAAAAATAACCTGGGAAGAAAGACAAAAATGCAAGCAGTTTACATTCATTTCCTAGTGTTCTTTCTTTGGGGGTAGCTGCTTCTGTCCATCTTTGATCAAATGAAACTGAGTTAGATCTCTTTGTCAAAGAAATCCACTTCCATTAGAATACATCCTCATACAGTATCATTGTTGAAGTATGTAATGATATCCTGGTTCTGCTCATTTCACTTAGCATCAGTTCATATAAGTCTCATCAATCCTCTGTATTCATCCTGCTGGTCATTTCTTACAGAACAATAATATTCCATAACATTCATATACCACAATTTAAAAGGGTATGCATTTTTAAAGCCTTTTGAGCAAAGTTCCAGAGTGCTCTCCAGAATGGTTGTTCCAACAATAATGCATTAACGCTTCAGTTTTTCCCACATCCCCTTCAACATTTATCATTTTCTTTTCCTATCATCTTAGCCAGTCTGATAAATATGAAGTGGTACCTCAGAGTTATTTTGCATTTCTCTGATCAATAGTGATTTAGAGCATTTTTTCATATAATTAGAAATAGCTTTAATGTCTTTGAAAATTTTCTTCATATCCTTTGATCATTTATCAATTGGGGAATGGCTTATATTATAAATTTGAGGCAGTTCTGTATATAATGTTGAAATGAGACCTTTAATCAGAAACACTGGCTTTACAAATTTTTCCCCAGCTTTCTCCTTCCCTTCTAATGTTGGCTGCATTGGTTTTGTATGTGCAAAACCTTTTAAATTTGATGTGATCAAAATTATTGTATATTTTGCATTTCACAATGTTCTCTATTTCTTCTTTGACTATAAATTCTTCCCTTTTCATACAGATCTGAGAAGTAGACTCTCTTGTTTTCCTAATTTGCTTATAGTATTATCTTTTATGTCCAAATCATGAATCTATTTTGGCCTTATCTTGGTCTAAGGTGTTAGATGTTGGTCAATACTTAGTTTCTGCCATATATTTTTCAGTTTTCCCAGCAATTTTCATGAAATAGTGAGTTCTCCCAGAAGCTTGAGTCGTTTTGCAGGTTACTATAGTTATTAACTATTGTGAATTGTGAACCTAACATATTCTACTGATCCACCCCTCTGTTTCTTAGCTAGTACCAAATGGTTTTGATGACTGCTGTTTTATAATATAGTTTTAGGTCTAGTAGTGCTAGGCCACCGTGAAATTGAGATCTTAACATAGTCTCAGCAAATGAAGTTGAGTAGATCATAAAGAAATTCCTGGAGAAGGGAAATTCACTATGATGAAGTTGAATTTATACTACAGAAGGTAAGGATGGTCCAGGATTAGGAAAACAGCATAACTTATTGTGTTAAAAACATGCCAAATCAACTGTGTCCAAAGGGCTATCAAATTTTGCATACCCTTTGATCCAGCAATATAACCCAAAAAAGAGATCATTAAAAAAAGGGGAAAAAACCCACATATGCAAAAATATTTTTAGGAGCTCTCTTTGGGGTGGCCAAGGAATTGGAAACTAACTGGGTGCCCATAAGTTGGGGAATGGCTGAATAAGCTATGGTATTTAAATATAATGGAATATTATTGTTTTCTAAGAAATGATCAGGAATATTTCAAAATGTTCTGGAGAGACTTACATGAACTGATGCTAAGTGAAGTGGGTAGAACCAAGAGAACATTATATACAGTAATAGCAAGATTACACAGTGATCAGTTCTGATGGTTGAAACATTTAAATAATGAGATGATTTAGGCCAATTGCAATGGACTTGTGATGGAGAGAGCCATCTACACACAGAAAGAGAACTATGGGGTCTGAATGTGAATCACAGCATATATTCACCTTTTTTTGTTGTTTACTTGTCTTTTTTTTTTCTTTTTCATTTGATTTTTCTTGTGCAGCATGATAAATGTGGAAATATGTACAGAAGAATTGCACATATTTAACATATTTTGGATTACTTAATGTCTAGGAGAGGGAGAAAAATTTAGAACATAAGGTTTTACAACAGTGAATGTTGAATACTATTTTTGCATACATTTTGAGAAAAGCTATTATTTTAAAAAAAAATCCCAAATCACATAATTATGTTGGTAGATGAAGAAAAAACTGGTGAAATACACTTTTTTTAAAGCATATAAAGCATAATATTTGAAAGATTATTTTTAATCAATTAAAAAACAAACTATAGCTAACATTACTTGCAATGTAGAAAACATCAGAAGCTTTTCTGAGAAATATATGGATAAAACAAGGATATCTGATCTCTAGTATTTATCATAATGTTAGGAATGCTAGTAGTAGCATTAAAACAAGAGAAAGAAATTAAAGGCACTAAAATTGACAAAGATGAGACAGAATGATCCTTATTTACAGGTGATAAGATTGTTCACCTAAAAAACCCTCGAAGATCAAAATTATTTGAGGAAAAAATTGAGAAAATTATTAGCTTCAAGAAGTTACATGGTACAAAACAAAAACATATAATTATCATTTCTCTGTAGCAAGAATAAATCCAGGAATAAAATAACAGAAAAAAATCCATTTCCAAATAACTACAAGGTACTTAAAATATCAGTCTACCAAGAACATATTCAGAATTTATAATTATACATACAAAACTTTCTTTAAAAAATAATACTTGAATGTTTGGAAAGATGTTAATTCCTCATGTTGAGATTATATCATATTTAAGTTTTAAAGGGGAATCAAGAGACATTGTGAGTTATTTTTTTATAGACTGTGATGGCCTGAAAATTCCCCAATGAACATTTTAATGCTAGCATTTTTTGATATATTGAAGTATCAATAATTAAATTACAAAATAAAAATTGCATTGTTAATATTTTTGGACTTTGGTAAATGGGAGCCCATGAAGTCCTTATTGTCTCCACTAATAATAATAGATTCAATAAATGGTTCCAGCCTTTATCAGCCTTTATCGTGGTTAACCCCACATTGTGTGTCTTTAGTGGTATCAGTTAAACATTTCTCTAATAGAGAAACCACATCTGCTGCTAGTACATGATGTACTCAGGGCTAAGGCTCCTGAATTGTCCTAAGTTGAACATCATCAGGTGCTTCAAGGACTGCATATCTTAGCACTGTACACTCCTGAGGAAGTGAACCCAGGTCAGTTGCCCAGGAGGCATTTGTGTTACTTCTCCATCAAGCACTTTGCCTAGAGCAGAGCCCTTCAGAGATGGTGAGATCAGCTGCTGTGAGAGTAGCTCTTTGCCATTCTCACAGCACTGTCAAGTGGGTGTATCAGCCCTCCTCTCAATTCCTGCAGCACTTAGCCTGGTGTCCTACAAGTGTAGAAAAGCAGGAAATGAGGGTTTGGGTCCCACTTCAGAGTTTTACAAGCTCTGTGACTCCGGACAAGTCAATGAACTTCTCTGATCTTGGTTCTGTATCTGTAAAGTAAGGATGGTAATACTTGTATTAACTGCTTCATAAAGTTATTAGAAAAGTGCTCTTTAAATGTCAAAGTACTTTGTAAAGTCATTTTCAAAAGTATTTACTACTGCTGGCTAACTTGTCTGTAACACTTTAAAGTTTACAAAGAGCTTGTACATATGTTATCTCATTTTGATTCTCACAGTAACTCGATGAAGTGGGTGGTGCTATTATATCCATTTTACAGATGAAGAAACTAAAACTGAAGGAGACTGTGACTTGCTTAAGGTTTACATGGCTAACAAGTGTCTAAGTCAGAATTTGAATTCAGTTCTGCCTGCCTTTAAGGCTAGCATTCTGTCCTGCTGCCACTTCATTGCCTGAGAGTAAGAAAAATGAGATTCAGAAAAGTTACTTATTTCAGGTTCTATACCTTTTTTTTTTTTTTTTTGCTGAGGCTGTTGGGGTTAAGTGATTTGCCCAGGGTCACACAGCCAGGAAGTGTTAAGTGTCTGGGGCTAGATTTGAATTCAGGTCCTCTGGACTCCTCAGGTCTCTCCACTGTGCCACCTAGCTGTCCCTCAAGTTCTAATTCCAGGCTTTTTCCATCACAAGTCTGGATCGTTGGCATCATGGTTAGGACATTTGCAGGGCCACAAATACTGGTACATATTTCACCACCTGATAGCAGTCTCCCAAGCTTCAACCTTTTGGGCTGCTTTAGAAATTCAAGAGTATAGAGGGGTGGGAAGGCTGGAATTTTAATGAGTGCAGGAAGGAATTTTGAAAAGCTGTATTCTTATTCTCTTTTGGGGAAGGGGATAATTTTGACAGTATGTTTTCCCTTTTTGCTTTTTTGTGGCCTTTATTTTCTCCTAATTACTGCTTTTTTATTATTCACCAACAGGTCGTTAAGAGAGAGGACATTCAGCAGTTCTTTGAAGAATTTCAGTCAAGAAAGAGAAGGCGTCTAGATGGGATGCAATATTACTGCAGCTAGAATGGCATAAATGAGATTTTTTTATTTCAGGCCAAATGGGAATGCTGATGTTAGATAAATAAAGGAGGCACATTTCTAACTGTTTGGTCCCCTTTTCACCATGCTCCTTTCCAAGAGGACTTATCCAGCCTTCTGCTGTTAGTACATGCCATTACTTTAGAGAACAGAATGCATATTCTAATTTCACTACCTATGATCCTCATTGTGTATTCAGTTCAATGTAACTCTGGTTTGTTGACTCCCATACCCCGCCCCCAGTCTCAGTTGTTTTTTAGGTTTTAGGGAGTTTGATTTGGTTTTAAGAAAAGGTTGCCAGGATAATAGCCCCTTTTCTGCTGCCTAGTACTATAAGCCAGGTATTAACTCTGTTAAATTTTGATGGTTGTTTACAAAGTGCTTTGGATTTTTTGATATTATCAGGGATACTTACGAGCCTACATTAAAAACTGACCTACTTTGATATTGTCATATTTTAGAAAAACTTATCAGGGTCCCAGAAAATTATGTTCTCTCCAAACCTATGCTGAAGCAAATAATCTGTGGCAGAATATCCTCCTAGGAGTGAGCTTTGTGACCAGGGCAGCATGTGCCCCTTATGGAAGGGGATAGACTCTATGAAAATGGATAGAAAAAAAACATTTTGCGCTCATGGATGATTTTTTTTTTTTTTTTTTTTTGGTAACAGAAAAATTGACACCCTGTTTACTTTTAATTGTGATGGCATCTCCTTTGGATGCTGGTCAAGTTTCCTACATTTGTGAAAAGTGAAGCTCCATGGAAAGCCATGTCAGTTAGTACAGTCTCCTTGACAGTCTTACACACACACACACACACACCTTTTTTTTTTTTTTTTTTTTTTTTTTTTTTGGAGCAAGAGCATTCATTGAAAAGTATGTAGCCTTGAATCAGTGCCTCCCTCTATGTGAATCACTTTTTTTGGAAATAGATAACGGATGTGCTTTAGGACACATTGACTGCGTTGGATTTCTTAGGTCCTGCTGACAAAATACATGTTCACATAGAGGCCACCTAGGTTCAGCAGGAACTCCATTTTGACACGCCCACTCATGACTAGCACCTTAGAGTTGTCAGGCTTTAGGCCTAGAAGAAATTAAACTGCCTTTTCTAGTGGTTCTGCTGGGACAGTGGGGCTGTCTTTGACTGGAAGATCCTTGTGCTCTCTGAACCCAGGAGGGCTCCTACACAGTCCTGATACTTAGCAGTCCTGGCAAGAGTGAGGATTTTGCAGGAAGCCCTGACACAGTCTCCTTGGCGCTAAGGTTCCTCACGGGATCTCACCTGGAGGTTATCAGGACTCATTAGGAGGGCTGGCATGACTGGTGATAGCAAGGAGGACAGACTCAGCCTGTGTACTTTTATTTTTCAGATAATAGGATCATAGAATTTAGGATTGGAAGGGACCTTAGAATCCCTCTTAAATATAAGCCTTTTATCTTACTGATAAGAAAATAAGGTCAGAAAATCTAAGTGACCAGTCACAGGTTGTAAGGAAATTGTAAGATTTGAATTTGGGTTTTCTGACTCCAAATTCAGTACTCTTTCTACTAGTTTGACAGTTTGTTTTTTTTAACCTATGGGCCAATCCTGTATTTCTACATGGTCTAAAAGTTTGTCTTTTTCAATAAATATTTATTATAAAAGTACCTAAGGTGTATGGATTCTGTGGTAGGGGCTGGGCATACAAAGTCTAGATAAGCCATAGTCCTGCCAGTTGTTTTTGACCCGTTGCCCTAAAGTAACTTACCTGGCCAGAGACAAGACCTATTAAATCTGAGACTGGTTGTCAACACAACAACAAATTGCCACTAGCGCCGAAGGGTTTGTTTGGTGAAAGGCACTGATCCTTCTTTAACTTTAACCAAAAAACTTCTTTTATACCTGTTGTTCACAGCTCCTTTTCTGACTTTATTGGGCCACTTCTCCTCTTAGAGACTAATTTTGGTCAAGATACAAATGTGCTCAGCGCATGTTTTATGCAAAACAGAAATATGATATTAGTTTGCTTTAAAAACAAATTCTGGTATTGTATGTGCATTTTTGTAGAAATTGTTACTGGAATTGTAACTACATACTTAATTTCAATCAAGATTCTGTAAAAATTTAAATAAAACAAATTTAGAAAAAGATCTCAATATTTTTCTTCTTCAAATGAATTTTTTTGTCTCTTAAAAACTGTAACCAAACTGCCCATTGCAGGAGTGATCAATCTAGTATTTTCAAGGATTATGAAGTGTTTTTCTAAAAAGAATCTTTGTTGAGGTAAGTTTCCACTTGAGTCCATCTCCCCCCCCCCCCCACCTCTCTCCCAGCTCCCAGCATTCCTAAAGTGCCAGTCTTACCACTTCCTTTCTCTAGGCTTATTAACCCTGGTGTCTTCAGAACTCATCTGTTCCTTTTATAATCTGGCTCCAACCTCCCTGTCAGACCTTGCACTGTTCAGCTGACCAAAATGGCGATGTTCCTCAATTGGCATCTGATTTTTTACGCCCCAGACAGTTCCACATGCCCGGAATGCCTTGCCTTTTCTCATGTGTTAGAATCTGAGTCTCAGCTCAGGCGTCACTCATAAAATAAGACTTTTGCTGATCCTATTTGTACATTTTTTAAAGACTATATCCTTAGGTGTGTACTTGTCTCCCCTAATAGGTTTATTTCTTAGTGGCAGGGGCTTCTAAACTTTGTTTCCCAGCATTGTGCTTGACAATGATAAATGTTTGCTGACCAAGGCCTGGGAGTAATAGATGTTCCTGTTTCATCGATGGGGAAACAGACTTAAGAAGTAGAGTGACTTGCCAATAGTCAGAGCTGGGGAAGCTAGGATTTGAGTTCCAACTTAAAAGCTTATTCTATTTCGCACTTAGAATGCCTGCACCCTATTTAAGCTTTTCTTAAATTCTTGACATGAATAGAAAACTAGAGTTGTTTCACTCAGAAGGGAGAGTATTAATATGCTGACTTTTCCATTGTGTCAGAGCTCAGTGGCTCAAGATTCAAGGTAAAAGTAGCCACGTTACACTGGCTCTATCCTGAATGAAAGCGTACTTTAATTCGGCTATAAAGACAAGGAAGAGCCCAGATTAGTATTTTTGTTTTAATCATTTATCTAGGACCTAATTGCAATGCCACAAAAACTGAGGCAAAATAGCGATTAGAGGGTTTTTAATATTTGAGAGAGATTGTGCTGGGGGCCAAACAGGATCCATGTGGGCCTCAGGGCTGGACTGGACTCTTGTTTCAAAGCATTCAGCAAGGGGAGAATTCCAGCGATTCTTATAAGGCTCCAGTGATCAGGAGAACAAAGGGGGGTGGGGGAGGCAGAGCTCTGATGAGTGGGAACTTCTAGGAAAGGACAATAAGTTGGCTCTGACAGGTTGGGGGTAAGGATCACACATCCTGATGGGTTGGAAGGCGAGAGCCAGGATGTCTGGTTCAAAGGGTCCCATCTAAGGTATCTGAGATAAGCCATCTGTAGTTTATGACTTTTGGGAATTCAAGTTAGTGGCCAGGGCTCCCAGTCCTAATTTATATCACTTATAATGGTCAGGAAAGGGGGGTTGCAAAGAGGGGGATTGAGGCAGAACAATTTAGGGAAACTGAGGCAGGACAATGTAGGGAAATGGGCATAACATTAATGAGCGCTGTGTTTATGTTACTAACAGTTTACAAGATCAGAGGATTTCAACTCAAAAGAATTTTACAGTCAAATATCCATTAGATATAGGTGTATCTAAAAGGAAAATCCAGAAAACATACACAACTAGTTGTCATCCAACCTCTGCTTGAAAACTTCCAATGTGGAAGAATCCACTATTTCCTGAAGCAGGTCATGCTAATTTTGGGCAACTTGAATTGTTGGGAAGTTTCTCCAAATGTTTCCCTGGTTTGCCAACTTTGAGTAAATTGAAAAATATTCCAATCCCATTAATCAGTTGCTACACCCAAAAATCCCCCCAAATGACTGAAACAGAACTTCTCTATGCACCCATTACCATCCTGCAACCCCAGTTTGGAAGGGAGCATCTAGTACAGCAAAGAGAGAATTTTCCTATACTTAAAGGGAAAGCTGGGGAGCTATTTTTGTAGGAATGCAAATTCACATTTGCACAGTACTTGAGGGATTTTTTCTCAAATCATCAACATTTGTCACCTCTTCAATCCATCCTCCCTACAGAAGCCATATAGCTACCAATTTGGATGCAGATTTGTTGAGTAGCATTCTGCTCCCATCTTCAACCTGCTGATTTAAAAAAAAAAAAAAGATCCTTCTTACAAAACAGCATTTCACTCTTTTTGTTGTGGTTATTTTGATTTTTTCTTTCCCTTTTTTAAACTTTTTGATCTATTTTTCTTATGCAGCAAGATAATCGTATAAATATGTATGCCTATTTTGGATTTAACATATTTTTACCATATTTAACACATTGGATTACATGCCATCTAGGGAAAAAGGTGGGGGGAAGAAGGGAAAAAATTGGAACACAAGGTTTTTCAAGGGTCATTGTTGAAAAAATTAGCATTGCATGTTTTGAAAATAAAAAGCTTCAATTAAAAAAACATCCTTCAATAAATCTCTTTTGGATACAAATACTGAACAAAAGCACGAATGAATTCTTAACCATTTTTGTATTAGACTCCTTTTGGTACTCTTGTGAAGCCTATGGACCTTTTCTCAGAATCGTATTTTTAAGTAATTAAAGACAATTTCAATGGAAGGTTAGAGAAAATAAAGATGATGTGATTTTATTTTCTAATCTAGTTTCTGAATTCTAGATTCTGAAACCTGCCCACCTCTGCTCTAAAGTGTGGATATATAAAATGAAATGGGCTAGAGAGAAAACTGATAAAGTCTCCTTAAACTCCCATATAGATCCCTCATCCCATTTACTGTGGTGAATGTTCCTAATTTAAGTATTCCTTATTTCTGGAAGCTTTGCCTCTCAATGCAGCCCAAATTTATAATATAAACTTCTATGGAGTATAGATTACTGGGTGAATAAAAGAATGAATTGGGATGTTATTACTCTTAAGAAACTTACAATTTAAAGTAGAAACAGGATATACACAGAATATGAAAAATTATAGTTGCTTCTAAAATAGTTAACACAACAAAAAGAATAAAAGCAAAAACTATAGCAGAAAGAATACAGGGACCTGAATCTCACTATATTGTTTCCAAGGACTTCTTTACGTTCTTTAGGTTTATAATGATGATTTTTCTAAATTAAAGCTTTTGATTTTCAAAATATATATGTGGATAATTTTTGACATCCACCCCTACAAAACCCTGTGTTCTCATTTTTTTCCCTCCCTTCTCCCCATCTCCTCTCCCAGTTGGCAAGTAATCCACTATATTTTAAACATGTGCAATTCTTTGCACGTTTCCACATTTATCTTGCTGCACAAGAAAAATCAGATTGAAAAGGGGAAAAAAGAAAGAAAACAAAATGTAAGCAAAAAACAACAAAAAAAGTGAAAATGCTATGTTGTGATCCATACACAAAAAGTTTCAATTAAAAAAAAAAAAAAGGATCCTTCAATAAATCTCTTTTGCATACAAGTCCTGAGCAAAAGCATGGATGAATTCTTAACCATTTTTGTGTTAGACTCTTGCAAGGACCCCTCAGCTCCCACAGCTCTCTCTCTGGGTGTAGATGATTTTTTTCATCACAAGACCATTGGAACTGGCCTGAATCACCTTATGGTTGAAGAGGGCCAGGTCCATCACAATTGAGCATCATATAGTCTTCTTGTTGCCATGTATCATTATACATTATTATATCATCTCCTGGTTCTGCTTATTTCACTCAGCATCAATTCGTGTAAGTCTCTCCAGGCCTTTCTGAAATCATCCTGTTGGTCATTTCTTACAGAACAATAATATTCCATAATATCCATATACTACAATTTATCCAGCCAATTCTCCAATTGATGGGCATCCATTCAGTTTCCAGTTTCTGGCCACTACAAACAGGGCTGCCACAAACATTCGTGCACATACAGGTCCCTTTCCCTTCTTTAGTATCTCCTTGGGGTATAAGCCCAGTAGTAACACTGCTGGATCAAAGGGTATGCACAGTTTGATAACTTTTTGAGTATAGTTCCAAACTACTCTCCAGAATGGCTGGATCCATTCACAACTCCACCGATAATGTATCAATGTCCCAGTTTTCCCACATCCCCTCCAACATTCCGCATTATCTTTCCCTGTCATCTTAGCCAATCTGAGAGATGTGGTGTCTCATAGTTGTCTTAATTTGCATTTCTCTGATCAGTAATGATTTAGAGCCCCTTTTCATACCACTAGAAATAGTTTTGATTTCTTCATCTGAAAATTGTCTGTTCATATCCTTTGAGATGATTTCTTTTTCTTTTCTTTTTTAAGTTAAATTCAGATTTAACTTTGATTTAATTTTTAACTTTTTTGAAGAATGAGGGGAAATAACACTGTAGTAAAATAAGCCAGCATATAAACCAATTCCGACATGTATTTATGCTACTGACTTACTGATCACAGGATCAGACGATTTCAACTCAAAAGAATTTTATAGTCAAATGTCCATCTAAGCCAACCTAGATCTAAAACGAAAATCCGCAAAACATACCCAGCTAGTTGTCATCCAGCCTCTGCTTGAAGACCTCCAATGTGGAAGAATCCACTATTTCTTAAAGCAGGTCATGCTAATCCTTCTTCACTTCTGCAAAGAAGGAAGGAAGGAAGACATACTCTTCAGGACCACCATTTTTATTTTTATTTTTTTGAAGCATTTGAGATTAAATAATTGCCTAAAGTCACACAGCTAAGAGTCTAAGGCCAGATTTAAAGTTGGGTATTTGTGACTCCAGGGCTCATTCTCTGTCCTCTGTACCACCTGGCTCTCCCAAGGGACCACCAATATTGAGCCATGAAAACATTAAAATTTGCATCTACAATGACTTTTACAAGATGCTTTTTTTTTTCTTTTTCATATTCTGGATTCTCAACAACTCTCTTGCTTCTCTATTTGTATCTCTAGTTATAGCACTTTGACACATCGTAAATATTTAAAGAATGCTTTATTCAATCTTATTAGACTAAGGAGGCAAGATAACGGAAAAATTCTCATTGCCATTTTACAGATGAGGAAAAAAGTTCCAAGAGAAGTAACTTGCTAAGATAAGTATAAATTGATATGATTTAATAAATAAAAAGAAACTTTACAATGTGAAAGGATACCTGGGATATAAACTGTAGTTAAATTACATATTTACAGTTTTGCAAACATGATAATAATAACTCACCTTTGTGTAAAGGCTTTAAAGTCAAAAAATTACTTTCTTAATTGGGAAAAAAATTTTATATCCAAGGATTCTGATAAAAGTTTCATTTCCAAAATATATAGAGAATTGACTCAAATCTATAAGAATACAAGCCATTCTCCAATTGATAAATAGTTAAAGGATATGAAGTTTTCAGATAAAGAAATTAAAAGTATTTCTGGTTATATGAAAAAATGCTCTAAATCACTATTGATCAGAGAAATGCAAATTAAGACAACTCTGAGGTACCACCACACACCTGTCAGATTGGCTAAGATGACAGGAGAAGATAATGACAAATATTGGAGGAGATGTGGGAAAACTGGGACACTGATACATTGTTGGTGGAGTTGTGAACTGATTCAACATTCTGTAGAGCAATCTGGTACTATGTCTAAAAGGCTATCACCATGTGTATATACTGGGCTTATATCCTAAAGAAATCTTAAAGGAGGGAAAGGGACTTGTATGTGCACGAATGTTTGTGGCAGCCCTTTTTGTAGTGGCTAGAAACTGGAAACTGAGTGGATGCCCATCAATTGGAGAATGGCTGAATAAATTGTGGTATATGAATATTATGGAATATTATTGTTCTGTAAGAAATGACCAACAAGATGATTTTAGAAAGGCCTGGAGAGACTTAAATGAACTGATGCTGAGTGAAAAGAGCAGGACCAAGAGAACATTCTATATAATAACAACAAGATTATGGATGATCAACTGTGATGGACTTGGTTCTTTTCAACAATGAACTGATTTAACACAGTTCCAGTAGACTTGTGATGAAAAAAGCCATTAACATCTAAAGAAAGAACTATGGAGACTGAATGGATTTAACATATATATATATATATATATATATATATATATATATATATATATATATATATTTACCATGATTAACATATATTGGATTACATGCCATCTAGGGAAGGGGTGGGGAAGAGAGAGGGGTAAAATGGAACACAAGGTTTTAAAAAATCAATGTTAAAATAACTATCCTTGCATATCTTTTGAAAATAAAAAACTTCAGTAAAAAAGTGAATATAGCATGTGTTGATTACATTCAGTCTCCATAGTTCTCTCTCTGGATGTAGATGGCATTTTCCATGCAAAGGTTACTGGAATTGCCTTGGATCACTGAACCAAGCCTTTCATTGTTGATCATTGCACATTCTTGCTGTTATTGTGAACAGTGTATTCCTAGTTCTGCTTGTTTTGCTTAGCATCAGTTCATGTAAATATTTCCAGCCCTTTCTAAAATCAGCTTGTTCATCATTTTTACAGAACAATAATATTTCATTACTTTCATACACCCTAACTTATCCAACCATTCCCCAATTAATGGGCATCTATTCATTTTTCAATTTTTTGCCCTCACAAAAACAATTTTGCACATGAGTGTCCTTTTCCTTCTTTTATTATTTCCTTGGGATACAGGCCCAGTAGAGACACTGCTGGATCAAAGGGTGTGCAGTTTTTTATCCCTTTAGGCATAGTTTAGGCAATTGCTCTCCAGAATGATTGGATCATTTCATAAATTCATCAACAATGCATTAGTGTCTCAATTTTCCCACATTTCCTCCAGCTTTTATTATCTTTTCCTGTCATTTTAGCCAGTCTGAGAGGTGATGCCATCTAGCTCTAAGGTTTTTTTTAAACTTTTAGAGATTTTTTTAAAAATTTGCATTTTTCTAATCAATAGGGATTTGGGACATTTTTTTCATATGACTATAGATGGTTTTAATTTCTTCATCTGAAAATTGTTCATATCCTTTGACTATGAATTGGGGAATAACTTGTGTTCTTATAAATTTGACATAGTTCTTTATATATTTTAGAAACGAGACCTTTATCATATACATTGACTAGAAATTTTTTCCTAGCTTTGTGCTTCCCTTTTAATCGTGTTTGTGTGCGTTTTGTTTATGTATTGAATCATTATATTGCTGAGAATACCTAAATCATTCATAGTTGATCATGTTATGATATTGCCATTATTTTATGCACAATACATTTCGTTTTGCTTCAGTTCATGGAAGTCTTTTTAGATTCTTCTGAGAGCATCCTGCTCATCATTTCTTATAGCACATATAACCATCATAATGATAATACACATATTACAATTTATTTTAAGAAGACTGGTAACATACATAATATGTATACATTTGTATATATATAAAATAAGTCTTTAATGTTTTTCTTTTATTTCTTCTGGATCTTTTATGTCAAATTTTCCATTGAGTTTTGCTCTTTTTTTTACAAATGTATGAAAGTCTTTTAGTGATCAAATATCTTTTTTTTCCCCATTCGGGATTATACTCAATTTTGCTGGACAAATTATTTATTCTTGGATGCTGACTCCAGATCTTTTTAATCATATCTATCACCTCAAACAATGGCACAAATTCAAAGCCCTGAACAATATTCTTTATGCTCCCTGTTGCCATTGTCTTGTCTTAGTTTCAGCCTCAGGCCAAGTTATGTTTCTTACATAGAATAGTGGATGAGAGCTGGATTTGCTGTTAGAAAAACCTGAATTTAAAGTCTGACATCAGATGTTTACTAGCTAACTGTGTGACCCTGAGCAAATCATGTTTAATTCTCTCAGAGCTGGTTTTCTCATGCATAAAACAAGGATAATAATGGTTCTTACCTCACAGGGTTGTTGGGTTGGGATGTGCTGGGACAGCTCTGCTAGAGCTGACTTGTAGAGATAATTGTTAAATTTTCAGTGTTAGCAATTGCAATTTGAAAATTGACAAATACTGCTCTTCCTCCCTGCCTTCCTCCCCTTTCTCTCTTCCTCTCTTTCTTCTTTCCTTTCCTTTCCTCCCCCTCTCTCTCTTTTTTTCTCTCTGTTTCTCTCTCTTTCTTTCTTATAGCACACACACCATCATAAGATATCACAATCTGTTCAGCCATTCTCCCAACTTCTCTTTCAAACTACCTTAGTAATAATAATAGTCCTTCCTTCCTCCCTCTCTCCCTCCTTTCCTTCCTTCCTCACTCCCTCTCTCCCTCCTTCTCTTCTTTCTCTTCCTTCCTTCCTAGGATATCACTCTTACATGAAGGTGCTCTTCCCCAAAGAAAGTAATGTGGTTTTTTTGATTGCTGAAACCTTCCAATGTATCTTGGGGTTTACTGGCTAGATTTCTTTCTTAAGGATTATGTCTTAAACCCACATCACTCTGGCTTTCACTAATTGGTCAACAACAGGTCCCAGGCCAAGCTTATAGTTGGCTTATGAATCTGATTGATTCAGAGTGAATGTAAATAGCAATATTTCTGTTTTGGCCAGAAATCCTGAGGATCCTTCCCTCCCAGATTTTTTTTTTTTTTAACTAGGTAAAAGAGGCCTTTTTTTGGCTTTATTTCTTACCTAGACTTTCACCGAAGGGGCATTGTCTTAGATGAACTGAGATCTGGGAAAAACCTTAGCTTAAAAAGGCCCAGATCTCCCACCACCTCAGGGACCATCCCCAGTCATCCTAATCTATATCTTGCCACTGGACTCAGAAGGCTCTGGAAGGGATGAGACTAGTGACTTTGCACGGTCCATTCTTACTCAAACCCACTTCACTTACATGTCGTGGTATCATCCCTAAGGTCATGGTTCTCTTCAAGAATGAATGTTCTTGAATGCTTACAACAACGATCCAAGTTTACCACACTCATCCTAAAGTTTAGACTGTTTTTGAATCTCTTCTTCACCCCAAGTCAAGGTGGCTTTGGAGCATGAATATTCCTGTCCCACTTTGGAGAATGGGGAGCTGTGCAGTTAAGAGGCCAGATTTCTTATGAGTGGGGTCTTACACAAGGTATCAGATAAAGGGAATGCTGGCTAACTCCCCTGGCATTTTCCCAGAACTTTTAGGAAAACCAGATTAATGGGTAATAAGCTGCTCCATTTTAGATCAACCCAGCCTGTTATGAGAAAGGGAGAGACTGGCTAGAGTTAGGAGGCAGAAATCATCTTCATGGCCTGCTGTGTTTGATCCTGACACTCCTGTAAGTGTCATCCACCAGGCTGGAAGTGGGCTAGCTCCCGAAATGGCCAGTCCATGACAGACTGTATTGGGGTTAATTGGGGAAGTTTGCTCACGAGACCGAGTTCCTGGCACAGGAGAGCAGTGGTAGATCTCTACATCACCCTTAGGTCAAGTCGGATATCATATAAAAACAGAATAAAGGCATGGGACCAGGGATGGACTGGGGATGTATCCCACGGGATAATTAAGGTTTACTTCAGCTGCAGAGTCTTGTTTTCCCACTCTGGCTTTCCCTGTACATTACACCTTCTTGTGCATACATTCTTTCTGGCAGCATCTTCTGCGAAGTTTCCTGAGTGGTGTAGAAGTGGTTTTGTTAACATGGAGGTTACTAGGAAAAGTGGATTTCTGAACTTATTACAGGTTAGCTAAATTTCTGAACTCTGAAATTTCAGAGACAAAAACATGGCTTGGGCAATTTTCCAACTTATTGGGGGTGATACAAAATAGAACCAAATATAAAGTGAATTAGCATTATTTGGTTGCCTCAATTTACCCCTTTTTGTCAATGAGAGACCTGTTGCTATTTTTCCCTGATAATGTATGAATAAAAAGACTGACCAATCACAGTAAAAATGCCTAATGACAGAAAGAATGTCTAAGATCATGGACTAATTTTAGGGACTAATTTTATATGACACCAAAGTAACAGAGAACTCAGTATGCAGATATGTAGTAAAATAAAAAAGCCAAAGCAATACAATAATAATCACTAACATTTACATCAAGTCTTTTTATATTTTAATAATCTACTCCCAATGTTCATTTAATCAACACATTTCACCTCCTATCTCAGATGTCCCATGTAGACGTCTAGTTTTTAAAAACATCTCTAGGACATTCTGCAATAGGTCTTGTTCTTGGGGCAACTCTGAAGTGGTCTCCTTTTTGGTAGATTTGCTTCCCTGGTTCTAATTTGGTTGTGGATACTCCTTAGATGTTCTTGTCAAAATATTTTACAAAACATATCTCAACGCAAGTTAGTACAGTTTTCCAATAACTAATTCATATGGTTAAAAACTAGCTCAAACCTTGTTCTCATCTTATCAACAATAGTTATAAGAAACACATTAAATTAGGGACTTATGGTTCACTTGAAATTTCAAAGAATTTAAGTTTTTACATAACCCATATATTATTGTCTGATCTTATTACTTTCTCAAAATTTTTCCATTTCAATTAATTCCAATTCCTTTAGGAGGATCAGATGCTATTAAAGACTTAATCCTATATATGAAAATATAGGTAACATCACTCTTTGCAAATAGATGCTTTCTACCTCTAGGTAAAATGGTTACACAAATGAATTTACTTATAAGAGGCTGATTTTACTCCAATTGTAAACAAAAGTACTTAGAAGGGGATGTGTGGATACACGAAATAATAAATTCCCAGTTAAATATAGAAAAGGCTATATGTCAAATGAATTGTCTGTAGTAAAACATGTTCAGTTTGTTAACTATATCCAAATGAAATAGACATTACCCAAACATTATTTTCAGTAGGATCACTGATTAGGATGAAATTCAATTCTTTAAAACAAAGTAGATGTTTCTGACTTTAACCTCATATATTAATAAGTTTATATCTTTGTTTCATAAGTTTTTAAATTGTTTTTAACCTTTGTCCAACTATTCCCATAGCATTCTGAAAGAATGAGATACTTCAGGAAATTAATCTTATATACACAACTACATAACTAGTAACAGGCAAACGACAAGTCCAAGTACTAATTTGCTTAGCTGTTTGAGATGTGTAATGGCTATGCATTCAGACTAAAAATAGTAAATTCTTACATAATAGCATTATGCTCATATTTTCTACTGATCACCTGCCCTGATGATAGAAATATGTTATAAAAGGAAAAAGCAGGGACAAGATTGTAACAGCATCCAAACAAATCCTCCAGGCCTAAGTCTAAGGGCATAGAATGACTCAGCTCATGTGCTCCAGGATGAAGCATCCTTAACTCCATTTGATTTCAGGTAATAGTCACAGCTGAGTTTTTGGTACAATCCATCATGCAACAAAATTCTGCTTCTTTTATTGCCAGACTTGATTAATCAGGTGGAAAATATTCCAATTCAAAAGAAAGTGATCCAATGAGGAAACTGAGTCAAGAGGATATTACTCTGGGCAATGTCAAGGTCATCCCCTCATTCTTTTCCCCAAGTTCACATTCCCTCTGAATAACTTGTAGCAAGTCTCTTGAATGGTGGATTTCTAATTTAATAATCCATCAGGAAAATAAAAATAAAAATAAATTTTAAAAAATAATCCATCAGACAATTATATCTGAATTCAAAACTTAGAATGATATCCATTACAATCTCAAAAAATTTTACCTCAAATAGAAAGTTTATTAATCATAATGTAGGGCTAGACAGAACTATTATAATTCTCATGGTGTTGCACTAAGCAATTAAAGTTTATTAAGAATCTGTCTTTCTCTCTCTCTCTCTCTCTCTCTCTCACACACACACACACACACACACACACACACACAAGATTTTACTTAACATCTTATTCTTTCTTTTCCTATTCGAGTTTAAATTCATTCTGGTATAAAGATCAATCATAGAAATTACTTCTACATCATAAACAAACTTGAAAATTCTCAGTAACCTAATTTGTTGTTTAAGAATTTTTTTCTTTTCTTTTTTTATTAGCAAATAAATCTTGTTTTATTATATTTCTTGGGTAATATTTATATTTCCAACTCAAGAGTTCAGAAAGAGCTAATCTTGGTATCTTATTTGCCATTTGCCTCCCCATCACTAACAGCTGCTTTAGAGTTCGTGACCCCATGAGCAATTCATTAGAATCTGGACCATATCCTTATTGCTTTTCCCATGGTCCACATTTTGGTGAGGAATAACCAATTTTGATTGCCAGACTTTGCAGTTCTAGGATGAATTTGCCTGCCTTGGGATGATGGGAGGCAGTGCCATTGGCAGGAGTTGGGAACTTTGGCCAGGATCTTACAAACTATTCCCCCTCATCAGTGGTATATCACTAGGGGTTTGCTTGTGTAGTTGACGGTATTTTTAAGCGGGGGGAGCCCACAGCCATTCCAACTTTGTTCCATTTTGGACTTTTCTTTAAGATGAGGTTGATAGAGTGGGGAGTCCATCATGTCTAGTACCAACTGAGTTGGAGTTTCTTCTTAGGAACAAATCTTCTGGAAGCTTAGGCCTATAATTTGGTAGCAGATCTGACCAGTGAGCATCTTTATCCACTCCTCCACTTTCTGATGCTCTTCCAAGCACAGACCTGTGACTCTCCAGGGCAGCATTTCTCCATGGGGGCGAATAACTGACCAGCAGAAGGACGCCCATGGAGTTATACTTGTGTTTCAGATTCCAACAGATTGGGCACTGCCCACAGGGATTAGAAGGCTCTGTTGACACCTGGGAAGTTTCCATGATTTGTCCTTCAATAATAGTTGTCTTCCCTTCTTGGAGACCCTGGACCAGAGGCCAAGTCTAACCAACTTGAGCAGACCCCTAGAGGAAACCTCAGAGCAGCTGCCCACAGCCAGAAACCAGTGCCTGGGGGCGGCCATTGTGAAATTCATCTTGTTTCATAACTCAAACAAGTTCTTTCATGGAGCTGATGACCTTGCCCAGGCATGATTTCAATTCTATGTACCTTTTCCCACGAAGTAACCTTTTTTCCCCATAATTTTTTTCAATCCCTATTGAATCTAATCACTCAATAATGACTCTGATTGACAGTATTTTTCCCAAGCTACTGCAGCTCATTTATCTGGAAGTTCTCAGAAGGGGTCTGGCTTGCTCTTTCTGCTCCCTTAAATAAGTTTCTCTTTTTGTGGAGAGGAAATAAGATAGTTCTTAAAATTTAAAATGAACAGAACCTACAACACATAAGGTAGGGGTCGTATAATTTACAGCAAAATTTCTTTCTTTTTTTTTTTTTTTTTTTTATTAAAGCTGTTTATTTTTAAAACATGCACAGATAATTCTCAAGGTTCACCTTTGTAAAACCTTGTGTTCCAACTTTTTTTTTCCTTCTCTTTCATGCACCTTCTTTCTTAGACAATATCCAATATATGTTAAACATGTGCAATTCTTCTCTATATATTTCCACAATTATAATTCTGCACAGGAAAAATCAGATCTAAAAAAAAAAAAATGAGAAAGAAAACAAAATGCAAGCAAACAGCAATAAAAAAGTGAAAATTTTATGTTGTGAGCCACACTCAGTTTCCACAGTCCTCTCTCTGGGTGCAGATGTCTCTCTCCCTCACAAGACCATTGGAAGAGGCCTGAATCACCTCGCTGTTGAAGAGTCACATTCGTCAGAATTGATCATTGTACAATCTTGCTGTTACAGCAAAATGTGTAATTTCAAGACATACCAACTTAAAAAAATTTCTAATTGATCTAAATATTTAACTTTCATTTGTAAGATTCCTTTAAGTATTTAATCAACTATTCCAATAAAATTCAAATAGTTTACAAATTTATGCAGTTCATAGTTGCTTGTAAACCTTATAGAAAAAGATGACTTAGATAAACAGTCAGTCTCTCTCTCTCTCTTCTCTACTGAGTTGGAGATTAGTCCAAGGACATTCATTCAATTCCAAGGTTCTCTATTCTGATTCCAGCCCAAACTGCTCCCACCTCCCAGTAAGAGGTACCCATATAACAAGTTCCCTTCAGCTCAATCCCTTGCAGAGGACCCAAAAGCAGGAATCACACCAAGGAACCTCTCTCTCCTCTTGGCATCGTTGCAACCTTCTGCCCATTGAGAAGTCATTCTTTTTCAATGTTACTCCCTTTTTATCTCTCTCACCTATTTCCCTAACAGGATCCTACCCCTCTTTACCTCTCTGTTGGGACCCTACCACTAAGGAAGTCACCCTGTAAAAGCTGACTTCTTAGTTCTAATAATAAACTTTTTTTGCCTGTTTAACTTTCTGGGTTTGTAAATTCATTTATGAAGGACCTGCGCCGACCAGAAGGGGGTTCCCACAATTTCCTTCCCTGAGCCAAACCTCATCAGTTTTTGGTTCCCTGACTGGGAATCGAGGGGAGTGAATCTCATCATTTGATTCCCTGACTGAACCCCAAAATCTGGACAAGGTAAAAAAAACCTTATTTACCCCCTATTCTGTAGTGGACACCCAAACACCTTGGGTAGGTTTGGGTCATCAAAGATCCAGGCTTGAGCAGAATTCTCGGAGGACGATGCATTGGAATTCCTGTGTTCTGACAAAAGGTCTCCTTTTGTTACTCTCTATCTTGAGAGATATCTCAAGACGGGTGAGGTGCTATAGAATTTGGGGAAAACTGAAGCTTTTTCCTGTCAAAAATGAGAACACCTCTGCTTCTAAAAAAAAAAAAAAAATCCTTCCTTAAGCAGAGAAGAATTCAGCTTGAGAAAACCCCCAAAACTTGAAAGCTTAAGATGCTGATTAGATTTGCTGGAAGGGAATCAGACTCCCTTCATCCAGCCCCTCTAGAGACAAAGGAGCCTTCTTTTGCATGTCAATGCACTCCTAAATCCCTTTTTCTCTCACCTGAGCTGAATCCTGGAACTTCCAAGGATTCTGATTTTAAGTTCCACCCTCGGGCAGAAGAAATGGAGGAGACAAAGCTCCCCCAGACTGAGGAGAAAACCTGGCTATTCTGGGGACCTCACCCAACTCTTTGAGGGGTTCAAGGCCAATACTTGGAGGATTAAATAGAGAAAACTAGAGGAGCCAATTTTGAGCCCTCATGTTTCTCCCACTCTGCTGTTACAAACAGCTTGTTGCATCTTTAACTCTCTCTAACCTGAACTAAAACCTGAGACTCCCAGTTCTCTTCTTCTCAGGGCAACTTCTGCCTCCTGGGAAAGAGGCTCAGAGCAGAGGAGCCTCTTAAATGCAAATCCCTCCCAGACTGAGGCTGTGAACCCCAGAGGTTCTTGCTGTTGGTGTCATGGAAACTGTCCGAGGAGACCCCAGTCCCTGTTCTGAGTTTGAGCAGGAGGAGCACTGGAGGGACTGTCTTTCCAGCACCATAGTCAACACCTGGTGGCTGCTTGGTACAGGGGTTTAGCCGCCACCCCCCCCCCCCCAACATCCTGCCTTTTGGCAGGAATTTGGGGCTTGGTCGAGTTTCCCCTTGCTCCATCAGCTGGACACCTGGCAGCTGGTAAAATGGGTGGGGCTTCTCTTGCACTCTCGCTCTGGCACTCTGGTCTCTCCACCCCTCCCCCTTAGAGTGGGGATGGGGGGGTCAGGATCTTGAGATCTCTCCTCTGCCTAAGCCAGCTTGGTGATTTTATGGTGAGATTGAGGAGCCAATTCTCTCTCTCAGACCTCCAAAGGAAATTTTTTTTTTAAAAGCACAAACTTTTAGACAGACAGTTAAGAGATCTGGAGAAACTTAAGTGCATTCTTATCTGGATCTGCAACCCTAGCCTGCAGGGCCTCGCCTATCCCCCAGACCCTGCCCCACAATAGAGAGCAGTGGCTGTTTTAAATTGAAAAAGCCTCAAAATTAACCCTGGGGAGCCATTAACCCTGGGGTTCAGAGCATTTTTAAAAGCCAAAGGACATCAGTGGCTTAGTAGGAAACCTAATAGACATCACAGCCTCCTACCTGACCTGACTGTCTGGGTCCATCACACCCTTAATCTCCCCATCCTGCTCCCTGACTCCAAATTAGCTTTCCTGAAAATGAAAAGGTGGTTTATTCAGAGGTGATTTTCAATTCTAGGCTACTTAACACTTTTACTATAGAGAGAACTTTTTGCTCCTAGCATTTTCTCTCCCACTTTTCTTTGATTGGCGGCAATTGCCAATTTAATTGCCAGCAATTAACTCCTTAATTACCTTCAGCTGGGGAGCTCTGGGGCCGTGGGGGCATTCAGTGTTAGGTGGGCTATCAGCATTCATAAGGCAGCCCACAGATGGGAGCTGATGCATTTCCTGCTAAAGGCCCCATTCTCAAACGTCATCATCCCAACCTTGGAGGACACCCCACTTTCATTCTGCTCCTGACATTTGTTCTCTCTAGGCTTCAAGCTTCGGATTTTCAACTGCCCTTCAGCCGGGAGAACATGGGATGACTGATTGGTACAAACACCCCTTAGATGCCCTGCTGCCATTTTCAGATCTCACACCTCCCCTCCTGGCATGAACTCCAAAGGAACTAAGGACATCTCTATGACCCTTGCCAGCTTGAAGCAGTTATAGAAGAAGAGACCTTCGCCCTTTATCCCAAATGAATTTGGGGTGACTGCTTCAGAGGGGGGAATGATGAGGGGAGCCTGAAACTCTTTCAGGCTCTCTTTCGGACTTAGGGGAAAAGCTTGGGAAACTTTCTCAGAGAAGCTGAGAGACCCACCCCAAGGAATCAAGATAAAGTGTTTTCATTCTGTTATCTGGGTGGGACTGGTCGAGTCCAGGACCACTCTTATTTAGCCTGATCTGGAGATTCCAACTCTATTGAGTTGGAGATTAGTCCAGGAACACTCATTTAATGCCAAAATTCTTTATTCTGATTCCAGCTCAAACTGTTCCCATCCCCACCACCAACTGTCCATAAAACAAGCTTCCTCCAGTTCATTCCTTGCAGAGGACCTAACATGGCATGCCAAGGAACCTCTCTCCCCTGGGCATAGCTGGGACCCTCTGCCCACTGAAATGACATTCTCTTCTCTTTTCAGCGCTACTCCCTCTTTATCTCTCTCACCTATTTCCCTAACAGGACCCTATTCACCTCTCTCTGGGGATTTCTCTGCTAGATCTTTACTTCTCTGTCAGGAACTGCCACTAAGGAAGTCAGCCTGCAAAAGCTGACTTCTCAGTTCTAATAATACACTTCTTTTGCCAGTTTAACTTTTCGGGTTCGTAAATTCATTTATGAAGGACCTGTGCCGACCAGAAGATTCCCAGAATTCCTTGCCCTGCACCGAACCTCATCATGTGTGTATGTGTGTGTGAACAGGAAAGATATTACAGGCAGTTTCTAAGAATCAGATCTGTTCCAAAGAACAAGCTTTTCACCCTTCCCCCTCCATTCACTTTGAAATTTCTCAGATCAGTCTCCAAATCTGCCTCTTGATAATACAGACCATTTCCTGCTAGAGCTTCAGATGACAGGGCTAGTTTATTTTCATCCCCCTCTTAGAGTCCATGAAACTTCTTTTCAGTCCCCAAATCCTTTAAAACCTTCAAATTCTCTGTTCACGTTAGTGCAAACAGAATATTATTTTCTTAACTTTCTTCCCATTCTCTTCTCATCCCTAGTTGCTTAAATTCTCTCTTTCTCCTATATATATATATATATATATATATATATATATATATATATATATATTCTTCTAGTGGACACTGATTAAAGCCTATTTAAAAACTGCAAGTCACATTCTGATCCAACCCTTCTCTTACCAATCATATCCCAAATAATTTAGTATTTTAGTATTTTCTCTTTCTCTCTTGTTTACTTCTCTGATACCAGTCAGGAAAGGAGACAGACAGACAGACAGACAGACAGACACACACACACACACACACACACACAAGGGACTCCGTTTCTATTTCCTCTGTACCATCCTCTGAATCTTTATTGCTGTCCTGTCAGGAGTGTCTTTCCTTACACTTGCCTTTACAATTACTTAAAGCTGCAGTCAGAACAGTTTGCTCCCTCCCAGGTGAGCAAAATAACAGGAAAAGGTTTCTAACTTTTCACTGGATTTCTCCTAATCACCTCACTTTCAGCTTCTGACCTGGACTTGGCAGCTCAACACAGAGACCATCACAGTAGCCAGCCAACAGGGGCAACACACCATCTGCTCTCCTGGCTAATGTGAGACACTCTAAATTTTTTTTTTTTAGGTTAAACATTTTCAATTCTTCTAAACATATTTCATATTTGTCACACTGCACAGGAGAAACCAAATAAAAGGGGAAAAAACACAAGAAAGAAAAAAACAACAACTAACAACAACAAAGGTGAAAATGTGCTTTAATTCACTTCAGCCTCCATACTTCTCTCTCTCTGGCTCTCTCCATCCCAAGTCTATTGGAATTGTCTTGAATCACTCCATCATGGTTAATCATCACATAATCTTGTTCCTGAGATGCTCCAATGCTTTCATGAAGCAACACAAGCCAAACTAGTTTTTCAGGAGTTCTGAACTCACCTAGTCAGCGCCGCTGGGATTAGCCCGGCCATCCCTCCGCCCATGACCCACGTGGAGATTCCCCCTTCCCTGGGCGCAGGGCAAGCATGGAGCAGCCCTCTGTCTAAGGATGTGGGGGACCAGTCCTGGATTTGTCCCTAGGTAAGGGCTCTCTCTGGCCCCATTTCTTTGGTATGACTACTCCAATTGTGTGTATAAAAACTGTCTGAAAGAACAGTTTTTCTGTAACAGAAAGCAGAGCAGTCCAGGCCAGAATGGAAGTAAAAAAATTTTATGGGGGTTTCTTGGGGGAATTTACTCATAAAACCTAGTCGTTGGTGACGGGAGGGCCAGGTAGGACATTATACAGAAACAGAACATAAGGCATGGTACCAGGGATGGATCAGGGGAAGAGTATTCTTTGCTGTGTATATAAAAGAGAATTTGCATTAACTGTGGAGTCACAGGTTAGCTTTTCAAACTCTGGCTCCCACAGGGTACTTCCTTTTGTGTTATAGCTGGGATGAGTGAGGGGTGTTCTGGATATCTGCACCTGTCTAGGGTCAGAACTAATGGTGTGCCAGAAGCCACAGAGCCCACCAGGAAGGCTGGAGAAATGCTATGCAAGACCTGAGCTAAGAGTAAGTCTACTACTATCCTCAGAGACCAAGGTGATGTGGGGGAGAGTCTTAGGGACAAATGGTCACGTTTGTTTCTTCTATGTCTTTGAATAAAATATCTTTTTGTAAAAGTGAACTGATGTTAACTAGTGAAACAGAACTGGAGTGCTTGTCACTTGTACCTATTAGTGGAGGAATACAGCCAATGGGGACTCGAGCTGATGGTAGTAGTGATGAGACATTCACAAACCCCTCAGAAAATCCTAAAACCCTTGGGGGAGATGTGGCAGCCTGGCTCTCTTCATGCTTTAAGTAAAAGAAAACAGAGGGGGACACATATTACTGCTACTATATTGCCTAAAATCAATACATACATTTTTCAGCAAAATGTAAATACTTGGATTTGTGGATGCTTTTATTTGTTTGTTGGAATGTTTACTTTTAGGACAAAGCCTGCGAATTAGTTATATTTTATTTTTTCAGTTTACTAATTGTCATCTACAGGGCAGGCAAGCCAAGTTAGCAATGGCCCTTAAGACCAGAGGGACATGTCCCAGACAAGCCATACCATTATTTTGTGCTCTGGATCTCCTCAGACGACACGACAGAGACAACCCAGAACCTTGATCCCAAGAGCCCTGAAAAGATCAGTGTTGCCTCTCTCCCAGACACTTGTAAACATCATCTGTAGTCATCACTTAGAGGAGCTTTATACCCAGTTGAGATTTTTTCTTTTTCTTCCTACCTCCCTTCTTCTCTCCCTCCCTCCCTCCTTTCCTTCCTTCCTTCCTTCCTTCCTTCCTTCCTTCCTTCCTTCCTTCCTTCCTTCCTTCCTTCCTTCCTTCCTTCCTTCCTTCCTTCCTTCCTTCCTTCCTTCCTTCCTTCCTTCCTTCCTTCATCTTTCTCAAACTCCAATTGGTTCAAGCCCCTAACAGCTATGTCCCCCTCTTTCTAGTGGCCTAACGACTATCCCCACCAGTTCCAGTTAGCCACTTAACATTGGAAAGCTTTTATAAAGGAATAATTACTACAAAGATATAGGTAAATAAATAAAATTTTCCCCAACATTGCCAAGATGTGTTTTACCCTATAATGTGTCAGCCTATTGGAATGGTATTGGGAAAGATGAGACTTAAAAATTTCGCTCAGTTCCAATTTAGCAATGGTCCTACTAATTTCTTTTCCTGTTTTTTTTTTTCTGAGGCAATTGGGTTTAAGTGACTTGCCCAGGGTCACACAGCTAGGAAGTGTTAAGTGTCTGAGGGCAGTTTGAACTCAGGTCCTCCTGACTTCAGGACTGGTGCTCTATCTACAACGCCGTCTAGCTGCCCATGTCTGTCTTTTTATGAACATTTCAGAGTTTTCTCAGAAGAGATACTACAGTCATTTGCCATTTCCTTCTCCAGTTCTTTACAGATGGGAAAACTGAGGCAAACAGGGTTAAGTGAGTTGCCCTGAGTCACACAGCTAGGAAGTGTCTGAGGCTGGATTTGAACTCTTCCTCTTGGCTCTAGTACCAGTGTTTTATCCCCTGTGTTACCTAGCTGCCCTAATCTGCTGACAGATTGGTCTTTTGTGTAATAATCATAGGGTGGAGACATGTATGCTTCAGTTTAGTGACACAGGATGTCTGGCTGTTTCATGAGCAATATACTCCGTCTCTCAGCTCTGGGCATTTTCTCTGGCTGTCCCCCATACTTAGTATGCTCTCTTTCTCTTAATGACCTCCTTGATATCCTTTAAGTCCCAGCTAAAATTCCATGTTTTACTCTAAACTTTTAATTCTAGCACCTTTTCTATGTTAACCATTTCTGATTTATCTAGTAGATAGCTTGCTTTGTATATTTGTTTGCATCTTGTCTCTTCCCATTAAATTTTAAGCTCCTTGAGGGCAAGGATTCTTTTTCACCATGTTTTGAATCCTTGGAGTTTAGCATAGTGCCTGATGTTTAATAAATGTTGATTGATTGAATGATTGGTGAAAAGGAAAAATTGTTTTGGTTGAGATTAAGCTATTAGCCCTCTAGATTTGATGCAGAATTTATTTCTCTCCTCATTACCAGCCATCAGGAAAAAGTGGCTTTTATCCTCAATCTCTCTCCTCTGAAAAAAGTATTATACCCCCAGATCTTAAATCTCTGACATAGATATAATTCTAATAACATAGAAATTTCTTGAAAAAAAAGAACTCAGACATACATCCTCCTCCTTCCCACAAAAGTGGAAATCGGTCTCTTCAGGTTATTTTAGATTGTTCTAAATATCCAGTTATACTTTTGCTGCTTGTGTCCTGTTACTTGGTGTCCTCATGCTGAGATTAAATGGATTCTGTTCCACCGTTTTATTGGCCCTATTTAAAGTTAATTGATTTTGTCTTGGAACTGCCTTAGTCATGATTCTTTTTCTTTGAACTTAGTGCAGACATTCAGCTGGTCTGTAATGAGTTAAGTTGAGAAACTGGTTCTCCTGTTAATCACTGTTCTGTTCTTGCCTCAAGGAAATCTGCTGTCCCTGAGGAATGTGGGTGGACATCAAGGAGTCTGCCGAAGTTGTCCTTCGAGGATTTCTGCTTTGCTGTTTACAGAAGTCTCAGCAGGTGGATTCAAACAAACACACCTTTCTTGGTTAGGAACCAACCTCCAGCCAGCCATATTGTCTGCCGGGTCTCAGCTAGGAAACCAGTCACATAGTGCTCGAGATGTCCCGGACCCCATAAAAATGTCCTCAGCTACCCTATCCTGTACTCCCCCAAAAGCATAAAAGGAGAGCTGTCCTTGCTGGGGGGATTGGCAAATCATCGACCGTTTTATTAGAGCTTGCGCTGTTAATAAATTACTACACCGCTCAGAGAACATGTGCCTTATTCTAATTTATAGAGCTTCACTTGTGGCAGTATTATCTCCTCCCATGAGAAACACTAGCTCCTTGTTTTTCTGTTTGTATCTTCAGGGCTTAGTGCAATTTTGCATGTAGTAAACACTAAATTTCTTTTTCACTTATTTATTCATATATGAGAAGGGGAATAAGTAATATGGACCAGGCACAAAAACTGTACTCAATACTTGGCACATGATTCTGTTTGATGCTATCCTGGGATGTAGGTGCTATTATTATCTCCATTCTATAGTTGAAAAGACTAAAGCAGACAGAAGTTGACATACAGATTCATGTAGGGTCAGGTAGGGAGGGAGTGTCTGAGGCTAGATTTGAACACGGGACTTTAGACCAGTGCTCTGTTGCCCCACCTAGCTGCTTCCTGTCTATGGCTTATCACCCCTTGTCTATATACCCCCATCTGCCTCTCCCCTGCACTTTGAGGGACCTTCCATTTCAGTTCTCCAGAGACTATTGAAGATGGTCTGGTTGTTAGACAAAAATCAAGGGATCACGTGCTGCCTTCCTTTCTTCATCATTCAGGTGGATGGATGTGAGCTAGTGGTGAGATACTGGTGACAACTGCTTAGGGTGGTAGTCAGTGAGTACAGGCAATCATTAAGAGAGAGTACCCTAATTCAGAGGTGTAAAATATGTTGGTGACATTGCTGCCCCCCCAAACTTTCACTGGATCGGATTAAAAAACAAGGGGAATAGTTAACAAAATAAATAAAAACACAATAGGACATCGTGTTAATATGCTTTTCCCTAAGTTAACATGCTGCCAGCAGGGCATTATCTGATTTTAGTTGCCCTTGTTTTTATTTGACTTTGGTGCCCTAATATCATTACACTTGATTCACTAGAAATGTATTAAGAGTATTTGCATCTTCTAGTATGTTATCTATAGTAAGTGCTTAATATTTGTTGAACTGAATTTAATTAACTTAAGATACACTGATTGGAGTTCTTAATCACAAAACATTATTAATTTTATAACTTTTTAAGAATAATTAGAGAAAATGACCAAGTTAAGAAATGGAGTATCATGTTTAAGGAAAAGCAAGGAAGCCAATTTCACTGGATAGAAGACTGTTGGGGGGAGGTATAAGGTATAGGTGGTTTTTTTAGGGGGCAGGTTATGAAGGGTTTGAACCTCAGTATGGTGACTATGTGAGTGAAAAGGAGGACATTTATGATATCAACATTTCAGGTGCGATGGAAAGAGACCTGGACTGGGTATCAAAAGTCTGAGATTTGGTTCCATCACTTAGTAAAATTAAGGTCTCAATCTGCACCAAATCTAGGGGATAATAGCTTAATTTCAACCAGCTTAACTTCCCCTTGCCAGTGTAATATTATGACATAGTCTGTCAGTTCAGAAAGAACTCCTTTTCTCCTGTCAGATGCTTATGTGATGAACTTCTGTATATTTACATGATGTTTAGAGCTAGATGGCACAGTGGATAGATAGAGAGGCAAACCTGCAGAAAGGCAACTTGATGAGTTCAAATCTGGCCTGTGACTCTGGACAAGTCACTTCACTTGGTTTGCCAGTTTTGTTATTGACAAAATGAGCTGGAGAAGGAAAGGCGAGCTGTTCCAGTATCTTTGCTAAGAAACCCCCCAAAAAAGGAGTCCCAAAGAATCAGACCCCACTGAAATGACCAACACAATCACAATGGATTTAAGGTCTATCTCAGTAATGACATTGTGTTTATTCATTCCCCAAAGGGAATTGTTTGGCAAGAGGGAAACATGGGTCTTTGGGTTCTCAGGCAGCGTGCAAATTCTGGGATCCCAAACAAGTCGGACTGCCGGCCAATTCCCATCAAATAAATAGGAGTCATTTTTGGAGGAACAAGTTTGTGGGTGGGGCCGGTTCCTTTGTCTGGGAGGAACTTCCCCTCTAATCCCAGTCTTCTAAAGATTATATTCCTATTAGCCAGGTGGAGTGGAGAGGCTGCCTCTAAGGAGCAGGCTGGAGAAGCCGAGAGGGCAGCAGTCGGAGGGCTGTACTTGAAGTCAGGAGAACATCTTCAAGACCAGATCCGGCCTCAACACCACATAGCTAGGACTCTGGGCAGGTCATTTAACCCAGTTTTGCCATCTGCAAAATGAGCTGGGGAAGGAAACGGCAAACCTCTTTAGGGTCTCTGTTCAGAAAACCTCAAGTGGGGTCAGAGTCAGACAGCTGGGAGAGGACTAAACGAGAACTAAACTCACCTCAAATCCCAGTAACTAGCTGTTTTACCCAAAAATGCATCTGGGAAGGAACACAGACCAGCAGCCTTAATCTACACTCTATTCTACCCTGTCCTCCCCACTTCCCCTGGTCTTCCCTTTCTCTTTTCTTATTGTGGAAGCCTGAATGCAAACTAATACCTGTAGCAGGGACAAAAAAGAATGATTAAAACCACAAATTTGATTCTGAGACAAAAAACTTCTGTGTGGATGTGATTGTTTTCAAGGCTTCAGTTTTTCTCAGCTGTAAATGAATTGAAATATATTGAAACTCAATGATTCAATGTTAATGGATAAATGACTTCCAACATTAAATCTATGGTCCTATGATCGTATGAACTAGAATAAAGCCCAGTTGTTACATGAACTTTTTTTTTTTTTTGCTGAGGCAATTGGGGTTAAGTGACTTGCCCAGGGTCACACAGCTTGGAAGTGTTAAGTGTCTGACACCAGACTTGAACTGAGGTCCTCCTGACTTCAGAGCTGGTGTTCTATCCATTGCACTACCTAGCTGCCCCATGAAATAGGGGGTCTTTTATCTGAGGGTTAGAAGGAACTCTAGAAAACTAATGGATTTGACCATAGTATTTCACAGAAAATATCAACTCGTGTGTCAACTCTGAAAAGTGTTTATTGTATTTTTTGAAGATGGTCAATGTAGGTATTTGTTTTGCTTAACTACACATATTTATTATGAAGGTTTTGCTTTTAGTTATTTTCCAGTAAGAGGGGTGGAAAGAGAAAAACATCAAATTTTTTTAACTGAAAAAAAAAATCAAGAGAAAAAAAAGCTGTCTTCACTGATTGTCCTTACTTTCTCTAATCTCCCTTCTCACTTTTGCAATCTGGGTTTCTGATTTCATCACTCATGCTACTGAACCTTACTCTCCAAAGTCACCAAATTGCCAAATTGAGAGACCTTTTCTCAGTCCTGACCCTTTTCTTTTTTTTTTTTTAAACTTCTCTGCAACATTTGACACTTCCCGAATCCTGCCACCTTTGCAGTAGAAGCATGGTGGAACAAATCAAACCTTACACATTGACTAGCTGTATGACTGTGCACAAGTCACTTAACACTTGATTGCCTCTATAACCCCAACTGTAAACTAGTTACAACAGCACCGACTTCCAGAGTTGTGAAAATCAAAGGGAACTTCACACAGGTGCTTTATGAATGTCACATTCTCCTTCGGTCCACTAGTGACATTTACATTTCTCTTCTGACCTGTCTGGCTGCTCCAGTGTTCCCCACTATGCATTTCTTCATAGAATTTCTCTCCCACATGTACTGTACTCTCAACATACATTACCTCACCCCCTCTTTTACCTATCTCTAGTAGAATGCTAGAGAAGGTATATAAATCCAGTTACACTTAGGTCATAGATCTCATCCCACAGTCTTACTGATAACTGAGAGGCCCATTTGTCTCCTTAACTTAGGTTCATCCTGTCATTGCCATATTATTCTGGACAACCGAGATCAGGGACTTTTATAGCTCCTTATGAGATAAAGTGGGGGGCCTCAACAGCAGTTCTCCTATACTGTAGTTTCTCTTCGGTAGCTAGCTTGGTGGATACACACAGGGAACTTTCTCCTTCCCTGACCCACCTCAGGATTTCAAGCTGTAGGACACAGGAAGGAGGTTGTATTGGGTTAGCAGAAATGAGGGGATGGAGAGACTTGACAGACTATGATGAGAGGGGGATTTCAGCGCTCAAGCTCTGTGGAGGTAAGTAATGGTGAGAACTAAGGGTTAAAGGTTGTTTGGCTAAGGCAGCTAAAAGGTGTTGAGGAGACTAATGAACTAGGAGGTCCAGGATACATCAACATGAATAGTGAAGTCTTCAAGTATGAGGGTAGAAGTTCGATGAAGAGAACCAAATGCTGTCTCTTAGCTATTAGAAGATCTTCGGGGGAAGGCAGTGCTTTAAGTCTGTATTTGTATCTCCAGGGCTTAGTACAGTCTCTGACACATAGTAAATGTCATATCAATCTCAGAAATTTTGGATAACTGATGGGAGAATAATGAGTTTTATATTCGAATGTCAACAGTGCAATGAATGACATATAAGATACCCCATATTAATATATTTATTGCAATCCCAAACCCAAAGAAGGGCAAACAAACAAACCTCTGTTCTATTTCCAAATACTGAAATGTTTCTTCTGTTGCAGTGTGATATACCTCAGGTTAATTACTCAAAAGAGACTGTGTTCAACTCAGTAAGTTTCTATACAATCCATTTATTTGAAATGCCAACTATATGTAGGATAAAGTCAGTGTTACATGCTTTTCAGTAACAGTAGAAAAATAGAACCAGTGAAAACCTTTGTACAACTGTAATGGTACTCAAAAGAGAAATGTATTGTTTTACAATGCATCACACAGACTGGAATTCAAGTTTGAAGGTACCTAAATAAAAATACTATATATATATATATATGTATATTTTTAAAAAACACTATGTACAATTGAAGCGTAAACAAGTTTTACAAAGTACTGGTTATGCAGGTTGTAGAAAACACTTGCATAGGACATGAAATCGGTTTAAGAAAATTTTCTGAGCCTTTAACATTGAAGGCACTTGACTTTATACCAGTAACAGCACAACACCAAGAAATGCAGTATTGTAGAATATCCCACCTCTCAGAAACACAGGTGGGTTACTATATGCCAACTGTAGATTTACCTTCTTGATCTTTCAGGTACCCCACATCCATGGGCAGGTTTTCCCACCACCTGCACATTTTGAAACAGATACACGGTCATGAACAGCCACACAAATGATGTTTCCACATCATGTCTAATCTCTTAAAAAGAACCACATAAAGACAAGCAATTACTTTCAAGAATTTTCAAGACAAATAGAATACTTAATAAGTATCCTTTCTATTACAAGGGCCACAGCATCATACTATTCAGATTATGGAATAAATGACAGGATTTTTTTGGGAGGAGGAAGGGGTTGAGGGGAACAAAGGGAAAAATCAATTAAGGGCTTGCCAATACAAAAATTATTAAATAACTAGTGTTATCTATGGGACAAAAATGATAGTTACAACTTCAGAAAAAATTATTCTTAGGGCATTAACAAAATAAGAAAAATACTTTTAAGCAGTGTGTACTCTAACCACCTTCATATGTATTTGTGATGCGGTTTTAAAATAATTAGTAAATCATGAAGAAGGGAAATTAGCACCCATCACGCTACTTTGATTTAAAAAAACAAACAAACAAAAAAACAAGCCTTTCTCCTTTTGAATCCAATATTAGATTGAAACTTTAGAATTCCTAAGCCATCTCATAAGTGCTTCAGGAAACACAGATTTCTCTCTTCTTGCTTCCCCAAATGGGTAAACTTAAATTTCTTCTGTAATTAAACAAAGTTTAATAAAGAATAGTTATTGAGTAAACTGAATTCTGTGTCTTTGGAGATTGAGGTATTAAGAGATTTATTAATCTAAGTTTTGGAGATGGATACTGTCTCCCCCTCCTCCCCATTACAATGTTTCCAGTTTATACAAATACTGTGCCCACTCAAACTTTAGTGTAAAACCTCTCCAATAAGACAAAAAGAAAATCCCATAAAAGAGCACTATGAAAATAAAAAGTGAACAAAAACTCAAGGAAACTCATACTACAAGAATTACAAGAGTTTGGCAAAGTTTCACACATAATTTCTACAAAATGACTTAATTACAAAGAGCTCCTAGCAAAGCCCTTAATGTGTAAGTGATAAATGAAGTGTTGCAAGAGTTTAGACCCAAGATTTACTTAGGGAGAGCTTATGGGCATAGTGTGAAGACTACATTATGCCAAAGGTCTAAAAATATTAAGTTCCACAGACAATTTTTATGCCACCATACATTGCCATTTCCCCCCTAATGATTGTTTAATAAAATTACAAAATTAAACTAAGAAGGAAACAAATACTAACAGCACTTTCAGGAAGGTAGTATTTTTTTCTTCCAGATTGAGAGAAACTCTAGTTGTTTACCCATTCTTTAACATGCTATGAATATTGAAAATGGAGATTGTCTGATCGGCCGATTGTCTTATGAAGATCTGTATTTTTGTTATTTGGTTATTTCAAAATGCTTTTGTATCCTATAAAAATACCACTGTTTGTGGCCCTTAAATATACACTGTTTTCCAAAAGCAATCTTTTGCAGTAATCTCATTTATCTTATCACAGCATACAAAGATTTAATAGTTGTGTTCAAAAGCCATTGGCACACAGCTATTCAATTTACTCTACAAATTACATACCATAAAATACAGCAAGATAACTGATAATTAATCTAATAAGACATGCATCACAGACATAGTATCCTTCTGCATGTTATATCACTCTATAGTACCATACACTAAAGCGGTTTTTCCCCATATGAATATTTTAGTCAGTTATTCAAACTAATTCTTAGCTGAAAATGTAGATTTTTTTTTTTTAAAGTAAATCAAATATTGAGCAGTGGTCATTTCAAAATAACTTGGGTGATGTGAAAAGAAATTTGTATTAAAAGAGAATATGCAGGTTTCTGTATTAGCCAAAATAATGCATAATCTGAATGGAGACAAGGAAGATTTAAAAAAAAGAAACAACAACAACAAAAAAAACCCATCAGGGAAATGGAACTCTCATTTGCATTACTTGATCTGGTCTGGTCTGATTCAGAGCAGCTACTAATAATTATATCCAACTGATTAATGTCAATATATATGAATACACACTAGAGAATAGACTGGAATCACTAACTCCTGTTTTTTGATTAAAGCCAGACTTGTTGTTAGACCTCTAAAGATTATATCATCTACTATATGGTTTAGACCCTTAAGTAAGACAATTAACTGTTATAATTATGTAAAAAAAAAAAAAAAAAGCCTGTAAGGCAATGAGTAGGTCTACCTTATAAGTGGGTTAGTGTTTACCCTTGGACCTCTCAAATGAAATATATAACATGACTGAAATCAAAACTTAATAGGAGCAGTCAACTAGACAGCAAAACAACTTGGCAGCGTTTTAACTTGGGTATAGTATAAGCACATGTTCCTGTCTTTGTGACTATCTAATGTTAGCATTAAAAAATGTCAAGAGATATTCCTGAGTGTACATCCACAGGGTATAGTAGGAAAAAATCTGCAGGAAGAACTACAGTTAATCAGGAAAAATCAGAGCTGTTGTCACCCAATAAAAATGTATGTACTTAAAAGTGCATGTAAGTCATTTACATGGTAGCTTGTAAAGGCCTCCTAGCCCTGCATAGTTTAAGAGTGAGTGTGAATGAGTGGATTCATATTTGTAACATATTATATATGATGGAATATTCAGGAAGCCTCTTTTATTTATCCAAATATTACTGCTGGATATGTGTTTTTGTGAAATACAAAACTGACACAAATAATGTTGAAGAATTGATTAAAAAAAAACAACAAACCTAAAATACCAGTTTATTTACATGAAAGGTTAGGGGGAAAAAACAGTCCTTAGCTCATGTACTGCTCTTCCTAGGGAGAGGATCTTAAAATATCCTATGTGCTGCAATAGTTTGGTAAATGTCCAAACCAGCATCCCCAGAGGAGTTCAAGTAGGACATGTAGTGTGTGATTTTTTTCTTTTTCTTTTTTTTTTTTTTGGTGATTTAAAGCATTATGCATCACACAATTTCCTTCACATGACATCAAAATTCATTAGACATACATTAAAAACATTTAAAAGTACACATATGCTTATAAACATCAAATGACATCCTTAAGACTGAAGCCCTTTTATTTGTTCCCCATTAGGCAGCAAGACCACTGAAGGCAATAAGCAGTCATCTCACCCCTCTCAGCTGAAGAATTTGCTCTCAGAATCAGAAATCTCATTAGCAGCGTCTCATGTTAATCTGACAATTTCAATGTTTCAAAATTGGAAGGACTCTGATTTGATTAAGACCCTATTTAGTGAAATTCTCACCTGTTACTTTAATTTACATTGATTCAAACTTCACACGTAAATAAATTAATAGTTTTAGATTGGGCAAGAAAAAGCTATTTTCTTCAGCATTCTTCACTAAACCAGAAAACTTCAGGACCCTGGGTGGACACTAGCTAGAGATACTATCTCCCACAACTTATTTAAAAAAGGATGACAACAGATTCTTTTAGCAGAGACTGACCAGGCAGATTTCTGAACTAAAACTACTACTAAAAAGAGAGGAGCATTTTGATGTGCTGTTCTTTGGAATTCCTATAATTAAAAAATAAACACATTATAACTATTTCATAAGAAAATACATTTCAGTGTGCAACCCATTGCACATGGAAATTGGTAGGTGAAAGGTAAAATGCAAAAGAAATATGAAAATACAGTCCTTTAAATGTGGCAATAAAATTTAACACATGGTGATACAAAATTAACATGAGTAAAATAAATGTACAGGTGCAAAAAATTCTTATCAATTTGTTTTTAAAAAAGTGCCAGCTTGGTTTCTCTTAAAAGGCTTCCTCAACACAACTGCTCAAAACACAAAATAAAACCAGATGCAGCATTTATAAAAACAAACAAACCCTCATAGCATGCTATGTCTAATCAAGATTGTATATACAAAATCTTGAGCAAAATAAAGTGAAACTGAGTTATCTGCTGGCTTTAAGAAACTTGTCTGAAAGTTGTCTGGTTGTGTCATAAAATGGGATGTTTCACATCTCAGGCACAGACCATTTGGAGGTTACTTTTAGAGAGCAGACTTTTTGTATAAAAAGTCTGGTTTGCTTGGAGACCTCCTTCCTCTGCTTACTGAATCTTCCCTTTCCAACTCTGTATTTCTCTGGGCTCCATGTTCCAAGGACTCACTGTCTGCCAGTCTCCTCCTGGACCTTTCTTCTGGAGTTTCAGAGCTACATGCAGAGAGTGAAGTTCTATTAGAAGTAAGCCCATATGTCAAATCAGTTTCCATTTTTGTTCGTCCCCTGACATGAGCTGGACCATTACTAGGATTTTCCTGGACAGCTAATGCCAAATCCAACCGTTGGGGTGGTTGCTCTACAACATCAAGATGTACTGGCTCATTCTTTTGTCTCTGTTGATGCCCATCTTGAGAAAGCATATATTCTCTCCTAGTTTCTTCTTGCTTTTTAGGGGAGATCTGGTTAGGTAGGTATGCTGACTTTAAGCCACTTGGTGATGCCTTACTGTGGCTATATAAATCTGGACCAAAATATACACCTTGAGGAGGTGAAGGGGTGTGCCTGGTAGGAGCTGGAGTAGAAGGTCTGCAAGCAGCATTTGAGAAATCATAGAAATCGGGGTATTCTTGCTGATTGTCTCTAATATCCGTTTTCTGTTCTAGTGTGTGTTTCTTTCGAGAAGTGTTCATGTGCCTCTGCTGGATACATGCTATGTGCTGGGGAGGTCCCGGTCCTACCTCGGGCACTGGCTGGCTAAGTTCGGTGTCAGCAGCCAGTTCAGGCAGCCTCCTGTCCTTGAGGGAGAGCGTCGACACACCCATGGCGATATCTGGCATCAGCTCATTGAGCATCGGCTGAGTGCACTGTAGGAAAGAGCAAGAAAAAGCCCAAAGAAATGATCCTGTTAGAACTAATCTTAGTGATGACAGACACTTCATTTAAGCTATCTGTATTTCAATTTCTTTTTCTGTAAAATGGGAAACTTGGCTTAGATGACCTCTAGGGGTTTTTTTCCCCCCCAATTCTAAGATCCAACAATTTTATGTTCTACTATTTAAATTTATTCAATTTTATGACATTGATGGAAAAATGGGATTCAAATTAACTTGTGAAATTTGATTATGATTCTATGTTCTAGAAAGAATGACTAACATAGTAGAATTCTTTTATAGGTTTAGAACTGGGAGGAAGACTGATACACACATTACAAGCTAATCATATTGTATCTTATGTTTTTCTGTGTGTAGTTTTCTTTTATGGGGCAGAGAATCATGTTTTTAGCCACTAAGTGTTCTAATTAAATTCATAAGCCTAATAATGAGCCACATTGTGATGTGGTACTCTGTCAAATATATTTATAACCACCTCTTTGAATAAAGTTTACTGATAATGTGGCAGGAAGAGGCAATACTTAGAAAAGTTTTCCAAGATTTTCTTATCATCTGACCTAAAGTAAAACCAATTAGACTATTACATTACAAAATTTAAAAAGGTCTCATTTCTTTCAAAACATATCTGACATTTCAATTACTTTAAATTTTCAAAGCAAATAGATCATGCTGATGAAAAAGCATGCCTGAGGATTTAGATGGGTTAGAAGGAATAGTTAAGAGAAAGTAAGATCTTTTGGATAAAGAATCAAAGACATATATAGCATCATTTAAAATTAATCTTAAATCATATCCTTCTGAAGTATAAGTAGAGAAGAGATTAAATTGTGCTTAAAGACCTTAAGGAAATAAAATTTTTAAAGTGCAAATGAACAGATTATTAAAAAACAAAACAAAACAAAAAAAAACATTTCCTAATGTTCATTTTTTGCTCCTTCTAGGTTAAACTGTAAAACTTACTTTTCTTTAAATAAATGCATCTTATTTTCCTCTCTTATTTTTCCTTTTCTTCCTTCTTTATTCATTTCCTTTCTCCTCTTTTTTCCTCTCCCCCAACCCCCAAGGCCTTCTGAGCACAGTATTAGCCTACTAAGTGCCTCAAAAGGACTTTTAGCATTCTTTACATCTATCTACCCTTCAAGACGTTACTTAACATGACTCACCACTTGCTTCTCAGCTGTCATCACTGTTGCGGATGCAGCGACTGTTTGTCTCCCTGATCCTGTATTGTTAGTGCAGTCAGGTGGTTCCGCTTTGACACCAGGTAAATAGACTGGAGGAGGAACAGCTTTGGGAGCTGTTCTTGTATGAAATAGCGAATGGTTGCAAGGATAGGAAAAAGAACGTGAAGGATGTTGACTGGGGGCTCTTTGCTTCCAACCAACTTTGAACTGGCTATGAAGTGGAGTAGCTGGAGGATGGTAGGGGGGTGGTGGAGGAGGCAAGGGTGGATGAAAGGCCACGAAAGTGTCTAGATCTGTAAACATGGTTTCTGCAGTGGGAGTACTGTTAACTCGACATCGCCCAGACTGTTTCACAGTCAATAGTGGACTTTCATCCCCAAAACGTTCATCAGGAAAAAACTTGTGAGGATTCTACAAAAGAAAAAAAAAAAAAAAAAAGCTAAAAAATTTCTGGTAATTACTAGACTTCTGAAATAGCTTTATACATCAAATTATAAAAATAAACAACTTAAGAACATTTATTAGGCACTCACAGAAACACAAACCAGAAAGTACAAAACAACCATAAAACAAGCAAAACAAAACAAAAAGATTTTCTAGGTCAAAACCCTAAGAAAAAAGTATCAAAAGGAGGTATATAAAGGGACATTGTGTGACGAGAGACTCAACTCCTCCCCTTCCCCCAAGGTCAATTACACTGAATATTTTGGTAAGCAAGCCAGCTGTTTTGTTGTTGTTGCAAGATCATAAAAGAATGCTGAATCATCACTCAAAAACAAGCAGTTCACATTCCAATATAATTTTTGCAAAGATAACAAAACTAAGATAGTACAAAGTTACAATAAAGAAAAGCATAAAATGAAGAATGTTCCTAAGACATATAATACTTCAGACTGACATAGGAAAAGCACAGATATGGTATTTGCTACAAAGTTCTTATTGGTTTGGACTAATATTTTGATAAAGTATGGGAATGCTGCTCTTCCAAACTTATTTTCAAAATTTCCAGTGTACAACTTTTGTTAAAGTTTCCCAGACAAATATTAACAGACTATGTCATTAAATGAACAGGAAACCATAGAGCACATTTAAGATGAAGCACAGATCCTCCAAAGAAATAAGGAAAAAATTCTATGAAAAGCTCTGAAGAATAAAACTCTTTAGACAGAATGAGAAATAAGTACAATGGAAAGGGAGAAGGTGAGCAGACTAATAATATTTATGCACAGGGAAATCACTGACCAACTTAGGTACTGAAAAAGCCTGGAGTTGGCAAGAGTGATTTCAAATATGACTCAGATATTACTTTATCATCTTTGCATAGTCATATAACCTCAATTGTAAAATGGTGAAAATATTAAGGTCTTCCTATCAGAGTTGTTATGAGGACCAAATGAGATAATATTTGAGAAGTGTTTATCATAGTGTCTGGCACAAATATAAACAGAAGACAGAAGCAAAAGTGAATGTAAAAGTGTAACACTGAGAAAATTTAGAATAGGGTTAAGAATGCTGAAATTCAGAATGAATTGTAGGAAGGGGAAAAAATATTAAAAGATGATACTGGGGAAAGGATCAGAGAAAGAACTACTTAGCATTTAACTTCTTTTATTTTTCTCTACCAAGGAGGTTGAGCTTTATATCGGAAAATGATAAAACGAAAGTAGTTTACCACGTCCAGTGTTTTGAAAGCCAGTAATTATGCCAGTAATTATGTCTGTATGTCAGAGACTTCTGAAAGAATTGTGGAGGAAGGACCACAGGATTGAAAAACAGATGTCCCAACATTTTTTTTAAAAAAAGAAGAGTATGTACTCTGTAAACTACAGACTTTAATTCTCAGCAAAGCTAAAAGTACAGTTAGTGAATATCAAAAAAAGGCAATAGTAACCAAAAAGAGCTTCATTAAGATTAGATCAAGTTAGACTAACCTGATTTTCTTTTTTGACAATGTTACTAGACTGGAAATGTTAAAGATATAGTTAGCCAATATTTTAGGAAAGCATTAAACAAAGTCTCAGAGGGAGATGTGGGGCTAAAATAATATAGTTAGATGGAGTCAGAACTGGATAGTTATTAATGAAATGAAGTCACTAGTAGGATATTTCTGAAATCTGTGCACAACCCTATATTGTTTAATAATTTTACTACTGACACACATAAAGAAATAGATGGCATTCTTTCAAGTTTGCTTAATAATACAAAATTATAAAGAAGCTAATATACGCCCAGAGAAAGAACTCTGGGAGATGACTAAAAACCATTACATTGAATTCCCAATCCCTATATTTATGCCCACCTGCATTTTTGATTTCCTTCACAAGCTAATTGTACAATATTTCAGAGTCTGATTCTTTTTGTACAGCAAAATAACAGTTTGGTCGTATATGCTTATTGTGTATCTAATTTATATTTTAATGTATTTAACATGTACTGGTCACCCTGCCATCTAGGGGAGGGGGTGGGGGGTAAGAGGTGAAAAATTGGAACAAGAGGTTTGGCAATTGTTAATGCTGTAAAGTTACCCATGCATATAACCTGTAAATAAAAGGCTATTAAATTTAAAAAAAAAAAAAAAAAAGAAAGAAAGAAAGAAGCTAATATATTGGATAACAGATTCAGGATCCAAAATGATCTTGAAAGGTTTAGGATCCTATGTTCCAAGGTTATTGTAAGGATAGAGTGAGGTAATATTTGAAAGCTATATAAATACTAATTATTATTTTAAGCCTTTTCAGCTTGATAGAACCTTTTGAAGCTTAAAATTCAATAGCATTGTCCTTGAGTATTTCAGTACATCTCCAAAGTAAAATAAGGCCAGAAATGAGGATGCAGTGGAGGTTACTGATTATTGAAGAATTGCTGTCTTTTAGGCAAATTAATAACTTTGCTGCAGTTAGCTATGATATCTTTATTTCACCACATGACAGAAAAAACAAATAAAAAAATTATGGTTTTCTAGGAAGGCTCCTGAAACTTATACAATAATTATCAGTTTCCAATTTTAAAAAATAACTAAAATGTTGCTTTTTACCTGTAAAAGCTCTGCAGCAGCATCTGCAAGACCAAACTCTCGCAATACTCTAATCTGAATTTCATAACTGACAGTAGCGCCTTCTCCACAGTTTAGAGCATATGCTCTCTGCACTTGTTCAGTGTGACGTAATTCCTGCAGACGTTTGACCATCTCTTTCATAACAAGGAGCCGAGGAACTGAAAACAGAAGAAAATTGGCATAACAGTCATACATATTTTACATGAATTCTCCATTCAAAAAACAGTAAATCTGACTACACTTTGTCACTTACAGTTGGCAAAAAAATAAAACAAGTCTTTTTTTTTTTTTTTTTTTAATGTGGATTTACTTCTTGAGCAATTTAATATATATATATATATATTTTGGGAAAACTAAAATGGCTCCTTAATTGTGGTATTACTTTTCCAATCAAAACATTATAGCTAGATTCTCATTAGTGTGGATAATGAATCTTGGGAAGTGGTCACATTATTCAAATTTGCTCCATATACTTCCATTGATCTACAACCATTACAATACTTTACATAATTGTAACTTTGAATAATGTGAATTCAAATACATGAGACTACTTCAGAGGATTCAGTATTCATATGAATCAGCTAGATTTTTTTTTTTTGGGGGGGAGGCCCCAACTTCTATTTCTATGTTTTTATTAAAATGTGAAATACATGAACAATTAATTCCTGGGTCCAGTTCTACATCTATGATTCTATGAGTTATGATTTTATAACTCATGCCAGACAATTACCATGACTATAGTTTTCCTATAAAGAACATAAAATTTTAAAAACAGATTTGTTTCTGAATCAAGTCTTAAAATAGGTATACTTACAGCTGTATACTTAGGTATACTTATATTCATTCTAAAAATGAATACCAAATATCATTTGATTCCCCAAAGAATGTAAGCTCTTTGAGGGTAGGGACAGTTTTGGTTTTGCCTTGTGTTTTCATAGAAAACAACAGTATCTGACACAAAACAGGCATATAATAAATGTTTAAGCATCCAAACTTCCATAAATATTTATGGAAGCCAGCAACAATACAAAGGAAATTTGTATAGCTTAAGAAACATAAATGAGATCAAAACTAGTTTGGATAAACTTATAAATGAAAGCCATAAATCACTATTGAGAAAACCTAAAATAGAACTAATCTTAAAAGAGTGATTCCAGGGAATAAAACTATATGCTGTCACAGCTAGTTGAACGGAACATCTATCAATGTATGGAGATTTTATATGCCTAGGAATATATTCTTTTGGTTGACATTCTGGATATATTAATACAACTATAGTTAACTTTTGTTAACAGAAGTTATGTGCCAAAGATAAAAGCAATCTGAGCCTTCTCCATGATAGGTAAAACAAATGACAAACCTCAAACCAAAGACCTTCAGCATCCTGATTCCTAAACTCCCTCAGTATTCCTCTCTCACCTCATACCCTCCTAGCAACGAGGCTATGTAGTAGCAGATCCAAGGATCTGACACAAGCCTACATCAACACCTATCCGTGCACTCCATTCTTCCCTTCCTTTTTCTAAGGCCAGCCTTGAATTTTAAAAGTGGGCAATTTCACTAAGGTAAACAAAATTCATGCTAAAATTAAAATTGATTAAAGGACAGAACAGAAATAAACAAATAAATAAATAATTTAGTTACATATAAACAGTGACATGTAAAAGCTTTACCTGGAATTTCATTGGCTACAACTGAAGGAGGACTGGACTGGTTACTGCTTATTTGCTGGTGACTGATCATATGACAACACTGTGGTACTGCATTGTTTACCATATAAAGTGTGTCAGGAACATTGGACATTCTAACCATCCGTAATCGAACAAGATCTGTCTGTTCCACCATCATTTCATCTAGCACTGACTGAAATAAATCATTCAAAATGAATCAGAATTAACTAAAACATTATCATCACTTAAAAATCATATTTTCTGGCAGGCAATTACTCCAGTTATATAAAAAAAAGAAAAAAATATTTTTTAGTTTATAAAGTTTAACAACTTTACTAAAAGGTGAAACTACCCCCAATTTCTTTCATTTTAAAATAAACCTTTTGTATTGGCTTAGAGAATAAAATTTTAATTCTATTTTTTTCTTCAAAGATGAGCTGTAACTTGAGAATTTGAATACCGATTGATGAAGGAATAAAAATAAAATTAACAAATAGGATGTATAATAAAAATAGGATCAATCATGCAATGGTAGTTTTACAGAGCTGGAAAAGGCCTTAAAGCAGTGGTCAGAGTTCAAATGATGGAGTTAAGAGATATCTTATATTTCTCCTTTAGCTCTTTCACAATGACATAGAAGAAAGCTCTGCAAGCAGCCAAAGAGAAAGCATTCAAATACCATGGAGTCATAGTCAGGATCATTTAACATTTAGCAGCTAAACTGTAAAGAAATGGAAGGCTTGGAATATGATATTCTGGAAGGCAAAGGATCTCTTATTATAACCAAGAATAATCTACCTAGTGAAATTGAGGGGAAAAGTAGAAATTTAATGAAATAGAAGATTTTCAAGCATTTCTGATGGAAAGACCAGAGCTAAACAGAAAATCTGACATTCAAATACAAGACAAACACAAAAGATATACATGGAGTTAAAATAAAGGGTTAGAACAAAAACTACTATACTTGAGCTTAAGTAAAAAAGGCAGAGGTAGCAATTGTAATCTCCAAGTGAAAATGGCATATAGCATCCAAATTCTTGAAGGAAAAGTTAAATAAGTTAAAGGAAAAGAAATTGAAACGATAATATCAAGGGATTTCAATTTGCCCCTTTTAGACACAAAGCTAACTATAAAATAAACAAGAAAGAAGTTAAGGAAATGAGTAGAATTAAAAAAGTTAGATATCACAGACATTTGAAGAAAACTGAGTGGGAATAGAAAGGAATATATCTTTGGCTGTATATGTCACTTTAAGGAAAATTGATCTCATATTAGGACATAAAAATCTCAAAGAAATGAAGTAAAACAGATACATTATTAAATGCATCATTCTCTGTTATGCAATAAAAATTACACTCAACAAAAAATCTTACCAGAGATGTTATTCTATGTTTTCTAATCATTATAATATTTCATTTTTATTTTTTATTATATATTGCCCATAAGTTATTTGGCCAGTGTCACAAACGGAATAAATGGCAAGGTTGGGATTCAAATATATGTCCTTTAATTCTAAATCCACTGTGCAACACTATCTCCATACCTAACATAGGAATCAGGAGTAGGAAATATACGTAAAATTACTATAAAGAAAATAATATTTTTTTGTGTCACCTTTCAGATTTTAATGAAACCTAGCAAAATACAAAATTAAAGTTTATATTAAAACTAACAAAATTAGACTGAACAAAGTTCAGTCCTATGGGGCAGGTCCAATGAATAGAGCACTGGCCTTGAAGTCAGGAGGACCTGAATTCAAATCCTTCCACAGACACTTACTAGGTATATGATTCTTTCACTTAACCCCGATGGCCTACAACTCTCCCCCCTTCCCAAACTATAACATTAATACTATTTTTTATTCTAGTCAATAAGATAATAGATTTTTTCATTTAATAAAATCTTTTATTTTTCAAAATACATGCAAATAGTTTTCAACATTCACCCTTGCTAAACCTTGTGCTCCATATTTTTCTTCCTCCCTCCCTTTCCCCACTCCCTCCCCTACTCAGCAAGTAATCCAATATAGATTAAACATGTGCAGTTCTTCTAAACATATTTCCATATTTATCATGCTGCACAAGAAAAGTCAGGTCAAAAAGGAAAAAAAAAAATCAAGCAAGCAAACAACAACAACAAAAAAAGGTGAAAATACTACATTGTGATCCACATTCAGTTCCATAGTTCTCTCTCTGGGTGCAAATGTAAAATGCTTTCCAATATTTTCGTACTACCTATAATTTGTCAAATGGAAATTCTCTTGTCTTTTTTGATAATATAATGCTAATTAAGAACTCTGATGAGTACTGAGAATGAATTTTTTATAAAAACACAGAAAATGCACTCCCAAATATAATATATTATACTTCTATTCATTAGAGTATCTCATTTTATTTTTTATTATATTTTATCTATAACAACTACTAAATTAACTAAACTGAAATTCTTTCCTATTATGAGTACTTATTTGGGGAATAAAGAATTACCAGTTGCTTGCTTTTCAAGGAAAACTTCACAGAAAAGTATTAGCAATATATTTCTAAATTTAACAAAGAAGAACATACTGAATAGGGAACCTGTTTAGAGTTAGGAAGACCTAGGTTCAAGTACCATCTCTGATCCATAGTGACTATGTGATTCTCAGGAAGCCACTTAGCTTCTTTGAACCTTAGGCAACTCTTTTTTTCTTTTTAATTTAAATTAAAACTTTTTATTTTCAAAACATATGCAAGGATAATTTTTAATATTCATCCTTGCAATATCTTGTATTCCAAATTTTTCCCCCTTTCTTTTCCCCACTCCTTCCCCTAGATGGCAAATAATTCAATATATGTTAAACACGTACAATTCTTTTATCCATATTTCCACAATTATCGTACTGCACAAGAAATATTAGATCAAAATGGGAAAAAAAATGAGAAAGAAAACGATCTTCGGCAGCTCTTAAGTCTATATAATCTTCACAGAAAGGGGTAGAAGGATCTGCACTAGTGGAAAAAAGTTCTTCATTGGAAGTTCTCTATACTAATTAATGAAATTACAATTTTTCAAAAAGAAAGAAACATTTTTCCTACTTCTGCATACTCAAAGACAAAAGAACTTTCTTAAAATTTAATTTTCTTAAAGACAACAATTTACAAAGTAACTAGAGTTGTAATTAGAAAAAATGGTTTTTTGAAAAATCACCAAAGTATTTATAAAAGCCTAACAGATTAAACTTTTCTACAAATTATAAGTAATCCAGCATTTAAAAAGATTTTCATTACCTTGGCTTCATCAACATAAGGAGAGAATAGTCTTGGTCGAACATATATTCCAGCATTTTTTTGTCGTAACCATGCATTTGACTTTCCACCTTCAGCTGTAGGCAACATATCTGATGGAGGAGTACTAATCAAGCTTCTCTTCAGCTTTTTAGAAAGAAAATTAGAGACTTCGATAAATTACAGGTACTGTAAACATACCATATAAACTATTTTTGAACTACTGAAATGATTCAAAATTCAGCCATGTAGATTTAAAAATATTTTTTAATAAGCAAAGGATGTAGCTTAAAAAACAAACATCCCCAAACGGTTCTTTGGACCTTTGTTTTTTTCTTCGAATAAGAAGGGAGCATACTTTTAAAATGAAAGAAGTGAACTTTTAAGTAAAAAATGAACTGGAATAACAAACAATTTAATTGATACTCACTTTTTTTTTTTTTTAATGAATCATGAATGAAACCAAAATTTCCGTTTAAAAAAATGTATAGAATTGGTTTTTGTAACTAAAAACAAACCTACTCGACTAAACCATCAGAAGTTTCTGAACCAAAACATCATTTTATCTGGTTTCAGTCTGATTTAAACAAATAAATCCTCTGCTCCTCCAACCTTACTAAGTAGTCTTTGTAAAGTATAAGTTTTCTTTCTTAGTTTAATTAATTTTTTAAAAACAAAAATCAATTCTTTTCTTTCCATATTCCTCTCCCCCAAACAGGATTAAAGAAATCATTGTACTATAAATGCATAAATTTTTATTTATTTCAAAATGTGAAAATATTTTCTAAGCCATAAAGCACCACAAATTGGGAGGTGGTAGTAATAATAGGTATGTAATAAAATAACAACTGATATTTAGGTATGACTTTCCAGGTTAGGTCAAGTCTTAGTATTCATTAATTCTGAATTGAGAGCATCTCAGAAATCATCCTAGTCAACTCCTACATCCTTCTTAAAAATAATTTATTTAATATTTCCCCCCCTGTTAACATTCAAAACAAAAAGAAAATTTTTTTTACATGTTTTTAAAATTTTTGAGTTCTAGATTCTCTCCCTTATCCTCACCCACAGTTAAGAAACCACTTGTGAAATTATGCAAAACATTTCCATAAAAGTCAAGTTATGGGAAAAAAACATAGATCTTCCACCTTAATTAAAATAAAAAATCTCAAGAAAAAATCTGTATTCAGACACAATTAATTCCTTCTTTGGGTATGAATAGGATTTTTCATCATAAATCCTTCAGGATAGTCATGGATTATTATACTACTGAGAACAGCAAAAAATCATTTACAGCTGGTCATCCCAGAATACTGCTATTACTTTGTATATAGTACATTTCACTTTGCTTGAGTTTATGGAAGACTTTCCAGGGTTTTTTGTTTGTTTTCTCCTGAAAGCATCCTGCTCATCATTTCCAACAGAACAATAATATTCCATCATAAACACACATTACAGTTTATTGAGCCAATCCCCAATTGATGAGCACCCTTTAATCTCTAACTCTTCTGCCTTGAGAAGAGAGTCGCCATGAACATTTTTGGTACATATAGGTAATTTTCCTGGGAATCTCTTTTGATATTTATGCCAAGTAGTAGCCTTGTTAGGTCAAAGGATATGCATGAATTTATAGCCCCTCAGGCAGAGTTCATTATCTTTTGATCATTTACCAACTGGGGCCTTGGCTCTTATTTTTTATAAATTTGACTCAGTCCATTGATTCAACTACATCTTCAGGTAAGAAAATTGAGGTACAGAAAAGAAAAGTGATTCCTTCAAAACCAGAGTCAATTAACAGTCAGGATAAAATTTTTTACCTTATATAGAATTAAATCTTCAAACTAGAGCCAAAAATGGTAATAAAATTTCCTTCAATTTTTAAACTGACCTTACTCATCCTTGAATTAGAACTTGAGCCTTAATATATACCATAATACATCTATGTACAACATAAAGCACATTCAAGTTGTATTTTAATTGGTTATATTAAAACCTATGACCCATGGAAGTAAGAAGAAATTGGCTTATATTTAATACACACACACACACACACACACACACACACACACACACACACACACACACACACACACTCTCTCTCACATTCACTCATACTCACACACACACTCTCTCTCTCTTTCTCTTTTTTTCCCTGCCAATGAATGGATCAAGGAGAAGAAAATTGACTTACTGCATCACTTAGGACTTCACTGTTCATAGGTAAAATATGTTCAATTCGGACAAAGGATAATAGAGAAGAAAGTATCTCTCTAAGTTCCTCAATGTCTAGGTCTCGCCTCTTCACACCTCTCTTGTTCACACTATGAGCAGTACCACTTATTAAGTTTGGTTCTGTAAGAAAGAGAGAGGAAGAAAATTAAAGTAATATTAAAGTAAATCAGGGTTTTCAAAAGGTGAGATTTATATCTTTTCTAGGGCTTTTATGAAAAAACATATCTTTTAAAGAAAGTACAATGAAGTTTTTAATTTACAAAAAACATGTTAAATACAAAGCATCACAAGATGTTAACACATGTTAGTACAAAGAAAAAACTGTGAATAGTAAAAACTTAAAAAAATCATTTTATATTTTATGCAGATTTTATTTCTTTGCTTTCATTTAGAAAAGTAAAGGGCTCTATCAATATAGAAGGAGAAAGAAAAACTGGGTTAGAGTTTTCTCTTTCCAATGCCCATTTCTGTATTCGAGTTTTACTGAAATGGAAACATCATGGTATATTTAAATTACTTGAGAATAGAGATAATTGTGTCCCCAGCACCTAGCTCAGTGTCTGACCTTAGGTAGGTGTTTAATAAGATGCTTTAAAAAAAATTATCTTTGGACACTGCAGATGTATCAACATAATTCTTAACTTGCCATGACTAATAAATATTTAATATTAGTAAGATATACATTAACTGCTTGTGCCAACTGGAACAAAAACGTCTTTATTGACACCCAAATCATTAGACATGAGTCTCAAAATGTTTATAGGACATCTCATTTCTCAAACTTTTAACTATCTATTACTCTAAAATTGTTTCTTCTTTCAAGTTGTCTATGACATCACCATTCATTCACTGTCTCTAACTGTAACTCAACTGTTATTTGACTCTTCACTTCTCAGACTGAATAATAACTCCCAATGATTTCAATTTTGTAACAAGTCACAATTTGTCTCACTGCTACCATCCTAAGAGAGGGTTTTCATTCTCATTTCTACAGATTATACAAGGCAACAGAGTTCCAAAAGGGTCTATTGTCTCTACTGTTATCCTTCTTCTTAGCATCTATACTACAAATTCCTGAAGAATTGCCATTTGGTCTGTCAATGCAATTACAGGACACTCCTGGGTAGTGCCATCAGCCCTGTTGTGCCTTCCTCTATATATTATTTCCCCAAAATGAAATGTGAATTTCCTAAAAGCAAGTGCATAGTTTTTCTATTTACACCTCAAGTTATGGTAGGAGATATATATTAAACCCTACTCCCAAGAAAATTAGGCTAGTTTTTCCTTAAAAACCTTTTTTCTTTGAAACCATTCATCAGGCTCAAGGGGCTAAGGATACTGATTACCTAAGTACTAAACAGTTATAAGGAGCTCCAGGAGATCTTAGATGTTTGCAGAAACTATGAGAGGCAACTTAGGCAAACTCAACGGGAATCAATTAGAGATATTCTAAATGTATATCCTTGTTGAACACTATTCTTTTGCCATGGTTAAGTAAATCTCCTTAATTATCAAATGCCCAGTTTTGTTCCAATATCAAATATAAACTACCAGTAAGCTCTAAACTGGTAGGCACATTAATGCTTAATAAATGCATTTTTTTCTTTCTGCAAATTACTCCCAGAAGCTTTTTCTTAAAGAAAAACAAACAAAAACCCCAAAAAACCAACCAACCAAACAAAATAGATTTGGTTATGTATCTCCTGTGCTAAAAAATATTCACTGCCTGTTATTGCTATTCAAGTAGTCAAGCACAAGCTCTTTTGCCTGGTATTCAAATCTTTCTACAATATGAAGCAATCCTATTAGCCTTTTTAGTTTCATCCCGTATTACCACCCGCCACATTTTATGTTCCAGTCAAATGCTTCAAGACATAAAGTATTCTTATACAGTCCATGTCTTAGCTCATACTGTTCATTTATTTATTCTTGCTCCCTCTTACTTTCATCTACTGATATTATCCATTTTTAAAAGATGAACTCAAATGCTCTTTCCTCCAGGAAGCCTTCCGTGCCCCAGAAACCATGCAGCACTGTTCTGGAATTTTTAATGTATTTATTAGGAGAGTTAGAGATATATAAATATCTCCTTTTCCTACTAGGCTAAAAACTCTTAATGACAGAAATGAAGTCTTAGTTGAACTTTGTATCTCCACCAGTGTGCAGCATAGTCATCTACAGATCATAGATACTTAATGTAAAATGTGAATATTATTTTATGAACAGAACTATTTGCTTTATAAAATGGGATATGGAATGCCAATTTTATCTGGTTAGGAAAAAAAGTTTGCTCTTTCTTCATCATGAGAAAATGGGCATTGCAAGAATACCTGAGCTTACAAAATTCAAGGGAGGTTAAAAAAAAAAAAAAAAAGATGCAACAAATTTGGGAAACTTTGTATTTTTAATCTACAGGCATGCTTTTTCTTTTCTTTTGATGAGGCAATTGGGGTTAAGTGACTTGCCCAGGGTTATACAGCCAGGAAGCATTAAGTGTCTGGGGTCAGATTTAAATTCAGGTCCCCCTGACTTCAGGGCTGGTGCTCTAGCCACTGTACCACCTAGCTGCCCTGGATGTACTCCCCCCCTCCCCTAAAGGGGAAATATTAATTAACACGATCTTTGACTCTCAAGGCTTTGGCAAATAGTAAAATTCTACTTTTTAAGTATGCTGGATAACTATAAGAGAGGCATTTTTTTCTTTAACCTTTATCTTTCTTAAGAATCCTTAATATGAAATTGTGGCAAGTGATCTAGCAAATGCTTTTTTGGCGAGGTGTAGGAATGGGGAAGAAAGGTTTGCTGAATTTTGACCCAATCTAAATCCTGATAGCTATTATTTACTAATACTCAGAACATTTTTTCCTCCTTTCTCAACAATTTCACTGCTTGATTCAGTTTTCCTTTTTACTCCAACTCCTTTTCTCATTCTAATGGACATTTATCTACCCTATCTGTCCTGATGTTCTTTAACATATAATTTTTCTCACTTTATTCAACATTTCACCCATTCCATTTTAGCAACATACACACAGGGATGGGTCATACCCTTGACTATGCCTTCACTCATGAGTGTTTTATGTTCTTACTCAGGAAGTCTGAATTTCCATTATATCATCATAATCTTTTGATCTCTCCCCGATTCATTCCTTCTAAATCTACTTACAACCCTTAAAGTGACCTCAGATCCCGCTATCTCCCATCACTGTACTAGGCTTTCACAACTGTTCTGATTATATTCTCCTCCCTTTCCAGTCTTGACTTTTAGAGAAACTAGTTCAATTCTAAAGTCCTTGGTTCCTTTGTCCTATTGCTGCTGATCATGTCTTGTCAGGCCCCAAATTTGGATTATTTCTGCTGTTTTTCTCCTTTGCTTCTACTTGTACGATGTTAAAAGGGAGAAAGTCAAAAAACTTCTGAATGGGCTCACTATCATTTTTTTGCTAACTAATCTCAAATGGGATCTGACTTCAGCAAAACAATCATACTACTCTTATAATGGACTCCTTTAAATATCTTTCCTCTGTGATCATTTTAGGTTTGTCTGTTGACTTTCTAATTTTTAAAATGTACATGTGGTTTATTAACCGTCTTTTTCTCTTTTGTTAATGTATGCTTCTATGGATGTGATTTTTTTTTCTCCTAGCATTGCTTTAGCATGCCAGAAATTTTAGTATGTTTTGGTATTAGTATTTTCTTTCACACAATTAGTTTCTATGATTTGTTCCTTGACTCATTCATTATTTTGGATTTCATTGTTAAGTCTTCATTTAGGTTAATGATTTTTATGTGTTTCCTAAATTCGTTATTCTTTTTATTGTGTTAGGCTTGGTAAAGGAAGTATTACTATACCTGTTTTTTATATCTGCTTGCACCATCTTTGTGTCCTGCTGGGTAATCAATTTTTATAAAAGTTTGACATAGGTGCCAAGGAATATGTGTATTCTTTTAACAGTCCCATTTAGAAGATGCCATATGTATTTTGGCTCTAGCTTCTCCAGCCATTTGTTTAATTCTGTATTTTCATTAATTTTTCTGCTAGACTTATCTGAAACTGAGGACAGTGAAATCTCTTGACACTATTCTATTAATATTGTCTTCTTGTAGAGTTCAGTTAATTTTTTTCTTAATAAATTTAGAAATTAACACATTTGTAGCATTTAAGTTTAATATTGCTTTTGTTGTCTATGGTTCCTTTCGCCATAATTTAGTTTCCTTTTATCTTAATGTGGTGGCTGTTTTATTTTTGCTTTGACTAAAAGTGTGATGGCAACTTCTGTTTTTCTGGGATTACCTGATCTAGAGTAATTTCCCTCCTCATTCTCTCAATTTTATTCTATGTATTTATAGGGTGACTTTTTTTGTTTGTTTGTTTCTTGTAAGCCACAGACTGTAAGGTTTAATTTTCTTAGTCAATTAGTTACTCTTTTCTGTTTTATTCAATTGTTTAAACCCATTCACATTTAAAATTATGAGTTAGGTTTGTATTTTCCTTTATTTGTATTAGTTCTCCCCCCCCCCCCTCCTCCCTAAATAAGGTATTTTTGGTTTTTCTCTTATTTTAGAGTTCAATCTACTTTAAGGCAATCTTATTCCCAAAGGGTCTCTCCCCTTCAACCTTACCCATTTTCCCCTCCCATTTGTTACCTTCTTCTCTAAGCCTAACTCGACTCTTATTATTTTCTTTTTCTATCTTTTTTTTTGATCTAGTTATTTAATTCTTCCTTTAAGAAGTAAAGTAAATCTCTCCCTTTCAACTTCCTTTAAGCTTTTAAAAATTTCATTTTCTGCATGTTTTTTCCTAAAAAATTTTTTTTCTCCACCTTTTTCTAAGAAGGATTTTTTCCCCCCTCATTCTTTTTATTATTTAGCTTCCCTTTTAGTCTATACTTTTAATCTTTGATTTAGGGCCTTTATACTTACCTTGTTCCTTCTTCAGTCTCTATTACTCATGGAATTAAAGCTTCTGAGGTATCTATTTTGGGTTTCTTCTTCTACACAAACAGTTTCTATGTTATTGCCTTGTAATCCTTCCCTTTACCCGCTTGTTCTTTTTTTCTGTTGTGCCTCACTCTAAGAGATACAATTCCTGCAGGTGACAGAGAGAATATTGCCTCATGGTAGGAGTTTTTCCTATGCCCCTAATTGTGCAGTTTATTAATTAATCTTTGCCCTCCCTATGGTAATTCCCCCCCCCCCCATGCCATGAATTCACTTGGTTTGGTACATGGTCTTCCCCTCTTCTGTGTGTCAGCTGCCTCAAGAACTCTAATTCCTCTTTTTCTGAGGTAGCATGGATGGTTTAAGGACTAAATCGCAACAGATTATACCCATTTATACAATAACCATTATCCATTTATAGAATATCTCTCTATAGGAGTATTTATCAGTGATATGTCCTCTCACTGCTGAAACAAGATTTCATGATTTCTTTCTGTTTCCCTCCCCATCCATTTTCCTGTAGGTTCTTTTCTTCTTAACTGAATCTAGGAGTTATTTTCTGTTTTTAATCTTTGATTTGATGATTATGGTACATCATAAATCTCCCTCTATCTTTTTTTTTTCTCCTCCCCACTTTTATGTGCCCTTTGATTCTATAATTTAGACCCTCAAAAGCAGTAGTTCACCTGTAGGTGAGAGTGTTTTGAGGATCAGCCCATGTGTCAGATTTGTTTCTACACTTATTACTTGTATACTGATTCCCTCCCCCCAACCCATATATCCTCGTGTAATTTTAGAAAGAAATCTCTTAATGGTATCTCTGTTGTTATCTTCTTGTATTTAAATGCTGGATTTGTTTACCTTTTAAAATATTTCTATCTCCTGGAATAATTGCAAAGCAAAAAATCTGTTCAGGTCTGATTTTCTTTCTGGGAAGAAAAAATTAAAAATCTTTTATCATTAATGGTTAGGCCACCCTAGATAACATCTTGAGGTCCTTTGCTCTTCTGAACACATTACTACATTCTATCCTGCAGTTTCTGGTGAGTGCAGAACAATTTTGTGATATTTGAATTTCTTTTCCTTTATATTTGAAGAGCTTCTTCCTGCTTGTTTGCTGAATTTATTATCAAGGAAATTGCTAAATTTAACCATTTTGCGTCTTGGAGTTTAGAACCACCTTTAGAAAAGTATTTCTCTTTTTTTCTATAGACAATCTGTGAATTCTTTCATTTGACACTTTATTTTCTATATTCAAAAGTATTAGGAGATTTTCTTATATTACGGAGTTGATGGTGTTTTTTTTTTCATATTTTTCTGAAAAATTAATTTTAAAATCCTTAAATTATTTCTAAACACATCCTTGTTTGAGATCAGTGTTTTACTTGTATAGAGATGATGTTTTCTTCCAACATTATTGACTTTTTCCTTTACTTATTCTAGACTGTCCTTTTCTTCCCAAGCAATTATAATCTCTTTTGTTCCTGTGGTGAGACTTAACACTTTGGATTCAAATTTTTTTATTCTGCCATTTTTTTCCTCTGCTCTGTAGTTCATAAAATTCTGCTTCCCCAATTTTATTTCTTTTTTTAAACCATTCTCGAACACACTGTTGTGCTTCCATTTTCTGTTGGGAATACACAGGGCTCTATGTCTCATCAGGTATTGATTCATTTTCCTTTGTTCTGATATATTTATTCATAGATGCATGGACTTTTTTTACCTGATTCCCTTTTGTTATCTTCTCTGTTGATTTACATTATGAGATTGGGCCTGATGGTCTTGAGCCCACTATGATAGCCATTATGATGGTCTCCCCTTAACAAAAGCTGTAAGTTTATAGAACATATTCATGAAAAAAAATAGACAATATTTTTCAAAGATTAGTACAGCCATGTCCCCTAAATAACACTATCAACCACTAGTTTGTTTTTTTTCCTATAATGAAGCCCTAAAATATTTTCTCCTATTGATATGGACAGTGGCTAACTGCAAGGGGAATATCCAGAATCAAAGTATAAGAACCCCAGTCTTGGAACCCATGTTGGAGCACACTCTCCTCTCTCCAGTGGGAGCATAACTTCCTGCTGGAGTTGATGAATGGACCTATGTCTCTAAGTTGCTCAATGTGGTGCTACCCTTACATGAGTTATACTCTGTTAGTGTCTATGTCTGAGTTACATATGGGGTTCCCTCTTTTTTTTTTCCCTTTCCACTCTTCTCCCTTTTCTGCAAAAAAAAAAAAAAAAAAAGTGCATTGAACTGATTCTCATTGTTTCAAATATTATTCTCAGCATTTAAACTCATTAAAAGGTTGTTTTCCCCCGATGTCTCTAGTGGATCCATGGGTTTCTCCTTAGACATAAACTGGGTACCTGGACAAGTATTTACACCTATTGACAGCTGCACTCACAATACTGAGGGAATATGACAGTGTAAGTCCAATCATAGAAAGCAAAGATTAGTAGGAGAACTCTGTCTTCCAGGAGGGACTCCCTTATGCCAGAAGACTGTTACAAAAGTTTATCTGTATGCTCAAGATCTTTAGCTGAGATTTCCTTTTGAGACTTTTGCCAAGTTCATTTTCTTCCCCCTTCTTATATTCCCTTATTGCTCACACTTTCAGACTACTTGACTACTTTCCCTTTGATACAGGTTTCCTTGAGAAGCTATCTTTTATATATATATATATATTTATTTGCCATAAGGCAACTCACATTTCAGTAGCCTGTCTGTCCCAACTGACTTCTGTGAGAGGGGGAGGGGGCCACACAACTGGCCACAGCTAGATGGTGGCCATTCTTCCTCAGGCACGATGCAGTGTCACACAGTTCCCCTTATTCCCCTTCCTGTATCCACCCATATTTCTCTCTGTTCCTCAGTTTTCTCTTCTGTAGCATACTTCTAACATGGATAAGCTTCTGCTTTTTGTTTTTCCAAACTCTAGGGGTAGAGGTAGAGTTGATTTCTTTTGCAAATATATGGGTTGACTTGTGCAGCTCAAATTGGGGAGGGGAGGAGTTGCTGAATGAGCACGTTAGGGGGTAGTGATTAGTTTTTTCCTTCTAATTTATCACATTGTTATCTCCTTAAGATACAAATGAAATTACTTTATTTCCTGGGCATAATTCTATTTTGGAGAAATTTGAGCAGTTGATCTGATCTGAGATCCAGAAAAATGTCTAGTACTCCATCTTATTGGTCATGTGACTGACTCCTCAATCCTACCTAAAACAACAGTTGTTTCAAACCTTTACTTTTCTCCCTAAGCTTTCCATGACACGATTATCTTCTGTCTATTGAGAAATTTACTGTATACTTTACTGAAAAAATTAAGGCTATCTATCCCCTTTCATGATTTCATTAGTTCCAATGAGTTTAACCATCTTCTCTCTGAAGGTGATTAATAAGATAAAGATCTAGCTTGAGTTTCTCTCCTCAGGTCCAATTCCAAATTACCCAAATCACCAACTGCTTGAAATGGATATTCTGATATATCTCAAACCCAATATATCCATAATAGATTATGCTCTACCCTCAAAATCCCCTTCCCAACCTCCTATTACTTTTGAGGATATCACCATCCTTTTTTGTTGTATTCAGTTGTTTTCATTGTGTCCAACTCTTCAGTGACCCCATTTGGGGTTTTCTTGGCAAAGATACGGAAGTAGTTTGCCATTTCTTCTCTAGATCATTTTTATATACGAACTGAGGCAGACAGACTTAGTGACTTGTCCAAGGTTACATTGCTGCTAAGTATCTAAGACCAGATGTGAATTCAGGAGGAAGTTTTTCTTATTTCAAATCCACTACCTCATATAGCTGCCCTTACCATCTTTCTAGTTATCAACTTTTGCAATTTTGGTATAATTTATGACTTTTCTCTCTTGATCACTCCAGGTATTGAATCAGCTGTGAAATCATGATTATATCTCACATACTTCAGGAATATGTTCTTGGTTCTCAGGGTGGGAGTGGAGATAAGGGGTGGAAATGCATGCATACACTTTTAAGTTTAAACTTCCACTATTATTTTCTCTATCACTTTCTTAAAATAATGAACAAAACACTAAATCATATCCTTACTTGTAGTTTTTGGTGATTTCCTTGTCTAAATGTTTACATTGAAAATTTAACAATTAAGTCTTTTGTGAACCAGTATGAGCTGGTTCCAATGTACCCCTGCCTTTCTCTCAACTAATACAATTACAGCTAATATTAACACAATCACCACCCTAGTTTTGGTTCCTAGACACTTACCATCCCTTGTTTGGATGAGCAGTTTTGTAATGACCTTCCTCCTCAAGTGTCTCTCTGCTTTTCTACACAGCTGTCAAGGTGGTTTTTCTAATGTGGTCTGATCCTCTTCACTGAGTGCCACATTCATTCTATCTCTATCTTTACATTGGAAGCTTCCTGTGCATGGAATTTTCTGCCTCCTAATCTCTGATTTTTAAAATTTCTTGTTTCTGTAAGACTTAGGTCAAAAGCCATAACCTCTAGGACACTTTTCCTGGTTCCCCCATCCTCTCTAAGGTTACCTTTCACCTATGCTTTCTTTATCTTGTATGTTCTGATTTATATATGTTGTATCTGCTGTTATAATGTAAGGTTCCTGAAGGCAGGAATTGTATTTGCTGTTTCTTGTTTTTTTGTTTAAGCACAATGTCTGGATATATATGTATTTAACAATACTTGTTCATTTATCTAAAAGATTACATATGGGATACTAATTAATGGATATGAGACATTTTCAAACATTCAGCAAATGTTGACTATACATAGGTGATTACTTTTAAATCACTCTAGGATATTCTCACAGTATATCTGAATGAGGAAATCAATAATTACTGGAGGATCAAGAGGTTATATAGAACTATATACAATAAACTCATAACTTGTCAATTATTAAATATAGCTTACCAACCTGCCCATCAATGAAAATATAAGAATTTCCTCTATTTTCTGACAAACTCTTTGTGATAGACAAAATATATTACTACCTATGTCAAAGATTGATATACAGCATTAAATGTCAGTATACTTCTGAAGAGAACAATAAAGTTATCTTGTCAGATTTTCTCAAAATTTTCTCAAAAACAAATAAAATCAAGAAACCTCTTACCTCTGTCTGCAATTCTTTTCATCAATTGATGCTCGCCCCATTTAATAAGATATTTAAGGATATCTTGTTCACTTGCCTACAATGCAAATATATAGAGTATTTTCATCTAAGTGAATTTCCTTAAGAAATATACTTTCTACCCTTTTATGACATACTATACTATTACAGAAAAAAAAAAAAAAAGAAATGAACAAAAAGTCAAGATTAGAACAAAGGTAAAACAATTGTTTTGAGAAAATAAAAATCAATTCCATAAACATAAGATCAAATGTATAGAGTGTGGAAGAAAAATGGTCCTCATAGTCAGTCACAGTTTTAACTGTTATTGGTGACTATACTTTTTTCATCCTCAATAGCAGAGACTCCATTCCAAAAAGGTATTCTAATTTGATAAGTAGTAAAAGATTCTTTACGTACTGGATGTTTAACAGAAATGTACCAACTTTGTATGATTTATTAAAAGTTCAACCCATTTCCCAATTTCTATACTTTTTAAGAAAGGCAACCCATTCTAAAATCAACTAACAAGAATAACGACCTATTCTTAGCTCTGACATACCTGATGTTGTTTGTAAAAAATATCAATGGATCAAGAAGTTACTGAACAGAATTTTCAATATGCAGATATGGGGCACAAATAATGAATGACAGATTCAAGACCACTGAATAGTTGACTAACAAGGCAATTTTATAGACTGAGTATAAATATACAGCAAAAACTCCCAGAGAGTTTACTACAAAATTTCAATAAAATTTGCAATACAAACAATGAACTGTTATGTATGTACTGCCAATATTAGATAGGGTACAAGGAAAAATAAAATTTTGAATATTTGTTTAATCATTACCTACATGAGTAAGAAAATTTTGTTAAAAAAGACAAACTAAAAGAATTAGTAGGATAAGGCAGGGCAAAATGAAAATTGTGTATTTTAGCAAACTAGAATGAATTGGGAATTTCTAGTATTAACTGATTTGGTTACCTTTATCTATTCTAAACCAATAACAATGATATAATAAACCTAAATCTTCCTACTGTCTTAATCCTGGCAATTTATGCTTTTGTAAAAAAATTTCCTACATTATACTAAAAATAGGAAATTGCTGGGTATGTAAAGCAATAATTGAGTACTACAATTCCTTTTAGGGTTACATTGATCAGACATGTGTCTAACAAGGCTTTCCTTTAGCAATGGAAAGAATGCTCTTCTCCTTTGTATAAATCTGCTAAGGGTATCTTTGTTAGTTATTGATAGCTTGTGATACAGAGAACATTGGATAGGATATATGGACAGTATTCTAATCTAGGCCTTGCCACAAAGCAAAACATTTTATTTTTCTAGCCTTCTTTTTAATATCTTCAAAATAAGGACGGTTGGCCTAGACTATTCTTCTAGCCCTAAAATTCTAGTTATTGCAGGAGTATGAAATTGGGTAGGGTAGGAGTTTCTGAAGTGAAGTATATAAGGGTAAAAGAATAATTAATTACCTGTAAGTAGTCAGATTGAATAGTAGTAAGAAGATGGTCTTTGTTGAGTTCATAAAAAACATCCGAAGTCATGACTTGAATAAATTCCTCACAGAGGAAATGTAAAGCTTGTCTGTGCACCCACTTAGAGCCATACGGATGAGAACTCCACTTGAGGATAGCAATTAAGGTATCTAATGAGATGCTCTCAGCAATAATATCCTCACAGCCTAAAAGAAAATGTAAATATTTATTACTGATCATAACTACCCTAAATATTGTATATAAAAATACAACCATTAGAACTGATAATAGCACACAAAACAAAAAGTTCCAATTAAACCTAACTGGGTAGATTTCATTGCTTTAAAATGGTCACAGAAAAGTTTACCTTGTTCAAAAGAAAACAAAAGGGAGAGGAGGAGAATAATACTTTATATCAAGAAGGTAATCTCCTATCTGGGAGTTCACAGACCTGAGGGTAAAAGTATATCATAAAGTATTTAACAGAAATAAATTAGCCTTTTGGGAACATACTTCAGAGTATTTGGTTATGAAGAGAAAATAGATGATACTTTGTGATTATAAAATCAATATAAATAAAAGCTATCATAATATTAAGGGAATAACACTATTTGGATATTTGCTGTCTTATTCTAATTAAAAAAAAAAAATGATGTGATAAATTCGGAGAGACCAAATTAGCAATAAATCAAAAAGAGGAAATGAGAAGAAATGCTACCTTGGACTTAATTCTAATTGATAAATAAAAACTGCTGGATATATAAATATAATTTAAGGAAATCTTGTGGAAAAAAGGATCACATCTGCAACAGTTGGAAGAAGATAAAAACTGAGCATGATCAACTACATGTGTATATACCTTAGTTTTTAAGAAAGATCTCAAAAAGTTCTGAAAAACGGGTTAAGATCTCTGATTCAAAGACTTATTTTAATTCAAAATATTCACTAAATGCCTTCTTTGTGCAAAAACGCAGTACAAATGCAACAACAAAGAATATATTATCCCTGTTTTCAATAGGCCTATAATCTTTAGGTAAAGATAATATTTACAACACAAGAATAAATGTGCTATTAAGAGATACAAAGTACAGTTTTCTAGAAGTTTAGAGACTGTTTCCACCTGGTGGGAGGAGGTCATATCAAGTTTTAGGAAAGATTAGGTATTTAGGCTTTGAAGATTTTATAGGCAGAGATGGGAGAAAGGAATGATATGAACAAAGGCATAGAGCACCTGCCTGAAAGCCACTGCATGATCATTTGTGAAAAGCATATGCATTATCTTACTCAGGGATTAGTGTGAGATAAAGCTGGAAAGGCAAAATGGAAACAGAGTCATGAGGTAATGACTTCACTTTGTGAGGTATTGGCTTTCTTGATTGTTCATCATTCACAATCCTCCATCTCCGGCTTCTGGGCCTTCCCTCACTTTTAAGTGTCTGAAACCTTTCAGGATCCATACAGCAGTAGGTTAGTAATCTCCCTCTGACCCCTAATTGCTATGTGTGTATTTACTTATGTGTATACTGTACATATCTCAGTCAGAAAATAAGCTGTTAAGACAGGGACTGTTTTCCTTTTTGTCTTTATATCCTTTATGTCTAGCATATGGCCTGACATGTAATCAGCACTTTAAAAATGCCTGTTATTTTTATTATCTTATAGTTATATTTTATTACATATTATTTAAAAAATACTTGTTGTCCTCTAAGATACCACTACACACCTGTCAGATTGGCTAAGATGACAAGAAAAATTAATGATGATTGTTGGAGGGGATGCGAGAAAACTGGGACATTGATGCATTGTTGGTGGAGTTGTGAACGAATCCAACCATTTTGGAGAGTAGTTTGGATCTATGCTCAAAAAGTTATCAAACTGTGCATACCCTTTGATCCAGCAGTGTTACTACTGGGATTATATCCCAAAGAGATTATAAAGAAGGGAAAGGGACCTGTATGTGCACGAATGTTTGTGGCAGCCCTTTTGTAGTGGCTAAAAACTGGAAACTGAATGGATGTCCATCAGTTGGAGAATGGCTGAATAAATTGTGGGATATGAATATTATGGAATATTACTGTTCTGTAAGAAATGACCAACAGGATGATTTCAGAAAGGCCTGGAGAGACTTGCATGAACTGATGCTGAGTGAAATGAGCAGGACCAGGAGATCATTATATACTTCAACAACAATACTATATGATGACTCAGTTCTGATGGACCAGGCCATCCTCAACAATCAGATCAACCAAATCATTTCCAATGGAGCAGTAATGAACTGAACCAGCTATGCCCAGAAAAGAACTCTGGGAGATGACTAAAACCATTACATTGAATTCCCAATCCCTATATTTATGCACACCTGCATTTTTGATTTCCTTCACAAGCTAATTGTACAATATTTCAGAGTCTGATTCTTTTTGTACAGCAAAATAACGTTTTGGTCATGTATACTTATTGTGTATCTAATTTATATTTTAATATATTTAACATCTACTAGGCTCATCCTGCCATCTAGGGAGGGGTGAGGTAAGAGGTAAAAAATTGGAACAAGAGGTTTGGCAATTTTAATGCTGTAAAGTTACCCATGCATATATCCTGTAAATAAAAGGCTATTAAATAAAAACCAAAAAAAAAAAAAAAAAAAAAACTTGTTGTCTGAATGGAAAGCTACTGAATTTTTTTTCCCCTAGCATAGATTTAAAAAAAAAAAAATCATCCCAGAACATTGCTATTACTTTGTACACATTACATTTCATTTTGCTCAAGTTCAGGGAGAACTTTCCAGGTTTTTCTGAGAGCATCTTGCTCCCATAGAATAATAACATTGCATTATAATCACATAACACAATATATCCAGTAATTTCCCAATTGATAGGTATTCCCTTAATTTCCAAATTTTGCTCTGAGAACTGCTACATATGTATATCTTTTTTCTTAAAAATAAAAACAACAACAAACCCCTGCCAAAAAACCCCAGCAACATTCTTTTGAGATTCATAACTAGTAGTGGTATTGTGAGGTCAAAGAATATGCATGATTTTATAAGGTGTTTGGGCTTAGTTCATAACTCTTGATCAGTTATCAATTGGGGCATGGCTCTTATTTGATTCAGTTTCCTCTATGTTTGAAAAACGAGACCTTATTGAGAAACTTGCTTTAAAGTTTTTTTTTTTTTTAAACAATTACTACTTAGCATTCATTTTTGCAATATTTTCTGTTCCAAATTTTTCTCCCTTCCTACCCTCCCCCTCTTCTGATGAAGTTAGACAGTTTGATGTAGTTAATATATTAAGCCACTAAATTTTTTGAGAAGGCTATCAAAGTGATGGCATCAGGAACAGTAAAGAAGGGACAAAGGCAAAAGAAAATTTGGAGAGAAAATCTGAGACAGTGACAGACTGAATTGAGGATGAAATAAGATGAAATAAGTCAAAGACAAATTTAAGGTTTAAGACTGGCATCACTGACAAAAATAGAAAAGATATGAGAAAGAGTTAGTTTGGGATCAAGGTGAGGAAAGGAGAAATATGACATTAGTTTTGGATCTGCTGAATTGGAAATGCTGGTGGGCAAGTCAAATTCAGTCGTCCTGCTAAAAATATAGAACTTGGGACAGCTAGGGGACGCAGTGGATAGAGCACTGGCTAGAAGGAGCTGAGTTCAAATACGACCTCAGACGTGCCCTAGCTGTGTGACCCTGGCCAAGTCACTTAACCCCAATTGCTTCAAGAAATAAATAAAAATGCAGGACTACGACTTGGAAAAATAGGTGGGTACTACAGACAGTTAAGATGCAACTGGAAATCAGGAAAGAGCTAAATAAACAAGTCTGAAAATTATTTGCACAGAAATAACTGAATAGCTAGGAGCTAATAATATACTAAGGGAGAGTGTGAAATAGGGACAGAGCTTTGGCAAGAATATCCATTATTAAAAGACAGGATCTAGTAAAGGAATGGTCAAACAGAAGGAGAACCAGAAGAGGGAGTCCAGAAGTGGTTTAAAACAGTTAATAGGAGTATGTGGGTAAGAAGCCAATAAAAGGACTGCAGAATATTGGCAAGGTATAGCACAGCAAATCAGTTGAGATTCTATCCAGCAATGATGAGCAAAAACAAGAGGAGTATATGCAAGATTGGGTATAGGCAAGATAAGAGAAAATAAGAGGGTGAGGGATTCTATAGTAGTACTAAGTGCATCATGGAAATGATTATGGAATCTCTAGGCTGGACAGCAACAAAGAAATGAGGAATTAGAAAGAAGCTGAAAGACTGGAGAATGTAATAAAAACAAAGGTTCAGCAACAGTGGCAAAAAAATCCCACAACCACAACCAAAACCCAACAACATGGAGGCTGTGATTAGAAAAGGGAATGAGATTTGGGGATTGAAATGCTGATCATTAGGTCCAAAGTCATAGTTAAAGTAGGTAGAAGAAATGAAATTAATGAGGTTAAGGATTCAGGGCATTAGAAGAGACCCATCAACAAGGATGCTATAGTCAAAAAAACAAAACAAAAAAAAGACTGCAAACAATAAGACCTAGAGAGGAAGAAAATATATATGATGAAAATATATAATTTGGATTTGGAAGTCTATATATCAAGACATACAAGAACTATATGAGAATCCAACAATGAAACATTTTACAGAAATAGACTGAAATAATAGCAGAAATATCAATTGTTCATGGCTATATAGAACTAATATAATAAAAATTATGATAATCCTCTAAACTAACTTATTCATTCAGTGCTGTAACAGCCTAGCAAAGGATATTCTTTAATGGAGTTAGAAAAAAAATCAAGTTTAATAAGAGGATCTAAAGGTCAAGAATTTTAAAGCAAGCAATGAAAAATAGGAGAGAAAAGAAAGCTAGCAACCCTAGTTTTCAATTACTTATCTTCTGAAAGAATTGATGGATCTAAAATAAAGAATGGAGTATTATACCTTTTAGGCATAGTCAAAGTGAACATTTGTTTTGCTGGATTATGTTTTTTGTTTTTGTTCAAATTCAGAGTGTAACCAACTTAAATTTAAGACTGAAAAAATGACCAAAAAGATCAGAGAGCAGAATGGTGATATATCTACAGTAGTGTAGCATGACACATCTATGTTTTGCACATGGCCAATGTGAAAATTTGTTTTGCTTGACTACGCTCCCCCCTCCTCCCCCCCAATGAGGGGAGAAGAGAAAGAGGAAATTTTGTTAATTAAAAAAAAAAAAAAAAAAGCTAGAGTTAGATATCTAAAGGCTTTAAATTCCAGAAAAATTTAATTTTAACCTAGTTACACACACACACACACACACACCTCAAGAGCTACTGAAGATTCTTAAGGAGACAAGTGACATACTCTTTAAAGAGAGGGACTATTTCATATTTCCATGTATTTCTATCATTTAACACATGGTAAGCACTTTACAAATGCTTGTTGATTGACTGAAATTGCAAAGAGCAGATTTGGTCTAATATAATGAAAAAATCTACTAACAATAAGACATATTCAACAATATCCCTTTCAAGAGACACTTCTAAGCAAAAGCCACGTGACCAACTTACTGGAGATATTGTAGAGAAAGGTTCCTGTTCAGATGTAGGTTGCAATAAATAGCTCGTGAGGACCCTTATAATGATAACATTCTATGGTTCTGTGAATGTAAGCAATTAACAATCTAGTCAAGGAATACATGAAGGGATGAAATGAAATAAGCTTCATCAAAAAAGGAGGCTCAAATATTCAAGCACAGGTTAACTGATAATGTATTAGCAATGCTCTAGTTATTTTTGTTGCCAGGGGGTCATTTCAAAGATCCCTTACTGCTCTATAAAAAACAAAATTAGACTTACATAGGATATAAATCTGTAACATTAGCTAAAATGCTTAGGAACAGATAATTAACACAATTTGCAGGTCATTTATCATGCAGATTAGTTCATTTATGACTACATGGACTATTTTCTTAATCATTTTGTCAATAATGGGATAATAGATTGAAATGATTAAATTACTACTTCCTAGGCTAGGCCACTCTTCAGACAAAAGACATTGTTAGGCTCAACTTTAGGTCGTTCCAACTTAATAGAATCTAAAAGAAATTAGGCTCTGGTCTAATAGCTTTCAAATCTTAATATAACATTTGGAATAGTACTTAGTGGAAGGAAGAGATGACACATACCCATAAAAAAAGATAATACAATTCCCAAAATATATGTCAAATGAGTGTGAAGAGATGCTTAATTTTTAACTATTGTTTTATAATCTTTAGTTCTGACATTTGGTTGTGGCTCAGGATCATACCGTCTCTCTTGGAATCCTGTTATTGTGTTAACCTGGGGGAAACTACCTGAGGCAGATTCAAATGAAAACACATGTTCCTTAACTAATATAGGAATATGACCACAGAAATGTGAATTATTTAAATAAGGAATTTCACCACATAAGAACATCACCAGATAAAAACACTGGCTGTTCTTGACATTTGTACCTTTTAATGACAGAGTAGCAAAATGAATATGTTTGAGTCAGTCCCAGTTCTTAAAATCAGAAGAAAATAGCTTAATAGACAAATGGGCAATATAGAACTATCATAATGAATTGAGACAAAACATACAACTTTTTTTTTCATTTGCTATACATGATAATTGTTGGTTTATCTGTTTACATATTTAAATGTATTTATTTTAAATTTTAGGTAACACTGATCTAAAAAAATTTGATAATTTCTGTAAATATTTCCCCTTATTTAAGAACTTCATTTGAACAAAGAAAAAGTTTAGTAAAAATAATCAGTACATTGATTGCAAAGGACAATGTATACAACATTCTGTTCAAGAAGACTCTTGCACTTCTGCCAAAGCACGTTTCATTATCTTTCCTCATGCCACTCTTACTGTGTGGCATACAGAACAATATGCACATTGTTCTCTTGCGTCTGCTTATAATTCTGTACCTATTGACACACATTCTCCTGCTTCTTTGCAATCCTAATGCTCAACACTTCTTATTGCACAATATATCCTGTTAGATTAATGCATCAATTCAGCCATTCACCAACAAATGGGTGGCCATTTAACTTCTAATTATTCACTAACATAAAAGATGGTACTATGAATATATAAGACCTTTGTTTCTTTTTACATGTTTGTAGAGAACATACCTCATAGTGAAATAGTCCAAGTTTAGTCACTTTAAAAAAAATCATAATCTCAAATTGGTATCCAGAATAGATGAACCAATTCACAGCCCCGCAGACAAAAGGAATGAGTGTGTCTGTCTTCACACAGGCTCAACTTTGCCTGGCTATTTCTGGTTTTGGATCATCTTTACTAATTTGCATTATATAACATGAAATCTCAGAGCTGCTTTAGTCTATATTCCTTTAGCTATTAGTAATTTGGGGCATGCTTTTATGTAGTCATTTATCATATTAAATTCTTTTGAAAAGTATATGAACTGCTTCATATTTCTGATAATCTCTTGAAGAATGCTCTTGGTTATAAATTTGTGCCAATTCCATATGTACATATAATCATGCTTGCTCTCTCTCTCTCACATACACACAAACAAAAGTATTTTGTTTTAATCATCCAAAATCCACCTCACTTTCCTATCACCATATTCTATTTATACTTGAGAAAATAAAAGCAAAACCCATCACCAACAAGTCAGGTTAATCAAAACAAATTTCCTTATATATATATATTGCTCATTTTGCTTTCTGAGGCCTTTACCTTTCCATCAGGCAATGGGTAGCACTTTTCATTATTAGTACTATGGAATTTTGGTTGGCATTTCAGTATGGAAGTATTCCATTACATTTATATACTGTAATTTATTCATCAATTCTCCACTTTATGGGCACCCCTAAGATTCCCATTGTTTACCACCTCAAGAAAGAAATACAATTACTTCCTAACATTGATTTGTTTAGGATTAATCCCTCCTTTAATCTACTATCCTTCTAATTCCTTTTTCTATTCCTTTTTGAATAAAATGTACTTTTGTACCTGTGTCTGTGTTTGTGTAATTTTCCTTCTTTTGACCAGTTCAGATCAGAGTGAGGTTCAAGGGTCAGCTGCTCCCTGATACATCCTCCCTCTTATTTGCTTACAAATGTACTTGTGTACTCTTGATTATATGAGAACTTTTCCTAATCTTCCTTCTGCCCCATCTCTAGTATATTCCTCTTTCCTTAAGAGCATGAAGGCATAACATAATCACTACTAGATCTTGTCCAACTGAACTCCCTCTACGAACCCTGATGATATTAAAACGTAAGCAGTTTATCTTTGCTTGGTTCTCTACCTTGTGTTTCATTTGTACCTATTTTTATGTTTCTCTTTCTTCTTACATTTTAATTTCAATGTTTTTCCATAGCTCTGTTCTTTTTACTCTGTAGTCTGGATAAGTTGTTGTTGGCTATAAGCCTATATAATATATTTTGTTCTCTGGAATACCATATTCTAAGAGAATTTCACTCCCTTATAATGATTACTGCTAAATCAAGTGATTGGTAGATTTTTTTCAATTTCCATTTTGCCCTCTGGTTCCAAGAGATCTAGAGAAGCTTGCTTTGTTGTTTTTTCTTTATCTAGTCTTTTTTTGGTCACAGTAGTAATATAGTCCTATCAATGATTGCTAATTTTTCCTCCCTTGATCAATACCTTCAGTCAGATTTTTTCCTGAGATATTTTAGATTCTATTCCCCCTCCCCCTAGCCTTTTGACTTTGTTCTAAACATTTTTGTTGCCCCATGGAGTCATTGGTTTCTCTAATTTTCAGGGAGTTGTGTTATTTGGGCAAAGTTTTGTATGTCTTGTGCCAAGCTATTAATTCCCTTTTCAATATTTTCTTCCATAAATCTAATTTCCTTTTCTAATATTACAATTTTAATTATGAATTTATTATACTATATATTATATAAAATATATATTTTTTATTTTATAAAAATATTTTAAAAGCTGTTTTTGAATTCTTATTTCATTATCTTCCAGGTATTCAGATTTTAAGTTTGTGTCCGACTTTGTATTTTTCTCTAAGTACTGTTTATTGATACTTGAAGTCATTTTCTTTTCTTCTTCATTTTTTTGTTAAAGCAATTGGCTAAGTGACTTGCTCAGGGTCACACACCTAGGAAGTATTATGTGTCTGAGGTTAGATTTGAACTCAGGTCCTCCTGACTTTACGGCTGGTGCTCTATCTACTGTGCCACCCAGCTGTCCTGAAGTCATTTTTCTTCTTTGCAGTTGTATCGTTTTTCAATTAGGTTTTTGTTTTATTTTTTCCCGATTACATATGTGTGTTTATTTTGAAGAAAAAAAAATGTATTTCTTTATGAATGTTGGGAGAAAAAAAATCAGAACAACACGAGAAGAGAAAAATAAAAGTGAACCATAGCATGTGTTGATTTACATTTCAATCTCTACAGTTTTCTCTCTGGATACAGATGATGTTTTCTATATAAAGTTTATTGGGATTGCCTTGGATCACTGAATCACTGGGAAGAAACAAGTCTGTCATTATTGATCATTGCACAATCTTGCTGTTACTGTGCACATTATATTCTTGGTTCTGATTGTTTCTCTCAGCATCAGTTCGTGTAAATCTCAGGCTTTTTAAAAATCGGCTTGCTCATAACACGAATATTCCATTACTTTCATATGCATTAACTTATTCATCCAATGTGAAGAAGTTTTTAATTTTAAAAGCAGTGTGTGGAGAGGAATCCACTAAAATGCTTCCCCTATCACTTCACCATCCAAATATTTTCTCCCACTCTTCTCTTTCTAGTTCTACCTTCACTTACTTTGTTTGTGCAAAATCTTTTTTATCTTAAATAACTGAAAAATCTGCATTTTTTCTTTTATGATCAATTTTTTTGATTGAGAACTCTAGTGACAAAGTTCTAATTTGTGGCAATGTTTTAACTAAATGTGGATCATTAAAATTTTTTTTTAAAGATAAATGCCACGTTAATATTTCTATTTGTTCCACTTTATGTAATTATATGCACACATAAGCAGTTACTATCCAATGGGAAAGACTTTGAGTATGAGTCTCACAATGAATAATTTTTCTGTTATCTTAAGACTGGCCTAGCTAAAGTCCAGAAAGTTTTATCACTAAAAAACTGAATATCAAGTGACTAAAAATTAATTGGAAGTATAACTAATGAAGACTATATTTCCTAATTCATGAAGAAGAGGATGGTGATCAACAGGCTTCCTCACTGATAAAATCATGACTCCTTGAAGTACATAAAAATACTGATAATCTCCAAACAAAAAGTTTTCTTAATCATTAATTATGAATAGATGAAGACAGGAGTAAGATGTAACCTAGGATTCATCCATTCCTTACTACCTCAAAACAAAAAAAAAAAACCAGAAAAAACAAAATAATGATAGCAATAAGAGAAATAAATGAAACTACAAGATAATTCTTACAGAAAAATATCTTAAGATCATCTCACTATTTCTATACTCCCACTCTTGGGGACAGTTCTGAATTCCTCCTGGTGGTGGTAGCATTAAGGTTAATCTCTTGGTGAAGGTCAGGATTCCCCATTCTCCAGGTTTGCAAATCAAATTAGCCCCAGATTTAAGTGGGAAGTGGGCCCCAAAAAAAGTCTGTAGTTGCTATCAATATAGTACTTTAAGGGAGAAAGGTGAACAGGCTCAAATGCAAAGATTTCTTGAAGTTTCAAATCATCAGTATGTCGAGGAATCCTACAACTTACCCTTCATGGTGTTGGACCTGTAATTCTGATAAACCCCAGTATTTGTATCCCCAAGTGTCTAGCAAGTAATAGGAACTTAATAAATACTTGTTGACTGATTTCTCTGTAGCAGTATATAATTTAAAAGGTTACCATTAGCACCCCAAAATCCATCATTTGAGAAAACATCAAAAGCACCAAAAAGTTAAGCATCAAAAGTTGATAGAGTAATTAATACAAAACGAAAATAAATTCTATGACAGTGGAGGGAAAAATGCCTAAAATAGGTAGGTTAGTCATAGATTGAGAATATAAATATGTAATACACAGTTCTCATATTCAACTGTTATCCATATAATGTTAATAAAATTAAAGAAATGACCCCATTAAGAAAAAAAGAGTTGAGGGTATACCTGCACTACATGCAAGATTTCAAAAGTAACTAATACAAAAGGCTTTTCTTTCTTAAGACCAAGACCTATTTTCTGCAATTTGAAAAACATTTTTTCTTGTAGGAACACAAACAAACCGACGATGATCACTCTCTCCACTATTATGTTATATAGTTTTATAAATGCAAGTTATAGGATCAGGACAAAAAAATGAAATTTAAGACAGAAACAATGGCAAAGAAGAAATAATACAGTGGGATGAGTGGGAACAATACAGTGACTTGGAGTTAGAGGACCTGGGCTTTGTATACTACTTCTGATACTATCCGTTGACCTTAGACAAGTTGCTTTTTCTAACTGGGATTCAGTTTTCTCATAATATAAGAGGATTTGATGGCCTCTGAGATCCTTGATTTTATAATTTTACAAAATTTTACAAAAATTTACAAAAAAAAAAAAATCAATTTTACAAAATGATATAGTAAGAAAACTCCAGAGAACTAGAAAATATTTCTTGCCTTTAGAGAACATAATAAGATTTGGAGTAGGCAATTCTGGTTTGAGGATAATGTTTCTTAATTTTATTCTTACTTCCTGATTTCTGTGATCCTTCTTTGGCCTCTTTGTAAAATCCACTATATTTCTAATTACAGAAACAAATATATTGAATTTTGAGTTCTGCTTAAAGTCCTTATAGATTCTATTTATAATTCTCCATTAGTTTTTGCCTCATCATTTTTAACTTAGATTTCTGCAATAACCTCATAACTGCCTCCGATCAATTCTCTGATTTCCAAATTAATAACCCTAATATATACATATGGCCAGTCATTTTCCTTCAAAACAAACTCCCTCTTGCCTTTAAAACAAAATTCAAAATCCTGCACTTGTTATTTTACAGTTCTTTGCAATCCAGCTCTGATCTTACCATCTAGACTGATTTTACAGAGGAATGCATCATACATTCCATACTCCAGATATCAAGCACATCATGCTTGCTGGCTCCCATTCTGCCTTCACCCTGTATCTTTTAATACCTAACTCCCTTTAAATTTCAGCTCAAGTAGTACCTTTCATATGAAACCTTTTTTGATATTCCCAGATGTTTGTGTTCTCTTTTCCTACTCAGGAATTACGCTGTGACACATACACACATAATACACCCATACCATACCCCTCTATATATTTATATTCTTGAAAGCAGGGCCTATTTGGAATTGAGCTAAATGTGACAATTCTGGGAAATTTTCTTTTACTGTTTCTTGCAATATGGTGTCTATGTTATCTTATCCTCTCTTCCTATCTACCAAATTTTCTGGAATTTCAATAAACTTGGGATTATTATATTGTGACCTATCTTTTCAGATTTGCTACGTGCACACATCTGTGTGTGTTTTTACTGGGCTTATAATTTAAAGAAAACTGCGAACTTGACAAACAAGCAAATGTTAACATTTCCATGTACTATAAAATAGAATAGAAAAATGATTGCGAGAATGGGCTCACACGTATCATGATCTCTACCTCTATCATATACAGCTTTTTAAAAAAGGAGTATATAATAAATTTAACATAGTAGTATTAACGCTGCTCTCCTTGATTATATTCCCTTCTATATTACCACCTTTTCTCTCCAGCATAGTTTACAAATGTTTGATTAATATCTTTCCTTTTTTTGGACAATGTCATCATCATTACTTTTCCCCAAGTTAGGCATAATTCCTCCCATTCTTCTCTTTTCTAGCCATCTCTCCAACAAATGAATGATTCATGATAAATTTTCTAGGGTTATGATTGGTCAGCGTATTGTTCAGTGTTCTTAATTTTCAATTCATGTCCTCTGATGTACACTTGTGATTTCATTGGAAGAAACTCTTATTGAAGAACTCCCTCTGACCAATGTAGATCAGGTTTTGCTTTGCAACTTATAATCTTATAGTGTTCCTTGGGAACCAAGACATTAAATAATTTGCTAAGAATTATAAAGTCAGAGATGAGAGTTGAACCCAGGTTTTCATGAATTTGAGACCAGCTCTCCAACCACTAAGCCAAACTGCTTTGTCTTTATGTTTTCCAAGAGATATGCAGAAGAATGACTTAACTCTATATTTCAGTTGTGCATTATATATGTACTTTATTAGAGGTATGGGTGTGTGATACACACACACACACACACACACACATCAAACTAAATGTCTACCTATTCTAAGGAGGGGTAATATGTTAGAGAACAAGAAGTCATTAAATACAGGATGGGAGTAGAGGGGTGGAGTTCCACAGAAAGGGAATAAAAGTTCTAAAAAAAAAAGAAAAACTGGGGGCCTTAAAGATAAAACTCCATGATTCTGTCAAAATTCAGATCTCTCTACTTTCAACTATGGTGAAACAAAGAGGAAGACAATTATTCTGTCATTCATGAATATTTACTTTCATTATCTGAGGATAACAGTTTCTGATCTTGATGTAACAACATGTCCCTCAATAAAATAACTTGAAATAATGTAAATAATTGCTATGTTGTGTTCATTGTTATTAAATCAAAGGATTATAGAATCAGAGGTGGAAGGGATGGAGGTTATCTTCTCCAACATAATCATTTTACAACTGAAAAGATTTGAAATCTGGAGATTTTGAGACTTTGCTCAAGATTACATGGAAAGTAACTGGTACAGCCAGGATCTGAACAGTGGTTCTCTGATCTTTCCTATGTACAATACTGCCCTCCTGAGATAAAGGAGGAAACCTTCAGGGGGTCACTCTGCTACCTAAAAACAGGGAATGAGGTAGAAAGATGGGGCTGGCTTTCTGGTACTGTCTAGCCCTGTGGTGGGAAGGAGGTTGTATCTGGTGTCTACTAGCTTCCTCAGAGAATGTGCACTGAGAATATAATGTTACTCTGGTCCTTCATTTTGTAGAGAGAAACTGGTTATGGGAAATAGGTAGGACTGCTATAAGTGACCCCTCCCCTAGCTGGAAGGCCCCAATCCTTTCCTCTTGCAGTTAAGGCCTCTAAAGAGAAAGGCAAGAGAAATGACAGCTTAAATCACGAGAATGGGCTCACGAAGGAAAGAAGAAAAAGGTAAGAGTACCCTAGACTAAGATCTATTATGTAAAGAAAGAGTCACGGAAGAAGGCATGTATGTATGTCATCTATACATGGAATACCCACACAGAAGAAATCAGATGTAATGGAATTAAATAGGGAAAGGAAAGAGGCATAAGAGTAGAATGGAAAAGTAGACGTGGCATTTTAGAAATTTCAATTAAGTTCCAGGTCTCCTGTCTACTGCTTTTTTCTCATATATTGACGTTACAATAATAATATCTGCACTTACTTGTATAGTATTGATATGTCATCACTAAGAAAATGAATATAAATAATTCTGCAGCTATAAAGGACCATACAAATGTGTTTCAAGTGAAGAACTGCAAAGAAGTTGCATAAAGGACATCATCAGAGAAATGTAGGACTGAAAAAAAAAAGTTGGACCCACCAAATCGCAGAAGTGATATATATTCCCACCTTCCTGAATTGTAGTTCAAAACCCCAAATCAGGTCTTATAACTGAATGTGGGGGTTGCAAAATTATGATTATCAGTAAATGTTTAATTTTCATACCTATTTTATATATCCAGCGTCATATAAAAATTTCTAAGGCAAAAAGGGGTGACAGATGGAAAAAATTCAAGAAGTCCTGAAGATGGCTTTGCTGAATTCAAATTCAAATATTTTAAAAAATCTTATATATGTATATATATAGTCTCCCCTGATAAGATGCAGGTTCTGTTTCATAATTTTTTTGTTTGTATATGTAGTCAGTACATAGTTGCCTGACATATACTAGATTTATGTTTGCTGATTTTAGTTGTCCAATTCACCTGAAATTCAGACACCATGAAATTAACTACCTCTGGTACTATCTGTGTGACTATAGGCAAATGCCTTAACTTCCCTGGGCTGCCTCTTCTGAAAAAATGAGATGACTGTACTAAGTTTTCTCTGAGATTCTTTCCAGCTCTAGATCTACAATCCTTACTACAAAAAATAATTAGAAGGCAATCTAGAGAAGGGGTAGGAATTAGAAGCTGAGAGGATAAGAAAAGGCTGCAGTTAGATAATTGCATAAACTAAGTTCAAGATTCTAGGAGGAATAGGTGAGAGTAGCATGCAGTCCAGCCATGAGGAGCAGCCCATACAAAGGCAGGGAGATAGGAAATGAAATACCATGTACAAAGAACAGCATGAGTCTCAGTTTGGCTACAATGTAGAGTGTGTGAAGGGAATTATAATAAGATTGAAAAGATAAAGTGCAAACTGATGAAGAAAGGCTTTAAATGTTAAAAGTATTTATATTTAATCCTGAAGGTAAAAGGGAGATTGTGAACCAGGGCACGGGCTATCTGAATGGAAAGAAGGTAATGGATGCAAGCAAGGGATTTTGTGGAGACATCTGGCAACTAATTTAAAATAGGCAAAATGGTGAGTAGTCAAGGTTATGAACTCTAGTACTAGAAAGATGCCCTCATCAGAAAGTAGGAAATACTTAACAGAGAGAAGGCACTAGAATTGTGAAGAATCAGAAAGGCTTCTTATAGAAGGTAAGATTTTAGCTGGGACTTAAAGGAAGACAGAGACAGAGAGATAAGGAGAGGAAATTCATGGGGAACAGCCAAAGAAAATAGTTGGTGTTGAGAGATGAGAGGCCAGACTTCAGTCTAGAAGTGAGGGAATGGCTAAGATTTAAGGAGACTAAAAAGGTGGGAAGAAAATATGTTATGAAAAGCTTTTAATGCTAAGCAGGGGTTTTGTATTTGATTGTGGAGGTGATAGGAGGTTGGAGTTATCGAGTAGGAGGATGATAAGATTCTATCTGTGGTTTAGGAAAATCACCTGGGTGGCTGAATGGAGGATGGACTGGAATGAGTAGAGATTTTTGTGTCTGGCAGACCAATGAACAGTCTGTTGTAAGGTTTGAGGGTATGGTCTATCCTGGTGTGGAAGCAGTATTAGAAGAGAGAAGGGAACATTACCAAGGTTCCCTTGGTAAAGGGAATATAAAGGTTAAATAAATAGGTCTCGGCAATCTATTGACTATGGGGAGGGGGAGATGAGAGTACACTAATGAGAGACAATGCAGTGTCCAGGATGACACTGAGATTGTGAGTCTGAGTCCTGAAGAAGAATGGTAGTACCTTTATATAGTAATAAGAAAATGGAAAAGGGGGGGGGGGGGGAGGGGCGATGGGGGGGGGGTTTAGAGAGAAAGAAAATGAGTTCAGTTTAGGACTTTTTTTTTTTTTTTTTGCTTAATTGGGTTAAGTGACTTGCCCAGGGTCACATAGCTAGGAAGTGTTAAGTGTCTGAGCCCAGATTTGAACTCAGGTCCTCCTACTTCAGGGCTGGTGCTCTATCCACTGTACTACCTAGCTGCCCCCTGGACATTAATTTAAAATATCTATAAGGTATCCAGTTCTATATGTCTAGTCAAAAAGGGGAAAGCTTAAAGAATGATGTATTTGGGGAATGATGATCAGTTCCATTTTGGACTTGCTGCATTTGAGATGTCTACAGGACATGTACTTTTCTGTGTCTGATCATGTGTCTCTACAACTGATGGAGGAGCTCAGTAGAAAGACCAAGGTCATTTATGTGTGGGAACACATCTCTAATCAACCTCTGAAAGCTGGACTTTCAAATTCAAGCAACTATAAGTCAAATTATAAATAGCCTTGGTTATGATTTAATAGTAATGTGAGAATTAGTCTCAGATTTTTATTTGCAAAGAAGTATCTAGCAAGTGATTACAAGTTATGAGAATTTTGTTAAGAGTAAAATTGCTTACTAATATCAGAGCAGCTTAATTATTTCTCAGTTTAGTAAACTTTAAAAGTGTTATGTAAACGTCATCTTATTGATTTCAATCCTTTGTCAAAATGTTACTGACATGGCTTTACAGCAGGATGCAAAATTATGGTCCAGTTCTATTAACTCATTTTAATTCATTATTTGGTGCTCAGATCTGGTGATTTTAATGTAATACTTTAGTTTGTATCACTGAATTTAAAAAAATGATCGTTATACTATTCACAACAAAATTCCTAGAACTTATTTTTAAATATTGTTGCAATTTTAGAAGTCTAAACAATATTGGTTTGATTGAACTATTAAATGAGTTAGTTTTAATTAAAATTCTCTTAGTGTTGAGTTTAAATAGTAAGGGGAAAATCCTGCATTGTTATTTTTAAAATGCCCTTATGGAAAATAATAGCTGTTATTAATAACATGATTATAATATTTATTTAAAAGACTAAGGCAGAATATAATGTATGTATGAGTATATCTATATAAAAATAATTAAACTTATGAGAACTACTGAAGATACCAAAACAGAGTGTGTAGAAGAGAGTCCTGGATAGAAGTCTAGGGGTTTACTCACAGATAAAGTGTGAGATAGAAAAGAGAAATCAGCATTACAAAAACTCAAGATAAGAAAGAGATTCAGGAGAATAGGATAGTCAAAAATAAACAGAAAGATTAAGGAATAACTCTGAAGAGTACAATTTTGTACCAACAGTCTCCCATATTTTATCATATCTTTGTATTCCCACACTACTACTTCCTTTTCTCTGTCTACTGTAGTTTTTCTCTTAAAAGGACAGCTCTGGGGCAGCTAACTGAGGCAGTGGATAGAACATCAGCGCTGAAGTCAGGAGGACCTGAGCTCAAATCTAGCTTCAGCAATTTAACACTTCCTAAGCTACGTGACCCTGAACAAGTCACTTAATCCCAACTGCCTCCCGATGGGGAGTGGGAGTGAGGGGAGAAGGGTAAAGAGGAGAAGGTCCAGTACCAAATCTCTGTTTTACAAGAACTCTGCTCTCCCTAACTAAAAGTGATCTCTGTCCCTATCATCACATGACTTTGGATTATATACTTAAGTACTAGTCATAGAATCATAGAATTTCAGGTTTGGAAACAACCCCAGAGATCACCTAATTCAATTGGGACCCAAAAGTTTTGATTCTGCTATATATCTAGGCATAGTATTTAGCCAGATCTATATTATCTCTTATGGAAATCAGTGTGTTTGAAAGAGAAGCCAATTTATTTTTTCATTTTTGAATCTTAGTTTTTAACTAGAGTTTAAATATTTCCGATGCTATTCTTATATAACTTTCTACTACATCTCCCTTGCAAATAAATATGTATTACGGTAGGCAAGAATAATAGCAACTTCAGCTAAGTGGATCTTAGTTGTAGTCAATTTTGTCACTGCAAATTTTTATCTTTCTGGCCCTCTGAATTTTTTTTTAAACTATCATACTTAGCTATCCCCATGTCATGGTTACAAAGCAGCATGATCACTCTATAATAAAAGACAAAAAATATAACAAAAGACATTATAGGAAATTATTTTTTAGCATCCTTGCAACAAGATTATGCATAATGCTTATCTTTATCTACTTTAGTTCATTTTAGTTTTGTCATTTGATTTGGAAATTATCTAATTCTATCTATGTCCTTTCATTTCTAATCACTATTAAAAGCAGAAGCAATCCAGATTTCTTTTGAATGCTAGCATTCATTTTGGGTAAGGAAACAAGGGCAGATTCTGTTTTAAAGGCAGGGCTTTTTGTTTTTAGAGTTGGGTTACAAATCTCTAGGATAGTGAGGGGGTTTTGTCTACTATATTTATTTATTTTTTTTACTATTTCTTCCTTTATTTCTACAATTCTGTCTCTCTCATCATAAGCCTTCAACTTTCATTTTTTTTAGGAGTCATGGGAAAGAAATGACAAAATAATTAATCCAGACAATTTGTAGAACAAGATTAACAGTAATTCTAAATAAGATGCAGCACCTCAGAAAGTGAAATAACAGGCCACATGGGTATGTCTCAAAACACTAGTTGCAAAAATAGACACATAACATTCAGCATTTGTATCAAATAAAATTTAAGACTAAAGCCAAATGTGATGACCACAGCATCACTAAACAAGTCAATGCTATTCTTAGCTTTGCAGTGCCTTAGCGTGCATTTTGATGCTATACTATGAATTTTCTAAAGATAATGCTTAAATTTAGATTTATGTTCAAAGGGGTATAAAACCTTTGACTAAGCAATACCACTATTGGGGCTGTTTTTTTCCAAAGAGATTTTTTTTTTTTAAAGGACCTATACGTGCAAAAATATTTACAGCACATATTTTAATGGTGGCAAAAAGTAGGAAATTGAGGAGATATCCATCAATTGAGAAATGGCTGAACAAGTTGTATATAATTGTGATGGAATACTATTGTTATATAAGAAATGATGAGCAGAATGCTCTTAGAAAAATCTGTAAAGACTTACATGAACTGATGCAAAGTAAAATAAGCAGAAACAGGAGAACAACATACACAGTAACAGTAATTTTGTAAGATGATTAATGGGGAATGATTTAGCTATTCTTAGCAATGCAATGATCCTTTTAAGAGAAGTGAAAGACTGCTGATGAAAAATGCTATATACATCTCTACAGAAAGAAGTGACAGAATCTAAATGTGATTGAAACATACCCTCTCTTTACTTTTCTTGTTTTGTTTTGTTTTTTTGGTCTGTGCTTTCTTTCACAAGATACCTAACATGGAAATATTTTGCATGACGGCATGATCAATTATGCGGTATCAATTATGGCAAATTGCAATATTTGTTATGCGGCAATTGGGTATCAAATTGCTTACACCTTCTTAATGAAAGGAGGTGAGAGGAAGAGGAGAAAATTTGGAATTCAAAATTTTAAAAAAATGTTAAATAAGTTTTTTTTTTTACATGTATTTGGGTGAAAATAAATCTGGCCTCAGACACTTAATTGTTGATTCTGCAAATCACTGGTTTGCTGTGTCTGATAATGTAAGCTTCTAAGCTCTAGAGTAGTTTTTTTTTTTTTTAGGTATTTTATAGTTTCTATATTCTGTATTCCTTTAATGCCTTACTGCTTTGAGTATACCTTAATAAAAGGGATTTATAGTTAAGAGGGAAAATAGATCTAATATAATAGCAAAATTCTTCTACTTTATAATAACAAGGCTAATAGCTAACATTTTTATAATGATTTAGGATCTCTAAAATAACACTGAGGGAAGGTTTAATACTATCTTCATTTTACAAATGAGAGTATTGAGGCAAAGAGACGATTAATGACCTGTATGTCTAGGACCACAGAGCTATTTAGTTACTTGAAGGCAGTTTTAAACTCAGGTCTTCTTGACTCCCAAAGTTGACAGTTCTATTCATGTAGTCCATGTATTTAATTTAAAAATAAACATGCTTATATCAGGGAGAATGCTCAAAAATATTTGGGGAACATGAGTTTGGAACCCTGAGAAGTTAACTGACTTGCCCAGCGTCATAGTGAGTATGTCAGAAGTGGGACTTGTCTTCGACAAAGAGAAGATATAACTCAGTTTCAACTGATCAAGGATGGACAGAAGCAGCTACACCCAAAGAAAGAGCACAAGGAAATGAATGTAAACTGCTTGCATTTTTGTTCTTCTTCCTGGGTTACTTATACCTTCTGAATCCAATTCTCCCTGTGCAACAAGGGAACTGTTCGGTTCTGCACACATATATTGTATCTAGGATATACTGTAATGTATTTAACATGTATAGGACTGCTTGCCATCTGGGGGAGGGGGTGGTGGGAGGGAGGGGAAAAGTCGGAACAGAAGTGAGTGCAAGGGATAATGTAAAAAATTACCCTGGCATGGGTTCTGTCAATAAAAAGTTATTAAAAAAAAATAAATAAAAGTGGGGCTTGGATTAAAGTCTTTCTAGTTCTAAGGCCACCTGTTTATATTCTGCTACTTCTTATTTTAGAGAAAAATAAATGAAAAAAGATAAAGGAAATAATTTTACCTGACACCAAAGCTTATATTAAAGTATAAAAATGAGTGACATTTATGATAAATACATGTATAAATAGATAAAAATAATATAAAATGCTTTACATCAGAATACACACACACACGCACGCACAGTTGATATTCTGGTGCTTCCTCTGTAGAGCTGGGTATTTTAGTACTTTTGTGATGTCTCTCTCACTCCCCAACCACGGCAGCTTAGTTAAGGTGGTATCTAATAATTAGTTTTATGATTTTGGGTTGTTTATTATATCTATTTTCTTAAAATGGGTCATATTGGCATGCTTAGGGAAAGGATATCAGAAAGAAACAATTCAGTCTCTCAAAATATTAAAACGTAATCCACAGAAGGAAAAAAGCTTTTGACTGAATAACTACCATTTTTCATTCAGCAAATCTTGTAATAATGAAAAAATAATTTCAGTACAATTCATCATTAAAAAATTTTCACTTTTATGATACTATCAGATGAATATCTTTAAAACTATTGAATGTAAAATATAAAGTATGTAAAATCTTACCTAAAGATGGAACTTAAAAAAGTCTTGTAAAATCAAGTTTTTCATTCTATTACACATCTTTTAAATGTACTTGTTATTTAATCCACTTTAAGAAAATATGAAAACATACTGGTGAGTTTTCACAAACAGCTTAAGTAAATGTCTTATGATCTGGTATTTTCCTCAAAGGGGAAAAAAAAATCAAGAGTAAATTTTTTGCCTGTTGTAAAAAATCATCACAGCTACTGGGGAGTAAAAGGGGAGGGCGATCATGGTGAAGGGTAAAAAAAAACCCCCAAATGACAACTACCTATTCCTCTTAAAAAACAAACAAAAAAACCCAACCTCAAATCAAAAAAGCAGCAGTCCATGGGAATTATAATACATACACAACAAAGAAAATTAGAAGTTATGTACACACAACAGAACACCCAAAATTTTGAAACAGCAGTCAAGATTTTAAGACTATCCACTAGTGTTATATCTTATTTTTTTATATGCTAAGACAATATCCCAGTTGAGACCAAATAAATAAAGAAAGAAAGAAAGAAAGGAATTAAGAGTCAAGGGATCTTTGGTCAAAGCATTTACCAGCTGTTGTAGCTAAGTTATTTTAAATATTATTGTAATTTGAAGCTTTTTCTCATTTTTAAAAACAGCAAATTGTAAATGCAAAAATACTTTGGTTTTACTCTTTTATTTATCTGAAAGACTTTAGAAATTTAATACTTTGTCTTTCTGATAATGATACAAACCAAATTCTTACTGTGCCAGTAATTATCAATTTTATTTTGTGGTGGAATCTACTGAAGTAGCTTTTTGCTGAAGAATTAAAAATATTTTTCTATATTTCTCTGAAATAGAAACATTTCAGTACTGATTAAACTTTAATTTCAGGAAACTTCAAGTTATCACGTTACATTGTGGAAATTAAAAAAAATTATTTTAAGGCTACCCATGAACAAACTTGCTTATCTACTTTTATTCTTTCAAATTTTTAAGTCCTTTTAGGGAAGATAACTTTTTTCCTAGTGTTATTGATATCAAATAATCTCAGAGCTGGAAATGATTTTGGAGAACAATATAAGTCAACATACTTACAAGAGGAATCCCACTTCCAAAAATGCCTGATAAGAAGTCATTACTGGTCTGCTTGAAGACTCATTACTTATAGAAGATCTCATACGTGATAGCTAGCTTCTTAACAATTTGTAGTTAAAAATTTTTTCTCTTATAGAGACAAAATTAGCCTTTCAGCAACTTCCAACTATTGCTCCTAGTTCCTGTTTAGGGCATTTATTCACCTCAATTTTGTTAATGCATAATAACTTGTCAGTTTAATACAATTATCCCTATTTAAGAACTCAAAATAGCCTAATTTTAATAATGTCCTTTCCTTACTAGTCTTACCACAAAATTTATCTATAATCTCTTAAATTTATGATGGCAATCTGATCTTATTTAATCTCTGCTTCTTTAGTGCTCTCTCACAGACGTTAACTAGAGTGGTTTTCAACTTTTCCAAACACCACGTGGTCAAGGACATATATCTAATTTTTAGTGAAATTCAAGACACTCTAGTTCTATGGAAAGAGATCAAGTTTTTATTTTCCTTCATCTATTCATGTATAGAACTAAAATTTTTAACAACATATAATAAATGTTCATTCAAAATCCTTTTGGTATAGATAAAAGATGGCAGATACTTCTAGTAGGGTCCTTTGTCCATAGCAGGTGTTCAAATAAATACTTATTAATCAACAAGATTCTAATCAACAAGGTTCTAATTATTACAAATTAAACTGTAATACTGGGCTGGATCATGACATTCCCTTAAAAAGATACATTAAGTAATGACTTAACTTAAGATATAAACAGGTAAGGGCCACAGACATCCTCAAGAAGTACTATAACAAGCTTTTGGATCTCTGGATATGCTCTACTTCAGCTTTCTTTTGAAGCCAAATATTTCCCACTGCTTTGTAACTGGCACTTTGGAAAGCACACCAAGTGCCCCATTCAGCCTTCATACTACTGCAAATGACAATCAGTTATAGATGACCAGGCAAATATGTCCCAAACAATTTCCTGAAATCATAACTATAGAGTTCAATATCTAAATTAAAAAGAAAAACACATGGAACTACTGAGACTGCTATAAATCCTTATTTCAAGGAATATTTATGGAAAATTAAATATTTCATACCTTGTGCAAGCATGTTAAATTCCAAGAACAGTGCTATGTGATAAAGTTCCATTGCTTCTTCAGCCCTAGTCAAATTTGGCTTTCCTGCTACCAGAGCCTGAACTTCACTCAGACTCCCCACAGAAGGGCTGCAGTGCAAAACTGAGAGGTCAACTACATCAGTATACATACAGTTTAAAATAACTTTAGCATATTTTTTTGGTATGATGGACTCATCTAGTATAATTCTAGTGGGAGTCCGCAACGTTCGGTCTGTAATTTCTTCACCAGTCCGTATCCTCCTTTGTAATAAATTTCGAAAAAATGGGGACCGTGCTGAAATAACAGCCTTATGAGCTCTAAGTTCTTCATCTAAACAGTTCTGATTTCCAACAAAAGCTTCAACTAGTTCAGAGTCTGACGAAAAACTGAGGACAACATCATAGTAACACATGTAGTCAAACAGTCCACGCATATCTACATCAAGGGAATTTGGTGTTCCAAATTCTTCAGTGAGCTGCACTAGTATATCAACATTCTGAAATCTTGAGTCCTCTACTCCAAATTCTCCTGTGTAGAGATAGTGTAACAAGGCAGAGAACATGGGCATATCTATACCTGCTGTATTGATGTCCATTATTATCTCTGCTCCATACTCTGGGGAGGAAGAAAGCAGGGTCTTAAAGAATGGACACCTTGCTGCTAAAATGGCCCGGTGCACAGGAAAGCAAGTTTCTTGAAATATTAAGTCTACATCTGTACAATACTTGTACTCATAAAGATCAGCCATATCTTTTTGCAGTGTTCGAGCTTCTGGACGGGCCAAGCTGGCTTGGAGAGAAAGCTCCTTTAAGGCTGACGTTCCCTCGTATTCCTCTACTAATGCATTGACATCTCTTACATCCCACCCTGATAGGAGTTCTCGCATCTGCTTGGCGTGGTCAGCAGAGCGACTGGATTTCCGACGTTTAATAAATTTCTTCTTGAGGGTGGCAAGGCCAGAAGTTTTCTTTTTCTTGTCTTGTGGCTTCTCATGGCCATGGTCAAGACTATATAATTTTGATTCACATCCATAGCCTTGATGAGAATAGGATGATGTTCCTAAAGCAGAAAATGAATAATTAATGAAAACTGTCTTCCTCTTTCTTTTTCAAGTCTTTTCGATTATCTTTCATAATAGAATTCAAATCCCTTAAAAGCAATTTTTTTTTTTTTAAATTCTAAAAAGGAAACCAGTTTTGGATTTAGTAGTAGCACAGTGTTATTATTTTTTTTTTTGGGGGGAGAGAATGTATAATTCACTTTCTACCTCTTTTGTAAGGCAGTAGTGCTAATTTTTATTCAATAAATCATCAACATATTTTCTAATCTCTGGGCAGATACTATTGGGTTGATTTTCAAGGATCCTGATTATATTTGAAATTTAAAATTTAAACAGTTCTATATATGTGCAATTAGTAAAGGGTTCATTTGTAGGGCCATGTATAAATAGATAACATAACCAAGTTTATTTATACCATTTTAACCATCAACAGAGATTTTCACAGTATAAATGTGGCAATGATGACTTGCAATTACAGTGAAAATAGTCAAAATGAATGGCCAGCTATGCTGTAGCAGTTTAGTTAGTGTAAAAATTATACAGACCAAAAAAACCCCATTCTTGAAAAAACAAAACAAACAATCAAGAAGGCTTTTTTAAAATATTAAAACCTCATCTATTCAGTCTCTGCTAAGAACAGTTCTATTAAATTCACTAAAGAACACTGTTAGAAAAAACTGATGAAGTTACCTATAAATGTTTGTTGGGCCTGTGAATTTCCCCCTACCCTTGGGGAACACGAATGGGGATAGTTAGATGCATTAGCACCCATTTTCTTCAGTCACTCAGGCATTTCACCTGCTGGCTCTTCAGAGGACAATCCCACAATCCATTTTGAGCCTTCAACCCTGGATCCAAAAGTCTCTTTTCATCCATTTCTTAAAATCAAACAAAAATCATTATATTCATTTTTACAAAAGTATATTTAAAATTGCACTTGAGAGAAAATAAAAACATTTGCTGGAAAAAATGCATAAAGTTGCAAGTACCTGCACTTGGGGACAAATTATGTGTATACAGTCTATAGTATAGTTAAAGCATTACAATATGGAAAAGGTCTAGAAGCTAAAAACAAATACATAATTAAATCAAAGTGATAAATTGTTGCTAACTGTATTTTTTAAAGTTATAAAACAAATCAATTTTAAGTTAGTGAAAGAGTAATGAGTTAAGCTTTTGTAGGTGCATTTGAAATTTCAGGAAAAATTTTTACTTGATCTAAAAAAAACCAAAAAATTTTATGGATGTATAGAAAAATGTTCCCTAAAGTCCTATGGCCCCCACAACTGAAAATGTTATAATTCCAAGCAATAAGGAAACCGCTTAAGAATTTTTAGCCATAAATAAAATTAAATATTAATAATAGATTTTCATACACACACATCTACGTTTAAAATAATCTTTCATTTATGTCTTTTAGGCTTTTTATTAGAAGAGCAGGAAAGGAAAAAATATTCAAGAGGGAACTCTGAACTTCTGAGCTATTTGTGTTACAGATATTCTATAAGAAATCCTATGCTTTTAAAATCTATGATTTTATTAATGTAGATGCTTCTTCCACAGAGGAAGATTACCAAGACTCTATGTTTGGTCAGTCAGGTAATCTTTGAAATTAGTTATACCCAGAAATTTGAGTCTCTCTAATTTAGCTAGCATGCTCTTCATAGAATCAATAAGTCTTGTCTCCAGAGCCTTTCCAGGTTTGGTTGGATAGCTTTCAAGAACCTGAGAGCTGTTCCACATGACATCTAAATAGGATTTTAGAGACTATCAATAGCATATATTTATAATAAACTATTTATAATGCTTAATAATTATATAATTATTCCCACTTAATATATAGAAACATATAAATATATATATTTAAATTAGGAATACTTCTTAGATATTTATATTCTTCTAAGTATATTAAGGTGATTTGCCTCAAAGGGATGCTATTCCTGGGAAATAGAATGCATTTTTCTTGATAGGACTACTATTTCCCTCAGTACCCATGCTGCTATTTCTAGAATTATTTTCAATTTTTCTTTTGCTATTCATATCTAATTAGTTGCAAAATAAAGATGATGATCATCCTCTTTCCCTTTTTAACTCTACCACTTAGAATCCTTGGCTTCTCTCAAGGCCTAGTCCAAATACCAGCTCTCATGGGAGAATTCCTACAGTTGTCAAGGCTGTTTCAAATTTACTTTTTATTTAATGTATATATTTTTACTTACTCATTTTTGCATATGCTATTTCCTCATAATAGATTATAAATATTTTGAGGGCTAGGACTATTGTTTTTGCTTCCTTATCTCTTTTAATTAGATCAATTTTTGCTTTTGCGGATTATTGTTTTTGTAACCTCACTGACACCGTCCCTGGCACATAATAGATAAGCTATCATTCCCATTTTAAAGATAAGGAAACTAATATTCAAAGAAATTAACTGAGTAGTCCATGCTTGCATAGTTGTAAATGTCAGTCAGAATTTGAACAAACTTTTCTCACTTGTAACTAAGGGCTATGATACAGTGTTGCGTACTTATATCCATCTAAATGATTTTAGAGAATATTAAGGCTAATTTTCTCCCTAAAACACAAGGAAGCTGGCTCTAAGACTTGATGGACCTAAAGGGTTCAAAATGAAGCTAGGCAGAAGTTGATGAGGATTCCTGTTGCCTAAGGATATAAAAAAAGACCAACTCAAGTACAGAGTGCCCTTCAGATTTGGCAGATATTTCGGAATTGTCATTTGCCATATTCTGCCCTGCTAATCATATCCATTTCTATTTGGAGATTCAGGAGGATATGCCTAACCAAGGATACTATTAAGTATTCTTTCATGCTATGGCTAAGTAAGTTTCCTTTTTGAACTACTAAACATTCTCTATCTTTTTTTTTTTTTTTTTAATTAATTTTGAAACTGAACTTTCAGAATATTCTTCCACAGAGGAAGATTACAAAGACTCTATGTTTGGTCAGTCAGGTAATCTTTGAAGTTAGTTATACCCAGAAATTTGAGTCTCTCTAATTTAGCTAGCATGCCCTTCTTTCTATCCATGTCATATGAGGATGACTGTTATATCCAATGGCCTTTTCTTAATTCATGACTCTTCTGAAACCTTTGATACTGTTGACTGCCTTCTTTTCCTAAATAGTTTCTCCCTTCTAGTTTTCCCCTGTCTCATTCCTGTTTCTTTCTCTGGACTTCAAAATTATACCTTATTGCTGTCTTCCCCTTGGAATGTTCTCTTCACAAAGCTTGCTTCCTTTCCCCTATTGGTGGCCTGAAGCTTCCATTTTGTGAAGGGATCCAACCTAAATTGCTTTCATTCCACTGTTGGCCCTATTCTGGACTTTTTTTTGGATCTTGAAATCATGTTCCTGCCTGTGCCTTCATTCCTTTCTCTCTTTTCAAGTTTCTTTTGCATACTGTATTCTCTTTGAGGGCAGTACTTTCTTTTTGCCTATACATAGTAATATAATATCCTTTCTTCATGAGACACTAATTCTAACTCTCTTTCCAATTTTCCTTTGCTATATCTTTACCGAAGTTATACTCAGTATCATGGATCTTCTAATTTTATCATTCTACATTACCTTGCTAAGTGATCTTATCTTTTCTCAGAGATTCAATGAACATTTCTATGCAAATGACTTAGCCGGGAAGATATTTCAAACTTAATATGAACAAAACTGGATTCATATTCATTCTTACTCCCTTTTCACAATTTTTAAAATATTGCAACTTTGAAAGTCACTCAGGTTAGCAAAACTGGCCTCTCACTTTCCCTATATAGTCGGTCTGTTGTCACATTTTTTTCACTTCTACCTTCACAAGATTCCTAGTATATGTTTTCTTAATCTCCATTCATAATAGCCTCTACTAGGGTAGAATCAAAATGTCAAAATAATCTTCCCATTTCACTTTTCCTTTTCTAGGAGAAAGGACAAACAACAATATGTCACCCTACTACTTAATAGATTTTAGTAGCTATCTATTACTTCCAAAATCAAATATAAAGCCTGCTTTTGGGCATTTAAAACTTTTTATAAGCTGGTTCTTCCTATCTTTCCCATCTTCTTATCCTTTATTTCTCTTCAATCAATAATTCAGTTTCAAAATTTTGTTAAGTCTCTCTCTGATCATCTTTTACATTCATTTCTTTCCACTCACATGGCATCACATTTTATTTCACGTTCTCTCATTTCTTGCCTAGACTATTTCAATAGCCACCTAACTGATCTCTCTGCCCTTCTTCATCCATTTTTCAAACAGCTGCCAAATTGATATTCCCAAAGCATCTTTGTCATTTCCTTGCTCAAAAAGCTTTAGGAGTTTCTCTACTGATTCAAAGATAAAATGAAAACTCTTCTGGCAATTCAAGTTATTTACAATCTTAACTCCAATTCATCTTCAGGCTGATTACACATTACTTCCTTCCATGTAATCTACGATGATCTATCCAAGTTGGTCTATTTGCTATTCCCAGCATGATGATATTCATTCTCCTAATATGGTGCCTTTGCACAGGCTATCCTCCATTCTTGGAATAACTCTTCTCACATTTGCCTATTGAAGGAAGAAGGAAGAAAACAAGCATGTGTTAAGTGCTAACTATATGAAAGGTACTGAGCTGAGTGCTTTGATATTGCTTGATTTGATCTTCTGAGCTTTGGGAGGCAGGTGTTATTATTATCCCTAATTTTATGGTTAATTAAAATGAAGCAGGCAGACGTTAAATGACTTACCTCATGTTACATAGTAAGTATCTGAGATTGGATTTGAATTCAGGTCTTCCTAAATGCTGAGTCAGTCAGCCCTTTATCCATTTTATCTAGAAGTCTCTAACTCCCTGGAGATTCCAGATCCTTCCAATTGTTTACATTCTCTGACCTGCATAACTCCCCTGACTTCCACTCACAATTACTTTCTGTATATATTTTATATCTGTTTCCATACATTTGGTTTATACCACACTAGGGCAAGGATTTTTCCTTTTTTGTCTTTTTATTCTTAGTGTCTAGCTGAGTGTAAGTGCTTTATTGAATACACGCTGAACCAAAATGAATACACATAGCATGGAAAGCTGAGGCAAAATATTGAGGGAGTTTCTATAGAATGGAGACAAGTTGGATTAGACATAAAACTGGCCTTCTCCCTCCAAGAATCCCTACTAAACACAAAACAAAACAAAACATTTTTACTAAAGCTCTGCATATTTCACACCACACTATCTATCTCTATATATGATGAATTCATTCAAAACTTTTTAAAAAATTTACACCACATACACAAAATTTCACATTATATCTTCATTAGAGGAAATCTTGTAATATACATAAAAAGGATTCCTTCCCCCCCATAATTCCAAATATAAAAGAATGCCTTACTTTTTGGCTGTATTTGAAATTTGAAAAAGAAAAATGAAAGGTTTGTGAGAAACAGAATTCTGTCAATGTTTGTAGACATTGTAGACATGAGAAATGCATCACAATTACTTTTCAGGAATACAAGTAACCTAGTAACCCAGAAATGGCAGTATGACAAATAGAATTTCATTTATTTAGCAAAATGTTACTGAGTTCCTACCATTTGAAAATTACTTGCTACTAGGTAATGAGAAAGATTTAAAATCATTAAGATATAATTAGTGTCCATAAGTTTGCTATGCAGGATTGATACTTTCTGGAACAAATACAAATGTAATAAAAAATAAAGTGTGACAAAGTACTAAATCATAAGAAGGTAAGGTCAAGTTCTATTAAGGGGAGAATTTTGAGCTTCATGAAAGACATAAGAATTTGAACCAGATTTAAAGGATGAGTCCTGATTTTAACGAACAGCAAGCATTTAACAAATGCTTTACCATCCAGTGATAAAGGGAATAGAGCTGAAAGAATAGAGAGAATGATATAAGCTAGGCAAACAAGTTTAGGTTATCTCCTTAAACAAAGCTGAGTGCATTTTGGTTGAGACAAAATAGTTACTTCAGGGACTTTTTTACTTTTGGGAGAGTAAGGGAAGAGAGTGGAGAATACACTCTTTTGTAGCAAAAAAAATGAAAGAGCTTGTAAGTGACAAAGAGAAAGTAAAGATGTAAAAATGGATAGGCACTGAAGAATACAGAAGAGTTTTGAGATGTGAAGGAAGTGAGCTAAGAGAGTGTATACCAAATCAGAGGATCAAAATTTAGAGCTAGAGATCATCTAGTTCAACACCTTCACTTTAGGGATCAAGCAACCCAAGGTCTAATTCTGTTAAGTAACTTGCCTAAGGCCATGTAGGGAGTGAATAGCAGAGCTAGAATTTAAACCCAGATTTTCTGGGTCCAAAGACAGCAGTCTGTCTACTATATAGCCTTTCTAAATGCCAATATTTCTAAAAAGATTATCAGTTGAGGTTGGGAACTGGCAGGTTAAGATTTAGGAGTGAATGGGTTATGGAACTTCTATTGTGGCTTATGCAACAGAGAATATGGAACTTCTCATAATTGAGGATGAATAGAAGTGTGTCACAGTTCTTTAAGAATGTCTAGAAATTTAAATCCTTGAATATGCTGATACTGGTAACAAATATTAAGCTCTACAATAAAAATTTATAGCTATATTGAGGGAAAAAAAGAGTATCAAAAGACATTATTAGGATGGAAGGGACAATGATGATAAAAGGGAAGACAAAACAATTAACTCAAAAAAAAAAAAACAAAAAAACCCAGCTTTTGATTGTTTTCTTGTCAAAGAAAATAATTTTTGAACTGGAAAGGGCATAAGGGAAACAAAAATGGCTAAGAGAGAGTGAAAATGGAAGACAAGTAGGTAGACAGTGGTTATAGTTCAGTCATCTTTATCATGTCCAAATCTTTGTGGGATTTTCTTGGCAAAAATACTGGGGTGATTTGCCATTTCCTTCTCTAGTAGATCCTGTCAGGTAATTCTGCCAGGTAATAAGAGCTAAAGTGACTTGCCCAGGGTCAACAGTTAGGGAATGTCTGAGGCTGGATTTGAACTTAGGTTATCTCGACTCCAAGTCCAGTGCTCTGCCTACTGAATTACCAGATGCCTCAGGGAGACAGTGCACTTAATTGCTACTGATGAGTTCAAATCACTAGAACCAAGATAGTGAAATATATGGTGAGTATGATTTGCACTATTAGCAATTTCTGAAAGACTATGAAGAATGAGAATCAGAGAGAAAAAATTTCCTGTCTTTTTGAAAAGAGAAGTAGTCTACAAATATAGGCTGGGGAACTCAACTCATATTTTGGGCAAAATTGTAGGACACAATATTAATTAAGTGAACAAATAGAAAAGAAAGTGATGTACCAATACTGGGCACAAATTCTAAGGGAGATGAACATAGAATCTAAGGTCAAATAATTATCAAAATATTAATAGCAGCACTATCTGTAGCAGCAAGTAACTGGAAACAAAATGTACACTCATCTATCAGGGTCTGCGTTAAAATATTATGTTTTCTATTACTATTAAGCAGTATAAAAGAGAACTATGAGAAATTCAGAGAAATGTATGAAGATTAAAATGACGAAAAGTCAGAACAAATTAGACACAGGAGAACAAACTATATAATAATAGGAATGTAAATGAAAAGAACATGAAGAAAAAGTATAACCCTGAGTAATGAAATATCAGTGATTATCATGGGGAACAACTAATTTAAATTGGAAGAATACTTTCTTATTCACAAGAGATTTGGGATTCTATTAGGACAGAATATTTTATGTAGAATATAGTCAAGATGGAGATATAACAATGGATGTTTCTGTTTTATTGTATTTTCTTTGACATAAAGTTCATTCAATGAAAGTGAAGAGATTGAAATGGCTAGTTATATTTAGAGATGTGAGAGGAAAAAGTCAAGGAGGACTGAAAGGTGGTGAACATGGGTGACTGAAAGGATAATGGTGCCCTCAAGAGAAATAGGGAAATTTGAGAAGGAAATAAATGAGTTCTGGTTTGAATAAGCTGAGCTTGAGATCTTTACAGAACCAACAAGAGAAAATGTATAAAAGACAGTTAATGATGTGGGGCAGGAGTTCAGGAGTAAAATCGGAAAAGCAACTGGATAAGATCAAATGTTCTTGGGAGGAATTATCTGCTGACTATGCCAACTGTGAGGGAGCTGAGGGAATGATATGTCTGATTCAGAAGATAACAAAGATATTATATCTCATAAAACTGAAAAAAGTGACCAAGAGATCACCAACAACTATCAATCTGTTAAACCTACTTTCATCATGGAGGGGAAGATTAATCTTCTACACAGTTACAAACTCTGTGACCCCCCATCACACATTCTTATATCCAAATTCCATTTTTAAAAAATCTTTCAATGGTTTACTATCTCTAGAATAAAATACAAATCCCTGAACCTGGAACTTTTAATCTTGTTTCATATGAGTAACTTTCCAAGGATTTTCTAGTCAATCAATAAACTTTAGTCAATAGACATTTGTTGAATGCCTACTATGTTCTAGGAATTATGGTTAAGTGCTGGTGAAAAAAGACCTAACTGAATTATTATTCTCAAGGAACTTACAATCTAGTGGAAAGAGGACAACATATGTATACAAAGGTATATACAAAACAGATATAATGGTAATAAAGAGAGTAACATGAAAGACTACAGCTAAGATGAGATTCCCTCAAAGTAACAATCCAGAAAACATTGCTTCCAGGAGAGGCAATAATCAATAAAACGAAAACATCAGTTCATAAAATAGCCAGAAGCCTATAGGCACTCTAGTCATGGATGAGCTAGATGTCTGAAGCTAAGAAGGACCTTCGTGCCTGACCTGCCAAAACTGCAGCAAGGGGAAAGTCAGCCCCTAGTAAATGTCTGACAAAGAAGAGGGAGACAGGGAAGTTTTCTAGGAGGCCTGAAGCCAATACAATTTTTAGTAACCCACTACAGCTGAAGCAGAGGACAAAGCCATACCCTGGAATGGAAGGTGACTATTCAGGGGGGGGGGGGAAAGCCTCTACCAATGGGACTTCCAAAAGATCTAAAATTTATTCTAACTTATGTGAGGAGGAGATGGGACTACCGAGCACGATAAATCATCATGAGATAAAGCACAAAAGATGGTGAAGTGTGGCCCTAGCTCTCAATCTAGTTCCATGTGCCAGAGCAGAGTCCAGAAAAATATCAGAGAGACAGGCCAGGAAAGAAGCATCATCCGAAAATGTAGCATGCACCAGACTCCAAAATGAGAAAAAATCTTCACTAGGCAACTAGGTCACATAGTGTATATAGAACAGTAGATCTTAGAATTAAGATTCCAATCCATCTTCAGACACTTACCAATTCCATGACTCTGGACAAGTCACTAAACCTCCTTAAACACTGTAAAATGGGGATAATAAAAACACCTTCCTTCCAGGTTGTTTAAAGACTCCAATGAGATGTTTGTAAAGGACATATCACAGTGCTTGGCATAGGAAGTACTTATTAAGTGTTTGTTTTTTTAACTTCCTTCCATGCCACCTAAGAATTTGAGAGAAAGCTGAATTGGCCTTGAACAGAAGAAAACTCCAAATTCAATGAAGAAATACATTAAGTTAAAAGAAAGCCCAACAGGTAAACCCAGAAGATGAGAATTAACAATAAAAATAAGCAGAGTCTCAGAAAGAGAATGGTGTGGCTACAAGGACTCTAAGAATAGAAGAAATGCAAAAAAAATAAAAAAACTGAATTAGAGAGACTAAGGAAGATCTAGAAGTATTATATTTTGCTTAAAATATATTGTGAAAAACATGCTCAAATAAATAGAATGGGGCAAACAATTTAGTAATTCCATGATAACAACAAGAAAAATGAAAAAGGCTAAAATATTGAGAAATAGAACATATTCATTTAAGAATCAGATGCCCCCCAAAACCATGATAAAAAAAAATAATCAGGATATCAAATTTCAAAGAAATCATTTATAAAAACAAAAAATAAAAAATCAGCCCATATCTATGGAAAACAAAATCAAAGTAAAAATAGAAAGACTCCACCATAAGTCACTGTAGTAAAGAAATTCCAAATTGAAAATGCCCAGAAACAGCAGGGATAAAATCCAGAGGTTCTAAGTTCAAAGAAAAAAACTGTGTAAACAGCCAGGAAAAAAAAAAAAAAAGTTCAAGTATCAAGAACCACCATCAAAATTATAGTACAAGACTAAGATTATAATACTGAAGGAAACCTTAAAATATACAAACAAGACAAAAGAGAAAAGAAAAAGGATTATAATCAAGAAATATTTATCTTGGAAAACTACAGGGGGGAAAAATAAAGGAATTTCCAGTATTCCAGATGAGAAGAACAGAGGTGGGTAGAATCTTTGAAAGGAAACACAGGAGACAAGAGAAACCAAGAAAGGTAAATATACAAGAGCAAAAAGGCTAAATGATAATGAAATGCTTACATTCTAGTCTCTTTAATTTGAGGGAGAACATAAAGAGCCCCTTCAAAACTCTATTCTTCAAAGATCATAAAAGGCTTGAAATGAGGGCCTGAGTATAGTTTTATTCTATTTTTTTAGTTTTAAAAGAGGAAAGAAAAAGGAATACACTGGATAAGAAAGAACTTAACTATAATTAAGGTGCACCAGAAGACTAGCATATAAACATAGAGAAGGATTCATACTAGACTAAAAAATGATTGAGAAATTTAAAGAGGAACTGAAGTAAAAGTGAGAATAGATCTGTACCAAAAAAGTCTTGGGGGAGAGGGGGAGTGACCATCAGACGGAATGGCTTAAATAACTGTGGTATATGAACTTATTTCATTGATAGATTACTTCAAAGAAATCTTTGTAGTATGATACCAATGCTAAGTTTAGTGAGCAAAATCTGGAAGAACAAGTCTTACAAGGCTAAAAACACTAAGTAAAAACAATTCTGAAACACTTAAGGAACTTTTATAAACACAATTTTCAATGAAGCCTCCAGAGGAATTAGGATTAAGAATGTAATTCACATCCTAAAAAGTGATGGATTTAAAGTGCAGAAAAAATACATCCATACAATCACTATATGAATTAGCTTTGCTTATTTGTTTGAAGGGTTATTTCTACTAAATCTCCCTTTCAGTTTTTAGTTAGAGAGAGTTAAATACAGGGAAGGACTAGTAATAGTGATGACCAAAAAAAGACTACAGAAACACTTTTTAAAAATGTACAGGAAAACAGAAGAAGTTGCCAAGATCTCACAGCTGTTCATGGTAAGACTGAGGCTCAAAACCCAACCTTGATTACAAGTTTTTGTTTTTTTCAATATCACATTGTGTTCTCTCCATGTTCTTTAGATCTACTATTTTATACTGATAATTATCTCAAAAACAAATCAGGCCAATGTAATAATAAAATAATTCATAATTACTTAACAAGGTTATAGAAAGTACTTCAAAAACCTAAAGGTACAAACACACAAAAACAGTTTCTGCTCAACTATGTTATTTGTGTTTTTCTAACACTTCTAATTCTTTTTAGAGGTACAGTTCAGTAGAAGAACTGAAGAGGTAAAAGTCAATTCTAAAGAGAAAATGTGCTAAATATAAGAAGCTATTAGCAAATACTTCCTCTGAGTTGAGTTACTATAAAGTTCATTCTCAGCTTGACTGTGCCATATATCATTACATATAATTCTGTCTGTTTTATGAATCATTATTTCTTATGAAATCCTTGAATCTCTGAGGCTATCATTTCTTCTATGCACTTAATCATATTATCATATGTATTTTAGTCACACACATATATATATATTCTCCAATATAATACATCTATCAACTACTCTGTGAGTGATACATATAAAACTCAAAGAAGTCTTCTGTTTCAACGTTCTAGGAGTCAAGTCAGAGCAGGTGAAGTTCTATACTAACTTGTCCTATATCAATTATACATAGAAGTAGGCAATTTGCCCAGTCGGCAATCTCTTTAGTGTAAGTAACTATTTTAAAAGGATTACAGACATGGGGTCAGAGACTGTCATTTTTCATCCTTATATCTCCTGTGTCCAGCATAAAGTCTCATAGTAGCCACTAATTAAATATTAGATAAATAGACTCTACATACATTTGTTGTATTTCCTATTATAATGTAATTTTGCCATTTAGTGATGGTCTTATTCTTTACTCTTTTGTCTGGCACGTAGTAGATTCTAAATAAATATTTGTTTAATAGGTTACTGTCAGAATCAAATGAAGGAACATATATAAAATATTTTGCAAATTATAAAGAGGTATATCACTTTAAGTTACTATTAACCGTGAGAAGGACATCTTGAATTCTTGTTTTTAGCTCTTCTTTTGATATGTAAGTTTACGTTTTTGTGTCATATTTCATCCATGAGAACCTTACGTCCCTTCTTCTCTGGGCAAAGCTTCAAAAAGAGCCTTGTACATAGTAGATACACAAATATTTGTTGGTTTGGATCTGCAAATATTTAATATAAAATGCAAATATAATTTACAATTATATCCCATTTCTTACTTTCCCTCCACTTTTCTTTACAATTCTCAGCTTTGTGAAATATTACTTCTGCTACTTCCCTTAAATGACCTGAAAAGGTTAAACTACTGCTTTGGGTGGAGGTTATTTTTATAATTTCTAATACTTGGAAAAGCTCTTAGAAATTTAGGGACTGGAGAATACCTATGTTTTCAATGTCTTTTCTGTCCCCTAATTAATAATTTATTTTCATTTGTGGGCTAATGAAAAGTTTTTTAAAGGCTTTTGTCAAGACAGATAAACATTTAAAAAAACAAATTCTTAGAATGTATGTCATAGTTTGCAAGTTTTCTTGTCTTAACTTTTTTACATCTCGTGTTCTTCACAATATTGGGCTAAAAAGATGATCTTGAAGGTATTATGATTTCTAAATGTCAATGTTTGGGAAAATTTTAAAAAAATCCGAGTTAAAATTTTGGTAGTTCTTTTTTGAGGAGTAGGAAGATTTACTAAAATTTTGGTAAATTTACTAAAATTTTTCTTGTTTTTGAATAATAACATATTTCCATTGTAGTAGTGTAAAAAAGGGGGAAAATTAGGGAAAAAATGGTAAGACTATCTAGCTACTGCCTGAAAAATCATAAATCCTGGACTTTTCAACTAAAACTCTTATGTTAAATGGGTACAAAGAATTCATATGAATTTTTAACTCTCTCCTATCTCTTACATTTAAGAGTAGTATATAAGAATAGGGATTAGCCAAAAAGCTGGCAGCAGGAATTTTTTTTTTTTAAATTTTAATAGCCTTTTATTTACAGGTTATATGTATGGGTAACTTTACAGCATTGACAATTGTAAAACCTCTTGTTCCAATTTTTCCTCTCCTTCCCCCCACCCTCTCCTCCAGATGGCAGGATGACCAGTAGATGTTAAATATATTAAAATATAAATTAGATACACAATAAGTATATATGACCAAACCATTATTTTGCTGTACAAAAAGAATCGGACTCTGAAATATTGTACAATTAGCCTATGAAGGAAATAAAAAATGCAGGTGGGCAAAAATATAGGGATTGGGAATTCAATGTAATGGTTTTTAGTCATCTCCCGGAGTTCTTTCACTGGAAGTAGCTGGTTCAGTTCATTACTGCTCCATTGGAACTGATTTGGTTCATCTCATTGCTGAGAATGGCCAGGTCCCTCAGAATTGGTCATATAGTATTGTTATTGAAGTATATAATGATCTCTTGGCCCTGCTCGTTTCACTCAGCATCAGTTCGTGTAAAGTCTCTCCAGGCCTTTAGCAGGAATTTTTTAAACTAGACAAAATATAGAAGACCTAGAAAAGGCATAAATAGTTCATCTGATTTCTAATTAATCAAGAGACAACTAAGCAACTTTTGTATACTGTTCAATTCAGGTTAAGATTTTAGATGACTTATTTTCAATCTTTTAAAATGAGTTTATTTTCTTATATATATAAGATGAGATTTCTTTTAAGCTGTCGTTCTGACAAAGGAATTATAGTTAAGTATCCTTAAGTACTATTTAATAAGGCCTATTCACATTTTATCTTTGCCTGGTGATGAGAAGGAATAGGCAAGCTGTGTGTACCACTAAATAACACAAAGCTAAAAAGGCAGAAGTCCATATGGGCAGGGATGAGAGTCAGGGGATACTTGTGACTATGCAATATCCATCAGCCTTGCATCATCCTTTATTCTCTACATTTTCTATTTTCTAAAGATTCTTTTCCTGCTTCTGACTTCTAATGCAACAAAGACCATGCTCTCCTCTGCCCCCAGGACTCTCTTCATCACTGAACTATTGGAACTGGTCTGAATCATTTCATTGTTGGAGAGAGCTATGTCCATCCGAATTGATCCTCATATAGTCTTGTTGCTGTCTACAATGATCTCTTAGTTCTGCTCATTTCACTCATCATCAGTTCGTGTAAGTCTCTCCAGGCCTTTCTGAAATCATCCTGTTGGTCATTTCTTACAGAACAGTAATATTCCATAACATTCATATACCATAATTTATTCAGCCGTTCCCCAACTGATGGTCATCCATTCAGTTTCCAGTTTCTGGCTACTACAAAAAGGGCTGCCACAAACATTTGTGCATATGTGGGTCCCTTGACCTTCTTTAAGATCTCTTTGGGATATAAGCCCAGTAGAATGTGTGCCTCTTATTCTAAGGAAAATAAATGCTCTGTGGTTAGGGGAAAAAAAGGGGGGGGGGGAGCAGGAGAGAAATTAGGTGGTACAGTACATAGAGCACTAGCTCTGGAATCGGAAGAAACTGAGTTCAAATCAGCCTCAGACACTTGACACTTTCTAGCTGTTTGACTCTAGACAAGTCACTTAACTCCAACTGTTTCAAAAAGAAAAAAAAAGGAGGAGGGAAAAAAAGAAAGAAAGAATAAAAAAGAAAAGTAAAGAGATGTTTATTCTCAAAGGGTTGAAAACTTTTGAAAATATTTTGGCCACAGTAATCTTGGAAAGGGACACAGGTAAATTCCAGCCATAAACTACTATTGACAATCCTGACAAACTCATCATGCTCTTCCATAAAATGTTCTGTTTAAACTAAAGTTCTCATGTTTAATCTTAGCCAGAGAAAAAACATTTTAGGGGACAATTTTAGAGTATTAATAATTTTAAAGCCAAATTTTATAATGTTAAAAATTCAAATGCTAAATATATTGGTCTAAGTAAGTGGTAAGAAAGAGAGAAGTTGACTGGTGGAAGAGAATGATAGAAGAGCATACAATACACAGAAACAAACAAGCACAGTAACATTGTGTTTGACAAACCCAAAGAATTCAACTATTTGAGGTAAGAACTAAATTTTCAACAAAACTAGTAGGAAACCTGGAAAATCTTCTGGAAGAAAGTTAGGTATAGATCAACACCTCACACTGTGTACCAAGATAAGCTCACAGTGAGTGCATGATAAAGGATGACATTATAAGCAATTAGTGAAGCATGAAAGAAATTACTTATCAGATCTATAACTACAGGAAGAATTCATGACCAAATAAGAGACAGGCAGGTTCCCTAAAGCTAAAATCGATAATTTTGATTATTTAATATTAGAATTTTTTTTTTGTGTATAAACAAAGCCAAAATTAGAAGAAAAGCAGAGAACTGAGAAGAAAAAAAATCTTTTACAGCAAATTTTCTGATAAAGTTTTCATCTTTCAAATATACAGAAAACTGAACCAAATTTACAGAAATGTCATTACCTAATTGATAAATGTTTAAAGGGTATGAACAATCTGAAATAGAATGAAAGCTATCAACAGTTATACAAAAAATGCTCTAAATCATTAATAATTAGAGAAATGAAAATTAAAACAATTCTGACATTCCAGCTCATCATGCTTATTAGATTGGCCAACATGACAGTAATGGAAAATGGCAAATGCTGGAGAGGATGTAGAATAACTGAAACACTCATGCCCTGCTAGTGGAACTGTGCACCATTCATTCTAACTATTCTAGACAACAATTTGGAACTAGGTCCAAAGGCCTATATAACTAGGCATGTGTCCTTTGATGCAGTGATGCTGCTACTAGATCAAACCCAAAAGATCAAAGACAAAGCAAAAGAATCCATATGTAAAAAGGCAAAAAACAAAAGAAAACATTTGTAGCAATTCTTTTTTTTGGTGGCAAAACCCTGAAAATTGAGGGAATATTTGTCTTCTGGAGTATGATTGAACAAGTTGTGGCATATGAATGCTGTAATACTATTTTGTTATAAGAAAAAAATGAAGGGGATGATTTCAGAAAGAAATATTAAACTGATGCAAAGTGAAGTGAGCAAAAACTAAGAGAACACTGTAAACAATAACAGGAATACTATAATGATAATCAATTGTGAAAGACTTAGCTAATTTGATCAACACAATGCAGGATAAACAGTATGCAAAACTTATAGCAGAAAATGTTTTAAAGCAATCCAGATAACTTTATTTTCCTCCCCAATAAATAACCTATCTGTACTTAGTATCAGATCAAAGGTTAACTTAATCTTATTTTTAAATTAAAAATTAAATTAGATACTAAGAGCTCATGAGTTTTTATTATAAATGTGAGAATTAAAGTAATTCTTCAAATAAGTGAATACTTTTTGCTAAAAAATATAAGGAAGCTCTTTTCTAACATATGCTAAACTTTAAAATGTGAATTCTCAATACTAACTTCCATTAGCCCTGTATTTACAAAATGATCCAACTTTATGTCAATAAGGTAAAGGAAAAAGTTGATTTTGTTCATTTTTCTACCTATACATACTGTCATTAAGAGCTCCTTTACTTTTTAAGGAGTCAAAATATAGGCAAGCACTTCTAGTTTCCAAAGCTATAAAATACAATTGCTGTAAATATCAAAATCCTAAAAAAATGAAGATGGTTATTTTAGGATCATAAAGGTAGTAGGGAATAATCGAGATTGTCTAGTTCAATCCCTTTATGAAGGAAGAAACAAACTGAGATTTGAAAAGTAAAATGACTTGCTCAAAGTCACACAAGTAGAAGTGGGTTATGAACCCCCTGTTCATAGCACTATCATTTTTCCCTTACTTAAAACCCCCCCACAAAATTCTTAAGTCAACTTGGATTTGTTAACTATATAAGTGTTAAGTGCTAGAGATACAAAGAAAAAAACAGTTCACAAGAGCTCAGATCAGTGGGAAGACAGACACGCCCACAAGCAAACACATAGACACACACATGCACACACTTGTGTGAGTGATAGATTGGGAGCAATCTCAGAGACAAGTCACAAAGATAAAGAGGTGGGAAAGGCTCAGAAATACTGTATATATTTTGATCAAATTAGTACTCCTTCAGTTTTTCAGATAACTAAAAACTATTTGCCTGAATATTTGGCTTTAAAAGTGGACAGATTTGGAAAAAAAAAATATTCTTAAGAGGAAAAACATTTTCAAATTCTAAAGACCAGTAGGATTTTATTTATTTTGCATCTAAAAACATTCTCATTCAGGAAATTAAAATTATACTAGTCTTAAAAGCCAGACGCCTTATGGGACATGAATAAATTTTTTCTCCTTTGTTCTTCCCCTAAATATGTTACTTCATTTTATTAATTCTTCTGAGGTAACATTTACTATAACAAATCCACAAAAATTTTAGTTCCTGATTTTTTCTTTTGAAACTTATAAAGTGGTGGCAGCTAGGTGGCGCAGTGAATAGAGCACCAACCCTGAAGTCAGGAGGACCTGAGTTCAAATGTGACTCAGACACTTCACATTTCCTAGCTGTGACCCTGGGCAAGTCACTTAACCCCAATTGCAACAGCAACAGCAATAACAACAACAACAACACTTATAAAATGAAAAGACAAATTATAACTTGATAATGTCATTGTTAACAGCCCTTTCTATCAATTTCTAAGGTGGAAAGCTAGAAAACAACAGCCCTGAATGGGAACAATTACTTTTCAAGTTGCACCATATTTCCAGTATCTGTATTCTTTTGGGTATCAAATATTAATGAAGTATAAATGATCTTCAAATGAATGGAAAAATATGGAATGTCACCTACATTCTTCTAGCAAAACCAATGAAGCAAAAGTTTCAAATTTGTCTGAAAAAAAAAAAATACCAATCTGAAAAAAGTTATGTTTTATATGGAGGTATAATGTCAATTATTTTAAAGTTCAGTTCACTGTTTACTTTGGAACAGGAAAAAGTAAGAATATGTTATCTCTTGCAATTACAGCAAACACATGGGATAACTGGGGCAATTACTACAGTTGAGTCAGTTAAACCACTCTCTCCTATAGGGAAAAGGAGCTAGGATAGATATCAGGAAAACAAATACAAACCTGAGGGCAGGGATGGATCAGGAACCAGGTCTTCTTAAAGATGCCAAAAATCTAAAAGGGTACAAACAGAAGTTGGAAGCATGGGTCCAAAGTAGATTTCACATTACATAAGATTATGAAGCACATTTCCAAAAGCTGTGGGGGCTTTGTATGCTGAAATTCACCTTCCCTTTGTAAACTACTAATATTACTCACCAATGACCTGTTCAAATACATCACCCATTGTTCCCCATTGATACTCTGTTAAGCTTCTGAGTTTGGATATTTCCATACTGTTCCCCAGAATGCTGGGATTTGGGGGAATATCATTAATGTAAAGTTCTTTCAGCTGAGGACTTCACCTCCCCAATCTGAGAGTATTCACTAAGTGTTCCCCATTTCGTGTCACTCAGATATCATTCTTTCTCCTATCTCTTTCACTTCAGTTTCACTGAAGAAGAGGCTTTCTTCTTGCCAAAACCAACTTTTCTCCAGGGAAGTTATTGATCCCATCCCTTGCTATCTTTTAAGTTCTCCCTAACTATGGCTCCTTCCCTGTTTCTCCTATCTCTTTCACTTCAGTTTCACTGAAGAAGAGGCTTTCTTCTTGCCAAAACTAACTTTTCTCCAGGGAAGTTATTGATCCCATCCCTTGCTATCTTCTCTAGTAGACTAGTTCATGGATCATTTCTACATTCTCTTCTATCTTTAAGTTCTCCCTAACTATGGCTCCTTCCCTGATGTCCACAATACTCTCATACTTCTCTTATCCTTAATAAGTTCTCATTTGATCTATTACTATTTTTCAGACCATTTTTCTTGAGAAAGTGGTATATATTTAGTGCATTCATTTTTATTCTCACCCTCTTCTAACTCCCATGTAATAAAGTTTTCAATTTTATCATTTTGCTTTTTCTAAAGCTAGCAATGATTTCTTTCTCAATTGCCAAACCCAACAGCCTCTTTTTAATCCTCATTCTTCTTGACATCACTGCACCATGATGACATTGTCACTTTCCCCTACTGAATACTATCTATCTCCTGAGTGTTGGTGATGCTGTTCATTCCTAGTTCTTTTTCTACCTAATAGCCCTTCTCATCTTTGCTGTTCCTTATGCATGTTATTTTCACTGATGAACGTGTTCCAAGGTTCCAATCTGGGTCCTCATTTTTGCCTCTTCTATTCTATCTTAGTGATTTCACCTGTTCCAATGGATTCAATCATTTATATATGCAAATAATTCCTAGATGTAAATATTCAGCCCTATTTTCTTTCCTGACCTCCAGTCCTGCCTTTTGCATCTGCCAGTAGCTATCTTAAAATTAATATAATCAAAACAAAACCCATTAATGGCACTTTACTTCTCCCTATTCAAACTATTCCTCTTCCCAACTTTCTTATTACTATACTACTACCACTATCCACATTACTCGGGTCACTTGTCATCTTCAACTCCTCATTCTACTATTATCAGTTACCAAATATTACAATTTCTTTTTCTACAATATCTCTCTTGTATATCTCTTTTCTTGACTTGTGAAACCATGACTCTCATTTGGGCATTCCTGCTTGGACAAGTCTTCTATTTAATCTTTCAGTTCATCCTAAATGATCTTTCACATAATACCAAACTAATTATTCAAAAGCATAGATCAGATTATGTCAAACCCCAGTCAAACCTCTTTGGCTTTGGGGATTAAATATAACTAACATCTCAGTTTAGTTTTTAAAGATTTTCATAAGCTGACCTCTCATATACCTTTCTAGTCTTCTTATACTTTATTCCCCTCCATGTACTCTGATTCAGCAACTCTGTAATTTTGCACTTGTTATCTCCTGTACCTTGAATGATTTACCACCACACCTCCAACTCAAGTTTCCCTGGCTTCCTTCAAGATTTGGCACGAATTCCATCTTTTTTTTCAGAAGGCCTTTCCCAGGCACTAAAACCTTCACTTTCAGATGTACTTCTACAACACAGAATATAGCAGGTATTTATTTACTTTTTTACTTCCTCCATTAAAATATTAACTCCTAGAAATCAGGATTGTTTTTTTCCCCTTTGTATCTATAACACTCAGCACAGTGCCTGGCACATTGTACAGGCTTACTAAATGCTTGCTGACTTCACAAATAGCATTTATTAAGGGGAGAAGAAGGCTAAGTGGCATATTAGAAAAATCAGACTCAAAGGCAGAAGTCAATATTTATTAAGCATCTATTATGACAGGCAATGTATGAAGAACTGGGGATACAAAAAAAGACAAAAAATAATTCCTGTCCTCAAGGAGTTCACAATGTAATGAGGGAGACAACATGCAAATAACAATGTGACTGAAACTGAAGATCATAAACAGAAGGAAGGCACTAGCATTAAGGAGGGGATTCTTGCAGAAGGTGGAGATAAGGGAGAGAAATCTGATATGAGACAAATCAGTAAAAATGTCCAGAGCCAAGAAATGGAGTGGTGAGTGTGATAAATTGCAAAGAGGCCAGTTTTACTCCGTTACTGAATACACATCAAAGAGTCTGGTGTAAGAGGAATAGAAGGCTGAAAGGACTCAGGTCATGAAAAGCTTTTGAAAGACAGAGGGTTTTAATCCTTAATCCTGGAAGTAACAAGGAGGTGCTGCAATTTACTAAACTTGGGAAGTGTGTGTGTGTGTGTGTGTGTGTGTGTGTGTGAATTTGACAAATGAGGAGAAAGTGCAACAGGTAGAGACTTTAAGCAAAGAAATTACAATAGTGCAAGTGAGAAGTGATGCATAGACTGCCCCAGAGTGGGGGGTCGTTTCAGAGAAGGCACAGGTATAAGAAATATTGTGAAGGTAGAATCAAAACTTGGCAACTGACTGGAATGAGAGTGATGAGTTGAAGATGATAATCAGATTGACAGCTTAGGTGACTAAAACCTGGGTTTTGTGTGGTCTGATACATACTTGGGCAAGTCACTTGAACTCACAGTACTTTTATGGCAATTTTCTAATACTGTAATTTAGTGAGAAGATCTATTAGTAGAGGGAGTTTCCTATTTGCACAAATGTAAGTATATACAAATATACACCAAATAAATGCAAAGGTCGTTGGTACTTTAGGAAGGAATCTGAGCAGCTAGAAGAAATCAAGAAAAGCTTCATGTAAAGGATATCTTGAGCTAGGTCTAAAAGGAAATCAAGCGTTCCAAGAAATGAAGGTAAAGAGACAGTGCAAATCAAACATGAATTACAAAGGAATAAGGAGAGGAAATAAAAATGTGCAGATAAATTAAGAAGCCTGAAAGGATAAAAAGAGCTAGAGTGTGAAGGGCTTCAAATGAAAAGCAAAAAAAAGATTGTATTTGATTCTAGAGGTAGTAGGAGCCACTAGAATTGACTGGGTAGGGAGATATAGGAGGTAGGGCTAACATTTGCCACTCTTAATTCAGGCTTGAATCATATTGGGGGGGAAAGTCATCAACCATTTAACAAGAGGATAACTGCTGTAACACAACAAGGCAACATACTTAACTTCTCTGGACTTAGTATCCCTTGTCTGTATTTGAAATCACCCCCCCCCCCCCCACACACACACCCTTACCCTTCATCATTATCAGAATAAAGATAGTGAAGGACATGGTGATTCATAATCTTTGGAAATCTACTAAGTTGGAAGAATCCTAATTGCACACAGATGAGATCTTTTTACACTTCAAAGTGATTAGGAAGCTGCTTTGAGGAAGTTGTGGTCTATCAGGTATTGGGGACAGCTTTTTCTCCTGTAAGGGAAAGCTAATGCTTGTCCAAAAAGGAACCTAAACCTAACCTGTGTTTGGGCAGGAGAGGAATAGGCAGAAAAGCTATGTTGGTGAATCATTGGTAAATAAAAGTCCTCTCACAGAAAATAAAGGAAGATAAATTAAGAGATTTACCTCTCATAGTTAAACCACACCAAAATAACAAGATGTGAATTTACTATGTATTTTAAATGTTAAGCTTTTATTTGCCATAATTTTTCTCGATCTCCTTTTTCTTTTAATTATTCTTCTGGTTATATAGAAGATTACATTTTAATATATTTTTTTCTTTAATCCCCAGCAATTTCTCCTTCCTGATCAACTGGGGGAAAATCTTTCCCCATTCTTCCACAATTGTGAGAAATAATAACTTTTGAGTTAAAACCCGAAAAAAATGTTCAGCTATAGGTACTGAAATTATTTAATTTAAATGGAAGCAGTTATTAAGTAAGTTTAGTTATCTGTCTTGACATTTAATGAAATTCTACACTATCTAAATTATAGATTTAGTGCTACACTAAGTACAAAATATACCAAAATTCATTTGGAAGAACAAAAGATCTGGTAGTTTCATAACCCGTAGTCCACTAAGCCCCCACCAAAGAAGTCCAAGGATATATTTCAGGGTACATGTGAAATTAGATAGGGAAAACAAATTATATCTTTATTTTCATTAACTTCTACTTGAAATTTAGCATTTTTTTTTTTCAATTATGAATGTATAAGAAATATTTTGATAAAGATCCATGGTCTTTTTTTTTTTTTTAAACTAAACTTCCAGGGTGCACATGACACATATACAAATATTAAGAAACCGAGTCTAGAATTGCAAGAGAAATAATGGAAAAAAAACCAAAAACCTTTTTTTACAGGAATAAAGGGGAAGGCAGAATCTGAACATGATTACATTTCAAATTATAATGCAACAGTCACTGAAGCTATTTGAAGAAATGTAGATCTGTGGAACAGACAAAAGAAGCATGATGTAGAAGTAATGCAACAGAGCAGCCCAATGTTTGATAAATCCAAAAATACAAACTCCTTATATGTAATTAGAACTTTGGAAAAAACTAGAATGAAGTTTAGCAGAAACTGGCTTTATAGTATTGTATTCAATACTCTACAATAACCTTTAAATGAATAAATAATCTAAAATTAAAAGCTAAACCCTGTTTCCTCCCTCACAACAGAGGATGGAAGGAGTTAATTTTCATCACTATTGGAGAAAATTATTTTAAAAAGGATGGAGTTTATCATAAAAGACAAAGTAGTCCATTTTGATTACATAAAATTTAAAAGCTTTTGCATAAACCAGGAAAGTGATTGTCAGAGCATACAAAGAATCTCTGCATCAAATATTTCTTCATATGTCTGATAGTTAAGATATTTGTAATACTGTAACATGTATATATAAGGCCAAGAAACATTCCCCAACAAATTAAGATATGATTTTTAAAAATTCTAATTTTTTGTATTTGATTTAATATTTTCTCCCCATTATATTCAAAAAAAATTTTTTTTACATCTGTTTTTAACATTTTTGAGTTCTAGGTTCTCTCCCTTATCTTCATCCACAATTAAGAAACCACATGTGAAGTTATGCAAAACATTTCCATAAAAGTCAAGTTATGAAAGAAAATATAAACCTCCTATCCTAATGAAAATAAAAATCCTCAAGAAAAATTAAGTTAAAAAAAGAGAGAGATGGAAAGAGAAAGAGAGAAAGCTTCAGTGGATAGAATTTTTCATCATAAATCTTTCAGAGAGTCATGGATGATTGTACTACTTAGAATCACCCCAGAACATTGTCATTACTTTGTATATAATACATTTCACTTTGCTTAAATTCATGGAGGACTTTCCAGGTTGTTTGATTTTTTTTTTTTTTGGAGAACATCCTGCTCATTTCCTACAGAACAATAATATTCCAAAACAAACATATGCTACAGTTTAATGACCATGGATAGGCATCTCCTCAATTTCCAATTTTTTTTTTTTTTTGCCTTGAGAGCTGTCATAAATATTTTTTATACATATGGGTCATTTTCCTTTTTTTTTTGGTGGGTGAATCTCTTGGTATTCATGTCTAGTGGTAGTGGTGTTTGGTCAAGAAATATGCATGAATTTATAACCCTTTGGGCACAAATCATAAAAAGACGAAATTTCAAAAAGCAACCATCTATCAACATTGTATTCAAGACAATAGTCTACACTGAGAGAAATGCAAATTTTATCTTTCAAAATAAAATTTTATTTTTTCCAATTAATAATTTTTTTCTTCCTTCCATTCTCCCACTGGAAAAAAAAAAATAAAACACTTGTTACAAAATGAATAATCAAGTAAAACAAATTCTCATAATGTATTTCCCATTCTACTCCACACTGTGACTCTGGCATCTCTTTTAGGAGAAGGGCAGCATGCTTCACATTACCCTGCAGGAATCATGGTTGGACATTTCAGTGATCAAAGTTCGTAAGCCTTTTAAAGTTTTTTGCCTTCAAAATATTATTGTACTAGTCTTTTGTCTGCACAATGTTGTCATGGCATCAATTATTCTCTTGATTTTGCCTACTTCATTCTGTATTGATTTACACATATCTTCCCATGTTTCTGAAACCATCCCTTTTGCCATTACTTATGGCACGAATGTATTCTATTACACTTTTGTCATGATTTGTTCAGCTATTCCCTAAATGATGGGTGCCAGTTTCCATATACAATAAAAAGAGCTGTTATAAATATTTTTGTACATATGGGTCCTTTTTTTCCTTTCTTCGGTCTCTTTTAGGTTTAGATCTAATAGTGGCATCACTGGGTCAAAAAGTATGTGAAGTTTAGTAATGTTTTTCATAATTTCTAAATTGCTTTCCAGATTGGCTGGACATATTCAAAGTTCCAATAAAAGTTCATTTATGTGCTTGTCTTACCACAGATTCCCCAATGTGTCATTTTCCCTTTTTGTCAATTTTGCCAATCTCATGAGTATAAGTTTGAAGAAATTCATCATTGCATTAATTTACATGAAAATGTAAATTAGAACTACATTTTACTTCACATATCTCAAGTGGTAAAGATAATAAAGGACAGAAATGGTCAATGTTAAGAGTTGCTGTGGGAAGGCTGATTCTTCAGTGGCTCTGTGAATTGGTCTAATCATTCTAGAAAATAATATATAATTATAGAAGAAAAGTCACTAGACTGTTCATACGTTCTAACCCAGCAATCTCACTCCTGAACAGTTAAAAGAGATCAAAGATCTCACATATTTTAAATATTAATAGCAGCATTATTTGCAGGAGCAGTCAAAAACTGGAAAGTGGTAGTCATCAAATAGAAAATGGCTGAACCATTTGCACAATATAAATTAAATATAGTGTTCAGTAAGAAAAGATGAACATGAATTCACAGAAATACAAGACATATGTTGATACAAAGTCAAATAAGCATAACATTATAACCATAAAAAGAGATTAAAAGGCTGATGAACTTTGATTTAACTGTAACAACCAATCTTGATTTCAGACACATAAAGAGACAAAAGACCCTGCTCTCAAGTAGCTTAAAATCTATTGGAAGAGATAACATGCAAATATATTCAAAGCAAACTATATACAAGATAAACTGGAAATAATGAACAAAGAAAAGGCACTAGAATTAAGAGGATTTAGGGAAAGCTTCTAGTAAAAGATGGGATTTTAGGTGGAAATTAAAGGAAGGCAGAAAGGTAAATAATTGGAGTATAGGAAGAAAAGCATTCTAAGCATGAAGGGTAAAGAATGCTGGGCCCAGAGATTGAGAATCTTCTTTGTCAAGAAGGCCAGTTTCACTAGATTAAAGAGTATGTGTCTGGGAGGAAGGTATAAAAAGACTGGAGAGATAGGAGAGGTTGAGGTCATGACGAGCTTTAAATGCTAAACAACATTTTGTATTTACTCTTGGAGTTTATTGAAGGGGAGAGAGGGAAGAATGGTGACATGATTGTACTTGTACTTTTGGTGGCGGAATGAAGGATGGAGCTGAATGGGTAGAGACTTGAGGCAAATGGATCCAATAGTAAGGCAATTATAACAGTCCAGATAGGAGTGCTGAGACCTGCATTAGAGAGGTGGCAGTGTCAGAAGAGAGAAGGAGACACTAGAGAGGTTGCAAAGGGGAACCAGACAAGTCTTAATAGCAGACTGGTTTGGGAAGGGGGAGGGGAAGAGTCTGGGATGACTTCTGGATTGCAATCCTGAGGATGTTGGAAGGATGGCATAGTCCTTTACAATAAATAGGGAAAGTAGGGGAAGGAAACAGTGTGGAGGGAAAAATGATGAATTCTGTTTTGGGCTTATGAGTTTAATATTCTTTTGGACATATAGCATAAGATGTCTGAAAGGCAGTTGGAAATGTGAAACTAGAGGTTAGCAAAGAAAATGGATAGGATCCATAGGAGTTGAAAAAAAAAATCAACACATGAAGTAGTATAGAGGAAGAAAAGAAAAGGTCTCAGGATTGAACACTGAAAGGACATCTCTGGTTAAAGGGTGTGATCTGGATCCAGGCAAAGATAAAGAAATAAGGGTGAGAGAAGTTAAAAAAAAATCAGGAGAAAGTGGGGTTCTTAAAACCTAGAGAAGAGAATAAAAAGGAAGAGAGGGTAATCAACAGTGTCAAAAGCTGCAGAGAGGTCAAGAAAAATGAGAATCAAGAAGAGACCATAAGATTTGTCAATTAAGAAGTCATCAGTAATTTTGAAGAGAACAATTTCAGCATAAATAAACAAATAAATTATAAAATTGGATTATAAAGGATTAAGAAGAGTGGGAAGAGAGAAAATGGAAACAATTATTATAGATGACTTTTGAGGAGTTTAGTTACAAAGGGCAGAAGTGATATAGTATAATATTCCTTCTAATGAAGGGATAGAAAATTCAAATGAGGGTTGGGAAGATGTGGACACATTTGTAGGTTGTAGAGAATAAGCCAGGAGAGGGAGAAAGCTTGGGAATAAGTGAAAGAATATAAATGACAAAAGGATAATCCATTGAAAGAGATTGGGTGGAGTGGGGATCACTTGAACAAGTGTTAGCCTTGATATGAAATAAGGCTACCCCATCATGTGAGAAGGATAAAGTAGGATAGAGTGCCAGAAGGTACCTGAATGACAAAAAAAAACAAACAAGGAAAAGGGGAACAAAAGCAAGCTTATAGTGAATAGTCTTAATTTTTTCTGCAAAATACAAGGCAGTATTATTAGATGAGAAAGTAAGGAAGAAGGAGACCCATGGGAGATTTGAAAAGGTTTAGAAGAGCTGCTATGAAGAGTAGTATATTGAACTGATAAGGGAGGGACAGAAGGATTGCCAAGCAGCAGTGGGCTCAATTAAGGTTGTATAATATAAATTTGTAGTGGTCCTAGTCAGAATGGTCCCATGATCCCTCCCCTGCCTCTGCCCCCAATCCCCTTCATTTCTGTATATAATAGAGGTGGAATGGAAGAGTAGCTCATGAGAAATGAATAGATTGAGAACTGAGTGGTTAGGGTATTTGAGGGAAAATCAATATGTATGTTGTCTCCTAGTCTCCTAATATGGGGAAAGGAGTTAGAGAGGAGCGCCCCCCCCCCCCATAAGCCAGGGGTCAAACTCACTGAGGAAGGAGGGGGAATGACCTCAGTGTCTATAGACAACAGAATTTTGTTTGGTTGGTAGATATGAATAGCATGACCTTCAAAGGAAAAGATGTTACTGATTGAAAGTAGGGGGAGAATCTGGAAGTGGCAATAGGAAATCTAACTTTTCTGCCTCAACCAGTGAGTCAAGGAAAATGAGTTAAAGTGCAATACTGAAAAGGCTGTGTCATCTGGGAAGAATCAGGTTTCTATTAAGTGTTTGCAGATGGAAGGAGTGGGAGAGAAGAATTAAGATGAAGCAAGTTTGTTGCCTATGGACAGGCACTCTAGAATGCACAGTGAAAGAGCTGGGTGGTGTTTGGTGTGAGATGACTTAGGGGGACAAGAATGAAAAATTGTGTGATGGAATGGAGTTTGGATGATGATCTATAGGAATTTTGAGACATTGGGAGTGGGGCAGCTAGGCAGCACAATGGATAGAGCACCAGCCCTCAAATCAGGAGGATCTGAGTACATACAAATCTGGCTTCAGATACTTAACTCGTCCTAGCTGTGTGACCTTGGGCAAGTCACTTAATCCCAATTGCCTCAGGGAAAGAGAAAGAGAGAGAGACAGAGACACACATTGGTATTCACGAGAAGATCATGACCAGGTATGGGAATGTTCATCACAGAATGTGTGCCACTCTTTCCAATGAAGGCTGAGGATCACATTGGAAGCAAATACAAAATAAGAGGAAAATAGATAGGAAACTCTGCTTCCCAACTCCTCCTCCCTTCAGAGATTGGAGATTAGGCAGAAAAAGGGCACAGTGGGAGATGGAAATTGAAGCTGTACATCAGGAGAAAGAATTCCTGTTCCCAACCAACTTTCCTCTTCCTCTTCCCTCAAAGGACAGCTGTATTAGGAAATGAAAGGACTAAAGTAAAAAAGTGGGTTACTCCTCTTTGTTTACTACACCCCAATGGGAAAATTAGGCTGGCAAAAAGATATGGTTGCCCTGCCCTGGCACAGAGAGAAATCATTGCTTTGGGTTAGATGGATACCTGGTCCAGTCCCTCAAAGCCTTTTCTCAGGGGACATACTGGGCCCACAAAGAGACAGAAGGCACACGATGTAGTCTAAGGATTTATGGCTCTTCTTCTCACCTGGAAAAGCTGGCAATATGGGTAGCAGCAGGACATGGTAGACACTATGCACAGAGAGAAGTCTTTGGGGCACATGGAAGACAATCTGGTCTGTCCTCTTATAGCTTTTCTTCAGGGGACAAGCTGTATGTGCCCAGCAGAAGATGGAAGGCACAAAATATTTGTGTAGTTTAAGGTCTTCTCATACAAGAAGGCTATGAGAGAGCGACAGGAAAGACTAGTTCTAGTTCAGTCTGCCCACAGGCTTGAGGGCATTATATACTATGTAATGGTGAATTTCTACTAAAAAGTAATGAATTAAGTTCATTCCAAACTGTTCAGTCAAAAATGTGAGAAATAATAATCTGGAAATCATAAATTCACAGATTTAACTATAAGGAAACTAGTTGGACCTTTGGTACATGAGTCCTGAACACAATATTGATGAATTAACTAATAAATCTTATTGTGTTTTAGTAGCTACAGTTAAATAGTTTATGGAAAGGCCTACAAAGGAGATTGATTCTTCAGTGGCCCAAATTTGGGCATTTGCTACAGTGTATCTGTCCATATATTGTGAAATATGAGAACATACTAGTAAAGTTTGAACTAATAAATAATGCTTTGACATAAGCTGATCAAGATATCCTAAGCTCTTAAAACTTATACTAGTGATAATGGGATACTGTACTCCTTCAATATAGTACCTCCACAATATAGTATTCAATATACCTTCAATATAGTACCTCATTTAATGAGGCCTGTCTGATGTTTTCAAATAACAAATAATTTTCTTCTAAATCATGCAACTTGGGAGACCAGGTCACCAGGTCAATGCAGAGACCAGGAGCTGAGTAGTTGGTAAGCTTCTTAATGATAAGAACAATTTAATTTTGTCTTTTTATCTATCCCTTGCACCTAGTACAATATTTAATATACATGTATTAAGCAACTAAACTGAATGGCCATCCTGGTAATTTTGGATGTATCTATCTCCACAACAACATGTTACAGCAAAATGTCAACTTGCTCTGACAGAATGGAAAACCAAGGAGAAAAACTGCATCTAATAACTGTGAACATAAGGAATAGCTTTCAGAATTTTTTTTTTTTTGAGGAAGAGGGCCTCCATTACAGTATGCCTGGCATTTTGAATTGATCCATAAAGATTCTTGTCCTACAACACACCTTGTGAATTCCATTTTCTCCTCAAATAAAAATCTCTCCCACTTGGCAACTAACTGGCACTAGTACCGGGTGCTGAATAATGATGCTCCTGGATTGGACTTTATGTACAATCATAAGTCTATATATCCATCAAAAAAATATTTATCAAACATCTATGTGTTTAGTAATGTGCCAGGAACTATGCAACATTTTGGGAATAGAAGTCCTAAGTACATAGGAATAAAACAACCCCAACTTTAGAGGAACTTACATCCTGGGGTAATAATCATTAATCTCTCCAAATTTTTCAAGTTTTGGTTTTTTTCTCACAGAGTAAGGGGTGGCTCAATAGGAAGTCGGCTCTACTGGGAAAATTTAATGAAAGTAAGCTTGACCTTGGTCATAGTGCAGAGCATGGAGCTCAATGAATTACAAACACCAAGCAGAGTATACTCTGATTTATCTCTGTCCGTTCAATGAAAAATCCTTCGAAGACATGCTGATTTAATTATTAAATTTGGGCAAATTACTTAACCTCTTTGGTCCCCAGTATGTTAATCTTTAAAATGAGAGGGCTGGATGAAAAGATTTTCAAGGCCCCTCCTTGACATCTGTAAATCATGTGTTTTTTTTTTTGTTTTTTTTGTTTTTAATAAAGTAGTTAACAAAGTTTGGAGCTCCTCAGCTGTAGGCTACAACTACAAGGCCTCTGGAGCCCTCTGCTGGGGGACTTGCAAGATAGCAAGCAGTTTAACAACTGTTGGCTATAGGTAAGCCTAAGTACTGCATTACCCTCTTTGAATACAATTATCTATCTTTCCCCACTAAATCAGAGACTTGCAAGGGATCCAGTGTCAGTGAAGTGACTAGATACAATAAATCTTACCAAGATTTCAATCTGTCATACTAGTCTGTGTTGTCCCCTGCTTTTAGATTATCAGTGAATTCTAAAAAGTAAATCTTTCTCATCATTTAAAGACAAAAATTTATAATTTGAAAATAAGTCAACTTTTACAATAAAAAAATTTCTTGCAGTTAAAAAAAAATACAACATCAATTGTTTTTGTCACTTTAATTATTTGTTACTTATTACTTTTTATCTATATATAATTATCTTTTCCATTAAGGTGGATTATTTTTTTTTTTTAAAGTTTTACATGCCTTCTTATTAATGTCTTTTTGGAAATGCTACATAAGAGATCTATCTATATGCTAAAAGCTTCTATTTGTTATAAAGACTTTGTATATAACTTGCTTTTCAAATTATCATTAGCATGAAACAATTCTGACAACAAAAATCAAAGAAACTGGTTTTTGTCTGCCCCTCTTGTACAGCCTTGAGCCATATTTCTAATTTTATTAATAGAAAAGTTAGTGCATGAGAAGAAACAATGGCAATGATCAACTTAAATTTCTACATTTATGTATTTGTCTTTCAATATAACCTCAACAGAGAGACAGGGGAAGAGGGAGGGATGGAAGGAGGCAGGAAGGGGAAAAGAGAAAAGGGTGTGGGTGTGGATGTAAGGACAGGTTTTGGAGTCAAGAAGCCCTTTACTCATCAATGTATTTAACCTTTGGGTGTTCCAAGACTTTAAATTAGAGAGCAGTTGCTGAATTGTATAGGATAAGGGATTCTTTACTAGGGGCTTGATCTACCACTGAATTCACAGGTCCTCACAAAAAGAAACAAACAAAACCCAACATTGTTTAATGTGGCTTTGTATTTCATTTCAGTGTTAAATGAGTGAAAAATTCTAATTGAAATTTGTACTGCTTAAATCAAATAAATATGTGCAAACATAGCATATAGCTATATAATTTCTGTGGGTCACAATAAAAAATTAGCTATATTACAAAGTTTGAGTTAAACTCACTATTTTCATACACATACACACAAACGATGCTAACAGTTTCTATATTTTGATTCAGTAATTTGACCAACGGCAAAGAAAGTTTAAATTAATAATCGAATCTGGATGCTAGCAAGTACAAGATGTGTTGATATGTGGAAAAACACACAGAATAAAGCTAACTGGAAAAAAAAAGCAGCGTTCAAAAAAGCATGAACAAACGGTTTCCAAGTATATAAAAACAAAGGTGCTAAAATGAAGATAAGAAAAATACCATAGGATCATAGGTTTGGTACCAGAAGAGATCTCACAGGCCATCTATTGCGCAAACTATTCATTTTAAATGTGGAGAAACTAAGGCCTAGAAAGGTTCCCTAAGGTCAAAGAAAGAAAAGAATTATAAGCTTTGTAAATTTTTATTGTTGTTTTTTTCTTTACAGTTGTTTCAGTTCATCTTTTAAAAGTCTCTCTCTTCTCTGTTCATTTTTATTGCTACCACCTCATTTGATTAGGCTTATAGGCTAATTGATCTCTCCCCCCTCTTATCTATTCTCTTCAATTTACAATCAAACTTGTAGTTATCCATCAGGTGAAGAAAGCACTAAGGTATAGAAAGATTGTTAGGATCTAAAAGCAAAAAAGTGAATGGAAATAAAAATGATTCCTTAAAATACTGTATGCCATTCCTCCAATGATACAGGAAGCTCCTAGAAGGAAGATGTGTCAAAAATTTGTGCATCCCACAGTAAGCAGTAGAATAAACAGGATGCATTCAGTACTTGCTACAATGACTATAAGCTTCCCAAACACAAAAGCAATATTCTATCTCAATGTCAGGCAAATGCCGGTTTCATCTTTCATTAATTTATTTCTGTATATTAACCTATGACTGGCACTATATAAGCTATACTTCTAAAGAAACTTACTATGACTCAGCACAAATAAATATGAAACTAGTTAGTGCAAGCAAAGAGAAATGGGTATTGCTTATCTCAAAATTATTTGAGGACATCTTATATTTCCACTAGGGCCACCTGTTTAAGAGTTCATTGTAGGGAGCAGCGAGGTGGCGCAGTGAATAGAGCACCAGTCCTGAAGTCAGGAGGACCTGAGTTCAAATCTGCCCTCAAACACTTGTGACCCTGGACAAGTAACCCCAATTGCCTCAGCAAAAAAAAAAAAAAAAAAAAAAAAAAAGTTCATTGTAGAATGGAAATGATGTTGGATTCTCAAAGCCAGTACAACAAGTTCTGGCAAATGCCACCAAACTTTGAGTACCAATCTGGCAACAGACTCTGGTGTCTAAGAGCCTGGTAACTAAGATTTTTGACCAGAGCAAGGCACAAAGACCATCTATTTAGGTATAGTGAGGTCTGTGATTTGTCTCAGTATTCCCAATGATGAATTAATTCTATTTTAAATACTATGAAGAGATATAATTTTAAGTACTAGAGGAAAATCAACTTAGAACTGTTTTTTAAATGTTAGGTCTGTGGAAAGGCATACGTATTTGTTTCAAGTCTTTCTTATATCGGGCTTTATCTTTAAGTAATTAATGTTTAGGGCCTATATAGACTATTGAATATCAAAGGTTAATTTGTAATAGTAAGGTATGGTTTTACACACACACACACACACACACACATTGCAAACACTATCCAACCCTACTTGTGAAGTTACAAAAATTTTGAAAGAAAATTAATTTAATTTTTAGAAAATTCAAGTGAAGAAATAAGCTTAGTAAGAGCGAGTGCGTGTGTGTCTTCACTCTTGGTCACAAGGTGAACTTCTGAATTAAAAAAAAGAAAGTCTGCTCCATTTTCAAGTTTTCTATTTGCACACACACACACACAAAAAAAAAATCAAAGAAAAGTAGTATTTTTAACACAAAGATAATGTGGCGGAATGGAAAAAACACTGAAATGGAAAACAGGAGACCTGATTTTAGCATTTGCTAAACCGACCGCCAGCCAGCTCTTCAACCCTAACTGAGCAAGTCCCAACCTCTGGAGAGCTCGGTTTACTTCACGTGTGAGCAAAATGAAACGGGCGTACCAAGGATTCCAGCTAGTTCTAAAATCCTGCCAGGTACCCATCACTACCTTTCACATATCCTTAAAGTGTGGAAAGCTCTTCTCCCCGTTCTCAGGAGAAAAAAGTCACTAATTCCATCAAGTTAAAACATAGAGTTGGTATTTAGGAACAAAAGATGATGATCAGTTAACTGGAAATGCTCAAGTCCCCGGGGAAACGGGCAAATTCTACATTCTCAGCACGGATAGGAGGGCTCAGACCCAGACGGCCGAGCTTTTCCTCTGTAAATTGGGCCTAAAAGTACCTGTCACCGTGGCATATTCAGTGCCTGGATGCTGGGGACACTATGACAAGGTAAAGGCGGCAGCAGCAGCTTTTCAGGGCTCTTCCAGGAATGGTGGGAAAGTTCTCACTCTCCGGATGAGCCTGGGATCACAGGGCTGCCGAGACGGCGAACCACTGGAACATGAGCCGTACCCCGAGTGCTCCCGGGTGCCCTCAAAGCTTCACCTGGATTCCTGCTCCTTCCTCCCGCTCCCACCTGTCAAAGCCCAACTCCAGCTGGACCCCGCCCCCGGCGGGGACGCGAGGGACAACCATTCAACTTCTACCCTCCTCCCGCCCCTCCGAGCGTCCCAAGGACCACCTTTATCAGGAGACTGCAAGAAACCTTCCGGGGTCCACACCCCTCCCCCCGCACGTCTCGGAAGCGCGGACCTGCACGCTCGCCCAGCGCCCCTCGGTCTCCTCGGCCCCTAGACCCCGAGCCCCGCCGCCGGCGAGGACCACGCTCTTCTCCATCCCCCAACTCGAGTCCCGGACCCCGACGGCAGCGAGCCGGGCGAAGGCTCGGGCGGGCAGCGCCGCCTCCTCCGCTCCGATTCTCAGCGCCGCTGCCCGCCCCTTCGCCCAACCCGGACGTCCAGGGCGCCCGTCGCCCACCCGGCCCCGCTCTCCGCCTCGGCTCGCCCGAGAGGGGACCCTTACCCCGCAAGCTCCTCCCGCCGCTGCCGCTGCTCCCGCTGCCGTCACCGCCGCCGCCGCCGCCGCCGCCGCCCCCAGCGCCGCCGTCCGTCCCGGCGCCGGCACTCCCGGCCATCCTCCTCCCGCCCCGCCGCCGTCGCCCTCTCCGCTCCGGTCACACACGGGCTCGGGATCGGCGACCGCTTCGGGTCCCCCTCGCCGCCATTTTGACTCCTCGAGAGAGAGCGGGAGGGGCTCGCTCGGCGCGGCCCTCGGGGCGCCTGCGCGGCGCTGCGGAGCCGGCCGGGAGGGAGGGACTAAGAGAGGAGGCAGAGGCCCCCGCTGCGTTTGCCCGTCGCCGTCGCCGTCACGTGGTGCGACGCCGGCGGGCGCGTCCCAGCGCGGGGGAAGCGCGTTCTGGGAGCGAAAAGGAGGCGTCCCGGGGGCGGAGAGCGCTTTCCAGGGAAAGGCAAGACGGAGGCGTGCGGGCGGGAGTCGGATGGCGGAACCGAGCTCTTTCTTCTCGCTTCGTTTACAGTCTGTGCCCGTCACGAGCCGGCTCCTCTAGGCCGAAAAGTAGAGCGCCGACTGAGCGTTAGAACGGACGCTCCCGCTTTGTGCCGGGAGCGGCTTTGTGTCGTGGTCGTTCATTCACGAAGTGCAGCGGGCCCTAGTCAGAGGGCGCTGCCTTTCCCTGGGAAAGTGACTCTTTTTTTTAAGCACAGGAATTCCGCTTTGGAATTTTCCTAGACAGATTTCGGCTGCCGTGATTTTTAGGCGCCTCGCTGTGTGTTCAGGGAGCAACCGCTCTGAAAATCCATTGTGTTGTTAGGTTGCTGTCCGTTTGCGGGTGGAAGAACCAAGGACCTGAGGGACTCAGTCAGGGTTCTGATGTTGTTTATAGTTAACAACCCGGAGAAAAAAATAAAAACTTGATTTTAAGTCTAATCTGCATTTCTCCCCATATTTCCCCTCCAATCACTTTTTTTTTTTTTTTTTTTTGTGTGTGTGTGTGTGTGTTCAGAAGCCCATTTCCAATGTTGGTTCTTTTTTTTTTTTTCTTTTTTTATAGTAACTTTTTATTGACAGAACCCATGCCATGGTAATTTTTTCACAACATTATCCCTTGCACTCACTTCTGTTCCGATTTTTCCCTCCCACCCTCCACCCCCTCCCCTAGATGGCAAGCAGTCCTATATATGTTGAATATGTCCTAGTATATCCTAGATACAATGTATATGTGCAGATCCAAACAGTTTTCTTGTTGCACAGGGAGAATTGGATTCAGAAGGTAGAAGTAACCTGGGAAGAAAAACAAAAATGCAAACAGTTTACATTCATTTCCCAGTGTTTTTTTTTTTTTTTTCCTTTGGGTGTAGCTGCTTCTGTCCATCATTGATCAATCCAATCACTTTTTAAAGTTTAAGCAAAGAGCAAAATGATAACAGCATTTTCAGATTTCAGAGGTGTGAATGCTAATGTTCACAGTGACAAATTTTAACAATCAGCAATCTTACAAACCTAGAGTTTGGCTCCAGTTTGCCTCAGGAGAGAGCTGAAATGCCCCAATCGGGACAGAAACTTAGATCTGATTCCAAGGTCTATGCTCTTTACGTTACACGCTGGGACCTTTCCTGGTTCAGATAACCTTGCATTTGTACATATTTAAGACTAGAATTTTCAAAGGTACTGGTTTTTCCTAGACACCCACCTAAACAAATATCAAATTCATAAAGAGCATGGAATTATAGATTGGTTTTCTCAGTGACACCAGGAGATTAGTAGTGTAGGAGCATAATTCTTCATGATTCAGAACTCAGAATGTGCCTAATTTTCCCTCCAACACACCTTAATAATTTTCTGTTTCCTGTTGGTTATACTATAGTTAATTGTGACCTGGTGGAGAGAGCTTAATTTGGGTCAGAAAGACTTATGTTTGGATGCTTTGGTCAAACACTGATTATATGATCCTGGGAAAATCACTTAAATCTTATAGTGGCCCATGCAACTCCCCCAAACTGCAAGTTGTCAAGCAGGTTTTGATCTCATTGGTAAAAAGAAGGGGCTTTTTAAATGAGAGAATTGTAGCTCTGGCCCAAAACAAAACAAAACAAAACAGTAAATCTTTCCAGGTTCTCCCAGCTATTAGAGCTTTTTTCCTTTATGGTTATTTTCCATAAAATATTTGTATATATTTTATATTTTGTCAGTTATAAACCCTTATTAAGCACTATGTGCCACGTATTAGGGATACTGTGATGTGCCTTGAAGACACAAAAAATAGAAAGAAAAAAGACAGCCGAGTTACAAACAAGATATTTGAAAAATAGATTGCAGATAATAAAGGGAAGATAGTAGCATTAAGGAGGCCGGAGGTGGGATCCAGGAAATGTTTCCTATAAAAGGTGACATTTTTTGCTGAGATTTGAAGTCAATGAAGCCAGGAGGTAGAGATGAGTGAGAGCATTCTATTGCATATGGAGGATAACCAAGGAAAATGTCTGGAATGAGGACATGGGGATTCTTGTTTGAGGAATAGCAAGGAGGTCAATAGTATGAGGATGAAAAGTGTAAGAAAATTGGAAATCTTTGAATGCCAGGGAATTTTGTATTTGATTTTGAAGGTGGTAGAAGATTGGAACTTTTTGAGCTCCAAATCTTTTTGAGTCTTTTTGAGTCTTTGAGGACTTTTTGAGTCAGGAAGTTCACTGACAGCTAAGTAGAGAATGGATTGAAAGGGGAAAAAACTTGAAACTTGTGGTAGAAGGTGGGAGAAATTAACACTAATTATTAATTTGTGACCCACCCTTTTCCTTCTATTTCTGTTAGAACCCAACTCCTAAAAGTTTCTTCCTAGTCAGTTTCTTGAAGGGCATGGGTAAGTGATAAGATTGTTTCTAGCCTCCAAGGCTATTAACTTTGGGTGGGACCTTACCCAATTGGGAGACCTAATTTCTGTATAAACAGAATCCAGCTATATACAATAGAATAAAAATAATATATAATAATAGAAATAGTATCTATCATTTACATAGTGCTTCAAGACTTACAAAATGCATTTGAACATATTTTCTTATTTGATGTTCATAGCATCCTTGTGCTATTATTAAGTATATTATTATCCTAATTTCAAATCTGAGAAAAGATAAAATAGGCAAACTAATGCATTCTTGGTGAAGCTATAAATTAGTGCTACCATTCTGGAAAGCACTGCAAATAAAGTGACTAAAATTTCCGTGGGGAGCGTGAAACAAGTAGGATGTGAGCAGGAAAAGCGGTACTTCTGTGAAACTGCAGATACTGGTCAGATCAAACCAGGAGACTAACCCCAACCTGACCTGAACAAATTATTGCTGTACAATTCCTTCCTCTAATTTATCTTTCCATTCCTTGAGAATATTGAGAATTGTTGAGGGGAAAGGAATCAGTGGTTTAGTAGGGCAGGCCTATCAAGACAATCTGGTAGGTTAGATTGAACATTGGAATGCATAAGATACCTATAGAACTTCTAATAATTAATAAAAGAAAGTATACTTAGCCAAAGCTGGAGAAGGATATTCAGGGAAATGAAAGAATATTTAGCTAAAATTCAGTATTGATTCAAATTATACATCTTCTTGGCCTCTGTATTGCTCATGATGATCTGCCAGTCAGAAGCAGAGAATAGAAACAGGAAAACAGATAAGGCATCACTAATGTATGCCAAGGTGGTACAGTGGTGGTACAGTGAATGGAGTGCTGGGCCTAGAGTCAGGAAAACCTGAATTCAAATTCAGCCTTAGACACTTATTATCTGTATGACCCTGTGCACATCATTTATCCTTGTTTACCTCAGTTTCCTTTCTGTAAAATGAAAGGGAGAAGGAAATTTCCATTCTAGCATCTTTACCAAGAAAATCCCAAATAAGGTCACAAGGAATTGGATATAACTTAAAACTAACCAGCAACAAGACTTTTTGCCTTTTTTTTTTTCCCCCAATCAAAACCTGTTGCAGAAGGGAACTTCTAATGAGGAAACTGCCAATTAGAGTATTAATTGTACTTTTATAGTTTAAGAAAGTTGCTGAAGATACTAGGTGATAGTGATTTCCTTACGGTCACACAGCTAATATATATGAGAAGCAGGACTTAAACCCATGTTTTTATGAATCTGAAATCAAGTTTTTACTATACCACAAGAAAGTGAACATTACATACTCTTCCTTTGCTGCTGCCATTTCATGGGCTGCTCTGCAGACATTGACACTTGTGTGATTATTGATAATTCATACTACACTTGTTCAACATGTCTAGACAAGGGCATATAGCTCATCTTGAAGCATCTGAAATACCTCAGGAGATTTGATTTTATTTCTCTTTCTTCAATGTAGACCCAATTGATTATGCCCATATAGTTTTTAAAAATTCACTAAGATCACTAAATTTTACAAATGAGTTGTCTTTTTACTTTCTTTTATTCTAATAAACTTATTATATAACTAACCACTAAAAGAATATACTAAATTATAAAGAATGAACATGAGAGATTTATTTCACCTTTCTAGTTTCTAAAAATTAGTTCTTTGAATCTAAGACCATGGAGAAGTAACAGAAGTTGGAGATAAATAATGAAGTACTACACCAGATTATAATCAATTCTATGCAAGATATATGAAGGCATCTGGTATCCCCAAACTACGAATTGATGATTTTCAAAGCTATCCATGTGATTTTTGAATGTGAGCCAAGAGAATACTCTGGAACTGATATAAAATAGGTTCTAATAACTCAAAATAACAATAAATATGCTATCAACTTGAATTGCTTTCTTGAAAAAGATATCTTTTCATAAACCCTTGTAACTAATGGGGGTGAACTTGTGTCCTCTTTAATCTGTAAAATAATCACTCTGAAATTGTGTGCTTTGATTCCTGGCCTCCCAGACTCCAGAGAGTCTAGAAGAAGGCATATTTTTCAGGCTGGGCTTTCTAAGGCAAATCACCACCCTCCTTCCTCCCCCCCCCGCCCCCCCTCCCTATTGGTAGCCAGATCATCATTCAGGAAGCCTTCAAAGTGATTTTCATTCAGTTGAGATCTGGGTCTGATATTGAGTGGCTTGAAACTCCAAGTATCTAGGCCTGGGGGCATTGACTTTCTTTTCAACTGGGAACCTTAGCCTCAGACTTCTATAAAGGACAATTCTAAACTCCATATTTTTGCAGAATGTCCGAAGCAGGATTATGCTTTGTCAAGGAACCTCTCTCCTCGGCACAGCTGCCTGCCAGGACTCTTGTCCACTGTGAAGAGACGCTCTTCTCAGTGATAACCTTTTGTTATTTCTCTGCCAGGACCTTGTCACTCAGAAGTCTGTCTTCCTAGCAAAGCTGGCTTCTGCAGTGCCAACAACAAACTTCTCTTTTGCCAGTCAAATTTTTCAGGTTCGTGAATTCTTTCACATTGGACCTGCACCGCTCACCAAAAAGGGGATTCTCACAACTCTCTGCACTGCCACTAACTGCAACTTAACTATTGAGAATCAGTTTCTTCTGAAGAGAATAGAACTATAAACAACATTTTAGAGATCATGGAACACTAATATACAAAGTCCTACTTAAGAAGTAGTGTAGGAGGCAGCTAGGTGGTGCAGTGGATAGAGCAATACAAAGTCCTACTTAAGAAGTAGTGTAGGAGGCAGCTAGGTGGTGCAGTGGATAGAGCACCAACCCTGAAGTCAGGAGGACCTGAGTTCAAATTTGACTTCAGACACTTAATACTTCTTAGATGTGTGACCCTGAACAAGTCACTTAACCCTAAATGCCTCAGCAAAAAAAAAAAAAAAAAAAAAAAAAAAAAAAAGTAAAGTAAAAGTGAGTAGAGCACTGCAGAAGTCAAGGTGATGTGAAAATTTTTTTTTTTATATATAGTTTACCTGTGAGGATTAATTCTGATGAAATTTGAGATTTTGAGAACAACCTAGTTAAGGTCCTAGTCTTAGTGGGAATCAAGAAATATAGACTCTCATTTCAATATCTTCAAGGAAACTTAAAGCCAGAGAATTTTATCACTCCCTGATAAATATTCTAGGGATCCTGAGGTTTGAATAGAAGGCTCATTGGAGTCAGAACACAGCTTTTCAGTGTATATGACACCCTGTATATAACACCATCAGGCATGATGCCATAGGCCTTACTCTGTAACCATTGGTGTTTGGGAGGGAACCACTGCTACCTATTGAATTCACACAATCACAGAACCACAGAATTTAAGTGCTAGAAGGGACCTCATTTTTCTAGCCCAAAAGAATCCCCTTATCACATACCCACAAGTGGTCATCTAGTTTTTTGCTTAAAAACTTATGAGGAAAAAAATTCACTGTGTAATGATGCACTAAATTGTTGTTGTTGTTGTTGAAATTAAGCCTAAAATGACTTCTTTGCAACTTGCTGGTAGACCTGCCCTTTGGGATAAATAGAAAAATTCTAATTTTTTTCCCCCTCACATTACAATCCTTTAAATACTTGAAGACTGTATCATAGATCCTTTTGTCTTTTCTTCAGACTAAGTACTTCCAGTTCATTCAATCAATCATCATATGACATGTATTGAAATACCTTTATTATCCTGATTATCTTCCATTGGACATTCTCCAGTCTATTAATGTCTTTAAATTGTGGTGCTTAGAACTGAACACAGTACTTTCTTTATATTAGGTATGACTAGGACAGAGTATATCGGGAATATAATCTCACTATTCCTGGAATTTATATCTCTCATAATGCAACCCAAGATTGCATTAGCTTTTTAATTTTTGGCTGCAATATCACACTGCTGGCTCATATTGAGCTTGCCATCTACTAAACCTTGCCAGATTCTTTTCAGAACAACTGTTGCCTATCTCTGCTTTTCACATCTTAAGTAGTTTTTTTTTTATACTTAAGTGTAACACTTTACATCTACCCCTATTGAAATTTATCTTATGACATCTAGCCCTATTGGAATTAAATCTTTTGAAATATCTTATGACATGCAATGCTATAGTGCTTAGAGTGTAGCCTGTTCTGATCCTGTCATTCACTGTGTTAGCTACCTCTCTCAGATTTCTAAGTTCTGCAAATTTGATAAGCATATCATTTATACTTTTACCCAAGTCACTGATAAAAATATTAAACAGCATCAAGCCAAGTATAGATCTCCGAGGATCTCCACTTAGAATCTTCATTGGAAATATTCTGCCACTGGGAATATTTTGACATTAAGCCACTGATAATTACACTTTAAATTCAACTATTCAACTGGTTCAGTATCTTTCTGATTGTATTACCTAATCTCCATCTTCTCTACAACAATAGAAAGATATTTAAGAGAAATATATTAAATAGGAAATAGGAATATGTTAAATAATAAAAGTTTTATTTAAATATGAAATATAGATACTAAATAGGATATTACTTTATTAAATGTCTTGGTAAATATCTGCATCATTCCCCTATTTTAGATTAGAAAACCTGTCAAAAAAAAGGAAATGAAGTTATAATGGCATGGCCTATTCTTTCTTTTAATCCCCCCCCCCACCCAATTACATGTAAAAACCATATAAAAATATTTAAAATTTTTGAGTTTCAAATTCTCTCCTTCCTTTCCTCTTATCCTCCTTCCTCCCACCCTTACCTCCTATTAAGAAGGTAAGTAATTTTTGATATAGGTTATATATGATATGACCTATTCTTGATGAAACAGTGCTGACACTTTGTAATCTTCACTTACCTTTTTAGATGTTGGCCAACCATCTCTCTAATGCTGCTTTTTATGATTTTCTTAGGATTTGAAATCAAGTTTATTAGCCTGTGATATACAAACTTTTTTCCTATTTATGAAAACCAGGACATTTGCTCAATTTCAATCTTGTAGTACCTCTCCCATTTTCCATAAGCTTTGAAATATCACTGATGGTAGTATTGTAATCATATCTACTAGTTCTTTCAGGATCCAGTGATGTAGTTCATCTAAAATAGGTGACTTGAATTCATCAAGGATAACTAAGTGATCTCTTACCATCTCTAGATTTATTCTGTAGATCATTGCCCTGTTAGTCATTTTTTATTGTCATTTCTAGCGCCAGGCAATTTTACTTTGCAGAGAAAAGTAGAAACAAAATGATAACTACTTTTTTCTGCTGTTCATTCCATCTACCCCGAGCTAAGATGCTATCCCTTCTCTGAGCTTCCTTTTTCTGCTAAGATAACTAACAACAAAAAAAACCCCAAAACCCAACTTCTTTTTGTTGCCCTTACCTTCTCTTTTTGACCCCAACTCATTTCTGAGAGTTAACATCATGACATTATTTTTCAGGACCAGTAATTCTTAGATTCATTTTATATTACCCATTCAAATTTCTATCTATACAGTTTTTAAAAGTCTAAATGCTTCAGAGAAATCCTATTTTTCTTCTTCAAAGGATATGTGCTCTTTTGTGTCTGCAGTATTTCTCTTAAACATCTCCCATGCTTCTAGGGATAACCATTTTAGTCATCTATGTGGTCCTGTCTACTTTTCCTCTGAACTCCCTGAACAATGTTTTCCTAAAATGGTATGTCAAAAAATACTCAGATTTTCTTTTCTATCACCAGATCTAGGATTAAGTGATTCCTTATCCCAAGGTTCCCATTATTATCATTCTAGTAACTAGTTCTTCCTATTAGTGAGAAAACTGAAAATATAATATCCTCTTTTTGGCTGCTTTGCCTTTCAAAGAATGAAATTATCACTAAGACAAGTCAAGAAGTTATTCACTGCTTTGTTATTGGTAGCATATGTCTAGATATTGAAATCTTCCATCACCACTATCATGCCTCAGTGCCAGGCTGGATATAGTACAGCCAAAATTCTCATATATTTCTTTCTGTCCAAGTGTTCTGTAGTATATTTTAATGACAAATCAGTTTTGTTTTTCTCTTTTTTGATCTCCATCCAAATATTTTCCAACAAGCTTCCTAACAAGTTCCTGGATATCCTCATATGAACATAACTTCTTAAATTACAATGCTATCCTTCTTATCTATCCTGTTTCTTTTGAAAAGTAATACCCTTCTAGAGCTATCGATCAGGCATGAGTTTCATCTCACTAAGTCTTAGTAGTACCTATGAGAAAATTTTCCCCTTGAATTAGGAGTTCTAATTTATTTTTGTTTGTTGTCTAAATTTTGGGTATTTGTGTATAGGCATGGAGCCCCGAGTTTTAATAGTGACTCTTTCCTTGAATTTTGTCTCTTGTGAATTTCTAGCTTCTATTCACCTTCCATCTTTTTGGCTGCTCTCTAAAGTATCTAACTTTGGGGATATATGTATGCATATGCATATACACATATAACCATGCTAGATGCATACAAATAAATATAAATGTATATATATAACAGTGCCTCAATTGCAAGAATTAGAAAAAAATAACTGCCCCATAGTCTTCAGTTTCTTATCCATAAATTTGTAAACTTGATTAAGACTTCAGTAGTATCATTTGTACCAAGCTAAATCACCAAAAGTGTGTATGTATGTGCACATGCGTGCATGCGCACGTATGTGATTTTGGGAAATCTTCCATGTCTTCAATATATGCTCTAAGAGATCACAGATTATTGTGGTCTTTAGAAGGTGGGGTGTATAGACCTGAATGTTATACACATTGCTTTGCTGAGAAATTAGTTGAAGGGGGCTTACTAGATGTTCCATTCAAAAATATTTGAAGAAAGAAAGGAAACAAGTTTATTAAGTAGTTTCTATGTTCCAAGCACTGTGCTAACTACTGGAGACACAAATACAACCAGAAACAAAGATAATCTTTCTTCAAGGAGCTTATATTCTAATAGAGAAAGAAAACACAAAAGATAACTTGGAAAAAGTGGGAGAGGGGAATGAAGTTACCTAGCACAGGAATATCATTTCTATGTCCAAAAAATTAGGAATGGGGCTTGGAGGGGAATGAAGGCTGGACAGCCTGAACCCCTTCATAAAATGGAAGTTTCAGAAGAAAATTACCATTGGAGAAGGGATAAGTTTGGCCTTGGGAAGCAACATTCCAAGATGAGCAAGCCACTGGGATAGTAGGATGCTCCAAGTGAGGAGATCCCCAAAACTCTGAGGAAATTCTAGGATAGGACAGCTATAAAGTCATGATTTTTGAATTCCAGAAAAAGTCAGGAACAAGCAATGACTTGACTCTTAAATTTGCTCGTAGGAACTACAGCCAGGGATAAAATTCTTGCTATCAAGTTTTGTTATTCAAAGAAAACATATATACAAAGCCATCTCATGGAAATTAGGTGAAAGATTGGGTAATCTCCTGGCCAATAAAATGACTTTTGAGAATTATTGACATTTTGAAGACATGATACTTCATAACCACATTGGAACATATGTAAGAAATAGAAAGTTAAATAGACAATGGTTTCTGAAAAGATCTATTCATCAATTGCAGATGGTCAGTTAGTGATTTATTGGGAGAGGCTGTAGGAGCAAAATTTGAATGAAGAAACTTCATTTTAGTACTTTTTTTCTATTAGTGTTTTATTTTTCAACAGTTACATGTAAAAACATTTTTTAAACAGCCTTTCCCAAATTTATTTAAAGAAACAGAATGAGAAAAAAGTAAAACAGAAAAGGAATACAAGACAAAATGAAGCAAAATAAAAGAGAACATTGTCATGCACCCAGCAGAACATCAGGGAAGATTCAAAATATATAACAACAAATACTAGTTCAAGAAAGTATATATAGTAGTAGAATAAATTATATTTATCAGCATCCATCTTTACTTCCTTATAAATTATTTTGTTTTCTGTTGCACACTTTTTTTACTTTATTCTTTTTCTCCCTTTCTTTTACCCCCAGTTAAGAATGGATATATATTTATATATACATCTATATATATGTAGTATGTAGACTTATATATATATATGTGTATACATATACATACACATATACACATACATATTTCCTATCCCTGCTGACCCTCCCTTGCTACTTAACCTATTTCTACCCATGAATCCCTCCCTTGTCTTCTTCCCTCTTTGCTTCACTGTCACCCATCACTCTCTCCTTATTTTCTTTATAGATTTTGGAGGGTGCTACATCCTTCATAGTATATATGTAAATCTTACCTATTTAACTCATTCCTGATGTGAGTAGGTTTTCATAACTATGACCCTTCCTCCTCCCTCTAATGCATCTGTGTTTATTCTTCTTCTGCATCTCATTTATATGACATAATTACTATTTTTATTTTAACTCTGTCCTAATCTTTCTTTTTGAGTTGTTGTAAATCTTAAACATATGCTATAAATTTCCCATATAAAAAATAAAAACAATTTATCCGTGTTGAGTTCCTTGAAATTGATCTTTGATATTGGTTCATATATTAAATTTTCTATTAGGTTTGGGTTTGGTTGATAGAAAGTCCTGAAAATCTGCAAGTTCATTAATGTCCATTTTTTTTCTCATTCAATATTATAGATAATTTTTGCTGGATATATTTTTGGCTGCAGGCCTACTTCTTTTGATTGCCAATAGATATGATTCTAGGATCTGTGGTTTTTTATTGTGGCTGCTGATATGTCCTATACAATTCTAATTTTATCTCCAACATGTTTGAATTTTTTTCACCTTGTTTCTTGACCTAGGGATTTCGAAATTTAGCAATAGTGTTCCTACGTGTTTCTCACAAAGGATATCTCGTTCTGGTGGTGGTGGGTGGATTTTTTTCTATTTCTACTTTCCTTTCATGTTTTATCACTCCAAGATAATTTTCTTGGATTATTTCTTGCATTACTGCATTAGTTTTATTTATACAAAACCTTTTTAATTTAATATAATCAAAATTATCCATTTTGTATTCAATAATGTACTCCAGTTCTTCTTTGGCCACAAATTTGTTCCTTCTTCTTCTCCACAGATCTGAGAGGTACCCTTTGTTCTTCTAATTTGCTTATAATATCACTCATGTCTAATAATATAATATCATGTCTAAATCATGAACCATTTCAACCTTATCTTGGTATAGGGTGTTAGGTGTGGGTCATTGCCTAGTTTCTGCCATATTAGTTTCTAATTTTCCCAGCAGTTTTTGTCAAATAGTAAGTTCTTATCCCCAAAGCTGATGTCTTTGGGTTTATCAAACACTAGATTACTATAGTTATTGACTATTTTGTTCTGTGAACCTAACCCATTCAATATGCATAGGTTTTGAAAATAAAAAAGCTTTAATTAAGAAAAATACTAGAGAGCAAAAATAAAAGTTTGAGCTCCAGATTCTTTCCCTTCTTCCTCCCTATCCATCCCTCATCCCCCATATTGAGAATGCCAGCAATTCAATATAGGTTATACATGTATGGTCATGCAAAACATTTCCATCTAGAGTCATGTTATGAAAGAAAACACAGGACACCCCCCCCAAAAAAAAAACTTAAAAAAAATAAAGTTTAAAAAAAAGTATGCTTCAATCTGCATTCAGACACCATCAGTTCATTTTCTGAGTATGGATAGCATTTTTCAACGTAAGTCCTTCAGAGTTGTTTTGGATCATTGTATTGCTGATAATATGTTATTTGCAAGAATTGAGTGTATATGTTATTCTCTCTTTGAGCCAATTCACATGAGAATAAGGTTCACTCATTCCCCTTTACCTCCTTTCTCTTCCTCTCCACTCTGACAGCTCCTTCTTGCTTCCTCCATGTTATAGTTTACCCCATTTTATATCTCCCTTCGCCTTTCTCCCCTCTTTTACCTTTTACTTTTTTTAAGTACTATCCCCTCATATTCAACTAACATCTGTGTCCTTTGTTTATCTATACTCCTTTTTTAGGGTCCTGATAATGAGAAAGTTCTTATGAATTATAAGTACCATCTTCCCATGGAGAAACAGAAACAGTCCAGCCTCATTAAGTTCCTTATGATTTCCCTTTTCTGTTTACCTTTTTATGTCTCTCCAGCATCTTGTATATGAAAGTCAAATAGCTCTGCTATTTTCATCAAGAATGCTTGGAAATCCTTTATTTCATTGAGCATCCATTTCCTCCATCCTTTCAGATTATAATTAACTTTGCTGGGTAGGTGATTCTTGGTTATAATCTTTCCTACCCTCCTAAATATTATATTTTGAGCCTTTTGGTTATTTAATGTAGAAGCTGCTAAATCTTGTTATCTTCACTCTTCATTCCTTAAATCCTGAACTATTTCTTTCTGACTGCTTACAATATTTTCTCTGTGATCTGGGAGCTCTAGAATTTGGCTAAAACATTCTTGGAAACTTTCATTTTGGGATCTCTTTCAGGAAGTTCTAGGTGGATTCTTTCCGTTTCAATCTTACCTTTTGGTTACAGAATTTCAGGGCAGTTTTTCTTGACAATTTCATGAAAGATGATATCTAGGCTCCTTTTTTAATCATAACTTTCATGTAGTCCAAAAGTTTAAAAAATTATTTCTTCTGGATCTATTATTCAGGTCAGTTGTTTTTGGAATGAGGTATTTTAGTGTTGTCTATTTTTTCCTCCATTTTTTTGGTTTGTTTTATTGTTTCTTGATTTCTCATAAAATTATTAGTTTCCATTTGCTCTATTCTAATTTTTAAGAAATTATTTTCTTAGGCTTGGAGAGACTTATATGAACTGATGCTAGGTGAAGTGAGTAGAATCAAGAGAACATTGTATACAGTCAACAAAATTATATGATGATCAATTCTGATGGACATGGTGTTTTTAAACAGCAAGGTGATTCAGGTCAGTTCCAATGGTTTTGTGATGAAGAGAGCCATCTGTACCCAGAGAGAGGACTGTGGGGACTGAGTATGGATCACAGCATAGTATTTTTACTTTTTTGGATTTTGTTTTCTTTCTCATTTTTTTCTTTTTGATTTTTCTTATACAGAATGATAAATATGGAAATATGTTAGAAGAATTGCACATGTTTAACCTGTATTGGATTTTTTGCCGTCTAGGAGAAGGGGTGGGGAGAAAGGAGAAAAAGGTCTTGTGAATGTTAAAAACTATCTATGCATATGTTTTGAAAATAAAAAAGCTTTTAAAAATAAAATAAAATAAAATAATTTTCTTCAGTGAACTTTTGTATGTCCTTTTTTGTTTAACCAATTCTACTTTCAAAGGATTTATTTTCTTCAGTGGATTTTTTTTTTCATTTGGTCAAGTGTTTTTTTTTTTGTTTGTTTGTTTTTGCTGAGGTAATTGGAATTAAGTGACTTGCCTAGGGTCACACAGCTAGGAAGTGTTAAGTGTCTAAGGCCAAATTTGAATTCAGGTCCTCCTGACTTCAGGGCTGGTGCTATATCCACTGTGCCAATTAGCTGTCCCTCAATTCTGTTTTTAAGGCCTCCTTCTCCTTATTGACTTTTTATATTTTATCATTTGGTTTAATCCTTTTTTTTTAAGTGTTATTTTATTCAGTATTTTTTTTTTTTGGGTCTTTACCAAGCTGCTGACTTTTTTTTTTCATAATTTCCTTGTATCTCTCTCATTTCTTGTCCAAAATTTTCTTCTTTCCTCTTTTATTTAATTTTCAAAATCCTTTTTGATATCTTCCATGGCATAAGACCAATTCATATTTTTCTTGGAGGTTTTGGATGTAAGAACTTTGATTTTGTCATCCTCTGAGTGTGTGTTTTGATCTTCCTTGTCACCATAGTAACTTTCTATGGTCAGAATCTTTATTTGTTGTTTGCTCACTTTCCTAGCTTATTATTTGACTTTTAACTCTGTTAAAATAGGGCTCTGTTTCCAGAGTGGAGGATATAGTGTTCCAAGCTTCAGAGCTTTTGTGAAGCTGTTTTCAGAGACTCTTCTAGGGACCTCTAAGTCTTCAGTTCTTTCAAGATGGTATGATCTAAGCAGAGCTGTGCTTTCTATTCTCCCGGTCTGTTAGCGACCACAAGCACTCATTTCTGCTCTGGAACTGTGAGGACAGTTGCTGTTCCCCCGTGGCCACAAGCTCTGGTGTGCTAGCACTCCAGGCTGCCTGGTACTGTTGCCCAAGACTGTCATCCAGGCTGGAGTGTGGGTAAAACAACAGAGTCCTGGCTCAGGGCTGGCAAAGAAACTCCTGTAGTCTCCTCTGATCAGTTTTTTGGTCCCCTTGCTGTCTGTGGGTTGAGAGCTTCAGAAGCTGTCGCCTGCTGCTGCTGCTGCTGCTATTGATTCAGGGGTTCCCCGGTGTAGTTTGTGGGGCTGCACGGCCCTGCCTGCCCTGGGCAGGGTTCCCCCTAAGATTCACTCAGCCTCACAGGGAATTCTGTATTCTGAGGCTTACCACTCAAGCTTTCTTTCAAGGGAAGAGAAATCACTTATAAGGGCTCAGTTATTACAGAGAGGATTAGCAGGCAGCCTGGGCCATATAAGGTCAAAGCATCTGCACTCTAGGTCAGTGGTTCAAACCCCCCCATTTGACACAAAGGGATTGCACAGGTTCAGGATGCAGAGCTGTTAAGTTGGTTATTACTTAAGTACAAGTCAGGCTTTGGTCAGCAACCAGCCTGACATAATACTTCTGGAGGAATGGGGAAAAGTGTTACATATGTAGCCAAATGGGGCTCACAATAAAAATGTCCCAAAAGATGCCATATTATATGTTTCTGCAGGGAATGCCTGTGTTTGGTCTTTAATTTGAAAGTTATCTGCCTGCATGCAGCTTTTGTATTAAGACAATTGCCTGTGACTGTCGTTTTTTCCTTTTTGGACAGGACCTAGGTAGCTCTTATGAAAGAACTTTCTCATGCATGAAGATCAACATTTACTCTGCAATTTGTAGTCTTACAGAGAGTTGTCTGGAACATTACAAAGTTGAATGATGATGGCATGTCTGTCAGAGGCTGGGCTTGAATCATGGTTTTCTTCACTCTGTGGCTTGTTCTCAATCCATGATATCATACTCCACACAACTTTGCTATATGCACACTAAGTGGATTTCTCTTTTCCTAAGCAGAGGTTTTTCTGATTAGAATAATTGAATTAATAAAATTATCCTTGGCAGGCGTGTTCCCCTTTTTTTCCTCTTTCACATCATTCATTTAATATAAAGGAAAGAAAAAAATACAAAAGAGGTTGCTTAAACCCAGATTTAGACTTGCCTAGGCAGAGCAAATGCTTAGATGCCATGGAGGTGGCCAGAGATTAGGTCAAGACATCTCCTTTCTCTACCCGCTTCTTAGGAAGTAGCTAAAAACAGTTCCAACTAGACTCAATGAGGGAGAAGATATATATGGAGAGAGAGAGAGAGAGAGAGAGAGAGAGAGAGAGAGAATGTAATCTGGTTCTTCCAGCTCTGTCTTTCAGAGTGCATTGTAAACTTTAAAGTACTACATAGGTAGTTTGCTATTTTATTGCATCATGCTATATTATTGTATTTACACTCCACTTTTTGTTCTACTTACATGTTTTAATAGTGAATTGAAGTCTGGCTTTGGAATGAAAAATATTTGAGTTCAAATCCTGCCTCTGACATAGGCTAGGCAGGTCATTTAACCCATCAAGGTCCCAGGCAGCTTTTTAAAGTCACAGGAAAGTTGCCAATATGCATCTGAGTTGCTAGGGGGAATTTCCACACAGGGAATTCCCCACATGGGTGAAATTACTGTTCACGGGTAGTACATGAACATAGAATATCTTCTACCTGGCTTTTAACACTATCCCCAATCTGGTTCTGGGCTACCTTCCCTGACTCATTATTCCCATTTCCACACTCTCTACAAATCCCTACCTCCGATTTCTCCCCCTTCCTGGAATGTATTGCCTTTACGTCTTTGCCTTTTGCCTTCTTTCAAAGCTCATCTCAAGTTTCATTTCCTTAGGCAGTGGTTTCCAATTCCCCTCTCCCCCATTTTGGGAACCCCTTTCAACAACAACTAAAAAGATGGTGTGAACCTTCAAGGTAATTTAATATATTACTCGTAATATCCTTTTAGATTTGCTCATTAAAGGCTTATAATAGCTACAATGATAATAATATAATGCTTTAAACATGCATACTTATTGTCACAGAGGAAAAAAAAAATTTGTAACATGGGAAGACTTTCCTAAACCTCTATTTGTTAGTGCTTTCTCCTCAAATTATTTTGAATTTACTTATCTTTATAAATATTGTACACCTTCATTAGAATGGATTTTCTTGAATATCCCTTCTTGAAGGAACATTTTTTGTTTTGTCTTTTGAATCTCCACTATCAACCACTAAAGGCCTTGCACTTCAGCAGTCGATAAATTTTTTCTGAAATAAACTAAATTGGATTATAGAAGAGGGCTGTTGTGATGAAATACTATAAATTTTATTCTTTTTGAATTGCTATTGTTTCTTTTAAGTTCTTGTCAGGTGACTTTCTATATTAGAATTTTTGCTAAGAGTAGTTTTTACTCTAATGAAAAATGTGTTATGTGAAAGTCTGCTGGTCTCGCTGCATTTTTGATTCCTAAAACTCCACAAGATTTAGTTAGATATAATAATACATTCATTAATTCCAAAATATTATGCATCCAATATGTCCATGGTACTGTACTAAACTCTGGGAACTATTCAGTGATATTAATTGAAATAATATATTCAGCAGAGCTTTAGGAGCTAAATTTATCTGTAAGTCATAGTCACCAGAATCATAAAGGAGGTATGGTGTAATGAAAAGAGCTCTGGATTTAAACACAGAGTAATTGAATAGAAATGCTTGATCATTTTTCATACAGGACTGTTGTGAAGCTCTATTGAAATAATGTCTGTAAAGTGCTTTGCAAACGTTAAAGGGTTGTATAAGTGCCAACTGTTGTCCTTACTATGATTCTGTCATGGCTCTTAGTGACAGCAGGCTTCCTTTCTAGTTGTCCATAAATCATCCCTTTAATAATACATTCTAGATTTCCTCTAGGAATAGAAGTTAAGTTCATAGGCTTCCAAGCTGGCAGATTTTTATCCTTTGTCCTTTTCTCCAAGTCTGTAGCATTTCTCCCATTCTTTTTGTCCTTTGATCAATGGCAAGTTACTTAACTTTTCTGGGCTTCAGTCCCTAAAATAAGAGGGTTGGATTAGGATGGTTTTTAAGGTCTCTTTCAATATCAAATCTTGTGATTCTAAAATCTTTCCATGACTTTTCATGTAAACAACTTTCTTATTATGAAATAAGAGTTATGAGAAATATAAGATAACTCCATGTACATACTGATGTGTTTCTTATTGTTGCTAAATAAGAAATATTTGTAAGCAATATTATATCATGCAAGTGTCTAGAAATATAATATGTTCTATAATGGGTTTTTACAAAAACTTCCTTTGGTTTTACTGTTTGAGCTTAGATAAGACATTTATTATCTTTATGCCAGCTGTGATATAAATATAATAATCACTTGTAAATTGATTCTAAGTCTTCAGATAAAAGAAACTTAGATTTTGAACCATAACTCTCACACTTGTTATCATTGGATTTATTTTTGAGGCATTTACCATTGTTCAAAAGAATTTGAAACCACCCATATAATAAATACAATTAAACAAACATTTCTCTTATTTTCAGTCATTTTCAGTCATATCCAATTCCTCATGATCCTATTTGGCGTTTTCTTAGTAAAGATACTTGAGTGCTTTGCCATTCCCTTCTCCAGCTCATTTTACAGGGGAGGAAACTGAGGCAAACAGGGTGAAGTGAGTTGCTTATATGTGATTATAAGTATAATTAGTCTTCCCAAGCAAGGCCTGCCATTCTATCTGCTGTGCTGTCTAACTCCGACAAATTTTTCCCTAGCTCCTAAATTGTTGGAAACAACTAAGACTGAATTATAAGGACTCATCTCTAGGACACCTAAGGTGGTTGTGTTCCAAATTACATGTGGTATTGGAACTTTTCTGAGTGAAAATTATAGAAACATATGAAAGATGAATTTAGATAAAATTCAGGTCTGGAACACGGAATGTTCATTTTTTTTTTCTTAATGGCATTTTTAGAGCTTGCAAAAAACCTTAATTAGAATTTCTGGGTTCCATTAAAAGTCTAAATGGTTTAAAAGAAAAGAAACTAAATATTTCATAAGAAGAGTGCTTAAATGCTATTTTTAAAAAGAGTCATAATAAGGCAATTTATATACAAGTGCATATGAATTCTATTATTTAAAAAAAAGATACAAATTTTAAAGAAAATATTCAATCTTAGTAAATTATTAATTATTAAGCTGATGAAATTTAATTCAACAACTTAAATGTCTATTGTGTAGAAATCATTGTACTAGATCCTGGGGATGCAAATATAATAATATCATTTCAAGGCACTTGAGAAGAAATACAAGATATATAGCTAAATAACCACATTGCTATTATAAAATAGAAATGCTCCAAATTGCTAATTAATTCAATTCAATAAACATTCATTCAGCACCTATTAATTCATTTGTACTAACTATGCTAAGCATATAAAGATGAAAATGTAACTAACATTTCCTGTCCTAAAGAGTTTAAATCCTATTCTGGGAAGCAATTTCTACATGATAAACCTGCTTCTGGGAGTATCTGAAAATGTTTAATGTAGGGACCCTGTTCATTACTTCTCATGAGGTGCTTTTAGAAGTAGGTTCACTAAACTATAGAGGCCAGCAGCTGACAGAGCCTATTCTCTATGCTCCTAGAACATGGCTCTCATAGGATGACATACACAGATAAATATAAAATTTATACTAATGCAAAAACAGTCAATATTTTTAAGTATCTACTATGTTTCAGCTACCTGTGTTAAGCACTTGGAGATACAAGGAAATGTGAAAAATCCTTCACTTTAAGAAATTTACATTCTAATTGGGGAAACTAAGTAAATATCTAGGTGTACATAAATTATGGAATAGGTAGAAAACACTGAGAGGGAAAGTTATTAACAGTTGGCAGAGATAGATGGAAAAGGAAGAGCCTATGAAAGGCTTCCTGCTGAAAATAGGATTTAAGTTGAGGAAACTAAGAGGTGGAGGGGGCAGAGAATTCTAGGTATGGAGAATAGCTAGTGGAAAGCACAAAGAAAGGAAATGTAGTAGATGGAGAGAAGCACATAAGCAACTCCCATTATCCCTTTTTCATCACAACTCTCCTATCACAATTTCCATATATCATGGGTTATTGTTAGAAGTTAAATGGGAATTTTTTGAAAGTTTTGTAAATGCCACAGATGAAAAATGAGGGTCAGCAGATGACACAGAACAAGTAACCAAATACTTAGCCCAATTTTACAATAAGGTACTATAAACACCACCATAAAAAACAGAAAAAATTCAGACTTTTTTTCTGAAATGAAGAGAGAACCAAAAATTTTATGTAGATTTTCCAGATTGAGGGGTTACCAGGCTGCTAACACCCTCCTCCCTGCCCCATGTGGAAGGGATATCTATATAAGTAGGCCAATGAATTTAGGTTGTAGGGCACATGGTGAAGGAGGAATGAAGTATAAAAAAGAGTGGAAAGATAGGTAAGGGCCAGTTTATGGAGAGTTTTAAATGCCAAACAAAAATTTCTATTTGATTTGGTAGAGCAGTAGTATGAGAATCGCTGCAGGCTGCATATTAACTTAGAAAGCCACAAATTAACGTTATCTGTGTTGTATTACCTTTTTATTTATTTTATTAAACATTTCCCAATTATATTTTCTACTGGTTCTAATTGTACTGGGGAGTTTTTGTAACTGTGAGTAGACTGGGATTTTGCCCTTTTTCTTGTAGATAACAAGGAGTTTTTGAAATTTATTCAGCAGGGTAGGGAATGAATTGATCAGATATATTTAGAAAAACAGCTTCATAGAGGATAGATTAGAGTAATATAGAACTGAGAAAGGGAGACCAGTAAGAAGGCTATTGCTGTAATCCAGGTAAGATATGTTGTCAAGGTAGAAATGAAAAGATATGACAATAGATTGGATTTGTGGGTTGAGTGAGAGTGAGGAGTTAAAGATAATATTGAATTTGCCTACCTGGATGATTAAAAGAATGGTATAATCTTAAACATTAATAGAGCAATTGAAAGGACAGTGTGTCTGAAGGAAAAGATCAGTTCTGTTTTGGACACTGAGTTTGAGATGTCTATAGGACATAATGATGATTGTTGGAGGAGATGTGGGAAAACTGGGACATTGATGCATTGTTGGTGGAGTTGTGAACAAATCCAACTGTTCTGGAGAGTAGTTTGGAACTATGCTCAAAAAGTTATCAAACTGTGCATACCCTTTGATCCAGTAGTGTGACTACTGGGCTTATATCCCAAAAAGATCATAAAGAAGGGAAAGGGACCTGTATGTGCACGAATGTTTGTGGCAGCCCTCTTTGTAGTGGCTAGAAACTGGAAACTGAATGGATGTCCATCAGTTGGAGAATGGCTGAATAAATTGTGGTATATGAATATTATGGAATATTATTGTTCTGTGAGAAATGACCAACAGGATGATTTCAGAAAGGCCTGGAGAGACTTACACGAACTGATGCTGAGTGAAATGAGCAGGACCAGGAGATCATTATATACTTCAACAACAATACTATATGATGACCAGTTCTGATGGACCTGGCCATCCTCAGCAATGAGATCAACCAAATCATTTCCAATGGAGCAGTAATGAACTTAACCAGCTATGCCCAGAGAAAGAACTCTGGGTAATGACTAAAAACCATTACATTGAACTCCCAATCCCTATATTTATGCCCACCTGCATTTTTGATTTCCTTCACAAGCTAAACTGAACAATATTTCAGAGTCTGATTCTTTTTGTACAGCAAAATAACAGTTTGGTCATGTATACTTATTATGTATCTAATTTATATTTTAATATATTTAACATCTACTGGTCATCCTGCCATCTGGGGGAGGGGGTGGGGGGGTAAGAGGTGAAAAATTGGAACAAGAGGTTTGGCAATTGTTAATGCTGTAAAGTTACCCATACATATAACCTGTAAATAAAAGGCTATTAAATAAAAAAAAATTTAAAAAAAGAGATGTCTATAGGACATCCAGTTGAAGATGTGTGGCTGTGGTTTAGGAGAGAGGCTAGATATATGAATTTGGGAATATGGATTTTTCATAGAGATGATCATTGAATCCATAAAAGCTAATGAAAGGTTAATATAAGCTACACAGAGGAAAAAGAGAAAAAGGTTCAAGACAAAGTCTTATAGAACATCTGAGATTAATGGGCATGATATGGGTAGAGAATCAGCAAAGACAGAAGAATTGATTGTAGAAAGAAAAAAATGCAAAAAAAAATTAGTGGGGCTGATGGTGGTGGGAGGAATCTCTTGGAAGAGTTATGAGGGAATGTGATCAAGGGTGCATGTGGATGGGTTGAATTTGAATAGATGAAGGAGCTCTGCTTTATCTGAGACCAGAATATAAAAAAATAGTAAGAGAAGATACTGGATTTTTGTGAGGTAAAATGGGAGGGAGGAAGGAAAGTTCTTGATAAATGGCCTGAATTTTTTCAGTGAAGTATAAGGTGATAAAACTATTTAAAGAGTGAGAGAGTGATAATAACTAGAAGAGGGAGAATCAGTAAAAACCTCATGGAAGAAGTGGCACTGAACTTGTGCTTCAAAGGAATGTAAGTATTCTAATAGTAGGGGGTTGGAAGGGAGAGTGTTTCGAGATTTGCTGACCTAATTGTACAAAATCATGGAAGTAGTAGATGTCATGGATAAGGACTGGAAAATATGTCAATTTGACTGAAGTAGAGTGTGGGAAAGAGCCAATATGAAATGATTTTGGCAAGACAGGTGGTAACCAGACTGGGGAAGGATTTTGATGTCAGATAGAGGATGTTTTATTTTATACTTGAGGCAAGAGGAAAGCCATTGAATACTTTCCAGTGGCAAATTGATACAATCAGATAATATATTTTAGGAATATCATTTTTTGGGGGGAGGAGGCAATTGGGGTTAAGTGACTTGCCCCCTGTCACACGGTTAGCAAGTGTCTAAGGTTGGATTTGAACTCAGGTCCTCCTAGACTCCAGGGCTGATACTCTATCCACTGTTCAAGGAATATCAATTTTGTAACTATATGGAGGATACCTCACAAAAGAAAGAAAACAGGAAGAACAGTTAGCAGGCTATTGAAATAGGATAGACAACAAGTGGTGATGGCCTAAACTACAATAGATGAGTGTAAGAGAAGATAGATGTAAAAGATTTTGATGGTAGGATTAAAAAGATGTGAGAACTAATTATAAACAGGAATTAAGGAATAATGAAGAATCATTAATAACTCTAAAATTGTTAATCTGGGTTCATAGTTGTGAACCTGAAAGCACGATTAGGCCATAATTCCTAAGAGAGAATGTTTGGTAGTAGGATAAATGGGAAGAGGGGAAACCATTGCATCATATACCAATTTTCTGGCTTTGGGAAAAAGAGAAAAAATACCATTTGTTATATCAGGTCTTCTGCCTGGTTTCCAAAATAGAAACACCCTTTCTTGAGCACTAAGCTCTTCCTCTTCTGGGAAAGAAGAGAAATGAATTCTGTAATGTTTCTAGATTGCTGTCCTACCTTGGGGAAAGGAAAGTAACAACATTTCTTCAGTTCCCAGCATGTTTTCTCTGACCAGAAAGGTACTGAGAAGACTCTATTTTCAGGCAAAACTCCTTTGGACAATGAAAACCCATCTAAACTCATTTCTGAATGATTAACACAGCGTCCCTTAGTTATATCTTCCTCACACCCATCTGCCATCATTCAAAACTTATTCTTCCTGCCCTATTGTTCTATTTTTTATTCCCATTCTCAATCCCCTGTCCCCCATGTACCACTCTAAAACTACCACACCCTCCACTGTGCTCTCAAGAATGCCTCTCAATAGATAACAAATTTTCTTTCATCTTAAATCTTTTCCTTTCCTACTTCTTTCATCTTCTGGCTCTCTAGCTCCCTTCTTCATCACACCCACTTTGGCTCTCTGTCTAGCAGAGCTTTCTCTGCTGAGACTTTCACTCATTCACCTGACTCACAGATCAAAGTTGGGAATGAGCACCTTCCTGTTTCCTATCACCATTTCTGGGTTCTTCCTCCACTGCCATCTCTCAGTAACCTCTCCTCATCAGAGAGCCAGGAAATGTATCTGTCTATCACCCAATCAAAATTCTGGCAGTCTTATCTACTGGCCTCCTCAATGAGTTCAATGCCGGCTCCCAGTCTTTCCTCCCCAATTTCTGCCTCATACTAGGGGACTTCAGCACACAGCCTGATATTCCTGATTTTCTAACTTCACAGTTCCTCAGTTTGCTCGTTTCAAATGATCTACTCCTCTACCCCATCTCAATTATATACAAAGAAGGATCTTGCCATCACTCACAAATGAACCACTTTCATGTTGATGAATTCTGAAATTTCCTTTTCTGATCACAACCTATTTTCATTTCTTATATTTTACTGAAAGAAATTGAGGCAATTCACTGATCACGTTCCCCCCTTTTTATGCATTTCACCATCACCCAGATGCCTTCTGCCACTATTTTCTCCATCCTTGCTTTACACAATGAACAGGCCCTTTTTTTAACCAAAGCAAACTCCACTTGCACAAATGATTCTATTGCTCCCTCTATGATCCTGATTCTCTTACTTTTCTTTAATGTTTTCCTTTCCACTGGATGCTTTTCTTTTGCTTTTACAAACATGTTCATTTCTCTCCAGTCCTTTAATAACCGTCACTTGAACCATCCCTCTCTGCAAGTGATTGTCATTTTTGTGGTTAAACTTCTTGAGAAAGGTACCTTTCTGTGCTTGTTGCCACCATCTCCATCTTTACCTGTGTCTCACATGAAAAGGTGATCTTCTTTGTTATGGTCAACCCTTCTACCTGCACAAGTGATCCCATTACATCCAGTATGCTCCAGAAGATTCCCCACTCGATCATCCCTATTCTTCTTCTATTTTCCTCTAGCAATAATGTGAGAAACGAAATATCTTTTAAAAAATTTCTTTATTAAAGCATTTTATTTTTCAAAATATATGTATGGACAATTCTTTAACATCAGCCCTTGCAAAACCTTGTTTCCAATTTCCCCCTTTTCCCCCATGTCCTCCCCTAGATGGCAAGTAGTCCAATATATGCTAAATATGGTGGTAATATATGTTAAATCCAATATATGCATACATATTTATATAATTATCTTGCTGCACAAGAAAAATAAAATCAAACCAGTAAAAAAAAAGAGAACCAAAATAAAATGTAAGCAAACAACAATAAAAAGAGTGAGAATGCTATATTGCGAACCACACTCAGTTCCCATGGTTCTCTCTCTGGGTGTAGATGGCTCTCTTCATGACTGAACAATTGGAACTGGCCTGAATCATCTCATTTTTGAAGAGAGCCACGTCCATCAGAATTGATCGTCGTTTTGTCTTCTTGTTACTATGTATAATGATCTCCCAGTTCTGCTCATTTAACTTAGCATCAGTTCATGTAAGTCTCTCCAGGCCTCTCTGAAATCATCCTGCTGTGTGAAATGCACAATCCATGAAAATGCCAGAAATCAGGCCAGCTGTGCTGGCTCTTATAGAGAGCATGAAAAGCAAGAGAAAGACAAAAAGACACCGGTGTTCTTCCAAAGTGAAGTCGTAACAAGAATAAAGTAGAGCCCTTTATTATCATTAACTGTGCCCTTAAATGCTTTCTAACCACAATGTTGCTAAGGAAACACAAATGAAAACAAAAAGTAAATAAATCAGTCAGTGTATGAAAGTTGTGTTCAAGGAGAAACTTTAACATTCTCAGACAAACTGTCTCTCCTCCTATCTGAGCAGGTGGCTTATTATTCCTGCAGATCCATTCCCATGACATCTTTTGCTCCTGAAGCTTCCCAGCCTCTGCCGGGCAATGAGCAGATTGAAGCTCAGAATGACACAAATTACTGCAAACTGAGTGCAGATTGAGCCCGCCAGAATGCCTGGGAAAGTACAGCTTGGAAATAGCAAACTATGCACAAGCTAGACAGGTATGATTACCTGGGAGGTCACACTGCTGGTTGTTTCTTACAGAACAATAATATTCCATAACATTTATATACCATAATTTATTCAGCCATTTCCAATTGATAGGCATCCATTCTGTTTCCAGAAACAAAATATATTACCAAGAATTCCTGACTCACTGATGACTGCAGAAAAGGTTTATTTTACATTCTTGCAAGAATGGGTATACCCCAATTCCATAGAATTGAGAGCATACCAATAAAAGTCAGATTAAGCCTTTTCATGATATTTAGTTAGCCCTACTTCTTCCTTCTGGATCTTGACCAATCAGGATCCTTTCCAGGGTACCATTCTCCCTTATAAGGTATGTAAGATATTTAATTTAAAGCGAAATTTGACCAGAACAGTTCTTTAAACTTCAATCCTTTCTTGTCCAAGAAGAAATCTTCCTTTTCTTATCACATAGCCAGTTCCTACCTCGAAGGAGGTTAGATTCTTCATTTTTATGGAGGAAGATTACCCAAGGAGGGGAAGGGCAGAGTTCAGGGGATTCCCATTCAAATCTAAACCTCCACTCTTGATTATCCTTTGATGTCTTTGTAGGTTTCAATTTTCTAATTTTAAGTTTTATTTCTCCAATTTAATTTTCATAACTGTGGAAACAAATAAATGTCCATCCATTTCTCCCAATTAGCTTGTCTCATATTTTTCCTCTTTTTCTTGGACAAATTCTTTGAGAAGGCATTACATAAGTCATGCCTTCACTTCCTTTTCCTTTATTTTCTTCTTAAATCTCTACAATTTGACTTCTCTTGCTTTTCCTTGAGCAAGACAATCCATTTTTGGACACTGGGCATTTTCACTGGTTGTTCCTATGCCGGAAATGTCCTCCCTTTTCCTCTCAGCCTCCTGGCATCTCTGGTTTCCTTCAAGTTTCAGCTGCACTCTCACCTTTTACAGGATGCCTTTCCTATAATTCAGGATGACTGTATGATATGTATTGAGGAATTCTTTACTCTTTCATTGTATAGATCTTTAAAAAATAACTAAATTGAATTAATATTGTAGTGGTATTTTAAAAAATTATTTATTTTTAGACTAGTGAAGAATTGTACAATTTAAAATTGTTAAAATAATGTAAACTAACTTAAAATCTATTACAAAAATAACACATATTGTGTAAACTCCAAAAAAAATTTTTTTTTTGGTCTGGAGGGTCTTTTTGATTATTTCCAAGAGGGGAAAATCAAGGAATATTTAGCAGGATTATTTCAGATGTCTTAAGGAAGTCAAGGGTTGACCAAAGAAAAAGGATTATAATATGTGGAAATTTAAGAAGGATACATTGTGAACCTAGAAGATCACTCTAACATAATTAATCATGATATATAAAGACAAAACTTTCAGGAAGCATTTATAAGTTAAAAAGTTTGCAGAGAGACATGCACTTCAAGGAAGTCTTTGAATAGCAGCCAAGGCTCCAAGTAAACAACATGAGTATTTTTAAATATTCACACTTCTCAAATCAAGATTAAACAGTTGCTAACAAAATGTGAGAACCCTTAGATTACTGTATTGGCTAAATTACTGAATGTTTCTGAAGGGTGTTTCAGGTAAACAAAGGATAAAAGTGAACAATAAAAGGAAAGTGTGTAAGAGAATAGGACAGGGTAATCTCAAAATGAATCACTATTTAGGATAAAAGGTAATTCCAAGTTAAATAAACTTACTTTTACTAATACAAGACATAAATTTTTTTGCTTATAGCAATTTTATTAGTTTGAACTAACACTAGAAATAAGAACAGGGGAAAATCTACCAAGTCTTGTTCCAATGCCTCATCTTGCCATGGAGGACCCTCTGAGCTCTTCTAAGAGTTAAATATGTCAGTAAGGGGCAAACCCTGCTAGATTCTACTGGGTTGGAAAGGCTTCGGGCATGGTCTCAGCAACAGAATGATCTAGTTTTTAGGTAGAATCACGATAAGCATGGAAAAACTAATCACCAGTAGATTAATTTCTTGATGGTGAATTTTTTGGTCATGCTAACTCATGAAACAAAGAAAAGTACAAAATGGCCTTCTGTCCTGGTGACTCCCTTCCACTTCCCTATGGCACTGAAAGAGACATGGATTGAAAGTCAGAGAATACTAATAAAATCACAGTTTTTCAATTACATTTAAATTTTAGTTTGTTTATAACTTCTGATTTTAATTCATATCTTTGAAAATGTTTTCTCTTTGATATAAAATCTGTGACTGATGAGGACTATGTGATAATTTTTCATCTTTGATTCCCTTTTATAAATTTTTATTGTTGGGTCTCAGGGTCAACTCTCTTACATTTGGTTAATTGAAAACCTGTCTTCTGTTATTACTAACTTTACTTGACTAAGATCTGACTCATAGACTAAAATCATTAATAACATTGGGATATTATTCTCCTAATGCCATATTTATATGTAAGAGATTCTTATGGTGATTTTTTTTGTTTTGTTAGTAACCTTTATTTATAGCTTCCTAAAATATCAGAGAAACCCACATTGTATGAGGACTAATTCATACTAGGCTAAAGCCAAGCAAGGGATTGTAATTAGAATAAGATACATTACACCAGTGATACCAAATGCAAATAGAAAAGGATATCTGAAGGCTGCATATTGACTTAGAAAACCACAAATATTATCTATGCCTTATTATGTTTTTATTTATTTTATTAAATGTTTCCAATTAAGTTTTTTTCTGGTTTTGGCCTTGTGCCTTGAATTTGATATCACTGCTTTAGATTATGGGGTCTTGGGCAAATCTGCCATTTTTAATAGTGGGAATTTCATGCCAATTTTATCAGAGCTTGGTAATCAGAGATCTCAAAATGCGGATATAGTGCTTTGTGAATCATCATTAGGACATAGAGTCTTACTTCTTTAGCCAATTGCAAAGGCATTAAATGCCTTCCCCAAGGACCTAATCCATACATATTCAAAATAGAATTGTTTTGTTAATGATTTGCTCATATTCTTTTGTCTCTCATATACTCTGAACACAAAGCACAGAATCTGCTATGAAAGTCTATATCTAAATATCTTTCTTTCCTTTCACTTACTGCCCAGTATTCAATAATCATTCTACAAACACTTGATAATTACTCTATTTTCTATTTTCTTTTATAGTGCTAAAGTGGAAAAATAACTTAGTGTTGCATTAACATGAGATTTTATTTCCACTTATAATAGGAATTACAGATTGGAATTGGCGGAGGGAATGGCTAGGCTTGTCCTCAGTTTCTGGATATAAGTTTTGATTAGTTGATGGGTATTTTAAAAAAATATTTAAAACGATTCCTTCAGAAACAGGTATATGAAAGGTAACCTAAGTATACAGTCAATAAAGGATTCGATTCTATGGAAGTTGCTTCTCTTTTCTTTTTCATTTCACATGGCATATAAAATATCTCTAGATTTGAAATTGTGGCTTGCTTCAGATTTGAAATCCTTCTCCTGCTTGTCCCCTTAAAGTGGTTATAAATTTCTATAGCAAATCAGCACTACCAGGATTGAGATTTCTACCCTCAAGGGAGTACATTAGTATTCTACTACTTACTGTCCAGAGTTCCTCTTCTAAGGACTGATGTATCTTCTATTTTCTCTGAGAATATCCATTTTTCTTAAATCCATACCAGTGAGGTTAAAATTAAATATACACGGTTCAATGAGTGCTAATTTCTTTATATAATAATGTCAATATATAGTAATACTAGTAAGTGGTACAGTGCATAGAGGGACTAGGTGTCACGTCTTGAGTTCAAATCCTGTCTCTGACACTAGGTGTGTGACCTTGGTTAACCAAGGTCACTTTGGGCCTTTGTTTTTTCATCTGTAAAATGGAAAGGTTGGATTCCATGGGCCTCTAAAATTCAGTCTCCTCTAAATCCTATGATCGTAAAAGGGAAGGAACAGAAGAACAGAGAAGAATGGAACAATTTGTGGGCATTTATAGATGGTGTAGGACTCTTCCAACTCTAGCAGACAAGTTCTGTACTCAGGGCTCCCTCTTCATGAGGAGGAGTGGGGCCCCCTTCTGGCCAGAAACGTTAAGACGATTCCTTAAGATGCTTTAATACATTTTTCCTTGATATCTGATTTTCAGTGTCAAGAATGTATTTCTAACAGTTTATTTGAGTTTTTGTTGGATCCAGTCAATCTTTTGAATTATATTGCTTAATTTCCAATTAGTTTTTAGTATATCTTTTCCTTGCTTTTTATTGCATGTTTCTTTATTGCATCATGATGTGAAAAGGATGCATTTATTATTTCTGTCTTTATGCATTTGATTGTTAGGTTTTAATGCTCTTAATGCTTTAATGCTTTTAATGCAATTAATGCTTTAATGATCATTTTTTGTGTAGATGCCATGAATTGCTTAGAAAAAGGTGTATTCTTTTCTATCTCCATTCAGTTTTCTCCAGGGGTCTATCATCTCTAACTCTTTAAAAATTCTATTCACCTCCTTAACTTTTTTCTTGCTTATTTTGTGGCAATGTTTAGGACATCCACTAGTATAATGTTGTTATCTATTTCCTCTTGTAGCTCACTTAACTTTTCTAAGAATTTAGATGCTATGCTACTTGGTTCATATATTTTTAGTACTGATATTACTTCATTGTCTGTGATACCTTTTAGCAAGATGTGGTTTCCTTCTTTACCTCATTTAATTAGATCTATTTTTGCTTTTGCTTTGTCTGAAATCAAGATTGGGACCCCTGCTTTTTCTTTTTTTTTACTTTAGTTGATCCATAATATATTTTTCTCCAACTTTTTACCTTTACTCTGTGTGTATCTCTCTGTAGATTCTGGTTTTTAGTCTATTCTGCTGTCTGCTTCCATTCAATGGGAGTGCTAATCTCATTCACATTCACAGTTATGATTACCAGATGTATATTTTCTCCACCCCATTTTGTCCCCTGTTTATACTGTTCCTGGCCCTTCTCACCAGTATTTTGCTTCTGACCATTGCTTCCCTTAATATGTCCTTCCTTCTATCACTCCTTCTTCCTTATTTTACCCCTTTCTCCTACTACTTCTGCCCTTTCTTCTATCCACTCTCCCCCTTTTCTTTCCCATTTCTCCTTCTACTTTCCTAAAGGGTAAGATAAATTTCTTTACCCAACTGAGTGTATATTTTATTCCCTCTATGAGCCAAATCCAATGAAATTAGGGTTTAAAAATGCTCATCCCTCTCCCTTCTTTCCCTCTACTATAATAGCTTTTATGCCTCTTCATGTGATCTAATTTACCCCCTTTTACCTCTTCTTTCCTCTTCTCCAAGTGCAATTTTTTCCACCCCTTAATATTCTTTTTATATTATCACATCAAAGTCAAGTTATACCTACACTCTTTGTCTATATAAAGTCCTTCTAATTGCCCTAATAAAGATACAATACTTAAGAATTTCAAGTATCATCTTCTATTGTGGCTGAACTAGCTCTCTGGAGCATCTTGGTACCAGCCTGAATCCTTGGTTTTAGTGAAGGAGTGATGAGGCACAGCTTATGTGGACAGTTAAAACATGGAATCTGTTTATTCAAAATTCTCTCAGCCTTATATACCCCAAACCTTTATATAACCAAAGCAATACTGTGCATGCACTAAGTATATACTGCGCATGTGGGACCACATAAACAACTTGCTATTATGTGTAGATGACTCTTTGTCACTTGGTATCACTCTGCTTCAACTACAGCACAGGTTATCACCACTCCCTGACTTCTCAGGAAGGCCGAGATCCCTTAGGGGAGATGGGGGCCGAACCAGACATTGTCAGCAGGTTCCCTCTGGGCCAAAGGGTCTTATACCTCACCCATAATTCTCCCACTGTCTGTGGCCCTCTACAATCTTCCTGTGTAGGAATGTAAACAGTTTAATCTTTATATAAAAATGTTTATTTTTTTCTTTCCTGTTTACCTTTTATATTTCTCTTTATAATTGTATTTGAAGATTGAATTTTCTGTTTAGTTCTGATCTTTTCATCAGAAATGATCAAAAGTCCCCAATTTCATTGGATGCCTTTTTCCCTGAAAGATTATGCTCAATTTTTTTAGTAGTTGATTTTTTATTGTAATCCATGCTCCTTTGCCTTCTGAAATATCATATTCCAGGCCCTTTGATACTTTAATGTAGAAGTTACTAAACTGGGTAATCCTGACTAGCTCCTTGATATTTGAATTGTTTCTTTCTGGCTACTTTCAGTATTTTCTCCTTGACTCAATAATTTTGGAATTTAGTTATTGTTTGAAGTTTTCATTTTGGGATTTCTTTCAGGAGGTGATCAGTGAGTTCTTTCAATAATTATTTTACCCTCTGATTCTAGGGTATCAGGGAAGTTTTCTTTGATGATCTTTTGAAAGATTCTATCTAAACTTTTTTTTTTGACCACATCTTTCAGGTGGTCCAATAATTCTTAAATTATCTCTCCTGGATCCATTTCCCAGGTAAGTTCTTTGTCCAATGAAGTTATTTTACATTTTCTTCTACTTTTTTCTTCTTTTTATTTTGTTTGATTGGTTCTTGATATCTCAAGGAGTCATTAGGTTCCATTGCCCAATTTAATTTTTAAGGTATGATTTTCTTCAGTTTTTGTATCTCCTTTTCCATTTGGCTAATTCTACTTTTTAAAGAAGTTGTTTTCTTCAGTAGATTTATTTATTTTTTTTTTTTGCATTTGGCCAATTGTATTTTTTTTCCTGAGGCAATTGGAGTTAAGTGACTTGCCCTGGGGCGCGAATTTCAAAAGACTGTCTTCCATCCATTACCTCTTTATGTCCACTTCAGCTCATATCCTTCCTGATCAGTTTAATTCTCTTGATGATATCCCCCTCACATGTAGTCCCAGTATCTGGTTCCATATGGTGATGACATTTAGGGCTTTAAAGTTGTGGGACCTGAAACTATCAGATCTGGAATTGATGATAACCAGTGGTTAAGAAGCTTGTTTTCAAGGGTCAGGAGCTAGTAGACTATAAGGAGGATTTTAAGGATTAGGCTGCCTAGGGAGAGGCAGAGAGAGGATAAATGTAACAGATAATATTGGTGTACTTTTAGGAGTGGGGGATAAGTTGGTCCATAGCAGAAGTGATCTGGGCTTGGTGCCCTTGAGGATATCCCAGAGTTTCTGGTTTGAGATGTTGTCAGATGTTGCAGAGTCAGTAGGAGGGCCAAAAGAATGCTGGAGATATTACAGCTTTGTCCATAAGAGAAGATTAGCACCATATGGGAGGTATATTTATGGATGAACATGGGTATGTTGATGGCTCCCTCCATTTTAGGCTAATTTATCACGAAAAAATGCCGTTCAAATTTGCTAAAGTTATTTAACTAAAGCAGATTTAGGTTCCTGAAGAAGCTGGCAGATTCTTCTGTGTCTCTATGAACTTCAAGTCAGAGGTGGTTATCTATTTTGGCTGAGAGATATTAAAAGCCTCCTTTATCTGTAGGAAATCTTCTACATTATCCAGTAAGAGTTTGTTTCTCACAAAGCAGCAAGCAGCTGTCTGTGAAGGAACTGAGGATGGTATAAGTTAAGAATTTCCCTTATTACCTTCATGTATTTACCCAGGTCATCTCTCCAAGCTTGACCCATACTAACCCTGTGATTTTCTGGGATACAACAAAGACTTCCTTAGCCTTAGATATGGGAAGTTCCTGGGGATGGAAGTCCAAAAATAGCTGTTCTCAACCCAGAAACCCTGGGATATCCTCTACCTGTCAGATATAAAAATCAGAGTCATTCATTATTCCAGCAGGAGGTAGTAGTCAATTGTTTGTTTTTAGAGCCAGATTTTTATTTCTTGCAATGCTTTCAGTGTTTCTCAGGGTACAGCCAATTCTGAGGTCAAGTTCAACTGTTGCTGGAGGGCTGGAAGTTTGTCCAACCCATGCAGGGAATCTGCTGAGCAGGGAATGACCCCTACAGCAGGAATTATTCCTTTTGTTTCATGAATAGATTACAAGTCTGGAGGGCTAAAAAATTGACATATTTATTTCAGTATAATTGGTTTTTATTTTACGTTTAATAGGGGCGTACTCTGGCTCTGCTTATTCAGAGCCTCAGGTTTGTTACATTTTCTCTCTCTCCTCCCCCAGGATTCTTAGGTACTTTGAGAGGGTTGAGGAGTTAAGACCAAGTGTTTTTGGCCACATTGAGTAAAGGGGATTTGGGAAGGAGGTGACTGACTACAGAGTGTCATCTGCAATGAGTGGGGTCTTTCATCCTCAGACTTGAATGCAGGGGAAGCCCACTGGGTTGTTAAGTCATTCCATTTTAAAGATGGTGATCTTTCTGGGCATACAGAAGATGGAAAAGGCTGCTGACAACCAACTGGTAGATCGACATGGGCTCCAGAATGTCCCTCACTCTCCTAGAAACAGTTCCTTCTGCATTAATGGCACCTTTTTAGGTAGACTGAGCATGAATGAACCGCCCCCCCACTATATATAAAGTTTAAAACATTATCCTGAGAAGGGATTCATAAGCTTCATCAGATTTCCAAAGAGATCAGGAAAAGATTAACAATCTGTGCTCTATGGAGATAGAGCAGATCAACTGTTACAAGTAATGAGTCTGGGGGAAAAGAGCTAGATTCAGATTGAATGTGGGAAGAGAATAGGAATGTCACTCTGGGGCCAAATCAGAGATAAATTGAGTAAACAAAAAAAAGGCAAAAAGAAAAGTCTTCCCAGGAGTTTGAAATGGAGGTCAGAATTGCTATGAAAACTAGGGGCAGGTCAACATGGATCAGTGCTTTGTCTCAAATAGAACACTTAATTTAATACAAAGTTCCTGACTAAAACGTGTCTCTCCATGGCCACAAGTCCATCAGCCACTCGGCCTTCTCCCTTCGCTGCAAGTGTATTGCTATGGGTTAAGACCCAATCATTTCTCAGCACAAGGGCAATTCTGGACGTAGGACATGCAAGATCACTTTGGTAAAGAGTGGAATGATGGATCATAAAACCCTACACCTAGTTTTGGAAGCACCTTAGAGGTCATCCACTGTGACTGAGGAAATGGAGAATTTAAATAACTTGCACAAGGTCACACAGGCCATCAACACTATTGTAGGATTTGAACTCACACCATGGGACTCCAGAGGCAGTGCTCTTTCCACTGATATTCCCCAGGAATATAATTCTTCTTGCAGGCCAAAAAGCCCAGGGGCAAGAGAAACAAATAGTCTTTTGAAAAGTATCCCCTACAGACTTGGGTTCCATGCCTATTCAAAGTGTTCAGGTGCGGGCATTTTGAATAGAGAGAGGTCTACATGCCGTTCGTCCCCACTCATTTTCTTAGCCTGGGATGAAGAAAACTTCATCAGATTTAATCCTGAGATACAGCAAGAATATAGCAAGCCTCCTTGTTAACATATCCCTCCCTTCAGTAACTCTGGCTCTGGAATTCTGGAGGGAGCAGAGATGGAAGGAGTGCCAGTGGTCCTCAAACTTTTGTTCTCAATATCTTTATTCTATTAAAAATGATTGAGGATCTGTCCAAAGAGTTTTTGTTTATGAGGTTTATAGTTATAGATATTGATCACATTAAAAATAAAAACTAATTATGAATTTGTAGACTCTCTGAAAGGATTTCAGAGATTCCCAGGCTGCTCTGGACCAGACTTTGAGAACCACTGAGTTAAGCAGTTTAAACTGTGACACGAAGAGCCATTGCATGACAAGTTGTCACGTTAGCTTTCTTATGGAGTTAGAAGGATTCTTTATTGTTTTTTTTCTTTTTCTGCCCTTCTCTATCTTGAATATATTTGTTTCTGTGTATCATCCCCACCCACCCTTCCGTCTTTACCACTTACAGTGTTCACAGTTGTCTTGACAATTAATTCTAATGGATTGTATATTTTGGGCTCTCTACTTTGTTTCTGTTCTATGTTTCTTTGTGTTTAATATACATAAATATGTAAATATCATATATTTATAGTACATGTAACTATAATAGAAACATATAAATAAATCCATGTTATACATATGCATACATTTACATGCACATACATATTAGGTAATCTTGAAGTCAGTAGACCAGGGTGAGCATCCTCATTTGGACAGTTACTCCTTTGTGAATACTCTTCATTGGTGACATGGGGATAATCATACTTGTATACAGCTGTGAGGAAAATACTTTGGAAACTTTAAGGTGGAGGGTATGGTGACCCACGCTGACAATCCTAGCTGGGGATGTTGTGGAGAGGTGGTGGTTTGGTGGAGCTGGTGGATATCTTGAGTTTTGGAGGGAAGGGAGAGGCAATAAGTATTTATATAATACCCAGTGGGTGTTAAATAAAAAAACTACTGTGCTAAGGGTTTTATATATACTATTTAATTTGATTCTCATAACCCTGGGAGATTATGAGATGGGAGGTGCTATTATCACCCCCATTTTACAGTTGAGGAAACTGAGTTAATTGCCCAGGATCATATAAGTAGTCAGTTTTCAAGGCCTCATTTAAACTCAAGGCCCAGACCTCTATTCACTGGGCCACCAGATGCCCCAAACTTTGACCTTCAGTGTCCTATGCAGATTGGGTATCCACATTAAATTCATCATTAATTTGGTGGTTGTAGGGAAGACACCAGGTTGTCTATGGAGGGGTAAACTTCCCAAGCTAGGAAACCAAGCAGGGCAAAGCTTCCAAGATGATGAGCAGCTGAGAGGGGACTTTAGGTGATGGGGAGAGACCCAGGCTTGAAAACAAAATAAAATAACTCCCTCCCCATACAACACCAACAATTTCCAAATACTTAACATTAAAATACTATTGAAATGTAAGTTATTATTACAAAGAAGTCATGAATGTATTTAAAGAGCAGAAGTTACTGCAGGAGGGAAAGGAACTCTGTAGACTTCTGCCTGCAAAATTCTGTAAAAAAGACAATTTTCATACTTTTGCTAATTTTGATTCTGGGCATAGTTTTATCAAGCTCATATAAGATACACCAGCATATTCTTAATGTTATACCACTTCTTCTCACATTATGGCATGTGGTATAGGGCTAGTAATGGTAATGAAGAAAAGGAAATTAGAACCATTACTCTTCCAAAGACTTCGAAGAGCTTTCTTGAGCAACAGGACTTAGTAGAAACAGCACTGAACTTGCAATCAGAAGACCTAGGTTTGTGTCTGAACTCCTTTAATTACTTTTTGGTTGATTTTAGGCTTCTCTTTCTTCGTTGACAAAATGGGGCTAATAATCCTTGACTGCAGAGGTGCAATAACCTCTCTGTGCCTTAGTTTTTTAATCTGCCAACAGGAGTTGATGATACTTGACCTTGGGTATTTTCTCTGAACTTCAGTTCCTGCATTGGTAAATAGAGAATAAATCCATATGCCCTGTTAACTTCATAGTGTTGTTGAGAAGAAAGCATGTTGGAAATATATAAAGTATAAATTAGGTGCACTGGGTGTGAAATCAGGAAGAACTGAGTTCAAATCTGGCTTCAGATACTAGTTATGTGATCCTGGCAAGTCACTTAACTGTTTGCCTCAGTTTCCTCATCTGTCAAATCAGCTATAGAAGGAAATGACAAACCACTCCAGTATCTTTGCCTAGAAACCCCCAAATTGGGCCATGAAAAGTAAAATATTACTGAACAGCAACAACAAAAATGTGAACTATATTACTATTTTTTCTGTGATGACTTCAAGGACAAAAATGAAAAAAAAAATCACTAGATCTTAGAAAGAATATTTAATCTTGAATAAAGGCATGTCACAGATTCCTCTGCAATAATGGTAATATAGCTAAAGTATGATGAGTAGCTCAATTTTAGACTTCCCAAGATTACACAATTCTTTTGTGAACCATTACCAGTGTCAAGAGAATTGATAGTGCAATTTTAAGTACTTAAAACACTTGAACAATCATGTAATAAGTCTATTCGCTGGGAATTCCAGACAATTGTAAATCTTAGGGATATATTGTGCAAGGTCTTGAGAATAGAAATGAAGTATATCTTCATGTTTTATTGCAAGCGACCCTACATTCCTGGAATGGATTTCTCCTACATCTTGGACTATTGGAATCCATTTCTTTCTGTTGAAAGCGATTTGTCTCACTGATAGTGAGGGAGGTAAGAAAAACTAGATTGTTTAATCTATTGTTTAATGATGACAACAATTTAGACAGAAAGTAGGATAACCACCAAAAAGCACTAAATGTTCTGTAATTATAATGTGGGAGAAGAGAAAATGTCATCTTTCCAGGTTTTGTGGAGGTGAGGGGCTATATTGTATTCACTATCAGCCTAGATTGGTGGCTGGATTGATTTTATTGAAATTTTTTACTTTCCCCCTTAAAAGATTCTTTATTATAAAGAATGGCTTGCTAGAAAGGCAAAAGGGAAAGTAAGAGGAATATATCTGGAAATGAGAATGAGGTAAAAATAAAACATCAATAAAAATGAAAGAAATAGGAGGGAAAAAAGGATATATATCTTCTTAAATTTTCTTAGAACACTGTGTTATTCCTTTATCATTATCACATTTCACCTTTTGTCATATTTTGTGTTTCATATTTCTCCTATTAAATTATAAGTTTCTTGAGAGTAGGGACTGCATTTGGTTTGAATTTGTTGATCCCCATTGTCTAGGATACATGTAAGGAGCCCTTTATAAATAAAGTAGGGGCTAAAAAATGTTTGCTGAAGTTAATTAATCTTCTGGATGTAGTTGAGAGAGAATAGGGAACCAAGAGCTGTCAGATGCAAGATTAATTTTTCATAATTAACATTTTTAAAATGTATGCTGTTCTTTTTGATAGTATTATCCAAGAATGCCATAATGAAAAAAACCTAAGATTATTTTTGACTTTTCCATGTATAATAAATAACTCTTTTTTTTCCACTAAGATATTGAAGTAGAATTTACCATTCTTTAAGTTAAAAGACAGGATAAAAACTTGCTATAATTTAAATTAAAATAGGAGTTATTTCTTTTTGTTGTTGTTTAAATGTTTTTCAGTTGTGTCCAACTTTTTATGATCCCTTTTGGGGTTTTCTTGGCAAAGACACTAGAGTTTGCCATTTCCTTCTCCAGCTCATTTTACAGATGAGGAAACTGAAAGCAAACAGGGGACTTGCCCAGAGTCACACAGCTAAGTATTTGGGGATAGATTTGAACTCAGGTATTCCTGCCTTCAGGCCCAGTACTCTACCCCACTGGTCCTGTTACTTTTTGCCGCAGTTTCATGTATTTTTAGCTCATTCCTATACAGAGTGTATAATCAAAAGTAAGTCACTTGATCTCACTTGAGAGCATTTTTCTAATCTATAAAATGGAATAATAGTACCCATATTACTTAGTTTAGAAGGCTGTCAAGTATTATGAACTGCCTTTAGTCCAGGACAGTCCTAATGCTCAGGATTAGAATGCAATTAACTCTTGTGGATTATAAAATATGATAAAAACAATTTTGTGAAAATTATAGAAAGGAAATAATTTCATACAAAATGATTACTTCTCTTACCTCTTACCTCTCATTAGCTGAACTCACCCAAGTAAGTGCTAATTCCCCTTAGGCTGAACCTTTTATGCCTTAGGGGACAAAAAAATCAAAACAATCATTCAAGCCCTAGTCCATGTGGACCAATCACTATGGTCTTTTTGTAGCTATAAAGCACAGATTTTCAATCTGGAGTTTATAAATTTGGATGACCAAAAAAATTGCAAATTTTTTCCAATATAATTAGGTCCTTTTGTATTTTACTCATTTAAAGATATTAGGTTTATCATATTACCAAAGGGAACCAGGACACAAAAAAGGTTAAGAATTCTTGTCTTTAAAAGGAAACTAGCTCAAACTACATGAAATTGCCAATGTCCTTGCCTCATTGTGGAAAAGTAAATTGGTACCTCATTGGTAAAAAGCCCCCTCCCCCCCCTTGTGCTGCTTATGAGGTCAGAATTATTTTAAGATCATTTAGTGGTGGTCTGTATTCTAAAAGATTGGGGGGGGACTCCTCCTATATCAATACCTTTTTAGTGTTCCCCAATTGGCGATACCAAATTTTGGCTCCTTTAGGAGCTTCTACTAATCTCCAGAGATTCAAGATTACCGTGGTCACCAGCAGGGCTTTTTAAAGTTTTCCCATTTGTCACCCTTTTTTGCCTGAGAAATTTTTATGTGACCCCGCATATATATGGATAGGCACACAAATAGAAAAATTACTGATAATAAATCATGAAGAGATTTATTTTAAAACAATTCTTTGCTATACATATAATTTTGCCACTTATTAAAGATGAAAGCAAATTTGCATACTAATGAGATGAATGTGCTTGTTTATTTTTATATAAAGAATTAAATCTTGGCAGAATATTTGATACCTGTTATTGTTGCCAAATTTTTCACAACCCTTACATTTTGTTACATTACCCCACACAGGGCAGTGATTCACTGGTTAAGAAGCTTTGTCTAGAAGATGCCCCCTTTTCTAGATGAATTCCTGTTTTTCTGGATTGCAACCCCCATCCCTAATAATTTCACCTTTCCCATTTTATTAAAAGCAAAGCATTTCCCAATAATTTCAGTCCTTGGTTCCTTAAATCCTATTTAGGAAGGCATTGTTTGGATTGTCCCTAGGGAGAGCAAACTTGTCAGTTAAATGAAACCTGATTAATTTCTCTGGATTGTATAGAAACCTCTGAGGTAACAACTCAGTTTGGGGAATAATATGAATGCTAGAGAGTGTTAATTGGGATAATGTCCAAAAATAGTTTAGTTATATGAAGATTTCCTGAAGGTTATATTCAAGAATTCACTGAAGCAGAGCCCTTCCCTCTTTTTGGGTAGCAATGACTTATCAAACACACAAAATCTGGAAAATGAAACACTCAACGCTCCCAATTAGAGGTGTAAGGGTGGAATTATAGTACATTTCAATATTTAACAATACCATTTGCCAAAGGACTACAGTATGGAATGACCGAATCCCCCCTTCTTGATCTGCTTCATGGAAAAATGGGCCATGGGATCAGAAGAAATGGTATGGAATAGAGGATATATTCTATGAGTATTTTGATGGTGGCTGCCATTGTGGCTAACTTAATTAAGGGTGACTGCAATCTCATCTTAAAAATGTATGAATCGCAGCAAGGACAAAATACTTGCCCTGAAATAAAAATGGGAGGAACACTATAATTAATTTGCCAATCAGAGGCAGGTGGAATACTTTGTCCTCCTTCTCCCCCCTTACTACTACTCTTCCAGGCTGGCTGTGTATGATCTTGTCTACATTGTGCTTGGAATGCCGTCTCCAAAGCTTCTTACAGAAATGAATATTATCGCCTCTGGCTGCCTAACAGTGATAGACATAGCTGCTCCTCCCATCACATTCAGAGTTCCCATTTATATAGAGCTATTTTTCTCATTTTCATAGTTGGCTAATTATCTGCTCAAGCCTGGAAGGCCAGTTACTGTTCAGGTGAGTCTCTGATTAAAAGGTGGGATACAATGGCTGCTGAAGCAGGCAGGTCATAGGAAGTGGGGTTTGTGAGGAAGGGACAGAAATCCAGTGTACCAAATCCATCTACTTAACAATTTTTACTTCCTCCCTTGCTTTTCTCCATGGGGAACTGGTTTCAGAGACAATTCATCTTTGTGAATTTAAATATGCAGAACTTTCCATTTTATATACCTAAAAAACAAGAAGAAAAAGCATTTAAAAATTTTAGTTTTCCAATAGCATTGCCCTTTCTACTTGTATTGTTATTAGATAGATAAGCTTCTACTTTGCCTTCTAGGTCCTTAAAAAATAAGAAAAAAATGTATTTTTCTGCCTCTAACTGCCAAATATACAAGAACAATTTATCTTATTTTCCATAAGTTGATAATCCAACTTAAAACAACAACAACACATTTTTTAACAGCCAAAAGATATTTAATGTTGCTGTTTTTATTTTCTCCGTTAAGTCCTATAAGCATCTGACAAGTTAATGCCTACAGGGATCATCCAGAATGCTGGAGCTTGCTCAAACCAACTGGGAGAGCCAATTCTCAAATTTTTATTGGGAACATTTACACCTCAATCAGCAAGCTACAAATCAGGACTTGATTTATTGTTTTGTTAATTATCTAGACTTAAGGAAGTGATATAGAAAATATTAATAGTGCAGATTAAATTTAAAAGTGTGTTTTGTACTTACTGGCATCTCTTAACTCAGTAAGACTATTCACTGTTGTTAGGGTTATCTCTAATACTGTTACAACCATGGGATTTCAGTCTTTTCCCACATCAACAATGAATCTAATCATCAATTTATTACAAACCTTATTTGCTGACCACTTCTAAATATTCTAGGGCAGCTTTAGTTCAAGTTAGTCCAGCAAATTGGGTCAAGATCAGAATGTAAAGTAATACTGATAGACTATGAAATACAGTAAAAACAATTTATGACAAGATTTTTAAAGGATAGAATTTCTTTTTAAATTAAAATAAAATATGGCTGTTTTCTACCTCTGGCCTTTACTACATCAAGGGGCAGTATTTAGTCAGGAAGGTTTCTCTACAGGGTATTGGCAATTCCAGTAAGATTTTCCATAATACCAATTCTTTATAAGATGAGCCTTTAAAGCCTCTGAAATCAAATAACTGGAGCCCTTGTTCCCCAGGGCCAACCGCATCCCCAAAATCGAATCTCTGTGTCCTTAAGGGAAGTCAGCCCAGTCTACCTAAAACATGTGCCCTACCACATGAAATTCATATTAGATAATGTATATTTAAACTATAACTCAGCACCCCAAAGTCTATGTTTATACTGACCATATTCAGTCTTAGGGTGGTGGACCTTTTAAAATTCATATCGATTTGACTCATTTTGCCTCTATCCAGAGCTTTCTCTGAATATCTCCTAAGATATGTTGTGTTTAGATCCTTAAAGAAGAAGATTAAAGGGCCCCAGATTCAGTGCAAGCACTCAAAATAAAAGTACATATTAGATATAGAGATATAGAACAGCTTTTATTTCACCCACCTACATACATAAAATATGAGACAACATTAAGGACTTAAAGAATTCCATAAAATATCACTTTTCCCTTTTTCTATGAGTGGAAACTTTGACTTAAGGCACTTATACAGACCAGTAGCTTTGTAATAGTACTCTGCAGGTTTGTAAATCCCTTAGAAAGAAAAATAAACTAACCAGAAATTCTAGCAAGTCCCACATTCTACTCTAGGAACCTCTAACTTTAAAGAACTATCTTAAGGTCCTGAAATTCCCTAAGAAAGGAAGGAAATAAACTTCGAGTTTCTACAGAAATAATACCTTTCCCTTCAGATTTGTCCTGTAGTGATAACTAAAGATAATAGGGAAGGGCCAGGTTTGCCTCTCTATATCAAGATTCTAAGGCCAAATGTTTATTATTTTTTGTGTCCAGGATACTGCTTAACTGTACTTCTTTGTTTGTGCTCACAATTTTTCAGACCAAGAACTCTTCTCTCTAGAAACTAGGTCCAAGAACTCTTGACATTTACCCAGAAGGCTGGAGTTCAGGAACTCCCATCACTACTTACTCATGGTTGGTATGTACAAAATTCCCAGCCCAGCCACTGTTTTTCCACAGTTGGGCTAAAAGTTCAGGGTCTATAAACTCTTGCTACTCTGTTCCATAGGTTTGCAATGTGTGGGATATTTTCCCTTCCCATCTTTTAAAAAATAAATTTTTATTAATATCTTTTGTTTTTATATCATCCTCTCTCCATCCCTCTGTATTTTTCTCCATCTCTCTTCTCAGAATAATTTTTTAAAATAGCTCTTTATTTTCAAAATATATGCAAAGATAATTTTCAATATTGACCCTTGCAAAACCTTGTGTTCCACATTTTTCTCCTTCTGCTCCCTCTCTCCCTCCCTTAGATCTCAAGTTAAACAGTGCAGTTCTTCTATACATATTTCCACATAAATCAGAATAATTTTTAAAGAAGAAAAATAGGGGAAACAAAACAAATCAATACATTGATCCGAAAATCTAAAATGTTTATTATTATTATTACTTTGGTTTTTATTTAACTTTCTGTCATACAGTTATACTAAATCAATACACAGAAAAATCCATGGCTTCAGATTGACTTTTCTTCAGGCCCTGGTAGATCAGCTTTTTATGTTGTTATGGCTGAAAATTTAATAATCTGGTGACATACCTGATGAGGAGTCTCTGAACATAGAGAGGAGAGATACATAGTCCATTACTGGACCAATTTAGACAGTTCTCTGGCTTGAGTAGAACACAACAGAGCTTATGGTCCATTGACACAGCTTTTGAGAATTTAGGATTATCTCCAGACCATGAGGAAACATATCTTAAACTTATAACAACATTCAGTCGTCATGGTAAAATATAAAGGAGAAATATAATTTTATCACAATCAAAAGATATTTGGTTCTTTAACAGTTTCTGAAGTTTATCTTGAAGAGGCTTTCTGAAAGATTGAAAGAAAGAAAGGGCAATCTGGAAAATTTTAATTTGAACAAGACCGGAATCCTAATTTGTTAAACCATTTTCTGGACCTCTAAAAACAGGTGATAGTGGAGTATGAACAACTTACTCAATATTCTAGTAAAAAAAAATGCTAGTAGGGATAATCTTCTTTTCTCACTGTACTCAGGGCTCAAATAAACCATGATTTTCCTCTTTATTGCTTTACACATTGACTGTGCTAGGCATTTTTTCATAACAAAGGAAAGAAAGGAAGTTTTTCATTGTAAAAACTAAAAAGACAGAAAAACTAGGCCATACTAAGTAAGCCCTTTGCTTCCAATTGTAGAGGTTTGTGTTTACGAAGCTGGTCTTTTGTGACTTGGTGAAATTGAACTGAGGCAAATTATTTGTGTCAGGTAATTTGAGGAGCTCAAAGTGGTATCTTCCTGGGGAAGATTTCAGCTGAGCTAGGGTTGTGTTTTCAGGCAGACCTACTGACATTTGTCAAGTGTAATTTAGGAATTTGTGTGTGTGTGTGTGTGTGTGTGTGTGTGTGTGTGTGAGATAAGTGGAGGAAACCTGAAATTCTGGGTTCTGACATCTGCTACACTATATTATAAGCTTTTCAGGATGAATATCTGTTCTACTACTCTTTTCTTCCACTGAGCTATTTGAGAGATTTCCCTAGCAGTTTTTTGTATTATTTTGCAAAGCACATGCACCCTGAAAAAAGAGACAATGACCAAGAAGTAAGCTTGTTTGGGGATTGTAGCCTTGGAATAAGTGGGAACTACTGGGAAAAAGGTATACAAAAAAGATTATTTTTCCTACTTTATTTTAGTTAAATTTACATAATACAAAATAAAGAGGACAATGGACATTATCTGGTGAATTTATGTTACTTACGCAGCTGATCTGGACAATTCAAAAGGCTGTCGGAATCACGACATTTCATCACATAATTGCCACCCTTTTCTTTCAGGGGTTGGCTGTCGTTGCAGGGTTAGCTGGTATATGTTCATTGTCTATTGTGGAGTGTATTGTACAGTTGCTATGGAAGCTAATGAGGGAGCTAGTAGCAGGAGGAGCTCTCCAGCTAGAGGGGAATCTAGAGAAACGAATGGGTGGGACCAGTTAGATATAACCTGATTACACACTCCCTAGTAGGGCAAGCTCTCCCTGGTAGTGGGAGGATTTGGTCGGCATCGCTGAACCAGTACATCTTTGGAGGGGACTGTGGGGAGCATGGTATTCAATAGGTTTAATCTACTATGCCCACCTAGAAGGAAACAGCCATGTGGGGAGAGAGGCTGAGTGTTAGATTTACTACTAGAAGAAAGTGAGATGTTATTGAGGAGAAACTGAGGGGTGATTGCAGGAAGGCAGAATATTAAAAAAAGAGAAAGAAGCCAAGAACCGTGGTCGGGAAGTTAAGGATTCTGGAGAAATGATTAATTTCAGTGTTACTTACTATGTGTGTACTTATACTGTGTTAAGCTCTGGGAACACAAAGGCAAAAACATCGTCCCTGCTCTCAAGGAGCTGCTCTTCTAAGAGAGGGAAGAGAAAGAAAACGAATGCAGTGAAGCTGCAGGGGTTTGGAGCCATGAAAAAGAAACTGTAATATTCCTAACAGAAGACAGTCAGCAAAGTATCAACAAAACTAAAAATCATGATTAAGAAAAAAGCAGTTAAATCCAGAATTATTCGGGTGCTCAAAAACATATGGGGGAAAAGGATCTGATCTTTACATGGAATTGTTCAGTAAAACTTCCCAGGAATATCTTATAAAATATTCTTTACATATAATGAGGGTAATGGTTAGGATTGGCAGAGAAAGCCTGAAGTACTGATAAGAGTCCTCCTTGAGACAAGCAGGGAATCAGTTCAGCCTTGCAATCTACCTCTGTGAGAGATTAGGAAACCCTGCCTGATTGTATCCAATCAGATGTCATACAATAACATAAATTTCCCCTATAAATCTGTCTACCATCTATACTGTCTTTGCTGAATCTCTTTTGGGTTAGTGTGCCACACACTCATGGTGTTTTTCTCCTTAAAGCTAACTTTTTGAGGATACTAAACTCTTCTATGGATTTAGCCTGCCAATTAATGGCATACTCCCATCTCATGGTATATTCCCTTCCTTCTGGTTAATTATGAGTCTCCTTTGCCCACCCCTCACTGGAACTTGTCTTTTCATTGTTAGTTGTTAAAACTCCTTTTCTTGCTAACTATATGCTCTCTCAAATCTATTTCATATCTACCACTCCTGGTGCTTATTTTACCTCTTCATTTTGTCTATAACCTCTTCTCTCTCTCTCTCTCTCTTTTTTAAAATTGTAACTTTTTATTGACAGAACATATGCTTGGGTAATTTTTTACAATATTATCCCTTCCATTCATATCCGACTTTTCCCTTCCTTCCCTCCACCCCGTCCCCTAGATGGCAAGCAGTCCTATACATGTTAAATAGGTCACAGTATATCCTAGATACAATATATGTATGCAGAACCGAACAGTATAACCTTTTAAATAACCTCATAAATAAATGGATCTTTTGGAAAGGCGCAAGCCATTGTGAATTCTACACATGTAAATGGTTACCAAACCTCAACATTTGGGGTCTCATCATATAGAATCTCATCATATAGAAAGGCACTATTTATCCATTCTCCAACAAGGAGAAACTTAAGATTCAACTCATTGGACACAAGTGAGTTGTGTATTTCAAAACTACAATGATAAAGAAAAAAATACTTCAACCAGAATAAAGAAAGATATAACATACCAAAATGCATCAGTCAGGTTCACACCAGATTTATTTATTTAGTGAAAACTAGGAACAATTGGCAAAATTGGAGCATGACATATCTAAAATTGAAAAACATGGGCCATAAGCCCGGAAATCAGTGTTCAAGGAAATATAAACATGTTATTTGAAAGCAAGAGTTGAACATTTAAGAATTAAAGAGACTTCAGAGAATTCATAGAGCAAAATATTTATTGAAAAACTGTCCTTCCCCAACATTTTCAAATAGGGCAGAACTCTTCTGAGTTGAAGAATTAAGTATTTAAAGCAGCATCAACTTTTAAGCTGATTGATAACTAATTAAGAACCTTTGTGAAGAATAAAAATAATTAGTGTTATACTGGATAATTATGGAATGTTACAGAAGAGAGTTCCAGATAAGTACATAAATAGAAAAGACAGGTGAAGAGACTGGAGAGGAAAAAAGGTACAATGCTCTCAAAGATAAGATGGGATGTTCAATATTAAAAAGCCTACAGAATAGCACAAAATATGGAGAAGCATTTATTAAGGATTACCATGTTCCTTGTTCTGTGCTAAGCATAGAAGATACAAATAAAGGATAAAAAGTAAAGACACTTTATGCTCTCAAGAAACTTTCATACTTTCATAATAAAGGAGGCAATACATAAAAGAGAGCTGAAAAAGCAAAGGGAGTAGAGTAAGAATGAAGTGCATGAGAGGGAATGGTGGTAAAATCTAAAGAATGAAGGATGGCTCAAAATGGAGATTCTGTGAAGAATTCACTAATGGGAGAAGGGGGCTTTGGAGGCAGAAAGAAAAGGAAGCCAAGGCAGAGTGATGAATTCCATTTAGTTTGTTTGTTCAGTTTTTTAAATAATATATAGAAATAACAAAATAAATTTTTTGTTTCTTTCTGACAACCCAAATAACTTAACAGAGAATGTTGTACAAATCAAAGTTAACAATAAGAATAACAAATTACCAGATATTTAATAGAATTTCTGAATTGAAAGGGTATGTAAACCATTCAGTCCAACCCATTTTAGAAAAAGAATCCCTTCTATAATAAATTTTAAATGATCACCTAGTCTCTCAAATGAGAAAGAAAACACTATATGCAGAGGCAAGTCATTCCACTTTTGGATAGCTTTCATTATTAGGAAGCTTTTTTTTTTTTTTTTTTAATACCAGGCTTAAATTTGTCTCTGTAACTTTTGCCCAGTGTTCCTAATTCTGCTTCCTGGTGCCAAGCAGATTAAAACTTCTAAACCTTCTTCATCTTGACTATCCTTCAAGATAACTATCCTGTCTATCTATGTCTTTTCTTCTCTTAATAATCACCCAAAATGTAGCCAGCTGATAAAATGCAAACATTTATTTTCTCCTTCCAAGTCTTGTCTCTTTCCTTAGGCCCAGTTAGCTCAGAAACCTATCTCTCTGCTTGGTTCCAAGAGCGCTTGCAGATTGTCCCTTGCTTCTACCTCTGCTCTCTCTCCTTGGTTCTAAGAGCTCTTGCAGCTTTGTCCTTTGCCTCTGCTTTCTTCAGCCTCCAGATGGAATGAATCTCTCTTGCCTCTGAGAGAGGGCTTCTGGCTCTCAATCTCCCAGAGTGCTGAATTTGGTTGTGCCTCCGAGAGAGTGCTTCTCCTCAACTGAACTGATGCTCCCTTCTCCAATCTAATTCAGATGAACTCTTCTCTCATTGTTTTCAGCTTCAACCAATCCATTTTTTAAGCTTTTATTTTTTTTTTCAATTAACAAGCATGAGTTTTCTTTCCCTTTTCATTCACTCTTCAAAGAGTGGGGAGAGGAACTCTTATAATAAATATGCATATGTGAATAAAACAAGATTTCAAAAGTGTATTTTTTATTCTGTCTCCTTTTGTCAGGAAGTCTGTTGTCCGTTGTCAGGAAGTCAGTAGGATAGCTCATTATTGGTCTTTGGAATCATGGTTCGTCATTACATCAGTTAGAGTTCTTAAGTTTCTCAAAGTTGTCTTTATAATATTATTGTATAATTTGTTCTCCTTGTCCTACTTACTTTTTTTTCTGTATTCATACATATAGTTCTAAAGTTCTCTGAAACTATCTTTTTTGTCATGGTACAATAGTATTACATTACCTTCATATACCATAATATATAGTTGTTCAGCCCTTCTTTTACATCTTGAGCTCTGTTGAAGTTCTTCAATATCCTGGTTGCTTTCTTTTTAACTCTTTTTATCCTACCAATATGTTAGTTGCCTTTTTATCCTACCAATATGGTGTTCAGAACCAAATACAATATTCCGCATATTATTTGCAATATACTATAACATGGAACCCTCACCTTCTTATTCCTAATGTCTTTCATAATTCAGCCAACGATTGCATTAGATTTTTTGGTTGTGATAGTATTCTGGAACATTAAGCAACATCAAACAATTGAAAATGGACCACATTTCCTAAGAGAAACATTAAAGGATTTCAGAATGGGTAAAAACAGAAGCCAACAATCTATCTATATTACACATATTAGAAGGAAATATTTACATAGACTTAAATGGAAAAGTTGGACTAAAATTTACGCTATAACTAGCTCAAGAAAATTGAAAGTAGTATTGATGACTGAATTTCATCAAAACCCAAAAGATTCAACAGAAATAAATTAGGTTATTTTAATTGAATTGTTTAAAAGCATTATTGAAAGATAGAGTATGTGTATTTTTAGGAGAATTAAGTTCACTGGGGATAGCTGAGTCAGCAGGAGAAAGCTATGCCTGATATGCATGGAACCATTTAGAATATCAATATCATCCAGAGCAGAGAATGGAAACTTCCAGAGGGAAAAAAAAAGGCTTAAGCTTCTTAAAAGCAGGTTGTATTTAGGCAAAAAGTTAATTTATCCATATCCTCTGCATTTTAGCTCTCTAATCTTCAATATTGTTAGATTCTGTGACTGCTTGAGCTAAAAGGCAGAACAGCTGTGCAATAAAGTCTATGCATGTGTCTACAATGTTATAGGTATATTTAGGAGCTTCAAGAAATACTCTTGATGTTGTTTTTTTGTGAGACAAGATGGTTTTCAGGATGTGAAATTAAAACAGTAATCAGTAGTGTGAATGAAAGGGAATGATTTTGAGTCGGGGGGGGGGGTCCCCACAGCATGAATCCTCAGTGGTAAACCTGTGTGTAGAAGAGAAAGCAAAGCAGTGACCAGAAGTTGGAGCTCTTGCAGATTGTGTTTGATCTTTGATTGTATGGAGCAAAGAGGAGAATTCTAGGGCATGGGGAGAAACTGGGGCATCTAACAAGTGGTCCCAAGAGATTGTGTGTTGGCTCTGGGTCCTAGTGGCTTCTTATGCAGCAATACCAATTAGAGGAAGTAAGGAAGAAGAAGATTCTATATATCTGAATCATATGTTTCTGAATTTTTCATTTTCACAAAGAAAATGGGAATACTTGGGGAGGGCAATCATCATTTAAGGGATTCTTTTTCTAAAATGGTTGGACTAGCCAATGGACCTACTCACACTCACTTTTTTAAGGTCACACTTTGCCACTAATTTTAGTCATACTCTAAGCTCTGTATTTGTTTGAATCTCCCCGGTGCTCTTCTTTCAGATTAGTCTCTCTCTCCTTTTTTGAACTGAAATCTTATCTCACTTGTAGCCAGAGCTTAATTCAATCTTTTGTATTCTTTGGTGTGTTCTAATCTCTATAACTTCTCTGGTTTTCATTAGTTACTTTTCTTGCTGAATGAATTTACTTGCTGTTCTCTCTTTGTGATAGTCTTTTGTGGAGTCAGCAATGGGTAGGAAGGAGCTAAACTGGTGAGTGTAAGCTAAGTGCCACCATCTCCTTTAAGAGCATTTTGGGAAGCAGTTTTCTCCCTTTGAACCTGTCATGCCCTAGACCAGAGAAACTTATCCTGGTCTGATAGTCCGCAAAACTCCCCAGTGAAGCTGAAAGTGATTAAGTATAATTAGGAAATGCTTAACAAAATCAACAAAACTATGATGTAGATAACAAAATGTAACGTAACAGTAATCTTTTACATCATTATGTTGCCAGCAGGGATCCCTTTGAGTCTGACATCACTGTCCTGGACTATCAATACTTGAAGGGGGCAGAGATATAATTCTAGCCCATATCTCTGTCAGAGACTGTAGATAAGAGTTCCCAGCTTTGATCCTCTGTTCTTGTTAGCCCGAGAGTGGTACAGTTGTGATGCTTGGTTCTCCTTCCTGCAGAAGTGTAGAGGGCTGAAACTATGAAACTCCTTTTCAATCCACTCAGCAGAATGAATTGTATGCAATCATTCTAGTTCTTACTTATTATCCAGGAGATAAAAATATAATATCTAATTTGGCCTATTCAGTAAGTATAGTACAAAAAATTGCCACAACCCAAAGTAAAATTTGTAGCTTCCAATATATATCAGCTCTTTAAGGAACTTTTAAGAACAAGTGAGAAAGCATCCAGGTAAAATTTATATCTTGCATGTCCTCTCTCATAGAGGACTTCCAGGTCCTATTTTTGATGATAATTCAAAGGCAATTGCTTTCTAACCATGTTGGCCAATACTCCTTTATTTCAAGAAGTCCAAGAATCTCATTCTAAATATCATCAGGCTGCTTGAGCTTTATGTTTGCAATTTGGAATAACAAAAGAGGAAGCTAGGAGAATAGTAAAAGCCTGTACAGCTTGCCTTCCTTTCCATGCTCCTATGTTTCCTCCAGGGAAAAACCCTCGTGGTTTGAGACCCAATGAAATTTGGCAAATGGATGTGACCAATTATAAATTTTTTTGGTCGTCTGTCTTTTATCCATGTTGTAGTAGATACCTTTTCAGGATTCCTTTTTGGTGTTTTCACCCACTTTCCTGAGAAGTCAAGGAGGGTGTGACCACCTGTGTTCCAAAACAAAAGCAGCAAAAGAGACACAGCCCAAGTGGACACTGAATTCCTTATCCAAGCATTTGCAATTATGGGTGTGCCACAAGCAATAAAAACAGAGGACCTGAATGTGCTTCTAAATATTTTGCACACTTTTGTGCACAGTATCAAATTTTACACACCACTGGCATACCCTTTAATCCTCAAGGACAGACAATAGTAGAAGAGAAACAGAGACATCAAGACATTCCTCTAAAAACAAAAGAAAGGGGGAGCCACAGGTAACCCTAGAGAACTTCTAAATCTAGCTCTTTATACAATTGTCTTCTTGATTTTTGACAAATATGCACTGGCTCCAGCAGACAGGTTTTATAACCCATCGGAAGGGCAGTGTCCAGTGTGAGCAGCTCCACTATCTTTAGATAATCACCAGGTAATGTGGAGAGACCCAGAAAGTGGTGAATGGAAGGGACTAGATAAGTTAACTGTTTGGGGGAGAAGGTTTGCTTGTATCTCCACAGGTGGAGAAGGAATCAGATGAGTGCCAATGAGCCGTATTCTCCTTGTCCATCAGAGAGAGATAGAGAAAACCTTTGAAACAAAGGAGAAGAACCAAGAAACATCGGGTGGTTCCATCGCTGACTGTGCCCACCACTAAATGAGCATGGCAGTTATGGCATTTGACTCATGGACATCAAAAATTGTTGGACTTCAAAACCCTCAGGAATCATTGGATTCTTTGAGACATAATAAGATTGTTGTAGGACTTCAAAACCCTCAGGAATCATTGGATTTTCTGAGAAATGATAAGACTGTTGTAGGACTTGAAAACCCTCAGTAATCATTGGATTCCCTAACACATAGAAAGACTGTAGCAGGACTTCAAAAACTTGCAGGGATCATTGTATTTCCTGACGTGAAGCAATGGACAAGAAGTTGGTTTTGGACTATTTCTTGGCTGCTGAAGAAGGCTTATGTGTGACTATTGTTTACATACCCTCTTCTAGGACTTCTGGAAATCTTCTACAACACCATGTTGATTTATATTCTTTGTTATATCACTACTCACATGTACAATTCACGTTTGTTACACCACATTGAGCTTGCACTGGCTGTGGGGAGAGTCATCACTAATAGCCTGTGCGTTATTGCTATGTGCTTGTGTAATACCTCCCATGCTGATGGGTTTGTGTCTACCTGTTTCTAGTAAGACTCTTCAGCCCAGAAACCTGCTAGCAATATCTGGCTTGACTCCCCACTTCCCTTTGGTGTTTTTTTTATCTCTCTTCCTGAAAAGTCAGGGAGGCCATCATCACCTGTGTTCTAAAACAAAAGAAAGCGGGAGATGTAAAGGGCTGAAACTCTGAAAAGGTGTGCTTGAATCAGACAACCGAGCACTTAAGGCTAATTGCCTTTTCTATATAAGACAATGACTTTATTAGCATATGTTTGGAAAAATGGCTCTTCTCACTATTTGCTGCAGGCTCAATGTTTTGGTCTTAAGATAATTGTAGGCAAGGATTAGAGGGTGGGTCACAAAGGCCAAAATTCACTTGGCTGCAGGACAAGGAGGAGAAAGGTGGAGATTCTGGACTCCAGAATTGAGAAGAGATCTTTGGCAAAACTCCTGGCAGTTTATCTGCTTCTTCCCCTAAAGACCAAGGACTTTTAAACTTATCCTGATTCTGGCTGATCCTGAGGCCTCTAGGGAGCTAGTCCAGACTTAACACAGAAGTAGGTCAGATCTCAAATCATAGCTTTCCATGCCGTCTACTAGACATTTCTATATAACTGAACAATCCATGTAGACATACATTTGACTGGTCATGTCTTGCCTTAGGTGTTCAATATTTAAGAAATATTTGGCCCCTGAGTCAGAACTTAGCCTAGAGAATCTTGCTTTGGTAATCAGTTTCTAGAAGGCTTACGCATGCCTATTCAAAGCGTATTAACTTGATGAGATGAATCCACTGTCCACAGTTATCTAGCAACGTGCATATATCAAAGCCTACTTCTGGTCCTCAGTATGAAATTACTCTATTTGTGGGGAACTGGTTGCATGAGGGAAGAGAAAAGGCATAGATCAGGAAGAATTTTGCTTGACCATTTTGTTTGAAGTAAGCAGAACCAAGAAGAAAATATGCACACTTACCACAATAATATAAAGAAAAACAATACTGAAAGATGACATAATTGAAAATAATGAAAAAATCAAGGCCGATTCCAGAATTTAAATGGCACATGTATATATGTATTTCCTTCTGTTCATTTTATTTTTTTCATGATAAAACATTTATTTTTTATTTTTTTCAAATACGTATATAGTTTCCAACATATCTTTTTTTTAAAGATTTTTTTTTGTTCCAAATTTTTCTCCCTTCTTCTCTGACCTTCCCCCTTCTCAAGGCAGCAAAGCAATTCTATATTAATAGAATAAACATGTACCATCCTTTTACACATATTTTAATATTTGAAAACATTTATATGTGTGTACAAGAAACATTTGACCAAAAGGGAAAAAACCACAAGAAAGAAAAGCAAGCAAGAAAACAAACAAAAAGATGAAAATACTATGCTTTGATCCACATTTAGTTTCCATAGTTCTTTCTCTGGACACAGATGGCATTTTACATCCCAAGTTTATTGAAAATGCCTTAAATTATTGCATTGCTGAGAAGAATTGATCATCACATAATTTTGCTGTTATTGTTAATGTTCTCTTCTTGGTTCTGTTCACTTCACTCAGCACATTCATGTAAGTCTTTCTAGGCTTTTTTGAAGTCAGCCTGCTCATCATTTCTTATGGAACAATAACGTTCATATACCATAACTTATTCAGCCATTCCCCAACTGATGGGCATCCATTCAATTTCCAGTTCTCTGCCACTACAAAAAGAATTGCTACAAACATTTTTGCACATGTGACTACTTTTCCCTCTTTTATGATCTTTTTGGGATACACAGACCCAGTAGTAACACTGCTGGATCAAAGAGGTTTTTTTAGTTTTTTTTTAGCCTTTTAGAAACAGTTTCAAACTGCTCTCCAGAATTGTTGGATTATTAAATGGTATATATATCCACAGAGAAAAAAGCCATAGGTTTATATATGTATCCATCCCCCCAATGCTTTTTTGTTTTTTCTATCTTTGCATAGAGACATAAATGTCTCTATGTGACAAGGAAAAATGGTCAATTATACAAACAAGGATAAAAAAGACACATAGAAAGTTCTGGTTCAGTTTTAAAAGAGATGTTTACTGGGAGATAGTTACAAAAACATTCTGTGTTTGATATCATGCCCTCTTTCTATATTTTTCTTTTGTATTTTTATTTTCTCACTCATCTTTTTTATGTAGTTGTAGTCACTGTGTATTTTGTTATTCTGATTCTTTGCTTATAATTTCTGACAGATTCTTAGTATTAAGTGGAACCTCAGAGGTTAGCTAAAGCAACCTATTCCTGAACAAGAAACCTTGTTACAACATAAATAACAAATGGTCATAGGGGTTTTGCTTGAAACCCTTCAGCAAAAGAAGCTCACTACCCCCCAATTTGGTGAGTAGCTGATAAGTGTAAACTAAGGGCTACTACTCTCCTTAGGAGCAATCAAGAAAATAGCTTTTGTTCTGAACTTATCATCCCCTGTATCAGCAGAGTTTGAGGGAACCGATATATATATATATATATATATATATATATATATATATATATATATATATATGTATGTATATATATAATATATATAAATATATATACATATATATACAAAAAATATATATATATATTTATAGCTCTATATTTCACAATTGGATAGTTTAATTTTTAAGGACATTTTTCTTTATGTCATTTACAATTTCTTTCTTTTTCTTCCAGTCTTTTCATCTAGATAGGGTAAGAATGAGGTCCTTTAAGCCTTCACTTCTTCAAGCTTGTTAACCCCACATTCCTTCAATCAGCTCTCATAAAGTCTGGTCTGTAGGTCTTCTATCATCTATCTGTTTATCTGTCTATCTATCTGTCACCTTCTTCTAGGAGGTCTCCCATTTATCAGTATCCTTTCTAAAAAAAAGATTTGTAGAACTGGATATAATACTCCAAATATCCTCAGAGCAATGCAGAGTAGACAATGGGACCATTACTGTCTGCTTTTCACTGTTCACCAATATACATACTGTCACCAAGACAATTCCTTTCTTTGTGGCTCTGTCTCTGTCTTTTAAGACTTCATAAATTTTTTTGGCTATCATATCATACCGTTCACCTATGTGTAGTTGTATGGCAGTACATAAAATCAACAAGTATTTTAACAGATGGACTGACTCCTGCCTATACATACCTGCTCCAACTTATATTTATAGAGCTGGTTTTTTGAACTCAACTGTAAGAAAGACTTTACATTAATCCCTTTAAAATTTCATTTATCCCATTCAATTCAATGTTCTAACCTCTAGAGACCTTTTAAGATATTGACTCCACCATCCAATATGTTAACTTACCTTTTAGTCACCTACAAATTTGATAAGCATACTATTTATGTCTCTATGCAAGTAATTTATAAAGCTCTTAAAGAATAAAGGGCCAAGCACAGATCCCAAAGAGTTTCTCTGATAGAGACTTCCTTCTAAGTTGACACCAAACCATTAGGGATTTGGATTCAATCATTCAGCCATTTCCTGATCCATCTGACTGTGCTAATAGGCTGATTTATGTGTCTTTTTCTTATTCAGAAGAATTGCAAGACTTTGCCAAATGATTTATAACACTCTTGATTAGCCACAAAGCATCTCTCAGGTTTTGTCTGACTCTTTGTGACCCCATTAGGATTTTCTTGACAAAGGCACTGGAGTGGTTTGCCATTTCCTTCTCCAGCTCATTTTACAGATGAAGGAACTATGGCAAACAGGGTAAGGTGATTTGTCTAAAGTCACACAGCTGGTAAGTGTCTGAAGTCACATTTGTATTCAGAGCTTCCTGATTCTAGTGTCAGTGCTTTTTCCACTGCACCACCTACTGCCCCTTCCCTGACTTACCGATATAATAATTATATAAAAAAGAAATAGAGATCATTAGACATCATTTATTTATTTCATTAAAATTAGGACAATAGCAACAATAAACTGATAACTTTTAATTTCTTTAATCATCTTCTTTTTCAAAAATATGCCCCTTTCACTTTTCTATTAAATCACTAGGTGTAACAAAAAATAAAAAAGGAGAAAAATCTACACATTGATCAAGTCTAACAACAGTATATGTAATACTCAACACCCATAGTACATTATATCTGCAAAGTAAGGGAGGAGACCCCATAGTATTTTCTCATTTTTTTCTCTGAGACCAAACTTGATTATTATAATTGCACAGTATTCAATTTCTTTTTCCTTCCTTCCTTCTTTCTTTCTCTTTCTTTTATTCTTTTTTCTCTCCTTCCCTTCCTCCTCCCTCCCCTCCTCCTCCCTCCTTTCTTTTTTCCTTTCCTTTCCTTCCTTCCTTTCTTCCTTCCTTCCTTCCTTCCTTCCTTCCTTCCTTCCTTCCTTCCTTCCTTCCTCCCTTCCTTCCATTTTCTTCTTTCTTCTTCTCCTCCTTCTGCTTCTTTTGGTTCTAATTATATTGTAGTTGGGCAAGCCTTTTGTGATCATATCTTCTTTTCCTAGATCTTTAATAACTCCTATTGATAACATGTTTTCAAATTTTATCTGGAATTGAAATCAACCTCATTGGCCTATAGTTGGCAAAGTCCATTAACTTTTCTTTTTTGATAATGGAGACAACACTTAAGCTTATTAAGTCCCATCATATTACCAAATTCTTATATTCATTAAGATATTACTATTGATGCCTCAACAATCAGTTTTCAATAGCCAGTTTTTAAATAACTTGGAGATGCATTTCATTTGAACATCAAAGTCATCAAAAATAGCTTGCTTTCCTTTTAAAATCTTCCTCTTTATCTTGGATGTCAACTTCCAATTAACTGTTTTTTCTTCTATCCTTATAAGTTGAAACATTATAGTCTTGTTAAAGAAAATACAAATAACTAATAATCATATATTAAGCACCTACTGTGTGTCAGGCATTGTGCTAAGTACTTGAGAATACAAGAGAGGCAAAAATCGAATTTTTTTCACTTTTACATAATATTTTATTTTTTTCCTCAATTACATGTAAAAACAATTTTTAATATTCATTTAAAAAAAGTTTTGGGGCAACAAGGTGAAGCAGCAAATGGATAAAACACCAGCCATGAAGACAGGAGGACCTGAGTTCAAATTGTTTTTAATTGTTTTTACAATATTCTCCTGGTTTTGCTCATTTCTCTTTGTAGCAATTTATGTAAATCTTTTCAGTTTTTTCTGGTCATCCTGTTTGTCATTTCTTATAGCATGATAATATTCCATTATAATGATAACACAACAATTTGGTCAACCATTCCTCAATTGAAGGATATCCCTTCAATTTCTAATTCTTAGCTACTATAAATACTTTTTCCACTAAAAAAAGCTCATAGTGGTATTGCTAAATTAAAGAGTATAGAGAGCTTTACAGACATTGCAATACTCAATACCTAACTTCCACTACCTATGCAAAGTAAGGAGAAAGTTATTTTTTCATCTTTTCTCTGGGACAAATCTTGGTTATTATAATTATGTTATAATTATAATCAGTTTGCAACTTCACCAGGTGTAATGGGCCAGAACTCTGTACTGGAAACAAGGATTCTTACAAGATGTTCAGTATGATTGATTTAATCTTACAGTGATATAATAATTGGTTTATACTCAGTATACTGCATATAAACTGGGACAAACAGCCAGAGACAGACTCGGAAGGGGACTGGAACACATTGAGGGAAGACAGACAACTGGAGGCTATAGCACAAGCTCCTGGACTCAGAGAGATATTCCATCTTTGATCAGGCTCCTGGTGGCTCTCCTTCATTTCTCCACTGAAACCAAGTCCTGTTTGAAGGACCTCCAGAATGTGTCTTGGTTTCTGTGGGAAAGGCAAGAGGATCACCACAATGATTTCTGTCTTGAAGTCTGTCTCAGTCCGAGAGCTTGTTCTGTATTTCCTGCCATCTTATTAACCCCAAATTGTACTTTTCTCTTTCCTTTCCCCCTCCTTCCTCAGTATTTTGCTTATGTACACCACTTGCCTCAAGCACCGTTTCCCTTTAAAGTCCCTTTCCCTTTCTTATACCTTTCCCCTACTATTTGTTTTCCCTTCCCTTTTAGCCTACCCCTCCCTTCCCTTTTCCTTTTTCCCTTCCCACTTTTCTATAAGGTGAGAGAAGTTTCTCTGTGAACCCAAATATTTCTAATATTTTCTCTTTGAGCCAAATCTGATGAGAGTAAAATTCACACAATGTTCATCCTCCTTCCTTCTTTTCCTCAAATATAATAGGTTTTTTTTGCCTCTTTGTAAGATGTAATTTCTCTCATTTTACTTCCACTTTCCCCTTTTTTTGGTAGAATCCCTTTCTACTTCTAGTTTCTTTTTTATATTATAACAGCAAAATCAGATTATACATGCACTCTTTATGTATACCCATAACAAAAATACAGTTCTTAAGAGTTCTTTCCTTTTTACTTTTTTATGCTTCTCTTGAGTTCTATATTTAGAGGTCAAATTTTTTGTTTAGCTCTGGTCTTTTCATCAGAAATAAATGGAATTCATCTGTTTTATTGAATGTCCATCTTCTTCCCTGGATGAAAACACTCAGTTTAGTGGTGTAGTTTATTCCTTGATGCATTCCAAGTTCCTTTACCTTTTGGAATATCAGATTCCATGCTCTCTGATCCTTTAAGGAAGATGCTGCTAGGTCCTGTGACTCCTTGGTATTTGAATTTTTTTTTGGCTGCTTATAATATTTTTTCTCTGTTCCAATAGTTCTGAAATTTAGTCACAAGATTCCTTGGAATTTTAATTTGGGGGTCTCTTTCAGTAGGTGACCAGTGAATTCTTTCAATGGCTATTTTACTTTCTGATTTTATGATATCCCAGACAGTTCTCTTTGATGATTTCCTGAAAAATGGTGTCTAGACTTTTTTTTTCCATCATGGTTTTCAGGAAGTCCAATAATCCTTACATTATCTCTACTAAATCTATTTTCCAGGTCAGTTGTTTTCCCAAGTAGGTATTTTACACTTATTTTTTCATTTTTGGTTTTGCTTTGTTCTTGATGTCTCATTGAATCATTCATTTCTATTTGTTCAGTTCTGATTTTTAGTGAATTATTTTCTTCATTTAGGTTTCTTTACTTCTTTTTGTATTTTTCCAATTAAATTTTTAAATGAGTTGTTTTGTTCCATATATTTTTTTTTCCATTTCACAAATTCTGTTTTTTAAGGAGTTATTTTCCTTTTCCATTTCACAAATTCTGTTTTTCAGGGAATTGTTTTCTTTTTCCATTTTGTCAACTTTATTTTTTAATGAGTTGTATGCTTTTTCCATTTCACTGTCTATTTTGTACTGAATTTTCTTCAGATCATTTCTGTGTTTTCTTTTCCAAGCCTTCTTCTAAAATTTTCATTTCCTTTCCCCCTTTTTCTTCTAGCTCTCTTTTGAGATCCTTTTAAATTTCTTCTAGGAGAGCCATGTGTGATGAGAACCAAGTTATATCAGCCTTTGGAGCTTCATCTGGAGACAATCTGCCTTTATTCAACTCCAGGTTTGAAATCTGGTTTTCTCTTTCACCATAAAAACTGTCTATAGTCAGAGTTCTCTCTGTTTTTTTTTTATCATTTTAAAAAAATGTTAAGGTCTGCTTTTAGGGCAGGGAAGATTTTCCAAGCTTCCTCTACAAGCCACAGTGAAGCAGCTATGACTGTGCTGGGTCCATGCTGACTCACTCCAAGTGCTGGATAGGTGTGGCCAGATCCCATGAGACTCAGGTGCTTCAGAGTTCACTCTTTACCTATTGCGTTTGTGTTGGATGTTTTCTAACTTCTCTGCTGATCTCCTGGCTTGCATCCAGGACATAGTGACCAACACTGCTGTAGATTCCTCCCCGTAGATGCTCTGCCTGTGGAATCCTCATCACCCTGAATCTGCAATAATGCACTGGCATTTGTTCTTGGCTCGCCTCCCTCCATGCCTGATTGAAACAGACTTTTTCTGGCAATCTTCAAAATTATCTTCTGCTGGTAATTTGTTGCACTCCCCATATTTGAGGATTCTTCCAGTCCAGAACTAATTCAAAGACTGGTTTTGCTAATTAGTCTGAGGTTTGTAGGAGAAGGTCAGAAGAAAACGTGTGTCCTCTCTGCTATATTGGCTCTGCTCCTCCCTCTCCATATTTTATTTCAATTAGATTGTGAGATTTGTTGTCATACAGCTGGACAAAATAGCTTCTAAATTTTGCTTTCATTTCTTCTTCATTGGTGGTAAGTTTACCCTTTTCATTTTTGATGCTGATCATTTGGTTTTCTTCTTTTCTTTTTCTAATCAAATTAACCAAAGACTTAGCAATTTCATTGTTTTTTCTCCATAAAACCAAGTCTTAGTTTTAGTTATTAGTTCAATAGTTTTTTTCACTTTTATTTCTCTTTATTTCACTTTTTATTTCTCCTTTGATTTTCAGAATTTCTAATTTGGTATTTAATTGGTTTTTAAAAAATTTGTTCTTTTACTAACTTTTAAAATTGCATTCCCAACTCATTGATCTCTTTTTTACATTTTTTTCTTAAAGTTTTTTATTTACAAAACATAAGCATGGGTAATTTTTCAACATTGACACTTGTAAAATTTTCTGCTCCAGATTTTCCCCTCCTTCCCCCAACCTTTCCCCTAGATGTCAGGTATTCTAAAAGATGTTAAATATCTTAAAGTATATGTTAAATCCAATATATGTATACATATTTATACATATTATACATATTTATACAGTTATCTTGCTGCACAAGAAAAATCAGATCTAGGAAAAAAACACTTGAGAAGGAAAACAAAATGCAAGCAAACATCAACAGAAAGCATGAAAATGCTATGTTGTGTTCCACACTCAGTTCCCACAGTCCTCTCTCTGGGTGTATATGGTTCTATTCATCAGTGAACAATTGGAACTGGTTTGAATCATCTCATTGTTGAAGAAAGCCATGTCCATCAGAATGGATCATCGTATAGTCTTGTTGCCATATATAATGATCTCCTGGTTCTGCTCATTTCACTTAGCATCAGTTCATGTAAATCTCTCCAGGCCTCTCTGAAATCATCCTGCTCATCATTTCTTACAGAACAATAATATTCCATCACATTCATATATCATAATTTAGCCATTCTCTAATTGATGGGTATCCACTCAGTTTCCAGTTTCTTGCTACTATCAAAAGGGCTGCCACAAACATTTTTGCACATGTGGGTCCCTTTCCTTTCTTTAAGATCTCTTTGGGATATAAACCCAGTAGAAACCCTGCTGGGTCAAAGGGTATGAGCAGTTTGATAGCCCTTTGCACATAGTTCCAAATTGCTCTCCATCATGTAAGCATTTAAAATTTCCCCTAAGAATTGCTTTGGCTTTATCCAATAAGTTTGGTATGATGTTCCATTATTACTATTTTTTTTTTGTATAAAATTACTGTTTCTATGATTTGTGTTTTGACCTATTCATTTTTAAGGATTAGATTATTAAATTTCCAATTAGTTTTTAGTCTGTCTTTCTTTTATTACATGTAATTTTTATTGCATCTGAAAAGGATACATTTACTATTTCTGCCTTTCTGCACTTGATTGTAAGATTTTTATCTTTAATACATGATCAATTTTTGTGTAGATGCTATGATCACTAAGAAAAAGGTACATTCCTTTCTATTGTCATTCATTTTTCTCCAGAGGTTTATCATATCTAACTTTTCTAAGATTCTATTAACCTCCCTAACTTCTTTATTTTGTGATTAGGTTTTTCTATTTCTGAGTGGGGGAGATTGAGTTCCCCCACTAGTATAATTTTGCTATCTATTTTCTCCTGTTAACTGACCTAACTTCTCTTAAGAATTTGGATACTATACCACTTGGTTGGTCTGTCTATCTATCTTTAGTATTGTTTTTAGTACTAATATTACTTCATTGTTTATGGTACCCTTTAACAAGATGTAACTTCTTTTCTTATCTCCTTTAATTAGGTCTGTTTTTGCTTTTGTTTTGTCTGAGATCAGAATCACTATCCCTGCTATTTTTTTTTTTTTTTTGCTTCAACTTAAGCATATTATATGCTCTAGCTCTATAACCTGATTCTGTGTATATCTCTCTGTTTCAAATTTGTTTCTTGTAAATAGCATATTGTAGGATGGTTTTTAATCCAATCTGCTATCCACTTCCATTTAATGAAAGAGTCCATCCAATTCATATTCACAATTATGATTACTACTGTGTATTTCTCTCCATCTTATTTTCTCCCCTCAATATACTTTTCCTCTCTTTTCACTCTGTCCCTCCTTAGCAGTGTTGTTTCTGACCAACCCCTCTCTCAACCTACCCTCCCTCTTATCACCCTTCCTTCTTTCTCTTATCTTCTCTTATTGTTTCTATATTTCCTTCTATCCAGTTCCTCCCTTTTCCTTTTCCTTTTCCTTTCTCTTCCCGCTACCCTATAAGATAAATTTCTATATCCAACTGAATGTATATGTTATTTCCTCTTGGAGTCAAAATTGATGAGATCAAGCTTCAGGCAATACTCATTCCCTCCCTCTTTTCCTCTACTCTAAAAGGACTTTTCTGCCTCTTTATGTGATCTAATTTATTCCATTTTCCCTCCCCTTTCCTCTTCTCTCAGTATAATTCTTTTCCTACCCCTTAATGCCTTTTAAAAATATTATCATATCAATATCAACTTATATAATACCTTCTCTCTATTTTTGCCCCTCCTAAGTGCCCTAATAAAAGATAAAATTCTCAAGAATTACAAGCATTATTTTTCAATGTAGGGATGTACACAGTTTAACTTTTACATAATACATTTTTTCCTTTCCTGTTTACCTTTTTATTCTTCGCTTAAATCTTGTATTTGTAGATCAATTTTCTGTTTAGCTCTGATCTTTTCAATAGAAATGATTGTAAGTCACCCTACTTCATTGAAAATCCATCTCCTCCCCTGAAAGATGATGCTCAGACTTGCTAAGTAGTTGATTCTTGGTTGTATTTTAAGGTCCTTTCCCTTCTAAAATATAGTATTCCAGGCTCTATGATGGTTTATTATAAAAGTTGCCTAATCCTAAATAATCTTCACTGTCTCCTTGATACTTGAATTGTTTTTTTTCCTGGAAGCCTGCAATATTTTCCCCTTGAGATTACAGTTCTGGAGTTTTGCAACAGTATTTCTTGGAGTTTTCCTTGTATCTCTTACTGACAGTGATCGATGGGTTCTTTCAATGATTATTTTGTCTTCTGCTTATATATCAAGGCAATTTTCCTTGTTGATTTCTTGAACAATGCTGTCCAAGTTCTTTTTCTTGATTGTTGTTTTCAGGTAGTCCAATAATTTTTAATTCTCTCTCTTGGATCTATTTTCCAGGTTATTTTTTCAATGAGATATTTTACATTTTCTCCTATTTTTTCCCCTTCTTTTTAGTTTGATTTTTGATGTCTCATGCAGGTATTAGTTCCATTTACCTAATTCTAGTTTTTAAATTTATGTTTTTCTTCAGTTAGCTTTTGTATTTTCTTTTCAATTTGATTAATTCTACTTTTCTAGGTGTTGTTTTCTTCAGTGGATTTGTTTTTCATTTGACCAATTGTATTTCTTAAGGAACTGTTTTCCTTTTCCAAGCTGTTGACTCTCATTTGCATACCTTTTTTTCCCTTTCCCTATTTTCCTCGTATCTCTCTTACTTGATTTCTAAAATCCCTTATGAGTTCTTCCAAGAAAGCTCTTTGTGCTTGAGACAAATCCATATTCCCTTTTGAGGTTTTGCAGGTGGGCATTTTGTCCGGTATTTTGGCCTTCCCTGCCACTTAGTAGTTTTCTATGATTAAGGTTCTTTTCTGTTTCCTGGGCATGGCCTGAGCTGGGCTGAGCCCCCTTTCACCCCAGTGAGGCTGACCTTTCTGGAAGTCCTTCCTGTTTATCTTGAGCTGGAAATTTGCTTCATTCTATCTCTTTGTAGGCTCTGTCATTCCAGATTCTGTTCAGAGGCTCGGTTTCATGTGGTTTTGGAGGAAAACTAGGAGAGCTCCAGCTTCACTCCACCATCTTGGCTCCATCCTAGGAACTCGTGGTAAACCTGTATCTTAAATGCAAAACACTATATAAGAAGTGTTAAAATAATTCCTGTATAATTTGCTGTAGGGACAGCTAGGTGGTGAGAAGATAAAGGGGTGAGTCTGGAGTCAGGAAGACTCCTCTTCCTGATTATGAATCTTTCCTCAGACTCTTACTGGCTGTGTGGGAAAATGCTGTCTGCCTCAGCTTCCTCATCTGTAAAACGAGCTAGAGAAGGAAATAAACAAAGCCTTTCAGCATCTTTGCCGAGAAAACTCCAAATGGGATTGCAAATGCTGAGCACAATTGAAACATGTGAACAACCACAAAAGGACACAACTAAATAAACAAGAAAAAAAAGAAAACTTGTTAAGACTATGCCCTATTTGGATTTCAGCAGAGAGAGACAAAGAGATGTATGAGAGACGCCTGTTCAGGGACACATTTCAAAAGATGTTGGAGTCCTCCATTAACCCAACAGCCTGTTATAAGGATGGCAGGGATAATTTGTACTCTAGGAACCATCATAAGTTACAGTGAGACCCCTTGCAGAGGCAACCCACCCCCGAATAAGGGATAATTGTTGAAAAGGAAAAACTGTCTTTCTCCTGCCCTCTCCCAGTAAGTGATCATCTCAGTGCCAGACAGGCTCTCTGCCTGAGGAACCCAGCTCTCCAGCTGAAAAGGCATTGCAGCACCGGAAGGAAAAGCACAGTGACATCCAGCTGATCCTGGTTGTTTGTCCTTCTTTCTCCACAAGGACCTTGCCTCATGCCGTGACACGCAGGTGAGGAAGGCTGGGCAAGGCCGTGGCCTCCCTTTCGCCTCCGGAGCCATCTGGGTCCTAGGGCCAGACACAGATCAGGATGCCTGGCTCCTCAGAGGGTGTGAACAAGTCGGATAAATCCCTTGGTGTCTTTGGACTCATTCTTAATTAAACAGCTACATCTCGACCATCTGCAGCCTAACCACCCATTGGGCCTTGTGTCAATCACATTGAGCCTTGTTGAAGACCTTAGCTTAAAAAGGCCCAGTTCTCCCCCTGCATCCAGGGCCATTTTCAGGCCTCCTGATCATTATACAGAAGAACATCATACACAGCAACAAGAAGACTATACAACGGTCAATTCTGATGGGCGAGGCTTTTTTCAACAATGAGAGGATTCAAATCAGTTCCATTTGTTCAGTGATGAAGAGAGCCATCTGTACCCAGAAAGGGGACCATGGGGATTGAGTGTGGATCACAACATAGCATTTGCACTCTTTCTGTTTTTGTTTGCTTGCATGTTTGTTTCCTTCTCAGGTTTTTTCCTTTCTTTCTAGATCTGATTTCTCCTGTGCAGCAAGATAACTATAAATATGTACATATATATTGTATTTAACATCTACTTTAACTTAGCTAACATGTATTGGGCTACCTGCCATCCAGGGGAGGGGGTGGGAGGAAGGAGGGGAAAAGCTGGAACAGAAGATTTTGCAAGGGTCAGTGTTACTCATGCATGTGTTTTGTAAATAATTTTTTTTTTTTTTTTAAATCTCAGTGCTCTGTATTACCTCTGGGATCAAATAGAAAATCTTTTACTTGGTGTTCAAAGATCTTAAGACCACGCCCCCCTCCCTTAACCTTTCTAGAATTCTTATAGTTCATACCCTTCAACCTCCATAATCTGTGATCCAGGGTCACTGACCTCCATGCAGTTCAAAGAACAAGATAATCCATTTTCCAACTCCTGACCCTTCACTTCCTCTCTCTCACAAGCCTAGAATGTTTTCCTTCCTCATCTCTGCCCGGTTTCCTTAAAATCTCTGCTGAAAATTCTATCCTTGAGAGGACTATGGTGGCCTGAATGTGGATCACAACCTAGTATTTTCACTTTTTTTGTTGATTGATTTTTTTTCCCCCTCTCTTACTTTTACCCTTTTTGATCTGACTTTTCTTGTACAGCATGATAAATGTGGAAATGTTTAGAAGAATTATACATGTTTAACTTATATTGGATCACTCACTGTCTAGAGGAAGGGAGGAGGGAGAAAAATGTGAAATACAAGGTTTTGCAAGGATGAATGTTGAAAACTATTTTTGCATGTATTTTGAAAAATAAAAAGATATATTTTTTAAAAATTATCTTCTATAGAAAGCCTTTTCCAATCTCTCTTCATCTAGTATCTTCCCTTCTATGGATCATTTCTTATTTATCCTGTATATAACTTGTGTGTACGTATTTGTTTGCTTGTTGTCTGTTCCTTTAGATTGTGAACACCTTGAGATCTGTCAAGTTTTGAGGGACTGTTCTTTGACTCTTTTTGTACAAATTGCCTCATTCATGATAGGTGCTTAATAAATGATTGTTGACCTACTAAATTAAAAATGCTTTTTTTTTCTAGCTTAAAATCCTTTACAGAGCTTTCCCTGTAGAAAAGTGGGAAAAAGCAAAAGCCAGGGCCTTCCCTTGAAACTGAGAAAAGTGATAACCAAAACTTAACTCTTCTAGATGGTTGGCATTAAGACTTATCTAAGGACAAAGTCTGTTTCTTTTTGAAATTTAAGGTTAGTCTTGGTTACAGGAAGGAACTCTTAGGAGAAGTGGTCAAAGAAAGAACTGAATGGTGACTGTTTTGGGATGCTAAACCCAAACTCTATTTTAACATATTATGATCTTTTCTTCATTCAAGATTCCTATAAATGTTATCCAAAATTTTGGGACAGGGAATAATGTAAGAAGACATGGGAGGCTGCCAATTTGAACTTCTCCTAAACTGTTAAGCCTAAATCATTGTGTACAGTATTATTATTAATATTTTTTTCTTGACAATTTAATAGTGTCAGTTAAATAGTTGCTTGGATATCAATGTCTAATAGAAAACAATTATTGAATATAAGAGCTTCTCTTATATTCTAAACTAAACAGAAATGTGGGATCTTTAAAACTGTTTTAGAAAGGATTTTGGAGGACAGCCTTCCCACCTTTGTTGACTTCTGAGTAGGCTCACAGAATGAGGCTATTTAAGGCCAGATCTGTCATGTAGAATAAGGTGCATTTGTGCATGTAACATTTTGTGCATCTTCATGGATGATTTACTGTTACACATACTAACTAACAAGACAGAAATACTAATTAGACTTACACTTTTTACGGCATGTAATAAAATCTTGTTAATCAATATGTGCAAACAATACAACAATCAATATCCTCTGAAAAAAGAACCATTAACCAACTTCTTAGAAATATTGGTAAACAAATCTTTCATAATGGCACTTATGACAAACTTTCCTTCCTGCCCAACCAGAGACAGAGTGTCTTCCTCTTCTGTGGATTATCCCTGGCAATCAGTACTGCCTTCAAATGAACATGGGTGTTTTACAAATGCTGGAGTCTATCCCAGTTGTAACCCAGAAGTAGGTTAATGACTAGGACCTCTGGTGGGTTTCTTACATTCTAGTTATGGGTGTTTCTAATTTGTTTGGCACAAAGTGATTGGTAATTTGTTATATAAACTATAGACAAAGCAATTTATAACATTTTCCTATTTGGTTGTCTGTAATATGAGGGTTCACATTTGCCTATCAATTATATAAGAACACACATATTGTCTCAAATCACCCGAGTGCTTAAGTTATCACTGAAAAAACTTATAGAAAAACAATAAAAATGACTATTACAAAATGGAGGCTTAAAAATGTTGTTGAATGTTGTTAAAAAAATGGCTAAGTTGACAAACACTCCCACTATCTTATTAAGGTAATAAAGCATTCTCACTACAATGTATGTCTTTTTATTTCTTTATTGGTGGCCATTCTACCTTGTGTTTGAAAGATGTTAAGTCTTAAATTGTGGAGTAGGAACCCTTCCTTCGAAAGTTTTAAATCACCTACACTTTAGGACAAGAACAATTTCAGCAAACATCTGGACACTGAAGTCTGGGGCAATCTCCACTGCCTGACCTTGCTATTGTTGAGTAGTTTCAGATTCTTTGTGACGCCCTTTGGGGTTTTCTTGTAAAGATATTGCAGTGTTTCCCATTTCTTTCTCAAGCTCATTTTCCAGAGGAGGAAACAGGGTAGAATGACTTGTCTACAGTCACACAACTAATAAGTGCCAGAGACTGGATTTGGACACGAATCTATTCATTGTACCACTGAGCTGCCACTATATTTGTCTTGTTTATAACTTGTTTATAATAAAGAGATCACAAGGATTCCTCCCAAAGTACTTGATTATTTAATTGGAAGATCCTTCTGTTTCTTAAAAAATGCTGGATTATTTTAGTCTGAAATTCTTCTAGTCATTTAGAATACCTGATCAATATTGGCCAGTCATCTGTTGGTTTGAAAGATGGCCTGTTGTTTTTTTTTTTTTTACTTTCTTTCTAGATCAATTTTTCTTGTGCAGCAAGATAATTGTATAAATATGTATGCATATATTATATTTAACACATACTTTAATATATTTAACATGTATTGGACTAAATGCCATCTAGTGGAGGGGGTAGAGGGAAGGAGGGGAAAAGTTGGAACAGAAGTTTTTGCAACGGTCAATGTTGAAAAACTACCCATGCAAGTGTTTTGTGAATAAAAAACTATAATAAATTAAAAAAAAGAAAGATAGCCTGACTGAATGGACCATTGGATCCTCAGCAATGGTAGATAAGACTGAAGAAGCATATAAGTCAGAATAGAGCTGGACCTGGGCTCCTGAATTCTAAGGACAGATCCTGCACCATGGAGGTAACATCAACAATGAGTGACCACTTTGGGAAAAGTTGGCAGAACTCCAAACTGGGGAGTAAAGCATTTCAAAATGTCTGTACCTGGAAAAACTGATATTCTATCTCACCTACCAGGGAAATGAAACATGAAATTTTTTAGATAAATTGGCCAAATGACAAAAAATTAAAACACTTTGGCCAATTTTTTTTCTTTTTAAAAATTATCCTTGTTTAGTCTACATTAAAAGTGCATTCTGTGAATTTTTGATTGTGTGAATGAATGGTTGCTAGTAACAAAAATGTTTTTTTCTGTTTTCTATAAGTATGGATATCTATTAAGTTCAAAAGGAACTCAGTTCATAAACAGAAGTCACTTGATTTTTTATTCAATGACTTAAAAAAGAAGCAGAAAGGAAAAAAAAAGTTGTGAGAAAAATATGTTGTTTCATAGTATGCAATTTTGAAGCTAAACCTTATCTGATGTTGAAGAATTGTCTAATGAGCAATTAATTATTCTTTTAGCTTTTCTTTTGCTTAAATTTCCTCCAACAAAAAGACTAATAAAATAATTTGGAAAAATGCAAAATTCAATTTTAGTTATCTAGTTTGCTTGACTACAATGAGTTTTTGAATAGTTGGCAGAATTTAATTGCCTAAGTAAATTAAAACTAAAGTTATAAAAAGAAATTAGACTATATCATGCATTTGCAAGTTCTTGAATAGAAAACAAATTGGAAATGATTTATATGGCAAAAAATGAGAAACTGTCTGTAAAACTGGAGGTTTCTACTCTTATTTTCTTCAAGTACAGGTCTGGTCATATCACCTCCTCCCTTCTTCCCTATTCAATAAACTGCAAATGCTTTCTATTGGCTTCCATGATCAAATACAAAATGCTCTATTTGGTATTCAAACCCCTTCCAGGTCTAGCTCTTCCGATTTTTTCTCTTCTTAGACCTTACTTCCCAATAAGTCCTCTTGATCTAATGACTCTGGCCTCCTACATGTTCCAAGAACAAGATACTCCATCTCTTGACTTCAGAAATTTTCTATTTTCAATGCTTAGAATGCCTTCTTTCCTTCACTCTGCTTCCTGACTTACCAGGCTTTCTTCAAGTCTCAATAAAAATCCAACCCTTTTAATTTTAGTGCTTTCTTTTCATTAATTATTTTCTATTTATCCCATATTTTAACTTGTATATATTTATTTGTGTGCTATCTCCCTCATTAAATTGTAAACTTTTTGAGGGCAAGAATTATGCTTTGCCTTTTTTTTGTACCCCTGGTGCTTAGCTCTTTGTTGCATGTGGTAGATGTTTAATATATATTCATTGATTTATCAGTTAAAAGCAAATTTTCGCAAATAATTTGGGATATATAAGAAAATTGTTAATTAACACAAAGATTCAATTGAAGCTAGTTCTGAAAATGCAATTTAAAACATGATTTGAAAGCACAGAAATATAAAGTTAAGAAATTACAACAATATTGGAAAAAATATTGAACAGTTTTTAAAAAGCCAAATTCAGTTCTGTGATTTGTTAGGCTCAGTTTGGACTAATCAGTCAGTTTAAAAAATTAAAAAGGAAATTAGAGATGGTTCTTTGTAAGTTCTGAGCTAGCTCCCTGGAGACCTCAGCATCAGAATAAGCAAAAGTCCTTGGTGTTTAAGGGGAGGAGTGAAGGAGATGGACAAAACTGCCAGGAGTTTTGCCAAGGATCTAGAGTCCAGAATCTCCACACTTTTCTTGTCCCCGTCCTTTGGCCAAGTGATTTTGGCTTGTCTTACTCCACTCTCTAATCCCTCCTACGATTATCTGTGTACACTAAAAGATGGAGCCAGCATGGAATAGTGAGAAGGGCCATTTTCCCAAACATAGGCTTAATAGAGTTATTGTTCAATAGGTAATTAGCCTTAAGTGCTCGGTTGTCTGATTCAAGCATACCTTTTAAGAGTTTCAGCCCTCTACATCTCCTGCTTTCTTTTGTTTTAGAACACAGGTAGTCACATCATCCCTGACTTTTCAGGAAGGGAGAAGAAAGTACTAAAAAGGTGGTGATCACACCCTCCCTAATATCTCAGGAAGGGAGATGAAAAGCACCAAAGGGAAGTGAGGGTTGCTAGTGGATTTCTGGGCTGAAGAGTCTTACTAGAAACAGGTATGCACAAACCCATCAGCATGGGAGGTATTACACAAGCACATAGCAATAAAGCACAGCCAAAGTGCTGACTCTCTCCACAGCCAGTGCAGGCTCAATGTGGTGTAACAAACGTGAATTGTACATGTGAGTAGTGATATAACAAACAATATAAATCAACATGGTGTTGTAAAAGATTTCCAGAAGTCTTAGAAGGAGGGTATGTAAACAACAGTCACAGTCACATATATGCCTTCTTCAGCAGCCAAGAGATAGTCCAAAACTAGCTTATTGTCCATTACTTCACATGTCAGGGAATGCAGTGATCCCTGCAAGTTTTTGAAGTCCTGCAACAGTCTTTTTATGTGTTAGGGAATCCAATGATTCCTGAGGGTTTTCAAGTCCTACAACAGTCTTATCATTTCTCAGAAAATCCAATGATTCCTGAGGGTTTTCAAATCCTACAACAGTCTTATATCTCAGAGAATCCAATGATTCCTGAGGGTTTTGAAGTCCTACAACAATCTTTTCATGTCTCAGGGATTCTAAAGATTCCTGAAAGTTTTGAAGTCCTGCATCAGTCTCATTAACAATTTTTGATGTCAATGAGTCAAACACCATAACTGCCATGCTCTTTCAGTGGTGGGCATAATCAGCAATGGCACCACCCAATGTTTCTTGGGTCTTCTCCTTCGTTTTAAGGGTCTGCTCCATCTCTCTCTGGTGGACAAGGTGAATATGGGCTCATTGGCACCCATCTGATTCTTCTCCACCTGTAGAGATACAGGGTCTCAAACCACGAGAGTTTTTCCCTGGAGGGAGTGTAGGAGCATGGAAAGGAAGGCAAGCTGTACAGGCTTTTACTATGATCCTAGCTTCCTTTTTTGCTATTCCAAATTGTAAACGTAAAGCTCTAGCAGCCTGATGATATTTAGAATGAGATTCTTGGGCCCCCTGAAATAAAGCAGTATTGGCCAACATGGTCAGAAGGCAATCCGACTTTGAATTACCATCAAAAATAGGACCTTGAAGTCCGCTATCATAGTGGACATGTAAGATATAAATCTTACCTGGATGCTTTCTCACTTTCTCTTGAAGAGCTGATATATGTTGGAAGCTGCAAATTTTATTTGGGTTGTGGCAATTATTTATATCACACCTACTGAATAGGCTGAATCAGACATTATATTTATATCTCCTGGATAATAAGCAAGAGCTAGAATAATTGCATACAATTCATTCTGCTGAGTAGACTGAAAAAGAGTTCTGACTACTCTCTTTATAGTTAAGTCACAAGTATACAACACAAATATTATGTTTGGATGCATCTGTAAAGATAGTTGGTCCTTTAAGAGGAACTTCTCTTCAAGAATCCATGGCCAATTATGTAATAATCTGGTTATCTTTAATGGAGACCCATGTGTAAAATTTGGAGCTGTGACCAATAAAATTTGCCACTCTGGGATGGTCTCACAGCACACATTAATTTGTGTATTAGTATAAAAGGTGTATATCTTGTCAGGTCTTATTCCAGATAATTGTACTGCTAGCTTAATGGCCTTTAATAAAATTCTAGCCACAAGCACTGGGTAAGAAGTAAGGCTTTGTTCTAGTTGCACACTGTCTCCTTGATGAAGGACTGCTGTGGGTGCCTCTTGTGTAGCAAAAACTGGTATTTCCAAGGGTTTTTGAGTGACTCTTTCAACCACATTGGATAAAGCCAGTTCAATTTCTCTCAAAGCCTCTTGAGCTTCTTTTGTAAGCTGGCATGGTGAATTTAAAGCACTGTCTCCCCTTAAAATGTCATATAATGGTTGCAATTGATAGGTAGTCAAGCCTAACACTGGACGCATCCATTATATATCTCCTATCAATTTCTGAAAGTCATTTAAGGTGTTTAGCTTCTCTGTTCTTAAGGACAGTTTTTGTACTATAAGCACCTCAGGGTATACTTCATATCCTAAATATTGAAAAGGAGCATGTCTTTGAATTTTTTTCTGGAGCTATGTGCAATTTGTAGTTCCTTATTGTTTCTATGGTCTTTTGTAGACATGCTTCTAACGTTTGTTCCTCAGGTGCACATCCTAATATATCATCCATGTAATGAAATAATATTACTTTTGGAAATGCTTTTCTTATTGGAGTAAGAGCAGCAACAACATACATTTGACACATAGTAGGGCTGTTTTTCATTCCCTGTGGCAAAACGGTCCATTCATATCTTTTATAAGGCTCAGCTAAGTTAATGCTGGTCACTGAAAAGGCAAATCTTTTCATATCCTTCTTATCTAGAGGGATAGAATAGAAACAATCCTTAATGTCTATAACCCAAAGAGGCCATTCTCTAGGCAATTGAGTAGGAGATGGAAGTCCAGGCTGAAGAGTTCCCATAGTTTCCATCTGTTCATTCACCTTTCTTAAATCAGTCAACATCCTCCATTTTCCAGATTTCTTTCTTACAACAAATACTGGGGAATTCCAAGGACTTAGAGAAGGTTGTAAGTGTCCTTGGCCAAGTTGTTCCTGTACTATATCTAATAAGGCCTGAATTTCATTGCTAGCTAAGGGCCACTGTTCTATCCATACTGGTATATCAATTTTCCATTGGATAGGAACAGATGAAAGTGTTGGCAGGCCTTCAACAACAGCAGCCTTGCCTAAAAAACCGAAGTACTCATTTGTAATTCTAATTGTTGTAAAATGACTCTTCCCCTCATATTGATGGGGATTTTTTCAACTATACAAGAAGTAAAAACTCCTGTTTCACCTTCATATATCCATCTCAAAGGGGTAGCACTAACTTCAAAAACTGCTTTTGATCCTACTACACCAGACATGTAAGTGTTTGCCTTAATCTTTGGCCAGTGACTGGGCCAGCTGGTACATCTAATGACTGTATGATCTGCACCAGTGTCTACCAATCCTTTTAACGGTATGCCATTTATATAGATAGTGAGCATAGGTTGGTCACTTGTAACTGCTGCTGTACAATATTCCTGGATTCTGTTGCTTGGAGTCAAAATCTGGGCCACTATCACCAGATTGCCTATTAAGAGTCTGTATCAGTAAACCTGATGCTACTACTTCTCCTGGGTGATAAGTCACACATTGTCTACCTGTATTAGTGACTGGGATATTATTTACACATTCCCCAGTTTCCCACATCAGTGTATGGATGGACACTGTTTTGTAAGTGCTCTCAGGAGGTGAAATGGTCAAGCCTACTGTGCCTGGAGGGAAGGGATCCATAGGCTGGAGAGGAATAAATTTCACTTCTGCAGGTGGTATCTCAGTTGTCCCAGCTGCATACAACTCTATTCTCTCCAATTGTAATCCCTTTCTCCCATCAGGTTGCTTCCTGGCTGATTGATTGTGTAATCCCCTTCTCCCATCAGATTGCTTCCTGGCTGATTGGTCATGACTGAGTACTGGACTTCCAGGCATTCTCTGGGTGTAGCATTGGCTGCCATCATGCCCCAAGTATTTTTTGTCTTGGACCCTGAAGCTGGGCCCCTCATCCCGTTTCCCTGAATCAGTCTACATTCAGATGCCCAATGGAAGTCTCTGTTGCATTTTGGACATGGGGTATTGGGTCTTGTTCTCCCACCCTGTTTTCTCACTCTGTCTTTATACCAACATTGCACTTTCAGATGCCCTACTTTACCACACTGAAAGCATTGAAGAGTCTCTCTGGAAGTCCTTTGCCAAAAGGGACCCTGTCTTCCCATGTCTGGATCTTGGGAAGTCTGCATCATACCCTGGCTATAAAAGGCATTTGTGCCCACTGTGGCACAGTGTCTTATGAGCTCCTCTAAAGGAGCGTCCTTGTGCAGTCCTAGTATCATTCTTCTGCAGATCTCATTAGCATTTTCCTTAGCAAGTTGCCTTATTATAATTTCTGTTGATGCATTTTCACCAATAGTTCATATGATAGCTGTCTGCAAATATCCCACAAAATCAGCAAAGGGTTCAGTTGGCCCTTGTGTTATTTTGTGAAGGCCTTTCCTTTGCCCTGTTTACCTGGAATAAAACCCCACACTTTGATAGTAGCAGATGCAATTTGCTCATATACTGCTATGGTGTAATTAATCTGTACTGAAATTTCTGCATAGGAACCTACCCCTGTTAGTTGGTCACAGGTGATTGGAGGATTAACTCCACTATGACTATTTTGTTGGGCTTGTATCCTACAGAGCTCACCATATTCAGAAAGCCACAACAAGTTTTGTCCAGGTTCTAAGCATATCCTTGCTATAGATTTCCATCCCTAGGGGTTAAGACTTCATAAACCAAATTCTGTAATAACAGAATAAATCTTAACATAAGCTGATGCAGCCCCATAAAGAATGTGAGCCTTTTTCAGGTCTTTGAGGATTTCTATATCAAAAGGAGTATATTTTCTACTTTCTTGACCTGAAGAGTTAAACTGTTGAATCACAGGATACATTCCTATTTTCAAATCAGCTAAATCATGCCCTTCTTCTGTGGCTTTATGTAGTGCCATTTGCAATCTACATAGGAGGGAGTGATTGCTGGGGGGGATGTGCTGGTGGTGTCACTGCCCCTCCCACTTCAAGGTGAAGTTGATGGGGGTGTGTCAAGGACCTGCTTCAGTGTAGGCAGGGTTGAAGCTGGGCTGTGAGAGTGAGAATCACCATGTCCTTTAAGTTCACTTAAGTCCTCATGCCCTTTGGCAATGTTGCCATTAATCTGTCCTTTGTCTTCCTCTTTTTCCTCACACTTCCTCATCTGGCTGTTCTTAAAACTTTTCTTTTTTCTTTAACTTGTGGGATTCTTTAAGGCCACTTGTATTATGTTGTATATATAGAATGTTTCCTTGGAAATTGAATCAGGACCATTATCATTATAATATTCACATTGTTGATCTCCTACTAGTTTCCAATTATCCACCTCTATTTCTTCTTCCTTGAAGAACCAAGGGAACATGCATTCCAATGTATCCAAGAATCCACCAATTTGCTCCCAAGTTACAAGCAAACCTTGTCTCTTTGATCAACCTAAGTATGCTTTCTATAGAGCTCCCTCAGGGTAGAGGTGGGGGTGAAGTTGGGGGTGGGGGAGAATCTTTTCCTAATATCTGTCCCATTTCAGCTAGAAAAAGTTACTAGTTTAGCCCTTAACAAAGTAAATTCCGTTTGTCTATTAAAATACTCACTCTATTTCCTGGTCACAGGGACTTATTCAGTGAAAGTAGGGTCCTTGGTTCACATGTTGCGCACCAAATGTGAAGTCCAGGCTAGCTCCCTGGAGGTCTCAGGGTCAGCCAGAGTCAGGATAGGCAAAAGTCTTTAAGGTCTTTAAGAGGAGAAGTGAAGGAAATGGACAAAACTGCCAGAAATTTTGCCAAGGATCCCTCCTTGATTCTAGGGTCCAGAATCTCCACACTTTTTCCCTCTCAGTCCTGTGGCCAAGTGAGTCTGGCTTCTCACTCCACCTTCTAATCCCTCCTACAATTATCTGTATACACCAAAAAATCAAGCCAGCTTGGAATAGTGAGAAGGGCCATTTTTCCAAGCATATGCTAATAGAGTTATTGTCCAATAGGTAATTAGACTTACGTGCTTGGTTTTCTGATTCAAGCACACCTTTTAAGAATTTCAGCCCTTTACAATTCTTTAACCCAAAAAGCAATGAAATGCATAAAGGTGCTCTTAAAAATAGAAAATTCCATAAAGTAATATGAATTCATTTAGAATCCAGATGAGTGATTTTAATTTTTGATTCTAATCAGGAGCAGAAAAATAGAAACAATGTGTTTTTTTTTTTTCTACAGAGATTATGCAAGATCCTTTTTTGTGCCAGTTCTTAGGGGAAAAAACCTACAGAAAAAAACTCATCTAGGATTTAGGAAAGTTGAAATACAAGTTTAAAAAAATAGCCCTCATTTATATTAGAGACAAATAGCAAGCTTCCTGTAAAGTTGTGAATTCCACTTGAAGAAATGCTTATTTCTTCCTCTGAAAGCTGGAGTTAGTTTTTACTAATGATTTCCAAGCTTCATTTCACAGATTGCTGAATTCCTGTAGATGTGGAAAAGTAGCTGAAATCAGGCAGCAAATTTTAAAATTGATTAATTGGAGATAATTATTATTCACAGCATAGACAATCTGTGCTCTGAAAAGTAATTGCTGGTGTCATATTTTTGTAGTTGAGAGCAAAAGTAACAACTATTTGATACTAGTTTCTGAATTCAACTAGTATAGAATGCCAAAAACTTGTATGATAAAAAAGATAAATGAAATGAATTTTTTTCATGTAGATGATCTAGAGATGCATTCAACTAACTGGATTAAGTTTATTTGACTGGCAATACATTTTGTGCTAGTTTTAAGTATGAGACTGTTTTATGTTTGTTAGGTTAAGTTTGTAGTTTTTTTACATTGTGATTTCAGGAAAATCATTGTATGACAATATTTTTGAAATGAAATATAGTATGAGTCATATGCAACATTGAGAGACTAGATTCTCCTTGAACTGAATACTTTGACTTTATGAATTATGAGGCATTTTCTAGTTTAAAACCGAGTCCATTCCAGCCTTTGAATTCAAATATGTATATTCAAGTTTGTCAAAGAATCAATTTGCATTTGGTTAACAAAACCTCCCTTTCCAAAGTGCTGGAGATCATTATCTCCTACTTGAAGTTCTAGAAAGACCTCTCTCTGAATGATTGTCAATCTTCCTCAGGAGATTGAGTTTTTTTTTTAAATTAAAAATTTTTATTTTCAATTTTCCTCCTTCCCTCTTCCACTATCCATTAAGAGGGCAAGAAATCTATTTATTATACAAAGGAAGTTATGCAAAATATATTTCCATATTAATCATGTTATGTAGTGGGGGAAGTGAAATTAAGTGGGAAAAAATGCCTCAATGTGCACTTTAAGTTCATCAATTCTTTCTCAAATTCTTTTCATCACAGGTTCTTTGGAATCGTCATGGATTTCTGTATTGGTCAAAGTAGCTAAGTATTTCACAGTTGATTATCATTACACTCACTGCTGTTACTGTTTATGGTGATGGGAGACTGGATCCTGTATATATAATCTAAAAAAAGTTAAATAGAAAAATTCAGACTGTTGATATATTGTCAGTATCTGTGTTTTGCAAATGGCATGAAGCGTATTCAGAAGAATTTTTTTTTTTTTACGTGTATAATCCAAGACCATCCTGGGCCATCCACATTTCCTTGTCTTGTTTACAGAACAGTTTTGACTTAATTTCACTTCTTTTCCACGTTTATTAACCAGTGAAAAAGATCTAGATCTTCTACAAAGTTTGTTTTTATAACCAAGGCAATTCTTTCATATTTGCATAATACACTGAACAAAAGAGGGGAATCAGTGTTAACTGAAGTTGTTGAGGTAGTAAGGAATTTTGGTTGAAAAAAAATTGTTTGAATATTTGTTTTTAATAGTCCAAGAAAATCCTTGTATTTGCAATATTACCATGTCTGTGTCATCTACCAGGCAGATACACAATACTGAAAAACTAGGCTAAGACAGAGGCAAATGAGAAGATTCAATTGAATTCAATAAGACCTGATTTCAAGTTCTGCCATAGACACTTACTCCTCCCTATAACCTTGGTCAAGTTACTTAATTGGTTTTAGCTTGTTTCTTTTTCTGTTAAATACAGATAGTGGCAGTATCTGCTTTATAGGATTGTTTTGAAGATTAAGTACTTGGTAAACCTTTAAGTGCTATATTATAGAAAAACCAAATATATATTATAGTAAGACAAAGCATCTTTCAAAATGAGTTTTTTAAAATTATCATAAAAGTTAAATTTATTCAAATGTCTAAATGCTGTAATGATAAACAATTTATCTTTATTACATATATTTATGTATATATGCATGTATGTATATATATATATATATATATATATGTTTTAGGATGAATTGAAGTGGATCCTACTGTTAAAGTCAATTTCACAAAGAGAATTGCTGGAAAACTTTTATAACCAGATTACTACTAACTACCAAAATGGCAACTGAAAGCTACTGATGGAAACTCAATAAAGTTCACAAATTTTACTCTAAATGAACTTTTGCTTCTATGGATCTGAAGGTAAAGGGGCAGGGTGACCTTTTGATTAACTTTTCTCCTGTCTAGAGAATATATGTCACTCCAGAGCAAAGAGACTGTATCTATCATTTCTGAGATGGAGTCTGTACATTTATCCCTAATGAATGTCTTTCTGGAAAGAACTATGAAAAGTTAGCTGAGGATATGAGAATGCCATCAAAGCAAATTTGTGGTATATGAATGTTATGGAATATTATTGTTCTGTAAGAAACAACCAGCAGGATGATTTCAGAAAGGCTTCTCTGGAGGGAGTTATATGAACTGAGACTGAGTGAAATGAGCTTTGTTGTTATATATCTTTATTTGCCACTTCCTTCCTTGGTGACCAAAAATATATTTTTCTTTTTTCAATATATTTTATTTTTTCCAAATACAAAGTTTTCTCCCTCTCCTTACCCCTCCCCAAGAGGGTAAGTAATCTGATATAAGTTAAATATGTGTAATTGTTTTAAACATAGTTCCATATTTGTCATGTTGTGTAAGAAAATTCAGATCAAAAGAGAAAAACTCATGAGAAAGAAAAAAAGCCTAAGTAAACAAACAACAACAAAAAGGTGAAAACATTATGCTTTGATCCACATTTGGTTTCCTCTATCTTTATGTGGAGAGTATTTTCCATTCCAAATCTATTGGAATTGTCTTGAATCACTGCATTGTTGAGAAAAGCCAAGTTCATCACAGTTGATCATCACATAATCTTGCTGTTGCCGGGTACAATGATCTCCTGGTTCAGCTCATTTCACTTAGCATCAGTTCATGTAAGTCTCTCCAAGCCTCTCTGAAATCATCCTGCTGGTCGTTTCTTATAGAACAATAATATTTCATAACATTCATATACCATAACTTTTTCAGCCATTCTCCATCTGATGGGCATCCACTCAGTTTCCAGTTTCTTGCCAGTACAAAGAGGGCTGCCACAAACATCAAAAATGTATTGTTTAAGAAGGTATTTATTAAGTGTGCATATTGATATGAAATATCTATAATGTTTCATGTGCAAATTGTTGTGTTTAATGACCATATTATTCTCCATAACATTACTGAAATTTGTAAGGTTATATAGGATTTAACCATGGTTCCTAGAATTTGTGATCTGAAAATGGAACCATAATGGTAATTTTATTATAGGATCTAAAACTGGGAAAGGATGTAGATAGTATTGTATATTGGCTCTTTAAAAACCTGCTGTTCCCCAACAACATAATTGCTTTAAGACTTTAACTGGTTGAAATCATTTTCCTATATATGACTGGCACATGGCTGTCCTGATTATCTAGGAGAGGTTGTAATTCATACTTTGCTGATAAAGCTCTAGAGCCCTGTCCCTTGTCCACTGACGAACTTCTCCCGGCAGCCACATCCTGACACAATTTTTTCTATGACCTCACAACATCAGAGCCCATCCGAGAAGGTGCTGTAATCCATGAGCAAAGCAGAATTGAATTAGCTCAGAAGAAACAGGAGGTCAGAGTTTGAGAATCCACCCCAATGTTCACCAGACCTGTTTGTGTCCTGCCTGTGGCAGAGCACCCTGAGCCGGACGGCTCTGATCAGCCACAGTTGGACACATTAGCTTGACTTTAACAGAGAGATGTCATTTTGGTCTTCAAGAGTGAAGGGCGACAACTAACCTCCCAAGGGAGCCCTGGTGGGGCAGTAAGTGCTGTTATTTAGTATGGAATAAATAAATATGGACTTTCTGACCTTTATAAATATCCAGCAGCACAAAATATTAAGGTGATGCTATAATGACAGTATTTCATAAATTTTGTTGGATTCAACAAATAATAGTAAGTACACTCTCCCAATGAGAATAATAGTTAGATGGAAGAACAAGTTTATAAATTAGGAATAAATATACTGTTAATAACTGTGTCTAAATAAATCAGAGTATCTATTTGCCACCCAGCAGAATTAAGTAATTGCCTTTAAACTCAAATAACTTTGTTAACCCTGCTTAGTTTTTAAACTACTGTCAGAGATGAAAGGATTAAAGTATGTTTAAACACTGGTTGGGTTTTTTTTTTTTTTTTGTATGTAGTCACTGTTTTGCTTTTCCCACCCCAATTCAACTTTTTATGCCACTTGGAATACTATTATAGAGCTGAGAACAGTCTTTGTCATCTATTTTGCTGCATTCAAATAAGCAAAATGGAGAACTCTATTTTTTGAACCAATTAGAGTAATGAATGCATCTTGCTACTGATTAGCAGGTACAAACTTGAAGCCTAGAATTAATAAATATAGAATATGCTTCAAATTGTGCACAAGCACAAATGGCATAATTGTGGAAGCATATTTCACCCTTCACTCCTTTTAAGTTTCTTTAAACATATTAAGAAATACTATTATTATAGCCTATAATCTTTTCTTTTTAGGAAAGTGGGAAGAATAAAGGGTAAGGCCTTCCTTCAAAAGTAAGGAAAGGGCTGTGCTGAAGCCTACTCAAACCCTTTGCTAAATTTTCAGTGAGACTTTACCCCTTGGAAATCAGCAAATGCTACAAATCAGACCTTGATTTATTGTTTTATTGAGTGTTTAGATTTCATAAAGTGTTAATAATGCAGATTAACTTTAAACTGAGTTCTGAGTACATTCTCTTCATTCCCCAGCACGGTTGTTAAAAATTTATCATCATGTCCCTGAGTAAGGGTGCTAACTAAACAAAGTTAAAGCTAAAAAAGATTTAATTAAAAGAGATAAATAGGAAAACTGCATTATTTAAAAGGTACCATAGATAATGAAGGAATATCAATAGTAAATCTATATGTACCAAGTGCTATAGCATCCATATTTTAAAAGAAGAAACTAAATGGATCACAGTTGGAAATAGACAGCAAAACTATAATAGTGAGGGACTTCAATCTTCCCCTCTCAAAGCTAGATAAATCTAACCAAAAAAATAATTAAGAAAAAAAGAAAAAATCAAGGAGATGAATAGAATCTTAGGTAGATATGATACTATTTGGAGAGGATTAATGGAAATAGAAAGGAATATGCTTTTTTTCTTAGCAATACAGGATACTGTTACAAAAGCTGATCATATAATCATATAATTATATAGTTAAATGAATAAAAGAATAAATATTGAATGCATTCTTTTCAGATGAAGAAATAAATTTATATTTAATAAGAGACTACAAAAACACAGATGAAAAATTAGAGACTAAATAACCTAATCTTAAAAATGTGTGGTTTAAAGAATAAGTCATAGAACAATAAACAATTTTGTTAAAGAAAATGAAAATAATGAGACAGTATACCAAAAACTATGGGATGTAGCAAAAGCAGTAATAAGACAAAAATGTATATCTCTAATTGCTTACATCAATAAAATAGACAAAGAAGAGATTAATGAATTGGGAATGCAATAAAAAAACAAATTAGAAAAGAACAAATTAAAAATTTCCCAATTAAACACCAAATTGAAAGTCCTAAAAATTAAAGATGAGATTAATAAAATTGAATATAAGAAAGTCACTAAATTAAATAAAACTAGGAGCTGTTTTATGAAAAAAAATCAATAAATTCAATAAAGCATTGGTTAATATGATTAAAAAAGAGAGAAAAAAACAAAATTATTAATACAAAAAGTGAAAAATGTAAACAAACCACTAATGAAATCAAAGCAATTCTTAGGAGATATTTTGCCCAATTAGATGCCAACAAATTTAACAAGTTAAATGAAATAGAAGAATGCTTTAAAATTATCAACTGCCTAGATTAACAGAAGAAGAAATAAAATATCCAAATAAATCTATTTCAGAAAAAAGAAATGGAAATGGACATAAATGAGCTTTCTAAGAAAAATATGGATGATTTAAAAATGAATTCTACTAAATATTTAAAAGTTCGCTGAATTACAATATTAAATAAATTATTTGGAATAATAATCAAAGCAGGACTCCTATGAGATTCCTTTTATGAAGCAAATATAATGCTTATACCAAAACAAGGAAGAGCAAAATTAGAGAAATAAAATTATAAATCAATTTCACTAATATGAACGTAAGAATACTAAATAAAAGATTAGCTTACCTAGGTGACTACAATAATATATCACAATGATTATATGCTTTAAAAATATCAACTGCCTAGATTAACAGAAAAAGAAATAGAATATCTAAATAAATCTATTTTAGAAAAAAAATGGAAATGGACATAAATGAGCAAGTAGAATTTATACCAAGAATTCAGGAATGGTTTAATATAAGAAAAACTATTAACACATTTGTTTATGTCAATAATAAAAAAAACAAAAATAATATAATTATATTAGCAGATTCAGAAAAAGCTTTTGCAAAATATAACACTCATTCCTCTTAAAATTTTTTGAAAGCATAGACAAGAAACATCTACCTAAAACCATCAGCAAGCATTATTTATTAAGGGGACAAGCTAGAAGTCTTCTCAATAAGATCAGGAATACAACAAGGATGTCCATTATCATCAATATTAAACATTGTATTAGTAATGCTGGCAATAGCAATAAAAGAAGAAAAAGAACTTGAACTAATCTGAATGGGCAATGAAGTAATAAAACTATGTCTTTTTTTGCAAATGACAGGATGATATACTTGAAAAATAGTAAAGATTTAACTAAAAAACTGGTTGAAACAATAATATTAGCAAAGTAGTAGGATAGAAAATAAACCCACATATATCAACAGCATTTCTATGCATCAACAGCAAAACCCTGAAAGAAGAGATAGTAAGAGATATTCCAATTAAGATAATTGTATACAGCATAAAATTCCTGGGAGTATACCTGGCTAGACAAACCCAGGAACTTCATGAACATAATCATAAAACACTTTCTATATGAATAAAGTCAGATTTAAATAACTGAAGAAGTATTAATAGCTCCTGGGTGGGCAGATCTACTATGATAAAATAGATCCAATTCTACCTAAACTAATCTACTTATTCAATGCCATCTTGATTAAATGACCAAAAAAATTTATTGAGCTAGAAATAATAAGAAAATTCATTTCTTATTGAATGAGAGGTCAATAATATCAAAAGAATTAGAAAGAAAAATATATATAAAGAAAGTAGGTTTAGCAGTACCAGATCTTAAATTGCAATTAAAAGTAATAATTACCAAAACTATCTGGTACTAGCTAAAAAATAGAAAGGTAGATCAATGGAACAGAGTAGTCATACAATATATAGTAGTAAATGATTATAGTAACCTTGTGTTCAAGAAAAGTAAAGATTTAAATTATGGGGATGAGAATTAACTAGTTGGTAAAAATTGTTGGAAAAAATGGAAAGCAGTTTGGCAGAAACCAATATCTTATACCATTTACCAAGATAATTTCAAAATGATATAAGACCTAGATATAAAGGGTGATATCATAAGTAAATTAGAAAGACATTACCTAACAGATTTATTGATAGGAGAATAATTTATGAACAAAAGATAGAGAGCGTCATGAAATGTCAAGTGGCTAACTTTGATTACATTAAACTAAAAAGGGTTTGTATAAATAAAACCAATGTAACCAAAACTTAGAAGGAAAGTAGAAAATTGGGAGAAATCTTTTTATAGAAAACTTCTCAGATAAAGATCTCATATGTCAAAAATGAAAAGAATTCTGTCAAATTTATAAGAATAGGAATCATTCTCCAATTAATAAAAGATCAAAGGATATGAACAGGTAATTTTCAGATGAAAAAACCAAAGATATATCTCTATAAATAGATACATATGTAGTCATATGAAAAAATACTCTAAATCATTATTGATTAGAGAAATGCAAATTAAAATAATTTTGAGATATCATCTCACATTGATCAAATGGGCCAAAATTATAGTAGAGGGTAATGACTAATATTGGGAGAGGATATTAAAAACAGGGATATTATTAATGCATTGTTGATAAAATTGTTGAAAAGATCCAACTATTACGGGGGACAATTTGGAACTTTGCTTAAGGGCAATAAAACTGGTCATATTCTGACCCAACAATACTATTAATAGATCTGGATCCCCCAAAAATCAAAGAGAAAAAGAAAAGTTCTTACAATACTTTATTTATAATAAGTGCTTAATAAATGTTTTTTTTCACTCATTTATTCCTTCATTTCTTCCCTACAGTCTCTCCCAGAGATATTCCTTTCAATCCTTTCCCTTAATTACCAGTTTCTTCCCTAAACATGTCCAGATCTTCATCTCTACAGAACTCCGCTGGGGTCAGAAAACTTTGGATAGAAAACGCCACCTGCACTCAGAACGATGGAGAATTAACAGGAAATCAACACTGTCATGTCCACTTTTTCCCCCTTTTTCTTCTGATTGTTTTACTCTTGTGGTTTTTCCCTTTTGTTCTGAATTTTCTTTCCCAACATGATTCAGAAAGAAATGTGTATTAAAAAATTAGTCTTCATGTACAATCAGAAAAAAATAAAATAATAAAAAAGAAATTGTTCAGTGGGGTGAGTGGGTAGTGGGACAATGAAATGAATGCCTATAAAAATAAAAAAATATATAATATATACACATATAATTTTAAAAAAGATACCTGCAACACAGACCCTATTCTCAAGAAATTGACAATGTAAATACAAACTAATTCAACAGAGTCAAATAAAAATACAAAGGGGAGTTCCAAGTAAAGTGTTATGAGAAATTTTCTCACTTGTAAACATATTTTTCTTTTTTTCTTTCCTTTAAAAAATTAACTAATTTTGATTATACATGTGCATTTTTTACATATTTTCTTAAGAATCAGGTTGGGGAAGAAAAATCAGAACAAAAGGGGAAAAACCACAAGAGAAAAATAAAATAGGAGAGGAAAAAAGGAAAAAGTGAATATAGCATGTGCTGTGGTTTACATTCAATCTCTATAGTTCTCTCTCTGGGTGTCTTTTATTCTTTTTGAAGAAATAACGTCCCATCATCCAAAAGTCTTCATCACAAGTTAAATTGTGAAAGATTTAGAGAATTCGTGGGGGAGGGGGTGAGAGCTACTTGTAAAATCATAGATTTATAGTGGGAAGAAACCTAAAAGGGTATGAAATCAGATCAAGCAAGCAAACATCAACAAAGATGAAAATACTATGTTGTGATCCACATTCAGTCCCCACAATTCCCCCTCTGAGTACAGATGGCTCTCACCATTACAAGCTATTGGAACTGTCCTGAATCATCTCATTGTTGAAAGAGAGCCATGTCCATCAGAATTGATCATCATATAGTCTTGTTGCCGTGTATAATGATCTCCTGGTTCTGCTCATTTCATTCAGCATCAGTTCATGTGAGTCTCTGCAGGCCTCTCTGAAATCACCCTGCTGATCATTTCTTACAGAACAAACTATTCCATAACATTTGTTCAGCCATTCCCCAAGTGATGGACATCCATTCAGTTTCTAGTTTCCAGCTATTACAAAGAGGGCTGCCACAAACATTTTTGCTCATGTGGGTCCCTTTCCCTCCTTTAAGATCTCTTTGGGATATAAGCCCAGTAGAAACACTGTTGGATCAAAAGGTATGCACAGTTTTATAGCCCTTTGGGTATAATTCCAAATTGCTCTCCAGAATGGTTGAATCAGTTCACAACTCCACCAATAATGTATTAGTGTCCAATTTTCCCACATCCCCTCCAACATTCATCATTATCTTTTCTTGTCATCTTAATCAATCTGAGAGGTGTGTAGTGGTACCTCAGATTGTCTTAATTTGCATTTCTCTAATAGTGACAGCATTTTTTCATATGACTAGAAATAGTTCTAATTTCTTCATCTGAAAATTGTCCATATCTTCTGACCATTTATCAATTGGAGAATAGCTTGTGTTCTTATAAATTTGAGTCAATTCTCTATACATATTAGAAATGAGGCCTTTATCAGAAGCCTTAGATGTAAAATTTTTTTTCCTAGTTTATTCTTTCCTTCTAATCTTGTTTGCATTGGTTTTGTTTGTACAAAAACTTTTAAAATCAATATAATCAAAATTATCCATTTTGCATTTCATAATGTACTCTTAGTTCATCTTTGGTTTCCTTCTCCACAGATATGAGGTATCCTTTGTTCTTCTAATTTGCTTATAGTATCACTCTTTCTGTCTAGATCATGAACCCATTTAGACCTTATCTTATTATAGGGTGTTAGATGGGGGTCAGTGCCTAGGTTCTGCCAAACTAATTTCCAATTTTCCCAGCAATTTTTGTCAAATAGTGAGTTCTTATCCCAGGAGCTGGTGTCTTTAGGTTTATCAAACAGTAGGTTACTATAGTCATTGACTACTATATCTTGTGAACTTAATTCCACTGATCAACTACTGTATTTCTTAGTCAGTACCAAATGGTTTTGATGACTGCTACTTTACAATATAGTTTTCAGTCTGGTACAGCTAGGCCACCTTCATTTGCATTTTTTCCATTAATTCCCTTGAAATTCTTGAATTTTTGTTCTTCCAAATGAACTTTATTATTATTTTTTCTAGCTCTGTAAAATAATTCTTGGGAGTTTTATTGGTATAGCATTGAATAAGTAGATTAATTTAGAAATAATTGTCCTTTTTATTATATTAGCTCAGCTTATCCATGAATACTTCATATTCTTCCAATTGATTAGATCTGACTTTATTTATCTGGAAAGTGTTTTGTAACTGTGTTCATATAGTCCCTGACTTTGACTTGGCAGTTAGACTCCCAAATATTTTATATTATCTACAATTATTTTAAATGGAATTTTTTCTATCTCTTGCTGCTGGATTTTGTTGGTGACATATAGAAAGGCCAATGATTTATGTGGATTTATTTATCTTATAACTTTGCTAAAGTTGTTATTATTTGTAGTAGTTTTTTTAGTTGATTCTCTAAGTATACCATCATATCATCTGCAAAAAGTGATAATTTTGTTTCCTCATTTTCTACTCTAATTCCTTTAATTTTTTTCTTCTCTTTTTGTTAAAGTTAACATTTCTAATACAATATTGAATAGTAATGGTGATAATGGATAATCTTTTTTCACCCCTGATCTTATTGGCAATAGTTCTAGTTTATCTCCATAACATATGATGCTTGATGATGATTTTGAATAAATGCTATTGATCATTTTAAGAAAAACTCCATTTATTCCTATACCCTCTAGTGTTTTTTTAATAGGAATGGGTCTTGGATGCTGAAGTTCTTTGAAAGTAGATTAAGACCTCTGTATCACAGCTCTTCTCCATTTAAAAAAATCAGTGCTATTCCAAAATGTTTCTCTTAAAATATTTCTCTATTTTCTTGTTTTGTAATTGGTCACTTATACACTCATAACTCCTCTTTCCTATAAGGTTTAAGACTTTTCTGTAATGTTTTAGTCTGTTAGGTCACCTAGTCATATCAGGTCTGTTAATATATCCAGGTGGCCCATCCAACCCAGTCAGTTCCAAGTATATTATTTTAAACGTTTATATTCTGTAGTTTTGCAGCTCAGAATCTTAATCTTCCACTTACAGTGTTGTCTTTATGAAACTAATCCCTGTAATGTTTTAAAACCCAATGATATTTTCATAAAACCAGTTACCTGTAAAGGCCTGGAATTCTGGAGAAGTATACTTGAAACAAGGTGTTAACTCAGTGGAATTGATGAAATAATGGTTCTCTAGTTCACATATATACTTAGTAGTTAGCATGGTGATGTAATGGTTCTCTAGTTCACACATAATCAGTATGCTGTCATGATGTCATTACAATAAGGTATATAAAGTCTAAGAAGGACTGGAAGATAGACATTCTATCTTTGACCATCCTGATGGCTCTCCTGCCTTCTCCACTAAAACCAAGGCCCCCGTCCAAAGGACCTCCAGAAAGCTAACAGCAGCCCTGCCTAAAAAAGCCAAAGTTATAGGGTTATAAAACCTATAAGTACTTATTAGTAATCCTAACCATTGTAAAATGTCTCTTCCCCACAGATTGATATGGATTTTTTCAACTACAAAAGGAGTAAAAGTTACCTGTGTATGAAGTGCTGTAAATTTTAAAAACAATTTCCCAAAGCTTTATAATTTTTTTGCTCCAAAAATGTTATTATGCTAATGTCTTTTTGAAAGTAGAAATCATACTAGATTAGCTAGAAGATATTAGTGAATCCATTTATGCTTTTACATGAATAATTTAAAAAATCAACTATAAATTTCTTCAGACTGAATAAAGTCTAAGTATGATCATACTTGTTCACCAAATTTTAGAATATTAAAAATGAGAACAACATTTCTTGAAATTTGACTTTTAAAAAGGAATAAAAGTATTATGCTATATCATGGGGGGTAAAGTATGAAACTTATTACTCAAAATATTTTGGAGATAGATGTTTCCCAGAGCTAAGATCAGCAAGCTTCTGTTTATATCTTGACCCTCCTGGCTCCTGCAAATGGAATGCCTGCCTCTTAGGAAGGAGGGTTTACCATGTGGGACCAAAGGTAAGTCTCACGTACCCTAAGTGGGCTGGATTAGGATATAATAATTTTTAGGTCTTGAGTTACCATTTCCATGGTTCTGTGGAAACAGCATTGTCTCAAGTCCTGGGGATCGTGTGTACCCTGTGGGGCACAGAACCAGAATTTTGTGATGGTTGGAACAGGAGAGCAATAGCTAACAGTGACATGGAACAGGGTTTGTGAATATGTCATGGACGGCCCTGGGAAGTAGGGGGAACTAAAGCCTTCAGTGGTCCAAGTACTGGTACCAAGCAATCCTTGGTAATGGTCCAAGCAATACATTTTGCCAAAGGGCGGTATTGTCCTGAGCGCAAAGGATTAGTGTATGACAATGTTGTGACAAAGGTCTGAGAAACAGGGTAGCACCAAATATTCTGACATCTCCCCCTTTGTCCAAAAGACCCTACCATCATGGCCAATGAAGGAGAGGCTGATACATACCACAGGATATTGCCCAAGGGGTCAGTTCCTTGAAGGATCTGTCAGGGATGTGTCCCAGTATCATTGCTAATTGAAAGGAGAGGGGATCAAAAATGTCAGTGAGAAAATGCTGACACACCCTTGGATCAGGGCCTTGGAGGTGGGTACAAGACAAAAGGGGAGAGGAAAAAAACTACTGTAGCAGTAGCAGACTCCACCCTCACCCAGATTCTTGGTTTAGCTGTCTTGGATGTTAGCTACTTCTGGGTTCATCCATTCCGGAGCAGGGGCTTTCTTCAGATGATCCAATTTCCCAGACAATGCAATAAAGTTTTCCTCACAATTCCCTTAATTGCATAGTTATACTAGTCAGATACAGATCAAATTACTTAAAGAGATCACCAAAGTAATCAAGAAAACTTAAACATTATCATTAAGTCCCATCTAACAGAGGAAGAGCTAATAACTGAACATTTTTAGGCTACAGGGTTGGGGGGTTGTTGAAAAGTGGAGCCATGAAACAGAAGAGGCAGAAATAGTTGCTTAGAAAGATAGACCATACAGAAAAAATAGTTGCAGCTGTTTTATATAGTTACCTGGTCTCTAAAAGCCTTTCTTGCACAATATGCTTTATTCTCAGGACAACACTAAAGGGAATTATGCTTCTTTGGTTCTACATCTAAAGTTTTTGACCTAATCTAATACAGTCACTTAAATTTGGTTCTCCAATTCTGAAACTTCAGAGAATTTCAGTTTATTCATTATTTGCTCTCTCCATTTTCACTTAAATCCTAAATATGATATAATGTTTGATAGAATTCACTTGTAAATCTATCTAGTTCTAGTGCTTTTTCTTAGGAATCTCATTTATGGCCTTTTCTTCTACCTTTTAAAATAATCAGACGGATACTTAAAAATGGGAAAATAATTTTTCTTTCTTTACCATTATCACTATAATTTATGTGTAAAATCTCATTAATCCTTAATTAATATAACCTTAGAACTTCTTACCAAAACATTACTAAAACCTGTATTTCCATGACAAATTAGTTTTGGAGTCAGTTATATACAGATGTATATAGTTCTTAGACAAAAACTGTTTAATTCTGTGGCTTTTCTTAAACTTTACTATTCCATTTAGTCAGAAAACTTTTGCATTACATCTTTATTTTAGTACCTTGTCTAATCATTTTCTCTTTGGAAGATTATCATCCCTATATTTGACCACAAATATAGATTAAAATTATAAAAGTTCATACTTAAATCCTATCATAATAACTCAAAGATGTTCCAGTATCAATTTATTATTTAATGCTTTTAGTGCTGTATTTACAAACTTGATTATAGAAATTTATTATAAAAGAAAAAAGAGGGATATAGTTATATCATAACAGAGAGAAACACTCCCTTAGCTGTGTTTGGAAAAAAATTTCCTTAACTCTGATTCTAGGCAGGAGTCAAGTCCGAGAGCCAATCATAAAGTCAGAGAGTGTTAAAGGCATGGCTCAGGATTTACCAAATGGGGAATTTTCTTGTTCTAGAAAGGAAATAGCACAATGAGAAATAGGATCAGGAGGATCCTACAGAGGTCATGTCCTAGGTCATCCCCAGGCCTTTCCCCGGCACAAACATTTACCTTAGCAGTCCTCAGACTGTTGCACATGCCATTTTCTACTATTGGGTTTTTGACAATTTAGATAACTCTCAAATTTTACAACAAATTCAGAAATACAATTTAGAAATAAAATAATACAAAAAATAAACTTCAGATGTCATCAATTGCATTTCCAAATTATCACATTTAAAAATCATTGATGTTATGTTTGGCATTTTGAAAGTTATCAAATATGGAACCATTATTTTCAGTTAGAGAAATACTAATGTAGTGCTTAACACATGGAAGTCACTGTGTTAAGTACTTTATAGAGATAATTTTGATCTCATAACTATTATCACTTTTCTTTTTACAAATCAGGAAACTGGAGCAGAGATAAAATAACTTTCTATCATTTACATAGCTAATGCATTTCTGTACCTGGAACGGAGAAGAGAGGGCTTACCAAGGGCAGAGACTGGCTGGCTCCTGTACCATACTAGGCTCTGTCAGGGGCACTTGCACTCTCCCAAGTAGCAGCTGAGTAGGGCCTGCCAATGGCCAGGCTTACCTTGGAGATACTGAGATTTTGGGGGAGGGGTAGCAGAGGGGGTGGAGGTGGACTTTGCCATTGGTGGTAGTTCCTGGTGATGTTGGCTGTGGACTCTGATCTCTCCATACTTCTCAGGTGCTAGGGTTGCAGGGCTGCTAGGGCAGGGTGTGGGGTCTTGCTCTCATTATTGGATGGTTCAAAATTCAAATTTCCCAATAATTCTCTAGCATTCCCTTTTCTTAATGTGATCTGAGATGAGAGGGGTTGAGGGACATGGTTATAATGGTTTTGTTAGCTATCCCCACAACTGAGATATCCCCAACTCCAGCGGAGAGTGGAGTCCCTGTGTGACAGGGGTTGGGGGGTAAGGCCCTCATTATTTTCTGGGGTATTTTTCCTTTTTCAGCACTGCAACCTTTATTTAAAGGAGCCATATTTTCTTTTCCTAATGACACAGAAGGGGTCAGAGAACAAAATAGGAAATTAAAAAAGGATCGACATAAGATTGCTATTTATTTTTTTCTTCATCCTTCATTTCTGCACTTTCTATCAGCTCTCCTTCGCAACTCTAGAACAATTCCACTATTAATGTCAATTACTTTTAAAACTTATTTAATCCTTATTTTTCTTTAAAATTCATTCCATAAGAATGGTATCCCAAACTTTTTGAAATATGGCAAGTTCCTGATATTACTCCCAAGTGGCAGTTTTCTCCTGCAATATTAAAATGACTAATTGCCAAACTCCTTAATTTCAAAACTTCAAAATCTAAGATGCCTTTAGCAGTTCTACAACTTTCCGTAATGCTAATTTAACCAGTGTTAAGACCACAGAAAAAACTTTTCCCTTTTATAATCTAATCTCTAAAAAGGCTAAAGTGATAAAATTCCCAGTGTTCTAACTACAATTCTTTTAAGTGATGCCTAGTCCACTCCCACTGGCACTAAAGGCTCATTTGGCCCTGTTTTAGTGTCAAATCCCATTTCTAATACCAATTAATGTCAACTAGACTATAACCAGTCTCTTAACATGTGGCCTGAGTGAAGAAAATGCTGTTTTGGAAATGGGAGGGCTCCTCCCATCTCTCAAGGATGAAGGTTTTAACATGCTGAATGAAAGGTAGGTCTCATATCCCAAATTGGGCTGGATTTTGACCTTTTAAGGTCCCGAGTTACTTGTTTCCCCATCATTATGAATTACTGGAATATGAATCCATGTGGTAATTCTTAGGCACATCCTATTTTTCATTGTCATTATCTTTCACAATTCTTAGAAATCTGTAATTATCAAGTAACACACCAAGGAATAATGTATGCTTCAATTTTATTTAACAAGAACTGAACAATATCAATATGGCAAAGTGTTGTAAAATATTTAATATTCAATTTAGTCATATTGGTTTAAGTGGTAAGCACTTTTTACTTTGTATGAAAATTTAAATTTTTTGGTAAAGCATTTATAGAAAAGGACTGTTGTAGATGTTCCCCATCTTCAAATCTAGACTCTTCTGTAGCTCTCCAAATGGGTCAACACCCATCCACATGGTATTAAGTGTGAAGAAAAAATCACCGCTAAGGCAAAGACGGTTTCCTGAAAGACAGAAAGTTCAAATACAAATCAACATATAGAATAACTCAAGAGGATAATTACAGGCCAGCATCGACCAATGTTTTCTTAACTTTTGTCTTTCTTCCACTAAAATGTTGGGACGATAATTGTCTGTTGGTTTTTAATGAACTCAGTTCAAACATTTAACTGGCTAGCATGTGCATAAAAGTCTCCTTGAAAAGCCACTTTATTACCAACAGAAAAAGCTTTAATGACCTTTTCTGAAATACATGGTTTTGGAAACTAATTAAGAGTTAAATCCAAATAAGCTAGTTTATTTGCAGTAATTAAAATTGTCTAATTCCTAAAAAAACCCCCAAGTTCAGTAATTTAGATTGAACGGAAACCTTAACGTCTAACTCCTTCAATGCTTCATATCTGGAAGTCCCTAAGAGGTGGCCAAGTGTCTTTTGAACTGCTGTTCTGACACAGATCAGGGCCTGTGGGCCTTCCGCGTGCCTGGGGCGGCACTGGCGTTTCACTGGATCAAAGTCTATTTTCAGCTGTGGCTACTAGATGGCGGGGAAGCGGGAAAACGAGAAATAACTGAAAGAACGGAGGGGGCTTAAGGGTTAGAAGCCTCCTTCGGTCTGGCCCAGGGGCCCTCGAGGCTCTCCGCCTTTGCCCCTCCCCCCTCCAACGGTTCTCCAAACGATTTTTTCCCTCTCTCCCATCCCCCCCATAACCGTCTTTCCCGCTTCCGCTCGCCCGCTCCGAGGCTCCGCCTAGCAGCCTCGGCCAGCAGCTCGTGTCCTCGTCCGCGGAAATGTCTCCCGCCTTTCCCTCCACCGAGTAAATCCTGCTCCATGTGCCCTCCCCGCAACAGTCCCCTCACCCCTCTAGTGTCCTTCCCCCTTCGCCATTTTCCTTTCTGATGCTGCCCTTAAGCCCCAACCCCCCCCAAATCTCATTGCTCTCCATACTCCTTCCCTAAAGCTAACACGATTCTACCTTCAGGCCCGCATAAAGGGCGTCACGCGGTCCCGTCCCTTAACAGGTTCCCTGGGACCGGGGGTCTGTTTCTTTACGCTTTCCTCCCCGCCTCCATGCCCCCGTTCTCTTTACAGCAGTCTGCCCCCCCAGGCTGCGGATAACGCCCCAAATGGCAGCCCCGCGGCGGCCTGCCCTCGTCACCTCCCCCACGCCCACCGTCTCAGGGCCCGTCCCGCCCGCCTTCCTCTCCCGCTCCCGGCGGCAGTCTCACCATGGCGTTCACCGGCTCCACGGGCCCCCTCCGGGGCTCAGTGGGTTCGGTGTATTCGACGAACTCGCTGTATTCCAAACGACGGCCGGATCCCGTCCCGGGGGGGCTGCTCCGGCTCCAGCGGTGGCGGAACAGGGCGGAGAGGCGTCTCCAGGGCATGGTCCCGAGGGGAATCACCGCCGCTATTGCCTGCTGGGCTGCGGGAACGGTCGAGGCTGCGGACTTCGGGAGGCGACGGAGGCGGTGGCGGCGAGGCCGTGGGGTGGACTGGGCCCGGCTCGTCGCCCCCTTCCAACTCCTCCCTCCCGAGGACTTCGGGGGCCCGAGCCAGCGCCCCTCCTGGCGGAGGAGCGGGGAAGAGGCGGCGCGCGGGCCAAGTGCCCCTGGACCTCGCGGGAGCCAGTCCCATGCTGAGCTGGAGCCCGAGCCCGCGGCCGAACGCTTCTGAGCCAGCGCGGCGCCAACGGCTGCGGCGCGTGACGGACTTGTCCCAGTATCATTCCACTCCCCACCCCCCTGCTTGGGCGCCCTAGCGCCACCAGGCCCACTGGAGGCCCCTCGGAGTCGGTCGCGCTCCGCCCCCACTCCCCGTCCTTGCGAGGCTCGGGCTCTCACGGGCTCAGGAGATGATGCTCCCTCCTCCCTTCCTCCCACCCCCCAAAGCCATCCCCTCCTCCCGTAGCCTCATGCCTACATTCATCATTCATTCCTTTAGTTACTACTTATTGGGGGAAAGGATAGAGAGAGGCCTTGGAGGCGGGAAAGCCTGTGAGGGCTTGTCTTTTGCGCCGGACCGCCCGTTCTGCACGGGACGGAATGAGAAAGACGGTTAAGCACTGGTCATCTGCTCCCTTTGGCGTTCCCCCATCAGCATAATGTGCCATCTGTACTAGGTCTATGACCTGTTGCTTCCTTCTGTACCGGTGGTCTACACTCTAACACTAGCGATTTTTTCCCTCTTATCCATGGGTACGGACCTAGCCCGGGCCGTCCCCATCTTATCTGCTGTGTTTCAGCTTTGAGAGCCATCTTCTAGTCACGAGTCCCAAATCGCGCGGACACATTACGTATAATTTCCCATTTTCCTCCTTCAGATCCGGAAATCTCGTAGCACTAGTCCGTTTTATATTTGGACATGAATATGCTTGGATTCTGTTCCCTTGTGAAACATGGGCACTTTGCTACTTTATATTGTAGTTCTCAGCATCTATGGCCTCTTCCTTGGCAGACTGGTTTCTATCTCGCTTGCCCTTTTCAATTTAAAACCCTTTTAGTTATATTTGTGAGATTCTAAGCAAATATGTTCTTACCAACGTTTCTTGGTCCAAAAAATCTAAATCCTTAGACTCAAAAGACCCATTGGATTCTAGTTCAGGTTCTGTCACAAGTCAAGTCGTGTAGCATTTGTTGAGTACCTACTCTCGGCCAGACTCTCTGCTGAGCAATAAGGATACAGAGACAGGTCGGGAGAGCAGCGTCTGCTCCAGGAGATCACGTTTCTAATGGGAGACCACAAGCAAATAACTATGTATAAAACTCTATACAAGAAAAACTGGAAATAAAGAGAAGGAAAGCACTGGGAATAAGAATTCAGGAAAGACTTCCATAAAAGGTGGGATTTTAGCTGGGAACCAGCTAAAGAAACCGGAGAGCCCAGGAGGTGGAGATGAGGAAGAATATTCCAGGCATGGAGGACAAGTTTAGTGGAAATACTCATAGCTGAGAGCCAGAGGATCATGCCTTTCAGGAACAGAAAGGAGCCCAGTGTCACTGGGTTGCAAATTACTGGAGGGGAGTAAGGTGTAAAAAAGACTAAGCTGGGAAGAGGCCATATTTCAAAACACCTTAAAAGATAGATGATTTTATTTTATTTTATTTTATTTTTATTCTAGAGGAAATAGGAAAATACGGAAGTTTATTGAATGGAGGGAAGTGACATGGTCTCGCCTGCACTTTTAGGAAGATCATTTTGACAGTTGAGTGAGCGAAGGATGGACTGGAATGGGGACAGATGGGAGGCAAAAAGAACAAGTAGGAGGCTATTTCGGTAATCACCCTCTCTGGTCCTCATTTAACTCATCTTGATAAGGGGTTGGATTAGATGGTTTGTAAATCATTCTAGCTTTTCTAGTTCTGGAATTCTCTGTTAGCAAATTAGCAAGATCCATCATAATTCTTAATTAGTGATCAAATAACAATCTCCATTGCTGATTGCTGTAAGACTTCATTTCTTTAGCCAGGGAAGGATTACATTTTTCCTTTTTATTATTTGTAAATCGTATGATCATAACTATGGTAGCGATGCAGATAATTTCAAGCACAACCTAACTGTATTTTTGGGCTCCACATGTTCTTTAGTCCCCCAAATATTAATCCAATAAAGATAATATCTTAGTCAAAAATAGTTTTTGGTGTATTTTACTGAGCACAATGGTAGGATACAGAAACATTACAATTTTATTGCTGGATAAAGCCTTTTAATGATTAATCCTCTTTATTTTACAGGGTAGGAAACTGAGGCCCAGAGAGCTTAACTTGTGATCTTGGCCATACGTTAAACTAGGGGATGAATTGAGTCTTGAAGTAGTGCTTTTTTCCTTCATACTATTATGTCACATGAACACAATCATCCAGACATATCTAGGGAAGACATGAAATAAAGTAAAATATTCTTCTAATACAAAAAATGTAACTTTTCCCAAACCTTTCTTCTTTTAAAATTAGGTATTTTTTCTGAATAGGTATAGATTTCCTTTGATTTAAACACAGTTTGTAGCACAACATTTATTACAGAAATAGTCCTTTAAACGATGAGGAAATGCATGTTAAAAAAGCAATAATATATTGCCAAAGTATTTCATGGTTTACAAGGTACTTTATGTAATGATCATTAACCTCACAGCTGTCCTATGATCCTTTAGGCATTTTAGGAGAAAACTGAGGTCTAGACAGAGGGTGTCATCCTCACTGTCATGAAGCCAGTAAATAAGAGAACTGGATTGAAGCCCAGATCATCTGGCTCAAAACTCATTGCTTTTGCTATTATAACATAGCTCCATCTATGTTTACATTCCCATGATCTAGCATAATACTTGATATAATAGACAACCCATCAGGTTTAGTGAATTGGAGTGCAAATATTATGTCAAGTTATCTAAATTCAGCTAAGCTCTCCTCATTGTGCAGAAATACCTTTGTTTATGTCTAATGAATACTCTTCTCACTCCATAGTGTGGTTATTATTACTCCTATACTTCTTTGATTCAGTCTTTGAAAATAATGTGTCCCTTTCCCTTAACGAGACCAACCACTCCACAGCTACTCTAGGTGCCATCTATTATTTCTTCTCTCTTACATTTCAGTATATGTGCCAAATTTTTCTCCTTTGCCTTAAAATAAAATCAGATCTTCAGGACCCCTTACAGTTGTAATTCAAATTCATATTTCAATTATGAATTTACCTTAAGAGCTCTTACCTCCTACTCCTTTTCCCACTATCCTTTACACCAAGGAGAAATTTTAGAGTGAAACAACCAATATAATGGCTAGAAAATATCCTGGAAAATGGGGTTGGGGTGGGCAAAGGAATCTCCTAGGTTGGCTCTAAATTTCCCTAGGTTGGCTCTTTGCCTCACTTGTTTCCCAGAAAGAGCTAGTTCTTAGCAACAAGAGAGCATAAATTTATTGATCAAACAGTAAGCAACTATTATTATATTTATGTATTGTGATAAGATCTTGGAATACAAAAAGAGGTAAAAGACCCTGACCTCAAGGAGTTTACAGTCTAATATGGGAGACAACATGCAAAAAATATATACAAAGCACATTATATACAAGAGAGATAGGAAATAATTAAAAGAGGCAAAGCACTGGAATTAAGAGGGGTTTTCTGTAGAAGGTAGGATTTTAGTTAACCCATAAAGGAAGCCAAGGAGATTCGAAAACTGAGTCTTTTAGTATATAACTCTGGGTATTTTCTAGACTAGAGGGAAGATTAGTTTTAGGATTTCTCTCTCCACAGTATGTTCTTTCAATTTATTATAGTAAAACTTATCTTTCCAAAATTAACTGCAGCTTGGATACAAATATCCACATGATTTATAGGAAATGCCTATGTCCCTTCAATTTGGTAGTTTGAGGGATGCATTCAGAAATCTATTGCAAAGAGCAATATCAAAATTTAACCCCCTTGATAACTAATTTTAATCCTCTAATTACAAAGACTTTATAATTAGATCAAACCCCAGTTTTCATCTCATAATTGTAATCCATAAAATATTTTAATGACCATTCCGTAAAAGAATTAAAAATGTTTCTTTGATACTATGGACCAAAATTTAAAAAAAATTTAAAAGCAGGATTCAGCTATTTCTTAGTTCTATTTATAAAGAAATTGTTATCAGTTGAACAAATCTCAATCTCTTTGGGCCTCAGTTTTCTCCTCTGTAAAATGACAAGGTTGGACTTGATTTGTAAAGTCCTTTACAATTTTAAACAAATTGATCCAAAACCTACCTATACAGACAGATGATTCATGTATGTCACTATATCCATATACAACATATGTGTGAATATAGATTTAACACTGAAACATGAAATGTTGTTAAAACACTCATTTACTTCAGGAAAAGTTATTCAGACAGTTTAAAATCAAGAAGTATTTTAGCTAACCTTCCTGCATCGATGCCAAATAGCATAGTTTTCCCTGTCTTATTGCTTACATGTTTAACTATCTTTAAGATCAATAAATTGGAATACCAGTTTGTTGGTTTTTTAGCTTCTTCTAAGCCATGGAATGAGCTTCCATTAGTGCCTCTTGGAAGTGGGTGCTGTTAGTTTCATCTAACTTTCGAGTCCTATGTGGCCAAATTGAACTATAAACGACTAAATGAAAAAAAAAGTGCTTACTATATGCCAAGTGTTGCACTAAGCACAAAATATAATTGAAAATTGTAAAGAAAATGGACAATTCTTGCTCTTAAGAAATTCATACTTCAATAGGAAGAGACAAAATATAGAGAGTTAAATTGCAGGGCAGACGGAAAAGTCTGCAAGTTCCAGGGATTCTTTAGTGAAGCTAAAGACCCCATAGTCCTTAAATTATAGTGACAGATCAAATGGCATTTCCTTGATATTAGCAGGGAAGAGCAGATGATAACACCCAGAGGAGCTCAGAACACAGTACCAGAGCAGATGAATGAGTTAAACGTTCTCCATTTTCTGGAAGATTGTAGTTGCTGGTTCCCTGTTCGTACAGGCTGTGTAAACATCTGTTTGTGATCCACAGGGCAAAGAGCTCCTGAAGGTACCCAACTGACCACTGTTGGAAAGGTAGAAAGTAAGGAGAGGGAGGGAGTGGATGGGGATGAATACGGACCAGCCCGGAGGAGAGAAGGGACCATGTGTAAGAAGACTGAGGAGGGCACCTTGTGACTTTTGCTCTGTCCTTTTGTCTAACACCTAAATGTGATCAGTGCTAGCAAGGAGTCCCCACTGGCCCACTTGGCAGTGGAAATTGTAGTGGTTATCTTGGGATAGGAGGAGGGAGATGGAGGAGGAGGAAGACTTTTTTCCTGCCAGGCCGATATCTTCTCTAATCTCCCCACAATGCTATGCTAACTGCTTTTTAGCCACTGTTAAAAGCAGACTTTTATGTTTGCTTTTGTTTCCCACAAATTTTCCTTGCCTCAAACCTATTTTCTATACCTTTTAATTTAATCTCTCATATTGGATAATTATATGAGCCACTTGGCTGCAAGGAAGTAGATATCAGTTTTTCCTACCTAGAATTGTTACTACTAAGAAGACAACATTTTAAATTAGGTCTACAAAGTTTGTTGTCCCTAATACAGTGCCTATCTGCCAGTCCAATCTGGGATTTCAAGGAACAGAAAATTATACTCAGTTGATATATAACTATGAAGTTTATCAATGGCATACAAATTATCATTTGGCAAAAATACAAAAGGATATAAAATATATGTGCACAGTCTCTCTTGGTTTTCAATGTTGCCTCTATTTTTAAGAAATTGGATAGTAAATGTGAAAGCCCCTAGAAAGCAACATTGGCCAGAATTGTAGGATGATTGGATGATTAAGTGGTCCAAGGAGGTTAAGACTAAGCTTTATATTTTGGCTGACAAAAGCCTTGAAAAATGTATTAACTTATGATTTTAATCATTGTTGACTAGACATGAACAATGAAGATAAGGACAAATAGAGGCATTTTCTTATGTATCTGGGGATGCATTTATGAATTGTACATTCATTCTAGTTGTTGCTGTATTCATGTATTTATTTCCATTTCATTCCATTTGGGGAGGAGGACTTTTCTGATCAGACTATATCAGATAATTATTTTTATTCATGGAAGTTAAAGACATTGAAGTGGTTTTATTTTTGGGAATGACATTGTCTTGAATTGGAATGAATATACATTAAATTAAAGTGATATTTAAGTGTCTGATGCAGACACTTCCACTAGTCTTGACATCTCAGGTATACTACTAGACTGCTAAGTCAAAATCTTCCAATACTTCCTAGTTTTCAAGGTCATCCTCTAGTCAAAGGTGGGGAAGTAGCCAAAAAGTCTTCTCCTACCTCTTCCAAGTTATTTCCACCTGGAGGCATAGCTTGAATCATTTCTCCTACTGAGTTGATCATACGATGCTGGATTCTGAAGTGCATTTTATTACATCTGTGATCCACAGGCTATGACTGAGTCTTCTCAACAATTCATAATAATCTTCCCTTGTGGTATTCCATTTCATCCAATGGTTGTCTCTCCTTCAAAAATGATTAAGGCCCTTTTATGCTTAATTTAATGCCTTTGATTTATTGATTGATTTAATAGCAGTATTTATTCAATAGCACTAAATCAACAGCAATTAGATGTTTTAACTTGACAACGACATCTGGGTAGCAGAGCATTTTGCTAGTGATTTTAATTGGAGTGAGGGTGAACTTTGGTAAATTCAGTTGATCCTTACTTTTATGCTCTCTCTATAGTTTAATATTTACTGTTTCAGAAAAATCTACTGGAATGTGTTTGGCAAGGTCCTTAGTTCCAAATACTGGGTAGTTCTCTAGTTACTTGGAGAAGGTCAGCATTCTCCATTCTTAATATCTTTCCCAGTATTGTGGACTAAAGAATTTCAAGACATAAATCTTTTTGGTATAAGTCATAATCAAATTTGAGTTGATTTGATTTTCATTCTTTCATACTTTTAAAAACATGATGATGCAATTTAATAAATATCTTGAAGTTTGAAGCATAACATTTTCTTCTGGAGGCAATATAGGAATTTTTTGTTGTGTCACAAAGTTATGGGCAGTTTTTATATGATATTTCTTGCGTTGTGATGTTCAGAATTTTTTATTAGTAATATTCTATTGGGAAATCTATCATCCTTAATTTGTTTGTACAAAGTTGTCTATACAAAGTCAATAACTTTGATTTGTATAGATATCATGTCAGCTTTGAGATTATTGCCTTCTGTTTCTCTTTTGCCAGGTTTTCTTCCTTTTAAACATTTTTTATTCTAAATGTTAATTTCTCTTTTGTTTTTTCCTCTTTCCTCCCCTTTCCTCACCCCAATTTACTAATAATTTCTGTTTTGAGCATTTAAAAAATCTGACATTTGTTGCTTATTAAAAAAATCTATTTAGTTTTTTTGAACAATCCTGGAATTTCTGGTTGTTTCATACTCTTTTACAATCCCACAGGATTCTATGTTTAAACTATTTTAGTTCACTTTCCCTTATTTTATAATATTTGTTAAAGATGATAGCTTTGTATCTCTTTGAAGATTTAGTATTCTTCAAGTTTTATGAAACCCTCTTTCAGTTAACTATCTGCTTATGTTCTGTCTTTTTAAAATAGTTTTCTTGTTCCTGAAATCTGGTTTTTTTTTTAAATAATTGTATTTCCTTGTGCCTCACTTTCTGGCTCTTCCTCCTTTGACAGCATGTATATACTTGGGGTTGTACTATAATATTTACCCAGTATCTTCTCTTTCAGGTGTGATGTAGCCCCTTATGCTGGTTCCTTTCTGTAGTTCTTCTTTTGGCTCTCATCTTATTGGGTTGAGAATCTACTCCTTTTCTCTAGATTGGGGGAAGCTGGATAAGATGTGCTGGACCAGTCTGTAACTTTGGGGATCTTGGACCTCAGAATGCCTCCGTTTAGATACCAGGTTTTGGGTAGGCAGGGGGTGATGTTCATTAATAGTAGTAGTAGGTAATCCCAATAGTGGTCTCAGGAACAAACTCGTGGATTAGCTTGTATCTTTTTTGTATGTCCTTGCTTGGATTTTGCAAGGTGGAGAAAGAGAGAGGTGCTGAATGAGTGTTTTCAGGATTAGCATTCTTTAATATCAGTTCATAAAACTTTTCTCTTGTAAGGTTCTCTTTCTCTCTCTAATCATTCCCTCCCTCCTTGCAGTGACTACAACATTGTAAAAAGAGAAGTGAGATCAGAGAGAGGAATGAAAAGAAACAGGAAGATCATTTATATTATGACTATGATATCTTAAAAAAACATTTTGAAAGACTTAAGAATTATAGTCAACACAATGAACAACTAAGACATCTAAGATTATCAATTATGATTTCCATCTCTTGGCAGAAAAGTGCTGCCCTACAGGTATGGATTGAAGCATATATTTTCTTTTTTTAAATAGCCTTTTATTTACAAGATATATACATGGGTAATTTTACAACACTGACCCTTGCAAAACCTTTTCTTCCAACTTTTCCCCTCCTTCCCTCCATCTACTCCCCCAGATGGCAGGTTGACCAATATATGTTAAATATGTTAAAATATAAATTAAATATAATATATGTATACATGAAGCTTATTATTTTCAGACTTAGCTTATATGTAGATTTGTTTTGTGTAGCTATACTTACTTGTTAGCAGGGGAGGACTTTAATTTTTTATTTTTATTTTCAGAGGGATAGCTATTAAGAAGAGTAAGAGATAGGGATAGTGATACTAAAAATACAAAGAAGAAAAGAAAGAAAATACTTATAAACATTAAAAATATCTACAGACAAGAGCTGGAGGAAGTTCAGAGTGAAACAAAGAAATAGTATTTTGAAACTACCATGCTAAATTTGTTATGCTTTTAAAAAAAATGAGAGAATCATGTTTTCATATGCAATCTTCTTTTCTGTGCCTTATATTTGGAAATTATATTTGTTTGTTTATCTAGTTCATAAAACAAAGAGAAAATGATAAAGATTGTTTTCCCACATGTATGTCAAGTCCATAAAAGATTCCTTGATGAGAAAACTTTGTTCTATTTGCAAATGACATTGTGTGGATTTTTATTAAACCCTGAAACATTGCTGGGCCTCCTAAATGAAATGTGTACTCACTCAAAAGAATTCAGTTTAACTGAAAAGCCAATCATCCAGATTATGATTTGCAGTTAGAAGCCCCTATTTCTGATCCCTCAGTATGTATTTATTATCTTGGAATTACAATGCAGATGGACAATGAAATGGATCCAGATTTGAATAAAAGAAAGAATGAATTGGATTGTCTTTGGGAAACTGCACAGTGTTTTCAATGACCTCAGCTTTTCTATTAAACAAAAATTCATAAAAAATATTCATAATCATATATAACTGCAAATCATGTCACATTGAGAAGTAAAAAATTGTGTGGGTCATCTAAAGGGCAATAGAGAGATATATGGTGCATATAAATAGGCTCAGTCTATTATTAATGACAAATTATGTGCAAAAAAACCCTTAAAAGATATCATTAAAGAGATGTATGGCTGAAAAAGGAGTCAAGCAGGTCAAGTAGAATAACAGATAACATATGGAAGGCCCACATACATGTTTCACTGTTACCCAGGAATATAAATAACCCAAGAAGCATGTTGCACTGCCACCTTGTAGTAGAGTTATAGACTAGTATAAAGAAGTTGCAGAGAGAAAAGTATGAATGGGCTTGTTTTCGACCTCACACAGTCAAAAGGCACAGAAGAGATATTTAATAAATACTTGCTTGATTCCATTGTTGGAAGAAGCACCTATGATGATAATGTCATGGATCTGTTAAAATATTGACATATATGCAAATCACAAGGAAGATATAGCTTTTAAAAGGTATGATCTTCATAAAATTCAAATGCTCTGAAATAATTCCTTAAATTGATTTGAAACAAAAAACCTGAAGTAGTAGAAGTATATTAAGTATATATATGCAGCTAAGTGGTGCAGTGGATAGACTACCAGCTCTGAAGTCAGGAGGATTTGAGTTCAAATTTGGTCTCAGACACTTAACACTTCCTAGCTGTGTGAATCCTGGGCAAGTCACTTAACCCCAATTGCCTCAGTCAAAAAAAAAAAAAGGAAGTATATTAATAACAAAGTAAAATAAATAAATCATAGTTACTACAGAGAGAACATATTTTCATTCAGGCCCTTCTTACCTCTTGCCTGGATTATTACTATAGTGTTCAAATTAATTGCCAAGAAAGCTTTCACTTAAAACTGCCAAAGTGATTTTCTAATGCCTGTCATCTCCTCCCCTACCTGGGCTGCCTCAAGGAACTTGAGAGGCTTCCTGTCACCTCCAGGATCAAACATATTGACATTTAAAGCCCTTCACAACTTGGCCCTTTCCTCCCTTTCCAATCTTCTTATACTTTAGTCTCCTCCCTGTACTCTTTATCCAATTGTTCTGGCCTACTTGCTGTTTTTTGGGAGTGACACTGTCTCCTTGGTGCCCTTGCACTGGTCTTTCTCACACCTGGAACATGTGATCACTCTGCCTTCTAGCTTTCTTTAATACTCAGCTTTAATGGTCCTTTTTGCAATAGGCTCTCTCAGTTCCTAATTAGTGTACTCTAGGATGTCTGAGAAATAGTCACCTCCATGCTTTGATTTCTAAAATGTTATTCTGAACAGTTGTGAGAAGAAAAGAACATTATCTCCCTAGTCTAATAAATCTGTCAGAAAAATGATTGCATTTCAGTATGGGTAGAGTGAAGGAGATTTATATGATACATATACTATCGATACTTGGAATATTGGAATGACTATAAAATACTTTTAATATTTCATTGGATAGGTGATTTCATTCATATGGGAATTCTCTATTGGAACAGATCACAACTCATCCATGTCTTTGTGTGCACAATCTTTGTTCTTGTTTGCACATAGTTTCTAGACAATGGAATGTAGAGGGCCAGTATTGAAATAAGTCCATGAAGAAGAGATGGACTCTGACAGTGGAAACTCCCAAGTGCTAGAGGGTCTGCTCTAGGTATTTTTACATTTTGTGGGCAGCAGTATAGCATTCATTCTATCCATTGATTATCTTTCCCTTTTGTTACATAACTGTCCCATTTCCTTTTCACATCACACATGTTGTATCTGTCAGGATAAAGTGAACAGTGATGAAAATCAGCAAGATCAGATTTTGTCTAGTACAGCTTATCTCAATCATTGGTAGCTGAGTTTGCCCCTGAGTTTCTGTTTCAGGAGATTTCTCGGTGATAAAGACCTAATCAACCTAATATAAGAGAACAGAAAAGAGTCCTGGAATGAGTACATCCACTTTAATTATCATCATCATTTACCATCAGCTTTGTCTGTCCTTAATTAATCCTTATTGATTACTCTCACTATAGTAGAGACAGTATGGTATAGTGGAAAAATCACTGAACTCTGAAATGAGGGCCATGACTTTTGTCCTGGATTCACCACATAATAACTTGTATAACCTTGGACTACAAATCCCTTCATTTCTCTTAGTTTCAATTTATTATTTTATCTATTAAAGAGGAATAATTCTATCTCACAGGGTTGTTGTGAGGATAGTACTCTGTGTACTATAAAGTGTTATAGAAATGATATTACTAGGCTTTGAAATGAACACAGAATTTTTTAATAATAGCTTTCTATTTTCAAAGAAAGCTAAGATAGTTTTCAACATTCACCCTTGCAAAACCTTGTATTTCAAATTTTTCTCTATTCCTTCCTCTCACCCCTCTCCCCTAGACAGAAAGTAATTCAATATATGTTAAACATGTGCTTTTCTTCTATACATATTTACATATTTATCATGCTGCAAGAAAGATCAAAAAGGAAAAAGTGAGAAAGAAAAAAAGCAAGCAAATAACAATAAAAAAAGGTAAAAACACTATGTTGTGATCCACATTTAGTCCTCACAGTCCCCTTTCTGAATGCAAATGGCTCTCCACAAGTCTATTGGAATTGGCCTGAATCACCTCATTGTTGAAAAGATCCATGTCCAAAAAAGTTGACCATCTCATAATTTTGTTGTTGCTGTAAACAATGTTCTCTAGGTTCTACCATTTCTCTTAGCATCAGTTCAGTAAGTCTCTCCAGGACTTTCTGAAATCATTCTGCTGATTGTTTTTTAATAGAACAATACTATTCTATAACATCATAGACCATAACTTGTTTAGTCATTCTCTAAATGATAGGCATCCACTAAGTTTCCAGTTCTTTGTCACTACAAAAAGAGCTGCTACAAACATTTTTGCTCATGTGGGTACTTTTCCTTTTTTTATGATCTCCTCTTTGGGATACAGATCCAGTAGACACTGGTGGATCAAAGGGTATGCACAGTTGATGGCCCTTTGGGTATACTTCCAAACTGTTTCCCAGAATGGCTGGATCAGTTCACAATTTAACCAACAATGTATAAGTGTCCCAGTTTTCCCACATCCCCTCCAATGTTTATCATTATTTTTTCCTGTCTTCTTAGCCAATATGACAGGTGAGAACACAGAGTTTTTGTTAGAATATTTTCACATTGAATTGTAAAGGAATAAAGCTACCAAAGATATTTTGGTTAAAGTTTTATGTCCCAAATACACTAGAGTTAGCTGATCCATTATCTGCAAATTGACTATTTTTTATAAGTTCATTAGATTATTACATATATATATTATATTATATACATATACATATTCAGTTTTTCTGAATATTTGGTGATCCATGCATTGACTGCATGGAGTCAGCCCTAGATTCTTTACATCTGTCTCCCTTCAATAATAATTATTGTTACTTTCACACCAACTGATAAAAATGGATTAGCTAGCTGATGTACTTGAGCCAGCTTTGGCTTGCCTGGACATTTTAGTTTTTAGAACATGTGTTATCAGAGATGATCAGATCTAAAACATGACACCCAGGCGTTCTTGTGTCTTGTGATCTCTCTCTTAGAGCACTCGGTTGGGCAGCTACTGTTACAAATATCTCTGACTGGCTTCTGGATCAGATAGAATTTATTAGGCATTAAGTGCCTATTATGTGCCAGGCTTGGTGTTATGTACTATGCACTATAAAGAAAGACAAAAATAATCACTGATCTCAAGGATCTAATGAGGGAGACAATGTATAAACACATGTGAAAATAAAATATATATAGGGTAAATTGGAGATAATCTTGGGGAAAGGCAGTAGCACTAAAGGGAATCAAGAAAGGTTTCTTACAGAAGATGGATTTTAGCTGATAACTTGAAAAAAAGCTAGAGAAACCAGAAGGCGGATGAGGAAAAAGAACGCTCTGAAAATGAAAGTTGAAAAATGGAGATTACAGCCTTCCAACTTAGTAACCTGCCAAAGCTTCAATTCTACTGCAATACCTTTGAGAATTTCAGTATGATGACACACATGTAGAATCTATGTACCATTATGTATGTTAAATACTGTGATGGAAACCCAGTTATGTATATTTAAATTTCTTAATGTTAGTAATAAAACTTTATTTACTTATTTTTCCTTATTATTAATTTATTTAATTAATTTATTTTACTTATTTTATTTACAAATTTTTGCAATTGGGATTAAGTGACTTGCCCAGGGTCACACAGCCAAGAAGTGTTAAGTGTCTGAGACCATATTTGAACTCAGGCCCTCCTGACTGGTGCTCTATCCACTGCACCACTCAGCTGCCCCTAGTAATAAAACTTTAAAAATCAAATACATACAAATGTTATTTTATCTGTTATATCAGGGATCATCAAATTATGACAGGCCTTACAGATTTCAGACCTTACAAAAATAGGTGGCTGGCCTTATTTGGCCCTTGTGCAGCAAACATTTGCTGATCTCTATGTTAAATAATACAGACAATAAACCCACTAGGAACAATTTTAATTTCCTAGGGTTTTCTAATAAGCACGCCTTGTATTGGTATTCAATGACAAAGTTGATTCTTTGCCACCTGGAGGCCATGTGTCTCTTTGAGATGGTTGTCAAATAGATCAGCACTGCTCTCAACCTTATATGAGTGATTCAATTCAAACATTTTTTCAGTCTTGTCTGACTCTTTGTGACCCCATATGCTGTTTTCTTAGCAAAGACACCAGAGTGGTTTGCTTTTTCCTTCACTAGCTTATTTTACAGATGAGGAAACTGAAACAAATAGGTTTAAGTGACAAGTGACAATACCTCAGATCAGATTTGAACAGCAAGTCTTGCTCTGTATCCACTGTGCCACCTGCCTGTCCCACAATAAGGGGATGGTTGAGTCTTAAATGCGGGGAATACACTGAACCAAGATAGGCAGAAGACACGGAGGTAGGGGTATATTTTGATGGGTTTTTTTTTATAGTTCTAATTATGGGGATTAACTGGTTACTCTCAGATTCTGATTGATGATTGATTACCAAAGTTTTTAATGAAAGAAAGCTGTTAATCAAAACTAACATCATTAGCAAGTGTTTATGAGTTGTTGTGGTATATAGGTCATTAGCAGTTGTTTATCAAATTTGAGGAACACATCATTAATAGTTGTTTATCAAATGTGGGGAGCACATCATTAGTAATTTTTTATTTTTAACTAAATTTGGGGATCACATATGTCACTGTCAAACTGTACCACTTAAGGCATAATGCTACAGAAAAACAATTTACATAACTGCTCAGTTACAAAATGGAGACTTACAACAAAATCAAGTCAGTTATGGTAAAGAAACAAATTTATTTTTTCTATACCTTATATCAGGATAAGACAATTGAAAAGAATTTGAGGTTTCCTTTTTATAGTAAAAAAATTTTTTTTAGGGTAAATACTATGCAAGATTTGAAGTTGTTTTTTTGTGATTTAAAACTTGGTTTCCTGAATTACTGACATGAAATTATATCTGATATGGTTTATGATGTCCACAAACTTAGTTGTTAAGTTCTTAATTTGAATTGCTAAACATGAAAAACTTGAAAATTTGAGAATTTAATTGTTTTTTATTTTTATTCCTTCCTGAACTTTCTACATGCCTGCCAGAAAGTTACTAAAAGTGTTTCAATGACTGAGAGAACTCTAGTTTTGTTTCCCAGAAGTATCTATTGTGCCTCATAGAAAAAGCAACTTTAAAAAGCATAGCAGCCTGCCTGGAAATCTAGATTTGAGGTTGTTTATAGAAAATGGATTCTTAGTAAAATAAAAAAAGATCATAGTACCAATTGAAACAAAATTACTTTGGATTTTATGAGAAAATTGTTAGCTACTGGAAGCTACCTACAAGAAATATTTATTGACCCCATTTTTTTGTGGTAAAAAAGTTGAATTCCTTCTTAACTAATGACCATCAATAACATGGCAATCTTTTTCATATTCAGTGGCTATTTATGTATGTTATTTTTTTCACATAGGATAAGTAGACATTTAGATGACTAATAAGAGATTTCTCTCATAGAACCATATCAGATAGCACTTTGGAGACTGATGCTCCAAGTTCACTTGGGAAATAATTTTTGGGTTGATGTTACAAATGCCAAATAAAACCATGAGAAGAGGGATTTTGTTGAAGACAAAAATTTTATGATAGTGATTCATGAAGATGTTAAGAAATTTCTATTTTTCTAGAATTAGAAGGAAATATTTTGGTTTTTCAAGAATTAAAAAATATAAGCTATTGATATCTGTTAGAATCTTAAGGGAATTAATATTTTGGGGGGTTTCAAATTTCAAATTAATTCAAAGCTATGGTTTTATCAGTATAGGGAACTCCTAGATGGGGAAACTCCCTTTAACAAATGCATATCAGCAAGTGTTCTGTATCTTATAGTTTTAGAGAGTTGTCAAAGTAGGAAAGGTCAAGTGACTTATCTAAGATTTCACATGTATCAGAGTGGAGAACTGAATCTAAATTTTCCTGATTCAGAGGCTGGCACTTTATTCAATATACTCCACTAGCTCTCATCATTATAACATCTTTATATTACCAAAGATTTTACATAACCAGTTTTAAGGAAAATAGGAAAATAATAAGAAATATTAAATTAAATGATCTCTGAGGTTTCTTCTAACTCTAAGGTTGTTTGATTCTATACAGCACTGACAATGTTGAAAGACTGAAGCTTTGTCTTCAAGATATGAAGGCATCTTGTTAATTCATAAATTGTTCCCATTTTTAAGAGGAAGGAGGAAAGGGGTCATTATATAGATCAGATTTATAATTTGTATATATATATATAATTTATAATTGATTAAATTATTTTTGCCATCAATTTTGATGTTCTGCAGACTCAGCCACTGAAAGAAGTCTACAAGGTTGGGTCTGGGTCTATTTGAAAGCAATGATTTGATGGATGACTTTGAGAGAATGTTTATATTGTGTATATTTCAGAAAGCAGGAATGGAAGTAAATACAAACTTAAAAAAAAGGATAAAATTCAACAGGAACATGGAAAAGACAATCAAGGACATCAATATTTAGAAACTAACAATAACAAAAAAAACTTAAGATGCAATAATTATAGTGTAACAGCAATTACCCTAGTCTCCACTGCCTGAAGGCCAGGTGTGGTACTTTTCATCCTCTCCTCAAAGGTTCCCCACTATCCTTAAGAGGACTGAAGGATGTGTAGTCTGCTATTGGCTAAAGCCACAGCAATTGTCTTCCTTCAATTTTCAAAGGTCTCTTGTACCCAGGTTCTCTTTAATTTAGTAGATTATCTTTTACAAATGAGTATTTACCTTTAGGTCATAAAAAAAGAAACATACAAACATTTTCCCCCAACTCTTGGGAGGGCATAATCACCCTTACACCATTTCAATCTCTGGAGGAGAATAGCTTAATGGCTTAATTCAGTTCCTGCATAATATATAGTTCCACTCACTTTTCTTCATTATCTCCCTGACAATTGGTTGCTTTCCCTACTGCTTTTACAAACATGCTCATGTCTCTTCCATACTATAAAAACCTTCACTTGATCCATCCACTCCTATCAGCTACTGTCCAGTAGCTCTCCTCTCTTTTGTGGCTAAATTTTAGGAAACATTTACAATAGCTGTCTCCACTTGGCTTTCTCTCACATTTTAAAAATTCCCTATAGTAGAACTTTTGACCTCATCATTTAATTGAACCTGTTCTCTCTAAAGTTACTAACAATTTCTTAATGGTCAAATCTCAATGATCTTTTCTCAATCCTTATCTTTGTTGACCATTGTACAACTTTTGACACACCCTTTTCTTCTTGATACCCTTTTTTCTCTAGATCTTCATGACTCTTGTCTCTCTCAGTTCTTCTCCTCTCTGATAACATTTTCTCAGCCTCCTTTGCTAGATCTTTATCTAGGTCATACCTGCTGAGTGTGTGTGCTGCCTAGCTCTGTCCTGTTTCATTTGGTGATCTCATCAGCTTCCATCAATTAAATTAATACCTTTATGCTGTTTTATATAGTTGTAACTTTTCTTCTGATCTCTAGTTTCTCTTCTCCAACTGCCTAGTAAACACTTCAAACTGGATGTTATAAGATATAAATCTTATGCTTAACATATCCAAAATGCCATTCCTTGCTTCATCCCCCCATCATTTACATTGTAGTAGTCATTGTGTACATCGTTTTCCTAGCTCTGCTTACTTCACTTTATATCATACATACATACATATATATATAGTCATGTTTCTCTTTAGTCATCATTATTTGTCTTTTCCTAAAACATAGTAACATTTCATTTCCCTTTTATATCACAGTTTATTTAGCTGTTCTCCAGCAGATAGACATCTCCTTTGTATCTAGATCTTTGCTACCCCAAGATGCTATTATAAATAGCTTGATATACCTTTTCTTGTTTAAAACATCACCATCATTCCTGTGATAGAGGTTCCCAATCTTGGTGACATCTTTAACTCCTTACTCTTACTCATTTTACTCCAATCAATTGCCAAATATACTTTCTATCTGCACAATATCTTTCATATACCTGTATCTATATCCCCTTATCTCCACTCATATAGCCACTACCCTAATCCAGGCCTTCTTTATTTCTCACTTGGGCTCCCAAATGACCTCCCTTTTTGAAGTTATTCCCCATTCTAATATCTCCACAAAATAATTTTTCTAAAGTTCAGCTTTGACCATGTTAACCTCCACTCCCATTCACCTCTCCCTTGATCTATAAACTCCTCTTTTTGATAATTAAAGGGATTTGTGACCGGTCCTATCCTTTGTATCTAGTCCTATTATACATAATTTTCTCTTATGTATTTTAAAATCTGACCATAACAGGCCTTTTTGCTGGTTGTCACAAATGAAAGTCCATCTCATGGCTCAATGCTTTTGCATGGAACTTCCCCAATTTTTGAAATTCACTTCTTTCTCACTTCTGCCTTTTAGAGGCCTTGATTTCCCTTAAGATTCAAGTAAAAATCTACCTTCTACACAAAGTCCTTTTATGTCCCCAAGATCCTAGTGCTTTCCCTTTCAAGATTACATTATGTCTACTTTGTTTTTTGTATATCTCTATAAAAGTAAATATTGTTTTTCCCATTAGACTGTAAGCTTCTTTAGGGAAGGAATTACTATGCTTTTGTCTTTATTTTTCCAATGTTTAGTACACTTCCTAGCACATAGTAAATATTTAAATGAATTTTTGTTGATTGAATGATCCATATTCTCCATTAATATAATCATGTTTAAAATAGACCTACGCCCCCTCACACACACATACACACACATACATAGGGTAACATGCATGTACATCTACATATACTCACATACATATATACACACATGTGCATTTACCCATATATAAACATGCATTTAAAACAGTATTAGTATCGCTGACATATAATGTAAGTTTCTCTCTTAACTGAATCTTCAAGTGTGACTCTAATAGGATCAATGACTACTAGCCATACTTTTTTTCTTAATAAAATCAGCTTCTGATTCTATGTCATAGTGCTTATACACATTTCTTCTTTCCTATCTCTCCACATCCATTTGCATTCCCCTCTGTTTTTCTGCCCCCTCCTTATTTCTTAATAGATTTTGGAGGGTACTATACTCTTAATGGTATATATAATGTTGTCTATTTTGCCTATTCCTGGTGTGAGTAAGTTTTCAGAATTATGAGCCCTCCTCCTCTAATGCCCATGTGTCTATTCTTAGTCTGCAGCTAATTTGTATGACTCTTTCTTTTGAGCTACTCAATTCCTGATGTCATCATAAACATATTTCCATGTAGAAAACATAAACAATTTGTTAACATTAAATTGCTTAAAATTAATCTTGGATATTGGCTCTTATATGTTAAATTTTCTACTGAATTCTGGTTTGGTTGTTAGAAAGTCCTGAAAATCTTCAAGTTTTTTAAATGTCCATCATTTTTCCTTTAGTATTATAGATAATTTTGCTGGATATGATATTTTTGGCTGCAGGTCTAGTTCTTTTGATTGCTGATATATATGATCCTAGAACCTGTGATCTTTTTATTGTGCTGCTGATAAGTTCTGTACAATTTTAATTATAGAATTTTTTTTCTTGTTTCTTGCATAATTTTCTCTTTGATCTGGGGGTTTCAAAATTTGGCAATAATATTCTTATATGTCTTCCATGAAGGATCTCTTTGAGGTGGTAATATGTGATTTTTTTTTCTGTTTCTACTTTTCCCTCATGATCTATCACTCTAGGACAATTTTCTTGAATTATTTCTTGCATTTTTGTGTCAAGGTTCTTTTTTTTTTTTAGTCTAATTATTCTTATATTTTCTCTTCTTGATCTGTTCTCCAGATCTGTTGTTTTTCTTATAAAATGTTTCACATTCTATTCTATTTTTCATCCTTTATATTATTTTGTTTTTTCTTGATCACATAACTTTACTGAGTCCCCTTGCTCAATTCCAATTTTCAAAGTATTATTTTTTTCTTTTTTGTTAATTAAAGCTTTTTATTTTCAAAACATATACGTGGAAAATTTTTCAATATTAACCCTTTCAAAACCTTATGTTTCAATTCCTTCCCCCTTTCCTTCACCTCCTCCTCTAGATGGCAAGTAACCCAATATATATTAAACATGGTAGAAATCCAATATATGCGTCCCTATTTATATATTTATCTTGCTGCACAAGAAAAATCAAACAGGAAAAAAATGAGAAAGAAAATAAAATGAAAGCAAACAACAACACAGAGAGAGTGAGAATGCTATGTTGTGTTCCATACTTTGCTTCCATCATTCTCTCTCTGGGTATAGATGGCTCTCTTCATCACTGAACAATTGGAACTAGTCTGAATCATCTCATTGTTGAAGAGAGCCACGTTCATCAGAATTGATCCTCAGATAGTCTTGTTGCCATGTACAATGATCTCCTGATTCTGCTCATTTCACTTAGCATCAGTTCATGTAAGTCTCTCCAGGCCTCTATAAAATCATCTTCCTGATCATTTCTTAATAGAACAATAATATTCCATAACATTCATATATCATCACTTATTCAGCCATCCCCCAACTGATGGGCATCCCCTCAGTTTCCAGTTTCTTGCCACTACAAAGAGGTCTGCTACAAACATTTTTTTTTGCACATGTAGGTCTCTTACCCTCCTTTATCATCTCTTTGGGACAGAAGCCTAATAGAAACATTGCTGGATCAAAGGGTATGCACAGTCAAACAGTTATTTTCATCTTTAAGATTCTATATCTCTTTTTCTAGCTGGATAACTTTTCCATAATTTTCTTTGTTTTTTTGGATGGTTTTTATTTTTATTTTTTTTTATTTTTTCTTTGATGTCTCTCATTTGCTTTTTAAATTATCTTTTGAGTTCTTCTCCAAATTCTTTCTTGACACAGAGCCATATACCATTACTCTTTGGGATAGAAAAAAACTCTTTTTGCCAGTATTTTCTTCTTAAGCTGAACCTTGGTCTTCCCTCTTTCCCTACTAAGTTTCTGTGGTGCTGTTCTTTTTTTTTTGCTGGTTCATTTTTTTAAGGATAAGTATTAGTGTAAGCACTCCTATACCCCCAACCAGTATTGTCCCTGCTCCCCTGTTGCACTCACTGGGGGCTGGTTCTGGCTCAGGGCCATTTCTCAGCAGCAGCTGTTTCTCAGCAGAGCAGCTGGGCCTGGGGCTCTTCATCAGCCGAGACTCCCCCATCTCCTCAAGCTGTCTGGGAGGTGAAAGTTTCTATGACTCCTGCTGACCTAGGCCCCCCAAAGTGATGTTTCTGTGTCGCTAACCTGGAGGGGTTTGCACTTGGGTTAATCCTGGCCCCTGTTCTGCCCCAAATTTTCTTGATTTTTCATCAGTCTATGTTTGCCCTGAGCCACAAATTTGTTCCATTTGTGGGGAAAATCTGGAGAGTTTGAAATTTCCTGACCTACTCCACCATCTTCCCAGAATCCTCCCCTGTGAATTGTTTTTAATGACTTTTTTGGTGTGAAAGTCATTATTTATGTCATTCTGCCATGAACAGTTTGCTGAAGGTGTGGTTCTAATGTCAGCCTTTCAGACTCCATTTTGGGATGAAATGAGGTACCCATAGGTGATTAAACATTTAACATAAGAGTGTTTACTTTGTCTAAACACAGTAAAGATATGTAGTGAGGATGTAGTCAGAGAAGCTGAGTCTAATCAAGTCTCAGGAATAGCTTTGTTCTGGATCTAACCTATGTTAGCTTATAGAGAATCAGGAGAAGTTATATCAGGAAAGCTGGGGCTGAAAGAAGTTGTTAGGAAAATAATCTTATCACACAATCCATTAAATTAGTCCATCAGTATTTATGAAGTTTTTTAAAATGATATTTTATTTTTTCAAATATATACAAAGTTGTCAATGTTCACCTTCACAAAACTTTGTTTTTCAAATTTTTCTCCCTCTCTTCCTTTCTTTCCCCTTCCCAAGTCATCAAGCAATCTGATATAGATTTGTGTGCAATTATTCTTAAGCATATTTCCATACTTGTCTTACTACACACACACACACACACACACACACACACACACACACACATCAAAGGAAAAAAAATGAGAAAGCAAAAACAAGCAAACAAACAATACCAACAAAAAGATGCTTTGATCCACATTCAGTCTTTATAGTTCTCTCTGGATGTAAATGGCTCTTTCCAGCCCTATAAAGAATTATTGAAGGTGGATAATAACAATGACTTCTGGAACTTATGCCATTTACAATGTCATCTACAAATGGGAAAACCTGGTGACCTGAATAGACACAGATAGTTAATAGCCAGACCAGATATTTTAAATTAAGTTTGCCAGTGAGGGGCACTTAAGTAGAGTCACACAGTTGAGGAAGGAAGCAGTGTTTCTATAGAACAGAAAGTAGTGGGATTGGAGTATCTGTTCTTAGGGCTGTGGGACAGATCTTATTTCATATCTGTTTGTCCATTGAACTGAGGATATTGAGGTTAAACTAATTTTTGGAATCAGGACGCAAAACAAGACATGTTGACACCTTATTCTGGGTTGCATGCAATCTCAAGTGGGAACAGAGTCAGGGCATACAGTAGGGAGGAACTAACAGGTGAACCGATGGTGGAACCATAATTGTCCCCTTTTGTTTTATACAAGTACAATATCCTTATAAAATAGGAGCCTCAGAAATCACATTCTTACCATAACATGGTCAGGGGTGCTCTTAGAGGTCAAGATTTGTACCAAGGATTTGTACAGAATAGTGAAGAATCCTAAGGAAGGCACAAAGTCCTACTTAGTCTTGGAAAGCTATAAATCAAGGGATTAAAACTTGAACTAGTAAACAAATGCACTATGGCCATGTATTTGGCCACCAAATCACCAAAAAAACAAAAAACGAAAACACACAATAGCATGGTCCCTTCAATGTCTTAAAAGTTGAACATTTAAAAATAATCCTAATCTCACACATCCCTTAAGGAGATAAACATTGTAAAATATGTAAACTAAGTCAGATTATAGATTAATCTATTAAAATAGAGTGTTCACAATGGATTAGTTGAAAGGAGAGATTTATATATCACCATTTAGCTAGTGTAGCTGATAAATAAATGATTTTAAGAAGCTCAAACTTCCTTTTGGCTTCTACTTGATCAGTTTCAAACAGCATTATTTTCTTAAATGTGGATAAAGTGAGGTTAATAGAAACAGAAGACAAGCTTTCAGTTGAACAGAATTTGCAGAAGGAATGGCCCTGATTCCCAAACAATAAATACAAGGAATTTAGGCATCCTCCTCTTGTAGGTGAACATAAGCAACATGAAACATTAAAGTCAAAGTAATAAAACAATGATCATCAATATTAAAATCGTTTCCTTATTCCTGGTAATCAATGTCCATGTAATCAGAAGTTACATTTTGAGATCTAGCTGTCCCATGTAATTCTCTGGTCCTTGAAAATATCTCCCCTTGAAAATTCTGGAATGAACATCATTGTCGGTATAACTTGGAGGGGACTCCTCTACTAAGAGTCATTTCCTTTCTTAAAAGTCACTTGAAGACAGTCCTATTTAACACAACTAAAATATGATAGTAATAATACAGTGTCATTTAGTACAACCTCCTAAATTTGGAATTCTAATAACTAGTTCATGCGGTGAAAACCAGTTCAAAAATTATGGAGTAAATCCTAATAGCTGGAAAAACAATTGATCATCAGATTAAAATCCCATAATTCACTTGAAAGTTCAGAGAATTTCAGTTTCACTTGCTTTTACTATTTTACCTAAATCTTAGACAATGCTATCAACAGATTGAAGAAAGAAAAAAGATCCAAGAGGGTCTAACTTGGAAAATCAGCCCTTCTGTCTCCAAATATTATCAGAGAAAGACTTCCTAATAGCAAAATAACATGATTAAAAATTTTGCAATTATTAATATAATTTTACATGTAAATCCTTAATCCAATTTTAAGAATTTATTACTAAATCATATTTAAAGACTTTATTACACACACACACACACACAAAACATACACAGTATAATATATGTAGAAACTATTTCTTAATCTACTTTTGTTGCTTTCTCAAAGAATACTGCATCAGAATTTAAAACTTTATTATCTTTATCCTATTCTCCTCCTTTGAAGATATATTTTATCCTCATCTTGAAAGAATGATGTACTTTAAGGACCTAATCCTATACATGAATAAACAATTAGCAAGCAGATTGCAAGCTGAAGAATTTATTTACCTAGTTACTTAGGATATGGAGTTCAACACAAATTCTGATTAAAAGTAGTAAAATCTCTCATATTTGCATTCTATCATAGTAACTTACCAAGGCTCTGAGCAGATATTACTTCATATCTGAGTAAACAATGTTGATAGGTTTCCGCAAATATTGCTAACAAGGACAACAACGAGGGATGAAACATCCTGTTAAGATATCTTCAACCAATCACCTTGTGAGTCAAGAAGCTAGCTAACTCACAATTTCTGATAAGGAGACCCAGACCTAAAGCTGGCCAAAATTGGCTGAGGTCAATGACTAAATGCATGTTTTTTTGCATTAAACATGCTTAATGAATGAACCTCATACATATTAACCAACACATCCCAAGGGCAGGGTTAGTCAATATTTTTGTGGGTATGAGAGGTAAGGGAAGGGGAACATGTCTAGGAGCAAGATTGTATCCAGAAGGGCTCGCCAACCAGAACTCTGAAGGGAGAAAGAAGTAAGACTTACTCTTAGAGCTTGTTCTCCTTTCTGTATCAGTGTGTGAACTCATATGGAGTTTTCACACCCACTTCTGCGGGAGTGTATTAAAATTTTAAACTGCTTTACTTATCCTGAGTATGTTCATTCATTGTGCCCTTTTGGGTGTTTAGAATTTTGCAGTTAAGATAATTCTCTGAATTGAGGTGTAAAACAGCACTTTGACAACTTGTTTGAAGCTGCTTGCAATTTCAAGTAGGAAGCAGGTTAGGGCACACGAGGAGGGGGAAATTAGCAGGGATAAAATGGTGGGGTCAGGACCCACAAGCCATAGTGAAAAGTGACATACTTATCGTCAGGTGAACTTTGAACAACTTCAGATACTAGTTGTGTTGTCATGGTCAAAGCATATGAGACTTTTCAGAGTCTCAGTTTCCTCATTTTAGAAATAGTGTGAATTTTTTTTCACTATCTACTTTATGAAAATGTTGGAAAAAAGTACCTTGTGTACCATAAAGTGCTATTATTTCTCACTATCTATAGCATATTCCTCTTTTTTTTTGGACTCTAAAAGACATGTCTACTATCACAATGAAGAATGCTTTTGGTAAATGTGCATTTTCCTGGTTTGTGATATATTTAGAGTCAGAGAACTGAAACAAAGGTATCAGTGTCTTGTTGTAGAAGAGCCTTTAAATTGAATTTTGCTCTACTTAACCAAACATAATCAAGAAATAATTGCACTCTGATTCTCCTTGTTAGGACTTTTTGTGGTGAAAAGCAATATAGAAATAGCCAGACAGAGGGAGAGAGGAGGCACCATGTGCCAAGCCAATCCTTGACCATTATCTCCTCTCTACTCTAGTGGAGACAGCTTAGGATCCTTGAGAAAAGTCTTGGAAACAGCAATGTTTCTAGCACTGTGTCCATAGCCATCATCTTGAAAAGGAAGAAGGAAATGAATTGAGTGGAGATTCAACTGAATTACTGCAAGAGCAGAAATAATAGCCACAATTACTAAAGGCTCAGGAAAGGAGGTTCTGGAAACCAAAGTCCTTGTCCCTGCTCAGTGCTTCAGTCTCAGAAACTGATATGATTTTATCAGTGGAAATGACATTAAAGAAGAGAAATCTTCTGTTTTGCTGCTCCACCCTAAGAACCCTGGGATTTTTTTGTTTGATTTTCAGCTGAAACTTTATGCTTATATTTTATTACCCATAAGAATAAAAACTCCTTGAAAGTAGGGCTAAATTACCTTTCTATTTGTATTCTTATTTCTTTGTACAATGTTTTGCCCACAGTGTGTTTCATAAGTGCTTTTTCATTCATTAAAAAAAGAGTGATGTACAGAAAACCTATCATTATATAACTGTATTACAAAGTTATGTAACTTTGTTAAATTGACCTTGCTTTAACTAGTATAATATGGAAAATAAGTTTCTGCATGTGGTTAGAATCCAACTTTCATTTGTCTCCTGGTCCTGTCTTGTTCCTAATTATTTCTGGACTTCAAAACCATGTTCCCTATACTGCTGGTTCATCCTAGAACTTCCCTTAGCACTTGGGATCCCCTTACTTTGAACAGCTTACTATGCCCATAGCCTATTCACCTTAGAATGTCTCCCTGGAAGAATTATCCACTTTCTCTAATTAGTCAGTTCCTCCTACAGCCTCCATTTTGGATAGGGCCTATTTGCAATAAGTATCTCCACTTTCTTTCCTCCCTCCCTTTTTCTTTTTAACCCTTTACAAACCAGCTTCCAATTAATATTTCAATGAAACTGTCTTCTCCAAAATTTCTGATGATTTCTTTGTTGCTAAATCCAATGGTCTTTTTTCTGTTCTCATTTTTCTTGACCTTTCTGCAGCCTTCAATACTATTTATCAGCCTCTCCTCTTTGAAATTGTCTCCTCTTTTGGTTTTGGTGACCCCATTCTCTCCCAGTTTTCCTAGTTAACTGACCCCTCTTTTTTGTCTCTTTAGTTGGATTCTCCTCCAGATAATACCCTCAAACCCTCGGTATTTCTCTCAGAGTTCAGTCCTGGGCCCTCTTTTCCTTCTATACCACTTCATTTAGTGATCTTTCAGCTCTCAATGGTTTAATTAGCATCTCTATCTCAAGTCTTAGATCTACCTGCTTCAAAGTCTCTTCTCACTTTAATCTCACATCTCCTACTGGGTGTAGACATCTTAAATTCAACATGCCCAGAATGGAACTCATCATCTTGCCCCCATACCCTATCTTCTTCCTCCCTTTTTAGGGTAGTTCTTCTCAGCTCTTCAAGCTTTGAAACCTAGGAGTCATCCTAGACTATTCACTTTCTCTCACTCCATACTACTTCCCCCCATATTACGTCCCATATATTGCCAAGGTCTGCCAATTTCACCTTTCCATCATCTCTCCAATATGCCCCTTCTCTGCTCTGACAATGACACGTTCTGGTGCAGACCCTTACCACTTCCTGCTAGGACCATCGTGATAACCTGCTGGTGGGTCTGTCTGGCTTAACACTCTCTCTACTCCAATCCATCCTCCAGTCAGTGAAGTTATTTTCCTAAAGCACAGATCTGATCATTTTATTTTCCTCCCTCAATTCAATAAATTCCTGTATTGCCTCTAGGATCAAATACAAAATGCTCTGTTTGGCCTTCAAAGGTCTTCATAGTTTTCCCCCCTTACCTTTTTAGTCTTCTTACACTTTACTTCCCTTGACATTAGCCTTTTGACTATTTCATGGACAAGACATAACTATTGGTTACTTTATCTCACTATTCCCCATTCTTGGAACATTCTCCCTTCTTCACTCTATCAAATGATTTTTCTGGCTTTAAGTTCCAACTAAAATTCCATCTTTCACTGGAAGCCTTCTCCTACCTCTCTTAATTCTAGTGTCTTTTCTGTTATTTCCTATTTGTCCTGTATATAGCTTGCTTTGTATAATTGTTTACATGTTATCTTCCCCATTAGATTGCAGGTTCCTTGAGGACAGTGGGGTTTTTTTTTTGCCTCTTTTGTTTCCCCAGTGCTTAGCACAGAGATAAGCATGTGTTAAGCACTTAATAAATGTTTATTTATTGATTTGTTGAGTTCATCCTTTGGTATTTCATTCTAGTCTCTACTGATTGGTATTCCTTTGGCTTTTTCTTGGCTACTTCTTTACTTGGTGGTGTTTAGCTAATACAGTGAATGACAGAATCAGAATCCAAGGACAGGTTTGAATGACACTGAAACTAACAGGATTAAATTTAATAGGGTTAGTTTAAAAGTTCTGCATTTGAATTGCAAAAAATAAATTGGACAAATATGGGATATGGAGAAATGTACATCAATTAAATTATGATGTCCAGTCATTGGAATTGATATTTTTTTTGGGTCAGATCATATTTAGACTCTTATATCCAGTTTTGAGATAAACGATAGGGTAGCTATGAGTAGATTGTGACATATTTCATAAAATAAATTATGAAAGAGAATTTGAGTGAAATGTGTCATTGAAGAAATGTATGAGTGAAAAATATAGACTTCTCACATGATGAGAGCAAGATATAACCATCAAATAGCCCATGTACTCTATTGATATCTTCATGACATCAAGAAAAAGTATGAAAGATTCATAGAATATTGGATGGACTCCTCTATGGCTATTGTAAAGATATGAACTCAGAATAGATGTTGTTGGAGAGAATACTCCATTTTCTCAGTATTGATATGAATAAATTAATCTGCAGTCTGCATATCAATACTGAGAAAATGGAGTTTGTCTGGAGAAGAGTCACCAGGATGACAAGATAATTGGAAAAACTACCATACAATTCTTCTTTGGAAAAAACTGGTAATATTTATTTGGAGAAGAAAAAATTTTGTGATAATTTAATACTGTTTTCCAATATTTAAAACATGTTGTATGGAAAAGGAATTAGACCTTTCTTGCTTGGTTCCAGAAGAAAAATAAGACCACTGGGTAGATGTTACAAGAGTGGTAGATTTTGGCAGGATATAATAAATCTGACAGGAGAGATAACATGGTCTGTTGGATAAATTCCTGGGCAAGTTGGTTCAAATTCCCATATTTGACACTTGCTAACATTGTGATCGTGACCAAGCCATTCTGCTTTTCAGAATCTGTTTCCTAATCTGTAAAGTGGAAAAAATGATACTTTTACATTTGCCTCATAGGCTGGCATTATATAAGACTGAGTTATTATTATAAGCAAATACTCTCTAAGAACTAGAGCTATAAAAAATAGAATGGATCGCCCTTGGAGGGTAATGTGTTTCACTTAACAGAAGTGTTCCCTTGGAGTCTAGAGTTTGAAACATTAAAGAGGGGTTTTACCTTTTGGGTAGGGAGTTTGGATAACTTTTGAAGTCCCTTACAATTCTATAATTCTAGAAGTATTAATCTTTATCATAACTTTTTGTGTCAGTCAAAACTATTGATGACACTGCTTCATCTTTGTGAATTTATTTTGTCTCACTTGAATATTTGTTAAACATAGCATAGAAATTAATATTAATGTTTTATTTTAAATAATGGTCATTCATTTTTCCTCTGACAAGAAGTAATATGTATGTCTATTTTCCACATTTGCTAGCATATTAAATGCTTGATCTTCAATGTCCTCCTCCTGCATGTTGAAATATGTCACTATTCATTCCTGCTGTAATCCTTTGCTTCTATAAATTACCAAAGAAAATCAGCTTTATCATTAAATAATAACAATATGTATGTGATAATCATCATATAACAAGTCTATATGACAAGCTTAAGTAAATTCTTTGGGAAGTCGAATGTCAGTGAGTCATGCTTTTGTTCATATATAAATACATACATACACACACACACACACATATATATATATATATACACACACACATATGACCATAATTAGAGAGAGTATTGAGCTGATAGACTATTGATCTGGTACTATGACATTTTCTTTTTAGGTTATTTAGTCTTATTTGCATTTGTATTGACCTTGTAGCAATTCCTTATTTACTTCTTAACAGTTTCATAACTAATGTCAAGAGAACAAAAAGGATTCCATTCAGTCAATCAGCCAGTCAACAAATTGAGATCTACTATATTCCAGGTAGTATGCTAGTTGTGCTCACAAGTGATAGTGTGGCTCACTCTTAAGGAACTTACAACCTAGTTGGGGGAAACAATGTGTACATATATCAATAGGTACAAATATATAGAAAAATAAAAAAAAAACTTTGATGACGTTGTTTGTCCTTCATTCTCAAAGAGGACCATGACTTTAGGGGAGGTGATGCCATGATATGCAAATGAATTGGATTTAAGTGAGGAAGGGCTGTGCAAGGTCACCTGCCTCACTTTCCCTTCCAAAGCCATTTAGGTCCAGTGGCAAGATGGCTGGAGATGGCCCTGGATACAGTGGGAGACCTTGATCTTTTAAAGCTAAGGTCTTTAACTGGTCTCAGTATGACAAAGCCCCCTTCAGTGGTTTAAGAATAGCTAGCAATCGAAGCAAAGAATCTCCTTTTTCACTTAGTCTTCGCTGCTCCCCCCCCCCCAAATCTATCTAAATCAATATATCTGGGAGGGGAAGACCTGGGTTTCTGGCCAAAGCAGAAATGATTGCTATTTACATTCAATCTGAGTCAATCAAGACCCAAACAATGACAAATGGGGCTTGGCATAGCACAAGGTGCTAGCAGCTGAGGGGTTATAGGAAAGGTTTTATGAAGAAGGTAGCACTTAACTTGAGTCTTAAAAGAAATTAAGGATTCTAAGAGGAGGAGAGGAGGGAATACAGTCTAGGTATAGTAAATAATCAACACAAAAGCAGCAAGGATAAAGTGATATAGGAAAAAGTAAGAAGAGCAGTTTGGTTGGATTGTTGCCTGCATGATGGGAAGTAATACATTATAAAGCTGGAAAGAGAGGTTGGAGTCAGGTTGTGAAGGTTTTGAATGGCAAAACATTTATACCTAAGTTTAGAGATAAAAAGGATTCTATGCAGATATTGCTTTGATTTCCTCTTCCTTTTCTTGTTCTTTCTCTATTTCCTCTTTTCTCTCCATCTCTTTCTGGCACTCTTTCCTCGACCCCTTTTACCACAGGTTAGGAAAAAAGGTGCTTCCCTGCTCAGTTGGCCATATCTCTTTCTTTTCCTTTCCTAATTTTTCACCCTTCTATTCTTTTCAAAATCAAAACCTATTTCTACAACCAATTCCCTTAAGACTTTTCCAAAAAAATTCCAATTCAATTCAATTAAAAAAAATCTCAATAAATTCCTTTACATTCCATAGGTAAGAAGATCTATTTCGAATTGTGGTTTCTCGTTAAGATGATTGATCTTGGAACAAGAAAACCTGGATTCTAATTCTGATTCTTCTGCTTATTAGCCATATGACCCTGACTAGAGAAGATACTTCATTTTTCTTGTATTTCAGTTGTAAAATGAAGTATATGGGATGTGAGAACTACCCAGAATTCATTTTACAGATGAAAAATCTGAAATTCAGGAAAAAGCAAGTGGTTTATGCAAGATCTCACACATAAAGGCAGAACCAGAACTCGAATTCGGAACTTTTCTCTCTCAAGCTTTGGCCGTCTACGTTACCCACTTCCCAGGTTTGTTGTGAGGATCAAACGAGATAATGTAGGCTAAAGCACTCTGCAAACCATAAGAAGCTATCTAAATGCCATCTATTATTAGGAAGGAACCTAGAAAGAACCCTTGCCGACAGCGAGAGAGAGCGATATCTCCTGTCGTTGCTGTCTCAGAAGCAATGTTCCCCCTTCTAGGCTTGTCCTCTTTCGCTATCCCTAGGAAAGTCATCCCTCCCATCCTCCCCTGCAGTTAGGACTAAGGATGGGTCACACCTGTGCCCCTCCCTTTCCCGCCCGCTGAGCCATTGAGGGGCCTCACTGGAGGAGGGTCTACAGCCGGGGAGGACTCCGGTGGGGGACCCAAAAGCACGGGGACTCCGCCACTTTAAGAGGCTTTTCTCTGGGAAACTCCCATCCTCTCCTTTCGCCTTATGAATGGAAATACTGCTCCCTCCCCCCATCCGGTCGAGTCCATTTCCCCGTTTCACTAGGAGCCACTTCTGTCTCCCTCTCCCAGCCTCTCTTTGGGTTCTCTCGCCCACGCCGAGGCGGGCAACCCCAGGGGAACAAGGACAGGAAACCTTCGGCCGCCCAGCAAATCGCATTAATCTCCCCGGGGGCGGTTCCCCAACCTCCCGGGAGGGATTCCAGCGTTTGCTGGGCTCTTGGTCCGAATGGTAGCGACAAGGGCGTAGGGGAGGGGGGAAAGAAGGGGAGGGGAGGTGGGAGGGGGGTGGGATGCGTTCATTTCCTGGCCACATAGCTGGCGGAGCGAGGGAGCCCGCAAGACCGAGACATTGGGGGCAAAGCCTTGCCACCCGGGCCGCACCATGTCCACCAAAGCGGAGCAGTGTAAGTAGCGGTCGGTTCGGCGTCCCTGCTCGGCCTCCGGTGGGGAGCTGAGGGAGTTGCGGCTGCGATCGCAGCAGGGAGGCAGAGTCTGGCAGGGTGCTGGGGCGGCCGGTGGAGGGGGTGGGGGGTGGGAGGCTGAGGTTGCAGGGGGTCGCGGACTGGAGCGCGGCGCTGTCCGCGGTGCTGAAAAAAGCTACCTCCACGTCTCTCCCCAAGAGCTTTTAAGAGATTTGCAAAAAAATGTTTAAAGGAGCGAAATAAAATTGAAACGGGGTCATTCTGGGAAAAAGAGGCCTTATACCTTGCAAATAAACATTTCAGTATCTCCTGGTGGGGGAAGGGGGGTAACGACAAATCAGAGGCGGAGAACTGTCAGTGGCGTCCAAGCCTGCCGGGCTACTGAGCATGCCCAGCATTCGCTGCTAGAGCCATAGGGGAGTTTCAGTCTGCAGTTTCCACTCCGGGTTGCGGTGGTAATGAGGAGAAGGGGGAGGGAGCAGCAGCGAGGCAGAATATTGGGCTCAAACGAGGGATGGAGTGGGGGTGGGTGAGAAAGGAACCCATACACGGCTTAGGGTAAAAAGGGAAAAGGAGGTGGAAGGGCCAGGGAAGAAAGCGTTGTGAACGCAGGTCTGTTAAGCAATCAGATCTGAATTTCAACCAGAGTATTCACTCCCTTTGTGGAATAACTCACCATGAAACCTCAGGGAATGTCAAGTGGGTTTTAGTGGTGGAATGGCGAGGGAAAGACTGGGGACGGAGGTTCGTCCCCCCCAAAAATAATGGGAGGCAAGGTCATGAACGACTTGGAATCTCCTTGGGGCAGGAGTTAGCACAGAATGGGGACCAAATCAATATTTCTTGTGGGTTGATTGATTGAATTGAAAACTTCCCATTGCATGCACTTGATGGACTTAGTGACAAACTTTTGACTGGAAATATAAAGCTCAGGAGACTGATTTTTTAAATGGGCATACCTGGACTTATATATACACATGAATTTTGTCTGTTTAGAAGGCAATCAACTTAATCCAGAGTTGCTTTCACTGCACAAAACACGTCTGTAACTGGTTTTGGAATTGCTCTGAAGAGTTAGTTTCATAGTCATACTTTTGGGGCCTACATCATGCTATCGTAGAGCTGGAATACTTTATTTTCCTTTGTTTCTTATTGACTTAAAATCTGTCCTTAACAGGAAGATTTGTAACAATTGATAACGTTCAAGAAATATCCTTCAATCACTAGAGCTGGAATACCTTATTTTTCCTTTGTTTCTTATTGACTTAAAATCTATCCTTAACAGAAAGATTTGTAACAATTGATAATGTTCAAAAAATATCCTTCAATCTCTGAAGACATTTCACCTTTAATGGGATAAATGTATATAGCCTCCTAATGAGGTAATAGGCAAAACCAACCTATAGCAAAGAATTGTCTGAAGCTTATAAAGGTTAAGGAACTTGCCTATGGTCACACAGCTAGTAAGTATCAGCAGAAGTGGGATTTGAACCCAAGTCATCTATCATTCTATTTACATTACAACTTATATTAACTATGAAGCCTTGTAGTGAGATGCATTGTTATCGGGGTATATTTATTTTCACTTGTTTGTTTCAAAGATCAGCCATATGACTTTTTACTTATATTTCTAAGACATAATTTCAGGTCAAATTATTGATGCTTTTTGCCACATCTTTCCTCTTCTATTTTCTTCTCTATTTTTCCTTTTCTTATATTACCCGTATTCAGCTTCTCCTCTTTCCCCAAACATTTAAAAACATGATGACTGAAATTCTTGTATCCAATTTCCTTTGTTGTTCAGGAAGTGAACATAGTTTTCTTTTAGTAGGTAGTTTCCTTTGTTTGCCTAGGGACTGCTTCGAGAGAGGCAAGGGAAATAACTGAGTGGAAAAAATGCTGAACTAAGATGTCAATTCTAGTTCTGTATTCATCACTCTGAGACATGGACAAGTCGCTTAGTTCCTCTGTGCCTCTGTTCTTCCATTTATATTGGTGGGAACAGAAAAAAAATTACTCACAGGGTTGTGTGAAAGGTTTATGAGAGGAAAAAAATATATTGGTGCAAAGTTTCCCACAAATGACTAGGGTAGGCCTTTTTTTTTTTTTTTTTAAAACAGATTGGAGAGAAATTGAGAATACTCCCCCTTCCCCCATTTTGTTGTTTCTGTGAATATCTAGAGTGCAAAAAAAAATGAAGCAGTGGGATTTTCTGCATGGTATAATGAATAAAGACCTACAACCTCATGCCAGAGAATAGCCAAAAAAAGAATATATGGCAGTTGTGCAATGGGATTTTTACCTGTACTAGGGGAGAAGGGTTTATCAGAAGAGACAGGAACAGAGGAAAGGTTATTTTCCTTTATTAGCTAGGAGTTTAAAAATAGTATTTTCCAAACTTGAAGAGAGAAAATTGAGTTTGATATATGTGATTGAGAAATCCTCAAAAGATGGAAACATTATTCACAGAATCATAGAATCCCATTTTTGGAAAGAACCTAAAAATTCTTCTGGTCTTGCCCATAATTTGAATAGGAATGCCCCCTAGAACATATTTGACAAATGATCATGCACTTATTCTCTGAAGCCATCTAGTGAGTGGGAATCTGAGACAGTCCCTTTTATTTTTTAATAACTCTGATTGTTAGATGTTTTCCCAAAATCTGATCTGTGACTTCAATCCATTTTCTTTAGTTCTGTCTTCTGGGACTAAGAAGAACAAATCTAATCCTTCTTCCCTAGGCTAGACCTTCAAATACTTGAGGACAGATATCATACCTCTTTTCTTCTTGCCTTTTTTCTTCTTGTCCACATCTCCTTTTTTCCCCACTGTTAGTTTTAGAAAATCTTTTCTACTGTATGAAAACTGGATTGATTTTGCTGTGGTGATCAGAGGAAGTACCATGCATTTATATAGTATAGGGCAAAAAGCTACTGGATTTGGAGTTAGAAGATCTGAAGATGAATTCTACCTGTACTATTTTTTGTTTGACTTAGGGTAAATTATTTCATTTTTTCATGTCCCAGTTTCTTAATCTATAAAATGTTGATTTTAGACTAGATAATCTTTAGAGTCCTCTGCAGTGCCATATCCTAAGAACCCAAACAAATGATGCAATTTATCTTGGAAATATGAAGAATGACTTATGTTCAGATGATGATACATAGTTATAAATACTTTAATGCTTCTTACTTTAAAACTTTTATGATTTCATCAGTGTGGTCACTTCCTACAATGATATAGCTTGCAACATCCTATCGCTTTGTATATTTTAAAAAATGAATTGCTGTGGTAAAAAAATCCCTTCATTGCCAAATAACTCTTTGGTGATGACCCTCTATGCACTTCCCTAGACTCATCCTTCAAGTCATTCTTTCTTGTAATAGCCTTTAGTGCTGGCATAGCTTCTGAGAACCATGTCCTCATGCTGAGATATTTAGAGAAAAACTTAACATTTCTTCCACTTGTTAGCTATGTGAAGTAGTTCAAATTATTCTACCTCATTGAAACTACATCTTCTCATTTGTAAAATAATAATATTAATGATTATAATAATTGTTCTATCTGCCAATAGGATGGCTTTGATAATCAATTAAGACCATGCTTGTTAAGCAGTTTGTAAGATTTAAAATGTTACATAAATGTAAGTTATGATTAATTCTTTTATTTTTATATTATGGCCTTTTCTCTCTGCTTATGAAACAAGTAAAAATAATGAGAGGAAAAGATAGTTTTAGCTAGGGATATAGTTGGTTTTGGGCCTGTACTTATATGTTCAATCTGTTTTCTGTGCCATGTGCTAACAGCCCTAGCAGAAGGTGAAAGCTTCCTAGCAATTTCCCAGAAGATTGCAAAAATTTACGTTATAAAATTTCTTTCCTTTTTTTCCAATTTTCTAATTTTTTCGTTCAGCCATTCAGGGACATATCATTGAACTGATCTTGGCCACTCCTGCTCTGACCTGGGGGATATTTGGGAGAATGGGGTACTTTTGGTTCTTCTTCCTAAGAAATCCAGGTGAGGGATTTATTTTAGTTCAAACTTTTCTACCAGAACCTTTAGGAACCTCTAAAAGTATTCTTAAAACTATCCTGTCAACGATTACCTGGATGTAGAGATAGATTATAAAGAATTATAAAATTATAGATTCTCAGAGTTGGAAGTCATATCCAATCTGTTTGAATAGGATGTTAAGTCAACAAGTATTTATTAAGTGCTTAGGATGTCATTCAGTCTTCTTCTTGTTCTTTCTTTTTATTTTTTGCCAAAATGATGTTGTGCCAATACCACTATTATGCCTAAATCCAAAAGATATCAAAGTAAGAGTGAAAGATCCTATATATATATATATATATATATATATATATATATGTATATATATATACACACAAAAGATATTCTTGGCAGTTCTTTTTGTAGTGGCAAGCTAGAATTTGAACTGCAAGTAAAGGGGATGCACATTAATTGGGGAATGCCGAACAAATTATGTTTGGTGAATATAATGGAATAATAATTGTACAGTAAGAAATGATGAAGAATTTCAGAGAGACCTGAAAAAAACTTGTAAGAGTGAAATGAGCAGAACCAGGCGACCAGTTTATACTATAACAACACTGTAAAAACGAACAATTTTGAAAGACTAGAACTCTGATCAATGAAAAGTTCGACCATGATTTTACCTTTTGACAGAAGGATGATCGACTAAATATTTAGTCATTTTGTTTAGCTATGCATGTTGATTACAAGGTTTTGGTTTTCTTTCTTTCTTTCTTTCTTTCTTTTTTTTTTTTTTAGTGATGGTAGGAAAAGAAGAGGTAGAAAAAATGTTGGATACTTGGAAAGAAATGCTGTAGGTGATGCACTGATCGAACTAAGGAGACTTTTCAGTTCCTGAGTTTTGGTTTCTCAACAGAAAATTTATATATTTTTCTTTTTTTTCAACCTTACTCTATCTTTTAAGAAGATGGCCTATTTGGATTATTTTTAATATGATCCTTTAGAATACAGAAATTGTGCTACAAAAATAATTTTGTTCTGAATTTGGGAACTAAACTTGGAGATGCTGTCACTTTCCCGTGGTTTGGGCGTGAACCATCAGATGAGTAGTGTATTATCGCACATACTGTGAATCAGGGAGCAAGTGTTTGTGGCACTGGTATTTGTAAAGAGTTTCACTACTCAGTATTCTGGGTCCCTAGAACTTCAAGAACCACGTCATTGCAATGGCCTTAGCCACCCTTGGCCTGGTTTCTGGTTGGGGGGGGGGACATTTGGGAAAATAGGGAATGTTTTGTCCTAGGAAGTTCAGGAACTTTAAAAAAAAAATTGTTTTTACTTATTTATTTATTTATTTTGCTCAGGCAATTGGGGTTAAGTGACTTGCCCAGTGTCACAAAACTAGGAAGTGTTAAATATCTGAGACCAGATTTGTACTCAGGTCCTCCTGATTTCAGTGCTGGTGCTCTATCCACTGCTCCCTCTACCTTACCTTTTAGGGATCCCTAAAAGTATTCATAGAAACACCTTGTTAGTGATTGCCTGGAAATTGATATAGATTGGGCCAGAATTATAAAATTATAGAAATTGTCTGAACAGGAAGTTGTCGACAAGGATTTAATAAGTGCAAGAATTGCTAAGTGCAAGAATTCCCTTCATAATATCATCAACAAACGATCAGCCAGCCATTGCCTAAAGATCTTTAATAATGGAACTTGTTCTCCTTCATGAGGCATCCTATTCTAACTTTGAACAGAAATGGCATTGCTGGGCAGCTGAATTCTAAACACTCACCTCTAGAGTAGTTCTGTTCCCAGAGCCTCCATCTTCTTGTATTTTAAATCTATCACCTCTCTTTGAGGAGGTAGGTAGCTTACTTTATTGCTAACTCTCTGGAATTGAGGTTAGTCATTGTGTTCATCAGAGTTCTTAAGTCCTTCAAAGGTATCTTTATAATGTTGCTTGTTTTTGTATAAATAATTCTTTTGATTCAACTCACTTCACTTTATGTCTGTTTGCATAAATCTTCCTAGATTTTAGATGGATGCACTAGGAATATCACTACCCCATTGGGTGGAATCTTTGAATGCAAAGTGATTTGCTAACCTGGGATCATGAAATGGACAATTGTTGTTTCTTCTATTGAGACTTTGGGCAGATGATCATTTAAATAATGTGAAGTTGTAAGCTAATGTGCTAAAGAACAGGGAATATATAGGGCCTGATATTTTCAATGTATTGAGAACTATTTGTATAAATATACATGAGTTATTTGTATAAATCATAGAATCATATGATTAAAGTTACATTAGAGTCCTCTAGTTCATTCCTCTCATTTTATAGATGAAGAATTTGAAGATCAGAGATGTTAAAGTGAATTGCCTCAGTGAGTATAGGTAGGAAGTAGCAGGCAGGGTTCTGTCTTCCGTTCAGATCAAATTTGTGAAAGTGATTTCATATACAAATAAAAAAATATATAAATATAACATATATGTGTATATGTATATATGTAGGCTATACATGTGTATGTCTGGTTTCTTTGGCTATTTCTAAAGAAACAGGCATTTGAATCATAGTAACTACTATTTCACTTTATATAGCACTAAAATGTTTGGTTCTCTAGATACTATTCTTATCAGGAATGCCAGATTTATATATTCCTGTAAAACTAAATAGCTCTGGTAGTTGGCCTCTTCATTTAGATTTCTTTGAGTTCTCATCATATCGCAATAACATTTGTGATTGAGTGGGTCAAGATTATTGCATTTTAAAGTACCAGCTAAAAAGAAGAGTTTTATAAAATTTATGTAATATTAAAAGAAATTTTAAGATTTAAAATCAAATTTAAAAAATTTAAAAATTCAAAAAAAAGATTTTAAAATTTTAGCTTTCAGTTCTCTTTGTGACAAAAATAATCTATGTCCTCAGATTTCCCAGATTTGTAGATTTTCTTATAGTGTATAGAAAAACATGTCTCATTTAGGTTGGAGTGATTTTATTTGGAGGCAGCATTGTTTGAAAGAAAAAGCATTGGATTTAGAGTTAGGGTTCAAATGGACTTACCAATGGGCAAAGGAGATATTCCTGGCTTATATCCATATACTCTGGGGACAGAACTATTTTAGGGATTAGAGATTAGTGCCCAGGAAATCCACTATATTCTAACTTCAAATCCTGGTTCTACTTACTTACTGGTTGTGTAATCTTGGGTAAATCATTTAGTCTTTTGGACCTCAGTTTCATAATCTGTTAAATGAGTGAGTTGAACTGGGTGACTTCTAAAACTCCTTTCATTTACAAACTTTATGTTCCTAGAAATGAAAACATAAATTATGTTATCACAAAGAAATGACATTTTGTTGAACTCCTGATAGTCAAAATGGAAACTAATTTCTCTTCTCTTTTCAATAATAGTGCAAAATGAACATAGAGTGGCTATTAAAAAAATGATAATAAACCTTGCAATGTTGCTAGTTTTCTATCATGAAAACTGAGTACTACACATTATGTTTATAGGATGAGAGGTTATTTTCCATGAACATATTTTAGGTGTACAGTATCTATGAGAAAGGAAAATTTACTTCAGTTTTGAGTCATGCTTCGATTTTATTTACAGTACTCATTTGATATTTGTAATGCTCAATAAATGAGGCAAAATGCTGTCCTTAGAAAATTTACAATCATGTATACTAAATAAAGCAATTAATAACTTTTGATTCAAGAGTTTGGAAATTTACTTTTGGAAATTGAAGATAAGCTTTAGAATGAGTGGAAAGAAAGTGACTTCAGTTCAATAACAGATGAGGTGATAGGTTTAGTGTTAGATGGAACCATAGCATTTGTCTACACTATTTCCTACGTTTTAGAATTGTCTACACTATTTCCTGTGTTTTAGAATTGAATTAACTCAGGTCCAGAGGTAAGGGTCTTGCTCATGATTACACAACATTAAAATCATAGGACAGGTATTAGAACCCAGGATTCTTGATTTCAGATCCAGTGGATTTTTTAAAACAACAAATTTTTTTCTTTCCCTTCAACCTTCCCTCCCCCCACACCATGAAAAAAAAAGAGAAAAGAAAATTCCTCAAATAAATAATCAGTCAAGCAAAATAAATTCTTGCATAGCCATGTTCAGAAATATGTGTTGTTTTATATTTTAAATCCATCACCTCTCAGTCTGGAGGTGGGCAGGTACTTTCTCATTGATTCTCTGGAATTGTGGTTAGTCATTGTATTCATCAGAGTTCTTAAGTCCTTCAAGGTAACTTGATACTGTTATTTCTTTTTATATAAACTATTCTTCTGATTCAGTTCACTTCACTTTCTATCAATTTGTATAAATGTTTTTAGGTTTCTTTGAAACTATTTTATTCACCAGTTTTTAGGGTATATAGCATGTAATAGAATATTTCAAATACCATAACTTGTTCAACCATTAGTTGATGGGCACCCCTTTACTTTTGGTTCTTTGCTGCTGTAAAAATCGCTTCTACAAATATTTTTGTACATATGCGACTTTACTCCTTTTCTTTGATATATCTGGGGCTTGGGCCTAGTAATGGTGTCACTGCATCAAAGTCTATAGGTTATTTAGTCTTTTAGGGGCTCCATGTATGTGAGCACTTACATGACACTTCTGGAATTTGTGGATGATTTTTTTAGTTGGCAAAGATTACAATCTTCTAGGGTTGTTGTAACTGAAAAACATTATCCAGTGGCCAAACTTTTCTAACTTAGTTTGTCTGGTGGTCTGAGAATTAAGTATAGATCCCATCTCTGTAAGCCCTTTAACTTGGTAAGAAAAATCAGTGTTTGTGTTCTGTTGCTATAGGCCTCTGTTTTATGAATGAGATACTAGCTTAGAAGTGTAGAAGATAAAATGTTTATTGGATTAAAAACACATTTAATATAAAAATACCTTTGCCAACCTGCTATCTTTCTATTGTGTAGAAGATCTAACTTTCCATTTATCATTTCTAGCTTATTTCGAACAATAGGTTTTAATTCTGAATAGGCCAGCTCTGTTTTTTGTCCTTCTAAGGCAGAAACCCCAAATAACATATGGCTTACCATGTGGGAGTCTTTTACTTTTAGAGCTGGACCTAAAAATGGAAATTTATACTGCTCTGTTCAGCATCTAATGGTAAAATTCACTTTCATGGATCTCAGGTTATTGTTTTAATCTGTTGTCTTTTCATCCTCATTGCTCCACACAATGCCTGGCTCATAGTTGATACTTAATAAATATTTTTGATTGATTGATTAATCTTATACAATATGAATTAGCAAGTTCTTCTATTTTAGTTCTCTTTGTTCTGATGTAAAGGTGAGGGCTCAAGTTGCTCTTCCTTAGACAAGAACTTTGTAGCTAAATTTCATTAAATTTCAAGAATTCTAACTTGAGATCGCCATCCCTCTAAAATACTTTTCACATAAACAATCTCTGATAACCAACAGCAAATATGTATTACAATTAAACTCCATTTTTTTGGGAACATTAACTGTAATGCAACTTTATCACAAACCAATGTCTAAATCGACAGATTTAGTTTGGGAAACTCAGTAGTTTTTCTATTGTGTCATATTTGACTGAACTTTATTAAATGTCAATTATATGTTGCTAAGTACTTTTTTAGTATGTGGAGTGATAATTTAAGCAAGAAGTTTCTTCTCTCAATGAGAAACTGATATATACAAAATATTGTATACACAATTGATATATACAAATTAGAAAGAAAGAAGTGTGTAAGAGAGTACAACATGCAATGAGAATTTTGAACAGGAAAGATCGCTTTTTAAATAAACTCCATCTAGAAAAATGATGTGATTGAACCAAACTAGTTTTCATTATTCTTAAGGGAGCATTTACTTTTTACTGGACTGTTTTTGATACCAATGAGATTACCTCCTCTCTTAAACCTTTATACTTCCTGGAAACCTGTCTGAAGGAGCTTCTCCAATATAGCCCAAATTATCATTTTCTGAGTATCTGAGGATTTCTGTTATTCTCACGGCATCTCCTGTGGAGAAGAAGCCAACTATCCCAATCAACTGGCCCTCATGGGGTAGGCAAGCCAGCCTAACACATTGCAAAGCATTCTGAGGGAGACAGGAGGCAGCCTGGCAAGCAAGAATGATCATTGCTACCTTAACCACCACCTCAGACCCAGATGGATATAGTCCAAACCCAAGAGTCTATATCAGCCCCTCCTTGACCACCAGCCAAGATCCTGTAGCTCCCCTCCAGGAATCAGTCCTTGACTTTCAAAAATCAGTGTCCATCTCTCGCTGACAGGGGTCTGGGAAACAGAATGATATGTCACGGTATAGTACTTTAATGATTCTAATGGAGATGTTGGCAAATCAGTGATGAAATCCAACCCCATCCTGTACCACGGAGCAAGAGTGACTGGAATAAGCTGCCATAGGCCTGATGACTTTATCCAGTACTATTTATTGCATTGGCTCTGCCGACATTACTATATATAGGCTATATATCAGAAGGGGCAACTAGGTGACACAGTAGATAGAGTGCCAGGCCTGAAGTTAAGAAGACTTAGTTTTAGGAGTTCAAATCTGGCCTCCTACACTTATTAGTTGTGTGACTTAATGTTCATCTATAAAATGAACTGGAGAAAGAAGTGGCAAATGATTCCAGTATCTTTCCCAAGAAAATCACAAATGGAGTCATGAAGAGTTGGGACAAAAAAGAACAAAAATGCATGAAAGACCATCATCAGGAGTACAGTAGAAGAGCAGAAGAGCTATGAAAGAAACCTGAATGTCTTGCTAAGATGGTGGCAAAATGTATTAGAAGCATATGAAGAGGATCTTAAATTATTCCAGACCCTGCTACAACGATGTTATAAATACAGCTTATGAGAAGAGTGGATCTACATCACTGCTGTCCTTCATGTTTTCCATCTTGAAGCCATATATAAGAGTGCAGCAGTGAAATAACCCTGACTTGATAACACCCTTGAGGTTGAATCACGAGAGGAGAAGACTCAGTCTACATGGCATGTTGTGAATGGTTCAGAAATTCTTATAGATTGAGTACCCGACGATATGCATAAAGAACAATTTTATAATTTAAAAGAATAATGAAGGGGGTTACTTACATTTCCTTTAAAAAATAGGGCCAAATTTCTGAAACCACAACTTCCAGCAATTCTGGGTCATAATATTTCTGTCAGATGAAGTAACTTATCTTAAGTCAAAGGTAGTGGGAAAGTGGAAGAACTCTGGTATTATGGGCAAGAAGAAACCCTTGAGGTTTCCCTAGGTATCCATCCTTACTCTGCTCCCTAGGTATCCATCTCTACCCTAATGGGTCAGCTAAAGTCTGAGTGGTAAAAGAATAATGCTAAGGGACAAGCCTGCTTAATAGCCCAGAAGATCAGTTCTTATGATAAACCCAAGGAAATAACTTTCCCTTTTTAAATGTCTGAAAAAAGGGCTTCAACAATATGGAATATTTGGGAATATTTTGCTAATGATAAATGTAGTCTAGAAGATTGAAGGCAGGAGATTTGGGTTTGAGGTAACTTGGGGTTAGATAGTATACTGTTCTGGGTTGGGAGTTTGGAAAAAATGACTTAAAAGTCTGCTTTAGACCCTTGCTAGTTGTGTGAGTAAGTCAATTAACCTCTTGCAGGGTCAGTTTCCTCATTTGTAAAACAGAAGAGGTGGGACTTGATAGTCCCTAAAATCTCATTTCTAAATCTATGAATTTACTAATATTCTTATATGATATTTTAAGGTTGGAAAGTGCTTTCCATATATTATTTCATTTGGCATAAAATATCCCATGATCATGACTGATACCTATTAACTGGGTGATCTTGGGCAAATCATAATCAACTTTGAGTTTTTTTTCCTTTTGTAAAATGGGGATAACACCTGTACTTCTTATTTCATAGGACTGTGTGGAATGAAGCTTTTTAAATCTTAAAATGCTATTTAATGTGATCCAACAATAATAATATGTCTGTGTCATGAAGAATGGTTTATAAAGGTGATAATTTTGTTGCTGTTCAGTCATTAAGTAGTGTCCAGCTCTTTGTAATGACTGGATAATTGCTAAGAAATTACAGAAAGGTCATCCATACGAACCCTTAAGTCCTGATCATGTAGATTTATAACAAAATGGTAAAAAAAATGCATCACATTACTTTAGGATGTGAAAATTTTAGTACTTACCAAATACTTAGATGCCCACGATCAAGTGACTAGAATTATATGCACCAAAAGCTTGGTATGTATCCATCAGTTATCAGGAAATTAATTCCTATACTATAAACATAAACCTCAAAATAGTCTTGAGAATTCAAGAGATAAACTGTACTAGAGTTTCTAGTCAAATCACCCTTACAGACAAAGCTGCTGCCCATAATTTCCCAGGCAGAATCTGAACCCATAGAATTTATATACACCATCTCTAAATTATGTGGAATGAAAAGCTTTCAAAATATAGAGAGTGAATGGGCAAAATAAAAACTTTAGGAACAAGATAAAATGCATCATTCTTGTCATTTTGTCTGTACTGGACTTGTCTTGAAGATGCTTTTGTTTGAAAATAAACATATCTCAACATCTTATTTATGTACAAAAGAAATAATTTTATTCATCTGCAAAAGAATTTGCCAAACATTAAAGAACAATAGTAAGGTAGTAATTTGTCCTAGGATTATTTCTACCTGAACTTCATTGAATATGACAAGAGTGATGATGATGGTGATGATAAAGAAGAAGAAAAATTTGCTCTTCTCTGGAAGTACTTCTTAGACATTAAATAATGACTATTCATTAGGGATATTATAGAAGGGCTCTGTTATAGGTTATGATGGATATCTTTTGAGTTTCCTTCTGATTCTAAGAGCTTGTGATCCTATATGGTTAGATATAATTATAGGTCATTTCTGCAGACCTGGTTCCATTCTCAATCTTTAAAAGGATTTTAAAAGTTGTGTTTTTTCAGATTGGTAGTCAAGATCATGGACCCAAACCGCTATAAAACTCATTCCATCTGCTAGATTTGATTAATAAGTTTTTCTGAAAAAATGAAGTTATTTTCAAGTCAATCAAGTTTTTCCAAATCTCATTAGTAGGGTGTTGAAATGTGGTGGGGATCTTAGCTAATGCAAAAAATATAATTTCACTTGGATCTATGATGAGTGTGTATCTTCTGCCTTCCACCCTCCCTGTTTCAACTTGGTATATGCCTAATAGTTCTGTACTCATATATTTCATTAAGGAGGCAGAATAGAAAAGACTTTCTTACCAAGATTACATTTATTTCCGTGTTAATTCCTGGCTTTACTTTTTGAGGCAATTACAGGAGAAATGGAAATTTTTTCTTCAAATCTTCTTCAGCTACTTCGGGGAGGCTATGTATTGTGTATATATTCAGTGTGTAAATTCACCCATAGCATATTATAGTGCTGGAAGTAATTCAATGAAGCAATCTCCCCAAGTAATATTCTGAATCTAAAGGGACTGTGACCCTCTTGGATGTGGGGTAAGGGAAGATGGACAATATTCTGCCTTTGAATAAAGTTCTGCTTTGATAAATCTTTCTGATGAGGTAATGGTGGATTTTTCCTTCTCCTGCCTACTAATCATAAGTAACCACAAGACTATATACTTTTTACTCTATTTTCTCTATATCCTTATAGTGATCTCATCAGTTTCTATGGATTCAACTGTCATCTCTGTGCAGGCGGCATATACATACATATATATGTGTGTATATACACACATACATATTTGGATATAAATATATATACATATGTGTATGTTCATGTGTATCTCTAGTCTTAATATCTCTTCTGAACTTTGCCTCTGCTTTACTAACTGTTTGCTTAGACATATCTTTACTGGGATGTCCTGTAGACATCTCAAATTTAACTTTTCTAAAATCTAACTCATTATATTACCACACAAACTCATTATCTTCCAAATTTTCCTTTCCAGTTGAGGGTACTATATATTTTCATTCACTCCATTTTGCATTTTTAGAGAAATCATTGAATTTTGTTTCTTCCTCAGAATCATATTCAGTCAGTCACTAGATTCCATGTCTCTAAAATCTCTTGCTACAATCCTTTCTGTCCACTCACACAGCCACTGTCCTAGTGTAGGCCTTTAACATTTTGTAGATGAACTATTGCTATAGTTTTCCTAATTGGTTTACTTGCTTCCATTCTTCTCTCCCTCTGCATCTTGTGTTCTACCATGCTTCAATTGATTCTTTGCGTAGCTGCCAAATTGATTTCTAAAGCAGGAATCTGACTATGTCACTACTACTAAAAAAATTAGTGGCTCTCTATTGCCTCCAGTACAAAAGCTCTTGGAACATTTCCTTAGCCCAGCATTTAAAACCCATTTTCCTACATGACCTCCATATATTCTTTTAGTTTTATTTCATATTGTTCCTTTTTACCATGTGAAAAAAATTAGTGAGAGGTGGGTGCTCTACATGGAATGGGATGGAGGGAGAGAATGAGAAAGTAATCAGTCTGCTCTTTTCTTGCCAAAGATACCAGGAACCTAACCTTTTCTTCCTTGCCCCATAGCTAATAGCACTTGAATTCATGTTCCCCTCACTTCCTGTCACTCAGCTTTGTGTCTTCTAAATTTCCTGTTCTTGGGGAAAAGACTGGATCACTCAATGATAACCATGGCCCTCAGGAAAGAATTTGTTACCAAGTGCTTCCAAATCAGCTATATTTGTATAAATTCTCAGATTTGTTTGAGCAAAGGCTATCCCAAATTAGTGACTCTAAAATGGCTTTTTAGGCCAATTATTTGACATTGATAAATGGGAAATGAAACAGATATTAATACAAATTATTACCATTTCTCAAGGAAGCTTAACTGATATAAATCAATTTCTACAAGGAGACTAAAAAAGTCTAAGAACTGCCTCCATTAGCAAACACTTGATCTTCTTGCTAAGCAGAGAGATGTGGTATCCAAGGGCAACACACAGTTTAGAATATAATCTCTACTGTAAAATTCTTTGGAGAATGCTGATTGGAAGATTATAAGTATTATCATCTTACAAAACAGTAAGAAACAGAGGGGAAAATAGTTCAGAGAAAGCTTGGCAAGAGAACCAACTAAGTCAAGTTATCCCAAAGGTATTTAATAATGAAATTATAAGAAAGCAACTAACAGGCAAAATTCTAAAAAAAGATTTTTCTAACAAATCTTTCATCACTGACAGTGGTGTCATTGAATTTGGACTCTAATATCACAGATCTTGATGTACTGCAAGAAAAATTAGAAATTGCACTAAAATAAGATTGGAAAAGAAATTAGACTAGATCACATCCACATCCACATATGTATTTACACATGTGTAGGCTCAAATGTACACAGTTTTTAGAGTGTGGAGTGATTCATTTTCAAGATACCTTAAAGAGAGAAGACATTTGAAATATTTGAAAACATTTGAAAGAAATAGGGGACCTTACTGTTTAAAAATGTAATTGAGAAAATATTGGTAACGACCAATAAATATTCTATTTTCTTATTCTATTAAATTTTTATTGGAATCATCTCTGGACACAGCAAGAACATCCTTGATGAGTGATTTAAATATGCACAAAGGGCATCCTTGATGAAGAGAAAGGATGAGAGCAAGGAAGTTTTTATAAATGGTGTCCTAGAGCAGACCATGCCTTTATATTCATACAATTGGCTAAAAGCGGTGAGATCCTGTAGAACTCCGCTGTGCTTATTGTTTGTTATCTATAAAAAAGCATTTGACCGGGTAGAGAAAAATGCCATCTTAATGTTTCTTTCCCAACATATACATATATTAAAATCATATACCATTCCTTAAAAGCAAAATAATACAGAGAACTGTCAGATATTTTGATTATTACAATCAAGTGATATGTAAGACAGGGAGAGAGTTGTTTATTAAAAGAGCTTGCCAATAGCATGGAGGATAACTGGAAGAGTCATAATGGAAAATGCTTCTCAGGAGATAGTGAAATTTTTCAGATGCTTCCCTTTATGGAGCATTTTATGACTGTGTCAAGCCTTGGAATATTACAGGACATTCTAAATGACACCTGTAATTAATCTAAAGAGTTTGGTTTAAGTTCCACAGGAAAAAAAGAGGGGATGAAGGATATATACTGTTCAGCTATGATATACAGTTGACTGGACAGACTATAAATAGCTGCTCATTCATCAGCACCTATATTTTAGACAAATATCATGAATGGACAATGAGTTGAACCTGAATTAATCTGAAGCAGGAGAGAAGGTTAATTTGCTTTTGGGAGATTTTGCAATGCTTCTAATAACTCCAGTGTTCATTCATCTACCCTTTCATTCAGGAAGTACTTATTAAGCATCTGTTATATACCAAGCACTACATTAGGTGCTGGGAATGCAAGCACAAAAATGAAACAGTCCCTGCCTTCAAGGACCTTTCATTTTATAGAATGGTGGAAGCATATACTTAGAAAATTAAATATAAATAATCTGGAGCAAGTAGAGGGATGGGGGATTAGGAAAGATGTGAACTTTGCTTTGAAGGAATGTAGGAATGCCCAGATGAAGAGGGAGTACAATCCAGGTAGAAGAGACTGTACAAAATTGAAAAGAAAAGAGATGGGATATAGAGTATGGTGAAATAGTTTAGCTATAGTGTGGAGATCATGAAGGAGAGTGATGTACAAAAATGCTAAAAAATTAGGTTGGAGTTAGATTGTGAATGGATTTTAAGGCTTAACAGAGGAATTTGTGTTTTATCCTAGAATAATGAGGGAGCCACTGGAACTCTTTATTAGGGGGGTGACATTAATTTGGCAGCTCGGTAGAGGATGAATTGGAAATCAGAGAGACTGGAGAACAATATGGAAGCTATTGTAATAGTCTAGGAAGAAGGCTATGGAACCCTGAACTAGGAGGTGGCTGTAGGATTGGAGAGAAGTGACTGAATATCTGATGTATTTTGGAAGTAGAGTTGGCAGCATTTGGCATCTAACTGAGGTGAGGTGAGGGACAGGGAGAAGAAAGCATTGAAAATGATTCAGAGATTACAAATCTAGATGACTTAAAAGCTGGTAGTGTGCCCTCAATAGAAATAGAGAAGCTACAAAGAGAAATTTGTTTTTATTAAAGCTTTTTCTTGTCAAAACATATGCATGGATAATTTTTCAAGATTGACCTTTGCAAAACTTTGTATTCTAAATTTTACCCTCCTCCCCACTATGGCAAGTGATCCAATATATGCCAAACATGTTAAAACATATGTTAAATCCAATATATGTATAGATATTTATACAATTATCTTGCTGCACAAGAAAAATCAGATCAAAAAAGAAAAAAATGAAAAAGAAAAAATTCAAGCAAACAGAAGCAAAAAGAGTGAAAATGCTGTGTTGTGATCCACATTCAGTCCCCACAATCCTCTCTCTGGGTAGAGATGGCTCTCTTCATCATAGGATCATCGGAACTGGCATCAATACATTCATTGTTGAAGACGGCCACGTCCATCAGAATTGATCATCGTATAATATTGTTACCGTGTATAATGATCTCCTGGTCCTGCTCATTTCACTCAGCATCAGTTCATGTAGGTCTCTCTAGGCCTTTCTGAAATCATCCTGCTGGTCATTTCTTACAGAACAATAATATTCCATAATATTCATATGTGATAAATCATTCAGCCATTCTCCAACTGGTAGACAGCCACCGACTTTCCAGTTTATGAAGAGAAATTTGGAGGGAGGGCAATTAAGTTTAATTTTGAACATTTTGAGGTTGAGAGAGATATGGGAAATCCATAAAACAACTGGTTATATTTTAAAAATAATATTGGCTAGTGGTATGAGATAGCTGTAAGTCATAGAGTACCACAGTCTTTGAGGAATTAATATTTTGGCTCACTGAAAAGCAATGGAGAGATACAAAGTGAGTGTTAGGGGATCACATTGTATTATCAATGAAGAACTAAACAAAAGAAGTAGAGTTAAAAATATTATCAGAGACTTGTGACCTGAAAAGGAAGGGGGTTAGTTTTATAGTGAGAGTCATGGTGGCCCATGTGCTTAATTAGTATCTATGCAATGACAAGAGATCTAGGGGAAGGCCATCAGAATTGTGGTAGAGGAATTATGGGAAGACTGGGATAAAATTAAAGGACAAAAAAGGCATGAATTTGTTGGGGGCAATTACCCACCCCAGTGAGATCACAGACTCATCTAAGTACCTCCTTCCACACCTAGCACAATGTTCTGTACATTAGGTAGGTTCTTAATGAAGATTCACTGAAGTTGATATTTGTTGAATCAAAATTTGAAAATTGTGGCATATGTCTCTCCTCTTCTCAGTCTCTGTTTTCAGCCTCAGTTATGGGAGAAAACTGGCCACACAGGAAATAAGTCTTTACTTCACAGCCTATTTATCTCCTATTTATCTCTTCATTTTTCCTGCGCTGAAACTTAAGGTTTTTATATTTTTTTGGACTAATATGCAATCATCATCAATTATCAAGCAATGGGCTTAATTAGTTCATTAATCAATCATTTAAAAAAGCATTTTAAGTTCTTTTCAAAAATACTTGGAGTGTTGCAGATTCTGAGCTAAGTGCTGGAACTACTAAGTTAAATTGAAAATAATTCCTGCCCTTAAGGAACTTAAATTGAAGAGATGAAATGTCTATAAATAGGTACATATAGGATATGTATTGAGTAGATGAAAAGTACCTTTTAAGCAGAAAAAAGTTAATAGCTGTGGGATTCAGAATTTGAACACAGGTCTTCTGACTAGATCTAGCCTCCTGGTACAGTGCGCTGCCTCTCCAAATATGTAGGTGTGATCTCAGTAGCTTGTCTGTGTTCTCCAGCAAGCAGGTTACTGCCTTCCGGACTGCCACTCAGGAAGAATGAGAAAAGCATTTATTAAGTGCTTATGTATGCCGGGCAGTGCTTATCTACCCCAGCTCTCTGTATTAGTACCAGCTGTGACTACGATTAGCTTTCTGACCCTGAACATGTTACATGATTGTTAATCTTTTGTGAGTGGGTATATAAATCTTTCCTGCTTAGTGTCCTCTCTGGAATCTTGGAAATATTAATGAGTAAAAGCCAGAATGGTTGCATCTATGAGGGAGGGATTTGTAAAAAGTGCAGGTAGGAGAGAAAGTAAAAAATGCAGCTTAGAGAAGAAGCAGGAATTTGAAGTAGAGCAGTAAACAAAGATAATACTGGGTTTCGAATTGTTTCCTAGGAAAAATGGTTAGAAATTAGAGGATGGTTTTGTTGTAAAGAAAACTTCCTAAGTAGAATGGTCTTTCTTGGTAAGATGATTTCTTATCATTGAAAGTCTTTAAAGTGGATGCTAGATGATAACCTCTTGTCAGGGATTTTGCTGTATTAGATGCTATCTGAAGTGACTATCAACTTTGAGATTCTGTGATTCCAAGGGTAAGTTGTAGAACAAGAGGGAATAAAGCTAGAAGTAAATAGCATATATATATATATATATATATATATATATATATATATATATATAGTGTGTGTGTGTGTGTGTGTGTGTGTGTGTGTGTGTGTAGCTATGAAATGGTATTAAACATTTGGGAAAGAAGTTTGGAATCAGACTTCTAAAATAATTAATGTGTCCATATTTGGGCATTTTGACCCAGGGATTTCGCTTCTAGACATAAACCACAAGGAAATTATTCACAAAAGAAAAGGTTCCATATATACCAAAGTATTTATAGCAACACTTTTTATAGTAGCAAAGAACTGGAAACAAAATGGATACCCGTTGACTAGAGATTGATGAAAAATTGTAATACATGAATGTAATAGAATATTATTGTGCCATAAAAATGACAAATATGATAAATGCAGAGAAGTATAGGAAGACTTTTGTAAACCAATGTTAAGTGAGGTAAGTTAAGTTGGAACACCAAAGTGTATGACTACAACAATGTAATTGGAAGAATGAGAGCCTGCCAATTCTTGTTTAGCTATGGGCTAACAAATGATGCAAGGAATAACTTTAGGCAGCAAGTATTTTATTGTTCTTTAAAAAAAACATTTTAGGGACAGCTAGGTAGAGCAATGGATAGCACCAGCCCTGAAATCAGGAAGACCTGAGTCCAAATCTGGCCTCAGACAATGAACACTTCCTAGCAATGTGACCCTGGGGAAGTCACTTAACCCCAGTTGCCTCAGCAAAAAAAAAAGTATTCTATATAACACTTTAATATTTGAAAATCATATTAGTATTAAATGTGCTTATCACATTTATTACTTCATTTGATTCTCACAAAATCTTGGTGAAGATAGCTGCATGCTATAGATGAACAGAGTTTAAATGACTTGGAGTTATCTACACTGTTTGTCGGTCCTCTCATGAGTTCCAACATAGGGGGCTATCACTCAGCAATGACTTCTTTCTTTGAAGTACGCTTCATCTCTCTAGGTTGCCATGTCAAGATTATTTTTTCCTGTCATCTTTCAGTCACCAGGTCATTTTCCTCCATTCTTTCTCAGATAATTCAGTAAATGATTCACTCTCTTCCTTTATATTGTATCTCTTGCCTTCAGGTTTGGCTATTTCAATTTATGGTATTACCTTGTCATCTGAATTTATTTTCTTCCACGATCTCCTTCTCTGCTCTGATTTAACCACTCTCTTCAGAGCTTTGACTTTATCAACCTAAATTGTTCCATCTTAATGATCCTGAACTCTCTGCTTTTTCTCTTGCCAGTCTCTTGTCTTTCCCTTTCCTTGTTTACCTCTTCCCTCCTTAATTATTTCTTCTACACTCCACCTGTAGCCCACTATTTCTTCCTGTTTGTCCAGTTAATTAGTAAAGTGATGCAGTGGATAGAGCACAAGATTAGGAGTCAGGAATATCTGAGTTAGAATCCTGCTTCAGACACTACCTGTAAGAGCTGGTAAGTCACTTAAACCCTTCAGTTTCTCTCTTAATTTCCTGATCTGTAAGATGGGAACAATATTAGCATTTATTTCTTGGATCTGTTTTGAAGATCAAATAAATTAACATTTGTAAATGTTAATGTGAATGTGAATCTTAAAATGACATATAAATGCTAGCTATCCATCCTCATAATCATTCTCCTCTTCCCTTTCCTCCTCCTCCTTCTCCCTGTTATGATTTCATTTTCTTTTCTTCACAGTCTTGACTCAATAATTAACCAATTCAGTAAGGTGCTATCCTCCACTCTTGTGTCCCTTGCCTCATAACTTTCTACCATTCATGCTATCAATCCTCAATTCTTGATGATCACCCTACCATGTGCCTTCTCTGCTCTTGAAACAAAGCTGCTGAAGGAAATTGTATTGTTGTGTCTATACACAACTTTGGCTATAAATTTGGCTATAAAATCTTGTTATATAACCCAATCCCTCCTTCTCAGATGATTGTGCCTCCTATTTAGCTGAGAAAATCAATAATATTCACTGTAATTTCTCTTTTCTCTCTTTTTCCTATGCGCATCTTCATTTGTTTTCTCTTTTGTTCCACTCTGAAAAATGGAGTAATTTTTCTCCTTGCTAAGATTAATTAATGCTTCTACTGTTGCCCCAATCCAATGCTCTATTCCTCTTTTCTTCAGGAGTTTGCCCTATCACTCACTCTTCATTTTTTTTTTTTTTTTGCTCTTTCATCTTTTTTTCCCTCTTTTATCTTTGATCTACAAATATACTCAGATCTTTCTATCCTTAAGAAAACTACCATAAATCGACTTTTATCTTTTCAATTTATTGCCATATTTTCCTCTTCTCTTTCCCTGTCAAATATTTAGAAAGATTGTTTTTGCCTTTACTGGGCACTATCCACTTTCCCCCCAGTTCCTTGCACATTCTATTGAAACTGTTCTCTTAAAGCACTAATCCTCAATTTGTAATTGTCCTTTTCTTTGTCTTCAATCTCCTTCATCTTTTTATAGATTCTAACCAACATGGACCACCTTGAATACCCTATCTTCCATAAGTATCCGTTACATCACTTTTTCCTAGTTCTCCAGACTATTCACCTGTTTGATTACTTCTCAGTCTTTTTGCTGATTCATAATCCATTTTCCACTTCATAATTTTGGGTGCTCTTGAGGCCTGATCCTGGATTACAGTTCTATATCTTTCTGAGATATTTTTCTCAATAGTCTCATTTACTCCCATGACTTCAATGATCACCTATTCATAGGGTCATGGATTCAGAGCTAGAAAAGATCTAAAAAACATGGTCAAAGCTTTTCATTTTACAGAGAAGAAAAATGGGGGTCAGGTGTTTCACAAATATATTTGTCCAGCCTTATTTTTTTTCTCCTGAATTCCATTTACCTGCTAGATAGTTCTAATAGGATGTCCTATTCACACCTCAAACTCAATATTTCTGAAATTGAACTTTATTTAACCTGTTCCTCTTCCAAGTCTTTCTATTTTTGTTGAGGTTACTAACAGCTTTCTCATGAGATAAATTTGTAACATTGGAATCACCTTTAACTTTTTCTTTTTCATTTCCCATTATTCAATAAGGTGTTGTAAATTTTATTTACACAATGTCTTTCATTTTTCTTCCCTTAACCCCATGTATAATAGCAAAACCTCACTTTAGACCTTTATGAACATTCATCTCAGCTATTGTAATATCATCCTAATTTGTCTTTGGGCTTGTAGACTCACATCTTTCTATAATACCATTTGTGTAACTTTCAAAATTTTTTTTCCCTAAGATATAGGTCTGGTTATGTGTAAAACCCCAAAAACTTTCAGGGACTTCCTTTTGATGTAGAATAGAATATAAAATCCTTAATTTAATATTAAGGGCCCTCTACAACTTAGCTGCAAACTGCATTTTCAACCTGGTTTTTTAAATTGCCCCAATTCCTAGGCATCTCATGAAGCAAATGTGTAGCATTATATAATGACATTCATCAGGAACTTGGTTAATAAATTAAGGAAAGATGCACGAATATGGGAAAGACTCTGGTTTTATCAAAATAAGGAACATATAGCCCGGGAATTCCTCTCACCAATGCAGTTGGCAGTTATAGAGAAATATCTAAGACACATTAAAGGTAAAGGAAATTGACTAGGGTCATACAATTGGAAACTCTTAGAGGTGAATTTGAACATTAAGCCCAGAATTTTAGCCATTATGCTTCCCATATAAGGAATGTGTAGGCTAAATAAAAGGATACGGACAAGAATGGAATAACTGATGGCTGTGGTATAAGGAATAGAAGAGCATGGGAAAGGTATAATATTAGATATATTATGAGAAAGATGTCATTAGAAGGTTAAAGAAGGCTGATTTTGAAATCATTAATATGCTGGAAGGAAAAATGCCAAGGAGAAGAAAAATGGGGAATAAAACAAATGGCACAAGAGGAATCTTTGTATTCATAATCTTTAAAAAATGTTGCTTTTAAAATATCACATGTAAATGCATTATCTCTCTTAATCTGCTTCTAGAATTTCCAGCAAAGACTGTATTTCTTCTTTTATTTTTAGTTTTAACATGCAAAGGCATAATTTCATGAATTCTCTATTATGAACCTCATGGAGCAGTGAATCCTAAGGTGACTCTCCAGCTTCATCTGGTTCAATAAATCACAGTATGATATGAGGTGAATGTGCACTGGAAATCCCCTTGAACAGATATAGCCTAAAGGGCTAGAGGAACATACATTCCTTTTTGGTATGTGAACCTAACCCTAACCTCAGTTTATCCATCTGTAAAATGAGCTGGAGAAGGAAATGGCAAACCACTCCAGTATCTTTGCCAAGAAAACACCAAATGGGGTCATAAAGAGTCGGACACAACTGAAATCTATTCACAACTGAAACAGCAACAAAAGATTCCTTCCAGCTAAATATTTTGTTTGGTGTGGTATTGTTAAATGGGTACTGGATTTGAAGGCAGAAGACATGGAGCTGGAGGCTGACTGACATATTAAGTAGCTATGTGACTTTGGGCAACTTGTTTCCTCTCTTAGGTCTGTTTTTTTTTTAACCTACAAAATAAAAAGATTTCATTAGATGATCTTTATGGTCCTGTTCAACTCAAAATCAACAATTCTAATTATGTTCTGTTTCATAAGGTACCTGCCAACATTAATATTCTACGTTATAGTGCCTCTTCCAATTCCAGTCTTCTTTGTTCTAAAATTCTATTACTGTAATATCTCTTTCAGCCCTGATGTCCTATGATTTTTATAGAGGATATAATCTAGCCTTTCTTTTTTCAAGAATTTTGTATTTTTCTACAATGCTCCTGGGGAAAATGAAGTGACTTTTAAATAAAACATGTAGGATAAATATGATATCAGAAGTGAACTTGTCTGCTTATTTAAGAACAGAGGTGCTATATAAGCCCAAGATTTTGTGGTGATTGGCAGCCTTTGATTACTTTTTTATGAAGATTTCCCCCAAAGACATAATTCAAATAGTCTAAGTTGAAAAAGGAAAATATGCCTAATGTTTTTTTTCTTACTCAGAACTTGGAAGTAGTATTAAAGTCAGCAGCAGTCAGAAATTGTTACCTTCTGGGTTCCACTGAGTAAAAATCTCTCACTTTTATATCCATTAAATTTAAATAAGAATGTGGGGTTAATGGAGAGAGCACTGGATTGGGATTTTTTTTATTCTAGACCTGACTTTTCCATTCACTAGCAGTATAAACTCAAGCAAATCACGCTTCTGTTTAGCGCTTGAATTTTCCTTTCTATAAAATAAAGTTATTGGACAAAGTGATTTCTTTAAGGTCCTCCACAGGTCTAAAATTCTGTGATGATCCTATTCCCTTTGCCTATCAACAATATCTTGCTCTTTTCTGGGTTGCTATTCTGACTAAAATTCATTTAGAAGCTAATTTTCATTCACTATTAGGAACAATCAGCAGGACCTTGTCTCTCCTGGATTTGATACTAAAGAGATGTCTTATGTTGACTGCTGGTAGTGACAGTCTTGCCACCTAATGGTCTCTCTCAGTAGCCTCAGAGACATATGACTGAGAAGGACAAATGGACACTAATTGAGCTCTGTGGAAGAGGATACCAAAGAGAAGTTGACCATCATGGCTGCTTGGGATGTGTCAACGAGGAATGACTAGAACTGGTCCAGTCACTACAGCCAGGTCAAACAGTCAGGTCAGGAGTATGGACAATGTTGGTGACTCCAGGTAGGTCTAGGAGAATGGAGATCCTCTCCAAGTCCAAGAATTCCAAGTACTTACAAGGTCTGGAAAGCCAAGCCCAGAAAGGTACTAGCAGCTATAAAGTTCCTTAAAGAAAACAAGAGATTCATTTCAAAAATTATTACATTCACTAGTTTATTATTTTACTTGTATGGCTCAAATTAATCACCCCAACACAGTTTAACAATGTGGCTATATGCCAAGTACATTATCATTATATATTGTTGAGGTAAAAATTTCCTCATTATATAATCCACCTTTTTCTTTTGACTTTATGCCAATGCACAATACCCTGTTTCTGAAGATTGGGTATTAACTGAAAGAGTTTTTGGTTCTCATTGTCAGTTGACAGGCATGTAAAGGAACCACAGCCACAATATTTTCTGAGGATAGAAAGGTTATTAGCTTTATTCCATTCTTGCTTTGACAATGATGAGCTTTCTAGGGAGGAAGTATCATTAGCTTTGGTTTTTTCATCCATAAAATGGGGCAATTACATATTTATTATCTAATTCATAGGATTGCCATAACTTTACAAACTACAATGTTCAATAGACATTTAGAATATTTTTATTATGAGTGTCTCACTAGAGGAGCAAAAATAAAAGATGGATAGTTTGCGATTTCCGTAAGTTATATTACTGGCATGTTGACTACAACAACCACAAGTTACTGGAATACTGTTGTCATTGTTTCTATTATGAATTTTTACCAGAGATTTTAGTAGAGTATTGATGTATGATTTCCTTAGAGTTGTAATTAAAGTCAAACTTATGAATGATGACTAAAACAGAATGAAACTCTTAGGAACAATACATACTACAAGATCCTTCTTGTTTTGTTTTGTTTTGCTCTAGTTGCTTCCAAGATCCGCCACTTGCAGGAATATCATAACCGGGTCCTCCACAACATTTATCCTGTACCTTCGGGAACTGACATCGCAAACACCCTGAAATACTTTTCTCAGACCTTGTTAAGGTAAGCTTTAAATTATCCTCTTCCTCTAAGAAGTCTTAGACAGTATTTTGGAATTTATTAGGACCTAATGTTTGATTGAACTAAAGGTTTTATGAACATTAAAATTTTCACTGCTCTGCCAGAAGAGTCGGGACTCAATTTTTCTAAAATAGATAATGTCAGATCATAGACATCAATTTAAAATAATGGCTTGTATGGCTACTGCCGATTTGCTAATTTAAGCTCCTTTTCAAGTGCCTGATTAAAAATAATAGAGGTTATGAGCTTTATGCCAGTCCATGCTTGGATTAAACTGAGAATGGACATTGTTTTAACTTAAGGTCAGGTAATGCTTTGGTCTTAAGACAAATCCCTCTATTGCTAATATTCAGTAGGACTTAGATATATTATTAGCATTTCCTTCCTCCTAATTGAAGAGCAGTAATGCCATGATAATGAATTTTGCACATCTGTGGTGCACTTAATTTGTTTTTTAAATGTATTTTAAAATTCTTATTTGAAATCCTTAAGGGACAAGGAAAAAGTAAACAAAAGTTTAGGACCCATTTTTCACTGTCTGCTCTTATGATAAAGTGAAAAAGATGTAAAACAGAAAGTCAAAGTTCAGCTTCATGGCAATCATCAAGGTAGCCAAGCAGGCAAATGGGCCACAATAGATCAAAAAATTCAGGTCAGTGTTTGGGTCAAAAATGTTCCTACTCTGATGCCTTATGGTGGGAAGACCTGTGGGGCAGAGCAGCAGTGTCACCCATGTGTTAAACAGGTGTCAAACCTGAGAGCTTCCTGCAGCTTCAACATGCCCAGGTGTGTCCTGAATGAGATTAAAATGTAACTGGGGAATATTTAACAAATTAAGTAAAAATACACGAAAATCTAGGTAATGTTAGCATTTGTTTTGTCTAAGTCATTATGTAGCGGCAGGGCTTTTTATATACAATTTATTGGCCCATCTCTCTTTCTACTTGAGTTTGACACCATTGGTGAAGTGGAAAGGGCCTGACTTTGAATTCAGGCTCGGCTACTTTGACAAGTTATTTCCTCTCTCTGATTCTCAGTCTCCTCACCTGAAAAGGAGGGATTTAGATGATCTCTGAGATTCCTTTAATCTCCACATCCATAGTTGGGTTCTTGAAGAAGTTGCCTGAGGAATATAAGCAGGCAGGACCCAAGACTTCAGGTAGCAGCCCAAGAAATAGATTGTGTTCTTCCTCTCCTTAAATTTTTCTATAATCGTGATTATAGACCTCACACTTGCACATCCCTCTGTAAGTTAGTTGCTCAAGTGAAGTGATTGTTTTATTATCCCTTTTAATGACTAATACTGATCCAATTTGTATTATTACAAGAGACTGAAAATTTTGCAAGCCAAAGAACCCAACGAAATTCTCTTGAATGTCATAGCTGTTGTGTCATTGAGGCCAAGAGTTTCAAAGAGAAACTTTGATCGTTTTCCTTAATCCCAGATTATAAAAGTGTACAATGTAGGATAGCAGGATGCTTCATTTTAGCCAGAGCTGTGGTTAAGGACAATGGTACATTGGAATACCTGCAGGCATTTCCCTTTGATTTCAGTAAAAGCTTTGCCCAAATGTCTAAAGACTGAAATAGGCAGAGATGTTTAACTTCATTTATCAAAATTGCATCAAAAAGATTCTTTAATATTTCCAAAGTATCACAATTTCACCAGTGTGTCATTCCCTTTACTGGCTTAAAGTGTAACTCCTTTTTGCCTTAATATAATGGCTTGCAACAACTTTTTTTGGGGGTGTGATGTAGACCTCTTTGGTGGTCTTTGGATTCCTTCTTAGAAGGCTTTTGATCCATAGAATAAAATATATGAAATTTCAAAGGACACCAATTATAGTGAAACATAATGATTAAATGATAAAAAGGAAAATCTATATCAAGTTCACAGTCTCAACAATTAGCAATCCCTGCTTTAATAGATGGCTTTTAGGAGTTAAGCAGACCCCAAACCTTACTAATAGCTAACAGTGTGATAAGTTCTTTTAAACTTAGGTAGGTTGACCCTCAAATTACAGACACATGTTTCATCATAACCTTCCCACCTTGGTAGGACCTGCTGGAGCTTCTGTTTCTGCTGCTAGCATATTTGTCAAGAACCCAGGGCTTCCTCTGCACCATGATGAGGCATCAAAATAGGACTTTAGAAGAGAAGTCAAGAAAGGAAACATATCAAAATATTACCATACTCATGGAAAAGAAATTGAGAAGAGTTGATATATGTTTACTCAATCCATAATGCATTTCTGTTCAATCCAACAAACTTATTCATTGCCTTACTCTGTGTAAAGCCCTATGCTGGACACTGATTGGGATATAATGAAGAATATCATCTTATCCCTATCCTCCTTGAGGAACTTATAATTTTATTTCATGTTAAAAACATGTCATAGCCATTTTTTTTCACATCTAGCTTCTCTTTGAATGGGCTTGCCCTTTCCCCAATTTGAAATTTTAAAGTTTCCAGATCTTTTTCAAAGTTAAAAACTCAGATTCTTTTGCACCAATCTTTGCTCAAGTTCCATTCATGCTGATATTGGATATAAAATTGAACTGATTGGTGTTAACTTTTTAGAGAGTTTAAAATAATTTAAAAAGTGGATTCCATTCTCAGCCCAGAGATCTCAATTGCAACCAAGAAAAATGGTGAAGAGAAGGAGATTGGTGTGTTAATATGTATAGTTTTCAATTATTTAGTTCCAAAATCTGTATTAGTCAAGCCAATTCTGTTTGCTGTTCAGAATGAATTCAGATACCAAACTTGCAAATTCATGGGAAATTTTGGATGGATTAATTTTCTTTGCTATGAATATGTGAAGGCAAATTCTCATCTTCCCCATCACTCTTTCAGAGGTTCTCTCTTAGCACAGAATTTTTATGAACACGGAAGGGACCTAACATGGTATTGTGAAAAGATCACTGATCCAGGAGTCCCAAGACCTTGTCTTTAATATCAGCTTTGCTACTAAGGAGCTATGGGCTTGGGTAGGTCACTTCCTTTTGGGGGCTATGTTTCCTCATTTGCAAAATAAGAGAGTTGGCCTAGATAATTTCTAAGATCCCTTCTGGCTCTAATTTATTCTAATTTTGAGTGCTATGAAAGGAGAATCTCTTATGGGTTGAAAAGGGAGGGTGATAATTTGACTGTTAAATTTAACTCTTCTGAGCAGGGCATTCCTAGAATTCTTTGTGATTTAATGTCTAGTGTATATTTATTAACAAGAATTGCAGATAGGGGAAATGGTTTTGTCATTCCCGAATTGCACCATTTGGTTGGGAAAAATACTTTTATTTTTTGAAAAAATTTCACAAAACATCATAAAATCACCATAAATGATGCATTACACATTTATTCATTAGCTCTTCCTTAAGTTTCTCCACAAATGAAAGCATTTCCTTACATTAATACATGAATAGTAATTAAAAACTGGTTTCATGGATTACTCATTATCAGCCTTTTCCTCCTACCCTCACCTGAGAGTTGAATTTAAAGGCAGTGAGGGGACAGTTCTGCTATCAGATTTGTAGCCCAGATGTTTTTGCTGACATCCTTCCTACCCTGCATGTGTGCAGCTGTTTTTGAAACTGCCACACATAGGAAGGCAAAAATAGCAAAGTGGAATTCAGAAAATGGAATTCGGCCTTTGATATTTTAATTAACTGATCAAACATTTCTTGGGAAAAAGTTTTCTTATGCTCATGTTTTAGGAAGCATAATAGCACACAATTTAAAAAATATTATAGTATTTTTCCCCCTCCAAGAAAAGTTTGATTGGGGCACAGGGCTTTACCTTAGGGATTGCTTTTATTTCCCTATAAGCAACTAATTTTACCTGAGATGAGAAATTCTGGTCTATCCGTATGACTTCTAAAAGAATCCTATTCCTAAAGTTAGTAATTTGGGGATAGACTATAATTCCCTGAATTTTGAGAAATAATATATCTGACTCTTCTCCTGTGTGATTCTATGGGCATTTTCAGAGGGATGCAGACTCATGTGCAAAATGTTGTACTAATGTAGGACTTGAGAAATAATTTTGGAGCATCTAAGAATGTAATTAGTAGGGATAGGTTCAAATTCCAGCTGGGGCCCAGGAAGTCCAGAAAGGGGTATCTCCTTTTAATGCTCCCGTGTGTTATGGCCTTGGCCCAGATAGAATCCTACAGGATGAGACCTGATTTTCTAAGGGCTGGCCTTCAAGCACATTTAAAGGTGATATTTTCAGTAGAGATCTGTTGTTGCAAGAGCTCAAAGGCGGGTAGATAATTCAATGCCACCCCCAAAAGATCTAGATGGACAGATGTGACAGGAATTTTAATACTGGCACATTTTTCATTGTGAACTGTTAACAAGGCATAGTAATTAAAGTCAAGCAAATAAAAAAAAAACAATAACTAACACATCAAGAATTCAGCACTCTGATTACTTAAAAGCAAACCACATCCACTCTTAGGCTTTTTTTTTGCTAAGAAATATTTTGTAACTATTCTGAAAGTATTTTCTATTATTATCAATTGTTTTGCACTGGACATTGGGTAACAGAAGCCAAAGGAAACTGAGAGGTAAATAAGGCACATGGAAAACCATGTAGTCATTTATTGTAGATTGTGACCTATCTGTCAGTAAAAGGGAAGAAGAATAAATGCATAGATGACATAGCAAGCATGCCTGATACTAACCAACTTGTCACAGAACTGTCCATTTGTACATGTAACAGCCAATCACTAAGAAATTTAGTTCTGTGTAATGACTATAGAATAAGTGTAGATTAAGTTTATTTTATATAATGAAACATAGATAAAAATAAGTGCTTTCTACTTTCATATTTATTAAGCTTATATGCTTACTATAGAACTGCGCTGTATAAGTGCAAAATATATCATCATTATTATAATTATATTGCCTATTTATTGTCTCTTCTTCTGATAAATAGTATGATCGACTTTGTAAGCAAATAAAATCCTAACAAACCCCCAAAGTTTTCTAAGCAGCAATTTCTCTTTTTTAAGAAAAAATTATTAACTTTTTTTAGCTGCAGTAATTTTACTAAAATGTCTTTTAAAATGTCCAAGCTAAAAGCAAGCGAATTTATTTTTAGTTATTGATTTTGATTCCCTCTAAACTTTTTAATTTTCTAAATTATCTTTCCTCTAATTTATAGTGAGTTTTGTTGAATAATACCGTAAGTAGCATCAGTAACGAATGGGAGCATACTGTATGATGTGCAGCTATATAACAGGTGTTGCTTGCTTAACCCTTAGAATTTTGAAGGTAAATATTTAACAAAGCAGTGTTTGTATTCATAAGAGAAGATGTTTCCTCCCCCCAAACATGCAAAATTTAAACACACACATAAACAACCATTATCATTAGCTCACAAACATATGCTACAGACCATCAACTATATATTATTTTATAGCTTTTCCAAATGTAGCTTAGTTAAGCATTTTAGAAATATATATTATTTCTAAATCCATGTGCCTGTTAAAACTCATTATCTCAAATGATACTGACAGAATGTCATGAAACAGTATCATAAAATACATACAGACATTATTTTGATGAAATAAACATGTGATTTTTAAGACTTTCTTAACAAACGCACATGTTTATTCTTTGCTAAAACATGTTTCTGGAAGTGCCATGCCTATATTTTGCATGTTGTAATTGACTTGATCTAGATAGTCATGCACAAAATGCCCTTTCAAAGTGTCTTTGAATTACCAAACAAAACCCTTGCCAATCTGACAATCTTTTTCTTCTTTGAGAAAACCACCCCTTCACCAAATTGCTGAACTGTAAAACATGGGTCTGGCACTGAAACATGAAACATGCATTTTTATATTTTTGCTCCTTATTAACCAGATAACACATGAGATGCAATGCAAATTATCACCAAGTCCAACCTTAATTTCTTAGTATCTCTAAGCATGAAGTATATGGCCGGTTACTAGATTTGTAGACACTGCCTTTGTAGCAATTGCATCTTATGTGGGGCAATATCTGGTGTTTTATTATTTGTTTTATAGTGTCATTTCAATGTAATGTGCTGTTCTTTGTGTCTTTGTTGTCTCTATTTTTTCTTTGTCCCCCCAACAGCATTTTGTCCCGCACAGGGAAGAAGGAAAGCCAAGATGCCTCCAATTTGACAGTGCCCATGACCATGTGTCTTTTTCCTGTGCCATTCCCACTCACCCCATCTCTAAGACCACAGGTCAGTTCCATCAACCCTACTGTTACTCGCTCCCTCCTTTACAGCGTCCTGCGAGATGCTCCATCTGAACGTGGCCAGCAAAGTCGTGATGCTCAATTATCAGATTACCCTTCATTGGACTATCAAGGCCTTTACGTGACTTTGGTGACTCTGCTGGAGCTCATTCCATTACTACAGCATGGTCAACATGGTAAGCATCTCTCCTAATTATTACGATGGATTCAAGTGAATCAAAGTGTAAAATGCCTCTACTATTTGTTGTGGGGGGCGGTGTGTGTGTGTGTGTGTGTGTGTGTGTGTGTGTGTGATAGAGACTGCTTTTGGGGGTCATATTTATGAATCACTTGTTGGGGTAATTGGTTTCTAAAGCCTATTTATAGTGAAATCTTATACTATGCCCCTTTCCATCATTTTAAAAAACGTGTGTTCACATTCTTATATCTCCTTTCTAAGCCAAACTGCATTTCACAGAGTTTAAAAATCTGATTCCTTTCAGCTAGAAAGTGACTTATTTTGAAGCAAACAAAGCAAATGGAATGTTTATTGAATGCTGCCTTGTAGCAAAGAAATTTACACTTAACATAATGAATCAATGGACTAGAAATCAGGAAACTTGGGGTCTTACCCACTGAATAACTGTTTAACTTTGGATAGTCTTGTAATCTCATTCTTCTTCTTCTTCTCTTTCTTTCTTTTCTTCTTCTTCTTCTTCTTCTTCTTCTTCTTCTTCTTCTTCTTCTTCTTCTTCTTCTTCTTCTTCTTCTTCTTCTTCTTCTTCCTTCCTTCCTTCCTTCCTTCCTTCCTTCCTTCCTTCCTTCCTTCCTCCCTTCCTCCCTTCCTCCCTTCCTCCCTTCCTCCTTTTCCATTTTCCCTTTTTTCTCCCTCTCCCTCTTTGTTTCCCTCTCCCTCTCTCTTCTGTAAAGTAAGGGAATAAAAGTAGGATAGTGGTATGATACTCAAATAGAAACAGATCTCTGAAATCCATATTGACTTAGAAACCAACAAATTAAGATTATCTAAATTGTATTATATTTCTATTTATTAAAAAAATTTCCAATCACATTTTAATCTGGTTTGGCCATACTTGTGGTATTGTACCATGGGCCATGAGTTTGACATTTCTGGACTCAATTATCTTGTAAATTGCTTTATAATTTTATGATTTCAAGAACTCTTCTAGCTCTAACATTCTGTGTTTCCAACTATGAATATTAACTTTAAAGTATTCTGGCCATAAATCTGATCAACAGTGTTATAGAATAGTCATCAAGAGATATAGGCTTTTTTTCTTGACTCCTCTTCTTGGATAATTTGATTTTTGACCTTAACCATCTTTTTTAATCTCCTTAACCTTTCTTAGTTTCATTTTCCTTACCTGTAAAGGGGATATTATTAATACCTAGTATCCTAACCTAATAGGTATCTTGGGAGGATTTACTGGATAATATATTCAATAAATTACTCTGACATTTTTGCAGAAAGAGAGTTTATAAATAGAAGTTCTCTAAGTGTTATAGCATTAACAAATTTATTCTTGAAAGCACAATAAAGAATTTTCACTGTATAGATGAATGAGAGTATTTTTCAGATGTCTTATTATGCATTCCTGTTAAATCTTTTAATGATCTGTTTTATGTTTTGCTATAGGTATTTAGTGAGTTATTTTTTAAATTGAATTGCATTTATAAAAATGATTTGATTGTTGAATTTTGGTGGTCTTTTTTGGGGGGGCATATGGTATGACTATAATCCAGGTGAGATATTGATAAACAAATGATCCACAAAATTCATAGTGCTCAATTTGTTCATAGTTGAACAAAGTTGTTATTTGTCAGAAATTGTTAAAATTATCCATTTTAAAAAATTTTCTTAAGACAATCAAAGGTGAGCGTTGTTTTCTTAGATCTCTTGATTGAAAAATAGATTTTTGTTTCAAAACATCAAGACCAGTATTTATTTTGATCCATTTTTTTTGTTGAAAAAATGTTGAAATTTTTTGTTGAAATTTGTTGAAAGTATAAAAGAGTCAAAAAGGGTATAAGGGACATATTCTAAATTTGGTTCTATTGGACTTGGTTTTAGACTTGACTCCATTATTATCAGTTTGGCATTGGCAAGTATCTTAAGTTTCTATTCTCAGTTTTTTCACGTCTAAAATAAAAGTGATCCAAGGTTCTTCCTAGTTACTAACTGATCAAGATTTAAAGCAACATAAATCTTACAGCTAAACAAGAGCCTTCTTGAACAGAAAACTCCAAAAGATTACTATGATAGTGCCAGTGATGGAATATACACATAGCTTGTCACTGTTATCAATATTGAACTAACAGTTCTTGGTTTCACTGTGGTACATGATGCTACTGGGGTTATTTGGTCATTAAAAACCTTCTTTACTTGGGATGATGCTTCTTTTTTCATGGACTAGAATTATTTATGATACAATGCCTTTTTGCAGGTTTTACCCTGGCGTTTCCCCCTGATGAATTATTAATCCTAGGCCTTTAATTTGTTTAAAATAAATCTCCCCTGTCCTTCATGGCATGAATAATTTGAATAGATGTATTGTCAGTTAGAATGATGTGTGGAATTAGAATAAAGAATTTGAAATTAAGTAATGTAGCATTTATTGTATAGTGAAAATATACCAAAACAGAATGAGTCCGAGTTTGTCCACATAATAGCTATAGAACCCGGATCATAGAATGTCTAAATTAGGAGGCTATCAGTTCAGTTCTTATATGTACAGTAATTCCTCTTATAACATCCTTAAGATAGTATTTCCTTGAGTAAATTCAAAACTATAATCTTTGAGGCATTTGAAGCCCCTTGTTTTACTTTTTGGAGCAGTAGGCAAAGTCAGTTCATGTGTTTGGATCTGAGTTGCCCCATTTGTAAAGTGAAGTAGTTGGGCTAGATAATGTGTTGAGATACCTTTTAACACTGACAATTCTGCAATGCTCTGACTCAAGAATTAAGTTTATTGTAATAAATTGCAACCCAGATCAATTGTATTCTGCTCGCTCAATTTATGGAGAATTTTTCATAGTATGTTTTCTATCTTTGTTTTAAAGTTGTTTCATTTTATTCTTTGTTGTTATCCACTTGCATTTTATAGTAGAAAACTTAAAAAAAGACAGATAACTTAAGGTCAATTTTCAGAGGCAGAAGGGGTTAAAGACAGAGAATGTACCTTCACAATAATTCAATTCAATAACAGGGTAGAGTAGGGAAAGGGCACAGTCCTGGAAGTCAGATCAAGTCAAGTCAAATCAACATGCTATTTAATACAAGCTGAATGCTAAACATTAGGATACAAAGAAAGGTAAAGCTCAATAATCCTAAAGGGGATAGGACACACAAATAACTATATACACATACACACTATATATATAGATATAGATAGATATAGATATATAAGTAGAAGGCCAAAGAGAACATGACCTGTTTAATTGTTCTGGCCCTCATTGTTCTGGCCCTCCAGTATGGGCGAGTCATTTCTTTTGGGCCCTATTTTCCTCAAATGTAAAATGAAGGGGTTAGATTAGATGATATCAAAGATCTTTGTTTGCATTAACATTTTGTTGTACTATGATAGATATTTGATAGAATGAAATCACAGGACAACTAAAATATTATTTTCCTCTTTCTTACCTCTAAAGTACAGTGCTATTAGAATGGTTTCATATTAATGAATTCCAAAGTAAACTAGAAATGACTTTTTAAATATCAATTCACTGTTTTGGATTATCTGTGACAGTGTTGCCACTCCTAGAATAAATAATTAATTATTTAGAGGAATATTATTTTAGTGAATACACTTTTCTTTCTTGGATTTTATGCCACCTACATCTCAGTTTTGGAGGCAATAATCTTGAGATATAGTTTCTCATTTATATAGCATAGCTGGAAAGGTATTGTAGTTCTCTCTTGTTGTCAATTTAATAAAAATATTAGTAGGCAAATCACATAACATCACTGAATCTGTTATCTTACCAAAAAATCTTCTTTGGACATAAGAATGATGCAGGAATTTAAGGTTCACCATTACAGAGAAAGTGATTTGAAAGGATTAAAGCAAGGAGCAGCATGGATACTAAATGTTATTATAATCAGTTGATCAATAAGCATTTATTAAGTATCTATTACATGTTAGGATCTGTTCTAGGTAATGGGGACACAAAGAATGAAACAATTCCTACTTTCAAGGAGTTATATATTATATTATTCATTCATTTAACAGACACTTATTAAGTATTTATTATTTCCAAACATTGTAGGTAGGCATTAAGGAAGGTATATTAAAAATAGTCTTTGAAACTAAGGAGCTTGTAGTCTAATAGGATGCAGATATAAGTATTAAACAAAAAGAATGTGACAAGTACAGAAAAAAAATGTAAATAAAATGCTCTGTGAATTCCAAAGAGAGAAAAATCATTTCTGCCTTAGGGAATTAGAAAAGGCTTCATGGGAAAAAGAAAGATATGTTGAGCAGACCCTTAAATAATGATTAGAATTTCAGTGTCATTGAATAACATTATATATACATATATTAATTCAACAAACATTTATTGGATGTCTATTACTCATATAGCAATAGACTAGGTAATTTGCAATTGAGTTTCTAATGACTTGGGAGAACTAGTGGCTTATTTCTTTAATCAGTTCATAAAATTGCAAGCCCCAAAGCTAGTATATTTCATTGGTGACAAACTAAGTTATTAATTTTTTTCTTTTTTTTTTTTGTTTTGCAGATCTTGGACAGTCAATATTTTATACAACGACATGTTTGCTACCCTTTCTTAATGATGACATTCTGAGTACTTTGCCCTACACAATGATATCAACATTAGCTACCTTTCCTCCGTTTCTACACAAGGATATTATTGAATATCTTAGCACATCTTTTCTACCCATGGCTATATGTAAGTTTAAGTTCAATCTCAGTTTGATATTACTATATTTTACAGGGACATAAGATATATTAACATATACTATTTATAAAAATTGTATTTAATGTAATTGGTTACAGGTTTTCAGAAATATAATAGAATTACTTCACAAAGGAGTTATAATTTAAAGACATAATTTGACATGAATATTATTGTAAACATCAAATGAAAAAATGAATTTTTATTCATTCATGCTTTGTCCATATGTAGTAGGGAAAAATAAAACATTATAAACCACAGATTACTCAGAAATTCCCTTTTTACAGATGATGAAAACTTTCTGTTATAAAAATGGAAGCATGTGCATCTTCTGAGATACAATAACTCTTATCTTTTGCACTTAAGGAAGTATGCTATTGTCTAGAGCACTAGATTAAAGATAAGTGATCTGAATTTTAGGTCTAGTTCTAATTTGGTATGTAACCTTTGGTTTTAGAGTAAATTATATAGTTTGAGTCTGTTTGTTTATCTGTAAAATGGGGAATATATTGCCAATGACATAGAGATATCATGATGATAAAAAAATGATTAGATATAAAAATCTTTTGGAAAAATTGAAGGGTTTATACAGATACAAAGCATAGTAATAATTATGGGGTTAAATTGAATTGTATTTTCATTGCTAAGGGATTAATCTTGCTGGCCCTTTCAGAGTATGGAAAGAAAAAGAAAATTATATTAGGTCCCTGGTTCTAAAAATTGCAACCTCTCTCTATATTTTTAAAAGCCTGGAAATTGATTATAATTTAGCTTCATGAGATAACTTTCTTCTCATAGGAAACACATTTGTTGACCATCCAAATTCAATCCTTTAGGAAAACAATTGTCATCATTTTATTACCTATCTTATTAGAACCTGCTGCCTGCTTATTAATTGGTAACTAATTATAAATTGTTTTATACAAATTCATAATAACATTTGGTAACTAGATATTTATTCTACTTATTATTTTAATTTGCTCAGATTGTTTTCCATATATGTATATACATATATTTATGTGTATACACATATCAATTTATATCTATATTTATATCTATCTATTTACAAATTTACAGACCCTAGGAAAGAAGGGATCTAAGAGGCCATCTAAAAAATTTTTTTTCCCAACCAAAATCTCTTTAGTTTTTGAATTTACATTTGGTTAACAAAAGGTTGTTTTTCAGGATATGAAGTATTCATTTTCTTGTAAGTTAGGTTAAAACAGTCTGCTTTTGCCTAAATTATCCAAAGAATTAAAAAATTTGCAGATTACTTATACTATTCAAATTTATAACTTATCATTTCATTCTGTGTTGTATACATAATACTAAGATAGCATTAAATGTCAGTGTAATAAAATTAGAAGGACTTACAATGAATGCCTAAGTGACTCCCACGGGGAAGAGTTTATTTCATGAAGGCTCGATAATGACCTGTCATTTTTGTTTGTAAATTTACTTCTTTATTTATTGAAACTATTTCATTAAGATGCTAATCAAGAAATTCTTCATGTCCTGCCATATAACATGAGTTGAAAGCACTGAGAATATTTAGTGTGGCGAAGAGAAGACTCAGGGAGTCTGTGATTGCCATCTTCAAGAATTTGAGCAGGTGTTTTCTGGAAGCATTAAAGTTTATTCTGTTTTTCCTTAGAGGACAATTCTAATTTCAATGAATGGAAGTTTAAAAGAAGCAAATTTAGGCTTTGTTTACATCAGTAAAATGAGAAAGAAAATTAGAGAAATTATCCAATTAGCTCTGATCTAAATAGGTTTTCCATGAAAGAGCCTGATAAAGGCAAAATATTTTTAAAAACATCAATTTCCTACCTAATTGTTTTGTTCTCTAATCTGTTGTGCTCATCAAGCATTTTAGTTTTTTTCACTTAATATTATATACTTTTTCCAATTATGTAAAGATAATTTTCAACATTAATTTTGTAAGATTTTGAATTCCAAATTTTTTCACCGCTTTCTTTTCTTCTCCCTTCCCAAGATAGTGAGAAATCTGTTATAGGTTATACATGTACAATTATTTTAAACATATTTTCGTATTAGTCATGTTGTAAATGAAAAATCAGAACAAAAGGGAACAAGAAAGAAAAAAAAATAACAAAAAAAGTACTGTGCTTTGGTTCTCATTCAGTCTCCATAATTCTTTCTCTGAATATGGATGACATTTTCCATTCCAAGTCTATTGGAACTATCTTGCATCACTGTATTGCTGAGAAGAGCTAAGTCTGTTATAGTTGATCATCACATAAAATTGCTATTAACTATGCAGAATGTTCTCCAGGTCCTGCTCACTTTAATCAGCACTGGCTTATGTAAATCTTCCCAGGCTTTTCTTATTAAGCATTTTGTAGGCTAACCTCTAGAACTTTTTAAATGCATGAGCTAAAACATCTCTGCTGTTAAGAAAAAAGAGAAAATACATAAATTTTAATTGATTTTGATTCTTACAGAATGGGAAATAACTTTACAATGGCATGCTATAGATAAAGAAAAGCAGGTCTAGAGACCTGGATTCTTGTCTTAGTTTGAGACAAAATTCTGCTGTTTGCTGTGTGACTTTTGCTGGTCATTTTCAGCTCCTCTGGAATTCTATATCGTTAGTTGTGAACAAAGGAGATTATACTAGGTCATCATCCTGATTTAATGAAGAGAGGGTGGTTTTAGAACGGGAATAACTGAATTTAAATTTTGTCTGTGACACTTAATCTGTCAGATCTGAAGGAAATTATTATTCCTTGGAACTCTGTTTCTTCAGTTATAAAATTAAGGACTTGGATCAGTATTATACTACTCCAAAAACGAGTAAAGATGGCTGTGTGGTACAGTGGATAGAGAGCTGGACTTGAAACTTTTCCAGAGTTCCAGCTGTGTTATTCTGAGCAGGTCACTTAACCCTTCATGCCTCAGTTTCCTCATCTGTAAAAAACTGGAGAAGGAAACAACTAACTACTCCAGCATCTTTGCCAAAAAAATCTCAAATGCAGTCATAAAGATATCTTGATTATGATATCTTGATTTTATTAACTTGTCTGTAAAAAAAAAAACTTGTCTGCATATGTTTCCCTATTCTTGTAAGATGCAGTTCCCCATGCCAATAGTACATCTCTGTGTTAATCAAAGATCCTTCTTTAGATTTCACTGAAGTGGTTTAACAATTGGCATTCATGCCATTGGTTTTTAAGATCTTTGAAAATGTTCTGCTGAGACACCAATAGAGCCAGAATTGTGAGGAACTGATTCCTCATACATCTGTCAGATTTGCTGTTTCATAGCCTAGGCAGTTATACAAAGACCCAAACAGAAGGGGAAAAAGGAATCCTATAACAGAAATTCTACTAGAATTGGAGATTGGGATTAGGGTTAAAAGAGCAGAGGGTAAAGTAATGAAGGAGAATGTGTCTTCCAAAGAAATTTTTTTTACAGAAACAAGAGGTAAGAGTTTTATTTTCTTATGAATCTTTTGAGATCAAAGGCAGCAAGAGGCAATATGGGACAGTGGCAAGAGTCTTGGATTAGAATTAATTAAGCTCCCATTTGTATAGCACTTTAGTTATATAAGAAGGCTGTAGGGTAGGCAAAGGACAAAGGACTTTGCTGAGAGATAGCACGATGTACTAGAAAGAGCCTGGTTCCTTTCCCAGCTGAAACGTACAACCTGGATCTACCAGCTGGAATTACTAGTTGTGAAGGTAACCAAGATGTTTGCCTTCTGAAAGCCTCAGTCCTCATTTGTATAATGGAGATGAGAAGCAACATGACACAGGGACACTGTGATTCAAGTCTTACACTTGATAGCTAATAGCTGGGTTACCACAGAGAAGTACTTTATTTGCTGAATGCCCAAGTAAATTCTCTTAAGATTGCAAGTGAAAGGCCAGTTGGCTAGACTGGCAGAGATTCATGCCAATCTGAACTGGGGAGGCAGCGTGTTTCTATATTAGGATAAAATCACAGGTCTCTATTTCTCCCTGAATGGTGATTATAAGATGTAGTTTCCTTGATGGAATTATTTGAGGCTAACTGCTTTGCAAACTTCCGAGCTTTACAGAAATGTGAGTCTTGATTATGTCTGATCTTGAACTCTGAGTAATTTTGGGCATAGCACTCTATTTTTCTAGACTTTACCCCATTTTAAAAATGAGAGGTTTGAATTTGCTTTCTAAGCCCCCTTCTGACTTAACATTCTCTCTATGATTCTATAATTTAGAGCAATCTCTATATTCAGAAATCTCAACAGAGAAAGGGCTTAAGCTAGATAGATTTGTGCTTCATTTTTTTTTTTGATGTTCCCAAAGCTGATATAGGGAGAGCTAATTTCTCAGAGTGTAAGAATGCATCCTTATGGGCCCTAAGAATGAAGGTCTGCTCTTTAAAGTGGCTCTAATAAGTTATTGGCAGTCCTTGAAAGTTAAAGAGGACAAGTCCTCAATGGTAAGTCCTCAATGCCATCCTGTTTCAGATACCAGCTGCTATAATTTTATTAGTTAATAATTCCTTTTGGGTTTCTGGAAGGCAACATCTGATTCATTTTTAAAATCAGATTTGACTTTTATGTCAACCTTTCTTTTCAATTTCTCCTTCATATGTGACATGTAATTCCTGTTCTTTTCACTTTAAATACATATAAACACACATACATATATGGATATATTTGCATGAGTACATACACGCATATATACTTATTGTGTGTGTGTGTGTGTGTGTGTGTGTGTGTGTGTGTTATAAAATTGGCCAACGATTGAAAATCATTTGTATTCTACCAGGGGAAGCTTTCTTTCTCCAAGAGTTGACTCTAGGATTTGTACATACCTTTGAAATATGTATGCTTGGGGATGTGCTTTAGCAGAGAAGCTTACCAATTGTATCCTAGTTAAAATTTATTGGTGGAATCTACCTTCCTTCTTTCAAGGATATTCATGGAATATCAAGTATATTCACCTATTTTGCAAAGGTTCATATCTTCTAGATTTATTTTCTAAGATTTTGACCTTATTTGAATTTTGGGGGTCTATGTAGTCTCATTAATTTTCTTTTGCAACTCTGGATTCCCATAGGAGGTCACTCAACCTCAGAAAACAGGTTCAGTTGTGTCTTAAATATTAACTGTTATTGTAATGGCAATATAAATCTTCCTTGGAATATGAATGGTTAGGGCATTCAGGATCAAGGAGTTTCAGGTCATCACTACACTAACTCTTTTCATCCAATCTAATATGGTAGTGCAAGGTATGTTAGATGTGGAGTCAGGAGAATTGGGGCTTGAAATTTTTGTGATTAATTATTTGATTATGGGCAGTCTTTCTCATCTGTGAAACAGGCATATTAATATCTGTTCCTTTCATCTCACAGAGCTGTTATGGACAAGAGACTTATGAATTATCTAAAGTGTAAATTATTATTGTATTTCTTAGAAGGTGGAAATACTTGAGGTTCTTACAAGGGGGAAGTTAGCTTCATTGTCTCTAAGGTCACTTATAGCTTCAAATCTATAATTCTGTGATAATATGATACTTTAAAAATCACATAGTGATGTTGAACTTAGAAAGAGCACCAATTATCCTATCAATCAAGAAACATTTATTAAGTGCCTCCTATTTTCTTAAGTTCTGGGGATATAAAGTAAAACAGAATGATCTCTGCCCCTCAAGGAGCACATATTTGGAAACAATATGTACATATACTTATATGTATATATTGGATAGGAAATTTTGTGGGGAAACTGACAGCTAAAATGATCAAGAATCATTTGATGTAGGTGGTTGAGTTTTGAGCTGAATTTTGAAGAAAACTAAGGATTCTAAAAAGTAAATGTGAGGAGAGAATGCTTTTGGCCGAAAGCATAAGATTATTATAAAGGTGTAATGGAGCCCTACACAGTTTTCTGAAATGTTTCTCTCCTATTTAGGTGATGCAATGGAAGAGAATGGGACTGCAAACTTTTCAGTTTTCTGGGCACATGTTTTATGTGTGGGGTAGTGGGGGAGCATGGAGAGAGGGAGCAAAGGAGTGAAAGAAGAAAAGAGACAGCGAGAGGAGATACAAAGATAGAGGTAGAAAGAGAGAGACAGATAGAGGAGGAGACACACACACACACACACACACACACACACACACACGGGGGGTGGGGGGAGAGAAGAGAGGGAGACAGACAGATAGAGCAGAAAGGAAATATGTTTTGAATTTTTTCCCTTGCTGTTTGTATTCTTGGCTACATTCAGTCTCATGGGTATAGACTTCACATCTGTTTACATTATACCTTTTCAAAAATTAAATTGAGTAAATGATATATGCTTGTGTATATTTACTAAATTAGAGGTGAATTGTTTGTATTCAGTCTGTTAGAAGATCCTTCAGTTACTTTCTTTCTATATATTATCAGTAACAATTTCTCAAGGCTTTTGCAATGGAAAGCATCCTAATTTCATGATTTGATCATACTTAAGAGCAAAGCTTCTTAAACTATGGGGCCTTATAACTGAATGTGGTGGTTGTGAAATTATGATTTATCTTCAGCAAATGTTTGATTTGTATACCTTTTTTATGTATCCGAGGTCACTTAAAAATTTCTTGGGTGAAATGAGGTCACAAGTGGAAAAAGTTTAAGAAGCTTTACAGAGAAAACTTGATCAATAATGATAGAAAGAACAGTGTCCTTTGGTACCTCACTTCCGTATATGTTATTCTTACTTTGAGCTTGTATAGAACAAAACTCCCAAATAGCAGTATGACAGAAAATAGTGGAAAAATCACTAGACCAATAAATAAGAAGACATGAATTCAAGTACTGCCTTTGATATTAATGACGTCTTGGGCTAATCATTTAATTTCTCTGAACATCACTTTTCTCATTTTAAATGAGGATAATAATATCTGCTCTATTCATTTCACAGGTTCATTGTTTGGAAAGTATTTTATAAACTGGAAAGTGCTTTATCAGCACAAGCTATTTAGCAATTTTTTTTCCTAGAAGAAGGGTAAAGCGGACAGCTAGATAAGTGGTGGATAGAGTAGGGGCCCTGGATTCAGGGGTATCTGAGTTCAAATCTGGCCTCAGACTCATAACACTTCCTAGCAGTGTGACCCTGGGCAAGTCCCTTAATCCCAATTGCCTCGGAAAAGAAAAAAAAGATATTAACTGACAGTAGGAGGATAGCAACAATATAGTCTTGTACCTCTCCAAATTCTCCCAGAGATCTTCAGTTACCAAATATAGACCTAAACATACAAATTCAAGTTATTCTTCTAGCTTTTTTCCATGCTATTTAATATAATTCAGGCCCCCTGTTGTAATATGTATATCCTCTGTGTTAGGGAGATCTAAGTTCTACCTATTGTGGGTCATTCTACTTAAATGGTTCCCTATGCTTGGAACAATATACAATCAAGTTAACCATTGTTGAGTGTGTAAAGTATAAACATCGAGGTGTTGAAAGTTCAAAGGTGTTCTACTTATTGGTTGGGGGTGGCTGGATTAAAACTGACACCTAAGGTCCCTTGCCTTTGTAAATCTCTGATCTTAGTAACTAGAAATGGAGAGGTTCCACTCACTGGTTGGGGTCTGATCCAAGGGTCTGTTCAGAGTATTGTTGAGAGTGCAGTGACAATATCAAGAACAGTAGTAAAAGCAGGAGATGGAAGGTTTGGGTTGGGTTGGCTCAAGGGAATTAAAAGTGGGACTTAGGTGAGAACACAGAGCTGGAGGAAGCAATCGGAGTCAGGAAAGTCAGAGTAAAAATGTGTGGGAGCAAAACTGGATGACCTTTGGTCCATTCTTCTTATGTTATGATGGAGTGTCCTTTTACAATGAAGCTGCCCGTTTGTCATCCATGTTCCCCTCTGCTTATTGAAGAGACAAGGCCTTCAGATGCTGGGATTCACACAAACAACTTGTTGCCCACTCCCCCTTTTACATCTTTTAGGATTTGGCTCAAAATATACTTCTTCAAATATGCCCTCTGTAATTAGTTGAACAAATCTAATATTCATTGCATGGTATCTAAATGATCTTTACATTTTTATTTGTGTCATCATCCACACCATAAACATTTATGGAGAGCTGATAGAGTACATACATTGCATGTTGATTGTCAAAATGAACAATCCTTCCTCTCTCCCTCCCTCCCTCCCTCCCTTCCTTCCTTCCTTCCTTCTTCCTCCCTCCCTTCCTCCCTCCCTTCCTCCCTCCCTCCCTTCCTTCCTTCCTTCCTTCCTTCCTTCCTTCCTTCCTTCCTTCCTTCCTTCCTTCCTTCCTTCCTTCCTTCCTTCCTTCCTTCCTTCCTTCCTTCCTTCCTTCCTTCCTTCCTTCCTTCTTTATTATACAGAGCACTAAAGAAATACAAAATTTATATCACATACAATTTTTGACCTCATGGAGCTTAAAAGTCAGTTACATGCCTTATTTAAAATGATAAATAAAATGATAAAATGATAAAAAAATAAGAACATTGTATTGTGTCTAATCCAAAAATATTTACTTCCAGTGGGCTCATCCAGGAGAGAAGGTGTTCCTGCCCATGTTAATCTCTCAGCATCTTCCATGTTAATGATAGCAATGCAGTACACATCAAATCCAGGTAGGTAGAGTATAAGCTACTTCCACTTCTCTCCAAAGCCTAGATCCCTAAATCCATCCCCAAAACAATCATCAAATATTCTCATGACTCTGAACAGGTTATGAATTCTCATTCTATGAACGACTTCTTTTGGTAAACTAGAGAGATGTTAGGAAATCTATTGGAAAACAGGCGTTAGAATCAAAATAGAATTTTCTCCAGTCTCCTTGTGGAGGCGAGAAAAACTTGCTAGCTCATGATGCTTTCAGAATGATTAAAGACAAGCTTTCACTGAAAATATGTGAGTAGAAATAAACATATATTCACATTAGAAAGGAATTTATTCACCCAGTGGTTAATAGACTTGTGTCTAGTGTGCTTTTTACATAGGTGAATACTGGAAAATGACCTTAAAGGGTAAATTGTTCTGAGTCATATTCTATATGTGTAAAATCAGGTTTTATTAAAACTTAATTATGAGACAAAGAAAAACTATGTAGCATACCCAGCTTTTGTGATTATTTTTTTGAAGTACCTTCTGATATAAAAAATAAGGTCCTCCAATGAATGGTGTAAGAATTTGACTAAGGAATGATTTGCTACATTTCACTCTATGCATTGCAGAGGATGAACAAGATAAAGTTCAGGTTAATTACATTTCTTATTAGTCTATAAAGAAACCTGGTTTGGGGTCTGGTTGAGCAAGGACCAATTTTAATGTTTTAGTTTTAGTGAATACTCTCTACCTCTTGGTTTTCTGTGTAGCATATAAATAAATATATTTGATTTTTTCTATATTAACAAATACTCACTCATGTGTGTGCATTTTTCATGTATTTTGTCTTAGTCTAGAAAAGTAATCCCTTCATTTTATAATAAAGAAACTGAGACTCAGGGACGATAGTGCCTTGCTCATGATTACACACTTATTAAGTGTCAGAATAAGGACAAAAACTCAGGTTTTCTCAATCCAAGTCTATTGTTTTCTATCATATTAGGCTTCTTGTTGAGCAATTCTCAAAAAATAAAACATTTCTTCCTGGGGACTTTCTGTCACTAGGTAATAATAGGATATTTATCTCTCCATTCTTTGGTCATTTGAATTTATTATAAGAGTAGCAAATGGCAGCCTGATTGTTGCAATTAATCGTCTGGTCTTGTAGCTTTATGGGATGAAATTCTTCTCTTACTGTTATCCAATCTGCTTGTCATAATTGAACAATGTGCAGGTTTTTAGGGACTGTGTGTACAAAAAAAGACTTCAGGTAACTTTATAAGTTAGTCCAGGAGACAAAACATGTAGTAATGTGGTATGAAATGGGTCCCAAGTGAATTGAAATAAGAGTAATTGGGGGTTGGGATTTGAAAAAAGGTAGTCCACTTTGAGCTAGAATAGTGAGTGAAGGGTTCAGTTTTATTTAGCTTGTTCTCTTAAGACTCTTCTTTTTTTTTCCCCCTCCAGGTATTTCTTGACATTCTGATTCTTGGAAGTCCCTTAAATTCTACTTTATTAACATGATAAAATAAATATTTCTGTTAGATAATAGAATACAGCGTTAGAAACTCTAAGGCCATTTCTATTCTTTGAAACTTTGACAAAATAAAAATGAATATTTTTTTTCTAATGTCAGTTATAGAGTAGTGAATTAATTCTTGACCTGACAGTTTAGAGACCTGGTTTTGAAACTGAGCTTTGCCAGTAATTTACTTTGTGGTCTTGACCCAGTCATTTGACTTCTGTTTGTATTCGGCCCTACTTTATAAAACAAGAAGACTGAATTATATAATTGTTAGATTGCTTTCCAGATTTGATGTTTTATGTTGCAATTTTCTCAGATTTTTTCTAACTATGGGTATGACTAATTCATTGATTAATTTTAGTTGTATAGTCTATTATTCATGTGTTTACAAGTTAATTCTATGTTAAAATTGCATTTTCCTTCTTCTAGTGTATCATTGCCAATTATTGGAATGCCTCATGAAATATAAGCAAGAAGTCTGGAAAGTAAGTTTTGGACCAAATGTAGCTGGCAGATGCAAATTGAACTTGAACAACATTGTAAATTACGGTTGACAAACATAAGTTATTGTGTAGATCAAATACATCAAAATCCTACTCTCCTGATGTGACAGTCCCCATAATTCTTCCCTCAGTAGAGAATCTATTTCTTAGTTGGGACGGAAATAATGCTCTAAGGACAGTGTATTGACAGAATAAGTTGATGAACATGTCTTCATTCTGGGAATTAGTTTATTCTTGTTTCTCTTATATTTTCAGATGACAAATTATTTAATTTAAATAAAAAAGTTGCTTGGTTCCTTTTTTTCATAACAGATGTACTCTTTAAAGACGTTATATATCTAAATAAGTAAATAAATGTGTGTATATGTGTGTGTGTGTAGCTGTAATCTTTCTAGAATATTAATCTTTCTGGAATAGAATTTGGTCTGAGACCAACTCAGACCTTACATTAAGATTTTTTAAAAATTTATGTCTGAAGGACTTCTTTGTAAGGTAGTTTCACTATAAGATAGGTCCACAATACATTTTTAGGAGATGTTTTACTATGGAACTCCAGTAAAATGATTTCTACATGTTTTAAATTATATAACTTATTATAAAATCTAATAATATTTCTTTAGTAATGTTGAATGACTACAACATTCTGTGATGCTGAGTGAATTTTTCTTTTTCTCCTTAGGATTTGCTGTATGTTATAGCATATGGACCTTCTCAAGTGAAACCACCAGCTGTGCAGATGCTTTTTCACTATTGGCCCAATTTAAAACCTCCAGGGGCCATAAGTGAGTACAGGGGATTGCAGTACACAGGTAAGAAAAATGGTTTAAGTGTTCATTTAGGCCACTAGTAGGCCCATATGCAGGCACTTGCAGGCATCCAGGAGTAATGATAGGGCACCCCAAGATGTAAGTTACTGAGAGTGGTGAGGGTCTTCACCTGGGACCTTATTGTGCCCAAATGGGACAGTAGCCCCAAATGTTCTAGTGGGGTTTTAGCCCTGCTTACAGATTGGTTGTATAGTAAGTGATAACTGATACTTATCTAGGAGGTCATTGTAGTATAGTGGGAAGAACACTGGCAGTCAGGATTACTTGGATTCAAGTCTTGGCTCTAATGCTTATTAGCTGTGATTTTAGTCAAGTTATTTCACTTCTCTGAGCCCCAGCCTTTTCATTTTAAAATAGTGGCAATAATACCTATACTATATATTTCAGAAAAGTAATTTATAAACCTTTAAGTATTATGTAAAAAAAGACCAGTGGTGCTCTAGACTACCAAATTTAAGGCCTGTTTGTTAGGCATTTTCAAAACTATATTGTCTTATATTTGTACTTAATTTATATTTATAATATATGATTATAATATATTTATATTTAATGAACTGAAATGACTATACACAAGTGGGTAGAGCAGAAATTAATGTACATATATTTCCATCCCTCTCAGCAGGTACTGCTTTCTTTAAGTATTTGAGTTCTGTATATAGAGAAATTAGAATTATTTTTGATCCAAAAGGAAAGAATCAGTTCTTTCCTACATCGAGATGTAGAATGAGGCAATTGATCTAGCTGAAAATTGTATAAGCAGATATTGGCTTCTTAAGGATTATAACTTTCCAAAAATGGAAGAGATTCCTTCAGAAAGTAGTCATTTCTCCATCCCTGGTAGTTTAAGCAGACATTGGATGATGGCTTTTTGTCAGTTATGCCATAGAGGGAATTCTTGCTCAGATATGGTTTGGGTTAGAAGTCTGCTGAGATCCCATCTGCCTTGGACATTTTGGATTTTATTGATTTAACTCAACCTAATGGTTGATCAGGGTTTGTCTGTTCCGATTGCTACTTTGAACAAATGAGACTGAAGAATATTGATGGGTGGAATGGGTGTTCAAGCATTGCTGTAGTCCTCAACTGTCTCAGCAATCATGTTCATATCATAAAATTATTTCTTAGACTTATTATTGAAAATGAGGTGATCTCTTTGAATAACATCTCTTAGAAAATCATGTAAAAAGATCCATTTAAAAATTATATAGTAAATTTATAACCTGGTATCTTTTTAAAGACTGTTTAAAATCCATTATAGATAATAAAATCATTATGGTGAATGATAAATACAAGTTGGATTTTTAAAAGTGCTTACTATGCTCCTAGCCTTGCATTAAGAATCAGTGTCATATGGTGGGAAAAGTATTGGATTTGGAGTCAAAAGACTTGAATTTTAATTCCAGCTCTGACACTTTCTACCTTTGTATCCTTTGACAAGCCATTTGATCTTTCTGGGCCATAGGCCCAGATGTAGAATGAGGCAATTGATCTAGCTGACCTCCAAGGAACCTAACATCTATGATGCGATTATATACAAAGATAAATACTTATCTGTGAAGAAATTCACAGTTTTATAGGATGAAAATGTGGCACCTTTAATGCTCCTGAAAATAAACTTGTCATTGCCTTATTAGGAAAAAAATTTTTTGAAGTGCTTTAGGCAATAACACTGCAGGGATAGTGATGATTCTTAGCTGAACATTTCATTCTCATGTGATCCCACTGGCACGGTTTCTTGGCTTATTTGCTCTGTGTCCCAAATTAAGGATGTAGATAGAAACAAACTTCATCCCTATCCCCCTTCTCAAAACAACAACAACAAAACAGCAAAACAACCAAACAAAGAAACAAGCAAAAAAAAATCTCAACCACACTAGGGGTTTAATCTGAATAAGGCAGACATAATTCTGATTGGGGTTAGAGGGAAAAGGAGTATTTTTCTTAGTCAAGATATTGACCCTTTCCTGTTTCTATTGTACATAAGAAAGAGTGCTGGATTTAGAATCAAAAGGATTGAGATCATGTTCTGTCCATCACGTATTGCCTTTGGAAGCAGGGACAAATCATTTACCTTCTCTGGGTCTTGGTTTCTTCATCTGTAAAAAGAAGGGAGTAGACTAGACCAATGTCCCTTCTATCTCTCAATCCTATATGACATAGATTTATGATCCTTCATGATTGAGGAAAGAGTTTAACTCATTTTTTAAGTATTATCACATTGGGATACTTCCACAGGACTAAATCTGAGGCTTTTAGGAAAGTGATATGTAGTAGAAAGAATGAAAGTCAGGAAGTCTGGAAAGTAGAGCTCTCCTCAACCACCTGCTAATTGTGTGAATTTAGATAAATTATTTAATCTCTCTGGTTTTATATTTTCTTGTCTCTGAAATGGAGATGATGACATTTGTCTTACAATAATTGTGCAGATCAAATAATGCAACAGTTTGAAAGATTTCAACAACATATGATTTAGATTTAGATTAAAACGACTGCAAAAGTCTGGTGGTATTATAACCTCACTCTATAGGATGCCTACTTTTAGCCTGTTGTCACCTTTGAGAAGAATGATATGAATGCAATTTCTTTTCCTAGTTTTTGAATTGTTCAGACATTTAAATGATTAGAATACGCTTTGAGGTCAACCAACAAAGGGGCTATTTAAACAGGAATCTAATGAAAAACTGAAGTGTTGGTGTTGGGGAATGTAATAGTTGTAATGAGTAAATATTGATCAGTTGTGCTTTGCTTTACAGCCTGGAATCCCATCCACTGCCAGCATATTGAATGCCATAATGCAATTAACAAACCAGCGGTGAAGGTACTGTTTTATTTGACTGGGGGCCATATTGTTCTGCCAATGGTCAAATTACTGCAAGCTTATTACTCTGTGAAATAGAGCAGAATGCAGCCATTCTCTTCTGAAATTCATAGACTTGTGCTCTGCAGAAACCTTGCCTTTTTCCATAAACCTTTGCTCTCACTTTGTATTCAACTTTACTGCAAGTTGACTGGAGCTTGGCAAATTAGATTAAGGAACAGTAAAATCTGCAGGTATTAGCCAAGCATTTACAGCAAATAGTGCAGAGACAGGATAATTATCACACTTATTCCATTGTAAACACTTATCTTGACCTTTGAGGGTTTTTGCCTTAGTTTTTATTATTGTGGTAGTAAATTAAATTCTTACTGAATGCCACATTTAATACACCAAAGGGCATTGACAAACTGGAATGCACTCAGGGGTTGATGAGTAGATTCCAGACAATGTCATATAAGAACTGGTGGAAGAAATTGATAATGTTTCATGTAGAAAATTAATGGGATGGGATGGAGTGAGGTTGTAATGTGAATACACCCTTCAGATATTTAAAAGTTTGCATTTGCTCTTCTTGGTCTAAGAAAGTTGAAATAGGAACAATAAATGGAAACTGCAAAAGTATCATGAATTGCCTCTCTATATAATGACTTTCTATCTTTGGCAGTCTTTATATAAAGGCTAAATAGGTAGTTATCATGGATGTTGTAGAGGAAGATTCATTCTTCAGGTGGGGAGTGACTAAATTATCTCAGAGGCTTCTTCAAATTCTGAGATTCTTTGAATTCACATTTTTTATTACAAATGGGGGATGTCCCATTCCATTTCACAAACTTTTAATGAGCATTTGCCTTGTTTAAGATACTAGAAATACAAAGGTGAAAAAAAAAATGAAAAAAAAAATGACCTAGTCCCTGCCCTTCAGGAGCTTACATCTGGTGAGATATGTATACAAATAGCTATAATGCAAGTTAGAAAAAGCACATGCATGAGTCACTATGGTCTGAAAGATTTCAAGAAGGAAGAGATAATTTTTAGTTGAACAGTTTTCATGGAGAAGGTTGCATCTGAGATAGGCCTTAAAGGAATAAAAAAATACCAGCAAGATTAAGAATATTTTTTTTTCCTGCTATGGGAAGAAAATATAGAGGCATGAGAAAGGAGATTTCAAATTGATATCAGGGAAGTATGATTTTTTGTTGATTTCACATTTGTTTCAAGGTGAGATGCCTGCAATGGTGTTATGTAAAACCAAGAAGCATAAGCAATAAATAATTACATCTTGCCTAAAAAGTTATGATTTGTGATTAGTAACTGAGATACAGTAGGATAGTAAACATGATGAGATTATTGGGTTGAAAGGAATGGTAGGAAATGGGGGAAAGGAATCACTGATTATTTGTATATAAATGACAAACTCATTTGTTAATTCAGCAAACACTTATTATTTACTTACTATGTGCAGGGCAATGTGTTAGGATCTAGGCAAGAGACAAAGATAATTATTTTACACACACACCTGGGGTGACTGCTCTTAAGAAGGTTCTGTTTTAGTAGGGGACGAAAAGACCTACAAAAATAAGTGTAACATAACTTATATAACGTAAAGTAAATTCTTTTTTTAAAGTAATTATAATTTTTTATTGACAGAACCCATGCCTGGGTAATTTTTTTTACAACATTATCCCTTGCACTTACTTCTGTTCCGACTTTTCCCTTCCCTCCTTCCATCCCCTCCCCCAGATGGCAAGCAGTCCTATACATGTTAAATGTGTCACAGTATATCCTAGGTACAATATATATGTGCAGAAATGAACAATTCTCTTGGAACATAGAGTAAATTCTTAAGAGGAACAGAAGTTATGAGGTCAAATTAGGAAAAACTTACTTTCTGCTGGAGAGACTGAAAAAGCTTCATGTAGGATGTATAGAAAGTGCAAGAAACCAAGGAAACCAATTGATAAAAATGATTAGGTTATAATTAAATGAGCAAAATTGAGGGAAATAGCATTTCAAGATATAACAAGTGCTGTTTTACATTAGCCACACAAGGAGAAGCAAGATGAAACATTTGTGTATGATTATACATCTTTTGTGATGAAGAAATTGATGATGAACATAATGAATATACTTCTATTTTAGCTCTTTTAATCTTTGGATTTTAATGACCACAACTGTTTCTAGGACCCCTTCCTTTGAGCAAATGTCTTTGTATTCTACTTTAAATAAGAAGTCATAAAGGGGATTTATGTTGTAGGTAAGGGTTGGACTTTATGACTTCTTAAATTCTACAATTTTATGATTTTCAAATTCTTTCAAATTCAAATTCAAGTTCTATGATTCAAAGGTCTAAAAAGTTACCTTAATTATCAGTTTATTCTCTTTTAATGTGTTGTTTTATTCAGTATTTTTTTGTGTCTCCTTTACCAAGCTTTTGACTTGTTTTTCATAATTTTCTGTTACTTATGTCTCTTCCTGATTTTCCTCTATCTCACTTAATTTATTTTCAAATTTTTTTTTAAAGCTCTTGCATAGCTTGAGACAAATCATACTTTTCTTGGAGGCTTTGGATGTAGAAGTTTGGACTTTGTTATCTTCTGATTGTGCATTTTGATCTTCCTTATCACCCAGTAAATTTCTATGGTCAGAATCTTTTTCTGTTGTTTGCTCATTTTTTTCAGACTATTACTGGACTCTTAACTCTTTGTTAAAGAGTTCTGCTTCTGGGGTAGAAAATCCACTGTCTCAAGCTTCAAGGATTTTGTGCAGTTGTTTCAGAGATAATTCTAGGGACCTGTAAGTTTGCAATTCTTCCAAGATAGTATGATCTAAGGAGAGCTGTGTTCACTCCTCTTCCGGTCTGTGCTCTGATTTTTGAGCCACCTCAAGCCTTCTTTTCTGCCTGGAACTGTTGAGGAGGGTCTCTCCTCCACTGTGATTAATGTGCCGGTGCTCCCCCTCCCCCTGGAGTTGCTACCCAGCACTGCACTGAGACAGAACTCTGTTGCTTTGCCCATACTCCAGTCCCAGTGCTAGAAAAGACACCTCTGTAATTTCCTTCTGACCAGTTGTTAGACTCCCTCACTATTTCTGGGCTGAGCTCTAGAAGCTGCTGCTGCTGATTCCGTGGTTTCCAGGGCCTATTCCTGGTCGGATGGAGTGGGGGCTGTGCTGGACTGTGCTCCACTCTCACCTTTTCTAATGGCTTTCTAAGTTGTCTTTGACTGGAAATTTGTCTCATTCTATCTTTTTTGTGGGTTCTTCTATTAGAATTTGGTTAGAGTCATTAGAAAGGGACCCTTTTCAACAGTTCCAGGGCAGAAAAGAGTGCTGGGGTCACTTACAGACCAGAGTACAGACTGAAAGAACTGAAAATTTACAGGTCCCTAAAAATATCTCTGAAAACAGTTGCACAAAACTCCTGAAGCTTAGGACAGTGCATTTTCTACCTCAGAAGCAGAACCCTTTAAGAAAGAGTTAACAGTCAAGTAATAGGCTAAGATAATGAGTGAACAAGAGAAAAAGATTCTGACCACAGAAAGTTACTATGGTGATAAGAAAGATCAAAACACATTATTTAAATCTGTTTAAAGTCATTTTTGGAAGAGTTTGGGGGAGAGCTTAAGCTTGTCCCTGCTTTTACTTAGCCATTTTAGCTCTGTCTTCAGCTTATTCTCTTAATTTTCTTTAAAATTTTCAAGTAATTTAAAGAAATTAATCTGTCCCTCTCACTATCTCAGCTCCCCCATTAAGCAAAATAAAGACAACAGCAATAAATACTGTGATACTTATCAAAGCAGTTTGGCAAAACAAATTCCTATATTAGCCATGAACAGAAATGCTTACCTTTTGATATCTTAATATTCCTTTTAAATAGTATTTTATTTTTTTCTACTTACAAAACAACTTTAGCATTTACTTTTATAATAAAATTTTAAGTTCCAAATTTTATCCCTTCCTCCATCTCTCTTCTTCTTCCCTAAGCAGTTATATATGGGTTATATATATTCTTGCTACATTTTAAGTTCATTACTGTCAAATTTCATTTGTCATAAGACTAGTCCATTCTTTTGGACTCTTGGTTTTTTATTTAATTTCATTGATTAGAGTTCTAAAGTTTTTCAAAGTAGTTTTTCCTCTGTAATGTTACCATTATATGAATTGTTTCCTCGATTATGCCCACTTAGCTCTGCATCAATTCATAAAAGTCTTATCAAGTTTCCTTTTATATTGTCAATTTCATCATTTTTATGGCACAATATATTCCATTCCATTCACATATCACATGTTTTTAGTTATTCCCCAATAGGAGGATACCTCTTTAGTTTCTAATTTGTGGCTACCAAGAAAAAAAAAACTGTTATAAATATTTTTGTACACATAGGACACTTTCACCTTTTTAAAATTTCTTTGGGTGTAGACCTATCGTGGTATAGCTGGTTGAAAGCATATACATTCATGCCCTTGAACCATTTATTTATTTGGAAATGGCTTCAGTTTTTTCTTTAATCCTGACTCTATACCATCTGTATATTTTCACTGATCTTTTGAATTTTTTCCATCTCTCTCAAGAATCATTCCTTAAAAAAATTCCTTTAAAAAGTATGAAGAAAGGAAGAGAAAAAAATTCCATGAAATTCAACCTCATGTTAAGAGTCTGACTTTATATGCAGTATTTGATACATGGTCTGCATTTTCACAAAGGAGTCAAGGGAAATGTCTTTGCATATAGCTTCTTTGGGTCCAATTTTGATTATTATGATTTCATAGCATATAGATTTACCAATCTACTGTTCAGGTCAATAATGATTTTGTTAAATTTCATTTTTTTCATAATTCTTATTCTATTTGACTTCTGTGCAAAATCTAAAGCTGTTATTACACCTGCTTGAAACTTCTTCCTCTTTTAGCTTCCTGGTTCTTCTCCCTTTAATTGTTCTTTCTCAATGTTATCTTTCCATTCATACCCATAGGTATTCTATAGAGTTTAATTGTTGGTCCTCTGTCCTCATAAAATTCAAGTTAATGGAAATATTCTCTTGCTCCTCACCTGAGTGCTTTTTTTCATCACTGTGCATTGCCTATCTTTTCTCCCAAACTAAATCTTTCTATTCCTATCTTCTCCAAAGGATATTTGGGATTTCATTTCAAAGGATATATGGGATTTTAGAACTGGAAAACATTATAAAAAGATTATGTAGTTCAATTCCCTTAATTTAAAAAATGAGGAAATAGAAGCACAGAAAGGTAAAAATGATTCACCCAGATCATATCACTAATCAGTTGATAGAGCAACAAAACAATCCTAGGTCCTATGAGTCTAAATCCAATGCTTCTTCCCCTGCCTCATGCTGTTTCTCTTTTTGTTAATATACTTTTTTCCTGTGAACCTACATTGAAAATCTTAGTGTCATTTTGTATTCTTTCATTTCCTGCATTAGCTATGTTTAATCAATAACCAGAGGCAGAATGGCACAAAGATTAGAGAACCAATGCTAACGCCACAAAATTCTGGATTCAAGTCCTATCTCTGACATTTACTGGTCATGTAGCCTTGAGCCAATCATTTAACGTTTCAGTGTCTAGACTGTTCTCTAAGACTTTAAAAGTTAAGAAAATGCTACCTCAGTGGGGAAGTGTTTTTTCACTTGGGAGTTCCCTATTACCATGGAAATCCCAAGTCTAGTTCTCACCACTAATTAATCAATCAATGTTTATTAAGCATCTACTGTGCACTATGCACTGAGCACTACTATGTGCCACTGTGCTAAGCCCTTCTCTTAATCAATAACAATATCCTGCTAATTCTTTTTTCAAAATTTTTCAAAAGCAATTACTACTCAGTTATGAGTTGAACAATATTAAACTATCAAGGAAAAGAACTAGGAAAGAGCATGATGAGAAAAGCTGGTTTATAGTCTCATTTGACTAGAGTATGGTGTATAATGGAATTAAGAGAAGGATAGATTGGAGCTAAATGGTGGGTTGAACTTTAAATATAAGAATCAGGATTTTATAATTTATTGGGTGGGTAGTGGGGAATCATTGAGGATTTCTTCACAAGGAAATAACACAGTCATAGTGGTACATTAATAAAGTTACCTAGTAAACTATGGAGTGAAATAATCACTTAAGATAAATGTTCTTTTTATTTAGTTCTTACATCTATGAAACAATGTATAAAAGATGTAAAGGAAAATGAGATAGAAGTGACTATGGTGTTAACATTCATGGTTTTAATAACAAGGAGGAGGTAAACCAATTAAATAAAGAAAATGCATTCCTGGAAAGTGAATTTTAAAAATTTTTATGTGATAAGAAGGAAAACAAAGTATGATTTAATTAGACAATCTTTAAAGAAATGATTCTATAAGCATGGTAAAGAAGTGGAAAAAACCCAAGAGTACAAAGTCACAAAGTTCAATATAGATTACACAAAACAGGGACTTTAAAAAAGCCAACTGGAATCCCATAAGCATAAACGTTTGCAGACAGAATAAAGATTAGGATTCATTAATTTGGAAGACAGAATTTGAGGAATAGTATTAAAGCTCAAACAATTATGGATTAGGTAAGTAGATTTATTCACCAAATTCTAGGAGACTAGAATGAAAGGCTCCTCCACCTTGAAACTTGAAGTCTAGGAAAAATAAAGGAGATTTTAATTCAATTTAATAGAACATTTATTCAGCATGTTTTATGTTCAAGGCATTATGCTAAATGCTCTGTGTACCAAGCTAAAAAACAACAGTCTCTGTCCTCAGAATCCACAATTGATTAAAAAGATATGACACCTAAACAACTAAGTCATAATAGTCAGAGCTCAGATTTATAGTACATTACACCTGCCAAAACACTTTCCTCAGTACAGCTCTCTGAAGTGGGTAATACAAGGTAATACACATGAATAAATTGAGGCTTCAGGGTTATACAGGTAGTATCGGAACTAAGATTTGAACACAAATCTTCTTAATGAAGAGCCTGAGTTCTTTTCCCTCTTTGGGCTGAAGAAACGAAAAGTCTAGAAGAATTTAGTGGGGGAGAGATCATGTTTAACTGAGGGGTGTACGTGAGTATGTGTGTATGTGTAAGAGAGATCTTGGAAGCTTTATGGAAAGCATGGCACCTTAGCTGGACTTGAAAGGAATGGGCCATGGAGAGGGAATGTGTCCCAAACATGGGGTGGAGTAAGTCTGTATACAAAAATGCACAGAAGTAGGAAAAGTAAAAAATGAGATGAAGGGTGGCTGATAATTTGGTTTGAGTTAAAGGATGAGTTCATGAAAGTTAAAAAGACAGATTGGATCCAATTTGTAGAGGGTCTCAGAGGCCAGATGAAGGAATTTGTAAGATTGTGGCTGCATAAGAGCAGAGGCTATGATTTATTTAAAATTTCTGCCTAACCTAATGCCTAGTACAATGTCCTGCACATAGTAGAAGCTTAATAATTATTTGTTGAGTGAATGAATGAAAGGTTGAATAAAAGGTTCTAAGCAGGAAAGTTCAGACCTTGGGCACTGTGTAGATTTTTTTTGGCACTTAGTGAAGGCTGGATTGATTAAGGAACAGCTGATAGTACTTATATAAAAATTATTTTAGCAAGTGGTACTGGCTTAAACATATGCTCACATTCAAAAAAGATGTAAATAAATTCATGGTGGTCTGCTGCTGAGCTACATGGAGAGAGAAAAATATTTGTAGTTTTTCCCCTGGATCTCTGAGGTTAATGTTTTAAGGAAGATAAGTGGATTTCCCCCCAGCACGGTTCTATGGAAATGCTTTTATTCTTAAAAGAGAAAACTGAGCCAGTTGACTATCTCACTGGAGAAACTGGGCATCCACACTGGACACCCTGCATATTTCAAAGGGAAAAGGGAACAATAATGACCTAGTACTCAGGAACTTATATTGTGTGATGCTCTGATAAAATTATGTGGATGCCTTGTGGTGTCGAGGTGGCTCTGGTGCCCTGGAGGACACGCTCTGACAGGTTGTACCACAGTGGATAAGTTTTGGGTGTGGATTTGGTGATAGATTGCTTGCCTGTAACCTGAGGATCGACTAAAGTTGAAAAGACATCATCAGATTAGCCTCAAAGTCGTGAAATTTTTAGCTATTACAACTTAAAAATATTATTTATTAAGTCAGAGAGTGGTTACAATTTATGTCAACTGGGAAATTACCCATAATAATGCAACTACCCATTCTTTGAGTATTCTGTAAGCATTTTGGGATTTCAGACCTCCTCAAAGTTCTTCAATTCCTCACTGTGACAAGGAGGTGATTTGGGGTTTTTAAAAGTTATTCCAGTAGGGCACAAATTCTGGAAATGTTCTTTCAGGCTGGAAAGGCATTGAGTATGATCTAGGAAAGAAGTAAGAAAGCATTAATTTAATAATAATAAATAATAACATTTAATAATATTGTGCACCAGACACTGTGCTAAGTACTTTACAAATATGATATCATTTGATCCCTCACAATAACCCTAGGAAATAGGCATTATTATTTATCCCTATCTTGCAACCGAGGAAACTGAAACAACTGACAAAACTGAAAACTGAAAAAACTGACAAAGATGAAGTAATTTGACTAGAGAAGTAATATGTACGGTCTTTTTTGAATTTGGGACTTCCATATTTCATGTCCAGCCTTCTCTCTGCTATGTCACCAGACTATCTGTATATAGTTGTGCTCATCAACTGTAGGATGACTATTAGGTGATAAAATTTTTGGAAGGAAGTAATCCTTGTATCAAATTAAAATACAAAATGGCCCTTTCCCCTGTGTAGTCCAATTCACCTTCTGCTTGGATGGTGGCAGAGCAATAAAAAGAGGGGAAGGGAATGATAAGAGCCAATTAATTTTTAAACTTTCTCCAAATATTAACTTATTAGTCCCTACATATGACACTTTTGTCAAGTGATCACAGAGTGGATTTATTACTTCAGTAACCGAGTCTTGTCAATATTGACATTTTCATAATAGATGAAACCCAAAGACAAAAGGAAGTTACAACTAAAAGGAAGGGTGACTCACAAATTCTCTTTAAAAATGTAGACAAAGGAGTTGTCAGAATAAATTTTATTATGTGTCTGAAGGGTAGAAGAAAGATCATTTTATGGGATATGTGGTCATCTTATTTTGAAGTGCTTATAATGTGCTTCAAATCTCTTAAAAATAACCAGGAAGATAATTGAAGCTTATGCACCATCTGTTCTAAGAGTTGAAGACACAGAGAAATTCTGCAGAGAAATCAATAAGATTCTCTGAAGTTTATTAACATATTCTTTAAAACTCAATAACTTCAGGAGGGGACAGTAAAAAACTATTGAAATGTGGGCTCAGGAAAAAGAAATAAAAGAAGGTAAAGGTTATCTTGAAGTTTCATAAAAATAAACAAATATATGATATATATTTGTATGTATATACATATGTGTGTATGCACTTTTTTTTAAAAGAAGCAAACTTTGAGATAATAGATCTAGTAGAATAGTAAGAATCTAATGACATCTTCCAAAACAAAATTGGTTCTATCCTAACAGATTGGAAACAATTGGTTATTGATGAGGTATTAATTTTTGAATGAGATGTTTGTGTACAGTCAAATTTATCAACTTATTAGAGCAAGTATCAATCAGTTGATAAGCATTTATTAAATGCATACTATGTGCTAGGTATTGTGATAAGTATTGGGGATGCCAAAAAAGGGGATATCTAAAAGACAATCCTTATTCTCAAGGAATTTAGAGTTCATTGGGGAAACAACAGCACCTCCAGTACTTATCATAGTGTCTTGTCATATAGTAGGCACTTAACAAATGTTTATAGACTACATGCAAACAAGTTATTTACATGATAAATTAGAAATAACAGCACCAAGGGAAGGCTGTTGAATGAAGATAGATCAGGAAAGGCTTCCTTTAGAAGAGGGACAGGGAACCTTTTTTTTCTGACAAGGGCTATTTGAATAGCATCATTTGTGGGCCATACAAAATTATCAATTTATAAAACTCAAGCAGTGGATGGTTATTGTACCCAATTATCATCACCCGTGGTTGTCTTAGCAAATGATTCTGCCGGCCCTATATAGCCCTCGGGCTGCACATTCCCAACTCCTGCTATAGAATGTGGGATTTTAATTGGGACCCAAAAAAAGCCAATGAAGTCAGGAGGAAGAGAGGGAGAAGCAGAGCATTCCAGCATGGGAGACAGTCAGTGAAAATACCCAGATTTAGGGGAGGTAGTATCTTGGGTAAAGAACAGGAAGGAGGCTAATGTTACTTGATCACAGAATGTACGGTGGAGGATATAATGGTTAGAAGACTGGAGAATATGAAAGGCTTTGAATACTAAATGGGATTTTATATTTGATCCTGGTGGTGATAGGGAGCCACTAGGATTTGTTGAGCAATAATGGCCAGACCAACATTTCAGGAAAAATCATTTTGTCAATTGAGTTGAGGATGGATTAGAGTAGTGAGAAATGTATGGCCAATAAGCAGGCTATTACAACAGTCCAGGTGATGAGGGCCAGCACCAAAGTGGTGGAAGTGTGAAAGGAGAGAAGAGGATATGTAAGAGATGTTATGAGAGTAAAATCAATAGGTTTTAGCAACAGATTGGATGTAGCAGTAAGAGAGAGTCAGGGATGACACTGAGGCTGTTACCTTGGATAACTGGGAAAATTGTTAAATGACTTAACAGTCATAGAGAAGTTTGGAAGGAAGAAAGATAATGGGTTTAGTCTTGGATGTGTTGAGTTCAAGATGTCCCATAAGCAGTCAAAATCAATATCAAATTAAAAGACTGAATAAATATATGAAGATTTGGAATGTTATGAAAATAACTCCCTTCAGAGTGATTTAACCAAGCTATTGATTGTGATAAGTTGAGAACAGGTGTACAGAATTTATTTTTTTCTCAGATTAATTTAATTAATGTAAATCTATTACCTCAATGAGCAGAGCAAGAACCTAGCATCTATCTTGTCATCAGTGCTTGATTTCCTTGCCAAGTGGAGAGAGATGGCAGACAGTGGTAATCTCAGCTCTAAAATCTTACAGAGGATGATAGAGTTCAATCTGGTCTTAGACATATCCTAGCTGTGTGACCCTGGGCAAGTCACTTAACCCTGCTTGCCTCAGTTCCTCATCTATAAAGTGAGCTGGACAAAGAAATGTGCTTCAGATCTCTTAAAAATAACCAGGAAGATAATTGAAGCTCATGTACCATCTGTTCCAAGGGTTGAAGACAGAAAAATTCTGCAGAGATTCTCTGAAGTTTATTAACATATTCTTTAAAACTCAAACTTCAGGAGGGGCCAGTAAAAACTATTGAAATGTGGGCTCAGGAAAAAGAAACAAAAGAAGGTAAAGGTTATCTTGAAGTTTCATAAAAATAAACAAATATTTGATATATATTGTGATGACTACGTATTTTAAAATCAGCCGGAGTCAGGAATTCAGGTTAAGGGAAAATCTTCAATCTTTATTCTCAGTAGAAGTGGAGAAGGAGCGGAGGTAAAAGGGAATCGGAGGTAAAGGGAGATTAGCATCAGCAGCTGTGTCAAGAAGCCAGCTAGACCAGAAGCCACGAGATCAGAACCCAGTTAGCAGTCTCTCTCCCCTCTCTTCCTGCCCCTCTGCCTCCATCCACCAAAATCATCATTTCCTATACAACACATCAGGACTTGCACAGAGAGTGGGCGGGGGCCATTCTTTATCCAAGCATGTATATTAATAGAGTATAGTCCAATTACTATTTAGCCTCACGTGCTTGGGACCTCAGTGCATCAACTCAAGCCTCAGCCCATTACTATATATATATATATATATAGAGAGAGAGAGAGAGAGACCTAGTAGAATAGTAAGAACCCAATGACATTTTCCAAAACAGAATGACAAACCACTTCAGTATTTTTGGCCAAGAAAACATCAAATGAAGTCACAAAGAATTGGATTCAAATGAAAAATAACTGAACAACACAGCAACAATCGCAACTCAAGCACAGAGGCATTTAGCATTTGGGGTCCATAACTCTAGGACCTCTTGTTTTTCCATTTTATTATGACTAGCTACTCTACAGTAATTCAGCTACACATTGCAAGCTCAGCTATTTGCACCAAGCTTTTTTGCCATGATGTGAAGAAATCTTGGGATATATTCACATAGGCAGGTCATTTATGGATCCATAATTTATTCATGTAATCCAACTTGACTGAGCTTAGTTAGCACAATGGTGAAGCTTTCACAACAGCCTCCTTCTTTTATTGCCTAGTTTTACTTCCTGCCTTACATTTATTGCCCACTTAATTTTATACCAAAGAGACAAGAGCCTTTCAGTTTGATTTCTGTAGGTCTCTAGACTATTCTCTGAACAGTGACCTCTCATTCTGGACAAGAAATTTGTTCTTGTTCTGTCTTTACAGTCACACATCCCATCCTGGAACTCTCCCTAGTTCCAGAATACTTGATCCGGATCAGTCTTTCCTTAAGCTCTAGAGACTGGGCTCTAATGAAATATGTCATTGGGCAAGTCAATTAACTTAAAGCTATTTCAGTTCCAGTTTCCTCATCTGTGAAATGGGGATAATAATACTTCTACTACCTTCTTCAAAGTTTTATGAGATTCAGGTGTGTTAATGTGTATAAAATATTTTGTAGCTACAAGATGCTACATAGAATTTAGCTATTAGTATTTCCTACATCCATATTTGTATAAGTGTACTTGTGAAATCAGCTTTCTGGGGGGGTCTGTGGTAAAATAAACTATAAATTAGGAAGAGATCACCCCTTCCCATTTCACCACTTCATGGAAAGTCAACCTAGAAAGACTGATGATGTAAGGGTTTTGTGACCTCTGACCCTGGCTGTACTGAGAAACAGGGAAAAGCTCAGATAATGCTTTTGAGGAGACAGCTTTTTCTGACCTTGTGATAGGGAGGCATCAATTCCCAATCTTTAATTGTTTTCTGCATCCAAGATATCAGGTACTTGGATGGTGCATAAGACCTCTCTAGGAGCAAATGCAAAAATAGGAGAATATAATTCCAGAAATACAAGGAAAGCCACTGGAGAATATTTGACCTCTGGAGCCGGGTTGTTTTTTTACTAAAAGTTTTTCCTTTGCCCTTTTCCTTTTCTTTCTTCTACTTCACACCCCTCTGGGGACACACAACTAAAGTATAATAGTTTAGTATCAATACCAACCCAGAAGCTATGATTTTTCCTACTTTTACCTGTGACCTGTAGTTAGCTGCAGAAGAGCTCAATGAATGCTTTCCTTAGAACTATGAATAGCAGCAGGAGCATAAATATTCTGTCCTTCCAATTGTTAAAACAGATAATTAAAGATGTTTCTTTTCAAACATCTAACTTAAGTAGTTTAAATGAGGGATTTCCAACATGTAGAATTTAGCCTACAAGTAGTTCTCAAAGCACTGAATTACAGAGCTTTATTGGACAGGACTTAAATATCACTGAGTCATACCTCTTAATTCTACAAAAGGAAATAAAATTCAGAGATATTAAATGATTTCTCTCAGGTCACAAATTTGGCAATAAAAGACAACTTTTGTGGTTCCCAGACCAATACTCTTTCTTCCACAATAAACCACAGATGTGCTCTTAAGTCTGTGCTCTGCCCCTTGTTTCATCTGTGCTCCCTTTTCCCACATATATTTCTCTGAAGTTAACTAGTATTCTTAATGTGGAGGAAGGGTTCAAATGGCAGTGACATCTCACATAGTTTTTTGAGTTGTGTTAGATGACGTTTAAGGTCATCTCCTAGCTCTAGCAGGCTATACTCCATTATACTCAGGAACTTCGGGTTTACCATCTGCATTTCCTACTTTTAGATTTTCAGCAGTGCTCTCCCATGGACTCCCTTCCCCAATTATTTCAAGATTTTGAGAAAATGGAAAATAGTTTTGCCTTCACAACATAGTTGGAGTCCTAATTAATTTACCTAGAGGCAAGGATGTCCACTAAAGCACTCTGCCAGTACTCCAAAGTGACATGGAAGTGACACTGGGCTCTTGAAGCTATGCTAGCAGAGGGCTTCACATAGATATTCCTTGATGGCATTCTATTGTCTGGTGACTAACCTAGCTCTGTGGACTATGATGCTTCCAAAGAGTTGAGCACTAGTTCATGAATATTTTTAGCTGTAGTAACATGAGAAGACCATCTTACAAAGGTTATAATCATTGGAGGAAGCCGTAACGCCAATAAAACCAGAGTCCTAAAGCACCGAAATAAATGGAGCATTATAAACCTTATGAATTCATGACATCTTTTCCAGTCTATGATTTCATCATGCTGCCAGTGGTTCCAAATAGGAAGGAGGTGCTGTTCAATTGCCAAACATGGCACTGGTTTCATATAAGTAGAAGTAAAACGACGTTTGTAAGACTTCTCTGACTTAGTTTAATGTAGACGCCTTCAAAAGAATGTCATTACATAAATCCACTAAGAAGCAATGAATTGGGATGAAAATGGCACTGGAACTTGAATTAGGGAAGCTGGTTAGAGTCCTAGTTTTGCCACTTTCCAGCTGTGTAACTATATTAAAAAGTATTTAGTCTTCATAAATCTCAGTTTCCTTAAGTATGGAATGGAATTAGTATTATTTCTACTTTTTATCTTGGAGGATTATTGTGAGAATAGTGCTTTATGAATCAAAAAACACACAGATTTATGCAATTATTAGGTGATGGGACTTAAATTTCTAGAACAAGACTTGAAGGGGGTGATGATACTAATGTAATCAGATTTAAAGCATTGAAATAAGAACACTATACTCTTAGAATTTCATGACACTTTTTTTCAGCTCTGATTCCATCATGCTGCCAATGGTCCCAAATGGAAAGGGGAGGTTACAGTCTACTTCTACTCACCTCTTATCTTTCACAATCTGTTAAGGTCTAAGGAACACCCTTAGAGTATTGTTTTAAAATATATGAAATAAAATTATATTATAAGGAAACCAATTATATTGAAATACTTATCAAAATTGTTAAAAAACAGATTTGTAGAATCTTGGATCTAAAATTTTGGATAAAGGGGAAGTTAGGTGGCTCAGAGGCTCTGGCTCTTGAGTCAGAAGTTCGAATGTGACCTCAGATGCTTGATGTTTACTATATAATCCTAGGGAAATCACTTCACCCTGATTGTTTTGCCAAAAAAAAAAAAAGAATCTTTGATATAAAACATAGGGCTAAGAGATAACGTGTAAATTTTGATTTAAGAAAGATTAAAGGGAAAGAATGGCCTTTCTGCACTCAAGAAGGTGTTATGGAGTGGAGGGATATGTAGTAGATTTTAAAAAAAAGTTTAAGTTAATGAGATTGTTATGTATCTATCTCTTTCATTAAGTTCTCCTAAGTTTATCATTTTATTTGGTTTTATTTGGAAATCACCTAATGAAATGCTTGAATACAGATGAATATTTAATATATACAGCAGCTGGATTTAAAAACAACGAACAGCAGAAATGCAAAATAAATGACATTATATAATACATATATTTAATAAAGTAATACTTAAAAAACCTGAATATGGAGATTCTTCAGGTCCAGAAGGAATCTGGGACAGCTACATCTTTCTGGGAATGGAAACAATAAGAGTAACTGAGCCTGTGGATCCGTTAATTTGGGGAAGGAGCAGTCTAGTCTTGGCAACTCTCCTGACTGAACTGGAAAACTCTCGTAAAGTCTCTTAGGACATTGCATCCAGCTGTATTGACTTAAATGTGGGATGCATCCACAAATCAACTGTAGTTAGTAATAGAGGTGCAGAATAAGGGATGTCTCTGAAATCAAGAACATCTGGGACCTGATGTATATACAAAAATATCAGAGAATCTTCAGCTACCTCAGAGGCCATATGGTGTATTCTATACCTGGAAAACATTCTGTATTAGCACAACTGTTACAATTATTCATCCAGTTTCCATTTATAGATCTCTAGTAACAGAGAATATAGAGCACTATATGCTACTACTGAAAATCCACCAACAAGCATTTATTAAATACTAATTATCTGCTATATTCTGGTGCCAACATAGTGGTAGACACTAGGAATGCAAGACATGAGTGAAACGCTCTCTGCCCTTTTAGGAACATATAATCTAATTAGGAACACACACACACACACACATATATATAAGTATATATATATATATATATATATAGTTTTATGAAAAATAGACAAAATATCATTTCTTGGGGAAGGAAGACTCAGTTATTCTCATAAGGTCAGAAGCCAAATAGTAGACACAAAGGGTTGAGGAGTGAGAGAAAAGAAAGTGGAATTAACAACAGTAGATGCTTTCTTTTAGGAGTATGATTGAGAAACGAAATTAGACATAGAGCATGAGGGGAATGGTATGGTCTAATGTGTGGGTTGGTTTTTTTTTAATGAATGGCAGAGGGACAGCTAAATGGTGCAGTGGATAGGGCTCCAGCCTTCAAGTCAGGAGGACTTGAGTTCAAATCTAGCTTCAGACTTAATACTTGCTAGCTATATGACCCTGGGCAAGTCACTTAACCCCAGTTGTCTCCCAAAAACAAACCATGGAGGAAATAGCCCATTTAACACAAAAGATGAGCTGTATAAACAGATCTTTCAAATAGTATTTTGATAAATGTTTTCACTTAGTTGGATCATGAGTAATTTTCCTCCTCCCCATATATAACGATTCCATACAAGTGAAAGCTTGAAATTACATAGTCCGTGCATTTATTCTCTCACAAGAATGTTTTTAATAGCTTTTTATTTTTACAAAGACATGCAAAGATAGTTTTCAACATTCATAAAAAAAAAAAAGAAAAGAAACAGGGGCAGCTAGGTGGTACAGTGGATAGAGCACCAGCCCTGAAGTCAGGAAGGCCCGAGTTCAAATCTGATCTCAGACACTTAACACTTCCTAGCTGTGTGACCCTGGGCAAATCACTTAGCCCCAATTGCCTCAGCAAAAAAAAAAAAAAAAAAAAAAAAAAAAAGAAAGAAAAAAAGGAAAAGAAATAAAAACACCCCAAAACGAACCTACTCAGTGCTTTAGAGACATTTCGATACAGATGATTATGGGTTTCATGCAATTTAAAGCAAGAAGGGACCGTGAAGATTATTTTACCATTCTTTTTTTATTTCACAAAAGGAAACTGAAGCTTGTATGGGGCAAGTGGTTTGCTCAAAACTGTGCATCTAATAAGGAGCACAGCTTGAATTCAAATCAGCCTCCAAATTCAGCACTCTTTCTTCTAGGAATGAGGTGAAACAGTAATCTTTAGCTCAAGTGTTACGGATCACTGTTGATTAATCAGGAATCAGGGCAAAATGTTCCTAAAGTTAAACTGTAAATAGGTGGGAAAATAGCACTCATTGGCAAAAGTTCAATTTATAGATGACTTTTTTTGTCCTTACCTTTAAATTTATTTATTTAATACTTTTTTCCAGTTATATTCAAAACAACATTTTTAAAAAATTGTTTTTAAGATTTTTGAATTCTAGGTTCTTTTCTTTATCTCCATTCACAATTAAGAAACTTCATATGAAGTTATGTAAAACATTTCTATAAAAGTAAAATTGTGAAAGAAAACATAGATCTCTCACCCTATTGAAAATAAAGATCCTCAAGAAAAATTAAGTTGAAAGAGAGAGAGAGAGAGAGAGAGTAATAGAGAATGCTTCAATCTATATACAGACTCTATCAGTTCCCATAGATGTGGATGATTGTACTACTGAGAATAATAAAGTCATTTACAGCTGGTCATTCCAGAACACTGCTATTACTTTATATACAATACATTTCATTTTGTTCATGGAGGATTTTTCAGGATTTTTTTTCCCCTGAGAGTATCCTGTTCATCATTTCTCAGAGAACAATAATATTTCATTACAAACACATATCACAGTTTATTGAGCCATTCCCCAGTTGATGGGCATCTCCTCAATTTCTGTTTATTTTCTGTTCTGAGAAGAGAGCTGCCATGAATATGTTTGGTACATATAGGTCATTTTCCTTTTTTTTTTTTTTTCTGTTTTTTCCCTCCAATATTTTTTGGTATTCATACCTAATAGTGGTCTTAGGTCAATGGATATGCATGAATTTGCAGCCTTTTGGGCACAGATCTTTTGATCATTTATTAATTAGGGTATGGCCCTTATTTTTTATAAATTTGATTCAGTTCCCTCTATGTTTGAGAAATGAGGCTTTGTCAAAGAAACTTGCTTCAAAAAATTTTTTTTTATAATCACTATTGCTAATTGTATTTCTCCCTATTTATTTTGTCTCATTTCACCCTGTTCCTCTTCAAAAGTGTTTTGCTTATGAGCACTCCCTTCCCCAATATGCCCTCTCTTTTATCATCTTTCCCCCTTCCCATATTACATTCCCTTCCTATTCTTCTCCAGGTAAGATAGATTTCTATACCCCTATTGAGTATGTATGTTATTTCTCTTTCAGCCAATACTAATGAGAGAGTAAAGTTCTCTCACCCTCTCCTCCCTCTCTTTCTCTTCACTGTAAATTTTTTTCCTCCCTTTTTTAATGGCAGATAATTTGCATTATTCCATTTTTCATTTTTCCTTTCTTCCAGTACATTCTTCTCTCACCTTTTGATTTCATCATTTAAAAAAAGTGTATATGGCTTAATATATGAGTTGTCTAAAATGAGATGCATTTATAAGAGCTTAAAAAATCTATCATTTTATTTATCAATTAAATCCCAGTAACAAAAATACCTACTTTTTCTAGGAGGAAATTTAGTTGTCCAATTGTTAAAGCAAAACAATCAAGGTGAGCCGAGTTCAGGCACTGGCAAGTGGTCAAGTTCTATAATGTGTACAGTACCGTAGTGGTTCTGCTAAGATCATTATCACAAATCTCCTACTCTAAGGGACATGATTTCTTAACCATGGTTTTGGTGGGGCAGGATGCTGGTGTACTTAGTAAAACACATGTACATCCCTAAATCTGGAATATATACATGAAAGATGGCATGATGTTAAGGAAAGAACATGAACTAGGAGTCAGGAGGTCTTGGTTCTGCAAAAAGTTCACTGTATGACTATGTAGGCAAGTCCCTTTCCCTCTCTAGGCCTTAATTTTCTCATCTATAAAATGAGACTGTTGACATCGATCAATCAATTGACTTACATTTATTAAGTACCTGCTACTTTCCAGGCATTGGGACAGGTGCTGCAGACCAAAGATAAAAATGAAAATTTGTTTACAAAGCTTATATTTTATTTAGGGAAATAACATGGAAAGATTGGAGTAAATATAAAATATATTTTATAAGACATAAAATACTGAATAAAAACAAGGTAATGTTTTTTCAGGAGAAATGTAGTGAAATAGCAAATGGGAGATCAGGAAAGGTTTCAAGAGGAAGTGCTTGAGTGAATTTTGAGGAAAGCTGAGAATTCTAAGATTTAGAAGTGGAGAGGGAGTGGTGACTTTAACAAGGAGGTCTATTCTCTGGAAAAATGGAGATCCACCATGGGATACAATCACTATTAAGGGAGGACTTGGGCCCTTACTCTTTTCATCTAGATAGGTGAGACACCCCTTTTATCTTTGAAATTGTCTTGTTCCTTTTGCCTACTTACACAGTAGCACATCTAAGTTTTTGGATATATACCACCATTACAAGATTCCATCCAAACTTTCTCAGGGTCCTGGGAAAATACACTTACTCTAGGGATCACTCTAGTTCTTCATCCCCTATGAATGGTTTTTTTAAATTTACAGAACTAGCTACTCACAATAATAATACTTTTGGATATTAAACATAAGTAATAACTTAATAGGGCAAAATAAATATTGTGGATATTAAATCAAATACTTAAATTATAACACACATGTAAACTGGTTCATACTTTTTCACTAAAACACTCACTAGCTATGGTGAATATTCCTAAAGTTAAAATATAAGTAAATGAAAAAATTGGACTCATTGGCAAAAGTTCAATTTATATACTACTTTTGAAGAATGCATCACTTTAAACTGAGATCCATCTACAAGGACTTTAAAAAAATCTATCAGTTTATATATCCATTAGCTCCCAGTGACAACCTGCCATGGAAATATCTGAGGGAGGATAATTCATGCTTTGGGCAATTAACTCTAGACCTCAGAATTCAATATGATATGAAATTGCTTTTCTATTCATTACTTAACTGTTAAACCTCATCACTCTTATGCTGGAGAAATCCTCTATTTGACCAGCTAGTTGACTTTGAGCTTCACTATAATACATGTAAATTGAAGGAATGTCTTTTGCCTAATTTTGTATACATAGAGCTTAGCACAGTCCCTGGCACATAGCAGGTACTTAATAAATGTTTGATTATCAAAAATAAATGTGTCATTGAGAGGGTGTTTAGTAATTGTTAGTTTTTAATATAAATAGGATTTTTCTTTAAGCCAGTCGACTGCAGCACTAATGAAACTATCTCTGGGCCATGTGGACTAGCCTGTCCAATTATTTACTCACTTGGTGCTGTTCTGTCTAATCAGCAATATAAGTCCTCTCATCTCCTTCTGCATTTCCTTCCTGAGCCAGAGGTGGCTCAAGCTCTAATGAAAAGCATCTTTTCCAAATCTTTTGTTGTTCAGTCATTCAATGGTGTCTGACTTCATAATTCCATGGACCATACATGCTAGGCCCTTCTATTGTCTACTGTCTCTTGAAGTCTGTCCAAACTCATCTTCCTTTCTTCCATGACACTATCTATCCATCTCATCATCTGCTGTCCTCTTTCTTTAATCTTTTCCAGCATTAGGGTTTTTTCTAATAAGTCCTGTCTTCTCATTATGTAGCCAAAGTATTTAAGTTTCCGCTTTAGTATTTGACATTCCAATAAATAGTCTGAATTAATTTCTTTAAGTACTGATTTGAGCTCCCTCCTGTCCCAGGAACTCTCAAAACTCTTTTCCAGCACCACAGTTTGAAAGTATTGATTCTGCAGTGCTTAGCTTTCCTTACAATTCAATTTTCACAGCCATATATTGCTACTGGAAAAACCATATCTTTGACTATATGGATTTTTGTTGGCAAGGTTCTGACTCTGCTTTTTAGCTTGCTGTCCAGATTTGCCATAGCCTCCTTCCAAGGAGCAAGCATCTTTAAATTTCATGGCTGCAGTCACCATCTGCAGTGATCTTTGAGCCCAGAGTATAAAATCTGACACTGCTTCCATTTATTCTCTCGCTATTTGCCAGGAAATGATAAAACCAGTTGCCAGAATCTATGTTCTTTTATTTTTTTGATACTAGGCTTCAAGCCAGCTTTTACATTCTCTTCTTTCTCCCTCATCAAGAGACTTCTTAATTCATCTTCACTTTCTGCTTTCAGAGTGATATCATCTGCATACCTGAGATTATTTGTCTGGCTTTTGATTCATCTAGCCTGGTCTTGTCATACTCCTTTTAGAATCTTAAACTAAATAGTTGTTCCATGTTGAGTTGTAACTGTTTCTTTACCCGCATACAGATTCTTCAGAAGGCAAGTAAGATGATCTGGTGTTCTCATCTCTGGAAACTTGCCACATATTGTTATGATCCACTCAAAGGCTTTAGTGCAATCAATGAAGCATAACTAAACATTTTTTTTCTGGAACTCTGTTGTTTTCTTCATATTTCAGTGAATGTTGGTAATTTGGTCTTTAGTTCCTCTGCCTCTCCAAAAATCAGACAGCTTTTCTGGTAATTCTTGTTTCACATATTCTTGAAGGCTAGCTTGTAGAATCTTAAGCATAACCTTGCTGACATGTGAAATAATGTTTGGTAATTTAAACATTCTTTGGCATGACCTTTTTTTAAAATAATTTTTTCAAATACGTGCAAAGATAGTTTTCAATATTCCCCTTTGCAAAACTTTGTGTTTCAAATATTTCTCCCTCCCTTCCTCCTCCTCCTCCTCCCCTAGACAGTAAGCAAGCCAATATAGGTTAAACATGTGCAGTTATTCTAAAGATATTTCTATATTCTTCATGCTGTGCAAAAAATCAAATCAAAAGGGAAAAATATGAGAAAGGAAAAAAACAAATGAACAAAAAAACAACAAAAAGAAAGGTGAAAATGCTATGCTTTGATCCACATAAAGTCTCCATAGTTCTCTCTCTAGATGTGGATGACACTTTCCATCACAAGTCTGTTGGAATTGCCTTGAATCACCTCATTGTTGAAAAGAGCCATCACAGTTGATCATCACAAAATCTTGTTGTTGCTACATACAATGTCCTCTTGGTTCTGCTCACTTTCTTTAGGATTGGTACATAAATTGATCTTTTCCAATCCAGTGGCCACTGTTGGGTTTTCTAAATTTGCTGTCATGTTGAATGTAACACTTTAACAGCATCATCTTTTAGGATTTTAAATAGTTCAGCTGGAATTCCATCACCTCCACTAATATTATTATTAGTAATGTCTAGAGTAATCCTCTAAAATGTTTGGCTCTAGTTAACCATACCATCATGGTTATTGATGATGTTAACTTCTTTCTTTTGCTTTCTTGTTACTTCTTCTTAGTATCTTCTACTTCTGCTAAATGCCTACCATTTTTTGCTTTTATTATGCCCAGTTTTTCATGAAGCATTTCCTTAATGTCTCTAATTTTCTTGAAGAGATTTCTGACTTTCTCATTTTGTTGTTCTTTGCATTGCTCATTTAAGAAAACCTTTCCTCTCTTTGTTGTCTGGAATTCTGCATTAATTTGGATACATCTTTCCTTTTTTCATTTCCCTTTTGCTTTCTTTTTTTCTTCAGTGATTTGTAAATCCTCATTAGACAGGCATTTTGCTTTCTTGTTCTTTTTCTTTGAAATTTTTTTCATTGCTACCTCTTGTACAACATTGTGAATCTGCCCATATTCTTCAGGCATTGTATTCACCAGATATAATCCCTAAAATCTATTAATCACTTGCACTTCACATTCATAAGGGATATATTTAGGTCATACCTATTTCGTCTTGTGATTTTCCCTATTTTTGTCAGTTTAAAACTGAATTTTGCAATAAAAATTGCATGATCTGAGCCACAGTCAGCTCCACATCTTATTTTAACTAATTATATAGAGTTTCTGCATCTTTGTCTGAAAAGTATATAATCAATCCATTTTTTTATATCGACTATCTGGTGACAAAAAGTCACCTTTTGGGTTGTTGAAAATTTTAGAGATTACTAAAGGTCAATGGTTGTTATGGGAGCTCTTGACCAATGACACAAATTCTATCTGACCAATCAGTAATTATTCAATTGAAGCCTTCTCTTAGATGACTTCCCTCTACCTCTAATTCCCAGAAACAGTTTTTCAGCCCTTCTGCTATCTTCACTTCTCTTCCTTTGCTGCTGCTCTCTTCTCTGGATCTTCTCTTGTCCTCTCACTGTCACCCCCAGTGACTTGTCTTTTCCTTATAAAATCAAACCAAATCAAACCTGACAGCTTCACAATTCTTATCCAATCCTTTAAATCCTTTAAAAATCATAATTTGTCCTCCAAATATTTATATCATTTCTTATTTTCTTAGTTTTACCCTATTCTACTGCTGACTCTAAGTAAGAGGGGACCAAAGGGAGAACAGTGTCATGAAAACTCCAGAATATCCAAGAGGAGAAGATGGTTGAACGTGTGCTAGATGCTATTGAGAGCTCAAGAAGGTTGAAGGGCCATTGAATTGGACCATTGCTAGATGATTGATATTACTGGAGAGAGAATTTCATTTGAATGATAAGGTTGCAAAACAGAATGCAAAGTGTTTTTTTTTTGTTTGTTTAAACATACATTCATTTTTTAACATATTTCCTTATGAATCATATTGGGATAGAGAAATCAGAACAAAATGGGAAAAAAACACAAGAAAAAAACCAAAAGAAAAAAAAAGTGAATGTAGCATGTGTTGATTTACATTCAGTCTCCATAGATTGCTCTCGGAATGCAGATGGAGTTTTTCATCTAAAGTCTATTGGGACTGCTCTGGATCACTGAACCACTGAGAAGAACCAAGTTTCTGACATTATTTTTCAGTTTTCCTGGCAACTTTATTGAATTAGTTCTTATCCCAGAAATTAGAGTCTTGGGGTTTACCAAATACTAGATTACTGTAATCATTGATTATTGTGCCATGTGTATTTAACCTATTCTACTGATCCATTGTATTCTTAGCCAGTACTATATGTTTTTGATGATATACAATAAAGTTTTAAGTCTGATACTGCTAGATCACTGTCCTTTGTATTTTTTTCCCATTAATTCCCTTGACATTCTTGACCTTTTGTTTTTTCAGATGAATTTTGTTATTATTTTTTTTCCAGCTCTAATAAAATATATATATTTTTGGCAGTTTGATTGGTATTGAACAAGTAGACTAACTTAGGCAGAATTGTTGACCTGTCCATGAGCAATTAATATTTTCCAGTTGTTTAGATCCGACTTTATTTGTGTGAAAAGAGTTTGGGTTCATGTAATTCCTAGATTTGTCTTGGCAGGTAGACACCCAAATATTTTATTTCATCTACAGTTATTTTAAATGGAATTTCTATCTCTTGCTGCTGACTTTGTTAGTAATATTTGTTTCACACCTGATCTTATTGGGAATGTGCTTATCCCCATTATGAATATTGCTTGCTGGTGGTTTAGAATGCAAAGATTGAAGAAGTAAGAGGGGAAGAAGTGGAAAAAAATGAATATAGATGATTCTTTCTAGGAGAGTTTGGCTATGAGAGAGAGGAGAGATGATCTCTAAGGTTTTTTAATTTCTGGCATCCTGTGTCCTAAAGTTCTATCTAGCTTAATGTTCTTTGTTTTAGCATTTGACATGCTAAATTCCTTTTGACATTCTATTTTCAGTGTCTTTTTAAGTAGGCAGTTGCATAGACAAAATTCAGTTTATCCACAACTTTTTATTACCATGCAAATTTGTTTTAAATGTAGATTATATGCAAAATCTTTTTCACTTAAAACATTTTAAATGACACATGGTCATGTGTTTGGAAAATGAGATGCAAATTTTCTCTGGGTGGAAATTCATATACTGGTGGGCAGACAATAGAAGGCAGTTGCCTAGGTTGCTATATATTGTAGTGGGAGGAAAGCAATGAAAGACCTTGCTTATATTTTAACTTTTTACCAAATATACACATTAATACTAAAAAATTATGCTCTAGAAAATTTCTAGAAAATAGAAAAAAATAAAATGTTTTTATTTTGGTATGACAATAAACATTTATTAAATACCTTCTAGGTTGTAAGCCTCATGTTAAGTGCAGACATGCAAAAAGAGGCAATAGTCAGTCCCAAATCTTCATATGTTATGGTGAAGCTCAAAGTCAACTAGTTGGTAAAGTAGCATTTAGTAAGCATTTATTGCTTGCCAGACAGTAGTTAGGGAGAGATTGAAAATGAACAGAGCATAAACTTGGCTCCAGTTAAGTAAAATCAACCAAGGTAGCCACAATGGCTGGCAGCAATTTTTGGCACTGGTAGTCTTGCAACTCTCTAAAGAAAGGAGGGAAGTACGTTTCCTCATTTTGTCTAAAAGCCAAGATTGGTCATTGTAATTATAGAGCACCCAACATCATGTCAGCATTCTTCTTATTTACATTATTGTAGTCAAAAATTATTTTATGGAGAATTCACAGGGCAAGCGCTCACAAGGTGATCAGAAAAAGCAATACAAGGACACTCTGAAGGTATCCATTAACAACTTCAGAATCGATTGTATGACATGGGAGACACTGGCACAGGAGCACCCAGCGTGACGTGCCCTCATCAAGAGATGCTCCATGAGCAAAGTAGAACTAAATTAACCAAAAGGAAACATGAGATGTGCAAAATTAGAGAGTCCTCCCCAGATGCTCATATTAACTGTTTGTGTCCCATCTGTGACAGAGCACTCCAAGCTCGTATTGGTCAGATCAGCCACAGTTGGACACACTGCGACTTGACTCTGACGCAGTGATGTCATTTTGGTTCTCTTCAAGAATGAAGGACAAGAACCAGCTGACCAATCAACCAACCAGTTCTAAACCAGGCTATGCATATTGTTTTCCAACCAACAATGCATATTGTTTTTCTGTTTCTTCTCACTTTTTTATCAGTTCATAAAACTCTTTCCAGTTTCTTTGAATTACTCATTCATCATGTTTCTTGATGCAATGATATACCTTATGTTTGTATATAATAATTTGTTCAGCCATGATCCCACTGATGAGCATCTACATTATTTCTAGTTTTGTTAGTAGCACTTATTTAAACTTAGCCATTTCCACTATTTTTCTGTATCATCAAAACTCCTTCAGACTGAGGATTTTAAATGAAAGGCTGATTGGGTTAATATGATCTGCCTCTCTCTGCCCTCTCCCTCCCCCCAAATCAGCAAGTACAATTAAAGAAAGCAGCTTTGGTATGTTTTTATAGTTAGTGAGTAGAAAGAAATTTTGGAAGACTTTGTTCCAAGCACATTAACTGCACAGCAGGGGTTGAGTATATTTTGAAGACAAGGAAGAATTGAAAATGACCTTGAAAAATTAGACAGACTTTCTTTTAAATTGTTCATTCTGAGAACATTTTCTTGAAAAGTAGCAAATTTAGATGGCCTTCTGGATGTTTTATCTATGAAATGCTAGAAAATATAGACAATTGACCAGCTGGGTTTGCAAGACAACTATCTAATAGAGTAATGAAAATGGTTAATAGATTTGATTTCAATTTAGGCCCTCCTCCTTCCTTGCTGTATAACCTTGGGCAAATCACTTCTTTCTAGAATCAGAAATCAATTTCTTTCTATGTAAAATGAGCAAGTTGGGCAAGATGATCCTGAAGGTCCTTCTAGTAATCACAGTCTATGATTCTTAGTCTGGAGGGGGAAAACCTCTTAGTCAGTGAAATCATAGTTCAACTGTAGTTAAAATGATCAAATTTCTGAATGAAAATGCTAAAAAAAAAAGAAAAGAAAAATGTGTCCTAATTTAGAGAAACAAAGAAAAGCCAACTGCTTAAAGTATAACTACCTTACATTGTAGCATTTTCCCAAACCATAACTACCTTTACAAAAAAAATTATATTATACATTCTCCTTCTTTTCCTCAAGAATGATTAATCATTTTCCTTCTCCTGAAGAGATATTATATCTCCTTATTGCTTTAGAAAGTGATTTTCAACTCCAGTGATATTCATATTCAATTGGGAAGATCTATTATAATATATTATGGCAGCTAGGTGGCTCAGTGGATAGAGAACTCTGGGCCTGAACTCACAAAGACCTGAATTCAAATGTGACCTCAGACACTCACTGACACTCAGAGAAGTCCCCGGAGAAGGAAATGGCAAACCACTTTAGTATCTTTGCCAAGAAAATCCCCAAAGGGGTCATGAGGAGTTGGACATGACTGAACTACAAATTATAATATAATAAATACCCTGTAAAAATATTTTCAGGGTCTGTGCAAGATGTGGCTATTTAGACTAAAAATTAATAGCAACAATGAGGAGATATAACAGCTAATTTAAGCTTCAAACAAATAATATTTATAAGCTCTCTAGATTTCCATGGAAACATTGGGCTACCTTCTTGGAGAGAAGTGATTCTGTACAGTAGAAAGAGACTACTTAGAGCAAGAAGTGGGTTCAGTTCCTTGCTTTGCCAATGACTATTTTTGGAAAGTTATTTGGTTTTTTCAGGCCTTACGTTCCTCATATGTAAAATGAAGATCACCCTTGTTTGGGACAAAAAGACCTACCCAAATTGACTACCACAGAGATCACTCATAGAAAGCAGAATTATTTATTAGAATCTCAAAAAGCAGACCCCATCCTGGTTTGTGAGCTGAATTCACAGCAGGATAGAACCAGAGCCTTGAAAATGCTTACAGCTTTTATACATTTCAGAAAAAGAACCTGCAAAATCCCATCCTCTATATATTGTGATTGGTCACATAAATCTGTATTCACTAATTGGTCAGTGGAATGTAGTGGACAAGGTGATATACAGCTTTTTCGGCCACGTATATATTTTTAATCCCTTCTTTGGATAATGGAATGTAGCCCAGGCCTTCTCTAAAATCATATGACTCTGGAGAAGCCAAAACTGAGGCCTATAGGCTTGATCTACTTTAGCTAACAGTCTCTGATCAATATATGCTTAATCTGAAAGTTCTTCACCTTTTCCCACACACCCTTATTTCATAGGGTTTTGGCAATATTTAAAATAGAGGAATGTGTGGAAGGTATTAATGTAAGGAATTATTAGTTTTGTTCAAATTAATCAGTTTATTATTTTAGCAACAAGGAAGATGTTATACATGAAGAGAAATGTTCACTTGGCCTTCTCTTTTTTGTTTCAGATGTGTATAGACCCCTCTCTGTCAGTGGCTTTAGGAGACAAACCACCACCATTATATCTTTGTGAAGAATGTAGCCAGCGCATTGCAGGGTAGGTGAAGTCATTGATGTCACAAATGAAATGAAGAATCATAACGAGTTTAGGGGCAAAGTCCTTCTGGTGTTAGCCTTGTATACCATGAGCCACATTTTTCTAAAATTTGTTCAATAATTAACTTTAAAGTTTTTGTTGTGTACTATTAAATGCATTCCTATGCTTCCTTTAGAAGCTCTCTACACTGAACAGTTGCAAAGTGACACTAGAAGCAGCAGGGGAAAACAATAATGCTTAATGAATTTAGCCTTAGATTTGAAGTAGTCTCTTGTCACCAAGTCTTGGTTTTAAGTAAATGGAATCTAAACCATGGCTTCCAAATTTAACATGTATTTCAGATAGGTGTTTCTGCTTATTAGCTTTGCAGCAATCACAATTGGCTCTGCACAGATCATACTATATTTTCTCTGGCCTAATTAGCATCTGGAAAGCATCATTTAAAAATAACTGAACATGATGAAATGTCTATAATTTTAAATTTAACCTCAAAGAAGCAGACACTTTAAATGTTTATTATGATAGGACTTTTAATTACGTTCCATTTCTATAAAAAGGATTTTAGCAACAGGGGGTATTCCAAAGCACTCATTTAGAGGGCAATGTTGAAGCGTATTTAAAATGTGAAACATGGTGTTTTTTTCTCTATAGGGATCACAGCGAATGGCTGATTGATGTTCTCCTCCCACAAGGTAGGATTTACTCCATCTAGGATAGATAATGAGGAATGATGAATAATGCCATTTTTCTTTGTGTGTATCTTATTTATTTATTTATTTAAATGTTTTAATTACTAATGGCCTAAAATTTTTGACATATGGCAGGAAGACCATAGGAATATGTAGCCTGGAGAGATAATATAATTTTCTTTAAGTATTTAAAATGCTTTCTCTCAGTAAAGGTATTAGAAAAGGGATTGTTCTATTTGGTCCCAGAAGGCAGAACCAGAAACAATAGATAGAAAATAAAAAGATACAAATTTAGGTTTGACTAAGGGATAAACATCCTAATGATTAGTCTGATTAGTCCTCCAACAAATCACAATGAGCTTCTTTGGGAGGTAATAAGTCCCCTATTCTCTGAAGGTTTTGATCAAAAGGATGAATGACAACTTGTTTTGGATGTTTGTCCAAGAGAAGATTCTTATTTAGGTGGCATCTGAGAGAGATTTGGTAATTCTGTAGAACAAAGGTGTCAAACATGGGTTGCAGACTTCTGTGGTTTATTACACTCTCCAGTGAGTTAGAACCAGATTAAAATGCAGTGGAGGAATGTTTAACAAATTTTTAAAAATATGATAAAATATAGATGCTATTAATTTGTGATATTCTAAGTCAGTATGTGGCCCATAGGGATGTTATTGTATACTTTAGTGATCCTTTTTCTATTTGGGTTTGACATCTCTGCTGTAGAACAGGGTAATATTGTGGGAAATGCCCTGGAGTTGACATCATACCACTTAACTCCTCATTCTGCAACTCACTAATTATATGACTATAGACAAATCAAACTATCTTTGAGATTAAATTTCCTTACAGATAAAATGGAGATAACAATTGTGCTATGCACACCACAGGATGGTTTTGAAGAAAACTCTTTGTAGGTCATAAATTGCTAATAGAAACTTTAACTTTATAGTAGTAACTATAAACATTATTGTTCTTTTGACTATATTTTTCTGATATCAGATGAAAGCAGGTTTTAACCATGTTTCATTATTTAAAAAAACATTTAGTATTTTTGCTTCATACATATAATACAGAATATGAATGGTGGCAAGGGAAGTCAGGTTAATGAGTGAATCAGTTTCTTTTTGTAACTAAGATCATGACTTTGCTCATATGAGTCTTCCTGTATAAAAGTTGAGTTTTCAATTTTTTGGACCAGCAGAGAGGGAAAGGTAGTAAATTTAACAGAAAGGAGGAGGAAATAGTTGAGTTTTTGGAAAAACTTTGCTCAAATTTATCTCACCTTGATTGGGCTAGAATTTTGATAAGCTTGAGGAACTCTTACCACGAGAATTATAATGAATAAGAATGATGGACTTAATAAGTATGCTGGACTTAGACTCAGAAGACCAGGATTTGAATTCAGCTTCAGTCTCCTTCTCAGTAAAGTGGGGCTAATACATTATCTATATCATAGGATTTATTAAATTGTAAAAAGCCATATAAAATGATCTCTTACTATTACAATGCATATATATAGTAGTTATATTTTGCTGAAATATCATATTAAGGTAGAACTTTGAAGTAACAGTGGGACCTTTAGTTGAAAATGTAGTTTCAGCTGTTGAAAGTCTGAATTGGAGTTTAGAAAATCTGAATTGGAGTTTAGAGGTAAGAGTTGAAAATAAAAATTTTGAAATAATCTGTTTATAGGTGGTAGTGAAACTTCAAGTATAAATGATATTGCCAAAGAGAAGAGAGGAGGACAAAGGATGGAACCTTGGAAGATACATTCTTTAAGATGTAGATCCAGAATTACTGCATAACTTGCTGGAAGTTATCAGATGAGGAGCTAACAAAACAAGTGGGGAAGTGGTAAGAAAGGCAAGAAGGGAACAATGAGATTGTAATACTTTTAAAACTAAAAGAGGACAAATGCAGTAGGAAAGGATGATCAGTGATGTTTTCAAAAAGGGCTTTTGATTTTGGCAGTAAGAAGGTTAGTGGCAATCTTTGAAAGAACAATTTTTGTAAAGTGGTACCAGAGGAAACAAGATTTCAAGGGGCTGAAGAAAGAGAGCATGGATGGGGAAGGCCTTGGAAGCATGAGGTAGAGGCAGTTTTCCAAGGAGCTTAGTGGTAAAGGAAGACAGAGAGATGGAATAGCACCTAGCTCATTAGAAGGGTCAAGAGAGCTCTTTCTTTCTTTCTTTCTTTCTTTCTTTCTTTCTTTCTTTCTTTCTTTCTTTCTTTCTTTCTTTCTTCCTTCCTTCCTTCCTTCCTTCCTTCCTTCCTTCCTTCCTTCCTTCCTTCCTTCCTTCCTTCCTTCCTTCCTTCCTTCCTTCCTTCCTTCCTTCCTTCCTTCCTTCCTTCCTTCCTTCCTTCCTTCCTTTTTTACTTTCTTTCTTCCTTTCATCCTTTCTGTTAAAGAAGTCATTAGAATGTTTGTAGGTTGATAGAAAGGGAATAAGAGAATAGGATGAAATTTCACAAGATTGACAAAAGGGTGATGGCTAATGAATCAAAGTCCTAGAGGAGGTGAAGGGGAATGCAACAAAGGGGACAGTTCAAACAATTAGCTTTATTGAGCTGAAAGCTATGCCTTTTAATATAATATAATAATAAGGTTGGTGAAAGGAAGGAGGAACAGTAATGATGCTCAAGCCAGATAAACTAAGTCTCTCAATTAGTTCAAATAAACATGTTGTGTTTGTTTTATTAAATGCTTTTTAAATGCTGTGACAAGCATAATATTTATTTTTCTCAGTCTTCATTCTCTTGGACTCTGCTTTAGTTTTTAACTTGTCAAATACCCTCTTCTCCTGGCTACTTTTTTTTTTTTTGCCCTTGGTCTTCATGGCTCTGCTATCATCTGCTTTTCGTCTTAATTGTCTGACTTTTTTCTCCACTGGAAGGAAGAAGTCTTTATTCTCAAGCGTCACTCAGGACTCTGTCCTGTTCCCTTCCCTTGTTCCAGCTTTTCCTTTGGTGATATTATTAGCTCATATGACTTTCAAATTTATGCATTTAGCTGTAATACATTTCCTGACCTTTAGTTCCATTTGCTGGTAATTCCTGCCCACCAAGGTAAGGTAGTACAGTGGATAGAGTGCTAGGACTAGAGTCAGGAAGACTCATCTTTCTGAATTCAAATCTGTCCTAGTTGTGTGACTCTTAGCAAGTCACTTAACCTTAGTTAAGTTTGCTTCAATTCCTCATCTGTAAAAAGATCTGGAGAAGGAAATGGCAAACTATTCCAGTATCTCTGCCAAGGAAACCCTATGAGGGGTCACGAAGAGTTGAATATGACTGGAATTACAGACAACAAAATCCATCTGAATGTTCCTTAGACTTCCCAAATTAAATATCTAAAATAGAATTCATTTCCCCGAAACCTATCCTTTTTCTGAATCTTTCTGTTTCTGTCAAGGGCACTATAAACTTTCCAGTTATCTAGTTTCTTAACTCTGGTAATCCTTGATTTCTCTCTCTCTTTTACTTCCCACAATCAATCTTACTAAGAGGTTTTGATTTAGTTTCACAACATCTCTCACACCTCTCCCCTTATCTCTATTTTTAATATCTCTTATCCGGCTTGTTACAATAACTCCTAAGGAATCTTGTTTCTAGCTTCTTCTTTCTCTAATCCATCATCCACAAAGCTGCCAAAATAATATTCCTAAGGCACAAGTCTGACTTTTGCCCTCTTTTGCTCCCAAAGCTCCAGAAACTCCATGTTTCCAGGATAAAATATAAATTCCCGAGCCTTAATTATAGCATATAGCAATTTATATGCATTATAAAGCATTTTTTGTTATTTGTTATTTTTTATTATCATCATCACCTGAATCTTTTTCTTTACAAAGACTTGTTCGTCAAATACCACTTATGTGAAGTAAGTATAATATACCTGACTAGGGGAGGAAGGGCTGGACAAGTTTTATGTAGCTGAGGTGTCTGAAATAGTCTAACTCTCCATCCATAATAGGCAATACTTTCCACATTATCTTTGTCAGGCTGCTGCTATTTTTCATTGGAGCTCATTCCACTTTTAGACATTTCTGTTTTTTAGAAAATTCTACCTTTTACTTTGGTATTTTGATGGATATGAATGCCATATAGGTCCTTTTCTACTCATAGACTGAAAACTACTCATGCCTTCTGACCTCCTGTGTCTTTTTCCCCTTTGCAAATTCTGTAAAAGTCTTAATTTTTCCTGTAGATCTCTATAAAATATCTATCTAACCCAGTATAGGCTAATTATTTTGAAAATCAATTAATCAAAAAGCATTTATTTAGCAACTTGGAACTGTGCTAGAATCTGGAGTTACCAAGACAAAAACTGAAGTATCCCTTGCCTTTAAAGAGCTTGTAGACAACATGTGCATATATAAGTATATATGGAATACATACAAAATAAATATAAGGTAGTTAAATGCAAGGCAATTAAGAAAGAAAAATAAGAAATTGAAGAAAGGAAGGCAGCTAAGGAGTCAGAAGATTCATGTAGCTTATCCTAAAGAAAATGAGGGATTTTTTTTTTGAGGCAGATAGATGGAGGATGGCTGCTGCAAATTCACTGAAATGAGAGTCAGTCAGTAAGTCAATCAGCAAGTACTGTTAAATATTTACTATATACCAGGTATTGCACTTAGTGTTGGGGATACAAAGAAAGGCAAAAAGTCTTATCTTTGTCCTCAGAGAGCTCTTATCCAGCTGAAGAGATAACAAGACAACAGATAAAGAACAATATACATCTAACATATATGTATGTGCATATGCATACACATATACATATACACATGCATGTGCACATATGTTTGTATGCATGTTTGTCTTGTATGTAAAAGTTCTTTACATGTGATTTTGTTATCTCCCCATCAGGTCCTGATACCCTTGCAAAACCTTGTGTTCCAAATTTTTTTTCCATTCCTTCCCCTATCCCCCTCTCCTAGACAGAAACTAATCCAATATATGTTAAACGTGCAATTCTTCTATACATATTTCCACATATATCTTGCTGCACAAGAAAAATCAGATCAAAAGGAAAAAAAAAATAAGAAAGAAAAAAGCAAACAACAAAAAAGGTGAAAATACTATGTTGTGATCCACATTCAGTCCCCACAGTCCTCTTTATGGATTCAAATGACTCTCTCCATCGTGTTTGTTAGAAATGGCCTTAATCTCCTCATTGTTGAAAAGAGCCAAGTTCATCATAATTGATCATCATATAATCTTATTGTTTCAGTATACAATTGGTTCTACTCTCTTGGTTCTACTCACTTCACTTCGCATCAATTCATGTAAGTCTCTCCGGGCCTCTCTGAAATCATCCTGTTGGTCGTTTCTTATAGAACAATAATATTCCATAATATTCATATATACTATAACTTATTCAGCCATTCTCCAATTGATGGGCATCCACTCAGTTCCAGTTCCTTACCACTACAAAAAGGGTTGCCACAAACATTTTTGCACACATGGGTCCTTTTCCCTTTTTTATGTTCTCTTTGGGATACAGACCCAGTAAAGATACTGCTGGATCAAAGATTATACAAGTTTAATAGTTCTTTGGGCATATCAACTAACTTTTTAATTGAATTCTTAGGATAGCATCATCATATATTCTTAGGATATATCATCATATTATCTACTAAAAGAGATAGTATATTGCCTTATTTCCCATTTTAATTCTTTCCATTTATTTTTCTCTTATTGTTATAGCTATAATTTCTAAAACAATATTGAATAATATTGCTGACGTAATTTCCTAGTTTATCTCTTTTAATTAAATTTATTTTAAGTTTGTCTGAGTTTATGATTGCTATTCATGCCTTTTTTTAAACATCAGCTGAAGCATTATTCTTGCCTTTTATTTTAATTTTGTATGTATCTCTCATTTTGAATTGTGTTTTTTAATAAACTACCTGTTGTTGAATTTTGATTCTTAATCCATTCTGCTATTCATTTCCATTTTATGGGTGAATTTATCACATTCACATTCAAAGTTATAATTATTAGTTCTATATTTCCTTCCTATCTTATTTTTCCTCACTATTTATCCTTCTTTCCCTATTTATCCTATGCCTCCTTATGCCACTAATTTCCTTCTAACCACTACCTTGCCCTCCTATTCCTTAATCTACCTACTCCTCTCAGAGTTTCTCCCTTATTCCTTCCCCCTTACCATCTAAAAGTCCTTCCCTTGTCCTATCTACTCACCCTCTTATTTCTTTATAAATTTAGAAAACTTTTATCCCCTAAGATGTATATTTTATTCCCTCTTTAACTCAGTTATAATGTTAGATTCCAGCACTACCAGCCCTTTACCTCCACCTGCTTCCATTGTAAAAGCTCTTATATTCATGTCTCATTTGTATAATTACTCCATTTTACCTTTCCCTATCCAATTTTATTTTTAGAGACATCTTATACTTAACTCAACCCTAAACCTTTTATCAACGTATGATCTTTCAAACTATCCAAGTAATGACAATAATCTTGAGTATAGTTACCATTTTGCCATATAAGAAACAGTTCAGCCTATTGAGTCCTTTATAATTGGTCTTTAATGCTTACCTTATGTTTCTCCTTAATCTTATATGTCATAATTTCCATTGAATTCTGGTCTTTTTGTCATGTTTGCCTAAAAGTCTTTCAATTTATTAAATATCCTATTTTAAAATTCAGGATTATACTCAGTTATATTAGATGACAAATCTAGTTCCTTTGCTCTGTAAAATTTAATCTGTCAAACCCTTCAGTTTTTAATCTAGAAGCTTTTAGATCTTGCAGTATCCTGACATATTTCAAGAGTATTTAAGTGGTTTTTTTCTCTTGTTGCTTGTAGTGTTTTCTTCTTATCTTTGCTATAATATTCCCATAAGTTTTCATCTTGGGATTTCTTTCAGATGGTAATCTATGGATTGTTTTCTATTTCATATTTACTACTTCTTATAGTACTTCAGGGAAATTTTCTTTATAATTTCTTGTAATAATGTATGTAGACTTTTAAAAAATCATAATTTTCAAATAGTCCAATAATTTTTATATTGTCTCTCTTCTATCTGTTCTCCAGACAAATTGTTTTTCTAATGAGATGTTTCATATTCTCTTCTACTTTTTTCATTTTTAAAAATTTTATTTTATTATTTCTTGGTGTCATATAACATCATTCACTTCCTCTTGCCCAATTCTAGTTTTTAAGGAATTATTTTCTTTCTTAAGTTTTTGGATCTCTTTTTCTAATTGGTTTACTTTTTTCATAATTAAAAAATTTATTTTTCTTGGGTTGCTCTTATTTTTTTTTAACTCTTCTTCAATCTCTCTCATTTGATTTTTAAAAAATTTCCCAATAACTTTTTCTGGGCTTGTGACCATTTGACACTTTTCTTTGAAACAGGAGAGGGTTTTTTTTTTTTAGCTTTGTTATTTCCTTTTGAGTATGAACCTAGATTTTCTATAGGGACAATGTATGGTTGGATTCTTTCCTTTACTACTGTGTTCACACGGCTGTGTGCATTTTCCTTCTTACTCATACTCCCTGACCATGTCTGATCAACAGACCTGTGCCTGACAGTTAGCAACTCTGGAGGACCCTTCAGTCTTCTCTTGCTCAGCAGTCCCATCTCCTGTAGTTCTTGAGGTGAAAGTTTGGGCTTATTTGTTGATTCTGCCTGGAGGTGTTTGCTTTGTGTGAGGAACAAAAAGAAGGCCAGTTTGGTCTGCAAAGGCCAGCAAGGAGGTGGGTAATGTTTGAAGAGGCCAGAAAAATCGGTAGCATTCAGGTTGGAAAGGGCTTAAAATTATAAATAGAAAAGTTTAATTGAACTTAAAGGCAATTGTAAACCACTAGAATATATGAGAGTAGGGTAATGACATGTTTAGATTTATTCAACTAAAATACACTTGGAGTGTTTTTTGTAGGATGAATTGGACTGAGGAGAGATTTACTTTTGATTTTTGTGTCTTTTTATTAGTATTTTGCCATGTACTAGTCATACATGTTAATGTGGCATAGCCCACTTAAATCTGTTATGTATCTTTGAGTCACTTGAAATTTTGATCATTCTGTGACTTGGTCTTCTATTGAGCATCATTGGTTAAAAAGATGGCCTTTGCATTACACTGCTTCCCCAAAATGATATAGACCTATTTTTTCTTTTTCTATTTTATTGTGGCCCATATTTTCTTATTTCAATGCTTGTTCAAGTTACTATTTATATTGATGGAATATCTCAAGAGACTGCAAGTCATGATCTTAACAGTACATATTTTTCATCTATTTCATTTTTGCCTCTGTGGATTGCTAAATGATCTCCTTTGAAAGGCTGTGGATCTCACTGAATCTTCCCTTTAGTGTTATGCAGCTTGGTGGAATCAGTACTAAGTTATTTGGAAAAAATGGAGCATTAGGAAAAGGGAATCTTTCTTCTCTTGGACTTTCCAAAGCACATCTTCCATGACAGAAACAATCATCACTGATTAGTATATATTTCCTCATTTTATGCCTCATTTGGTATTGATACTCAGACTATTGTTGAATGGAATTCTCTGTGATTGCCTCTATTATGGAATCTTATATAATTTTAACAAAAACATTGGAAATTTTTGTTTGGAAAAGAGCTTTTAAGATGCCTTTTTATTTTGCCAAGCTAACTTTTTTTTTTTTGGTAACAAATAAATAGAATCTTACATTCTCTAAATTTCTTAATGATATCATTATAAAAATGAAACTTGCTATAGGATATCTTCTACAGAAGTCTTTCTGTTCCCTTCTAAATTTTTACTCTGAATAAGAATCAAAATATACCATTCTCACAAAGATTTAATAGAAATGAGAAAGGAGGTATATGGGGTAGTTGATTTTTTTCTTGTTTTTTTTTTTAGGGTTAAAAATACCACCTCTGCTCTTTTCCATTCTTTTGGAATACCTTCTTTAAGGTGTCTTGCAAAGTATTTTGTGGATTTGTCTGTTTCATGGATCATCATGGACAGCCATCTCTTTAGTACAGTCACTTATTATTAGTTTCTCATTAACCATATTACTACCTATCTACTGCTAAATCTTGAGTTCAATTATATGACTTTGTGGTTCCTCTCAGTGATTCATTCTGCAAATAGTCCTTTTTTTCCATGCTTGTTTATTGTTTCCTTCCTTGGCTACACAGAGGTTCTAAGGAAAGCCATCTTTAAGTCAGCCTTTTAAGTTTTATCTTTGATTCCTAGTAGTCACTGATGGAGCTAAATAGGGATTAGTAGTTAGTACCAGTTTGCTCAGCTAGAAATCAACTCATCCTTCCTTAAGCAGTCATTAGCAGATATAATCAGCAAATACAGGAACCATTAACCAGAAAAGTTTTCCATATGGACAAATGACTTATGGAATTTTAGGTGCTGTAATGGTCTCATTGAGGTAGTATGGAAACCAGATCAGTCAAAATGAACACATACACACATACACACACACACACACACACACACACACACACACACACTCCCCTTCCCGGATCTGGTGATGTGTATGTGAGGTGATTATCCAAATATATTGCGAGTTGACTTAATGAGGTAAAAAATAAAACTTGGAAAAGATATCTCAGAAACCTTTTTCTGCAACCATTGCTATTCCTCTAGTTTTTACCATTGTATTGAAAGTTAGTTTAGGATGGAGTAGAACAAGATAGTGTACTGAAAAACTTTATGTAGGGATAATGATCCTTCACCTATTTCATTATCTAGAGATAATTGCTGTTTTAAAGAGAATGTGGTAGAGAAAAATGTTATAACTAGTAAAGAATTCAGGGGCAAAGAAATAAGTTAAACTGTTTATTTGGCATTGCATAAACAAAATAATCAGTGGATAAATCAATTTTCATTTTGATAAGTTGTTGCGATATTCCTTCTCCGAAGTCTTCTCCCAAAGCATTATTATTATTAATAATAATATTAAATTATCATGGCTTTGCTAATGGAGTCCAACTTATGACAGAAGGTTGGCCACCAGGTAATGAAACTTGTGGACCACATCAAATTTTGAAGACTCATAATAGACTTGGTGAGATTGCGATCTTTGTGTTTTTCGTAAATACCAATGATGTGCCTGCAATTGATAAAATGATAGAATTTTTAAGTGATTAAAGTAGAAATGGTGTTAATGTATAAATGTAAGCATTTTTATAATTTATAATTTTATATAAAATATTATGTTATGACATGATATATTATAAATTATATAAAATAATTTTATAATTTATAATCAAAATTAATAATTTATAAATGTATAAATCTATACCTACATTCATAGTCTAAAGCTTTACTGTTGTACTTTAAACTGACTTCACACATCTATGCATCTAGTAAGCCAGGGACATTTTATTGGCATATTCATTAACTAGAACAGTAGTTCTCAAAAATGTGACCTGAGGAATCCCCAAGATTCTTTTGCAGGATACATAAAATTAAAATTGTTTTCATAATAATGCTGAGAGATACAAATACATTAATATTATATATGCATATCTCTCTATATAAAACACTGAAACATAATAAAACTGAAACAATAAATATAGATAGCTATAGATAACCTATAGATAAATATAAATAGACATAACCCATACAAACAAAAACTCTTTGAGGGGGATCCTCAGTAATTTTCAAGAATCTAAAGAGGTCTTGTAACCAAAATGTTTGAGAACTGCTGAACTAGAGTAATGCTTTAAAAGGAAAAAAATGAATGAAAAAACATTTATTAATCTATACTATAAAATAGGCATTTGCTTGCACTTCTATTGTGAACAGATCTTTTTGATTTATTTCATCTAAAACCACTTCAGTTTCTTAGTTACAAGAGGGTAATATTTGTACTACCTAACTCACAGGGTTTTTATGAATATCATTTGATATAATAAATACAGAAACAAACATAAGGTAAGATGTTATGATAATGATGAAGCTGATGGTTATGATGTATGCTGTTCACCACTGATGAAAAATAGTTCTAAGATTACTTTGTGGCCCAATAAGGAACTACTTAGTCCTGAAGATGTATCCAAGATGAAGCAGAGATCTATATTGGAGTTAGAAAAATGTAGATTTTCTGGGGCTAATTCTAGAGGTAATATAATATTATTTTTCTCCCCTGGATGTCCTTGGTGAGGTGGGTTTTCCTTCTCTGTTGATGTTTTGTATACCTTCCCCTTACAGCTGAAATATCTGCTATATGTCAGAAAAAGGTAAGACTAAATCATCTGTGTGGTGAGGCATGACTTTTCTGTGTTTGTTTCATAATCTCATTCCATGAACATGTGCCTCATTTCTATGCCATGGTCTCCAAAATGTCTATGTGATCTTAATTTGTAAAGGGGGAAAAGTGATTTAGCATGCAAGATTGCTTACTTTTTAGATGGTCAGTTTCCCAGCCCTGATCTTGATAACCCACACCATATGGTGTGCTTGATAATAATAGAAATAATTTTATTTTTAATGTAATTAAACCAAAATGATAGGATAAGATATTAGTTTAAAAAAAAACACTTCACCAAAACATCTGAACAATGATAAATGTGGAGCTTAAATTTATTGAAATGATGCATCTTTCATGCTAAAAAGACTTTTATGGTGGTGGGAAGGGGTATGTGCCAAAATATAGATGCACAAAATATCCTAATTCTGTTTCTATGCATAGAAGATAGTCATTTATGTCAAGATAAATGATTAAAATGACTTCTTTGCCCCCAAATTCTCTCTTTTTTAGGCTGCCCCCAACCATAAGTTTCTCTACATCTTTTCCATCTTTTTTTTTAGTCTAATACTTGTTTGAATAGAAAAAGAGAACAAGAGAGGCAATATGTTGTAATAGAAAGAATATTAGTCTCTGAGCCAGGAGATCTGTTTCTGATTTTGGTTTTGGCTGTATCACTAACTAGAGGTAGCAGATTGAAAACAGAACCCCAAAGGCAACAGGTAGTATAATGTATGGTATGTATGTTTATAAACCCAGAGTGAGAAAGAGAAAACAATGATGCTAAACAGAAAGGAAATTGGAAGGAAGAAGATGATCTTGAAAGTCAGAATTAGAAAACATACATATTGAGAAAAAAAATGAACTCAAAAGTTGAAAGAATATCTTAGATTTGAGAGAAGTAAATGTCTAAAATAGACATTCTATACTAAAAAGGGAAAAGACAAATGTTTCTATCAAATTAGTATTTCTTTTTGCAAGACATTTAGGGTTAAGTGACTTGCCCAGAGTCACACAGCTAGGAAATGTTGAGCGTCTGAGATCAAATTTGAGTCCTCTTGATTTCAGGGCTTATGCTCCATCCATTGCATCATTTAGCTGCCCTTCTATCAAACTATTAAGAGAAACAAAGACTTTGGGAAATAGTTGTTAGTCTGTCATTAATTATATCACTCCAATGGTTTGAAAACCTGACTCTGGTATGGAAAATTCAAGGATACAAAGCTAAACATGTTGTGTAATAGTCAAAATTTAATTCAAAACTTTGTTTTAATATAATTGTTTCCTGTAAACAATATAGTGCCTATATTTAATTCCAGATAATAAATGATTTGTTATCCTTCTTCCCCTTTCAGCACCACTGTTTCATCTCCCTTCCTTAAGTACCTTCATGTGCTTATGCCATGTCTTATACCTACAGGCTCCTTTAGCCCTCAGCTACTGCCAAGATTCAAAAGAATTTTATTAAATTAATCCTAAACTAAGAACTTACAATATGTTCCTTGCCAAGGGCATTTACATTTGAATAGGAGTCTCTAGGAAGCCTTTCAGCCTTTTGGAGTGAATTTATCCATATTTAGAGAATTTCAAGTCCCAGCTGGTCAGTAATGGGGGTGTAAATGAAGACCCTCAAGTCACTACTGGTAGGTAAGGAAGTGCTTTCCACTCCTACTACTAAGGCCAGATCTTACAATATTTCTTAAAACTATGGAATCTCTTTTAGTCAATATCCAATTTTCACACCCTCTATCTCTGGAATGTATTACCTCCCTTTTACTTGAAGTTTGTAAGCAGTTTTTAGAAGTGTCTTCTTATCCCTATTTTGCCTTTGCAGTGTTCCTATGGTTCTTATTGCCACATTATATAGGGCCTCCCACAGAGAATTGATGAGAATGCAAATAGTTTACATGGAGCAGCCAGTCAAGTCAAATAAGGCCACCCAAAAGTGCCACAAAAGTTTTGGAAGTGCCCTTGGATACTAAAAGATAAGAGTAGAATGAAAAATTCCTGTTTTGAAGAAGTTGAACAAAAAGATTTTTCTGGTTGCTTTCAAAAGGGGTGAACAGACATTCTGTGATGATGCAGAATGTAGTCCCTACATGTCTCATTTCTTATATTTATGGTATATATTTCTATATATTGTAATGCTGGAGAAACTGAGGCAAGATAGAGATTAGAGAGTATTTAATATTTTATTTGAAAGAGAGAGATTTACTGAGACCAAATGGATCCATAGTTTGGTCCCAGGGTTGAATGAGACTATCATCCCCAAGAATCCAGCAATAATGTGAGTTCTCAATGATATATATACACGTGGCTCAGACACAGGAGACAGGGGATAGACAGAGTACTACACAGGGGCAGAGTCAGGGTGCTGGGAGCTGGAACAGGACTATGGATCTGGTACTGACTGACAGGATGGGGGAGGCATTCTGGTAAGTAGGGAAGGGCTGGGATCATGATGTCTAAGATAGAAGGTCTTTTATCCTTATCTGGATCATCATGATTAGGAGGGAGGGGTGATGTTGCAGTATTTACCAGAACAATTAGGTCACAATTCAGAGAAACTGAGGCAGGACAATTTAGGGAAACTGAGTCAGGATAATTAGGGAAACTGAGCCAGGATAATAAAAAAGAACTCTGGCACAACAATATTATACATTTCTAAAGCAATATATATCATTATCTATGTTATATATAGATGTAGACATCTATCTATCTATCTTTCTATCTCTCTATTTCTAAAGCAACCAGGGTAAAAAGTCCATTACTTTGACATGATGAATCTCCAGGAACCAAGCTAAGCTTTGGAGGACAGACACAATTCTGGTTCTTACATAGTATTACTGTGTTTGCATCGAAAGAAAACTTACATGAATGGATAATAAACATGTATTTACATGTTAATACATGTGAGAGACTGTATAAATAAAGAAATAACCTCAGAGTCAGAAAGTGCAGCTTGTAACATCCCAGCTTTGTATCAGAAAACAATTCACTTAAATTCTCTAAATAGCTCTTTGGGCCGCCATTTGCACATCAGGTGCTAACCTCCAAAAGAAGGTAAAGGGAGGTAGTTCCCTCAATAATATTTGTGAAATAAAACCACATTGGTTAAAAAAAAGGTACACACATATGTCCATATTTGAACATATATATATCAGTTGGAAAGATACCTACATATATCAATATATACATGAATATGTGTACATATATATGCACATAAACACCCCTGCCTATAAAATAAACTTGACCACATGTATAAGTGGTTCCCCAATAAAAACTAGCCAATGAGAAATCCATCTTTGGAGCACATGAAGTCTTACATTTGCTGCCTGAGGACCAGGGTCTGAAGGCAGGGCATCAGAGCTGTGCTGGCCAATCATGGGCTGGAATTGTAGCCACTCTTTGGTATGGCCCACTCTTCCACTACTAGAATTATTCTTTATTTCACTTATTTATTCATAATTTTATGTATTTGCCTCCTAGAGCAAATAAAAACACACACAACGGGGTCGCGTGCCCTTGCATGAAGGGGCGGGGAGGGCGCTGCTGCCTTTGGGAGTCTTTCGCAGGCCTGCCCCCCTTGGCTCCTAAGGGCACAGGATAGTGCCTGAGCCCTCCAATTGCAAGGCTTGGAAGCGCAGTGAGGGCCGCTGGCCCATGTGTTGGGTGGGCCGGATTTATAATCACTACCACCCCCAGGCCGAGAAACTGAAGCACATCACGCTGAGGAGGGGGGACCCTGGGCCCTCTTGTCTGAAAGGTTTCAGGAAGAGGCCCAGGTTGGGGCTTATGTTTGGCACCGATGCCGGGCTGGCATAGAGCGGAGACACTTGTCACTACGAAGGCCGCCTGCTAGGGGATAAATGTTTTGTTTTGCCCCTCCAAACTGGTGGAGTGGGGGAGAATTAGGATCAGTGTCTGGGCCTGGTGGTGAAGCCCCCGGACTGCTGAAACCAATCAGTAGGTTGCCTGTGCCAGACCCCGAACCTGCAGAGACAAAAATGAAGGCTCCTGTTCTCAACGAGCTTACATCTAATAGAGACACATAGGTATATATGTGAACACAAAACTGATACAAGGTGATTCTGCAAGGAGGGTGCTAGCTAGAAAGGAAGACCTCATGTGGAAAGTCTGACCGGACTTTGATGAGTGCCAAAGGAGGGAAGGACGGCATTCCAGGCTTGGGGCAGCTAGTGCAAAAGTGCAGGTAGGGGAAAAGAGTGAGCAGTTCGATGGGCTCCACCATAGAATTCGAGAAGTTGTATAATGTGTCATAAGACTGGGAAAGTTTTTTTTGAGGCCATTGTGAAAGGTTTTAATGTTCAAAGGATTTTATTTTTGATTCTAAAGGTAATAAATAGGGAGCTACCAGACCTTATTGTTAAGAGGAGTGACATGGCTAGCCCTGGGCTCTGAGAAAATGATTTTGGCAGCTGTGTGGATTATGGTTTGGAGTGGGGAAAAAGGAGGCAGGAAGGCTAATTAAGAAACTATTGCAGTTTTATGCTGAAGGTGAAGACAGTTTGTACTGGAGCTGGGGGAGTGGAGGGGTGATTGTGTGAGTGGGAGAGAAGGGGACCTAAGCCAAAGATGTAAAAGATGGCAGAGAAGTAAAAATAACAAGATTTAGCTATTTAGATGAATTATAATAAGGAATCAGGGAATAATACTTAAGTTTCATCCAGTGATTGGAGGAATGGTGGAGTTGTCAATAGAAATAGGGAAGTTCAGAAAAGAGTGTGGGTTTTGGGGGAAAATATTCATGCCTCTTTTTAATATGAGATCTTTGAGGTATGCTTAGAGAGAGCTTTGCAGCATAGTTGATATTTAGATGTTTTGTTTTCTTTAATTTTTCTTTTAGCTATTTAGAGTTGAAACATTTCTCTTTTTGACCTTTTGATTCTATTAGATCAATAGGAAACATTTTGGGTCACTTCATCCTTACTGAAACCTAACTGAGAGAGATCTGTACTTATGGAGAGCCTTGCTTTCAAATGCTGATGTCCATTTTGAAGAATCCTGATGTTTGTCTATCTCAAGTTCCCTTTTGTTCCAATTTTTAAGTAAATTTACATTGGTTATTTAATTAAAAAATTTTTTTTTAATTTTCAGAACTGTAGTTCTCATGTGAGGAGGGCTGTTGTTACCTGCTTCTCAGCAGGGTGTTGTGGTCGCCATGGAAACAGGCCTGTCCGGTACTGCAAAAGGTGCCATTCAAATCACCATAATAACGAAGTTGGGTCATCAGGAGCTACAGCAGAGACACATCTGTATCAGACGTCACCTCCTCCCATCAACACACGGGAATGTGGGGCTGAGGAACTTGTGTGTACAGTAGAGGCTGTGATTAGGTAATTAGACTGCAGAGTTGATGGCCAGCACCTAGGATTACTTCTTATCCATAAATAAAGATGTGTAGACTCTGATGTACCAACTTTTTGCAGTGACTGTATTTGATGAGATGTATCTCTTTTTTGAGCATTCTGACTTATGATATTTCTTTGGAAGTGAAAAAAAAATCTTAAATGTAAATACTTTTCTTCATTTATTTTTTTCCCCACTACATATGTCAAAAAATTACATTGCTCCTCTTTCACGCCTTTTTTTGGGGTGTGTGTTTGTTCTGTATTTCAACTTTGTCAGTTTATTTATTTTTTTAAATAATCTCCTGTCTTCCCCAATAGTCTTATGTGTATTTACAACATTGATAAACTTAAAGATAGGGAAAGGGGACCTTGAAATCCTATGGAAGAACTTATAAACGGAATTGGATTTTTACTTAGCCTCCATCATTCCAATGGCTGTCTTGTGTGTTTTGAGGGAAGTCACTTTTCTGTGTCCTAGTTTTTCAATTTATAAAAAAGAGATGTACAACACAAATGAAGTGAGTTCCCTACTACTGAAAGTGTTGAAAGGTGAGGCTAAATGACCATTATTTAGAATCCTGAGAGATTCATGCTTTACAATATCATATATTTATAGTTAGAAGAGATACTATTAGTGATTATATCCATTCTCCAGATGAGTATAACAAGGCCTCAAAAGGCCATAGATACCAGGTTCATAGATACATAGCTGGAAAGGATGACATACTATTTAGTTAAATCCCCATCTTTTTACATCTATAAGGGAACTAGCATCTCTATGGGGCTGTTAAATGACTTACCCAAGGTCCTACAAGTATTACACGACAGAGCCAGAATTAGTATTCATATTCTCTGATTCTAAATCCATTCATTGTTTTATATGTTATGCCAAACTGATCTCTGATGACTGAACCAATACTTCTGTTTCTTGGCTATCCTTCCATAATGCTTCACTATCAACGATTTGTTTCTAGACTGTTTGATATGAAAATTCCCTCCCCACCCCCCCCTTTTTTTACAGCTTGCTGAAGGAAGCTGAGTTTCATGCTGAGCAGAGAGAATATGAACTAAATCGTCGAAGACAAATGGGGCTTTCCTCTTCCCATCACTCCTTGGATAACACTGACTTTGATAACAAAGATGATGATAAACATGACCAACGACTGCTCAGCCAATTTGGAATATGGTTCTTAGTAAGGACATATATCTATATATCTATTTGTGTGTATACTTTTTTTTTTTAAAACCCATTATCTTTCATTGTATTTCTCATTATGAGATTCCACAGATGAGGAAATTTGTTCTTGTGCATTTCTATTTTTATAATGTTGGCTGAATAATGTAGTAAAATGGAGAGGAAACAATAAGCTTAAGATACTGTTCTGCATGAGAATTATATTGTACTTTTTAGGCCACAACCAAGCATTGACATTGCCAGGATAGGATGTTTTACTTCTGGTTTTAGTACAGTACAGACAGTGGCATAGGACCTGACATTTATCTACATGCTTGATAGTTCAGGCCCTAGGGAACTATTGATAGGTTTGGGGTTATTTTAATGGCTGTTTCTACACATGACCCAATATATGATTCCAGGACAATTGAAATATTCCATTTGGCTCTGTTAATGAATAATCCGACATCAATGTGTTTGATTTAGCCACAACAGTTCAGAACAGCTTGAATGGTCCCAGGGAACTAAACTCACAATTTCTGCTGAAATGGGTATGGTGGGTTTCCAAACTAGTGATAATTAGGTCTCATAACTGGGAGAAAGAATACAGACACAGTCTGGATGGTCATGGCAACCACAAGTTTTATTGATTGTTAATATTATATTAGGAAGGCATCATTGTATAATAGGAAAAATGAGATATTATATCAGAAGATTCTCAGCTTAGGCACTTAGGCACTTAGTAGGGGAAATCACTTCAACCTTATGAGTATCAATTTCTTTATTTGTTAAAAGGAGATGATGATAATATTTGTTGAGTAGTTAGGTGGTACAGTGGATAAAATGTCAGGCCTGTAGTGAGGAAGACTCATCTTCCTGTGTTCATATCTAGTCCCAGACATTTACTAGTTGTGTAACCCTGAGCAAGTCATTTAATAACCTGGTTTTCTTCAGTTCCTCATCTGTCAAGTAAGCTGGAGAAGGCAATGGCAAATCATTGCAGTAACTTTGCCAAGAAAACCCCAAATGATGTCACAAAGAGTTGGATACAACTAAAAAAACACTATTTGCTATTTCACAAAGTTGTGAAGAACAACACTTTGTAAAACTCAAAGTGCTAGAGATATTTGGACTATTATTGCCACGTTAGTCTAAGATTGTTTACAGGTGGCCTCTAAACAGAATTGGTTTTGGGGATGGAGTGAGGATAGCTGTGATCCCTAGAATTCCTGGCCTTATAAATATCCTCTTCAGCCTAAATCCAGCTTTATTTAAATAACCAAACATTATTGAAATATTTCATTGCCTGAGCCTAAATGCTTCTCTTAATTGTAATGATCAGGAATAAAAAAGGGATTATGAATATTTCTTATCTTCTTGGAAATAGGAGCCTAACCTCTTTTAAGGCAGTGAAGAATTACTACCCCTCTTTTTTCATGGGAGTAGAAGTGGAGTAATACAAAGTTCCAAAATAGAAGGCTAACTACTAAAGATCATAAAGTCAATAATCACCAACATATCTAAGATTTACATGAAATGGCATCCTGTTGTGGAATGTGACATAGATGTCTATGAATAGTGATCTCCAGTGACTTGATTTTTTTCTATTAGTAGTGTTTTCACATCATTCATATTCCTTTTCTGTGGTGTTCTTTTTCCAAAACACAGCCAGGTGATAAAAGTTCAGAACTTTTATTGTGTCCTTCAATGTAGTTCGGTTAGCTCAGGCCTATCTCTCTGCTTGGTTCCAAGAGCTCTGCCAGAATGTCTCCAAATCCAAAGGTTTGTCCTTCCGACTCCAGCCAGCACCAAGGTAGAAGATACAAGGAATGTCTCTTGCCTCGAAGACAGGACTTGTGGGCTTCCTCCCTGTTCCCAAGAAAACTCTCTCAAGCTCTAAGAGCTTCCTGTATATATATGATCTCCCAAAGGTTAACTCCTCCTTCTGGAGAGAGAGGGATTCTGGGTTATCTCCCAGAGTGCTCTCTGGCCCTAAAGGAGGTGTGAATTCGGATATCTCATACTAAGCCATATTAAGCCCTGAAATCTCCCAAACGTGTGAACTCCATTGAGTACTTAGATCCTTATGAGCTCTCTAAAGGTGTGAACACAAGCATCGTTTCTATCAGTTGTACTTAGTACCTTGTTTCAAGTTCTGGCCCAAAATATCTCCTAAGATCTAATCAATCATATTGAACCATGCTAAATTAGATAATTATTGTCTCTATCAACTCTAATGGCTTAACACTTTGTAAAGATTCCAACACTTTTCAATTATTTACTGGAATTTAAAGCTTGATTTTATTATATCCCTTGTATGGGAACGGCAGCCAACATATTTTGACATAATTAGAATGTTCATTGAAGTTGGGAATAATATTTTCTTGTGGAAAAAAAAGGGGTCCAAATGAACTCAAACCCAGTATAAACAAAGTTTACTAGACAGAAAAGGGTTAGGGGGTAAGAATCATACAGTTTTTAAATCATTTGTAAAAATGAATTTAGTTGTTGGTACTTTACATGTGAGATCTTTGTCCAGTGATGACTGAGTGGACATAGTCTATAAACCAGAGGACAAAAAGAAGCAGCAGCTAAATGTAAAGGGGGAAACTAGGTTCTCTTTGGAGGAGCAGTTAAGAAATTGGCAGAATTGTTTTTGTTGTTTATCAAATACAAGAATACACATTATTTCATGGGATATCCAGTTATCTCATATTTCAGTAATCATGTTAAGCATTTGCAAAAAAGAACACCCTGAATAAAATCAAGCCTTATGTCACAATATTAGCTTCAATGGATGAGAAAGTAGAGAAATTCTATAAAGAGCTCAATAAGACTTTCCAAATAAAATCAATGTGTATTTTAATGTAGATAATTTCAATGCAATATCAGATAACAGGGTAGATTTATGAGATAACAGTGAAAAATATGTTGGAAAAATATAGTTTATGAGAAAGAAATATTGACCAAAGGCTGATAATATATACTAAAATCTCATGCCTATATATCATGAATAGTTCAAGAAATTCATAAAGAAGAGAAACAAAGAGTTCTGGACATAGTGAACATTGAATAATATTACCTAAAATAAAACAGATTACAATCTAATAGTTAAGTAAGAGTTAATCATCAATATGGGACTAATTTTCAGATTGTTGTCTGTGTTTAGTCAGATTACCATCTTAATACTAATTGTTACCATTAATAATGGTCCTTGCATTTTTGCAGTGCTTAAAAGTTTACAAAACCTTTTACATACATTATCTCATTTGAGCAACAATTTTGATCAAAGGTGAAAATAAAAGTCAAATTGCAATCACAGAATTTCAGAGTTTGAAAGGAAAGTTCCCAGGCAGAGTACCTCCTACCAGACCTATTTTACCAAGCTGTTGACACCAAAAAGGGAAACAGGTAAAAGAACAAACATCAACATGGAAGATTCCTATTTGCTCAGGAAATTTTATCAATATAAACTAATTGTCAAAGTGAATAAAGTAAAATAAATTTACTGAATGAATTAGTGTTAGCCAACAGAAACACTGGTTTGGAATATAAACTTGTTTGTAAAATCTTAAAAAGAGGGCTAATGTGAGATTATGAGCAATATTACTTCATAAAACAATGAGAAATAGGAAAAAACAAGTTTAACTATAAAACTAGAAGAACAGACAAAAAGTGGAAAAAAATCTATGAAAATTTCTGTGGTAGACCTTTTCTCCATAATGGAGATACTACATTTGTACTCAACATCACAGCTCTCCAAAATAGGAAGAGGAGCAAGATGAGGAATGACTGGGTGTCTCATTGGATAGTATACTGTTCCTTGAGTCAAAGAAGAGTTCAAATCCAGCCTTTGACACCCACTAGCTCTGTGACTTTGAACAAGTCACTTACTCTCTTTCTGCCTTACTTTTTCCCCCATTTGTGACTTAGGGATAACAATCACACTCACCTCCATGTGGGGTTCATATGTAAAATACAAGCTATTATTTTATAAAAGTTGTCTCTAAGGCAGCCAACACAGTTCTGAGGAAATGGACATTAGGTTTTAGTAAAGAGAAAAGTAGATATCAAACTCTTTGGGGGAGGGAGGAGGAAATTAGTTTTTTTAAGTGTGTGTGTGTGTGTGTGTATGTGTGTATGTGTGTGTTGTATGTTTAATGGACCTGTACTAACTTCTGATGAGGAAACTTCTTTTACCAATTCAGGTCAACACCTGCTTTGCAACTTACATTCTTAAGACTGCTGCCTAGGTCACTTTGAAGTTAAGTGACTTTTCAAGAGTACCATAGCCAGTGTATAACTTAGATGATCTTCTTGATTGAGTCCATCTCTGTATCCAGAATACCACACTGCCTCTTCAAGTGTTAATAGTACTGAAAAAGAGCAATAAAATATCAGTAATTAAGATCTATAAAGTCTACTTAACTTCCTCTACAAAACTTTTATAAGAAAGAATACTTGATGACGGTAGATGAGAATATGAAGGTGAAGATAATTAAAATTTTACAGAATGTCATATTTTTATAGTTACTCAGTTACTGAAAGGAATAGAGAATGCAAGAGTCCACTCTGTTTATTGTCTGTGGATTATAAATTATGCATTTGATTTGGCTGAGCAAAATGCTGACTTAAAGACTTCTCCAAGAAGATGCATCCTCTTGTTAAGAATGTTAAGAATCATTAAAAAATCCTTGAAATATAGAATAGTAGAGTAAGCATTTGCTTGATGATTCCATAGTTAGGAATATCAAGTGGGGGGAGAGAGAGAAGGGAGTAGGGGAGAAGGAAAAGAGAGAGGGAGAGGAGGGAGGAAGAGAAAGAGAAAGGGAGAGGGAGGAGAAGTGGAAAGAGAGACGAGAGAAAGAGGGAGAGAGAAGGAGAAAGAGGGGAAAATATGCTTTCCAAAGAGGCCAAATAATCTAATCACCTTATTTAAAGATGAGGAAACTATGGCCTTGATTCAAACCAAGTGATTTGTCCAAGGTCATCCAGGTAATGATATACCATGAAATTTGAATGGAGATCCTTGCTACAGTGCTCTTTTTACTACAACAGTTTAGTTGGAGCTTCTTTGAAGAATTTTGAGGGTAACATGGTCAAAAGTCATATAGGATAAAAATGCATGGGTGGAATTTGTTATGCATCGTTGGACAAAATATCCACAATGATGAGACCATAGATCCATCCAAATATGGAAGTATGGAAATATCCATAATCCTCATGATGTCATACAACAATGAATCTTTAAAGATGCATGATTATTAGTGTAACTTGTATGTTCCTATTTTGTGTCTTACTTAACATTACTAAACTTAGCTTCATTGATCAAAGTTTTTTTTTTTTTTTCTGTTGTCTTTTAGTGAATCTATTGTGATTTTATTGTATTCATGGGAGATCTTGCTAGGGGAGGTTCTTTAAATCAGGCCTTTGTGCTAAATCGAATGCTTTTATAAGCTAATAAACAAAAGCATAGTGGGAACTTGTATTTATGGATATTTCAGTCAGTTGTGTAACTTTAAAATGGTTTTCTGTAGGATGACGTCTTTGAAAGCCTATCATTCATTTCCCTTCTTATGTATTCTTCAAAGATTTTCACAATACTTGTTTAAGTTATTCTCATAAAGGCAAAGTAAGTGTTTGGAGGTTTGTCATTTTCTTGAATCTCTTTTAATAGTAGTAATAAAGTATTAATTTTTATTATTAAGTAATATATAAGTAAAGAGATTTATACTTGCCAAAGATTTTACCTTGGCTGTGAAGACTGCACTTCAGAATTCAAGTAAGAGAGGGATTCTCTAGAAATGGTAAGATTCCTCATGATGTTCCTGATTAAGGATCACATTCTGATTATTTGAAACCATAGAACATTGCAGAGCTTCTTCAGTTGAATTCAGAATTACTTAGAGAAGGTTTGTTAGCTGAGAATTGTAATAACCTTGTGGGAATATCCTTTGGTTGCCTCAAAGAGAGAAAATCTTGTTTTTATACATATTTTCTATCTGCTCTTCTCATCCCCTGTTCTTCTCCCACCCTCTATCCCCATTCCCTTAAATATATTTAAAAGGAAAACGGATAGAAAATGAAATATCACAGCTATTATATTCTACATTAGAGTTTTATACAAGCCAGATTTAGAGAAGTATCATATTCAAATCAGTGGTATGGCATGTGTCTCAATAATTTCATTTGAAAGTAGACTTCTGCAGTTTGGTATATACTTTGTGCTGTTGGAAGTGGGCCAAGACTATCCAAACCAGTGCAGATTGATAGACTGGATCTGTAAAATGGACACAGTGCATTTAAGGAAGATAATTATTCACCAATATAGCCAACCTCAGATACAATGACTAGGATGATTTCTAGATGTGTGAGTAGGTTACTCAACAGACCTTTATAAAAGTGATTACTTTATGCGAAGCACTGTGCTCTTCTGTCAGGAACTTTTTCCCCCCCTAAGGCAGTTGGAGTTAAGTGACGCGCCCAAGGTCACACAGCTAGGACCTGTTAAGTGCCTGAGGCCAGATTTGAACTCAGATCCTCCTGTCTTCAGGGCTGGTGCTCTATCCCTGTGCCACCATGGTCTTCATTAGATTGCCACAAGAGTTTATGACACAAAAAGATTAAGAATCCTTACTTTATAATGACTTAGCCACCCAGGAAGTCTGGATGGGATATGGGAAGTCTTTATGAAGAATGTGGTTAAGGGCCTCTATCAGGGTTAGAAGGAGTGGGACCTTTCTAAAAGTCCTTGAGTTGAGAGTGAGTTAATACTAAAGAAGCTTTGTTTGGGATTCTGGCAATCTCTTTGTATAATACAGAATAATTTTTTAAAAGACAGCTCAAACTTAGAAAGTACTTTGTAAACCTTAAAGCACTATATTAACATGATTTATTATTATTATTGTTAGCTCAGTGCAACTGCCTATTCTTAATGGATAATCCAAGACATATTTTCCCCTGAATTTAAATGTAATAGTAAATATGTTCTGACTGCTTGTATCTGACTTTGGGTTCATGTTTGATGTTTTGCAGGTGAGTCTTTGTACCCCTAGTGAGAATACACCCACTGAAAGCTTAGCCAGACTGGTTAGCATGGTCTTTCAGTGGTTCCACTCTACAGCTTACATGATGGATGATGAAGTTGGAAGTTTAGTAGAAAAGCTGAAACCTCAGTTTGTCACCAAGTGGTTGAAGACCGTGTGTGATGTTCGCTTTGATGTCATGGTCATGTGCCTGCTTCCCAAACCGATGGAATTTGCCAGGGTAAGAAGGGAGTCACATAATTTGCACTGGATGTGAAAAGAGGATGTGGTTAAAAACCCAAACCAAAACATTGGAGTTTTTATTATTTCAACAGATGGACGTCTCTTTGATTATTTTATACCAGGGAATAATAATAATAATAGATGATATTTACATAATGCTTAAAGGTTTGCAAAGCACTTTATATTTCATCTGACAGTTCTGTGAGGTTACTACCGTAGATATTTTTAATCCCATTTTACAAATGAGGAACCTGAGTCTCAGAGTAGTTAAGTGACTTCCTCATGCCTCAAGTGGCAAATAGTAAATGCTGGAAATGAAATCTGAACTCAGGTCTTTCCTACTGCCCAATTATTCTTTCCATGAATTTGCAGTGATATGTACTGATTCTACTTTAAAACATATTTATGTGGGAGAGAGAAGGGGATAATGTAAGACAGTTCATAAAACTGCTTAAGTTAAACAGGGATGTTGCCTTTTTATTATTGGTTACTTAACCAGATTAGTTGGCAACAAACAGAAAAGATTCCTCAATCCATAGTGCCTAAACTCAAGCTTTTTTTTTTTTTTTTTAAATGCTATTGAGTCAGGTACACATGGGTGGTTATGTCTCTGAGATGAGGTATGTATTCTTCAAAATAGAAGGATATCCAACAAACTCCATGGAATTTGAAATGTTGGTTTGGGAAAACATTTTTTTTAAAGTACTTCAAAATCAGACACTGTCAATCTGTCTCCCTCTCTGCAACTGCAATGATATAAAATGTGGATATTGCCAGTTCTCCTAGATTAAAGGAAATGGTTTCATTTCTTGAAGCTTTCTGATACAATTTTTCTATGGGTCTTCCATTTTACCTTACAAGATATAAGCCTTTAAATGAAGAGCAAGGTAGCAAAACAAATTTAATCCCTTTCACATGAGAACCTTTTGAATATTTGAAAGGCATAATGCCCTCCATAAGTCTTGTCTTCTCTGGGTAAATATCACCAATTTTTCAACCATTTATTTATTATATGGTATGATTTTTAATCCCTCACCATCTTGCTCACCCTCCTTTGGATGTGCTTTTGCATGATTCTGGTTCCCAGAATTGAAGAGAGTCAGAAAATTTTAGAAGTGAAAGGGACCTCATTTGTCATCTAGGCCAGAGGTGTGGGATAAGGTGGGACAAAACTTCTGAAAACAGGGGGACTGCCTATTGCTTTTAGTTCTGCATTTTCAGGACAAGCTGAAAAAAGTCAAATCCCTTTCCCATGTGGCAACATGACTTAAAGTTAATGTGCACCTTTCCCCCTAAGTTATCTCCAGGATAAATATCCCAATTTTCTTTCTGCATTTGTTAAGTTTTATAGGTTCTTCACTATCTTGGTTGCCTTGCTCTGGACTCCCTCTAGTTTCTTAAGTTCTTTAAAATGTAGCACCCAGCATGGAACACTTTATTTCAAATCTGGTTTAACTAGGGAAGACCACAGTGAAACCATTCCCTCCACTTCTTGAATGCAATATCTCTCCTAATGCAGCCAGTTAGTCATTGGCTGCTGTATCAAAATGTTGACTTATATTAAGCTTGTGGGCAATCATTCAACTATTTTATCCTGTTAAATTTAGTTAATTAATCTAGTCTTTTGAGTATTTTTTAAGCTCTCAACTCAAATTGTTTTTCGTTATTATTTAATTAAATGCTCCTTGAACCTGTTTACACCTTTTGCTATTATCACTACCATAATACCTCCTCTATGATGATTTCTGCCCTAGTGCTATTGGGTCAAGGAGTGCGTTTCTTATGTTCACAAGTTGCCCTACACTTTCAGATTTTTGGTTCACTTCTTATTAGAGTGACTGGGCAAGTCAATTAACCTCTCCAGCCTCAGTTTCCTCACCTGCCAAATGAGAGTTTTAAATTAGATAATCTCCAAGGACCCTTTTAGTTCTAGGTCTTTGATTTGTTCAGCTCCAGGTTTTTAAACTGTCATCTTCCATATGATTAGGTACATTTCAGCATATATTCCAGGAATCTTTCTTCTCCTACCCTTCATTTAAGTCAGTCACCTATGCCTTTGGGATCACAGATCCATTGAAGTTTCAAGTATTTATAATCTCATCTTTGAATGTAAGTATTTGAAACAGTTTATAGGCTGAAAAGCAGTGTAAAAAGAAGGTACTTTAAAGATAAAACAGAACACAGATCATCTGTATGAAGCAGAAAGAATAGGTTTCTATTTGCTTTTCAAGACTTACTCCATTAACTATTGTAACTTTTGATTTAGGGACTCTTATGACCCAAAGATACTGCGTACATTTTGGAATTTTTTCCTTCACTTAGCTTGGGTAAATCAATCTAGAAAATTTGGGTAACTCATTTAGCTAAACTAAGATTGACTCATTATCTATAGAAAATCTGTCTATTTTTGACTGTGTGTTAGATGTACTCTATGTATGTGGAAAACACTTTTGGCATATGTCTCCCTGTTTTGGAGATTAAACAAAATTTTCTTTATTATATTTTTCAAAGAATTTTGTACTCTGATTTTTGCTTCTCTAAGGTTTTATAAAGCAGACTGCCTTTGTTCTAAACTTGCCTCCACTTCTTGCTAATATTCCCATCCTGTCTTTTTCTCAAAACTTCCTTATCCCATTCTGGAAACTTCTATACCTAATTTTTATACATCCAGGGCTTTATTAACTAAATCCTATTTCTTCATTCCTTTGACTTCAGAGATAGGGAACCAACTAATCAGACTAATCTGAGAGAGAAGTTGCATTTTCCTTATAGTTCTTTCCTGATCTGTCAGCTTAATAGAACCTGTTTCAAAGATAAATACTGACCCTCTGAAGGACAATTGCTAATCCTTATCTCTTATGTAGATCTTGACCTACTACTCAAGAGACCATAGTAGTGACTTATTTCTAAGTTATATCCTTTTCCTTCTGGCAGATGAGATTTTTTGGCATCCTTTGCTATGAAATCCTCTTCTTTTGTTCCTGTTCACTTATGCCTTTGTTTTTTGGTATCTTCTTTCTTACTTTTTTGGTTTTTTCTTTATACGAGTTAAAATATTCCCTAATAAAGGCCCATCTTATGTATTACTGGACTATCTGACTTTTTCATAAAAATATTCATCTGCATCCTTAATAAGGACAATCTTTAAAATAGTATTTTGAGCCTCAGAATTTAATATGTTTTTGTAGTCAAACACAAAGCAACAATAATAAATGCTTTTTAGTGAATTGTGGAGCATAAAGATATAGCATGCTGCATAATATTGCTTGCAGACATTTGTCTGTTCTCTTGTCATATTTTGATCAAAGATTCTTTTGATAAGTTTGTAGATTATTCTCATAAAATTTTGTAAAGATGAGAAAATGGGCATGCGGCCTATAAGTTATTTATATTCTTTTTGTCAACTTTTTTGGATAATATTGTTGGGGATTTTTTTTACTCAAATGTTTGATGTCCTTTCTTTTTTCCTATCTCTTGAGATTAAGTTGCCAAGTGCCAGCAAATCAATGTCAGTTCTCATATGGACCTCCTCTGTGTGTACTTACTCCTATCTAACTGAACTTCTCATTTTTTTTTTCTGTAGTGATATTTCTATTAACTCATGTAATGGAGACTGTGATATTAGAGTGTAACTGTAGTGATTCCACTATCACTGATGGAGAATAGTGCTAGCTTTATAAATCTTTACAGATATTTCTATATTTTTGTCTTCTCATTGTCATTTTAGTTTCATTCTTAAATGCTGTCTACATAAAAGCTGAAATTTAATATAATGGAAGTCTTCCAGTTTTTGGCATTCTTTCTTAAAAATGAACTATGCTCATATGTTTTTTATTTATTGTTTCTTTTGGAAAACTTCCCTGGTGAAGCATTGCTGTGCTTTGTCTCAGAAAGATAAGCAGAAGGTGGACACGTGGCCAAAAAGAACCTAGGCTATAATTGCATCACAAGTTCTTAAGGAAATGTGTGAAAAATATTACTATCATTATCATGGTCTAGGACCATGTTTGCAAGATGTCTCAAATTTCTTTCAGTTCACTGAAAATCTAAGCATTTATATTAATTATTTCCAAATGATCATTTTGAAGCCTTTAAAGAAAAAAGATAAATCCTAAATTCAATAAATAATTTACCATTTTTTCCTTCCTGCAATTGGCAACGAGTATCTAGCATTTGGTATTTAGCCACAATATCTAAATAGTGTCAAAATCAATGTCAAAAATAATTTACTTCCAGTGTAAAGACTGATTATTTGTTTATATTAAGTTAAAGTATTAAGCCTTCTTCAAAACCCTAGAAGTATATTTCCTCTTAATCTTTTACTTTACATCAAGTACTGAGGTTCAGCCAATACTTTCATCTGCTGGTGCTTATAATGAAAGCATAGAACCTGATTTAAGCAAGTAACAGAATAATAAACTGAACTTGATTCAACAGTTTGCCATTTGTTCTATTTTGATTCTGCCAGACAGAGTCTAGTCTTTAGTCAAAAAGTATACCATTTACATCAACCATTTTTTTATACTCAGGAATGGAACCAAATGAAGTGCTAGAATCTCTTCACTCCCGCATTTTAAGATTTTGTTAAAAAAATCTTTATTGTTATTTTTTGTTTTTATGTTGCTTTCATTTCCAAATATCCTCTTTCTCTCTACTCTATAAGTTTAAAACAAGGAATAAAAGAAAAAAAATTAACAGATATATCAGTTAAGCCTGGCACTGCATATGAATACTGATTCATATTCTCCTACCTATGTTCTTTTGGGACAAGCTTGCTCATTAAAATTACAGTATTCAATTTCTTTTTTTTTCTTTTCATTTGTTTTGTAGACATTGTATATATTGTTTTATGTTTCTGCTTACTTCCTTCTACTTCACTTCTGAATTAGCACAGAATGTGTGAATGCTTATGGTCACCACTAAATCCAGTCAGTAGACCCAAAAGATAAGAAGAGCTTGTGAAATAACTCAGCAGGTACCACATCCAAATTATATATTTGAGTGAAATGAAACCGGCAAATGGAGGCCAGCTTGCTGAAGTTGAAGCTAGATGTATACTTTCTGGAGTGGATGGAATGATGGGGAGCTCTGTGAAGCTGGCATAGGTTTTTCAATCAAAACTAATATAGTCAAAAAGTGTTTACACCTTCCAAAAGGAGTAAATGACAGGTTCAAGGCAACATGATTGCCATGTGCAAGAAAGTGGCCACACCCACCATAATCATTGTGTATTCTTCCACCATGACAAATTCTGATGAGATAAAAGAAAAATCTGACTCTAGAGATCCTCATTATCAGTGTACAAAAGAAAACAAGCTTGTAATTTTGGGTGATTTTAATGTCAGAAGAGGGATGGATTATCAGATAATCAGAAACAGCAACGACAGTGATCACTTAATACTGAAGACTTGTGCCTTTTATGACTTTCTTATTATGGACACTGTTTTACTTTTACCTGAATACAATAAAACTTTGTGGATTCATCCTTGCAACAAACTGGCATTTAATAGACTATATTATTGTAAGGAAAAGAGATAGTATCTGAGAGTGACAAAGGTGATGTCTGGCACATAGTGCTGGACTAATCATAGACTTATCTTTTCAAAGCTAAACATTCATATTCAACAAATCCAGCAGCCTCAAGGCAAAATGACTACCAGAAGACTTAATAGCAGCATATTAAAGTGCTCCTCCCTATGTGAACAGTTTGTTGCTAACTTGGAGAGAAAGCTGAACTAGTACATGATTGGTAACAATGGAACAGAAAAGGAATGGGTAATTTTCAGAGATTTGGATCTGGGTCAGAACACTTGCAAACATCAAAACTGGTTTGATGAAAATGATGAGAACATTCAGAACCAGCTGAATGAAAAACAAAAACTCCACAAGATTTACCAACAGGATAGTTTGTTTCTAATAAGGCCATGTTTAATTCTATCAAAAGCAAAGTTTAGAGAGATATAGGCTTCTTGGCTCAATAAGAATGCAGATGAAAATCAATTTTATACTGATAGTAATAATACAAAGGATTTTTATGATGTCTTGAAAGCTATTTATGGACCAAAAATCTGTGGAATATCTCAACTTGAAGCCATGTTGATTAATGATAAGGACACAATCTTGGAGCGAGGGACTAAATACTTCAATAATGTTCTCAACAAATCATTATCAACCAATGGTGAAGTCATTGATCATATACCTCAGGATGAAGTCCATTCCTCTCTAATTGAACTTCCAACTGAGGAAGAGGTTTTGAATGTCATTAGCCTCTTCCTGTATGGCAGAGAGACTAGTTCTGATTCTATTCCAGTTGAGATTTACAAGGCAGTAGATCCACTGGTCATATAAAAACTAACTAAAAGTCTTCTGGGTTATATAGAAAGAAGAGATTATCCTCCAGAAATTCAAGGATGCCTCTACTATCTATCTTTATAAAGGAAAAGGAAGTGGGATATTCATAGAAGGGTCTTTCTCTTAGTCATTGCCATCAAGATTCTTGCCAGATCCTCTTTAATAGGATAATCCTTCATATGAAAGGTGGTCATCTACCTGAGAACCAATGTGGCTTCAGAAAGGCCCATGGAACAGTTGACACAGTGTCTACTTACATGCTTACATGAGATCTGGATAATGGATGATGCTCTCAAGATTTCCCTGTCACCAGTGGAGTGAAGCAGGTCTGTATGCTTATTCCCAAGCTTTTGATATGATATTTTCAGCCATGTTGTCATATGCCTTCAATGAGGATGAAAGTGACATTGATATCAGCTACCACAACTGATGGTAATTTATTTAACTTGAAAAAGTCACGAGCAAAGACTAAAGTGGAGGGAGAGTTGGTACATGACTTTTTGTTTACAGATTTTTGGGCACTCATTACAGCTTCTGAGGCTTAGATGCGACAGAGTTATGGATTCTCTGCTGCTTGTGCTAATTTTGGCCTAACAATGAATATCAAGAAAATAAAGTTTCTTTATCAGTCAGCACCACAATATCCATATGTGGAGCCATCAGTTACAAAGAAATTTTGAATACGTTAAGTACTTATTTTGGCAGTATATTTTTAGGGATGTACACATAGATGATGAGGTGGCACGTGAGTAGCCAGAGCCAACTCAGTGTTTGGGAAGCTCTGAGGAAAGTGTGGGAGAGAAGAGGTATTAGACTGCTTACCCAACTGAAGGTCTACAGGGCTGTTGTGCTGACCTCATTGTTGTCTGCCTGTGAAAGCTGGACAGTATTCTAGTATCATGCCAAGAAACGGAATCCCTTCATTTTATTTGAATTATCTAATTCTGAAGGTCACTTGGGAAGATAAGGTATTAGACATTGACCTGGCAAACATTCACACTCTCCTGCAGAGAGCACACTCCAGTGCACTGGTCATGTTATTTATATGTCAAATGCAAAGTTGCCTAAAAGACTCACATAAGACAAAATGCTCAGATGGAAATCAGACGTGATACAAGGACACTCAAGGCCTTTCTGCATGATTTTGGAACTGAATGTGAGACATGGGAGACACTGGCACAAGACAGCCCAAAATGGTGTGCCTGCATGAAAGAAGGTGCTCTATGAACAAAGCAGAATTGCAGTAGCTCAAAGGAAAGGTGAGCCATGCAAGTTTAGGGACATCTCCATTCCAAATGTTCATATGGACTATTTGTGCCTGACTTGTGGTAGGCCTTTGTGGTAGAGGCTCTCTTCCTGTTGGCCTGATCAACTTCAGGCCATTATACCTTGTACCTTGCACCTTGACCTTCACATAGAGATATTATTTTGGTCCTCTTTAGCATGAAGGACAACAAACAATCAAGCCTTGAAGGCAAGATTTGTTTTTGTTTAGTGTTCCCATTTTCTAGTACAGTGCCTTGTATGTTGTAGATGCTTAAATTATTTGCTGTATTATTATACTATCATTAGCTGTCTGATTTTTGGCAAGTCATTTAACTTCTATAAGAATCAGTTTTCTCAATTGTAAATTGAGGGAAATAGTCTTTATGTTGTTTAATTCTTAGTGTTTTGCAAATGTAACTGATTTAAATAAGATGAGGTATTATTAAGAACCTCAAATGGTCTTATATTGTCTCTTCATATATAGCTATCAATTTAAATTATATTTTCTTTTTTATACCTTAAGTAGACCTTAAAATTATAGTTATAAACTAATAGTTATAAATCTTTACTTAGTAATAGAACTGATTTCTGACTACCTGGAACCTTATCACAAAAAAGGGACCATTAAAAAGACCAGGTTAGGTGTGAACAAGTCTCTTGTTTGAGTCAGAAAGGAGCAATAATTGGGAACATACTCTTGTGACTTAAAAGAGAAGATCAAATCAGGCATCTTAGGTAGGAACACCCTACTCTTTAACTCTTTTTGGAAAAGAAAGTATTTAGTGTAGGAATTCAGTCTACATGACACTAAATTATTACTCTTAAATTTAATTTCTAGAGTTAAAAGTGAATCTTAGATAATTTCGTATTTTTTTCCTGCAACACACAATAAATATTTACTCACCATTCAAAACTATATTGTGATCAATTAATTATATTCATCACATATTAATTTTAAATTTCCCTCAAAGGGGATTTTTTCCCCCTTTCCTCTCTTTATTCATGGACAGTAGTATCTAGCAGCAGAACTACTTGTCCAGGGGAAATATCTCATCTAACATTTGGAAAGTCAGTTTGAGAGAGTTCAAAGTCAAGTTGATGCAGCAGTCATACTTCAGACAGAAACAGATACAGAGGGTAATCACTTGAGGACAAGCAGCTTCAAGGAACTGAACAGCAGAGAAGAGATTCATCTATGGATTCAAAAGAGAGGCAATTGATAGCTGAACTACATAGAGAAGGAATTTCTGGGAGCTTAGATGAACATTCAGATCAGCAGAGATATTTATGAGAACTTCAGGAGGAGAAAAAGGACATCAGGTTCCTACAGTTTTAGAGTTCGGAGTTGCCTTGGTTACATATATTCTCTTATGTGTGCCTCACTTTGTCATACTTTAAATTTGTGCCCATTCTTCTCTTTGTAGAAGAGTGTGCCACAAGTTTATGGGGGGAATGTTTTGAAGTTCTTGTAGTTACTATAACCATCTTAGTCTAAGCTTTCACTAAGAGTTAATTGGGTCTGTTAGCAGGTTGTCAAGGAAAAACACACTGGTGGGAGCTCATGAGCTACACTGTTAAGAGCAGAGACTTACAGTGTGCCCTTTTAGCCTAAGAGTTCAGTCTCACTCTGGGGACTTAACCCATCAGTGTGAGTGATAATTGGGGGGAGTAACCTAGTGGGGATGCTATATTAGGCTTCACTAGGGCAACATTTAGGTTTTCTATACACTGGCAGGGACTGAATGGAGAGATTCTTCATCTGAGATGCCTTCTTTGACATTGTAGCATTGTGATGGACTAGAGAAAAATGAACAATTTTTTCTCTTATCTTTTGGACTTTTTGTTGGGTTTTGAAATAACTTTTTAATAGTTTAATATTTATGCACTAGTATCTGTTGCCTTATTATGCTGTACCATGAATATAGCAACAAATACGAATACCATGGATGTGTGGCATTTCCCAGAATATAGATAACTGGAACTTTGTGAACTAATTAATGTTTATTTAAAAGCAAAACAAGAGAAAACAAACTTTTGTCCAGATTTTGTTTGACTGCTTGCCTTAGGTTATAACCATTGCTTGATCGCACAGTGTATAGAGCTCTGAATTTGGAGTTAGGGAATCTTAAATTCAAATCTTGTTTCAGACATTTCTTAACTGTAATTTTGGGCAAGTCTCTTAACCTTTGACTGCTTCAGTTTCTTCATTTGTAAAATGGGAAAAATGATAGTTCTTAAATCCTAAGGTTGTTTTGAGACTATAATGAGATAGAATATCTACAATGCTTTTTAAGCCTTAAAATGTCATAAAATGCTAGTTTTAAACTAAAATCAAATTCCTGAGCAATCAGTTCCAAGTTTTAATACCTTTTTGGAAGCCCAAAACCTTTTTGGAGTTTCTCTGAATTTATTTTCCTTAACTTACTTGTCCTAGTGAGGGCAAGTTCATACTTCTAGTTGTATATCTGATGTATTATAGTAAACTTTGAAGAGAGTCGGGGTGTCCTGGGTATTGAAGGGATCCAGGAGAAGTTTCATTTCCTAGCTATGGGGTGTAGCTTCTAGGAGAGGTATGGCAGTAACCCCAGTGCTACTTTGACTTTAATCCTAAAGCCACCTGGCTTTTGGGAGTGCTGTAAATTCTGCAAACACTGCTGGCTGTCAAATTACAATCTTTTGATTTGTAATAACAAAGTTTCTGAGACAAAAATGAGGTGCATACCAGACCATTCCTGAACTTTACTTCTAAGCCATAAAATTAGTATATCAGTTACATGAAGCACATGATCTCTTTATCTTTTTCCTACAACTTTATCTTCTTTCTTTTGCTTCTTTTCTAAATTCTTTTGGAACTTAATCTGTTTCAATTGGTGTTGCAATTATAATAAAATTCACCCCTTGATTTGGAGATGGGTTCAAGCCTGCAAATTCTTTTGAGACATCTTGTGACACCAATCTGAAACTCCAACCTTTTGGGGTCTCCTTTGAACCTCAACACTAGGACTGAACCTTTTCTGAATATTTGAATCCAGAGCAAAAGGGCCCGTTAGTGGCTTGGACAAGTTCCCCCCTCTCCCTTACTGCTTAGGGATTTTGTATTATTAAATAAGAACAAAAATAAAGCTGTGTAATTTCTTATGTGAAGATATATTGACAGTAGACCCCAGGTTCTTAAAACCTAGGAGAAGGGCCTACATGTTTTTGAAGTCTTCTGAACCAGGCTTCCCTCTGAGAAGAAAGACATTCTTTTTCTTTATTGAATTTGATTTGAGTGCCTTTGCAAACATTTAGGAGAAATTAGTAAAAAAGTTTTTTCTTGTTAATATTAAGTAATTGTCAATTTGGAAGTGAGTATAATCCTTAAACCCAATGCTAAGGTGGGCATCTATCCTTGTGGAAAAATATTAAATTCTGGATTGTGAACTATGCCTCATGGTCTTTGTCAAAATGCACCCCAGTTACTTTGTTGGGAACAAGAAAATATTTAACTAGAGTGACAGTGTAAAGGAGTGAGTCTTTGAAAGCTCAGGGCTTAATACGGAAAAGGAGTCATCAAGGAGATATTAAATTAATTGTAAAAATGAGACTATCCTGTTGATAATCCTGTTCAACAATATGAACTGTGAATAAATTCCTTGAGTACTGATGTCCTTGGACAAGCAGTGATGGGGAATATATTGTGTGTTATCCTTAAAGGACATGCCCAGTTACTTAGAGATAGTTAAGCCAGAGTCTTATGCTCTTTACCTCTTGAAGGAGGATATTTTCTTTCCTTTTCCTTCACCCACACCTCTGTGCCATTAGCCATGGGGTTTAGCATCAGAGCTACTCATCTAGAGGAAATGCTCATCTAACAGTTGTAGAGTTTGAGGTCCAGTTGAGGGAATGAAGACATCCAGTTTAAGCAGACATTGATACAGAGAGGCCTTTAGTCTCCTCATAGGTATCATATCTGAAAGGGGGCCAGTGTGAGGACTCTTAAGAGGAGAAAAGGACACTGAGACCCTATAGTTTTGGAGTTGGAAATTCTTTGACTATGTTTCCAATATACATGTGCCTTACTGCTTTTGTACTCCATGTTTGTGCCTTAGATTTATGGGAAGGTGTTTTATAGCTACTCTTTTGGAGATGGATATGCCATCTTAGTCACTAATATTGCTAAGGACTTTGTGTTTCCTGGCCAAATATAAAGGGGAAATGCACAAGTGGTGACTCGTTAGCTGTAATATTAGTGCTCCAAATGCATAGAATACCCTATTACTTTATGGGGGTAGTAGCTACACACTTGGAAGCTAACCCAGATGGGTGAACATATCCCACAGGAGGAGACAGACTTATTTGGGGGCTTTTTAGCATAGATCTTAAACATATCTAGATGTTAATCTTAGAAGCGCACTCAGCTTCTTAGGGGAAATGCTTGTCGCTGATGGTCATAAGTATATTATATTCTTTCTTCTTTTGGCACTGGAAATCTCCTTAGGTTGGTGGGTACTGGGACAAGTCCTGCAGCACAGTGACTCAGCTAAAGGAAGGTCTCAACCGCATTCTTTGCCTGATTCCCTACAATGTGATCAGTCAACCTGTGTGGGAATGCATCATGCCAGAATGGCTAGAAGCCATCAGAACGGAAGTCCCAGATAACCAGCTAAAAGAATTCAGGGAAGTATTAAGGTAGGTCAAAGTGTCAAGAAATTTGTTAGCTAAATCTGGAACTTAATGGAGTTTTCAATCTCAGGAATTAAATGATAGCTAAAGAACTACATCTAGTGATTAGAGCATTGTTCAGAAGAGACTTTGTTCATGTTAAATGATGAATAATTATAAATATAATGGAGGATTTATTCATAATTATAATTTTATATGATGGGTTAGAAGCAATGTCAAAAAAGTTAAATGCTAGAAGGTAGCTTCAATTTTAATTTCTTTGATACTAAATCCTTTCTTTTAGCCTTTAATAAGAATGGGAACAAGTACTAATAAATTATTAATATATTTGTTAATAATTCATTTCTTATAATGAGTCATTCTGAATATATCACATGTAAATAGATTCATAAAATGTCAGTACTGGAAAGGAACTTAGAACACAGAATGTCAGAACAAAAAATGTTAGAACATACTATATAGAATTCAAATTCAACTTGCTAAATGTTTATTAAACTCTTGCTATATATAAGAATTATGCTAAGATCTGGTGATAAAAAGATAAAATGAAATAATCCTTACCATCAAGGAGCTTATAGGAGAACTTATATCTTATGGAAAAATACAAGATGCATAACACAATGTAATATAATATAAGTATAATATTAGACACATTATTATTTTAATAATGAAGAAGGAGAGAACCCTAAGGGAAGATGAAAGAAAGCTTCAAGGAGCATATGGCACTTAAATTGAGCCCTGAAAAATGATAGAGATTTTGAAATGTGGACATAATAAATATGTGTACTTGAGATACCAAGTGTGTCTGCATGAAGTCAGGCAATAGAATGTAAAGTTTGGGGAACAGTTTGATTGACCATGAAGGGGAATATTCTGAAAATCTCTGTTGAGATAGCTCAAAGCCATATTATAGGGGGTCTTAAATGTCAGATTTAGAAGTTTATAACTTATCTTGAAATAGGGAGTCATAGAGAATTTTTGAATAGGGATATAACATGGTCAGATCTGTGCTTTATGGAGATTATTTTGGCATATGTTTGGAAGATATATTGAAAAAAGGGATATTGGAAAAAGAGAATTCAATTAGGTGATATAATAGTTCATAGGACAGGTGATGAGTTCTTGAATTTGGATTAGAGTTAGAATGAATCTTAGCATTCATCTAGTTCCGTCTCCTAATTTTACAAATGAGGTAATTGAGCCCCAGATAACTCAAGTGACACATCTAGTAAGTTGTGAGACCAAAACTGGATCTCAGATCTAAGTCCTTGTACAAAAATAAACATTTTATATGATAGGATAGGAGCTGACATTTATATATTGTTTTAAAGTTTTCAAAATTTTTTATATTCAGTATCTCATTTTAGTCTCATGATAATTCTATAAGTAATATTATATTCATTATACAAATAAGGAAACTGAGGCTTAAAAAATTGTGATTTGATAATGGTTATACACCTAAGTTTCAGGTTGGAATTTGAACCCAGATGTTTCTAAATCTATAGCCATTATATTATTCCATATCACCTTTGTATAATTTTATACTTTTTGTATGTGGCTGCTGATGTGATTGAATCATATAAAACATAGACTAGTGGAAGAATAGTGTGTGCATGAAAGTATATATGATTTGACTCCCCAAAGTACAGGGTAGTTGGAAATATATTCCTGATATTAATTGACTTTCATTCTTTTCCTTTGTAGCAAAATGTTTGACATTGAGCTTTGCCCTCTTCCCTTCTCAATGGAAGAGATGTTTGGATTTATCAGTTGCCGGTTCACAGGATACCCCTCTTCTGTGCAGGAGCAAGCTCTACTATGGCTTCATGTAAGTCAGGGATGCTGGTTGATCATGAAGAAAAGAGTTATAACCTGGGAAAGGAAGACCCTTTGGGGTTAAATGACAAATAGTGTAAATATTGTCTAAATGATGGTAGTATTTCTGGGTTTTGCATAAATACAAGATCATTTCCTTACTCTTCTCCCTGCATCAGCTTCACCTACATATGTATAATGGGAGAACTATTTACATTACATTAGAAAAAGGATAAACTAGGACCCCTATTAATTTTATTCAGCTCATTTATTCACTTACTTAAAAATATTAAAAATAATTATTAATCACTTATCTTGTACAGAGCATTTTGAGTACTAGAGCATATACAAAATTTAGATAAGATATAGTCTTAATCTTCTTGGAATAGAGCTTCTGTAGGGGGATGGTACAAATTCTAATAATTGTAATACCCAATCTTACTTGATAACTGCTTTAGAGAGCTGAAAACATTCATTCACTTAACAAACAGTTATTAAGCTATTAAGTAAACTATTAAACTATTAAAGCCAGTATTGGATAGTAGGTGTAGGGCAATCCTCATTGAAGTTCTTTGGAGAGGCCTACTGATTAGCAGGGATCTGATAACTGAGAAAAAGATAAGAGGCCAAACTAAAAGCAAAGAGATTTATTAAAGAAGTTAATAAAATGGAGAAGAAACTCGAAGGGAGGACTTGCAGCTCTTGCTGATAGCAGATTTACCTTTCTGGGATGTAGACTTGTTTTTATGATATTTCAGGTCCAATCAGCAACATTCTTTAGTAACTTAAGCTAGATAAATAATGCATTTCACAGGATACAGAGAGGTAGAGAAAGAAGGGGAACATTCAATGGAGAAAAGAGGAAAATTTGGTAGGATTTATTATTAAAGTTTAAGAAAACATTCACTGTTCAAGGGCAAGAGACAAAGGAAAGAGACCATATACATTTACAATTATTAAAGAAGTTGTTTTTGACCCAAGGATAACAAGTAGACAACCTATTTTATCTTATCCTTACATAGTTTGTTAATATTCTATTTCTCCTTTAACAGGGAGTAGTTACTTTCTAATATTTGGATGCTAAGTGATTGGGGGATTAGTTCATCAAGATTTTGAAAATCATTGTGTTTTCTATTTTTCTTCTTCATATGGGAGACACAATATTTAGATAACAAGTATTCATTGCCTTCTTGGAGCTTTGGTTCTACTAGGGAAGATGGTAACTCATCAACATAGCCATAGGACAAAATAGAGGTTGGTGAGTGCATAAAAAAAGTAACAAATGCTATTAAAGAATTGATGTGAGAGAGATCATTTTGATCTATGAGAAGATAAAAGAAGGATTTATGGAGGAAAGCTTTTTATCTAGATCCTGAAGGATTGATAGAAACTGGACAGGCCGAGCTGAAGATGGTGAATAAAGAATGTACCAGGAAAAGAGAATACATTTTATGGAGATTCATCATTTTTGTTTATTTGTTGTTTTTGTCACAAATGAAATTTTGGTGAATTTGCTTCACATTTTTGGTCCAGAAAACGAATCCTTCCTAATTAATTTTTAGAAGTGTTTAGTTACTGTTTATAGTGAAAGGGAATAAACTTTCATTGCTCTCTATCTTTTTAGAATAAGAAAAATATAAATGTGTTGGGGACAGGAGAGAGGAAAAACGTGGCATCTAGATGGTACATTGAAAAGGTCTATGGACCTGGAGCCAAGAAAACATGAATTCAAATTTGACTTCATACATTTAGTAACTGTGTGACCTTGTGCAAGTGACTTAATTTTTTTTCTGCTTGAGTTTCTTGATCTGCAAAATGGGGATAATATAGCACCTATTTTCCAGGGTTGTTGAGATGATAAAGTGAGGTAATATTTGTAAAGCACTTTGCAAATCTTAAACTAGCTATTATTATTGCTATTAATCATTATTACTTCTGATACTTAATAACAAAGAATATTAGAACAGAGAATTTTAAGAGTGAGGAGAAGCTAAAGAGATCCTCTAATTCAATCCTCTGATTTTATACTCATTCCTTTCATCAACATTTAATGAATGACTGTTCCTCCATACAATATCCCTATGTTAGGCAGTGTGGAGAATGTAAAGGAATTAAAAATGAATAGCATAGTCCCTTATCTAATGGAACTTACAAGTTACAGACAAGAAAATGGAGGACCAGAAATATAGTCACTTATCCAAGGCCATACAGGTGGTCATAAGAGAACTAAAACATAGGCCTTGCAACTCCCAGTCCATTGTCTTTCTTCATTACTTATTACTGATATCCAAATAATCTACAAGACAAAATGACTTCATGTTAAATAAAAATTGTTATATCTCCTTGTTTAGATTTTGAAAATCTGTATTTTTTCTCCTTTTGATATGTATATATGTTTGTCTTTCTTCAGGTATTATCAGAGTTAGACATCATGGTTCCACTTCAGCTACTAATAAGCATGTTTTCTGATGGAGTTAATTCTGTCAAAGAGCTAGCAAATCAAAGAAAATCAAGAGTCAGTGAGCTGACAGGGACTCTTGCAGCTCGAAGGGTAATTATTACTCAAATTCTTCTTGTTTATCTTGTTTGTTGAGCCTGGAAAGCACTGCCAATTTACACCAGTGTCTAATATTGACTTCGAAGGCCCAGATATTTGTAAATGATGACTAGTTTTTTTTTTCCATCTTGCCTTCTTTTTATCATATAAGATTTTGATAAACTATGAAATGTTGGATCTAGGGATTGCCAAATAGAATATATAATCAAATGTAATTTTTATTCTTTAAAATTAATATCTATCAATTTAATACATGTTTATTAAGCATCTATATGCCTCTGTTCTATGTGTTATGGAGGAAGACTGAAAAATTAAAAGATATGATCTCTGCCATTATGGAATAGAAACTCTAGCAGGGGAAATACTCAATATTCCACAGTATTGTAAGAAAAACATTTTGTAAATTGTTAAGTATAGAAATGGGAGTTAATGGAATTTATAGTCTAGTAGAGAGGTAAGATCATCCTATAAAAAACTGTAATATGTAGGAGAATGTAATATAAAAGCATAAGCAAGTTGTTTTATGAGTTCAGAGGAGAGATATCTTCATTCTCCTGAAGTCTAGAATGTGTTTTGGAGTAGATAATTTCTCTTTTTTGCCCTTCTTGTTTGATGAAGAGAGCTGCCACCATTTATTTCCCTCTCTATCTTGCAAAACTTTTCTTCTCTCTTACCAAACTTATTGCTTCCTTTTGCTCTTGTATCCCAAACTTCCTTAGGGCATGTGAAGAGTAGCTGGTAGTCTTTATGTCTCTCACTTCAATTAGAGGCAACATCTTTAATTTGCATGTAGTGCAAATCTTAATGAGCTATTCTTTTTTTTTTTTAAAAGATGGTGCCAGTTACTTTGATTTTTGTGTAAATAGTATTTTATTTTTTTCCAATTACATGTAAAATAGTTTTCAGCATTTTAAAATAAGAATTTGAGTTCCAATTTTTTCTGTCATCTTCCTTCTCCTTTCTCCTCCCCAAGACAGCAAGCAAGCTGATATAGATTATACATGTACAAATGTTACATATATTTCCATACTAGTCACATTGTAAAAGAAGAAACAGAACAAAAGGAAAAAACATGAAAAAGAACAAAGAGAGTGAAAATAGTATGCTTCATCTGCATTCAGACTCTATCATTTCTTTTTTCTGGATGTGGATAACATTGGATGAGCTACTTTTTTTTTTTATCAGAATAGTCCTCAGTTTTTAAAAAATAGGCTACAAACAATAAACTACCTGGATCATTCTATAATCATCATAATAATTAATAATGATATATAGTGATTTGTATAACTTATGTTTATGTTGTCAATTATTTCATGGGTAATATTTTTTTGAGCTCTCAACAGCCCTATCTTTGTAGCAGGCAGCGTTGGGCAGGAATTATCTCCATTTGGCGGATGAGGAAAGTGAGGCCAAGAGATATTGGATGAATTGTCCAAGACCATTTTTGATTTATTGAGTTGATATTTAAATTACTTCTTAAATTTGCTAGTTAAAAATTAACAAATTACCGGTTGTAATTTACTATTGTAGAATCTGTGGTTTCATCTTTGCAGGTACTTCTGTTACTGATAAATATTGTAGAAAGTGTAGAGAAGTAAATAGAGCACTAGACTTGGAGATAAGAAGACCTTGGTATGAGTCCTGTCTCAGATATTTACCAGTTGTGTAAGCTTGGGAAAGCTATTTAACCTCTTTGAGCCTCAGTTTACCCATTGGTAAAATGAGAGGGTTGGACGCAATAATTTCTAAGATCCCTTTAGCTATGACAGCTTATGATAAAAAAAGATCCCTTTATCTATGATCCTAAAGTATGTAAAAAAAAAACAAGTATATTTAAGTGTTTAGATACATACTGTAGATGTAAATTATTATGGCCAAAATAAATCATATGGCCTGGTGGCCAGCTTTCTGAGGAAGGACTTGTCAGCCTTTAGTCTGGCTAGTTTTAGGATGACAGACATAATCTAGGTCCTTGGTTGAAGATTTCCCAATTTTATAGTATGTAACCCTTAGTTTATTCTCTATTGTCCTTTGATATGTCATGGTCAATTTCATGCCATGGTCAATCACTGGAGAAGGATTTATTGTGTTCATGAGGACAAAGATTTAGACATAGGAGAGATTTAGATGTTATTGAGTCAAATCTCCTTATTTTGTAACAAACTGAGGGTCCAGAGATAGGAAATGACTTACTTAAAATTACATAAGCAGCAAGTAGCAGATCCATGTTTAATATTATACTTTACATAGTGAATGCTTCCACAACTGTGGACTTTAGTAAGAAAGGCTTTTAGTAATACTATATAGATATCTATCTATCTATGTGTGTGTTTAATATTGACAGTACTTGGCTCTCCATCTTTCATTTGTCATTGAATTTCCAATTCTTGTGCATAATGATTTTCAATAGTACTTTGTTTTGAGATGATTATTCCCTATAACTTATATTAGAGAAATATCTAATGACATTTAGGAGAGTTTATTTAAAATATTATAATCTAAATATAAAAGTAAATTCAAATGTCTTTTTCTTTTAGTGTCTTAGTACTTTATACATATAGTACAAATTAGCTATTCTAAAAAATTTGAGTTTTATTTCATATTTTTATATGATTCATTTAATTTTTTTCAAAAAGAATGTGTAATTGAATGATTTTCCCCTATATTCTTGATCCTAGGGGAAGATATTGTATTTTATTTTAAAATCATACAGTTTGATGGCTTTTTGAGCATAGTTCCAAATTGCATTCCAGAATAGTTAAACTAGTTTACAACCCAACTAAGAGTGCATTAATGTACTTCTTTTCTCATATCCACTATAGATTTTGTCATTTTCCTTTTTTGGTCATCTTAGGCAAACTGTTGGGTATGAGTTACTACTTCAGAATTGTCTTAATTTGCATTTCTCTAATTATTAATGATTTAGGTTATTTTTTCACGTGTCTATTGATTGGATTTTTCCTCTGAGAGTTGTCTGTTCATATCTCTTTTTATAAATTGAGTAATGGTTCTTCTTATTGTAGATTTGACTCAGTTCCCTATTATCTTAGAAATGAGTCCTTTATTACAGAAACTTTCTGTAAAGATTTTTTTCCTACTTTTCCCCTCAATTCCTATTTTTCTTCTAATTTTAGATACATTGGTTTTATTTGTGCAAAAAAAAATTATTCAAAATTATCCATTTTGTTTTCTAACAACTTCTTGATTTCTTGTTTGGTCATAAATTCTTCTCCTATCCATAAATCTGACAAGCAGTTTTTTCTTTACTTCAGTAATTTGCTTCTGTTATTATACTTTGTCTCAATCATGCACTAATTTTGAGTGTACTTTGGTATGTAGTGTGAATGCCTAGTATTTATTCCTAGTTTCTGCTAGACTTCTTTCCCAGTTTTCCCAGAAGTTTTTGTCAAATAGTGAGTTCTTGTCCCAATAACAGGGATCTTTGGATTTATCAAACACTAGGCTACTGTGTTCTTTGTTTCCTGTGACAATCACAGGGAGGTCTTTTTCTTAGTCATTGCTGGCAAGATTCTTGCCAGAGACTCCTTAATAGGCTAATTGTTCACCTGAAAGATGGTTATCTACCTGAGAAGTAGTGTGGCTTCAGAAAGAACCATAGGACAGTTGATATGGTATTTGCTGACCAACAACTCCAGGAGAAATGCCAGAAGCAGAACAGAGGTCTATACACAACATCCATCAATCTAACCAAGGCCTTTGATATTCTTAGTTGTGAAGGCTTATGGAAGATCTTGGCAAAATTTGGTTGCCCAGAGAAGTTCATCAATATTATATGTCAGTTCCATGATGGCATGCATACATGGGTTCTGAATAACGGATGATGCTCTTGTGTTTTCCCAATCACTAGTGGAAGCAGGCCTGTGTGCTTGTTCCCATGCTTTTAACATAATGTTTTAGCTGTGTTGCCAAAGGTAATTAGACTGCTTACCAAACTGGAGGTCTACCGGAGGTTGTGCTGACCTCATTGTTTCCTTGTGAAATCTGGATAGTATACCAGCTCCAATTCTGCTTTGTTCAGAGCATAGCACCTTCTTTGATATGGGCCCACCACATGGGGCAGTTCTTTGCCAGTGTCTTCAATGTCTCACATTTGATACCAGAGTTCTTCAGAGAAATCTTGGAGTTATTCTTGCATTGCTTCTTTTGACGTCTTTGAAATTGCTTCTCTTATGTGAACTTCCTGTAAAACAGTCTATTCAGCAAACGTGGTAAATAACAACATTGCTAGATATCTTCAATGAGGATGGAAGCAACATTGAGGTCAGCTACTGTACTGATGATAAATGACTTACTTGGAAAGGCTACATGTCACGACTAAAGTGGAAGGACACTTGGTGCACCACACCATCCATATGTTGAACCATCAGTTAATAAGTGGAGAAGCTTTGTAGGAGAATTTGAATACTTGGCAGGATGGCTAGAGAAAGTACCTTATTAGTGTCCAGTTCCTTCCATTGCCAGGTAATCTTCAGAATCTTCCTCTGACAATTCGGAGGAATTGTTGTGCATATTTAGTTTCCTGACATAGCACTGGCATATTGTTCTGGTTTCACAGGCAGACAATAATGAAGTCAGCAGAATGACTCTGAAGACTTTCAGTTTGGTAGGCATGCTAGCTCAGGTTCTGGATAATAGAAAATGCTCTTGAATCATCAATCACCAGTGGAATGGAATAGGGCTACATGTTTGCTCCCATACTTTTTAGATGTTTTCCTCAATGTTGTCAGAAGCCTTCAGTGAGGATGACATCAGTATCAAGGTCAGCTACCATACAGAAGGTAAACTATTTAACTTGAAAAGGCTGTAAGCCAAGACTAAAATGGAGTTTCGTACATGAATCAAGTTGGTACATATTTATACAAGTATCATGCTACACAAGAAAAAAAGAGATGCAAAACAAAATGCAAGCTAACAACAAAAAGGGTGAAAATGCTATGTTGTGAACCACACTCAGTTTCCACAGTCCTCTCTTTGGGTGTAGATGACTTTCTTCTTTACTGAACAATTGGAACTGGTCTGAATCATGTAAGAGGGCCACGTCCATCAGAATTGATTATCATATAATTTTGTTGCCATTTATAATGATCTCCTGGTTCTGCTCATTTCACTTAGCATCAGTTAATGTAAATATCTCCAGGCCTCTCTGAAATCATCCTGCTGATTGTTTCTTATAGAACAATAGCATTCCATAACATTCATATGCCATAACTTATTCAGTCATTCCCCAATTGATTGGCATCCACTTAGTTTCCAGGTTCTAGCTACTACAAAAAGGGCTGCCACAAACATTTTTGCGCTTGTGGGTCCCTTTTCCTCCTTTAAGATCTTTTTGGGATATTAGCCCAGGTGAAACATTGCTGGATCAAAGGGTATCTTGTGTTAATTTTGTCTAAATAATTAACATTAAGAAAACACAGGTTTTCCACTATCCAGCAGCACACCATCTATATATGAAACTATTGGTTATAGCAAATGGAGAAATTTTGAATTCACCAACCTTCACAGTATACTTTTCCAGATATGTACACATAGATGATGGAGTTGACACATGCATTACCAGAGCTCACTCAGTGTTTGGGAGACTCTGAAAGAAAATGTGGTAGAGAAGAGGTATTAGGCAATAGCTTACTTAACTTAGAAGTAAAAGGATGATTCTTTACTTATTTTAAAAAATAATTTATGTAATACTGGAATTATTTGTTCTTTAAATATTTGATACAATTCATATGTAAATTCATTTGTTTTTTTTCCTTTAGAGAGCTCATTTATGGCTTGTTCAATAATTTTTTAAAATAGAGTTATTGAAGTCTGTTTCTTGTTCTGTTAATCTGGGCTATTTATATTTTTGTAAATAATCATCCATTTCATTTAGATTGTCACTTTTATTGGCATATGACTGGAATTGCTTTTATTCCTCTTTATTGGTTGTGAATCAATTCACTTAATTTCTAAATGAATGGCATTTGGAAACATTTATTCTGTTTATTAGAGAATTAGAAGAGTGTTATCTTTGAAGGCTTTTTATTATTAGCTCACATTTGTATAGTATTACAAAACACCTCACAAAATCCTAGGAAGTAGGGAGTACATGTATTATTATCAGTATTATAGATGAAGAAACTGAGGCTCAAAGAGTTACTCAGATGTAACTCAGAAGTTACTTGCTTGAGGTCACATAACTAGTTTCTTTTGTTGGAACTGGGACGTGAAGCTTGCTAGGACCTTTGCCTCTGGTCCCATTACTCTTTTCACAAAACTAGCTGATTATACTCAATGAAGTTTCAAAATTCTTTCCTACAGGTGAGTGTTGCCTCTGACCCTGGTCGCCGAGTTCAGCACCATATGTTAAGCCCATTTCCCAGTCCTTTCCAGAGCCCTCTTCGAAGTCCCATGCGCAGTCCATTTCGGAGCCCTTTCAAGAACTTTGGCCACCCAGGAGGAAGGACTATTGACTTTGATTGTGAAGATGATGAAATGAATCTGAATTGTTTCATTCTCATGTTTGATCTCCTCCTGAAGCAGGTACTAGAAACAAAAGTTTTCCTTTAGTTTATTTATTTTTTATTCATTTTGTCATCATAAAGTCATAGACTTGTAGAGTTTAAAGAAGTCTTGGAGATTATATAGGCTAACCTTTAATTCTTAAATTCTTTCTATAGTATCCCTGACAAGTATTTATTGTTTTGCTTGAACTGTTCACATACTGTGCCTATTTAAACACTTTATTTGGCCAAGATCTCAAATACCTCAGAAAAAAAATTTATTGGATTATATTGTTAGAAATTCTTCCATTATTGAACTGAAATTTGTCACACTGTTCCTCATTGCTTGTTTCTGAGGCCAAGCAAAACAAATCAAATCTTTCTTCTGCATGTCATTTACTAAGGCCTGATCTCACACTCTGAATTGTTTTCAAGAGGGGACTTCCAAAAGTATTTGAAGCAATAGCAGCATCATTGAAATAAATTATGAGCTTCTCTGGGCCTCTCCTTTCAGTAAAAGGAGGGTATTGGAAAATGAGCCTTCCAAACTAGTGACTTATTAGGATGATGCTTCTTTAAATGCTTGTGCTCTGCTCTGTGTAATATTTCTGAACTTTAAGGTTTGGTGATTTCATCATCCATGCGGGTAGATTCTCTCCCTTCACTCCTTTACCCCCAATTACCCTGTATTAGTACTAGTTATTTATGAATTTCTATGAATAAAGATAGTTTTCACTATGCTAACCTTCCGGTAAAAAGCCTCACACCCTGAACTTGGCTGTTCTTCAGATGACCCAGTTTGTTACTGATTCTACATGCATATCTTTCTAGCTGGGTAGGAACTATTAGGGCTTATATTCCAGTAGAATAGTTTCCAAGAGCTCAGGGTCACTTCAGTGACGGAGTGGGATTTGTTTGTTTATTAAAAAATTCTTTGTCATTACTCTTAGTCACGCATTGTTTTGGTATTATATTACTATAAATCCTCAAATCCAGTAGTCATGGAAAAGAACACATATTAATCTATCATAGATAGTTATATGTTTGATCTTTGAATAAGGATTAAACAATATCAAGGGGTGAAGGCTATTTTAGGGGAGGAGTGTACAAAAATCATTAAACAAAAAAAAATCACAAAATTCCTTCCTTTCCTCTTGTATTCTGCAGATGGAGTTACAAGATGATGGAATCACCATGGGCTTAGAAAACAGTCTGTCTAAGGACATCATTTCCATTATAAATAATGTCTTCCAAGCCCCCTGGGGTGGTTCTCATACTTGCCAGAAGGATGAAAGAGCTATTGAGTGCCACTTGTGTCAGTCAAGCATCCTTTGCTATCAGCTGGGGTGTGACCTCCTAGAACGACTGGCTCCTAAAGAAGAAAGCCGGCTAGTGGTAAGCAACCAAGGAAAGGCAATGGCTCTAAAGGTCTTAGTATTATAATTATACCTTTCTTATAGGTATTATACCTTTCTTCTTTTCCCAACAAAAGTGCTGTCATCAATATTTTCATGTATGTAGGACTTTCTTTTGTCATTGACCTTAGAATATATACAGATTTAGACAGTTTAGTTTAGTTACTTTTTTGAATAGTTCCAAATTGTTTTCAGAATGGTCATACAAATTCATAGCTCTATTAACAATATGATTATTATCCATAGCTCTCTGATACTGACTTTTCTTATATTGTAAGAACTTTGTCAATTTTCTGGACATGATATGTTTTTGTTTTATTTTATTAGTAAACACTTGAAACAATCTTTCATATGATTGTTTAATTCATAGCATTCTATTCTGTTGAGAATTGTTCATATCCTTTGACCAGTTATCTAGTAGAGAATAACTTCTTGTCCTGTATTTCTATTAGTTGTTTCTATATCTTTAAATCGGATCCTTATCAGAGATGTTTGATACAATTTCTGCTCTGTTGACTGCTTCCCTTCTAATGTTAGTTGAATTAATTTTGTTAATGAAGAGGTTTTTCATTGTCATAATCAAAATGATCTTTTTTATTTTTAATCTCTTCCTATCTACTTACTTTTTCACAATGCATTTAGTACCTCTCTCCTCGAATTTGTTCTAAGTGTCACATTGCATCTTTCCCTCACTCCCCTCATTGGAGAAGCTTCTTGAAAGCTAGGACCAGTGTCTTTTCCATATTATCCACAGTGTCTCAAAAAGTCTTTGTACAGTGGGGCAGCTAGATGGCGCAGTGGATAGAGCACCAGCCCTGAAATCTGGAGGACCTGAGTTCAAACTGCCCTCAGACACTTAACATGTCCTAGCTGTGTGATCCTGGGCAAATCACTTAACCCCAATTGCCTCAGCCAAAAAAAAAAGAAAAGTCTTTGTATACAATAGCTTCTCATTAAACTTTGAGTTAGATTGAATTCTTGGTTCTAGGCCTTTGCATAGATAGTACTCCTTTTGCTCTGTAATGCTCGCTCACATCACCATCCTTTCTTAATACCCTTCAACTTCTTCAAGGCTCAGCTCAGTAAAAATATTTTTTAAAAAGTATATTTTTCATACTTTCTTTCTAACACTCCCTTTATGATTAACCTTCTTCCAGTCTATTCTTTTTCTTATATTTCCCTCTCTTCTTTTTTGTTCTCATCTATTTCCCTTTAGATGTTATTTTTTTAATGTCAGAATCTGTATGTATGGATAGGCAGGTATGTGTATATCTATTCAACTATTCTTTATTTTGATAAGTGACTTCATACAATGCTTACTCCTCTACCTTTTCCTCCATATTTGCATACTCATTTTCTTGGGCATCTCATTTATATTTATAATCAAGCTGCCCTGTCTCTGGCTCTCTTCCAGTCCAACCTTCTCTGCCATCTTACAAGAAACAATTTCTTTGAATAAGGTGGCAGCCATACCCACCAACTGCCTATCAATTGCCACTCATAGGGCAGGCAGGTGGTCCAGTTTAGTTGAAGCAGACGGTCTGTGTGTGGCAAGTTGCACTATCACCACCAAGTTGTTCACCTTTCTTCTTAGGCCTTGATTGAGACAATAACCTGAATCTAAGATTTTTTGGAATTAGCAATGCCGGCAGCATATCTCCTACAGGGAAGCAGCTGTGGCGAAGCCACTCTTCTTCAATTATTCTTGCTATATTATTGAAATCCTAGAAAATAAAATTCTTATCACCAAAGTCCTTGAGAAATTCAGCAATAGAAACTAACATGACCTTAATAAATGGAAATAATGTTAAAGAAGAGGCTATTGCTATCTTCTTTGTTGCTGCACTCAAAGGACCATAGGACCTTTCTATTTGATTTGCACTTTGAATCTCACATCTATTGAATCTTCCACATATTCTCTCACTAGGATTTGAGCTCCTTATCTTTTTGTATCATCAGTGTTTAGCATAATGTATCACACATAGTAAATACTTAATAAATGCTTCATTCATTCCTTCAATCAATAAAATAATAAATTATTCCTCTTTCCTCACTTCTTCCTTACTGTATTCTTTTTCTGTGTTTATTTCTTCTTTAAAAACTAGTGTAATGATTTATGATCTGGGAGGAGCCAAGATAGCAGAGTGGTAAGAGCAATGCAGCTATGATTCTCTCTTCAAAATTTTAATAGATAGAGAAAATGTACCAGACTAAATCCTAATGGGGAAATTCAGAAAATATTTTAATGAATAGTCCCAGCTTGGCATAAGGTGATACACAAGTATGATTACAGGCTCAGGAACTAAAGTGGGCCAGGAGCCATATGAAACACTCTGTGCCCAGGGCAAGAGGAAGTTTTAGACATATTAGAGTTCCACCAGACTGATACTGAGGCACTGTGATGAGGATTGCTTTGTTATATACTACCCAGCTCTGAATCACAGACCCAGTATATACAGTGAAGTGGCATTTTAAGGTATGAAGTCCCTGAACAGTGCAGTGAGAAAGGAGGCAGTTCAACTCATCAATAAGCAATAAAACAATCGAATATAGTAGTAGCACCTGGAGCTTACAGTTCTGCCATTCTAAACCAAAAGAACTTTCTAGTTGACACTTAAGGATTCTAGTTAAATCCAGGGACTTTCCTAGACACAAACTCAGGTCAGAAAATTGCAAAGCTCAAATGAAGGGAGTACGAAATATACTTTGCTCTGAGTCAGAACACTGGGAGTACTGAAAACTTACAGGTCTTTAGCCTATTATTCGAGATGCTAGAATATTACAACGTTATAATATTACAATATTACAATTATTGTAATATTACAGTATTACAACAATACACATGAAAGCAGCCATAGGACAAGCTCAGACTTTGTCTACAGAAGTGTGGCAGAGCCTAGTCAGTCAGATAGTAGACTGAAAGAATGAACAAACAAAAAAATATTAGGCTGTTATGGTGGGTAGGACCTCTCAAAACACAACACAGAAGAAGAGCAAAACTTCCAAGCAATACTCCAGAGAAAAACATAGCTTGAACACAAACTCAACTAAAATTCTTGGAATAGATGAAGCAACAGTTTAAAAAAAAGCTAAAATCTTTACAGGATAAGAGGGTTTGAGGAAAAGAATTTGAAAACAAATGAAAAGCATAGAAGAAAAGTTGGAAGGAGAATTTAATTAGGGAATTAATTTAGCAAATTGTGCTTGGCACAGGAGATACCAAAACTTGCTCAAGCAACAGCCTCCCTGAAAACTTGAAGGATCAACTAGAGAAGCCAGTGACTCCATGAGGCAACAAGATATATTAAAGTCAAAAGGCTGAGAAATAGAAGAAAATCTAAAGTAACTTTAAGCAAAACATCTGATCTGAAAAACAGATTGAGAAAAAATTTAAGAATCACTAACCATCTGAATACCATAACAAAAAAAAAAGAATATGGACATTCTACTTCAAGAAATCTTAAAAGAAAACTGTTTAGATCTGTCAGAATTAAAGGACAAAGTGGAAATAAAAATAATATAATAATTGCTTTTTGAATGAAATGCCAAGATGAAAATTTCTAGGAATGTCAAAATCCAAATCCAGTTTCCAAGTTATAAAAAATATTGCAAGCAACCAGAAAAAAATCATTCAAGAATCTAGGAATCAAAATCACAAATGAATTAGCAGCCATTATTAGAAGAAAATAACAGCTTACAGTATCATGTAAAAGGTATAGGATATCTTACCAAAAGAACCTTACTTAGTACAACTAAGTATCATGTGTCAGGGGAAAATAGATTTTTAATGAAATAAATTCCAAGCATCCTTGTTCAAAAAACTTGAGCTATGTAGAAATTTTGAAGTTAAAAACCATAAAACAATAAACATGAATGAGCAACAATAAAGGACTAAAAAGAGGATAATTTGCTTACATTCTAATATGGGGAAGTGACACATATGTGAAATTTGTCTCCTCAGAACGCAGTTATCATTAGGGTTCATAGAGGTAGTGCAATTAGACAAGACCTGGTAGTGGTTCTTTTATGTCTTGATGCTCTAAAGAAAAGAGTAGGAAAAAAAGAAAAAAAAAACAATTAGGGGAAATTATTTCACATAATCAGTGTGCCTGATTGTACAAATAGCCTACTGTACAAACAGGAAGGGTAGTTGGGAGACAACAGTTGACACTCTTCATTGACACTGACTTCATTCTTATCTGAACTGGTCAAAAAAAGAAAGTTTTCAGAGATACATTTCAAATAGGAGAAAAAGGGGAGAAGGGAGAAGAGAAAATATGATGGAGGGTAGATTGAGAAAAGGATTAGCCTTAAGCAAAACAAACTAATAGTGCATAAAAATGTTTTATCTTCTTTGAGATGGCAAAGAATGGAAATCTAAAGGGAATACTCATGGACTAAGGAATGGATGAGCAAGTAATGGTATATGCATGTGATGCAATACTATTATGCTGTTCTCTTATTAGAGAAATATCTATTATTCTAGGGGACTAATGATGAAACATGCTAGCCAACTCCTGAGGTGAAGGACCTGGAACGAAGAATGGGACAAATAATTTTTTTGGATGTGTAGATTTTTTTTTTGATTGATTATACCTATTTGGAATAGGCTTTGTTTTTTCTTTTATTCTCAATTGAGAGGAAAGATGGAATGGAAAAATGAGAAAATCAGTGTCTTACTGACAAAAATGAAAATATTTTAAAAAATCTAACAAGAAAGAGCCACAACTAGGTTCTTTGTTTTTCTTTAACTCCTGTGACCCTTGATAACATTTGGATTCTCAAGGGACACTTGTCTGTTCTCTCTAGTTCTCTTAGTATGCAGATACTTCTTCATCAGTTAGACCCTTCCAGTTGCTGAGATGTACATGCTATTGTAGGTTTGACTTGATTCCTATGTATTTCAAATTTTCTTTTTTGTAGTTTTTGAGAAATAAATTTTGTTGATATATTTTGTTTTATTGCCAAAACTTGTCTTCCCAAAATTGTTCACTACTGTGCCTGGTATAAAGTAGGAGATTAATAAATATTTGTTGAATGATTGATAAATGTGAAAATATGAAAAAAAATCAGTAATAATGATGGATTCATTGAAAACATCTGAAAATACATGAAATGTACCACACTTGTGGGTCTCCCATCTTTGAAAAGTATCTTTTTGTCTGAAAAGTGTGAGTGTCTTTTCATCTTTTCTATGTAATTTTGCCATGCTTGTTTTTTTTAAATTTGCATTATTTATTTTGTGGTTTTATAAATTTACATTTTAGTAGTCATTTTGTGTTTTGTTTTTTCACCCTGCTTACTTCACTCTACATCAGTTTATGCAATCTTTCTGTGCTGCTTCATATTTTCTATATTATTTCTTACAGCACAATAATATTCCTTTACATTCATGTATTAATGTTAGGGGTCATGGCCCCAACTCCCAAGTGGAACAGACCTTATGTGACCGGCACTGCCTGTCCACCTGAAATGGCAAAGACTGTAAGTGATGAGGGGCCAGAGCCAGAGTGGTGGGAGACTCCGTTTATTACAAAGACTGCAGGTGCTTTTATCATCTTGGTGCTTGTTTCTAGTTACTACTTCATACATAATCACATCCTAGCCTATAGTAGGTACATGATTCTCTACAGGAAGCTACATGTAGATATGATGTGTGCATTCCTTTCCTAATAAGATACTCAAGGTACTCCCCTTGAAGGTCCAGCACGCCTCTCTTGGGAACTTCCATGTTGCTCCTAGGGTGGGACCCCTTTCCTCCCAGCGCCATCTTGTTCATCCTTACAAGGCTACCCTCAGATTATCTGATCCGTGCCCTGTGTGATATCCAAGGCTGGCCAGGGGGTTGGCAGGCCCTTTTACATCTGAACATTTATTTTCAATCAGTTGGCATCTACCCATTTTGTATTACTTTTTTTGCTATCATGAAAAGTGTTGCTATAAATGTTTTGATGTATATAGGGCTTTTCTTCTTATCAGTGACCTATTCGAGACATAAGTCTAGTAAATGAATCTCTGAATCCAAGGATATATATATATTTTAGCTGTTTATTTGAAAAATGCTTTCCAAAATGGTTGTACTGATTTACAACTCCACCAACAATTCACTAGGATATATAATTCCTAGAACGCCAATATTTAACTATTTCCATCTTTAATTATTTTTGCCACTTAGCAAGTTAAGAGGGAAATATCAGTTTTTTATTTGTATTTCTCTTATTAATGATTTGGTACATTTTCATATGGTTGTTAATAGTTTGTAGTTCTTTTGAGAACTGTTCATTTCCTTTGACTGCTAGGTACTGGGGCATGCCTTTTGGTTTTATAGATACATATGCATACACATACCTGTTAATTATTTATATATTTTAGTTACTAAAGCCTTATTAGAGAAATTTGATACAATTCCTCCCTCTCCCCCATTTAACTGCTTCCTTTCCAATTGTAGGTGCATTAATTTTTTGGTAAGAACTTTTCCAGTTTCATATAATTAAATATCCATTTTATTTTTTGTAATTCCTTCTATACTTTCTTTGGGTAACAACACATCTCCTGACCAAAATCTGCTTCTCTTATAATTTTTTTATGGTATTATCTTTTATAACAATGTTATGTATTCATTTAGGTTATTATAAACTATAACAAAGTGTTGATCTGAGTCTAATTTCTCCTAGACTCTCCAGTTTTCCCAACAATTTTTATCTAATAGGAAGTTCTTTTCTTAATAATTAGTATTTTTAGGTTTATTGATCATGGGTTATTGAATTGTTTTTTAAAATTCTACTTATCTAGCTTTCTTTCTGCTACTTTTCTGATTTTTTTAAACCAATACCAAATGGTTTTAATGATTGTTGTTTTATAGGATAGTTTGAAATCCAAAAGTGCTATTTCCCTTTTTTCCATATTTTGATATTCTAAATGTTTTGTTTTTCCAAATTAATTTTTGTATTATTTTATCAAGGCCTGTAAGATATCCCTTGATAATTTGATTGGAATTGCTATAAGAATCCAAATTAAATTTGTCATTTTTTTATTATAGTGACACAGTCCAGTCACGACCATTCGACAGTTTTTAAAGTTATCTTTTATTTGTTTAAGGAACACTCTGTAATTGAATCTATATAAATATTTTGTGTGATTTTGTAGGTCAATCTCAAAATGTTTTATGCATTTTGTAATTATTTAGAATGAAATTTCTTTTTCTATTATTGCCTCTTGGGTTTTTATTATTATTACATAGAAATGCTATTGATTTTTGAAGGGTATATTTTGTAGCTTGTAACTTTACTGAAGCCATTAATTATTTCAGTAATTATCTTTTCTAATTCCCTAAGATTTTCTGAATAAACTATCATATCTTTTTTCTCTTTCTTAATCTTTATACTTTTAAATTATTTTTCTTGTTTCATTGATAGCATTTTCAGAATTATGTCAAGTATTAGTAGGAAGGGTGGCATCCTTGCTTTACTATGTATATATGGAAATTTCAGTCATATCTTTAGTACATTTGCATCTTGTTTTTATTGAAACATTTAAAATAATATTTTATTTTTTCCCAATTACATGAAAAGATCATTTTAAATACTCATTTAAAAGTTTTTGAGTTCCAGATTTTCTGTGTCTCTCCCTTTACCTCTCCATTCCCTAAGATGGTAAGCAATTTGTTGTATTTCACGTATGTGCAATCATGTAAAACATACTTACATATTAGTTATGTAAAAAAAGAAACATACCAAAAGAAAAAAAAACATGAAAAAAATTTTGTAGGTTTCAATCCACATTCAGACTCCATTAATTCTTTCTCTGGATGTAGACAGCATTTTTTATCATGAGTCACTTAGAATTATCTTGGATCATTATCTTGCTGAGAATAGCCAAGTCATTCATAGTTGATCATCATACAACATTGCTGTTACTGTGTACAAGTTCTTCTGCCTCTCTTCATGTCACTTTTATATCAGTTCATGGAAGCCTTTTTAAATTTTTCTTAAATCAGTCTACTCATCATTTCTTCTAGCAGTCATATTCCATTACTCATTTTCACAACTTGTTCAGCCATTCTTCAATTGACGGACATCCCTTCAATTTCCAGTTCTTTGTCACCATAGAAAGAGCTGCTCTGACTATCTTTGTACAAACAAATCCTTCTACTCCCATCTCCCTTTAAAAAATCTCATTGGGATAGAAACCTAAGAGTGAGAAGGCTGGGTCAAAGTGTATGTACAGTTTGTCGTTCCACATTGTTCTCCAGAATGGTTAGTTAGATAAGTTCACAACTCTATCAATAATTCATTAGTGTCCTATTTTGCCACATCCCTTCCAACATTTATAACTTTCCTTTTCTATCATATTAACCAATTTGATAGTTTTCTCTCTCCCTTCCTTAGCACCCCTTCCCCAAGACAGCAAGTAATCTGAGAGGTGGAGGTGGTATCCTGGAGTTGTTTTAATTTGTATTAGATCCAAACCCTCAAAACTATCATCAACTCCATTTCTGGTTACCATATTTCAAGAGTTAATATAAGAAGATCATAATAGATGTGTTAGAACTAGTTGACAAAATGAATAAAAAGAATACGCTTTTGAAATAAAGACTAAAGTGACCCAGCAATGCCACAACCAAAATCCAGAGCTTCCGAGTCAAAGAAAAAGTCTTCAGAAATAAAGAGTTCAAGGACGAAGGAACCCAGTCAGAATCATACAAGATTTAGTAGCAACACTTATGAAGAAAAGAATCTTGCAATACAATATTCCCAAAAGGTAAAAGATAAAGACCAAGAATTATAATTTACCATGTAAAATTAAGTATTACTCTACAGGGAAAAAACAGGCCTTTAATATAATTAAAATCAAGTATGTCTAGTGAAAAGAGCAAACCTGGAGTAAAACTTAGAAATACACTGCCAAAGTCGTGAACTGATCCAGTCATTTTGGAGAGCAATTTTTTTTATTATTATAATAACTTTTTATTGACAGAACCCATGCCAGGGTAATTTTTTTTACAACATTATCCCTTGCACTCACTTCTGTTCTGATTTTTCCCTCCCTCCCTCTACCCCTTTTCCTAGATGGCAAGCAGTCCTATATATGTTGAATACGTCGCAGTATATCCTAAATACAATATATGTGTGCAGAACCAAACAGTTTTCTTATTGCACAGGGAGAATTGGATTCAGAAGGTAAAAATAACCCGGGAAGAAAAACAAAAATGCAAACAGTTTACATTCATCTCCCAGTGTTCTTTCTTTGGGTGTAGCTGCTTCTGTCCATCATTGATCAATTGAAACTGAATTAGGTCTCTTTGTCAAAGAAATCCACTTCCATCAGAATACATCTTCATACAGTATCGTTGTTGACATATATAATGATCTCTTGGTTCTGCTCATTTCACTTAGCATAAGTTCATGTAGGTCTCTCCAAGCCTCTCTGTATTCATCCTGTTGGTCATTTCTTACAGAACAATAATATTCCATAACATTCATATACCACAATTTACCCAACCATTCTCCAATTGATGGGCATCCATTCATTTTCCAGTTTCTAGCCACTACAAACAGGGCTGCCATAAACATTTTGGCACATACAGGTCCCTTTCCCTTCTTTAGTATCTCCTTGGGGTATAAGCCCAGTAGTAGCACTGCTGGGTCAAAGGGAATACAGTTTGATAACTTTTTGGGCATAATTCCAGATTGTTTGAAGAGCAATTTGGAACTTAGCCCAAAGGACTATAAAACTGTGAATACTCTTTGATCTAAAGTATCATTATTGGATCTGTCTCTCATAGAGATTTTTTTAAAAGGAAAAGGACCCATGTAGACAAATATTTGTAGAAGCCCGTTTTTTGGTGGCAAAGAATTGGAAATTGAGGGTCTACTCATCGATTGGGGAATAAGTTGTGGTATATGACTGTGATGGAATACTATTGTGCTATAAGAAATGATGAACAGGCAGATTTCAGAAAAATCTGGAAAGACAAGAACTGATATTGAGTAAAGTAAGCAGAGCCAGAAGAACATTATACACAGTAACAGCAAACATTGTGGGTAGATTAACTATGATATGCTTAGCTCTTCTCAGCAATGCAGCGATCCAAACAATTCCAATAGACTTGAGAGGGAAAATTCCATCCACATCCAGAGAGAGAACAATGAAGACTGAATGAGGATTGACGTAATTTCACCTTTTTTGTTTGTTTTTTTCTTCTTGAGGTTTTCCCTTTTATTCTGATTTTTCTTTCATATCATGACAAATTATGGAAATATGTTATATAGCAGGAGAGGCCCTCTTGAAATTGGATATCATAAATTTACAGTGGATCTAGGCATTGTAGGGATGTGCCTTTTACAGTTGAGTAGCATATAAGAAAAAGTGGTGAAAAAAGATAGTGAAGGCTAGAGTTTGGTGACATTTAAGTGGCAATAACATAAAGATCTGATATGTAGTTGAATTGTTCAGCCAGCAAGACTAGATTGGGAAGGAAAGAAAGGAAAGCTGTCATAAGGGTGATGGCTAAGAAGAACATTGAAGGATAGAAGGACTAGGGATCATTATGAAAAAAAGTAATTTTCAGAATATTCAAGTTCAAGGGAAGATGGAAAGAGAAGGTTATGGTTAAAAAGAGGAATTTCAAAATTCTTGGTCATGGAAATAGAACATCATCATATGGGTACTAAGAGATAAAATATGTTGATGCTATACAATACTATATATTTGTTTTATGAATTTATGAATTTTTAATCTTCTGTATCTTCTGCTAGCCTTTGTGTGTCATTTGTGGCTTCTGAAATCACCACTCCCTAAATTCCCATTTAATTTCTTATGTTATCTTTCAATATATCAAAACTATGATGAGGAAAGTCAAATTCTGCAAGGGATAACTATATTCCATTTTATATATTAGAAACTGAGACTTAGTGAAGTTATAAATTGGCCATTAATTAGTATAACCAAGACTTGAATCTAGGTCTTCTGATTCCAAATCTAGGACAATGCTTGACCAGCTGCCAGGGTCTTCCAACAATAGAGAGATCATCATCACTATCGTCGTCGTCATCATCATCATCATCATCATCATCAACATCATCATTATTATTTGGCTTCAGGGATATTCTTTTTTATTTCAAAGTGTATAAAACCTTTAACAATTGACTGACTGACATGATTGGTTAATGAGTAAGCTCCAAACAGGACGGATTTCCAGCTAAATTAAGAAGTTTGTATTTGAAGATAGTTCATTTCCTATATTAACAAATCCTATTCTGGGTTATATCACGACTGTAATATTTTGTTTCATTCATCTTCTCAGTTGCTTATCAGTTGATAATCCTTGGTAAGGTATTCATTAGTAATGAAAGTTTTAGATTATGGACATCCTTTCTGTGGTCATTTAAATTTTTAAAAAGGACTCTTAATGGAAAAAATTTAAGACTTAGGAGAATCAAGCTATGATGATGGAATGAAAGGAGGCTGGGTTGAAATGTTTCAGTGGAGATCCCGCCTAGTACCAAATCATGTTGGTAACCTACTAATGTCTCCTAAGACTAGACTAATAGAAATCCAGTTTTTGTAAACTCCTACTTAATATTTTTTGGCTTCCCATTGTTTTACTCAGGATATATTCTGACTTATATTTGGGAGATAGCATGATTATACAGAAAGAGCACTGGTGGTGGCAAAAAATAGAAACATTGGTTACCCATCAATTAGGGCCTGTTCGAACAAATCATACTATTCAAATGTAATGGGATATATTTGTACTGTAAGAAATGAGAAATGTGAATAATAAAGAGAAACTTTGTGAGAATTATGTGAACTGATATAGAACAAAATAAGCAGAAACAAGAAAACACATTACCAAAATATCCACAGTAATCAAGGAAGAAAACTCTAAATACATTAAAATTCCCTACATGGTCAGTAAATCAATTGTTCTGCTTAACCTCTTTCTTAAAAGGGAGAGTTTTCTTGGACAGGGTTAATGACAGCAGTGTAAAGGAAAACATCAATACATTAATTTTTGAAATAATCTTGGTCAGAGGACTCACATTTGTATCTTGATTATGCCTCTCAACAGTGTGGCCTTGGGCAAGTCATCTTACCTGTGAGCCTGAATGTACTTTTCTGTAAAATGAGGGTCCTATATTTAGGCCTTTTTAGAAAAGGCAGCTAAGTTGTACAATGAATAGAGTGCTGGGTCTGGAGTCAGGAAGATTCATCTTGCTGAGTTCAAATCTGGCATTAGAGACTTACTACCTGTGTGATCCTAGGAAAATTATTTAATCCTGTTTTCCTTGGTTTCCTTATTTGTAAGATGATCTGGAGAAGGAAATGGCAAATCACTCCAGTGTCTGTGCCCAAAAAAACTCTAATTGGGGTCATTAAGATTCAAATACAACTGAAAAATGACTAAAATGTCTTAAGGTTTTTTTTTTTAAAGAAAGTATATTCATAAAACTTAAGGCACTATAGAAATGTTATTATTATGGATAGATGAAGCATTTATTATGTGTCAGACATAACTCTATGAAGTAAATAATACAAATCCTATCTTCATTTAACAGATGAAGAAACTGAAAAAGAGTGGAGTAGAGTGCCGACTAAGGTTACAAAGCTTGGAATTTAGACTTGGAATTTAAAGTCCAGTCCTTCCATGATATTAATAATAATTATGGTATACATCTATGTAGAATGACATTAAAAATTAAGACTAAAGTACCTATGTCAGGAAAATAGTTTTTAAAATTTCATAAATTCCACCAACTTGATGAAAGTTTTACTATTTCTAATATTTATTTCCACATAAAGGAAAAACCTTTCTAAGAAGGCTTGGGACTCCATAATTGGCTCCATTGGCTATTATTCATATTGCCTGAATTTTCATGAAGGCTTTTGTGTTCTGAAACTCATCAAGATTCTTGTTCTATTATTTTAGGAGCCCACAGACAACCTTGAGGACAGTCTTCTCTATTCCCGGCCTGAGTTTATAATAGGCACTGAAGGAGAAGAGGATGAAAACCCTGTTGCAAAACATGGAGAGAATCCAGGAAATCACACTGAACTCCCTGAAAACATTGGTAGGTCAACCTAATATGAAATTAGAATCAACCTAAGCTTTAAGAGGAAGCGTATGCAAAACTTTGGGCTTTTTGAATGAGCACAACATTTAAGAGTAAATTTTTTCCCACATAGTCTAAAGATTGAAGAGTGGGGATGGGACTTATATATGTACTATTGATTAGGGGACAATAAATAGTGCCAGGAAGAAAAAACCTGGGGAAAGGAGCAAGTCTCAAATACTATGTTCAATAAACCAAGATTTTGGCGAGGATGGGGTGGAGGTGGTGATATTGGAGATTGTGGTGGAATTAGATAAGAAATGGGAAAAGCTCCTATTTGAATGTATGTATTTCAAAGTTGAAAAATTAGTGGTCAGAAAGAACACACTGAATAAGGGACAGTGACAAGAGGGTAGTTCATTTCACACTGGTACTCCTAGATTTTCAATTGGGTGATGAAGCAGAGTTTTAGGATGATCACAAGAACAAAAATGCAAAAAGAGCCAGCAGTAAAATACTTTTTCATCTAAAATTCAGCACCTACTGGAAAATTACTTTCTTCTACTTGGGAACAGTACTAAGTACTGCCCAGAGAACATTACAACACTAAATACTCATATATCAGTCATACTCTTTCAAATGCTGGCATCTCATTTAGGTCTTATTCCAGGTTAAATATTTTTTTAATATATATATACGTACACACACACACATATATATATATATATATATATGTATATATTCATTGATACTTCTGTTTCTTTAATGGATACTTATATACTTTCTCATATTTTTAATACCCTTCTCTAGATATGTTTTACTTTATCAATGTCTAATAATGTATGAACGAAAAGATAATTTAGTACCCACTGTGTGCCAGGCATTGTATTAGATACTAGGGATACCAAGACAAAAATGAGATAATCTCTTCCTTTAAGGAGCTTAAATTCTAATAGGGTTAGAGATGGTCGAGATAATATTTACAATGAATTGGTGAGGGGCAATTAGATGGTGAAGTGGATAAAGCACTAGCCCTGGAGTCAGGAGGACCTGAGTTCAAATCAAGCTCATGGGCCTATATTTTATAGACATTTATCTTCCTTATTTTGAAAATCATGACAAAATTTACCTTTTTATCATCTTGTGGAACCTCTTTCATTTTATATCATTTATTAAAAGGTCTCCAACAATGACAATAATTTGTTTATTCAAAATGCATTTATTAAATAAAAACTAAAATAGATAACAAAAAAGCAGTCAGGAAACAACATAGCCTAATAGGTAGATCTGAAAATGAGTATAATACTGAACTAAAAGGCATCAATTAAATGCTTACTTTAAAAAAGGAAAAAAATGCACTTATTTAGCACCCACTATGTGCCAGGCACTATTCTAAGCACTAGAGGTAGAAAATTAAATAATAATAATATTATTTATTATTATTATATTATATAGCTTATTATAGTAGGGGGTGTCAGGATCAACATATACACATAAAAATGAATACTACATACACACACTCTAATTTAGGGAATGGAGGAGAATACTAACAACTGTGAGAGTTAGGAAATACCTCATGGAGCATATATCACATAAGCTGGGCCTTGAAGGCAGATGGGATTTCTTAAGAGGTAGAGTAGGGAGCCATGGGGGAGGATAAACTGTGCAAAGGTACAAGATATAGAAGAGAGGGAATGTCGCATAAAGGGAGAGCATATGGGCCAATTTGAGTGGAATATAAAGTATAGGATTAGGAGAAATATGAAATCAGATGGAAGAGATAGGTGGGATCCTGATTTTAAGATCTTTAATGTCAAAAACTTTAAATGTCAAACAGAAGAGTTTTTATTTTATCTTAGAGAAAATAAGGAGTTGTTACAGAACTTTCTTGGGTAAAAGATTTACCTAATCTTGTGCTTTAGGAATATAAATTTGCCATCTGTGCAGAAGATGAAGCAGAGAGACCAAATTAGCAAGGTGTTGTAATAGACAGGTGAGAAATGATATAAGTGAAAGGAAGGGAACAAAAGAGAGACCTGCAGATGTCCTTGAGTTGCTTTTAAAATATGATCCTTCCCTCCATGATTTCTTTGGCTGCTTTTGTTGAAGTTGCCATTCATGACTCTATTGAGTAGTCCATTCTATGGTTCTGCGTTGCTCCATAGTTTTGCTTCTTGCAGCCCTCAGCAGCATGCTTTTTCTATACTCCATGGCTTTGCAGTTCTTTTCCACCACTTCTCTCCCTGTAGTTCTCAAGTCTCAGAAGATGGCACTTATTCCTTTGTTTGGACCAGCTCTAACATCCTGTAGGCAAAGACCTTTGAAGGTTCTATCTTTTTTGAATATGTTCACCACCACAAAATACTTCTATGCCAAAACACTTTTATTTTCTGTTGTTATCTTTTGTATGAATGTCATATTTCCAGTCCTCACACAGAAGATATCATTTGTGTAGAGTAAACATGTCTTCTTCTACTTATAAATAGTCCTTTCTCCTTAATTCCATGTTGGTTCCTTATTATTTATCACAATTTGTGTCTTTTCTCCCCTGGAGTTCAGGGTTCATACCTTTTACCCAGTCAGTAGTACTTGGTTGTTTAGGGGTTTAACACCTAGACTTAACTTGGGTTCATGATCTTAAAATAGATTTTGATAATTGTATTTAAATATAATCCTATATTTTATTCTTTTAAAAACATTATTCTGAGAAGAGTTACATAGACTTCATTAGGCTGCCAAATGAGCCATAACAAAAAAGGGTAAGAATCTCTGGACTACACTATTAGAGGGAGTACTTAGTACTTTTCCACTTATCTTGCCATTCTTCTTAGGCCTCTGTGTGCATTTTTTCAGATTACTTAATTCAAGAAGAATCATACTTTGACCTTTGTGCAATAATGTCAGGGAGAGAATTCCTCTGTCTTCTGATTTGTAATCACTAGCTATAGTTTTGTTTATATGTAATGGCAGATTGGATAGAAGAAAGAATAAAAGCAGAATGAACTTCTTAGTACATGAAAAATATTCTTATTCATACTTATTATTAATTATATTCATCATAATATCTGCTTTTGTGAGACAACCTAAGATTATCTCACATTCCTGTTTACAAGCAATGCACCTAATGGTTATCATTCATGGTATAGATGCTATCACTGCCTCCTTCGCTTTTCCTATTGGTCTTTGAACAAATCAGTTCAACAAAAGCTTATGTAGTACTTACTGTGTTCAAAGCCATGGGATTAGTTCTAGGAATACAAGATAGATGTAATATAAATCTAGATCTGAAAATCTTATAATCTGGTCGGGGCAAGGAGAGGGGAGAAAAATGAAGGAGAGACTAAGGAGAAATATACTCCAAAAACTTTTATACTCCACAATATACTCCACAATACAATATACTCCAAAAACTTTTATCTTCTCAGATATTGGAATCATATTGGTATCAAATCTACTCCATCTGTTATACACACACACACACACACACACATATATATATATATATGTTTCGTATATACTTGTACCTAGTGTATATATATGTTTTGTATATACTTGTACCTAGTGAGTAGCAGACCTGGGGTTTGAACTAATGTTCTGAATTCAGTACTCTTGTCACTAGAGCACTTTTTTGAAAAAAAAAAAGACTGAAGAAATACTTCAAGAAGGTAGTATTTCAGGTCTAAAGTGCTTCTGAGCATTTTACATTTATTTCTTCCCATTTTTATAAATTTATGTTAAGTAGAATCTAATAAATTATGTTTATGTTTTAATACCACTTCTCCTCTACTCTCCCTTAGAGATAGGAATTCTAATTCTGTATTTGATGTCCTAGTACTTTGTACTCTTTCTCTACAATTACCCTGTTTTACTTGTATTTTTGTGTATGTATCCCTACAAGATATTAAGCTTTTTGAGGGTGGAAACACTGTCATGTTAACTTTATATTTCAGTCTTGTACACAGTGGGCACTTAATAAATCAATTTACTCTATTTCTTCCTCATTAGAAAATGAAGACATTAGAGTAGATGATCTCCAGATTGACTTCTCATTTTAAATAATTTACAGTCTGTGGAATATCAGTTTACTGAATCATCTTTTGGATCATTCTTACTGGATCATCTCCTTGTAAATTCAAGGAGGAATTACATTAATGCTTTGTATAATTATTTCTTGACAGCAATAAAGAATGACACTGAAAGAAAATTTTGTTACCAGCAACTTCCAGTAACTCTAAGGCTAATATATACCATTTTCCAGGTATGCTTTTTATAATGTTGGATTATATGTGTATGTTTATCATAAATTTCAGTATCTGAACAAAGCAATAAATATGTGGTTATTTGAACAGGAAATGGCAAAGTTTGAAGAGCCTGACATTCTTTTTAACATGCTCAATTGTCTGAAGATTCTCTGTCTTCACGGAGAGTGTTTGTACATTGCAAGGAAGGATTATCCACAGTTTTTAGCCTACATTCAGGATCATATGCTAATTGCAAGGTATGTCTTTCATCTGAAGATTATTTTAAATCTTTGCATTTTAGATTTTGACCCCCAAGTAAGTTATGAATATGATTTATTTGAATGTGATTTTTTGATCCTTATTTCTCAGTCAAGGAAGGATTAATGACAAGTGTATGCTTCCTTATTTTTCTTCTTGACATTAATTCTTAGTGTCATGGGAAGGAATGTTATTGCAAATTAATTAAATTCCATGGAAATACATAAATACAATTAAATCTTTTTAAAGCATATATGCACCAAGTATATGCTGAATATACAAAGAACAAAAAACCAAATAAACCCTGCTTTTAATGAATTTACATTCTACTTGAGGAAAATTATATGTATATAAAAAGTAAACAAAATATATATGGAGTAGAAGCAAATTACTTTCTGAAGGCAAAACATACAGTAAAAAGCATGGTTTGATGGGAAAAAGTATTAGATTTTGAGAAAAGACACTTGGGTTTGAACACTGACTATAATATTTTTTAGAGATCTGATCATGAGAAAGTCATGAAATCTGTATGAACCTTCATTTGTTCATATGAAATATGAGAATAGGAATACTTGCTCTAAGTTCTTATTAGAGTTGAAGAAAACACTTTATAAGTAGGAAGGAAATATAAATTGTTATGATTATGTCTTTTTTTAGACAAGTTACTTGGTCTTCTTAAACTTAATTTTCCTTACATAAAAAATAATAAATTGAATTATAGATAAGCTCTAAGATACCTTCTTGTTTTGTCAGTTTATTATTTTATGAATGTGTCATCTTTCAGAGGTCATACATTTTGGGAATCTGTTTAGTTTAGGCAAATTCCTAAATTCCTTCTTGCTATTTGCCATTGCACAAATATTTTGTTTAAGATTTCTGGAAAGTGACTCCAAATACAGATTTAATGGTTTCCTAGCCAGAGAGAGATTACATCAAAGAAGGCTATTAAAGTGTATTTGTTTGAAATTTTGCAGATTAGACAAAAGGGCTTTTGATTGAAAAGGTAAGGAAGAAAATTACTTATGTAAGTAAAAATAGATACTATAGAGAGTAGCTACAGTATAGAAAAAACTAGAAATAGGAGAAAAAAAAATCCAAGAAAGATGCTAATAAGAAACCACTTAGGAGTACATACACATGCGCGCGTGCACACACACGTAAATGTATAAGGTGTAAGTACTAAGCATGATGAACTAGAGAGGAGACAAATTTGACCTCGGAGGTAGGTATGAATTAGATTTACCCAGATAAGATACATGAATATAATATGACTTTGGAAGGATACATTTTATTCAAAATGAATAGGATTGATAAAAGGGCATAGGCAACAGAGTAGTACTTTGTAAGACTATAAGAAGATAAATTTATGTGAAGAATTCTAAGCATAAAAGGGGTGTAGGTATGGTTGGACATCCGAATTTAGAATGATATTAAAATGATCTGTACTACAACCACCTGGACAGAAAAAAGGAAATAAATGATGAGTTTGGGAAAGATCATAAATTTGGTAATAGAGGCATAACATAATAGTGATAAGAGAATTAAATTATCCAGACATATGCTTGGACTCTGTCTCTTACCCAAAAGTAGAGCAGCTAATAGATTTTTGGTTTCCTCTAATGATAATTTTATCCTATAAAAATAGAATAATCAACTTGGGCTTGATTCTGATCAATAAGCAGAAAGCTGAAGTGGAAATGATGGGACGTTGGGCAGGAAGTTTAGAATTTATGAAAAAGGAAAGACTAGCTTAGTCTATCATGTATCCTACATTCTAGGAGTAGAGACTTAAAAGTGTTCAAAGAAAAGATTGGTGGGATGTGATAGATTCTACATTTCTACAGCAGATTTGGAAAAAATCCCAAGAATGTTATTCTGAAGATATGAAAAGAAATAATTCCAATGAGAATGCAAAATGGATATTTTCTAAAGAGTCCAACATTAATGTGTAGGGAATTAATTGAGCAACTTACTTTTTAAAATTACATACAAAAGATGGAAGTAAGAGCAGATAACTAAAAATTGAACATAACAAGCATGCTGTTGTCTAAAGCCAGGCATAATAAAGTCTTGAATTGGTCAAGGAATGCTGAGGATAACAAAAATAATTTTTTGGTTGCTTTTAGCTGTGTTGCACCTGTAGGCTTTCCGTTACCACTCAGGATCCCCTAAAAACCATGTTAGATTCAAGATATGGGTCTGCATCTACTAAAAAAAGATTGTAGAACTTCACTGATGTATTTATTTTTACTAGTTTACCAGAGGGTCCTTTAAAAAGGCATTAAATGAAATTACACAGAAAGGAGTGTAGAATGGCAAATACTGTACTATTTTTCAAAAATGAAAGGGAATAGAATTTGAAAACTTTTATACAGTGAGTGCCATTCTCGTGCATAAGATGAAAAAATGTGGAATAAATGATTTGTAAGAAACCAATTGAATGCCTAAAGAATAATTAAAGGAAATCAATAGTGGACTGCCCTTGGACATTTAATATTTCTATTTATGGCTTGGATAAAGACAAAGATGGCATACTTATAAATTTAAAGTTGACACAAAAGCTAGGAGGAAAGCTTAACATTGGATGACAGATTCCAGCTAGAAAATTGTCTCAGCAAGCTAGAATGTTGGGCTAATTTAATTCAAATTTGAATTAATTTGAAATTTAACATGAAGAAATATAAAATCTTAAACATGAGCTCAAAGATTAACTTCACAAAAATAAAATAGGGGAGATGTATCTAGTAATTCATCTGAAATATTTTTTTTTGGTTTGCGTAGACTGTAAGCTCAATAAAAATAAATAAATATACATTGTGATAGAATAACCAAAAGAAATTAATACAAACTTGTATAACATTAAGAGAGGCACTATAATAAGGCCAACAAAGGTTATATTTTTTGTGTATTTTACCTTGGATAGACAACTCCTAGGGAATTATGTACTTCATTGAATAGAGTGTTGAAGTTGGGGTTAGAAAACTGTTTTCAAATCTTGTCTCAGGTATGTGCTAGCTGTGCAGTTATAGGCTAGTCACTTAACTCCGTTCTGAGCCTCAGTTTCCTCATTTGTAAAATGAAGAGATTGAATTCATTGGCTTCTGGGGTCCCTTTCAGCTCAACTCAAAGGTCTGATGAATTTTGGGCATCTATTTTTTTTGTAAACTGGAAAGTGCCCAGAAGAGGGTAATGAAAGGTCTATTTTAACTATTAATTGGACGAACTAGGAATATGTAACTTAGCAAGGAGAAAACTTTTTGCTTTTGTGATACCTGACTTCAAAAAAGACTGTCGTATTCCACTTATCCTTTTTGGCCCTTAAAAAATTAGAAGCAATGTGTGTAAGTTGTGGAAAAGTAGAATGTGGTTTGAAGTAAAGAAAAACTTGCCAAAAGGGGAATGGACTGTTTCAGGAGGAAGCAGACCTCCTTCATTGGACGGTCTTTAAAGCAGTTTCAGGTGATGACTTATTGGTTGTAGAAGGCATTGATTGAATTAGATGGTGCTCTGAGCTTCTTTTCAACTCAGATTATGTGTTTCTATGATAGTATATCATAGTGCCTTGGAATGTACAAATAAGCTATGCCTTCTTGGACCATTTTAAATTATGTGTACATAGAAAGAAGCTCATGAATTTATTGATGAAGATAAATGGACAAGATTTTTATTCATTGAAGAGTGAATTCTCAAGGCCATATCTTCCTCCAGTTTTTCATTTATATACTCACAAAGTACCTTATTTGCTCAGTCAGGGTGAGACAAGCAACTAACAATCAGATTACAAGTGTCAGAGACATCCTTGATGTGGACTTTAACAGCTAATTGTTAATGACTCCCAGCTGGGATAGCAGCTGGTGAGACGGCACCTCAGCTGTGTGGCCTACGTGATTATTGCCTGTATGCTGGTGCCCTCTCTGTCTCTCTGCCTTTGACAGCTACCTTCTGCTGCTTGAGACTCCATGGTGGACATGGCTTAGAGGTGATGTGGTGCAGTGGGAAGAACATTGGAGTTGGAGGCAGAGGACCTGGGTTTGAAGCTTCACTCTACTACTTACTCCCTATGATGTGGGCCTCAGTTTCCTCATCTATAAAATGAGAGGGCTGAACTAAAAGATCCCTAAGGTCTGTTCCAGCTCTAAAAATCTTACGAGTACATGTGAATTTTGTCATGTTAAGTTTTTTGTAAACTTAAACCATTAACAATAAGTGTTATTTGCTGATGGACACAAAGCACTTGCCCTTTCTCTTGTATAAAATGAAAGCCTATTTCAGGGATCAAAATTCATCAGGGTATAGGAAAGCCTTCTCAGAAGAGGGAAAATTTGAGCTAGACCATGAAGGATGTGTATGATATTTCAACAGATGAAAGGAAAGGGAGGGCATTGTATAAAAGGGAAATAGCATAAAAAGGCAGGGAGATTGGAAAGTACTTTATCTTTTAGGTTTTGTTTTTGTTTTTATTTTGGGGAGCAGCTAGGTGGTACGGTAGAGTGCCAGGCCTGGAGTCAGGAAGACCCAAGTTTCAATCTAGCCTCAGACACCTCCTAACTATGTGGTGTTGGGCAATTCATTTAACTCTGTTTGCCTCAGTTTCCTCATCTGTAAAATAAGCTAAAGAAGAAAATGGGAAACCACTACAGTATCTTTGCCAAGAAAACTCCAGATGGGGACACAAAGAGTCATACATGACTGAACAATAACAATTTTTTCATTGTCAAGGCTTTTTGATGATGTTAAAAACAATACTCTCAATATACAAACACTTCTTTCTAAGGAACTTTGAAACAATCTTCACCATCTCCCTGCAATATAAAGCAGAGGAAGTATTATCTTTAATGAACCAATAAAAATGAGGTTAGGAAAAAAGAATCAAATATGCACTATGAAAAATATTGGTAGTTATCAATATACTTTTTTTTTTTCAACAGAGAATGGAGCCAGAGAATTCTTTGAGAGCAAAGAAAGAAGTGTTACTCATTCATTTTGTTCTGAAATACTGCTGAGTACTTTTCTTGGCCAAAAAAGGTCACTGAGAAAGTGTGTTTATAAAAACCTCATAATAACAATAATAACTAGCAATTATATAGTACATTAAGGCTTGCAAAACAACAACACTAATAATAATAACTAGCATTTATGTAATACATTAAAGCTTGCAAAGCACTTCCCATTTGTTATCTAATTTAATCTTTACAGCAACCATTTAAGGTAGTTGCTGTTATTCCTATTTTACAGATGAGGAAACTGAATCTGAGAGAGATTGAGTGACTTTCCCAAAGTCATATGCCTAGTAAGAGTCTGAGATAGGATTTTAATTCATTTTTTTTCTAAGTCCCAGTCTAGCATTCTATTCACTGTGCCATCTTGCTGCTTTATGTATAGTACTTTGATTTAGGTGCTCTAGAAGATATAAAGATGAGATGAAAATAATGGCTCACATTATTAAAAACTGAAAAAGCCCTGTGAAGTATTACAGGTATTATTCTCCTAATTTCAAAGATGAAAAAGCTGCCAGAGCTCTGGTTAGAATTACATACTTAGTAAGCATATGAGCCAGGAGACTGGAATCTAGGTCTTCTGACCTGAAATCTACTGTTCTTTCCACTAAATCCCTGTTAGAAAAGATAATTTCACAAATAATTACAATAGACTGTAGTATAAATAGCATAAAAGAGGTAAGAGCAAATTGTCCTAGATCAATTAAATGACAAGCACTTAATCAACTCTTACTAAATGCCAGTTGTATTGAGTGTTCTTTTGTTGTGCTCTGAGTATTCAAAGTAGTTCAAAACCACAAAAACAATTTTTGACCTGAAGGATCTTATACACTAATGGAGGAGATAGCATGCAAATAAATAGATACCTATTATAAAGAGCTTTACTAAATTTACAACTTCTAACTTCCCAAGATAATTCCCCTTCAAGTTTTGGATAAGTTTTATTGTAATGTGGGAAGAGGTAGTATATCAAGATAGTGTGGATCTCAGAAAAGAGAAGTTTTTTTTTTTTTTTTTAGTTATTATGGCTTAATAGTAGCTTGGAGGTGGCACTGGAGAATAAGGAATATGCATTCTGGCTCAATGGATTGGGTCAGAGGGAGTACTAGTCTCTGGAAGTATAAAGTTTCAGTCAAGGTGGGTCAGTAGAAGTACTGGTGTAAAGAGTGCATGTAGGAATGATGCAGGGAAGTTTATTCACAAAAGAATAGAAGTTCTGTATTAATCACAGGAGAAAAGAAAACTAAGGAGTAGCAGAAAAGCTAGTCTGAATAGAAAGAACTGAGTAAGCACAGAAGAAGTAAGAAGTGCTGAGTAGCAGAATTTGGTCATCAGACAAGCAATGTGAACTAATGGCCCAGCATTCCAACTGCAACATTACAGTGGAGAAGTCAAATATGAGCACTGTCTTGGGGCTGGAAAGCTTTGAGTTCAAGTTCCAACTTAGGCACATAATAGAAATGGCATCTTGGGCCAGTCATTTAACCTTTTGAGTTGGTTTTCTCTTTTGTAAAATGGGGATAATATACATGCACTGCTAACTTTATGGATGTTTGTGTCAACTTTTACAGCATGATGTAATCATTATTATTAGATTGTTGGAATTGTCCTCCATAAATTAACCTAGTTTTCTATTTTAAAATGTTGTCTTTTAAAATTAATTCAGAAAACATTTATTAAATGTCTCTAGTGAGTGGTGGGTTTGGGGTCAGAGGAGCTAGAACTGAATTCCAGTTATGTCACTCACTGCCTTGGGTGAATGACATCAATTCTCTGGACTTGGACTTTTTTTGCTGTAAATTCAGAAATTGGACTTAGTAACTTCCAACTCTTAATCTGTGATCTTCTATGTAATACATTTTGCTTTGTGTTGTAATGGAGAAATAAATTAAACACAAACCTTCTCAAAGAGTTTACAGTTTAATAGGAATTGTAAGACATGGATACATAAATATGTTACAGATTAGAATGTTCTAACTACATAAGAAAAGTATAGAGTACTATGTGTTTAGGTGAAGGATTCTTTTCATGTAAGGATTGTGGACCATTTAGTTGGCAGGTTCTTTCCAAAGTTCCTTCCAAACTTCAAATCCTGTGATTCTATTAAGAGAATAATAAGATCTGGTGGTTGGAGGGAGTCAGGGAAGACTTCATGGAGTATATAACATTTGAATCACATAATCTAGGAGCTGGAAAGAGCCTTTGAGACTTTATGGTTCATAAGATCACAGAATCCAAATCCAACCAAAACCAGCATTCTGAACTGGGCTAATTTTGAATCAGTTAATAACTTTATTGTATATTCTTTTCAGCTAATTAAAGAGTTATGCCATGAAGTTAATCTGAGCATAAAACAGTCTATATTCATTATTGTATGTAGAGAATTCAAAGCTATGGATCACTTTATTTCCAAAGGGACAAAGACTCAAGATTGTGTTTCTTAGTGAAAAATGTTGTAAGGGGAATTTTCTTTACAGACACAAATACATCTTGAGTCTAATAAGACTGTACCAATCTTTACATCAGATTGATATTAATCTCATTAATTAAGAATGACTCTACAACATTTTCAACAAATGGTCATTCACTTTTCATCTACTGGAACTATATCTTAAAAGATGGGCTGAATGTCAGCAGTTGGAGACCAAGGGAAAACTGGTTTTAGAGAATACTATGCACAAACATGCAGAAGTCAAAAAGCTTGAGATGCTTTACAGGGTACATACGACTTAGAACTAGATGGAACCTTTAAACTAATTCTCTCACTTCAGAGATGAGGAATTTAAGACTCAGAGGGATTATCTGCTTTTCACATGGACATATAGGTAGAACTAGTATTTGATCCTACCTCTTCTGACTCTAAATCTAGTGCTCATCACTGTTGTAAATGGGGGTAGTAGTCAAATGTTATTGGAGTACAAAATATATAATGGAATGTGAAATTTGACTAGAATAAAGATTAATCTAGAGAAGGGAAAGAATGAAGATTATTATCATCATTGCTATATACTCTATAATGTGCTTTTTTCCTTGTTTAAAACAAGAAGTTACAAGGAATAACAGGAAGGACCTGCAGATATGAGAAGGTTTCATGGGGGAAGTGGTATTTTAGGTGGGCTTTGAGGGATGGGTAGGAAATTAACAAGTTAGGGCAGAACATTCTGGATAGCAGGAGAAAACATGAGCAAAGTCAGGGAAATAGGAAGACCAGGAATGTATTTGGTTGACTAGAACATGGTGGTCATAAAAGGAGAAGTAGAAGAACAGGCTGAATATATAAGTGTAACTTTAACAATTCCACATTAAGTACAAGTCACTTTTATTATAAATAATGGCAGTTTTTTGAAGTTCAGTCTTCATTCACTTAACAAACATTTTCTAATTATCTACTATGTTTAAAGTTCTTTGCTCATCAGAGGGGAGAGATTAAAAAGAACCTCTTCTCAAGAAGTTTACAATCTAATTGTGGATTTGGGAAGAAAATATTAATGATGATTATACAAGAAAGAGAAGTATAAAGAGGAATTACGTACAAACTGTTATTTCATAAGGTTATTCTAAGGATCATACATGGAATGCATTGCAAACTTTAAAACACTATATACATGTTAGCTATGAGAAATTTTTTGGTAACCAGAGTATGTTTTCCTTTGGTCTTCTAGCTTATGGAGAGTCATCAAGTCTGAATTCTCCCAGCTGTCTTCACTAGCAGTTCCTCTCCTTCTTCATGCTTTGTCACTTCCTCATGGTGCTGATATCTTCTGGACAATCATAAATGGCAACTTCAATAGTAAAGACTGGAAAATGAGGTTTGAAGCAGGTACTTTTCTACTAACTTGAGGTTTATCCTGGGGGCAGAGGACGTCAAAAGGAACAAGTGAGTTAGCTGCTGCCATCTACTTCAAGCAGTGAGACAGATTATTAGAATCTAATCATTATATGTATTATTGGTCCTCTTTTTTCCTCATTTTCAAAGAATCTTCATTTTTTTTTTCACTGATGTATCTGATTGCTCCACTGACTTGATAGCAGGTAGAACTCCTATGTTCTATTTTCATTATTTCATTGTAAGGCACCTAATGCCAGGTTTTCTGACATTGATTTAGTTTGATTCTGTTCAATTCATTGTACTTCAATAAATAGTCGTCAAACATCCTTTTAGATACAAAGATGAAATACAAAGATGAAAGATGAAAGTCTCTGCCCTCAAGGAACTTATTAAAGGGAATATAAACAATAAACAGTCTTAGAGGGAAAGGTAAGGTTGGGATTAGACCTAGGGCTTAAACAATTAATTATGATACAAGCTAGAATGTGATAATGGCAAAAAGAAAAGTGAAGATAAATGAACATTACATACATTTTCTCGTTTTATCCTTACAACTCACACTTTTAAGGTATCCCTGTTTTCTAAAAATCGTAACAGAATTATAGAAATTGAGTAGGCCAAAGTACACAAAAAAGTAAATAGCAGGATCAAGTAATCAACCCATGTCTTCTGCCTTAGGTTTAGTGAGTTCTTCACAATATTTTATGTAATGATCAAAATCATGGTAACAATTTTTTAAAGAACTGTTCAAAGCATTGTGGTTATATAGATAAATGAGGTAAATCCATTATCCGAAGGAGCTTTTTGTCAATATTGCTCGAGAAGGTTACAAAACACTTTTGTCTTATTAAATCATTTGATTTTTACTTTAAGTCTACTGAGCAAGTCTTAAGTGTGAGAACTATAAATAAGAATAAAATAATTATATAATGATAAATTAAAATACTAGAGAAATTGTGCAGACAGGGATTGCTATGGGAATTCAGAAGGAGAGAGAATTGGAGTTGGTGTAATTAAGAAAGTTTTTTTTAGTGGAGGTATGATCTCAACTGATTTTTGAAAGATAGATTGGATTTATGCAGGCCAATAGGAAGGAGGGAGGGTATTCCAGTAAGGGAGATGAATTTGAGAAGAATCACATTATTTAAATGTTATAGGGGATCAAATGAGATATATGAAAAAGTGTCTTGTAGCCATAAAGTAGCATAGAAATGTGGGCTGGTTGGATCCATGTAATAGCTCACATTTCTATAGTTCTTTAAGGTTTACAAAGAACTATCTTCACTGCTGCCTTAAAATATCAGTATTATTAACTCCATTCTGCATTGAGGAAACAGAATCTCATACATCTATATAATTCCCATAATTAGCCAATCAACAAACATTTATTATTGTTACTGTCTGCCAGATCCTAGGACTACAATGGCAAAGACGATAGTTTCAATATCCAATGAGTTTATATTCTGGTGGGTGGGGAACAACATTCATACATACATATAATACAGAATATGTATAAAGTAAACACAGTATAATTTTGGTAGGAAGAGATGAACCATTGAAGAGATCAGGAAAACTCTTCCTCTAGATGGTGGCTCTTGAACTGAGACTTAAAGGAAGCTGGAGTTTCCAAGGGCAGAGGAGAGGAGGCATGCATTCTGGGGAGGGGATAGGCCGTGAAAAGGCATGAAAATGGACTTCAAAATGGACTATTGTATTTGAGGAATATTGTATTTGAGGTCAGTATGGCTGGAATGTAGAGTGCAGGAAGAAAAACAACATGCAGTAAGGTTGGAAAGGTATGCTGACCTGTCAACTTTGCCATATTAAATTTTGTTGTTCAGTGTAAGCATAGGTTCAGAGTTTGCTCTGAGCAAAATTTACTAATATATTTTCATCTATATTTTGGGTAGATCCCTATGTTCCTCTCCTTGTCCCATTTCATGGTGTTCCAGCTTCTTGCTCCCTTCAAAGCCCAAATCAAGTGCCAACTCCTCCATCAAACATCCTGGACCTTTCCTCCTTCATCTGACCTTTGTCATCTGCAGACACCATAGGATAATTTCCTCCTCAAACTTCCTGAGACCCTTGCTCTTATTTTATTACCCCTTGTGTTCTACTTATTTTGACTTGGTCTTCCCCCAATCTCTGACCTTGTGAGATTGGGAGTGCATTGTAGGGGGACCTTTTGCATAATAAACAACTTAAATTAGAGTGAAATAGTAAGTAGATTACTATATACTAAATAAATTAGTATATGATTCTAGGAAAATATTTTGAATATTCAGAATCCAAGAAAACAATAACAACAATAAAAAAGCAGGAGCAATTGCTTTTAAACACATCTCGATTAATTCAATTCAATTAGGCAAATATTTAGGACATACTGCTCAGCACTGTGATTGATGCTTGAGGAGAACATTTTGTTAAGGCATGTCTTCTACTTTCATGAAGTGTATAGTTTAGTAGGGAAACTTGATACATATACAAGATAGCTATAAAACAATTATGAAGCTAACTATAATTCACATTTATATATTACTTAAAGGTTTCCAAAGTTCTTTCCTCTTATCTACCCTGTGAGGTAGCTAGAAATGTATATATAATACCCATTTTACAGCTAGTAAGTATAAGATCAAGGTACAACTCAAACCCAGTTCTTTTAACTCTCAGGTAAGGGCTCTTTCCATTATACCACACTTATCAGAAGAGTATTATGTGAGGCTTGAGAGAGGCTAATTATTGAAAATTATTGAGAGGAAGGCTATTGAAAAAAAAAGTTTAATATTTCCTGAATCTGGGTTACATAAGTTAAACTGAAGGCTAAAAATGCAATAAAAAAATCATAAATCCTTAGGAATAAAGAGATTGCTCTGTAATCTCTTATTCCATAGCTGAATTAGAGAAGTAGTGAAAGGCAGACACAATTTCTTTTGATGTTTAAAGCCAGTATTTGGGGGTTGCTTTGGGTAATATCTGGTCTCTGTGTGCAGTTCTCATCCTATGTGAATCAATGCCAACATTCTCTTTGTCCTGTTCCCCTTACATTGCAGTGGAGAAAGTGGCAGTCCTGTGCCGGTTTCTGGACATTCATTCAGTGACTAAAAACCATCTGCTGAAGTACTCTTTGGCGCATGCCTTCTGCTGCTTTCTGACAGCTGTAGAGGATGTCAACCCTGCGGTGGCTACAAGAGCAGGGCTCTTGCTTGATACCATAAAGAGGCCAGCTTTACAGGTACCTTAAACGGCACACGGATTCTCCACTCTTGATCATGTGGGACAGATTTTGACAGAATCAGAGAATTTCAGAGTTGGACAAGACCTCAGAGGCCTTCAAAAACAACCTATACTGAACAGTAATGTCTTCTTCAGTATTGCTGATGAATGGTCTTCCAGGCTTTGCTTCATTACCTTCTGTAGGATAACAATGACTAAGACTGTCCATTCCATTTTCAGATAGCTTTATTTAATTGTTTGGAATTTCTCTTTCCTTCCGTGGAATTTATATTTGCCTCTCTCCAACTACTACCAGTTTCCTTGAGTTCTGTTCTCTGAAGCCAAATAGTAAAAGTTTAATCCCTTTCCCACATGACAGCCTTTGAAATACTTGAAGACTGATATCATGTGCTCCCTAGGTCTTCTCTTCTCTAGGCTTAACATCCTCAGCTACTTCAGCCTATACTTGTCTATCATATTCTCCAGGCCCTTCCTCATCCTAGGTACCCATCTCTGGATATTTTCTAGCTTATCAGTTTCCTTTTATAATTAAACACACAGAAATGAATATCATATTCCAGATCTATCTGATCAGGTTAGAATTTTGGAAACTGTACCTTTCTTGATGTAGCCCAAGATCACATTAACTTTCTTAGCTGACTTGTCATACTATTCATTCATATTGAGCATGTAGTTCACAAAAAAACTCAGATCTTTTTCAGATAAATGGAAATGTAGTCATGTCTCCTCTGCCTTATAATTTATAGCTTATTTTTTGATTTTAAGTAAAGAATTTACATATGTCTATCATTAAATCTATTATCTATCCTTTCATCCTAGGCATGTTTGAGTCTACTCAATATATTTCTGTTGATTACTCCAGTTTTTAGATAGTAAATGCTAAGGAAATGCTTACTAATTGTATTTAGCAAAATGACTTATATTCACAGTTCACAAATAGTGCTTGAAGGTTTATAAAACTTTTTCCTCATATGAGAGAGGTAAAATCTTTTTTTTGAAGAATAATAACTTATTTCATGGTTAAAAAGGCATAATGTTAGAGCTTCAAGTGATCTTAGAGATTATCTAGTCTGATCCCTTCATTCTAGAAAATGAAACCAAGGCTTGAAGGGATAATGACTTGCCTAAAGACATATACAGCTAGCAGATTCAGAACTCGGATTCTGGTTGCTAGATTCCACTCATCCAGTGTTTTTCTACTCTACCTACCACAAGATGATTTTCAAAGGAAGGAAAAGATTGGAATCTACAAATCATAGGCTAGAAGTTCTAGAAAATTCACCAGAATAGTTTGTGGACTTTAAAAAGTGGTGATTAAACCCTAAGGTGGTTGTTTTAAAAACCAGTCAATATCCTGATATAAATAACTAAGGATTCTTGATAACATTACAATACTGATTGTTCAGGGGAGATCTATAAATATTATTTACCTATGTTTTAAAGAAGCATTTGATAAAGTTTATTAGGCAATTTGGGGGGACAAAATGGAGAAATATAGACCAGTTGGAAGAATGGTTGAATGATCAATGACATGGTTGAATGACTGGAGGCCCAAAGTAAACGGTGACAGTTATCTCTCAGTTTGAGAAGTGTTCTCTAACATATTTTTCCAAAGATTTGTTCTTGGCACTGTGACATTCAACTTTAAAAAAAGTTAGTGATCTGAGTGAAACATAGATGTTATTATTATGCTTATCAATATATCCAACAAGACGAAACTAAGAAGAATAGGCAAAATGGTAAATGAAAGTGCCAGGATATGTAAAGATTTAGAGAAGCTAGAATGATGATTCAAAGAAAACAAGATGATATTTAATAGGAATAAGTTTAAAATTTTATTCTTAGGCTAAAAAAATCACTCTCATAATTATAAAAATCAGGAGGATTGATAGATCTGAAATTCACATGAAAAAAAGTGAGGTTTTTGTCATAGTATACAAGCTCAATATGTCAGTAGTGCTACCTACTGACTGAATGTTAGACAACAGTAGAGACACATAGTGGTCAGAACATGGGAGGTTAACTCCACTTTTCTGAGCTCAGGAAAGACTCAGTATGGAGTTCTATGTTCAGTTCTGGTGCCACATTTTTGTGTTGATATTGGTAATCTATAATTTGTCCAGAGGAGGTTGACTGGGATGATATAGGAATAAGAGAATATGCAGAATAAGGGTCATTTTATACTAGAGAATAAAAGACCTAGGGAGATATGGTAGTTTATTTTCAAGCATTCAGAGAGTTTTAATGTGGAAGAGAATTTGGCTTCTTTTGCTTTGCCCCAGAAAGCAGAAATGAGAGCAATGGGTGAAAATTAGAGAGACAGATAGGCTCCATTTAGGAGGTAATGTGAAGGCAGTTTGAATTTAGCCTCAGGTATTTAACTTGACATTTTACCTTGGACAACTCTTAGCCTGAGCAAGATTGTTGCTTTATCTGTAAAATGGAGATAATAAAAGAACTCACTTCATAAAACTGTTATGATTATCAGAAAAAATAGCATTTGTAAAGTACTTTGCAAGCTTTAAAATGATATATAAAAATAAAACATTACATAAGGATTTTTAAAAATAATAATTAAAGCTGCCTGAAGATAGTATAATCTGCCCAATAAAATAGTATATACCTTTTCATTAGAAGTCTTTTTATCTTTTTTTGGGCCTTTTGTGACCCCTATGGGGGCCATATATAGCCCACAACATTCCTGAATGTGATCCTGAACCATATTAAAATCTAATTGGGAAATAGTCAACAAAATAAAACAGTAAAACATAGGTAATGTTAATATGTGTTTTTTCTAAGCCAGAATGTCATCTATAGGGATTCTTATGTATGTGTACATGTTTATGTTTGAGTTAGACACACTTGTTGTAGAGGAGATTTCTGTACCAGGATAGATGGGAATTCATGGCTCCTGAAGTTCCATCTGATTTAGCAATTTAGGGTATTTAAATGTTGTAGAGGAGGAAGAGAACTGGGCTTGGAATTAGGACTGAGATCGAATGTTACTTCTGACACTTGCTAGATAGATGTGTGATTTTGGGCAAGTCATTTAATCTCTTAGACGTAGATATACATATACATATATATGTATATGTATGTATATCTATATATGTGTGTGTATGTGTGATGTATGTGTATGTATCTTTTTGTACATACATACAAAGACACAAAATATACCATTGACAGGATAAGAACTAGAACTATGAATTCCTGAATTTAGAGTAGAAATTGCAAAACATGGAATACGAGATTATATAATTTGAAGGAGTGAAGAAAGAACATGTAATAATGATGCAGATGGAAACTATGTGAGAAAAGTGCTCCTGTGGGTTTTTTTTTGTTTGTTTGTTTTTAGTTACATGGTACACTGCCAGAAATGTTACTCTAGTTTAATATGGAAATTGATTTTAAGTAATTTTGATGAGATGAAATTATATGAATTGCTTAAAAGGTCTGGTAAGAAGAAAGAAGGGTCTGATTTCTATTCATACATAGTACTGGAGACCTTTGACACAATGGAGATGTTTTAGGGAAAGATTTAGGGAATTTAGGGAAAGATCAAACTCTTTGAAGTTACTCTTTGAAGTAAGGCCTTAATGTATCTTTGTAACAGAGACTGATGTTCTCATCTTCTGGACAGGAATGACAATGTTGAGTCAATGTGTTGACACTTGTATTCCTCTTTGTGTAAAAGGGAAGAAAACATCCATCTAAATTCTCTAAACCATGGGTTTGATGTCAGTCTGTCTTTGGACTGTGGTGTCCATATGGGAACTTTTCCTGTCTTAAAGGAGTAGGAGTTGTATTAGAGTTTGTTTCCCTCCACAACTCCTAGAGTTGCTATTTTAGTTCATCAAACTGAAAGGGAAAGAATTGGGGCAAACCTGCCAAATTGCTGGCAGACTTGAGAAATTCTATAACCTGTTAAGTAGCCAAGATTCCCAGGAACAGAGGATCATTATTTCTCTTCTCTAAGCTCTGTCTCAGCTCTGCCTGCCAGTCTTTCTAATTACAACAAAAACTTTATAGTTTTCTATTTAATTCTATCCATAAGTAAGTAGATGGTCTTGGGTGTCCTCTTAAATATTGGGGAGACACCTTCTTAAAGTTTTATCTCATCTTGATCATATTTGCTTTATTTTTCAAGAAGGAAGAATCATTTTAAATTCTTTTCTTAAAGGAACTCAGATTATTTAAAATTAGTTATAGAGAATATCCAACCAAGGAAAGTGAGTAGTGGAGTATTGTTCCTTCATGAGGTTACTGAAGCAGCTTTGGTATAGTGGAAAGGATGCAGGATTTAGAAGGAAGAGAGCTGGATTTGAATCCTATCTCTGATATTTACTAGCTGATTGACTATGTGCTAGTTACTTAATCTTTATGAACTTCAGCTTCTTTAAATTTTTACGAGAAAAGCACTTTGTAAACATTATAGAACTATAGAAATGTGATGTTATTATTACTGAATTACCCCTTTGGAAGCTTATTGCTGATGATACCTGGAGTTGGGGTCAGGAAGACCTGTATTCTAGTCCTGCCTCACACATTTTCTATGAACCTGGACAAATCACTAAATTTGGTCTTCCCCAGTTTCATCAGCTGCAAAATGAGGATAATACCAGCACCTGGTACATAAAGTGGTTGTGAGGACCTAATGATAGAACACATATACAGTGCTTTGTAAGCCTTAAACCATTATAGAACTGTGAGCTTTTATTAGATTTATTATTGTTATGGTAAATTAAGAACTAGAAAAAACAACCAGATTTCACTGATTTGAGAAATGATTCAGACATCGACCATAACATAGCTAGGAACCAAGAAAACTCAATCATAACTGCCTTGTACAAGTCTGGTCACAATCTAGTACATATATATGTAATGTAATTTGATATAGGAATGTAATATTGATAGAGATAGCAACTCAGAAGTAAAATGGTCTCTGCTTGTAAACCAACATCTCTAACAGACACACAGTTCATATTTTATCAGAATCAGAGCCAAAATTAGATTTGGACAAGGTTCTTACCTAACTTATTTCCATATAAAATTTTGAAAAAGTTTTTCCAATTTGAAATATCATTTTTATTCAATCAGAATATTCATGTCTCCTTTGGCGGTGAAATGTACCTAACAGTTGGGAGCTCTGGGTTCAAGGCTCACTGTGTAACCTCAAAGATATCACCTTGCTTCCCTGAGTCCTGTTTGAGATAGAGAATTGTAAGATTCTTCTTAGTTTTATGATTCAAATGTAATGGAAAGGGCATGAGACTTGGGATCAGGAATTCTGGCTTTGAATTCTAGCTATAAGCTAGTTGTGTGATATTAAACAAATCACTTTTTTTCTCTGAACTTCACTGTCCCCATTTGTAAATGGGGATAATAATACCAGCACCACTTACTTCATGAGGAACGAATGAAATATAGTACAAAGTGTTTTATAAACCTTAAAATTTTGTTATACTGCACATAACCCCAAAATGTTTATATCTATTATCTTTTCTTTTATTCTCCAACAGGGCCTATGTTTATGCCTTGACTTCCAGTTTGATACAGTTGTTAAGGATAGACCCACAATTCTTAGCAAGCTTTTACTCCTACATTTTCTTAAGCAAGATATACCTGCATTGAGCTGGGAATTTTTTGTTAATAGATTTGAGACCCTTTCTCTGGAGGCTCAGCTGCATTTGGATTGCAACAAAGAGTTTCCTTTTCCAACAAGTAAGTATAGCAGAGAAATGAAATTTTAAGGGGGTGCTGCAGTTCATATCCTTGAACAAGTCAGGATGAGCAGAGGTCCTTTTGCATGTAGTTTCACCTCTTGTTATGGATGGAATGTTGAATTTTTCTTATCTTTCTAAGGTCTAATAATACCCTAGTGCCCTAGTTTTAAACTGGTTCTAACTCATTGCTGGTACTCTTGTTCTCTCCTCTAGGGTCCCAAATCATTTCATTTTGTATCTGCATCTTTTGTATTGTTTATTCATTGTGCTTAGATCCAAATTTTGAACTTTTAGTTAATGATTTGTGCATGGGCAGATTTATAAGATGTGCCCTCATCCCATTAACCCATTGTGACATATTTACAGATCATTAATCTGCATGATATACATTAATAATACTCTGATGCACAATTTGGAGGCACCCACCTCTGTGTTTGTGTATACCCGTATATTTTGCCCTGTTGAATTAAAAAATTAGGTGTTTTGGTATTATGATCTAAAGGTAAAAATTATAGACTGGACATAAATCCCTACCTACCTCTGACTCATCATAAAAGTGTGCATCCCACACGATACATGAAAAAGATTTTTTTCAAGTAATCACACAGCATACATTTGTATATATATATAGTGTATATATATATTATATATATATATACACACAGTTATCTTGTGCAAAGATTCTTATATAGTGGTACAGACTGAAGAAAATGATAACTTCTTTAATTCTATTTGCAAAGCGATCACTGCTGTAAGGACCAATGTTGCTAACCTCAGTGATGCAGCATTGTGGAAGATCAAGAGGGCTCGTTTTGCAAGGAATCGCCAGAAAAGTGTGCGTTCCCTGAGAGACAGCGTGAAAGGGCCTGTGGAATCAAAGAGGGCACTATCCCTTCCTGAAACTCTAACCTCCAAAATTCGTTGAGTATCTTCTCGCATCCTATTGATAAAGCCTGTGTAATGTCTTTTCTGAGGCTTACTTGTTGTGCTTTTTAACGTTCACAGAGAGTGAGTTGCTTCTATGGTCAACTGAGCTTTTTTTTTTTTAATTTAAATTTTTTAAAAAAAATTTTTTTAGCAGGCTTGGCTTTCAGGTTCCCTAAAATATCAACTCTGATGTGCAGAAGTTATTCTAACCAGTTCTGGGTTGGCCTGGCTATTTCACTGTGACAAAATACTAATAAGCATTTAGTGAGATGGGAAGAGTGCTAAAACAAAGGAAGCCATGGTCTTTTCTGGCCATTATTGCCCCAGAAAGAAGCAGTTGTCAGAATGGAATTCTGGGCTTTGAGTTTTTTGTTTACATTATAGTAAATTTAAGAATTATTTAAATGATAATCAGCTAAACCTGCATGCCAGAACTGGGAATGAATAAATGTTAAAAATGAGCTATAGAACATGTTGATTTTTCCCCCTTGCCCTTTGATAGAAACATCTGAACAAGGCTCCAAATCACCCACCAAATCATAATCACCATCATAATTGCTCTTCTGAAGGGAAGACCAGGCTAAGAGGAAAGTTGGAGTCCTACTTTTAAAAATCTCTGTCTCTCTCTCTCTCTGTCTCTCTGTGTGCCTTTGTCTTTTTTCACTCTCTTCTTGTTTAAAATTCATTCTTTATACTTTACTGTTTTAGAAAAGTAGAAAGAAATTAGTATTTTCTGTTTTAATAAATGAGGAGAAAAACAGCACATATCCTATAAAAGAATGCATATGTTTTGTTATATTGCTGTTTAATTTGTTAATTATTTAAGCCCTATCTAATCCCCAAATAATCACAGTGAAATCAATGAAACACCTCCATATAACACATTTGGGATCTTATCATAAGCTGAGAAGTTTAATTTAACATTGGCATTCATTAGTAGAGAGCTTTTTTGTGACATGGCCATTTTAATCGCAATTTTGATTTAATTTTTGTTTTTCTTTTATATCTTGATTTCTTGACTTTATGATAAGCTATGAAAATGTGGTACTTTTTCCTTTTGGAGAGTCCACAGAGTTCCTTGTAACATTAAATAGATCTTCTCCAGGGCAAGGGATGGGGTGCAAAGAGAAAGGAAGGGACCAATTTAGACTTTTCAACAGAAACAAAACCACTTGAACATAAGCCCCAGGGATGCTAGACTTTGTAATGAATTCAGGTGAAATTGATTTGGATCCTAAAAACCAGCAGCTGGGATCAATGATCTCATTTCATTTTTCTTTAACAGCTTTTTTTTTTTTAAAGCAGTTTCACAACCTTGCAGACTAGCTCCAATGTGCCCCCAGTTGTTTTCTTGTATAGTGCCCATGACAATTGGTAATGAATCTAGAAACCACATTTCTTATTTTTGTGAAGCTCAGAGATATCATTCAAATAGCTTGCATAATAGTCTGATGCACAGATACCCAATATCTGATGTTAATGATGACTAGGAAGAATGAACTTGTCCTTACTGTTCAGTGTAGCTTTGTTAGCATTGAGAATATTTCTAGGCTCAAGTTGTCTTCAATGCTTATTTAAATAGAGTTGTTGTTGATTTTTAAGCTGTGAGGTTGACCAGGCATGAGCAGTCTGCTCCAGCTCTCGGTGGGACACCTGAACAAACGCCAGGTGGGTACTTTGGGTGTTGAAGGGCTATATAAACATATTGGGCATATTATCTGACTCAGGTAGACAAGATGAGATAAAGTGTAATGTCTTTAACTGGACCAAGGATGATTATGAGATTGCTAATTCCTAAAGATTCCTACCTCAGAAATTCAGACACCTGAGCTCCTGAAGTTGGAATTTTGAAAGATTTGAAACATAGTAGCTGTCCAGTGATTTGTGGTCCCATAAGGAGCATCATGCTGTAAGCCTTGTGCACTTTTCCCAAGAGAGCCAATGTAACTGCTATTCCATCCTATGAATATATGCATATATATGCATGTGTACATATATAAATTCATATATGATATAGCACTGCTTTAGGAAAGCATACATTTCATTTACATTTTTTAAAGGTCTGCAGTTTGAACCATCTCCATTATCACCTCCACATCCACCTAGGAGCCAGCCATTAGCCCATTTCTAATCCCTTAAAAGATTCTCACATGTCATTTCTGTCTTTTGAAGAAAGGAAGAACTCTTTTAAATGATTAGTATTGAATGACTAAGGGAGCACACTAAGAGTGGTACCATCTTTCTTTTGACATATTGTGGTATATCCCAATATATTGGGAAGCATTCTGAGGGTTAAAGGATAACAGGAAGTCAATTTCATGTTTGTAGCCTGGAATTTATCTACTGAATGCCTGTGGAATTTACTGAAAATTGTAACAACTCTAATACCTGTTGAATTCCCTCTATTTCCCAGTTAATGAAAGCTGATAAAAAGTGTTCAGTAATCCCTGGCATAGGTATAATTTAGCTTAATCCTATACAAATGAGGAAAGTGAGCTTCAGGGAAGCTCCCACAGATCAGCATCATGGCATAAGTCTTGTGTCCATTCATCCTCTAATAAGGATCAGAGGATTTAGAAAAATGACTGTGCAGGTCTATACTGGTAACTTGAGGGCTCTGGAGTACTTTCCTCCTAAAACACGGTGATATTGGTGGTATCAGTATCATTTTGGCTCAGACAGGTGTAGTGACTTACTTGCTCATAATTACAATGAGGAGGTATCAGTCAAGGTGTGAAAGTCGGCATTTTCTCCATTCCGTAGCACTCTCTCTTTGTTCTTTGTAATCCTTCTTTTCTACATGTGGCACTTATGAAAGGACCACATTGAGAGACATAAAACATTATGTGTTTTGAACTTGGTGAGAAAGAGGGAGGAACCAATATGTGAAGCTCATGTAAATTGCAAATGTGAGCCAAAGTGCATATTCTGTTTGTAAATAAATGATAGAAAAGAGTATATGTGATTTTAGAGAAAACCTTTGTCAGAGTCCCTCCAACACAATATTCATATTAATACAGTGGATATTGTAATACCATTATATTTTGTTTTATTTTCTTTTGTGATAAAATGGAGTGAAAATCACAAAATCAAGCATTTAAAGATGGAAGAAATTTTAGAGTTCATTTGGACCAAATGAACTTGGTCAAGTTTACCTCATTTTATTTACATAAGTGAAAATCGAGGCCTAGAGAGGTGATGTGATTTACCAAGTTCATACTAGTAATAAATAGTAGAGGCAGAACTGAATTTGAAAGTTGTATGCTTCCAAAGATGGCCCTTTCCCACTGTATCACAATACTATGCTTATTAGGAACATGGAGTACAATAATCGCTTCTTCAGTTACGCCTTTCGTAGGATTCAGTCACTCTTTAGTCTGGTACTTTTTCACAGTTTTAAGGCTTAACTGGAGACCTAAATTATATTTATCAGTGCCTACCTTGATACCTAACTAAAATGAAGTATTTTTGAAGTTTTTGGAAAACATACAACACCTTAAGGTTTTGGATTCTGAAGAAAGCTCCCAAGAACGCAGTAACCTACCAGAGATGATCGCACAGAAATAGGTTGGTTATCAGATTTGTTCACAATGACAATGAAAAATTAGAACTTTCAGTAAACATATTCTTGAGCTGTCATATGGAACAAAGTTTGCTGAGACAGTGGGAAAAAATGGGTCAGCTCAGAAAGCCATTTCTTAGTATTTTTCACTATATTATTTGCCAGGTGTAGACTACTTAAAAAGAGAAGTAGAGATTTGCCAAGACAATCACAAGTTATAATGAAATTGTTTTAAAAAATAATTATAATGAAACCATAGTGCTTGTTGCAGTCCTAATTTTCCTGGTCCTTATTTTCTAGTGTAACCAACAAGTTTCTTGAGTACCTCCTTTAATGACTATGCTTGAAATAAAATGAATTCCTTTTAATTATGCAGTTAAAAACTTTAATTTCTGCTTAAGTTGAGTGTTTTGGTAATTCACATATAGTTCCTGATATACCTTTTTTGAATTGATGGATTATCTATAATATCTATAATAAATATCTATAATAAAAGGTAAGAGTTTCTGCCATAAGCTTTCAAAAGCTATATTGTCTCCAAGGACAGTTACAGATTATGTGTGTCACATACTCCACTTGAGAATCAGCATGATACTTTGGAATGAATTCTAAATTTTAATCAGAAGATCTGAATTAAAATTCTAGCTCCATTACTATCTGTGTGACCACAAACCTCATGGTCATGTAGGTTTTCTAGATCTTAGTTTTCTCATATGTAAAATTAAAGGGTTGACTTTGATGGTTCTCTAAAGGTCTTTCCAACTCAAGGTTGTGATATTTAGAATCCATAAGTCTTAGGGATCAGATTAAAGTCATTTGCTGGGAAAAATCTCTTTCAGTAGTCCTGACCTATGAACACTATATTACATGTTCATTTCTAAAAATGTTATGTAGGTATAACCTATTTTTTTTAGTCAATGCTTGATTGCCAAATAGAAATTATCATTAAGACTCTTGATCTACCTCTTAGAACTATATTTATGTGTATATGGAAAGTAGATAATAAAGCACTAACCCTTTTTCAAGGAATTTGGTCTTGTTAGGATTATATAAAGTTGCCCTGAACCCGAAAATATTTACTATAAGTTACTCATAGAGGAGCAAGTCTTGGGTCTCTTTTATGGTTCCTCCAGCCTTAGAGGCCACATATACATTTCTCTTTCTCTAAAGGGCAACACAAAAATAGACAACCCTTTTTTTCTCTCTTTAGAAGGTCAGGTTCTTATTTTCCTTGTGCAACCATCTTTGGCTAGAAGAGTTGATCATGTTTCCTAAGAGATTTACATTCATTCCCTCCCTTCATAAGAAGGTAGGGTTTAGGGACATTGTCTATGAACTTTTTTGTTATCCTTGTGGGGCTAGTATATTTTGCTTTTGCTATATGCTTCTGCCATTTCTTGTTCATAGAAGGCCTACTCTTAACTATCTACTGTCTCTGATCAGTGCTCAGGAAGTAATAATAGAGCACCTGGACTCACATATGTGTTTGCTTCAAGGCAGCTGTTAGCGTTTCCCCTCATATATAGGACAAGTCTACCCTGTGATCTGTTCTATGAGGAGAGAAAGGTGAAAAGGAGCCCAATAAAGGACTGAAAATATTTTAATCACTCTCCATTGTAGGCTTTCACTAGGGGGTAGCTCCATCTATAAGAGTCTATCCTCTGATGGCTTAGCTATAGGAACATAGGAATGCCATATCTTGGGGGCAGCCCTAGCTATTCAACAATATACATATCCATGTCCTCTATAGAGAGATACTTATTGACCCCAAAATCTCACACCCTACAAAACTTGTTAAAATGATCAGAGCCCTCCCTAAAAAATTCCTTTATATATTTTTAAAATCACATTAATATGCATTATTTTATTTAGTTATCTAAATGTTGTATTGTGAATAGGATGGGTAATATTTTTATTATGAGAAAAATATGGTAGAGAGAGATTGATTAAGTTTGACTGAATGACTCAACGGAAGACACACAAACAAGCAAGTTAGTAATAGAGATGAGATGAAAACTCTGATCTTACCTGAGATAAAGCTTGAAATTTTTGCCTCATTTATATGGCAAGTTTGGAACCCACAGTGGAAGTTTGGAGTCTTTATTATTATGTAGACAACATCTGAACAGAATTTTTCAGTATGAAAATGCTGAAAATATATGTATTTTAAAAAGTCACGTTAAAATTAATTGTATACCCTCCCAACATCACTCTATAATAAGCATTCTTTTAGGAGAAATCAAAATGACATTAGCTTTAAACCTATAGTTCTCTTCAGTTGTATCTAAATATGAACAAAAGTTTTGGTTGAATACATCATCCATATAGCACATAATTAGGGCTGTGGGATTAGAGTTACTACAAGAGTATAATATCATTTATCAAGACAGATCTCTAAAATCTGTTTATCTACCTCACATCAAAAAACCTAAGTGTGTTGGCTCATGGAAACACAATATTAGACTTTCCATTTATATGATGCCACTTCATGCCTTTGACTCTTGATTCTCTTCTTTAAAATGGGAATTATCATTCCTTGTATTGCCTTCCTGGTTGTAAAGATCAAATGAGCTATGCTTTTTAAAGTACTTTGCAAACCTGTAAAAAATATGACTTCTTGCTCTATTGTTTTCTTCTAAAAGAGGTGAGACCCGGGATATGTCTATAATTTAGTCATATTTTATATATCCAGGCTCTTCTTGGTCTTAAAACAATCCTGTTTTTTTAAAAAAAGTTATATTGTATTTCTTAGATGCAGCCAGATGTATTATTGCACAGATAATGGTCATCATAATAATAATCCATAACATTCATACTTATATCTCACCACCTATCTGAGCCTCAAAACAGTCTTGTGAGGTAGTCAGGGTAAGCATTATTACTTCCCCTATTTAATAGTGAAGAAAACAGGCTTGGAGGTGAATTTAGACTTGCTCAAGATCTCTTGGCAAATAACCTGTTTAGGACAAAATTTGGATTCAGGTCTTGTGACCCCAAGTGCAGTCCACTTTTTATTTTTCCAGAATCCAGAGTGTTCGAACTTGGAGAAATTTTAGAGTCTATCTGATCCCACCTCACAGTTTTACAGATAAGGAAACTGAGGCTCTTCATGTTAAAATGACTTGTAATTAACTTATAGTCAGTTATTGACCCAGCTAAGATTTGACCCCAGATCTTAAAATTTTAAGTCCATTTTTTCCTTTATTCCATTTTGTCTATTGATGTTCTAAAATGAATGTTTATTATGCAGTAAATGCTTTATCTTCAATTTTAGATCTTAGATCAATATTATATTAAAATAATTTAATTAGTCAGATGCAATAAGCACACTTATCTTTTAGGGAGACAGTACAATGTTGCTTATATGAATAATAATTGAAAATTTGAGGTTGCTAAGTGATTTAGTTGAAAAAATTATGGTCCTGGATTCAGAACAAAAAAGAAATGCTATAAATATTTTTGTATATATAAATCCTTTTCCTTTTTCTCCCTTCTCTTTGATATTGCTGAATCAAAAGGTATACATTGTTTAATACCCCTTTGGGTATAGTTCCAATTTGTTCTTCAGAATGATTAGACTAATTCACAACTCTACCAGGAGTAAATTAGCATCCCAATTTTTCTACATTCCCCTCCACCATTTGTCATTTTCCTTTTCTTTCATTTTGGGCACTGTGATAGATATGAGGTAGTATTTCAGAGTTGTTTAAATTTACCTTTCTCTAATCAGTTGTGATTTAGAGCACTTTTTCACGTGATTATTGATAACTTTGATTTTATCTTCTGAAAACTGCCCGATCTTATCTTTTGACCACTATCAGTTGGAAAATGACTGTTATTTTTATAAATTTGATTCAGTATTTATATATTATATATAGAAATGAGGCTTTTCTCAGAGAAACTGTAAAAGTTTTCTTCCCATTTCCTGTTTTCCTTCTAATTTTGGTTGCATTAATTTGATGTAATTTAAAGCTTTTTCCTCCCAAAGTGAGATATTGTGAGTTGATATTTTCAATCAAAAATCATTTATTAAGCATTGATGATGTGTCTGGCACCATGATTAGCATTGGGGATGCCAATTACTTTAAATGAAATATTCTCTAATCTCAAGGACCCTACATTTTGAAGGAAAGACAAGAACATATATATGTATAAATATATTTAAATAGATACATATATGTATATATGTACATATAAGTTGGATTATGACAGGTTTCTTGACATCTGAAAGTTTTGTCTGTTTTTTATTTGAGTTGCTAATAGGGTGATTTTTATTTGAGGTGCTTAGTATGAGACAGTCGAGCAGAAATCTGAACAAGAGTGAAGATCAGGAATTCTTAATCTTTTTTTGTGTGTCATAGATTCCTTTGGCAATCTAGTGAAGCCTATGGATCCCCTGCTTTGAATAATATATTTAAGCATAAAACAGTACATAGTGTAACAAAGGAAGCCTATGGATCCCCTACTTTGAATAATATATTTAAGCATAAAACACAATGCATAAAACACAAAGGAAATTAGTTATATTTAAATATTTTATCAAAATATTTTAAAAGGTTCTCAGATTGCAGATTAAGGAACCTCCCTGCTTTAGTGATGTTTTTCCTTTGTATTTACAAGTAACATCATGTAACATAGACTTCAGAATTTCATAAAGTGATATTCCCTTTCAAAACCTACTAAATACAAAGTACATTAAATATTTGTTTTGCTTATGATATATGACCTCATTTCTACTCATGATATCCTATTTTATCAGTACTGCCATGATACTGCAAGATTGATTTGCTGTGTTATTTGAAGGATAGAAGGGTCTGCCCCTCCCCAGCCAATGCTTTGCTTTCTTGGGCATAGTATGTCTTTATGTTTCTTGTTGAGAACTGAAATTCAAAATATCATGGAAGCAATCTTAGGTCAGAGATCATGAAAACTTACAGACCTAACGAATGACATTTCTTATGTTGACAGGGCAACAGTCTCCTGAGAATGATAACACCATAAAGGACCTGCTTCCCGAGGATGCTGGGATTGACCATCAGACAGTTCACCAGCTGATTACCGTTTTAATGAAGTTTATGGCTAAAGATGAGAGCAGTGCAGAGTCAGATATCAGTAGTGCTAAGGCCTTTAATACTGTCAAACGGCACCTTTATGTTTTACTTGGTTATGACCAGCAAGAAGGATGCTTTATGATTGCCCCTCAAAAAATGCGCCTCTCAACTTGTTTCAATGCATTTATTGCTGGAATTGCACAAGTAAGTATGGTTTTCATTCTCAGTAGAATATTTCAGTTAGGTAAGCCATGGATTAGAGATAGTCATCTTCTTGATTCTATAGCAGAAGCAATTTCTAAAATGTTCAGTCACTGATTAATAATATTAGTTCATTCAACAAACATTTTTAAGCACTTATTGGTTATAGAACATCGTGTAGGTGTCAGGACAGGTAGAAGTTAAGATAATACTCATCACCCTGATGTGAAATAAGACATAGAGTTGCAAAACAATGTGTTATTTACTGTCTGAAGGGGAAGGTTGTTACCAACCAGGAAGAATAGGACTGATTTCATAAAGGAGATGTCATTCATGCCAGGCTTTAAAATTTACCAGGAAATGAAGGGAAGGAAAGAAATGCCAAATATAGATAAATAACATTCTGGGGAAAAAAGCATAGAGGTGGGAAGTAAGGCACACCCTTAAGAGATAAAGAAGTTCACATTTATATATCATTTCATAGTTTAAAAAAAGCCTTTCTCTTAAAACAAGCCTGTGAAATAGGTGGTGTAAAAGTATAATTGACTCACTCCATTTTCCAGAGAAGATTGTGGGATTGGATAAGTCCCAGGAGAAGGGCTAGCTCTCAGTTAAGACATGGCTAACCTTAACATTAAGATTCAAACTAAGAACTGTGGGTACAGCTTCTTCAAGCCCATAAACATTTGGTTATATTAGGCAGGAGTTGTACAAGGTTGGAAAAAAATTAGGTAGGAGGAAATTTAATAATCCTTGCCTTCTTTCTATAATTGTCTTGTAAGTTTTCCTTTGGAATTTCATTTGTGGTGTCATAAAATATTTATATCCTCTTACCTTATGAACCTCTGAAGTTTTTTACAGCATTGTAAAAAGACTTTAATGTATGGTCATATCAATTCCACAACACTAGAAGTGATGCATATATATATATATACATATATAAATGATAAGCATATATTTGAATATTTATGTACATATGTATATAGTTCCTTAGTTATATATACATATTAATCAACTGCATTTCTATTGTAAAACCTTAAAACTGGTCAGAGAACTCAAAAATTTTGTAGAATCACAGAATCTTGAAATGGAAGTAACTTTAGGTCACTGTGCTAGGTGTTTGGACATTTATTCCAGCATCAGAACAGAAATTTCCTCTACAATATTTTGGTCAGTTTAATTCTCCTTGTATAGCACCAACATAGTTTTCTATTACATTTTGTACTATAGCTTATACAATTAAGTGTTTTCTAAAATTACTTCTGATAATGCTGACAGATCAATATATGCTATTCATTCATATGTGGTGGGAGAGGGTATGCAATATTATATGCCAAAGCAAGGCAAGACTTGATCTCAGACCTCTAATAGTATCATATAAATGACAGCCTTGTGGACAGACTTCTGTTTGTTTTGACATTGGATGCGTTTAATTGAAGTTTTCCCCTCCAGTTTTCTGTTGACACCGAGGCTTGTGTTTTGTTTTTTACAGTTCATTCATTCATTTTTTCATAATCCATTCATCTCTCCCTCCATTAATTATTTGTTGAATGCGTACTATGTATAATACAAAGATGATTAAGGTGAATGGCTCCTGACCTCATTTATCAAATATATGTATATTTAGATTTATAGACACACAAATGTCTCTGTAATTTACAGATATTAGTTCATTGCATATATTTATATATGTGTGTCTCTTTATATATATGTATATAAGTATTTATTTTAAAAATCTGGTTCATGATTTTATCAGTATAAGGATTTCTTACTTATGTAGATTAGAATTATTTCTGCAACTTATCATATTAGATAGACTTGCCTGGAACACTGAAATGTTAAATGATGCCCCAGGTCACATGACCAGTTTATGTCAGGTGCAGGACTCCAAGGTCAACTTTCCATCCACTACATGCTGCCTTTCGTTCAGAGCTAGATCCGGTCCAGGATGCCTGATTCCATATCTAGAACACTTTTCCCTTTAATACTGGCTCTAGCCATTGACTCAGGAAAGTATAAAGTCAGAAAATTAGATAGGTAATTAGATAAATCACTCTGTTCTGAGTGATGACTAGTTCTGACATGTCATGACTTTATGATGCTATGAGGAATATAGATAAGTGGTGTAGGTAATTCATCAGTAAAAAACAACTGTGGGAGAATTGGTCAGGGAATACTTCATGAAAGGAGTAAGAATTGCATCTTTCTTGGGTAACTGGCACATTCAGCCTTGTATTCCAGCTGCTTATGTTCATGTCTTATCTTCTGATTAGAATGTAAATTACAACAGGGACATTGTGATTTTTGTTTTAAACATCTTTTTACATGTTTATCTTCTGACAATACTTTAGGACTTTGCTAGATGTTGAATATCTACTTAGTGAAGGAATTATGGGAATGAGAGCACCATTAAGGCAGAGAGAAGAGTAAGGGTAAGCACTAATACTTCTATTTGCTTTCGTTGTTCAATCTATATCTATTTCAGGTGATGGATTATAACATCAATCTGGGAAAACATCTTCTTCCTTTAGTGGTTCAAGTGCTTAAGTACTGCTCTTGTCCTCAGCTGCGACATTACTTTCAACAGCCGCCTCGTTGCTCTCTCTGGTCCCTGAAGCCTCATATTCGGCAGATGTGGTTGAAGGCCTTACTTGTTATTCTTTATAAGGTGAGCCACCTTTGTTACTTTTCCACTCTGGGTATAATGATCCTTTTAGGGAATCTAGCATTAGCGCAGTACTTGGGCAGCGATTCTGCAACTTCAGGTGTGGTGTTAATGACTCTCCAAAGAAAATTAATCTTATATAATTTGGAATTGGGGTCTATGCAGATAATTTGGAGAGAATTAAAATGGAGTGGCTAAAATATTTCAATATCCCAATAAATAGTTATTTATGAAGTACTCAATGCAGAACCCTGTGCTAGGTATTTTGAGGGGATATACACATTTTAGATGAGACATAATCTTTTTTTCTTAAGGTTTTTACAAGCCAATAACTTTTGTGAACTCCTAGAGTTTATAATGATTACTGACATTTACTAAGACTTCAGAATTGTATTATCTCATTTTATCTCTCACAGCAACCTTGAGGGTGAGGAGAGGCATTATTATCACATATATTTTACAGTTAGGAGAACTTTGACCTAGAGTTCAAGATCATACAGATAATGAGTGTGAGAACCAGGATTTGAACCCCAGTCTCTGACATGAAATACAAAGTTCTTTTGTATCAAATTGACATCTGATATTGATTGTCTAAAAATTTAATAAAATAAAAGTAATATTACAAGTAAAAGTTGGCTCTATACAGTTATAAGTCAGGATTCGTTTTTAAGTAGCCATTATTAAGACCACAACATTTTTAAAGAGATTTTTAAATAAACCTACTATAATTTAGAATATTCCTGGGCTGAACTAGGCTAGTCTGTCCTGTGGTCAAATGATATTACAGTGGGACTTATGCAAATTTAGGCAATGTCCTATGTTTGAAATCTTTGATCCTTCTTTTCCCTTTTTTCTCTTATCCAGTCAATTACTTTGTTCCAATGATTTTCTCTTTTTACATCTATTTTGAATCCATTTTTCCCTCTCTGTTTTCATTGTTACCACTTAGTAGAGACCCTCATTTGACTAAATTATTGCATTAGACTCCCAGAAGAGCTTTCTGCCTCAGATTTAATTTCCCTTTAGTCTAGTCTTTATCCTAGAATAATCTTTAGTATACCTAGATTTGGATATGACATGCTTTTTTCTCAAAAAACTTCACTGGCTTCCTATTTTTTCTAGGCATAATTCAAACTCCTTTGCCTGTAATTTAAGGTTCTCTACATTTGGGCATTATTTTACCTTTCCAACTTTGTCTCATATCACTGCTTTCCATGTACTCTTTTTTCTGGGTAATTAATAATTTTTATTAATTATGACTAGCAGATAATTAATAAAATGGTCATTTGACATGATCTTTGTATATCAAAGATAATCAGGAAGCTCCTCAGACATATATATATGTATATATATATACATATATATACATATATATATGTCTGAAGAGTTGATGTTTCCTGACAGGCAGAAACTAACTCTGATTGGTTAACAATTAATCAGAGAATAGATATTATGTTAGGTAGACCTATTCTAATGAGGGATTGAGGGGCTTTGATCACTTTTACTCCTCACTACCCAGATCCATCCCCAGCCTTCCACAATCTAGATAAAGGGATTTTTATACCCCACCTCCATGTACTCTTTAGCCAAATTGTTTTTTTTCCCCTGCTTCCATAATGTAATGTATATGTTCCACCTTACCTTTAATTGGGTTGTTGCTTATGACTTCTTACTTTACATACTATATTTTTATTCATCTTTCAAAGTCTAACTCAAATATCATCTTGTCTGTAAAGCCCCCTTATCAGTTATGAACCTCATGCAAGTTAACATGAAATGTTGTTTATTTATATGTTTTTATTTAATATCTCTATACTAGACTGTGAACTTTGCTCTCTCATAGTTTGTACCTTCTTTTACAATTTTATTTCCTTATCCCTTTCATACATAATCTGCTCTCATCAAGCTAAATGGCTAGCTTTTTTCCCCACATGTAATGTTTCATGCCCCACTTCTTTGATTTGCATTAGTGTTCCTGCTTTTATCTATTGTATGCTCTCCTTATTTCTGCCTCTCCATAAGGCCTTGCCTGATTCCTCCATTTATTAGAGCTCTCTCTCTCTCTCCCTCTTGAAATTACTTTATATTACTTTGTATTTATATGATTAGTTATTGTATCTTCTCAGGAGATAGTAAATTCCTGAAGGGATGGGACTTGCTTCTGGCATTGCATACCTCTCTTCTAGGAGAAAACCTTGGATATAGTAAATAACAATAAATATTTTCAGAATAAATGAATTCACAATATTATTGTGAAATGTTTCACATATTTGTCTATAACATATTTCATTTTATTGTAACAGTATCCATACCGAGATTGTGATATCAGCAAAGTTATGTTACATCTGATCCACATAACAGTCAATACGCTCAACGCACAGTATCACAGCTGTAGACCTCATGCTACTGCAGGACCTTTGTACAGTGACAACAGTAACATCAGCAGATACAGTGAGAAAGAAAAAGGTACTTTCAGAACTTGAATTTTATTCCCTATTCTGCTTAATATACTTTGCATGATATGTTTAGGAGAGAGGAGACCTTTAGGAGTTAAGCTACGTATTGATCCTGCATTTCTTTGTAAAACTTTCCCTCCTAACACTACTTTTTGCATTTTCAAATGCTCCTTGAGGAGAAATTACCAGTCTCTTTTGACATGAATTATATTGTTCTCTATGAATCATATGATATTTAAATTTTGATTTTAATATTGAAGAAACCTTTGTGAACCTTTTCAAGACTGTTAGGAAATTTCTTTCTTTGATATACCATAAAAAAGATGTTTTGTTTTTCCAGCACTTTAAAGAGTCATCATTTTGAAATTCTCAAGTTTGTTTCTGAAATCATAATCAAAATTTTAAAGGATTTTAGGCTTGAAAATATTTCCTGTTGCTATCTATCATAATAAATGGTCTGTATTGGTAATTCAAGGTTCTGTTCACAATAATAGCTAATGTTTTAAGGTTTGCAAAACACTTTATTTTTATTTTATTTGCTGTCTCGTGAGGAAGTAAATTATAAACATCTTAAGCATACAGCTTATAATAACCTTGTTTTACTAAGCACTTTGCCAGGTAATTGTTTTTCTTGAAATTAAATAGTAAAAATAAATCTCAAAAAGAATGAAATTAATATCAGATATATTCTTATGATATCATATTTGAAGAACAGAGACTTTTTCCACAATTAATGCTAAATTGACTTCATCTGAACTATTGGGGGCTAATTAATGTTATAATGAATTTTGGGGCTATAGATAACAATTTTGAAAGAACCAAACACTACTACTTCACCTTGGAAGTAATAATTCACTATAGTGAAGTTAAAGTACTTTAATTTGATTCAATTTTAAAATTCTGGGGCGACAGTAGAGTGGGGTGCATGGGTCAAGTAGATTACTAAGGTTACCAAAAATCTTCTCTGAAATAGATATAACCTTCTGGTTTGGCCCTTGATTTAACCTAATCTCTTAGATGTTCTATAGATTAGCTTGATCTAGAGACTGATTTTAGCTCCTGTTTTGGGACAAGGGTTGGACATATTTTTATATTCATTCACCACCTTAACAAACAATATTTTCAAACTCTGGGAATGGAATCAAAAGGAAATCATATACTCCTTGAATTTTACTTTGCCAAATGGAGAGCTAAGATGTGGAACCAACATACCTGGAATTGTCACATAAAAGTAGATTTGGACATTTTTTTTTGAGCAATGACAATAGCAATTCTATATCTATATATAGCTCAGCAGTTGGGCCTTAAAGGCAAATTGATTGTAAGCATTTATTTTTCATTTCATTAAAAAGTTCAACATACATAGTTTTGTCAGTGGATTTTGTTTGATGTCAAATTAACTTGCAGAATTTAGGTAAGGTAAAAATGATACCTGAAGTGAGGTTATTTTTCCCTTACTTCTGCTACCCGGTGGTTATTATTAAAAAAAAAAAAAGGCTAACCATACCTGGGTGTCATTGTTCCAGATAATGGTCCCAGAGACCAGGTTGTACTATATTCATTCTGAACGTTATTATTTCATTGTGAATAAACCTAAAAAATTGCCTTTGAGATATATAAGACCTGATGAGTAAGAATAGAATGCCATTTTTGTTAATCATGGTGTTTGATGCATGTCAATATTTTTTTTCTTGTTAATTTGTCGCCTTTTGGGCATAAGAAAAATATGAAAGTTTGCTGTTTTCTCCATTAAATTGCCTATGGCCCTATCTGTGATTTAAAAGTGGCCTACAGGAGGTATAGAGGATTTGGCACTCAGACAAAGACACTAAACAAATGAATGTGTGTGTGTGTGTGTGTGTGTGTGTGTGTGTGTGTGTGAGAGAGAGAGAGAGAGAGAGAGGGAGAGAGGGAGAGAGAGAAAATGAGAATGAATATGCACTGATCCTTAAGACTATTAAAAAACCAGGATGCTTTGGGAATCTCATGAAGAATATTATTATAATGTGATAAATACCACAGAGAAAGAATCTTATTTGTATTAGGAGAATTTTTTTTTTTGTTTTTTGTTTTTGTTTATTTTCTCTTCAGTCCATAATCATTTGTGGAGCTTTTGAGATAACAAATGGCTTTTATAAGCTTTTTATGTGTTGTGTGTTTCATTATCAAATGTAGAGTACAGTATTTTGCATTTACAAAGTTAAAGGTGCATGTAGTGCTAGGCTGTGTCTATACTAGTCTTAAAAGAACCCTGGAATAAAAAAAAAAATCACACATTCTAACATGGTCTTGTTTAGTTTATTTTTCTTTTGTCAAAATAGAATCAAAAACCTAGAAAAAACAAAAAAAGAAAATAAGTTGGTTTAGCTAGTTTCCCAAGTATAAAGAAAAAGTATCATGCAGTTTTAAGAGCATTTAATAACTCTCTTCTCCTATTTGACCATATTGGGATAGTGAGAAATATGTATTCTGGAAATGATGCAATAGAATGAAGTATGATGGGCAACCTCTTTGTAGTTTGCTGCATTTCACAGAAATTTTAAAATCTGGAAATAATACCAAGCCATGACTTAAATTAGGTTGATGTAGATGCCTTCCTCAAAACTTAATTCCACAAATGATTTCATGAAAACACTAGTGTAGACACAGCCTAAGAGATGGTGGAGTCTCTTAAGTGTAATTATGACTTTCTCTCCCCAATTAGAGGAAGATAGTGTTTTTGATGAATCTGATATTCATGATACACCTACTGGACCCTGCAATAAGGAGTCTCAAACTTTTTTTGCAAGATTGAAAAGGATAGGCGGCAGCAAAATGGTGAAATATCAACCGGTTGAGATGAATGTGCAGAGAAGTATGAAATTTTTTATCTTAGTAATTTTATGCAGAAATGTTGTACTCTACCGTTTGTTTTAGGCTAAAACTTAATTTGATTATGTTACTACACTTTTTTTAATACTATTGATTTTGATATATGTATGCACAAACAGTATATATATAGATATATTTATATATATACGAGAATTGACAGATACATCATTAATTGTCATGATTGTCTCAGAGGGCCATTGCTTAATTTGATTTGTTGCAAAATGTTTGCTTCTCTTCCACACAACCTGAATACAGTTCCTTAGATCTGATTCAGCCAAACAAACCCCATCTAGGGCCCAACTGAACAGAGCTGAGGAATTATTTGGAAACCTAATTGTCTGCAAAAACAAACTATAGGGGGTCACTTTGGCTCTGCCATGGCACAGTTCTAATCTTGTTCTTGCAATTAGAAAGCCTTGTTAAGAACTTGCCCAGAAAATCAGATTTCCCCACTGGTGGTGCTGGGATTGTAGATTATGATTTATGCCAATTTTGTGCTGGAGCATGAGGGGAAAAAAAGTGAAATCGTCAAGTAAAATAGTACTAGCTTTTTCTGTTTTAATCAGGTGAAATAGAACTGGCTGAATATAGAGAAACGGGTGCATTTCAAGACAGCATTCTACGCTGTGTGAGAGAAGAAAGCATTCAGAAAAAAAAGCTGCGCTCTTTAAAACAAAAATCTCTTGATATAGGGAATGCAGACTCCCTGTTGTTTACATTAGATGAGCATCGTAGGAAGTCCTGCATAGACCGGTGCGATATAGATAAGCCATCTACCCATGCCGCTTACATCACACACAGACATAATGATTATGGAAGACCCAGACAGAATTCTTCTACCAGGCTGGACAATGCAGAAATCCCCGAGAACCCCACTATAGAGAGTTTTCAGGAAACCCGAAGACCAGTAATACCAGAAGTCAGATTAAATTGCATGGAGACATTTGAGGTAAAAGTTGATTCTCCAGAAAAACCTTCTACTCCTAAAGAGGATTTAGATCTTATTGATTTGTCATCAGATTCCACATCAGGGCACGAAAAGTGCTCTATCCTCTCCACATCAGACAGTGACTCTCTTGTCTTTGAGCCTCTTCCTCCTCTCCGAATAGTGGAAAGTGATGAAGAGGAGGAAACGATGGAACAAAGTACTGAGGGTGTGTCTACAAAAAACATTTTGTCTTTTCCTTCAACTCCCACTGGACCATCTGTGCTCAGTTTAAGTACAACTCCTCTTGTGCAAGTTAGTATAGAAGATTGCTCTAAAGATTTTACTTCTAAAGACAGAAGAAATAGTCAGTCATCAGGGAAAAAGGAATCCCCTCCTCTGCTTTCTGAAGAGTCAAAAGATGGTGAAGAGTTGTCAAAGCTGGAGGCACTTCAAGAATTTTCCTGTGGTAGCCCTCTCACTCTGAAGCAGAAGCGAGACCTTCTGCAGAAATCTTTTGCCCTTCCTGAGATGTCAGTTGATGACAGCACTGAGATTAACATGGAGGAAGAAAAAGAAGGTGAACAAAGCTCAAGTTCATGTGCTAAAACAGTCCTCCTTAAAGTTCCTGAAGATGCTGAGAGCCAGTCTGAAAGTGAAAAGCCTGATGCTGGTGCTGAATCTGACACAGAGCAGAATGCTGAGCAAAAGACAGGAGAGGATGGAACTGAGGAGTCTGAATTTAAGATCCAGATCGTACCTAGGCAAAGGAAGCAGAGGAAGATTGCAGTCAGTGCTATCCAGAGAGAGTACCTGGACATTTCCTTCAACATTCTAGACAAACTGGGAGAGCAGAAGGAATCAGGTAAGCACATTTCTCTTCCTCCTGCATAATCCTACACAGGCCCACCCACTGAGTCTTTGCTTAAGTTTGTGCAACTGTGATAGAATTCTGGTCCTGAACATGCATCAAACTCTTTATTCTTATAATGTCAGTCAGCTGACATTATAATTGCTTCAGAAACCACCCTGACTCCCTCTTGCTCCAAATAGCATGCTGGATTCAGATGTGGTTTTACTGGCTGCCTACATGTCATAGTCTTTGTTGTCTCCTAAGCACTACAGTCAACTCTTAATTATCCACTTTTAAGAGAGAATTAATATTCCTAAAGCTTTGAGCCATTTATTTTGCTTCTTTTCTTCACAAAAGCTGCTCCAAGAAGCAAAATAGATCTCTATTTTTTCCTATACACCCATTAATGAACAGTAAGAGACCTCAAAAGAGGAGCAGAAATGAAGGGCTTCAGATTAAGTTATGGGACAGATGAAAAGGCCGTGAATTATTGAGAGTTGACTGTATAATCATTTAGAGTCCATAGCTGATTATATATTTAGCTAAATGTGCAAGGATTTTTAGAAATTCTTAGCTATCAGGAATCAAAACACTTTTAGTTACAACTAATGTAATCCATAGGGCTCAAGATTCTTATATGTAAATCCAGGGGCATGTGTATGCTTAATAAATACCATTTGATGATAACAGTATGGTCATGACACTACAGTTCTTTGCTTGAATGGCATTTTTAATGTTCTCCAGGAAATACAGTTAACATCAAAGTGAGCGGTTCAGGTACCAGTAGATCTATATTATCTTAAAATATTTCTAGTTTCCTGAAATACTGACACACTGCTGCTCGCATGTCTCTCTTTCTCTCTCTCTTTCTCTGTCTCTATCTCTCTTTCTTCTCTCGCTGTCTGTTTCTCTTTGTCTGTCTCTCTGTTACTCTAATTTGTTACCAGAAGAAATAGAACTCATTAGAAATGATCATTTCCAAAAAACAATAGCTATAGAGTTTAGAGCTGGAAAGGATTTTAGCAATGTTATCTATTTTATACCTCCTCCCAAATCTTGTTTTATAAATAGGCATATGAAGGACCAGGAAGTTAAATCACTTACCTGGACAGACCCACAGCTAGAACCCAGATGTAGATTCAAAACCAATGCTCTTTCTGTTATCTTATGAAAATAAATGACATCTAGGCACTTGTCTCCTCTGGTAACAATCTCTGTTTTTACTTCTTATTTTTTGCTCTGTAGGGTGCTAGATACTATTCTTGAGTTCCTAATAATGTCATGGAGAGTCATAGAATTACAGCTGTCAGAGATCTTGGATATCATCTATTCCAACTCCCTCATGTTAAAGGTGGGAAAACAGGCCCAGAGACGCCAAGTGATTAGCTCAAGCAGGGTCACTTTGCTATTTAGTAGCAGGGCCAGGACTAGAATCTAAGTCTTCTGACTTTTATTCCACTGTAGGTGGTACATAATCAGCATTTGCTAACTAAATGAATTTACAGAAGATAGAAAACTATATCTGGCATTATTAAACAAAGGCTATTATGACTTTTAAATAAGAGTAGCTTTGGGCAGCTTAGAGCTAGTCTTATTATTGCAGCCAGAGAATTACTGTCTTTCCTTAATGACAGTTTGTCACTTTCTCTTTCTTAGTTGCACACCTATAGTGTACAGAAATGTAGTAGCTACATAATCTAGGCATTATATGTGAGGTATCTTTCTTATTCATCCTTATTCATATTTATCCTAATAATCTTTGCTGTTCCCTGCCCTCATCCCAAGCACCAGTCTCAGAAATTAGAGTTGGGAAATCAGATTCTACTGTTAAGTATTTCATTCATTCAACAAGGAAAGCTACTGATATTGAAAATAGAAGGAATAGTTCCTCTAATAGACTAATAAGAGAGATTAATAGAATATTAGAGATAAAAGGCACCTGAATATACATCTTCTGAATGTTAGAATATAGCATATAAAAATATTGATTTGGGAAAAGGACATTAGAATATGTGATCATAAAATATTAGAGCTAGATGAAAACGTTTGAGTTATAATGGATTGTTTCCTTTTACAGATAAGGAAAATGAGACTGAGATTGGTATGCTCAAGGCCATGCAGAAATCATTTTTGATAACATTTTATTCTCTGCAAAAGAGGAAGTCAGCAATAAAGAAAGAGAAAGCAGAGTAAAAAATTGCCTAAAATAACTCGGTACCCTATTGGGTGGATTATGTTTTGTTTTGTTTTTTAAGTCTGGATCTATAATTTTATATGAATGGGGAATTCCCAGTACAGAAATAACCTTTACCAATCCAGATTGGCAGCTCTACAGCAATTTATAATATTAGAGAATTGCTTGAGAAAGATTCAGGCACTTACCTAAGGTCACACAGTAATTATATATTAATGGAGTCTTCAACCTAGGTCCTTCTGATTCTGAGGCCAGTTCTTTATCCATTACAGTTCACTTCCTCTCAGTGACATACTTAAGATTATTGCCAGACAATAAGGATTGTATTTCAAGATGAGAGCTACAGCTAAAATTTTTTTAAAAACCACATATAATTGAGGAATTGACAGAATGTGACTTTTAATCCTTCTTATCATCTGTTATTTTTATTCACTGATAGTTTTGTACTTTACTGAAAGATAAATAACAAGAACATACCACAAGAAATGAATGCAAGAGGAATACTTATCCTAAAGAGAAAGCCTAGGGAAAAAGCTAATTCAGAAAATCACTTTTGGGAACAATCAGGAAAAAATCTGTTCTTTGGGGATGGATGAGGATAAGGAATTAGTATGAAGGCAAAGCTGGGACTTCAATCCAGATCTCTTGACTCTAGTGCTAGTTGTTCTTGCCATTATCCTCCTGTTCTTTTAATGAACATAATTATTTTAGTTGTTATTTAGTTTCTATGAATGATTACTAATTCTTAGGAAACTTTGTAGGTGGAGACCACTTACCAAGTGTCTGCTTACTATCTGAGGCATTGTGGAAATGGAAGAATTTTAATTTGGAATTTTTTAAATGGAAGAATTTAAAAATGGAAGAATTCTTGAAGCAGTCTATATAGCACTTTATATCTGAAGTTCATGGTAGTATCCTAATACAAAGCTAATTAAAAATGTTTGAGGAAAGGCACAAGTGTGGAGAAGTATCTCTTAGAGTAAAGCAAACTGCTAGTAACAAGATGGGTTCATTGACAACCTGACTGACAGCTAGGGTTTAGAAGAAAATATTTAAACTTGAAAAAAATTAATAAAATTATCTAGAAATCTCTTGATATTTGGAATTTAGCTAAGAACTACCAAGGTTGCAAAATTTCCACATAAAAAGTAGGTTTTTTTCTTATAAGAATTTAAAAAAGCATTGTACTCTGGGGCTGTTTAGTATAGGGGAAAATTATTCTGCCCATCTTAGTTGAATCTGTGAACACCACGATATTACACTGTATTGTATTTGGTGAATGTAATAAATAATGATGATTCCTACTTAATAAAAGGTTAAATGCTTTTGTATCTTCAAAATTTAAGAAATTTGGGAAGTATGTGATTTTTCTTTTAGAAAAATTTCAATCCAAATAATTAAAATAAAAACAAAACTTTTAGATGCTTAAATAACCACTTATTAGCAGAACAAACTGAATTCATTTCTTATTGATCCTGTGCAAATGAGAAGAAAATAAGCAAACACTTTTCACCTTGGAAGAATTGGCATATTATTGTTAAATGGTAGAGGAAATAAGAATATTTTGCCACTTGCTTATGAAATTTAGGCTTATGAAGTAATAAATACAATATTTGACAACTTTGGGAAAATCCTTTCAACCTTCTGGGTATCAGTTTCCTGCTCCATACCATGAAGAAGTTAGATTAGATGAGATTATCTAAGATCCCTTCCAGCTCTGACATTTTAAAGTATTGTTAGATGAATAAGGTCATAAAATTTGTTGATTTGTCCAGGATTTCAGATCAAATCACCACTCACATAGCACTGAGCAAGAATGCAGAATCTGCCTTTTAAATGCTTTGATTGGTTTTCTTAAAGAACAGGTTCACAGATAGTAAAAGTGACTTGACTACAACTCGTTATGGGTTCTCTAGTCCTACCACTAGAAGAAATGTGAAGAGTTGAGAGTCTCCTGAAAACATAAGGGACAGAAGAGAGTGAAAACTATTCTTGGACTAGTTTCTTCAGTCCATTTTTGAGGTTTTAAGTAGTATTTCTTTTCATAGATCCTTCTGCTAAAGGACTTTCAACTTTGGAAATGCCCAGGGAATCTTCCTCTGCACCAACTTTAGAAGCAGGCGTTCCAGAAACAAGTAGCCATTCTTCTATATCAAGTAAGATTTTCATTGGCTTCAGGATATCAATATTATTATTCTATTCATCACATTGGTTTCATGTCATCACCTGGTACATCACTCAAAATTCAGCCTCTATATGAAAGTGTATTTTATTAATACCTTAAGTTTCTTTGCCTTTACCTGTTATGTAGTTAGAAGGCCTAAAGTTTAACATGACATAGTATTGTTCAACATCTTGGGGGGATCAGTGGGCCATATGGAACCTGGTTTGTTGCCAACCAAGCTAATTAGCCAAGAGAAGAATTATAATTGAGTATGACCTTTTATTTCAAGTGAAATCTACATCCAATCTGCTGTAGAAATAATAGCTATGGCAGATTGTTCTGGAGCTGTCATAGATACTGCAATTAAAAAAAAAAGTTATAGAAAAAATGTTACTTAGAATTGTCTCCAAAATTGCTGTTCTCTCCTCCCCAACATTCTCCAGGTTTTATATAAGACAAAATGATAACTGTTTCCAGTTAAATTAGGTTTTTGTTTCAACCTACGTATTTTGGTCAAAAAAAGAAAACAAGATATAATTTAGAGTGGTTGTTATAAATGTTTCCATACTGCCCTATTTTGTTTGGCCTTAGATTTTTTTTTGTCCATAAAGACATTATATCCTGTGAAATAATATTCCAGTCAAGCTGTGATCTCAGTAGTATTGGGGGGGGGGTTCCCTGTAACAATGCAGACAGCCTATATATGCCTGCCCAATCTATGTTACTTTTGCCTTTGTGTTCCTATAGGTTCACAGGTGATAAATTGAAAGTAAAAGATATTGGAAATTTAACTCAAGCAGAACCATAGAATCCAAGATTTGAAGGAGATTCAGAGGTCTGGCCTACCTAATTAGGAATGACATACTTCTATAGCAGGAGTCTATGACACTAGGAAGCTTAATTTTTCTAATCACCTCGTTTTATTACTGCCTATATAAAAGGAAAGGAAGTAACATTTGTATTTTAAAATGTTAAAAATAATTTTTAGTTTGAGGATTATACAAAAACCTGTGGACGGATGAATTTGGCCCACTTACTATAAATGACCGAAGGTACCTACTTGAATACGAATTTACCCTCCAGTGGAGGCAGCCCATTCCATTTTCTACAACTCTAATTATCAGGGAGTTCTTCCTTATTTCAGCCTGAAATCTCTCTCTTTAATTTATATACTCATTGGCTTTGGTGCTTCTTCTCTGTTTGAATATATTTTTATCTCCCTGTAGATAAGACCATGCTAATATTAGTCTTCACTGGGGCCACCAAGAAAAAATAAGGATGTCCTGAGAAATGAAATCCTTTATTCTAAATGCCCATATTAATCTCTACTATTTTAGTGGAATTGTTTTACTTAGAAGTATGAAAAAGTAAGGATCTTCTAAGAAATCATTTCTTAGATTTTTAACAGTTACTTGTAACCTCAACAATGGATGAACTGTCAGTTCTATATCTAATTACTCTTATTTCATCAAGAGAATGGGTTTGATAACTGAATAAATATCCTTTTTAAAATCAAAGCAGTAAAAAATGAAAGATTTTTAGAGGGCTGTTTTCCTTTCTGTAGTTTTATGAAAGGAATCTGAAAAACTAGATCTTTCAAATCCTTGGTAGAATTCCAAGTTGGGTATATTTTAAGAACGCTCTGAAGGAGAAAATATTGAATTAATTAAAAATTATTAATAAAGCTAATAACTCATGTGCTTACCATAGATTACCATTAAATAAATCTTGACCATAAGAAGCATTTATTTGGCATCTATTTGCATGTGCAAATTGTAAAATTACAAACTGATACAGAAATAGGAAAAGTTCCTGATTCCCAGTAATTCTGCCATCTTAACAAAAATGGTAGTAGAGAAAAGAATTTTGAGATCTGAAGCTCTTTTATGATTGAGTAATCTTTAAATTTGTTAAACTTTTAAAATATATATTGTCTGCTTTCGGGTGTTTCTTACGCCTGTATATGTAGGAAAATTAATATGTAGAATTGATTTATCTGTAACAAAAAGAATTTAAGAATAAAGAATGTCTAGATGAAATCTAACAGCTATTTAGTGAATTCAGTTATTTGAGGTAGCAATTCAGATAACTCTGACTCCTAATAGGGCACTTTTTTTTCATGAGCAGAGTTTGTCTTAAGTTTTCTAGTCAATTTCTCATTTTATTTGTCTGACACAAGAATCCCACTCTTTTGACCTAGGCTCAGTTTCATATAATAGTGCTAACCACATCATAAAAGCTAAGCTAACAAACAGTTCATACTATTAAAAAATAATTTGGAAATTGGTTTCAAGTTGTCATTGTTGAGAAAAATGTCAGGAATACTTTACTTTAAATGATTTATATATAGTTGTCAATAATTTCTGATCATGTTTTGTTTTGTTGCCAGAGGGTATATTTTATGGCTTAAGAAATTGAAAATATGCTAATATGGTGCCAATCAGCTAAACATCTATAGATATTCATATGTTCATTAAACTTGGAGAAAAAACAGCTGAATAGTGAAATGAGTATTTCAGAGTTATAGGATGATAAGTGAAATGTCATGCTGAAACAGAATACAAAATTCAAGGATTCTTAATTCTTTAACTTACTCAATGAAATATTTAATCCATGGATTTCTGTATTTTTTCCTTTTTGGAGGAACATGCCACAAACTGCAAAAAAAGAGTTTACTTCACTGGGGAAATATTTGCTAATGTTTCATTTAAAATTCCTAGGAAGGCAAATTTTTTTTACAGTGGCAAATTTCAAATAATAGACCAATATTCAAATATTAATTGTAATATCTCAAAGATTGAGTCAATCTTCCTTAATTTTATACCAGTTTCTGACTTGTGGGATCTGTAAGAAGTCACTTAATTACTCTGTGCCTCAGTTTTTTCATCTCTACAACGGGGATATTCTACTCTCTCCTCTTCTTTCTTCTCTCTGGAATCTCATGGGAATGTTGTGAAGATTGGAGATTGACACACTATCTGGGAAGATTCATGAATCCAAAGAAAAATGAATTATAAAGTATAGGTACAATTTTTTGGTTGTTGCTTATATTCCCAGCTGATTAATAAGAAATTGCTAAGAATGCACCATCTCCATAGCTGAAAGGAAGAGAGTATCTAAAATAATATACCACAGTTATTCTTTCATCTGGACAGCAACATATAGTTTTACTGATCATTAATAAACTTCTGCTGAATGTTGAAATTAATATTAGCTATAAGATTTTCATTCCTATGTGTGATACTGAAGTTTATTTCCCCTCTGTAACCACTTTTTAATTTCCCCCATATAGCTCAGTATAGGCAGATGAAAAGGGGATCATTGGGAGCTCTGACAATGAGCCAATTAATGAAGCGACAGCTGGAACATCAGTCTAGCGCCCCTCACAACATCAGCAACTGGGACACTGGTGGGTCGAGCTTTTTCTTTTCTTTCTTTTCCCCCCTCACTTAGCTAACATCACTCTTGATATCATCCCCTATCCTTTATAATTAACATAAAGTATCTTTCCTGTCCTTCTGTTCAGGCAGTAGTAAAATAAGGCAATTATGAAATCTATTTAAACTTCCCTAGAGTCCTGGAGCCACACATCTTTTTTTTTGAGGGCCCCAAATTTGTTTTCATAAAGGCCAAGGTTTAAATATCCCGTTTTGTGATGTTACAAAAAAAGACATGTCATCCATAGTCCATTTTTCATTTGTCACTGACATTTATCACTGGCCAGTAGGTTTATGGTTGGTCAACAAGATCACCAGGCTGCCACTGTGTGCCCTCATTCTCATATGATTTACTTGTACCTCATCCCAATTCTGTCATACTACATAAATCAGCATAAATCTGGAATTTTAGTCACAAATTTTGAATAGGGAATAGGTGCTTAGGTCTGTATTTAAAGCATTAGGTGTCAATATGCCTTTGTTTTATGCTAGTTCTTGGGGTTCTGTGCCTCAATTTCTCCTTTTCTACAATAAGGACAATAATATGTCACTGTTCTCTTCACCCCTCATATTCTAAAATGTTGCTGTCTTGAGCCAGGATTGCCACAACTTATGGTAGGAAATGTCTTCTTTTTCCTATTTGTAATAGTGAAGATGATAATGATAATTATAAAAAATTATTTAAATTTAAATAGTTCTTTAAGGTTTGTAGAGTGCTTTACATTCAGGATGTTACATAATTATTACAGTTATCCATGTTACAGGAATGATTATCCCCCTTTTATAGTTGAGGAAACTGAGGCTCATATAATTAATAAATACCAGAAGTGAGATTTGACCCCCAGTTTCTTCTGAATCCCTTCTAGCATGTTTACTACTATATCATGTTGCTTAGGCCATTGTAAATCTGTGAATTATCAATTTGGGATGTATGGGCCATCATTTACATCAGGCTATTTTAAAATAATAGCTGACATGTTTGTAGACTTAAGATTTATAAGGCACTCTTCTCATAACAAGTTTGTAAGTTAGGTTTTTGGAAGTATTATCATCTCCATTTTACATATGTGGAAACTGAGGCACAGGGACAACTGGCTTGCCCAGGGTCACATAGCTAGTTAAGTGTCAGAGCCAGGATTTGATCCCAGATCTTCTGATTCTAAGTTGAGCACTCATTCTACTATTATGTTGTACTGCTCAACTGATATTGATCATTACTTTGAGCTTATTGTTTGTTTTATTTTTTCATGATGAGAGATTTTTCATTTTCACAAAACAAACACTTGGTCATTGTGCCAGTCATGTCCCAAGATCTGAAAGTTGACTTAGATACTTCATCCTATTTCTCCCATATATTTCCTTCTATTTTGGGGATAGGATGTGCTGAATGATGATATTTTCAGTGTATATCAGTTCCTAGATATTGATGAATTGGTATTGTATATATCATTGAATGCAACAGAAAATCCTCCTATGAAGAAAGGGGATTCTTACTTCAGTTAAGGGATTCACTAAATGATGGTCTCTGAGGACTCATCAAAGTATGATATTCTAGGATTCTTATCTTAGGTAGTAGTTTTGCTGTTTGTGTGCCTCTTTTCCTCCAAGTCTTCACAAGAACCCACATATCTTAAGTTAATTTTGCTATCCCTTTGGTATAAATTAATTCTAATCCATATAGAAAAAGAAAGGAGGAAAAACTAAGCAACATGGATAATCTACCAGTTATTAGCTCCTGAAGAATTCTAGATGACTGTCTCAAGGTATTTTTTCCCATATAGATTGAAAAGGATTGACTGAAGCTCATTCACCATTATCTTTGCAGTACATGGAATAGAAAAAAATGCTCAGAATGGTAGTTCATACATGGTCCATTGTATTTATGATAATTAAACTTCTGGCCCCAATAAGTAGATACTTTGGCTATGAGGATTCTGATTTTTCAAGACAGACCAGTTCCTCAATTATCTTTATACATTTCTACCTTTAGTAAATGTTTTAGCTTGGATCATCTCTCCTGGGCAGTGTTAACATGTATGGTTCATTTGCCTGATTTTTTTAATGATGGAATTTGAATATAAACAAACTTTGAATCTATGTTAATCCAAATGATTTGACAGATTTTTTTTTCATTTCTCAATATAAGCTTTGGTGTAATATTTCATTCAGACTCTCTGTTCAGAGACTGTTTGAATTTTCTTCACTTCAGTTCTGTAGGCTGTTTTTCCATTTTCTAGGTCTCAAATCATCTTGGTGTAAGAATTCTATTTCTGCATTCTTGTTGTAAATGGACCTTTATAAAAGAGTCAGAGCAGAAGGAAAGAGCATTAGACTTGGATTCAGGACACCTATTCTCAAGTCCTGGCTCTATCACATACTAGCTTTAGATGATTACTTTACTTATTATGTAAGAATGGACTGTGATTTCTAAGGACCTTCCTTTTAGTGTTTTTTTTTCCCCTAAAAAATAGGTTATTGGCTCATTCATAGATGCAAAACATCAGGTTAATATGATTTTCTTTTGTGTCCTCTTTCAATTCAATATTAATTAAATACCTATTATACACAGAATATACTGTGTTGGGCATCAGATAGCAGATAAGATGGAAATTTTAGATAAAACATGGAGCTAACCTGTCTACTTATTGCCTATGTGAGTTTTGATAATAATAGCTAACATTTATATAAATGCCTACTATGTCACAGGCACTGTGCTAAGAACTTTACAATTACTTCATTTTTCCAATACAATAAATCTTGTGCCATTTTACAGATGAGGAAATGAGGTAAACAGAAGTTTAAGTGACAACTTAACTAGACTTAGACAACTTAACTTGACTAGACAACTGTCTAGTGTTACTCAGCTAGTAATGTCTAAGACTAGATTTGAATTTAGGTCTTCCTAATTATAGGTCTGGTGCTCACTGTGCCACCTAGCTACCTATGGGTAAAGTGACCTATTCTAGGCACTGGGGGGAGGGGTTATGGTGGGAAGGGCACAGTTGGCAGGGCAGAGCAGGGGAGTTAGTTGTTAAAGATACTACTATGTCACATTCATGGAACAGACTTCTATTCAAAGTCTTACTTATTTCTAAAAAAACAAGTTTTACAACCACAAGGGAAGGTAAAACTAATAAAAATCCCAACCCAGAAAAACAGATATTCTTAGTTTCGTAACTTCAGGAAGCTTGGGGCTCTAAAGTTAACAATAGAGATAATCAGGCAAGGAGCTAGTAGGATTATAGATTCAGCAGGGGGCAGCAGAGAACCACTGATTAATGGGCAAGCTGTACCATTGTAAAAGAAAATGCAAAAAACCCTGGGGAGTGCAGCATGTGAGGGAAGTCAGATTTCAAGTGGACAAAGTCAAGAGAGAGAAAAACAGAATTTTAAACTGGCTAAGCAGCAGGCAGACATAACAGTGTACCAACACAGAAAGAGACAGAATTGACAATTCCTGCAGGTCTGGAAGTCTTTTGAGGGGATGCCTTTCCCTTCAATCTCTAAAGAGGCATCTCAGAGCTTCCCTGTTGCCAAGGCTGTAATTTGACATCTGGCAAAGCCAGCATTATGGCTTCATGTCTGCTCATCTGGGTATCTTGCTTCTTTGTCTCATCATTATTTTCAATTAATGTTTCTTAAGCATCCATCTTCCTTACTTCCTTTTTTTTTTTTTTTTTACTGTAGACTCCATATACATTTTTTCTCTAGTACAAGCTTATGTGTGTTCTCAGGCCATTTTTTTCACTTTATTTCTGGTCACAGCCTTAATTTAGTTGATTTAAATTTTTTCTGATTTTGTGTGTGTGTGTGTGTGTGTGTGTGTGTGTGTGTGTGTGTGCATAAAACATTTCTTCCTGAGACCTGACCTTCATCTCAAAACAGATCTTAAGTTTGAAATTTATTTAAAGACAGAATTCTTTGATGTTGTTAGGTGATCTCTTTTTGATGAATTCAATTTGCATGTTAATAGAGCCGAACATAAACTTTCCCTTACCCTAAGATCCTGGGCATTTCCTTAAAAAATTATTAACAGACTCACCAAACAGTGTCTTCATGTTGTGAACCATGCTGTAGCACTGGAGATTGAAATGCTCTGTTTGTCCACAGAACAGATACAGCCTGGGAAGCGTCAGTGTAATGTGCCAGTATGCCTAAATCCAGAACTGGAAGGACCCCCACTAAGAATGAGAGGTTAGTTCACTCTCTGTTTTTGCCTCCCAAAAGCACCACCGAGTAGAATTCAAAGTTTCCTGCTGTTTGTGTCACAAAGCTGGGTTTCAAGTGGTGGTATATCACCAGCTTGTTCTATGAAAGTCTATCTACCATGTCCATATCAATATGATTTATTCTCCCTTCCAGACCAGGGAGAAGGTCAGTACAAGTCTGTGAAGATCGTGTATTTTTAAATCAGCAGGAGACAGGAATTCAGGTTAGGGGAAAATTGTCAGTCTTTATTCTCAGTGAAGAAAGATCGGAGGTGGAAGAGAATCGGCGATAGCAATGTGTGCAGCTGAGTCAAGAAGCTAGCTCGACCAGCAGCCACACAACCAGCAGCTCGGAGTCTCGAACCCAGGCCCAATCTCCCCCAGCTTCTCTTCCTGTCTCTCTCTCTGCCTCCACCCACCAAAATCGTCATTTCCTATACAATTCATCAGGACTTGCACGGAGAGTGGGCAGGGACCATTCTTTATCCAATCATGTATATTAATAGAGTATAGCCCAATTACTAGTTAGCCTCACATACTTGGAACCTCAGTGCATCAACTCAAGCCTCAGCCCATTACATCTCCCGCTTTCTTTTATTTTAGAACACAGGTGGTCATGCCATCCCTGACTCCTCAGGGAGGTCAGAGCCCCCAAGGGGAGGTGATCACAGCCTTCCTAACTTCTCAGAAAAGGCGGTGAAAGCACTAAAAAGGAGATGATCACGCCTTACCTGACATCTCAGGAAGGGAGATGAAAAGCACCAAAGGGAAATGGGGGTTGCTAGCGCGTTTCTGGGCTGAAGGGTCTTATTATGCACAAACCCATCAGCATGGGAGGTATTACACAAGCACATAGCAATAACGCAGAGGCTATTACGGATGACCCTCCCCTCAGTCAGTGCAGGCTCGATGTGGTGTAACAAACATGAATTGTACACGCAAGTAGCGGAATAGCAAACAATATAAATCAACATGGTGTTGGAAAAGTTCACCAGAAGTCCTAGAAGGTGGGTATATAAACAACAGTCACACATACACCTTCTTCAGCAGCCAAGAGATAGTCCAAAACCAATCTATTGTCCATTGTTTCACATGTCAGGGAATCCAATGATCCCCCTGAGTTTTTGAAGTCCTGCAAAAGTCTTTTTATGTGTTAGGGAATCCAATGATTCCAGCAGATTTTGAAGTATTGTAACAGTCTTATCATTTCTCAGAGAATCCAATGATTCCTGAGAGTTTTCAAGTCCTATGTCTCAGAAAATCCAATGATTCCTGAGGGTTTTCGAGTCCTATGGCTCAGAGAATCCAATGATTCCTGAGGGTTTTGAAGTCCAACAATCTTTGATGTCCATGAGTCAAACGCCATAACTGCCACGCTCTTTCAATGGTGAGCACAATCAGCAACAGCATATTTCTTGGGTCTTCTCCTTTGTTTCAAAGGTCTGCTCCGTCTCTCTGCGATGGAAAAAGGCGAATATGGCTCGTTGGCACCCATCTGATTCCTTCTCCACCTGTAGAGATACAAGCAAACCCTCTCCCCAAAGCAGTTAGCCTATCTGGTCCTTTCCATTCACCACTTTCTGGGTCTCTCCACATCACCTGGCGATTATCTAAAGATAGTGGAGCTGCTCGCACTGGACACTGACCTTCCGGTGGGTTATAAAACCTGTCTGCCGGAGCCAGTGTATCTTTGTCAAAAATCAAGAAGTTAATAGTATAAAGAGCTAGATTTAGAAGTTCTCTAGGGTTACCTGTGGCTTCCCCTTTCTTTTGTTTTTGGAGTAGTGTCTTAATATCTCTGTTTCTCCTCTCCACTATTGCCTGTCCTTGAGGATTAAAAGGTATGCCCATGGTGTGTAAAATCTTATACTGTGCACAAAAGTGTGCAAAATGTTTTGAAGTATAAGCAGGACCATTGTCTGTTTTTTAAAGCTTGTGGCACACCCATAATGGCAAATGCTTGTATGAGGAATTCAGTGACCACTGGGCTGTCTCTTTGCTACTGGCATTGCAAAAGTGAATCCCGAAAAGGTGTCTACCACAACATGGATGAAAGACAGACGACCAAAAGATTTATAATGGGTCACATCCATTTGCCAGATTTCATTGGGTCTCAAACCACGAGGGTTCTTCCTGGAGGCAGTGTAGGAGCGTGGAAAGGAAGGCAAGCCGTACAGGCTTTTACTATGCTCCTAGCTTCCTCTCTTGTTATTCCAAATTGTAAACGTAAAGCTCGAGCAGCCTGATGATATTTAGAATGAGATGCCTGAGCTTCTTGGAACAAAGGGGTATTGACCAACATAGTTAGAAGGCTATCTGCCTTTGAATTGCCATCAAATATGGGACCTGGAAGTCCACTATGAGAATGGACATGTACTATATAGATCTTACCTGGATGCTTTTCTCACTTGCTCTTTGAAGTTTCTTAAAGAGCTGATATATTTTAGAGCTGCAAATTTTATTTGGGCTGTGGCAATTCTTTGTACCACACCTACTGAATAGGCTGAATCAGATATTATATTTATGTCTCCTGGATAATAAGTAAGAGCTAGAATGATCGCGTACAATTCATTCTGCTGAGTGGACTGAAAAGGAGTTCTGACTACTCTCTTTATAGTTAGATCATGAGAGTACACAGCACAAATATTATGTTTGGATGCATCCGTGAAGATAGTTGGTCCTTGAAGAGGAACTTTAGAAACTTTTTCTTCAAGAGTCCATCGCCAATTATGTAATAGTCTAGTTATCTTTTAATGGAGACCCATGTAAAAATTTGGAGCCATGGCTAATAAAATTTGCCACTCTGGATGTCTCACAACACACATTAATTTGTGTATTGGTATAAAAGGTGTATATCTTATCAGGTCTTGTCCCAGATAATTGTACTGCTCGCTTAGTGGCCTTTAATAAAATTCTAGCCACAAGCACTGGGTAGGTGTAAGGCTTTGTTCTGGTGTGCCGGAGGTTCACCCACTCTATCACACTGTGTCCTTGATGAAGGATGCTATGGTGCCTCTTGTGTGGCAAAACTGATATCTCCAAGGGTTTTGAGTGACTCTTTCAACCACATTGGATAAAGCCAGTTCAACTTCTCTCAAAGCCTCTTGAGCTTCTTTTGTAAGTTGGCGTGGTGAGTTTAAAGCACTGTCTCCCCTTAAAATGTCATATAACGGTTGTAACTGATAGGTAGTCAAACCTAACACTGGTCGCATCCATTGGATATCTCCTATTAATTTCTGAAAATCATTCAATGTGTTTAGCTTTTCTGTTCTTAAGGACAGTTTTTGTACTGTAAGCACCTTAGGATATACTTCATATCCTAAATATTGAAAAGGAGCATGTCTTTGAATTTTTTCTGGTGCTATGTATAATTTGTAATTCCTTAGTGTTTCTATGGTCTTTTGTAGACATGCCTCTAACATTTGTTCCTCAGGTGCACATCCCAAAATGTCATCCATGTAATGTAATAGCATAACTTTTGGGAATGCTTTTCTTACTGGAGCAAGAGCAGCAGCAACATACATTTGACACATAGTAGGGCTGTTTTTCATTCCCTGTGGCAAAACTGTCCATTCATATCTTTTATAAGGCTCAGCTAAGTTAACACTGGGCACTGAAAAGGCAAATCTTTTCATATCCTTCTTATCCAGAGGGATAGAATAGAAACAATCCTTAATATCTATGACCCAAAGAGGCCATTCTCTAGGCAACTGAGTAGGAGATGGAAGTCCAGGCTGAAGAGTTCCCATAGTTTCCATCTGTTCATTCACTTTTCTTAAATCCGTTAACATCCTCCATTTTCCAGATTTCTTTTTCACAACAAATACTGGGGAATTCCAAGGACTTAGAGAAGGTTTTAAGTGTCCTTGGTCAAGCTGTTCTGTACTATATCTATAAGGCTCTGAATTTTATCTTTACTTAAGGGCCTTACTGCTCTATCCACACTGGTGTATCAGTTTTCCATTGATAGAACAGGTGAAAGTGTTGGAGGCCTTTCAACAGCAGCCCTGCTTAAAAACCAAAGTACTCATTTTTAACCCTAATTGCTGTAAAACGTCTCTCCCACAGATTGATGGGGATTTTTCAACTATAAAAGGAGTAAAACTCCTGTTTTGCCTTCAAAAGTCCATCTCATAGGGGCAGCACTAACTCCAGCTGCTATTGATCCTCCTACACCAGACATGTAGGTGTCTGCTTTTAATCTTTTGGCCAGTGACTGGGCCAGCTGGCACCTCAAATGACCGTCCGATCTGCACCAGTGTCTACCAATCCTTCCAATGGAAGGCCATTTATATAGATTGTGAGCATAGGTCGGTCAGCTGTTACAGCTGCTGTCCAGTTGTGATCTGGAATCAAAATCTGGGTGACTATCACCAGGCTGCTTATTAGGATTCTGTATGAGTAAACCTGATGCTACTATTTCTCCTGGGTGATAAGTCACACATTGTCTGCCTGTATTGGTGACTGGGATATTATTCACATTCCCAGTTTCCCACATCAGTATGTGGATGGACACTGTTTTGTATGTACTCTCAGGAGGTAAAATGGTCAAGCCTACTGTGCCTGGAGGCAAGGATCCATAGGCTGGAGAGGAACAGATTTCACCTCTCCAGGGGGTATCTCAGTTGTCTCAGCTGCATACAACTCTATTCTCCCTAATTGTAATCCCTTTCTTCCATCAGGTTGCTTCCTGGCTGATTGATTGTGTAATCCCTTTCTGCCATCATATGGCTTCCTGGCTGATTGGTCATATTGGGGTATTGGCCGTCTAGGCGCTCTCTGGGCGCACCATTGGCTGCCATCATGCCCCAAGTGTTTTTTGCCTGGGGCCCTGGGGCTGGGCCCCTCATCCCGTTTCCATGAACCTGTCTACATTTGGAGGCCCAATGGAAGCCTCTGTTGCATTTTGGACATGGGATACTGGGTCTTGTTCTCCCACCCTGTTTTCTCACTCTGCCTCTATACCAACATTGAGCTTTCAGATGCCCTACTTTACCACACTGAAAGCATTGACGTAGTCTCTAGAAGTCCCTTGCGGAAGGGACCCTGTCTACCATGTTGGGATCTTGGGAAGTCTGCATCATAGTCTGGCTATAAAGGCATTTGTGCCACTGTGGCACAGCGTCTTATGAACTCCTCTAAAGGAGCATCCTTGGGTAGTCCTAGTATAATCCTTCTGCACACCTCATTAGCATTTTCCTTAGCAAGTTGCCTTATTAAAAATTTTGTTGTTGGATTTTCCCCATTAGTTCTTGTGATAGCAGTCTGCAAACGTCCCACAAAGTCAGCAAAGGGCTCATCTGGCCCTTGCATTATTTTTGTGAAGGCCTCACCTTTGTCATTTTTATTGTGAATCAGTCACTGCTTTGATAGCATTAGCAGCAATTTGCTCATATGCTGCTACTGAATAATTAACCTGTGCTGTGACGTCTGCATAGGGACCTATACCTTGTAGTAGGTCATAGGTGATCGCAGCATGAACAGCATTTTGACTATTTTGTTGGGCTTGTATCCTACAGAACTCACTATATTCAGAAAGCCACATGTAATTTTGTCCAGGTTCTAGGCATACCCTTGCTATAGATTTCCAGTCATCAGGAGTCAAGACTTCGAAAGCCAAATTCTGTAACAGCATCTTAACATAAGCTGATGTAGCCCCATGAATAGTGCAGGCCTTTTTAAGATCTTTAATGATTTCTATGTTAAAAGGGGCGTATCTTCGACTTTGTTGACCTGAGGCATTAGACTGGGAAATTACAGGACAGATAAGTGGCTGAAGCTCCCGGATGTCCACGCCCTTTTCTTTGGCCTTCATTAAGCCCGCTTGCAGCCTACTCAAGATTGGTCCTATCACTCCCTGCCTCCTCCTCCCTCCATCCTGGAGGGTGGAGTTGGTGGAGGAGAGTCAATCACTTGCTCCTGGGGTGGGGCTGAAGCTGCCTCCTGAGAGGAAAGGTCACCACACCCGTGCTCACTTAAGTCTCCATGCCCTGTGGGGATATGGTCATTAATCTCTTCATTGTCTTCCTCCTTAATATCATGGCTAATTTGAGGAGGAGTGGAAGGAGCCATGGGTTTTTTCTTTCTTCTAGGGATTCTTAGTGCTAACTGAAATACATTGTATAACTAAAATGCCTCCATGGAAATTGAATGAGGACCATATTCTCTGAAATGTATGGACATCTCTTGTCCAACCCGGGTGGGACCAGTTATCTCGAGAGATCTGCTCCTCCTCTAGGATGCAAGGGGAGATGCAGTTTAATATACCCACAAATCTCGCTATCTGTTCCCAAGTTATAAGTAACCCATGTATTTCTATCAGCTTAAGCATGCTTTCTATAGCACCACTCTTGGGTGGGGTTGGGGGCGGGGATGGAGAGTCTTTAGCTAGCATTTGTCCCATTTTAGCCAAAAAAGATTACTGGTTTAGTTTTTAAGAAAATAAGTTCCTTATTTGTCTATTAACAATACTCACCCAAGTTCCTGGTCACCGGAGACTTCTTCAGTCATTGGTTCCCACCGTTGGGCGCCAAATGTGAAGATCGTGTATTTTAAAATCAGCAGGAGACAGGAATTCAGGTTAGGGGAAAATTGTCAGTCTTTATTCTCAGTGAAGAAAGATCGGAGGTGGAAGAGAATCGGCGATAGCAATGTGTGCAGCTGAGTCAAGAAGCTAGCTCGACCAGCAGCCACACAACCAGCAGCTCGGAGTCTCGAACCCAGGCCCAATCTCTCCCAGCTTCTCTTCCTGTCCTTCTCTCTGCCTCCACCCACCAAAATCGTCATTTCCTATACAACACATCAGGACTTGCACGGAGAGTGGGCAGGGGCCATTCTTTATCCAATCATGTATATTAATAGAGTATAGCCCAATTACTAGTTAGCCTCACATACTTGGGACCTCAGTGCATCAACTCAAGCCTCAGCCCATTACACAAGTCTATGCCTACATTCCACTTCAGACAGATGACAGAATATTTCCTGCTCTCCTCATTTTTCAAAGGAACAAGAACAGGCTGATTTTCTGTTTCAGTTTACATGTTTTTGGAAATTAATGGCAATTCTAGTCCTTTAAGAATTCTCTCATGTCTTCTTTTTTTCATTTGTTGACCCCAAATGAACCTCTGTGAACAGAGGCCAAGACAGCCATAGCTAAATTTAGTTGTTTTTTTTTCCCATTCAAATGTATTTAACACATTTATTAAATGCTTATTGTGCTAGCTTATACAAAAGATATAAAAGGTGTTTTGTCCCCATGGAGCTTATAGTTTAGTAGATAAGCAAATGATTTTAGCAAATAATATCATATGATAATTATATTATTTTCTAGGTACAAATTAAAGTATTATGCCAAAGGGGAAAAGTTGTTATAAACAGTTATGTATACTAAATCTAATAGAATTAATAGCTTCTAATTGTGAGAAACAAATTTCTGGGATTGTTCTATACATTGGGAATATCAGACTTGACAATTCCCAGAAGATAATGACATTCTCACCAGAACTAACAGTGATCTTTGCTTTAGTCTTTATTATTGACTTAGGGCCTTTGAAGTAGCCTTTTTTTTTTTACCACTTCTAGTACTCTGAACTTTACTTAGGATATATAAAAATGGAACTTGTTAGATGGTGATTTTGAGATCATATGGCAAAGGATTTTTTGGATTTTTTCTTTCTTTTTTTCCCTTCTTGCTCTATTCTGCCTCTCTTCATTATTTGCATTCCCCATTGCACTCATTGCTTCTAGAATTGTACTAGCTGCTAGTATTATTTGATGCAACAGGGTCTAATATTTAAAAGCTGATACTTCTCATAGTGCTGCAATCTAGCAGCAATGTACTATGAGTTCTACACTGCCAGAAAGCAAGACAATTATATGGGGAAGGTATTTTGATAATATTGATGCCTAAAAAATGCTTATTTCTTTAGAGAGAGAGAATTTTATGCTCTTAAATAACAATGGGAAGAATGATATCCTCTATGACTGTAACAGATTAGTGGCAAAACTATTAAAATGATTTAGAATTTCTTCCTTCTTGAACTTTTTATTGTATTGGTTATACTACTGTGGCTTTATATTAACATTGACTATCATTATTTGCAAAAGATTTAAGGACTTTGTACCAGAGACTCTACTGTAGCTATATCTACACATCACCAAATATCCAACTATTTGGAAACTTCTATATGATTGAATACACTTCTCACTTTTGACTCAGACACAATGTATAATGGTTCAAGAAGTATTAACATAGAATCAAGGCCTATCATTTGTGCTTTACTCCCATTCTTGCTCTTTTTTTTGAAATAAACTAATGATATCACAGCATTTATCAACAACCATTTTTTAAAATCTTGATTAACTCTTTTTAAAAAATTTACTTATAACTTACTTATTCTTACTTTGGCTCTGTATTTCTTCTATTTGAAACAACAGCCTTCTCCTTTCAGACCATTTTAAAGATCCTTTGGCAGTAATCTTATTTTATAATAAAAGTTAAATGAATTTTTGAGAAGCATGAGGACTTTTTTCCCTAAATAACACAGTTAGTCAAACTCAGAAGTGAATCTAGAGTACAATCTCGGGAGCAGAACAAATGCCATTAAAAGCATTCTATATATATATATATATATATATATGATTTTATTACAGGCTTTTTTGTATATGTGTAGTCTAGATTCCTAAACATATTCTATAGACAAAATACATTCTTTAGTATTTTTAGACCACTAAATACACTTACATTAAACAAGAGACCTATGGTCAAAATATATATATATGTATATATGTATATATATATATATGTGTGTGTGTATGTATATATATATATATATATATATATATATATATATATATATATATAAAATCATGATCCAGATGCCATTATTCTAGTTGTTCCATGGAGATGTGCTTTATTACTTTTTTTTTCAGATTAAGACATTCTCCCAAATTTTATTCCAATCTCTTTGGAAATCCAATTCTATAGGATGTCACTCTCCTCTTTGGGGATAGATAATATAATCTTTCACAATTTTTGCTTTATTTTATGGTTTTTATTGGTAACTTATTTATTTTTAGACTCTAATGATTGTCGTTATTTTCAATCTTTTCCCATTAAAGAATTTGAAAACTCTGCTACTGTTTTGGTGATTATGATGTTTTCCTTAAGCTATCAGTTTGTGTTGCTCTTTGGCATGGCTTCTTTCTACTCATCTATTAGTTGTTTTTTCAGCACCAAATGGTTGTCATCCCAACTTTCTGTATTCCTTGTGTGTGGAGATATTGCCAATTTCAGATTTATGATGCTAGCTTTCATCAAAGACACAAAAAACTTGGGTTTATACAAGATGAAGGAAGCTTGTTGAGGAGCATCAACTCTTTGGATAGTGCTTTAAATTCAAATTCATATTTCATTTATAATGCTTTGGTGAACAAATGAATAGTATCTTAATTTTGGGGGCACATGGATTTATTTATTGATATAGAGAACTATACTTTTTAAAAAGCATATTTCTGACCTAATGTAAGTCTTTTAGATTGCTCCTTTACCCCAAAAGAGTAGGATTTCTAGGTGGGAATTAAACATGATATTTGGGTATGTTCTTGTTGAGAAACCCATGTCCATAACTGAAAAATAGAACTCCTCAAAGAGAGTTACCTTCTTAGTGAATTTACCACCATCTTTTCCCCCATTAACTCACAACTCTACTTAGGTGTTTGCAGAGCTGAGAAGGATGGAGCAATAGTGGAATAGATAGATAGCCAATTCCTGGAACTCTATAAGGAAAACTGAACAAAATCATAGTTTTTTTTTAAATGAATAGTAATATTGAAGTATTTTTTTTCCAAAATGTAACTTAGGGTAACAGGAAGGGAGGAAATTTGGTTCTATCTCCATAAAACTGTATTATAAAGGGCTGGTTGAGAAACAGTCCATTGCTAGGCAGGCATTAACCAAACTGTCTTCATCAATTGTATCTTTACCACACTCTTAGGTGCTACTAAGTCCAGTCTGCTATCAGCGCCCAGCATAGTCAGCATGTTTGTACCTGCACCAGAGGACTTCACAGATGAGCAGCCAACGATGATGACTGACAAGTAAGCTTACACACAATGTTTTCTTCACAATATTTTCACCATAGTTACAAGAGGTACCAGAAAAAGGATGTGTGTGTATGTATGTATATGTAACTATGAAACCTACAAATTAAAGAAAAAGGAACCATGCTGCATATGGATGCAGTGATTATATTGGTAATCATCAGAATGCTTCTGGGAGGTTCAGAAAAATCCTATTGTACAGATAGCTTTTATTTCTTCCTCAGCATATTTAAATTTTATTGTTATAAGAACATTTATAACTCTATCCGTGCAAGAGGCAGTGGTGTGTTAGAAGAGGGCAATGGGCTGAGACTGGGAGTCTTCATAATAATTATGTTGGGTTGGTCTGTTGCTTCATCTCCCTCAGCTTTTGTATCCTTAGCTGAAAGAGATAATCTCAGAGGTTCCTTCCAGTTCCAACATTCTTTGTTGAGTCCTAAAGTCTCTTTCAGTTCAGCCTTTCTATATATATTAGAAAATTCTATTTTAAGGTCTCTTATGTTGCTATGTTGCTAACATTCTATGTTTTTTGTTCTAAGAACTCTTCCAAGTCAAGAGTTTGGTATTCTAACAATCTCCATTTTAAATACTCTTTTAGACCTAACATTCTGAAATTTTTAGTTTTTGAGCTAATGTAAAAAAATTCCCCATTTAATTTTTTCTTATTAGCATGGAGGTAATTGGATTCTCAGGTTATGGCAGCAGAGCACAAAACCATGCAGGCCCTACCAAGCTAGAAAGATTTCCAGTATCATACCCATGAAGGTTTTAGTTGTACTAAAAAAGTCTGTCACCAAAAGCTTACCTATTAAGTGATGAATTTTTAGTTTATAATAACCCATGAAACAAATAGGTAGTCCTTTCCTACTTTCATGTTAAGGTTGTTGGATTGGCATACTGAGAGCAGGGGATGCTAAAAACCACATAGTACTTAGATTGTGTTAGACATTAATTTAACTAGAGATATTCTTAATTTGAGATTTTTGTCCATTAATCATTGAGTTGATTAATACACAGCTGGAGAAGCTGATTCACATTGATATTCTTGATATAAATGAAACATAAAAACATATGGAATTTGCAGCTAAATGGAAGGATAACTTATTTGTTCTGTTTGGAAAGGTGAATGAAAAATTTGGCAAAATTGGTTTACCATGCAGCCAAAGGTAACAACAAACTTCATTTTATGATATACTGGATCATCTTGTCTTATATTATTTATAAACATAAACAAAAAACTATAATCATAATTCCAGGTTTTGTATCAATATCTCTTCTAGAAGGTGAAAAAGGAGGAAAAATTTATGAATAACTTAAGAGTTCTCTAAATTAAGTCAACATATAATTTGAAACTAAATGGCTTTAAGTCAACATATAATTTGAAACTAAATGGCTTTAATTAAAGGGAGAGAATAAGAGAGAGGGAAACAAAAACTATACAGGAAAATATAGTTTGGGATTAGAAGTGAAAGATATAAAGCTTTGAGACCACTTAGAAGTTTCATATCTGTATTTTATTTTGTTTCATATTTTAAAAACATTTTTACTGGCATCTCTTGACTTTTTTCTTTTACATCACCTACATTTCCCAATGCCTTTCTCTCCACCTGCATTCCTCCTTCCCAGAGAGCTCTCCTTCTTCTTTGTTACAAACAAAGAATGAAAAGGAAGAAAGGAAATTAGGTAGAACTAATCTACTTATGAAAGAAAGGCTGGCATTATATATGTTCTCCATACTCATAGTACTCAATCTGTGTAAAGAATAAGGAGGAACCCTTTCGTATCTCTTCTTTGGGACCTTACTTGATCATTAAAATTTCACAGCATTCAGTTGTGCTTTGTTTTTCTAGTGCAGTAATATCCAATTACATTTGTCTACTATAACTTGTTTAGAAATTCCCTAATCAATAGGCATTTACTTTGTTGCTAATTCTTTGCTAATACTAAAAATACTGCTCTAAATTCTGGAATATTTTGTTTTACAAATTGACCTTCTTGGGATAAGTTCCTAGTCCAGAAGTGGAATCTGAGTCAAAGGATGTGAACGTTTTTGTAACTTTATTTGCAAAATTACAAAATCTTTTCTAAGGAAAGGTCTCTTGTAGAAAATGAAACTTGAATTGAATCTTGAAGGAAGTCAGGAAATCCAAGAAGATGGAAGTGAGGGGCAGAATGTTTCAGGCATTGGGACATCCAATGCAACCATAGAAAGATGGGAAAATGGGGAATATTGTTTTTGATGAACTGCAAGTAGATAGAACATATGAAAGGAAGCAAAATATGTGTAAGAAAAGGACACATTAAGCCAAACAAAGAAGTTTATATTTGCTCCTGGACCTCATTGAGTTGAGGCTAGCATAGGCAGTAAGAGTATGATATGGTCAGAACTCCACTTTAGAAAAATCACCTTGGCAATTGAATGGAGGATATATTGGAGTGGGAAGATAAGCCAAAAGGGCCAGTTAGAAGTCTATTGCAGTAGTCCAGAAGAAAGACCATGAAAGCTTGAACTAGCATGGTGGCTGTATTAGTGAAGGGAATGTGACATAGAAGAGAGATGTTATGAAGGTAGAAATGACCAGATTTTAGAAAGATTGGATAAGTGGTACCAAAAGTAGAGCATGATATTGAAGTTGTAAACTTACATTAATGAGAGATGGCATTTTTTGACAGTAATAAGGAAATTGGAAATATGGGAGAGATTTGTGAATAAGATAATGAATTATGTTAGGGACATGTTGAGTTTGAATTGCATATAGACATTCATGTTGAGATGTCCAGGAGGCATTTGGTGACATATATGTTGCTGATATATATGTTCCCTTGCTCAGTTGTGACTTTCTTTGTGACCACATTTGGGGTTTTCTTGGCAAAGATATTGGAGTGGTTTGCTAGCTCTTTCTTCTGTGGATTAGACAAGCAAAAGTTAAATGACTTGCCCAGGCTCACATAGTTAGTGAGTGTCTGAGGCTAGACTTGAAAACAGGTCTTCCTTATATAGGCCCATATTCTATCCACTGAACACCCAGCTGATCCCATATATGTATTATTGCATATATTTGTGTATATAGGTACATATGTTTATATGTGTAACTATCTATATGTTTTACATACACATATACATGCACTCATATATGTGTGAATAATTAATTGGTCAAATCAGCAAATATATATTGCTTGTCCTCTGCCAAGGGTGCTAGGGTTACAAAGAGAAAGTTATAATATTCCTACCCTCAGTGAGTTTGCATTCACTTTTTTCAACATATCCTTGTCTCTAAATTCCCTTTTGTTTGTAAACTTGCCCATATCTCCTCCATCCTGAAAAACCCTCATTTGATCCATACATCCTCATTATCTTTGATCCTGTGTTTCTTCTGCTCTATGTAGATAATTTCTCCAAAAAGTCCATCTGTAATAGATGTCTCCACTTCCTTTTCCTCTTACTCTTTTCTTAATCCTTCACAATCTGGCTTCTTTTTCATTGCACCAAAACTACTCTGTTCAAAGTGACTAGTGATCTCTTAGTTTCCAAATCATTCAATGGTCTTTTCTCAATCCTTGTTCTTGATCTCTCTTCAGCATTTAGTACTGTTAATCACTTTTTCCCCCTTGATACTCTCCTCTCTCTAGGTTTCCAAGACATTACTCTCTCCTGGTTCTCCTTCTGTCTATCTAGCCACTCCCTCAGTCTCCTTTGCTGGATCCTCATTCAGATTGTACCCTTCTAACTGTAAGTCTCCTTCAGGAGTCTGTTCTGAGCCTTTTTCTCTTTTCCTTCATTTTACTAGGTGACCTCCTCAGTTCTTATGATATCCTATCCCAAAGATAATTACTATGTCTATGCTCATGATTTTCAAGTCTACCTATCCTACTTCAAACTCTCTGTTAACCTACACCATCTCATTTCTAATTAATTCCCTTTTAGACATCTCCAACAGGAAGGATGTCCAATAGACATTTCAAACTAAACCTGTTTAAAACAGAATTCATGATCTTTCCCCCAAAACCTGCGTCTCTTCTTACCTTGTACTAAAGAGGGCAACGCTATCCTCTCCATTCCTCAGGCTATAGTTCTCTTCTATTAGTTATCTTCAACTCTCCAAACTCGTACCCTATCCTCCAGTATCCAATCTGCTTGAATTATTTACAGTAACTTGCTGGTGAGTCTGTTTGCCACAAGTTTCTCCTCACTCTCTAGTTTATCTTCTATTCAGCCACCAAAGTGATTTTCTTAATGTTCAGGTCTGACTATGTCACCCCCTTTTCAGTAAATGCCACCAAATCCCTATCATCTCTAAGATGCTGCATTTTCTCCCATTATAATCACTCCTTCTTAATATTTCTGGTTTTCTTATACCTTGCTTCCTATCATGTACTCTCTTCAGTCTAGTAACAGTGGTCTCCTGGCTATTCCACGAAAGACACTCTTATAGCTTTAAGCATTATTTTTTCTGGCTGTTATCATACCTAGAATGCTATCCTTCCTTAATTCTACTTAGTGATTTTCCTGGTTTCCTTTGAATTCAAAATAAGATCCCATCTTTTACAGGAAGATTTTCCCAACCTGTTTTAATTCTAGTCTTTCCTCTGATAGTTATTTCCTATTTATCCTGTATATAGCTTGCTTTGCATGTATTTGTTTGCATGTTGTCTTCCAGTTTGTTCTGGAGCTTCTGGAGCTTCTGGAGAATAGGAACCATCTTTCGATTCTTTTGTATCTCTAGCACTTAGCATAGCTCCTGGCACATAGTAGGCACCTACTAAGTGTTTTTTTTTTAATTAATTCTAATGGAAAAAAGCATGTATAAATACATTTATATAAAGGTACATACAAAGTAGATACACAGTAACTAGGGAAAATACTAGCAGCTAACGAGATCAAGAAAGTATTTTTGGAAACAAATAGAACCAGGAATACATTGTACACAATAATAGCAAGAATAGGCAATGATCAGATGTGAAAGGCTTAGTTCTTTTTAGTAGTTCATGATCTAAAGCAATCCCAAAAGACTTTGGATAGGAAATACCATCTACAACCAGAAAAAGAACAAAGGAGATTGAATGTAAATCAATACATTCTGTGTTCATTTTTCTTCTGTTTTTTTTTTTAATCTCTTCCATGTTTTTTCCCTTTGCTCTGATTTTTCTCTCCCAATATGATTCATAAAGTAATGTGTATTAAAAATAAATAAACTTACTACTATAAAAAAGAAAATATATTTGACTTTCCTATAGAACATGGTGCTTTAGATGAGTCTTGAAGGAAGTTGTGGATTCTAAAAGCAGAGGTAAGATAGGGTGGCTTTCTATACTTAAGGAACAGTCGGTGAAAGGGCACATGTTCCATCTCATCCCCTTCACTGAATGTCCCTCAAGAACCAGGTTGCTTCCTCTTTTATGACTCAGTTTGGAGGAATTGGTACAGTTTTGGATTAAGGAAACAACTGTGATTGCTCTAAAAGTGTATTACCCAAATCTTAGAACAATATTATTTAATATAAAAGTTCTATTTCTTATTTCTCTAGTTTATATTAACTCCTTTAGATTCTAGAGGGAAAAATTTGATACTTTGAGTAAAGTGCCACCTGGCGTTTGTAACATAGTCCACATATTTATAATTGAACAGGCCTAAACAGTCTAAATAGATCATAGGGAAATTAGAAGAGGCTGCCTTGGACTTGAAGGGGATATCATTAATGGAGGAACATAGTCCTTTATGAAAACTACTAGTATCTTTGAATAAAAATTAAATTATATTTAGCTATCTTCATATGACATGGAATTGCTATAATTTCAATGATAAATGATAGGCAGTATTTCAGACCACTGCTGGAGTATTTAAATGATTTTTTGCTCATGGGAACCTTATTCCTATATAGCATGGGCAATGGCAATCAATAACATCACAAAAATGGAAGGAGTATATTAATAGAAAGAATATGACTTCAGAATCAACTGTGTATATAACGAATAATTATATATATAAGGAAACATGGAAAGGCTTTTATAAAATGATAAAAAGAAAAATCAATAGAACAAGAACTATAACTCCAAAACATGTATAGCAATCCATGATCCCAATTTCTCTCTAGTCCACTGATATTATATTTTATATTTCTGGGGAGGGCTAGTTTTGCCATTGTAGTAGTTTTAAGATACTATCAAAAGGTTCTCTTGATATGTACTCTAAATAAAATTCCTCTATTTTATATTAATAAAGTGTTTAAGTTTTATATGCTTGAGTATTCCCTTATCAATGACAGGAGCTGGGCTTTATCATACATTCTTTCTTCCCTCATACTCTCTGTTTTTGAAATATTCTTCTAAAACATAACACAAATCTCTGAGTTCTCATAATTTATTTGTAACTATATTATCTTGATTTGAAAAAGTTCATTGTTTTACATACTTAATTGCTTATCTTTTGATCTTCTGAGACTTTCTTGAAGTAAATACGTATCTTTACAAAATTATCTCTGCCTTTAAACTGTATACTGAATTTAGCTAGGTAAATTCTTGGTCTGTAACTCATATTTTTTTTTATTTTTGAATTATGCTGTATTCAGTTTTTTCCTATTCCCTTTTGTCTTTTTCAAGACGTTTTCATCGTCATGGTTAATGTCCTTTGGTAAGTTAATTCTGTTAGAGTATAATTATATTATTTCTAGACAGCTTGTGTCTTTTTCCTTCTGGGAGCTCTGTGGATTCTCTTTATAGATTGTTGCTTTCTTTGCTAATAATTTCACATTCCTTTGTTTTTCAAATTTATCAAATTGCTGCCTCTTGATCTTCTCACTTGCTTTTTATTCTTTCTAGTTCTTTAGTTATTCTATTGGTTTTCTGAACCTGCATTGATATTTATTGGCTGTAATTCTGTTTTTCCCTCTACTCAGTCTATTGTTGACTAATTCCTTTGATTCTTTAGTGTTTTCCTTTTTATGCTCTATATCAGTAATTTTCTTTATTATTCCCTTCTAATCATGTTTAAAGTATCTTTTGATTTTAGCATGAATTCTTTCTGTGATGGTTCATTTTCTTTAAGATCTTAATTTAATTTTACAATGTTCTTGACATTAATGTTTATTCAATTTCTTTAAATATGAGAGCCATTAAAGAGTGTCTCAGAACATTTCAATAGTTTATTTGTTTTTCTTTTCTTTCTTTCTTTTTTTTTCCTGAGGCAATTGGGGTTAAGTGACTTGCCCAAGGTCACATAACTAGGAAGTGTTAAGTGTCTGAGATCAGATTTGAACTTAGGTCCTCCTGACTTCAGGGTTGGTGCTCTATCCACTGCGCCATCTAGCTACCCCAAATAGTTTATTTTTTCAATCTGTATTCCTTTAGGTATAATTTTTTACAGATGAGTCAGAATTTGTTCCACTTCCATTTTGTTTGATTTTTTTCCCTATTTGTTTCCTATTTGTTTCTTTATTATTTTTCTTTGTTTTTTTTTTTTTTTTTTTTCCTGAGTGGTCTGTGAGGATCCTGATTTTCTTTAAACCTCTTTATCATCTTGGCTGAATGTATTCATTTGTCTTCTTTTTCTGCTAGGATCAAGGGTTATCATATAAAAATATGAGAAGAGAACAAAGAGGTTTTTGCAGAAAATTCTCTACTAAAGATTACAGTTTCGATAGGAAACGGTAAAGAGAAAAGAAGATTCCATTTGTGGATTTTGTTGTTGTTGTTGTATTACAAAACAACACCACCACATTTGAATTTCTTGAGCAAAGTATAATCTTTGGGACTTTTCTCACATAAGATGTTCTATTCATTAGTTAAGATCATACAAAATTCCAAGATGGATATGACTTTAGAGAGCTTTGTTCAATAATCTTTTAATTATCAACCTCAAGTGAAACATGAAACATGAAAAATATGTCATTATCTTTTACAAAAACAAAATAGAAGACTCCCTATGGACATTAAGTTTTCCAAATTTACAAATTTGCAAATGAAATTGTGCTGATATCACTGAGCCCTATAATACAGCTGACCTCCTCAGTGATAGCCATAGTCACTTAAAAGGGATTAGCTTGGAAACCCACAAAGGAAAAACCAAGTAAATGAAGAATATTTAATTCCTAAATTATGACATGCAGTTGGATGGACAACCCGCTGAATAAATGCGCCAGTATATGTATCTCAGAGAGGCACCATGAATGGATAATGGTTCAGAATAAAATGATATGAAAAGAAATATGAGTTTCTATGTAGCACATTCAGTGATGATAAATAACTCCCTACTATAAAAAGCCATTTCTGACACAATCTCTCAACCATTTCTGTAGGATGGTTACTGAGAATCCTGGATGACAATCCCAGAGTATTCCTAATTGCAAGGAAAAATATATGGTGTGTATAAGAAGGTTACATTAATGGTAACTGTAAGGTGATAAATAGCATCAAAGATACATTAAACTATTAGAGGTCCTGTGGTGAGGACAAGGAATAGATTCTATGGGATATCCAAGAAATATTCAAAGAAACAGGACATTACACTTTAGAACATTGGGTGGATAAACAGAAAAAATGTGGACAAGACTCTGACAAGGTGAGAAGGTAAGGGTCGGCTACAGTGTGATCTGGTTTTAAATCCTGAAATAGCTTTGTAATACTTGTGTCATTTACTTCTATGGTCTCAACTTTCCTAATTTATACAATGAGCATTTCTAAGATTTTTTTCACTTCTAAATCTAATATCAATAAAATATTTATTGAGGACCTACTGTTTGCAAATCCCATTCTCAACATTGGGGGTGAGGAAGAATTCAAATTCAATAAGCCATATTTTGGGGGTATCTTTTTTAATATTACCTGCATTTCCAATAAACAATTATTTGTAACAAATAATAAAAAAAGAGAAAAAAGCAAGTAGTTTACCAAAACAAACCAACATAGCTGAGTTTGACAGTATATTCAGTACTTTATACCCAAAGTTCCCTACTTCTGCAAAGAATTAAAGGAGTTACATTTTCTCAGTTCTTATCTGAGGTAAAGCTTTGTCACTATAATTTCACATGGTTCAGTTTTATTTTGTTTTCAATAGATAGTTATTAAGTACCTTTGTGTAAGTAACTGTACTAGGTGTTCGGAATACAAAGACAAAAATAAATAATTTTGGCTTCAGAACTTTTATATAAGGGATTCCAAAAGTTTTCATACAGTTTTAAGTGATTAAAATGTTTAAACTTCACTAAATTTTAGTATTTTGAAACTCCACTAAAATTTTTGCTACTTCCTATTTACAACTTTAAAGAACAATAGCTAGGTAAATATAAAATGTATACAAAATAAATGAAAGATAATTTGGAAAGAATTAACCAGGGATATCAGGAAAGTTCTAATACATGAGGTGGCATTTGAACTGAACTTTGAAGAGGAAAGCTAGGATTTTACCAGGGTAAGGTAAAGAGGAAGAGAGCATTGTAGGCAAATACAGCCTGTGTAAAGAAATGGAGGTAGGTGATAGAATGTCATATGTAGGATCACATGAACAACAAGATGAAGGACTATCCCGTTGGGTTCTCAAACCTTTCCTATACAGAAATTATATGCCAAAGTTAAGGCAACTGTAGCTATTTCCATGATTTACGATACCTGGAATCAAAAGAATGTTGGAAAAATACCATCACAAACCTTGAACTGACTCTCTCTGATCCCAAGTTCATTCAGCAACCCAATCCCATCTCCTGTGTTACCAGCAATGAGACTCCACCAAAAAGTCCAAGGATGAGACTTCACAACCAAACCCATAGCCACACCTCTTTCCAGTGCCATGGAGCTCTTGGTTCCAAGTTGCAAAAATTTGTCCTGGCCAAGATAAGTTAGGAGCCACAGCCCTGTAGTGCTGGTACAACAAAGCTCTGAACTATTGATGCAAGGACAAACAGCTTCATAATATTGGAAGACCAAGTGCTGGAACAGATGACCCTGTGGCAACTGTGTAGCAAAGAGTCAAACTAAAGAACTAGGGAACAGAGGGAATTGGAAAAGACCACAGGACATGACCCGAAATGTGTATGAGGGACTATGCAACATTCCACCAAACCTGAGAGAAAGAATAAATAGCACCCAACTGGGGTCAGGCTAAAATTACCATCCAAAACTCACGGGGGCAGAGACTTAAGCTAGTGAATTATGAATTGCCCACTGTAGGAGGAGACTGAGGTGCTTTTAAGTTCAGCTCACAAGGAAACCACAATCATGAGACATGAGAAATAAGGAAAATAAGGCTAGAATTAAAGATTTCATGAAAAGGAAAGCTCAGTGATCTTATATAAGCAGATAAGCCAGTAGGAAAAACACTAACTACAAAAGGAAATATGGCTTCCAGATCTAGCAAACAAATTCAGGCATCTGTAAAAATACTGAAAAATAAAGGAAAAATGAGTCAATAATAGAGGACTCTACGGAATTTGAGGAGGACATGGAAACACAATACACTGTCTCTGAGTGATTCAGAAGAGAACTGGGAAGTATAAGAGCAAAAATCCAAAACACCGGAATGTGCAATGACAAGCCTCGCCTATAAAAGCAAGAGAACAATAATAGAAAATGAACAATAGATTATAAATGCAAATACCCAGAAGTAAAGGGCAATTTAGAAGAGAAAAAAGCAGCATCAAAAGAATATTATCATCATGTAAGCAAAACATACTGCTCTTGAAGATGATACAGAGACAACCAAGGATCATAGGTCTTCCAGAAGAACATGATAGAACAATAAACCTTAATATTATACTAGAGAAATATTACAGAAGAGAACTTTCTGGAACTGCTAAACATAGAAAATAAATTCTAGTTGAAAGATTTCACAGATTGCCTTCAGAATGTGATATGCTGGAACTACAATGCCAATTTGGTTGGCATATAGAGTACTTTTGGAAAAGTAATGTGAATTTGGTATGGATTTAATAGATTGGAGCCAGATTGCATAAGATTCTGCCAAACAGCAGGTTATATTTAATGCTAAAGATTATAAGGACCTGTTAACATTTCTTGAGCATAGAAGTGACAAGATCAGAACTTGCTTTAGGAGTATCAATTTAGCAGATGTTTTGAGAGAAAAGAGAGACTGAAAACAGAGAAGTTAGGGGGCTATTGTAATCTTTGGGAGAGGGCTGATATTTGGAGAAAATGTGTATGCCAGAAGTATTATGGAAGTATAATTGACAAGACTTGTAAATTGACTGGGTGAATGAAAGAAGCATATATTAAGCTCTTACTGTGTGCAAAGATCTGTGTGCTAAGCAATGGGGAAACAAGTATAAATCCTTTCTTTCAAAGAACTCATAGTCTCACAGCCTCACAGATGGGATTCTGAGGGGAAATAAACTTGAGAATGACTCCAACATAATGGACATAGGTAAATGGGAAAACAGTGGTACTCTCAACAGAAAGTGTATTTTGGAGGATGGATGGGTTTTGAGGGAAAGATAAATAGGTTCTGTTTTGGACATGTTGAATTCACCATACCTATGGAATGTTCTCTGTCTTTAAGGAGCCTACATATCAACATGATGAGCTGATTCAGTGTACTTAAATAACTTATAGTAAGGGTCAAATAAGTGGTACAGAATACATACTCACCTCCCCCCCTTAGGGGAGATGGAAGAGATCAGGAAACAAAGAGATTTGGTTAGATAAACAGAAAAATGGAGGGTGCTTTTTTTTTTTTGTCAAGAGTTAGAATTCCTATATAATTTGCTAGCACTACCAAATTATAATCATAGTTACCCTGCACAGTTCTACATGGGATAATTTTGCTTATTCAATGTAGATGTATAAAAGTATCCCAGGAATAGGAGGCAAGATCAGTCTTTTAGTTTTGTTTCTGTATAATTTCGTTCTGTATAATAAGTAACTAGGCAAGTTACTTAATATATCTAAGTCCCAATTTGCTCATCTGTAAAATGAATTGTTGGCAATGACTTCATTGACAACTTTACATATTATCAGAAAGATCAAATAAGATAATGGGCACAGAGTACTATAGAAATTTTAGGCATTATAATGCTATCTAGAGAAGAACATGATATTAATCAAACTCATTTTAAAAGTTCTTTACCAGTTACAAAGTACCTGACTCATTGCAACATTATGAGCTAGTTAAGATAAATATAGTTCTTGTGACTTCTGAGTCTTCTTTTCCCAGCACTAAACTCCCATTGACAAGTTGGGTGCCAGATCTTGGCTGTCTCCTTGTCAACATTATAGGGCTTACCCTGGAATGTCAGAAGGTAAACCTATAATGCTTGCATCTCCACAAGTGCTTTTCCCTGAAATTGTCAGTTAATAATTTTAATTAGCCAGCTACAAATATCTTGAAGAAAAGGATACTATTTTTGATACAAAAAGAACAGTTGGCACAAAACATGCTCCAAAAGTCAGGGACATATTCTCTTATAAGTACATATGGAGTACAGATAAAAGTGAACTCCCTCTTAGGGAGTCCATGTGAAGGTAATGCAGACTTTTGGTTACTCAGAGTCCTTTTCTTTCACTTGTGCAGTGCTTAGGAACTTCACTTTTAGCATGGTAAATCTGTGCTCATCTATCCTTGGACTAACTGGCAACAGTTTCTGCATTGGGAACCATCCTAGGGCATTGAAAGGGAGAGGGGAGATTCAATATCATCCAGATCTTTCAAAGCTGAAGAGTTTTTTTCCCACTCTTGACTGGAGAGACCTGATCAAGGCTTAATCTGAGGACTCTCTTTCAACTCCCCAAATCTTCCTTTCCCAGGTAGTTTCTCCTCAAGGCTATGCTGGAAAGCCATATTTGGTCGAATTTCTGGAAAAAGCTCCATTCTAATTCTAGTTTTTAATAAAGGATCTGGGTAATGTAACAAAATTTCATAGTCAGTTGGAGTGGACCTCTTGTCTGAAACAATTTTACTTTATTGTAATATTTTTATGTATAGTATATATTAAGATTGAGTGATTTATTAAGACATGTTCTCAATTAAAACTAAAATGAAATGAAGTGATTGAATACCCTTTACTCCATCAGCTTCCCATTATAAGTATTATTGTTATTATTTTGTAAATGAGTAAAGCAAGATTTAGGGAGATTATGACTTGCTCAAGGATCATCTAGCTAGTAGGTATTAGAGTAATTAAATGGTCTATCTTGCCCTTTTAATATGTTGTCATCCTCCTTGCCTCAAGACTGGAGCCATGTGTGTTTTTGTTGTCATGAACGACAAATATATTTTCTCACACATATCTAACCAAAGTTCATGCTCAGTTTCTTTTCTCTTAAATCACAATCTCCTCTGAATTCAAATCTAATGACTTTTCCATCTTCTTCTCTGCACAAAATTCTTATTTTAACCAAATGCCCTATGTAGTCAACATGGCGCAGTGGGCATGGTGATAGATTTGGAGTCATGGTATCTCACTTCAAGCCTTGGCTCTGCCATTTGCTAACTGTGTGGCCTTGGGCAAGTCATTAATCTCTCTGGGCCTCAATTTCTCAAATTTATATAATAAGAGTCTGAACTAGATGATCTTAAATGACCCTTCTAATTGTAGAGCTATGAGATAATTGTATTGATAATTGTAATTGATTGTATTGATAATTGTAATTTTATGATGTCCCTTTTATTTCCCTATCACAAATTCCATCCACTTGCCCCAAAATTCTTAGAAAATATCCTTCCATCTTTCCTATCCTCATCCTTCTTATATTTTCTATTTGCCTGCTTCTTTTTGCTATCTTCATCCCTGTCTTTTCTCTTCTCTGGCTCATGTGAAGAAAAAAGAAAAGAGAAGAGAAGTTGATATGATTCTTCTAGAAAACATATCTACTGTTTGTGTAGGGATCTACTATCAGCTCCTTGCTTCATATGCAAGCCCTTCATGAATTGAGATTAGCTACCAATTCAAACCATATAATTGAAAAAAAAATCATTTCATCCAGTCCTTGTGGATCAGGGTAACTTTCTACTCATTGATAATAGAATTATCTATTTAGATGTGAAAGAGATGATAGAGGCTATTGAGAGTCTAACTATCTGATTTTACAAATGAAGATACTGTGGTATCAAGAGGTTAGTGAAATACTGACGGTCAGAAAGCTAGAATTTGTGGTAGGATTTGGACTTGGGTCTCCCTAACTTTCAAGTCTAACAGTATTCTCTGCACCATCCAGATTCTACTATACTTTCATGCTGACCTGATGCCTCCTTGGACACAAAGATAATGCCCATTATAATGGGTTTTTATTAATTATAAATAATAATAACAATAACTTCCGTATATTATTACATGATCTAGCTTTGTCTTTCAGAACCTCCTTTCTAAATAGTGTCTATGGGAAAAATTTCTGCATCTTATGGTTATTCTCAGCTGCTTCATCATAACACAACTCACATTTACAGGGCTCAATATCCTTTTTCTTTTTGGCAAGGCAATTGGGTTTAAGTGATTTGCCCAGATTACACAATTGGTTAAGTGTCTGAGGCTGAATCTGAACTCAGGTCCTCTTGACTCTTGGCGGCTGCTCCATCCGTTGTGACATCTAGCTTCCCTGTCCTCATTTGTAAAATAAGAATTTAGAATTAGTTGGCCTCTGAAGTCTCTTCTAGCTCACCTGTGATTTCATGATTATTGTGGAAGACATTTCTGCTTCAGAAATATGGTGGAATAGATAACCTCTGGTATTTATTCCAGCTTGCTAATTTTGTAAATCTTTTTAGTAACTGCTGGCTTTGGTTTCTTTGCTATTCTGGGTAAACTGTGTCAGGTCTCAGTTTCACTATTCAGCTGTAGAAAAATGGAATATCTCTGATTGAAAAGATTGCTTATGTGATGCAGTTATAATAAGGTTAACTCAGGACTGAAGTGCCAGGGAGAAGTTCCTCTGTTCCTACAAATTAAAGACTGCAACTAATGAGTGAGTTGGTATTAATTCCTTTAAGAAATATGTGTATAATCTCTCAGGACATCTTTTAGTCATTTAGCTTCTTTAACTTTATAGCTTTGACTTTATTATGGCCAATTTTTGACACATTATTATAAAACGCATCATAAAATTCTTCCATTCATTTTCCTAATGCAGAACATTTGAGCATTTAAAAACATTGCCATTATTCCTGATTGGTGTTACCAACCAGCTTCCCTCTTCCCTCAAAGATATTAAAAAGATATGTAAATTGTTCAGCACAATTTCTATGTGACCTTTGGCTGTCACTACTTTTACATATCAGGCATTTACACACTTATTCTGTTGTTCATCTTTAGATTATTGATGATTGATGTTCATGACTTATTAGTCACTTGCTAGAGCAATAAAGCATATCGAAAACAATTATTATCATGTCATTTCCTTGAGCCTTTTTTCCTCTTCTCTATAAATTATGGTTTTGAAATAGATAGTCTCTAAGATTGTTTGTAGTTCTAAATCCTATGATCCTTTAATTTTTTCCAAAAATAGCCAGGTCAAGTGGTGGAAATTACAGTAGACTAGGAGTTAGAAAATCTAAATTTGAGACCTGCTTTTCCCCCTATGCACTATGTGAGCTTGCTGATATGTAATTGGAAGAATAATATTTAAACTATCTGTATCATAGGAGAGGTAGTATGGTGAAGTGAAGTGAATACTGTACTTGGAATTAAGAGATCTGAGTGTGAATGCTGCTTCTAACACTTAATAAAAGTGAACTCTTGGACAGGCCACTTAATTTCTCTGATTTAGCTGTAAAATGGATACAGTGCTAATAATACAATACAATATAGCAGCATGGAAAAAAATAGGAGGATTAGTATACTATAATATCAACTTCATCAATAGAGTCAAGTCTGTACCACAGCAGATAAGATAATGATATTCTAGTCTGCCTGTGTATACTTAAGATACGTATAGAATGCACTAAGAGAAACCTAATATCTAGAATGGGATATGTGAGAACTTTAATTGTCCTCTAACTGGAGTTAAATTAAACCTGGAGAACATGTTGAGTTCTGGGCACTACATTTTGAGAAACACATTGACAAACTGGAATATATGCAGACGAGGTTAACCGTATTGATGAAAGAACTAAAAATCATGACATTTGAGGATCAATTGAAATTTATCAAGATTATTAGACTAAAGAAAAGATCTGACAGGAGGTTCATGATAACTATATTTATGTATCTGAAGGATTGTCTTGTGGAAGAGAGATTAAACTTGTTTTGCCTATCCTCATAGGGTACAGATAGTAACAGTAAATAAAAATTGCAGAAACAGATTTAATTTTGTTATGACAGAAACTTTCCTAACAGGACTATCTGAAAGTAGAAGGGGTTGCTTTAAGTAAATTAGTTTCTCAGTGCTGGAGGGCTTCAGCCAGAAGTTTAGTGTTCAGTTCAGGTATTCATTGGACTAGATGACCTTTATTGTTCTTCCAACTCAATGATACTGAGTCTCTTTGTAACTTTTACTACTTATCTACTAGAGTTTCTGTGGGGGAAGTGATTTGTAAACTCTAAAGTGCTATATAAATATGAATTATTTTTAATATTACAGTTATAGACTTACTCTTATTTAATATTGTTTCAGCCCTTCTTGGCTATTTATATAATCCAAAATTATCAGCACAACATTGAAATGTATACATTTTTTTTTCTTTTTAGGTTCTTTCCTTACTCTTTAAACAATTTCCCTTCTTTCCTCCTGGAAATGCCATCAATTTCCCTATTTCTGTTGAGGGCACCACCATCCTCCCAGTCACCCAGGTTCGTAACCTTGGAGTCATTTTTGACTCTTCCCTTTCCCCTAACCCCCATATCCAACTAGTTGCCAAGTCCTGTTAATTCTATCATCACATCTCTTGCATCCATCCCCTTTTCTTCATTCACAGGGATTCCACTCTAGTTTAGGCCCCCATCACCTTTCATCTGGACTATTGTAATAACTTTATAATTTATCACTCTATTTGTAGGTTTGTCCATATTCCCACAGACCTAGAGTAAGCTTCTTAGTGTATAGCATCAGAAGATCATAGATCTAGATCTGGAAAGGACCTTAGAGGCCATTTAGTCCAACCTCCTGATTTTATAGATAAGGAAAATGGCATCCAGAAAGACTAAAAGTACTTTGTCCATGTTTAGAGTGATAGTAAATGGAAGAGCAGGATTTGAAATGCTGATATTCAAATTCAGCAACTCTACTCATATTATTTTCCTGCAAAACTTTTAGTGACTCCTATTGTCTCTATGATAAATACAAATTCTTAGTGGGATATTTAAGGCCCTCCAAAGTCTGATTTCAGGTCTTATTTCACATGTTTCCACTTTGCATTCTCTATATTTCAGCCAAACTGGATCACTGACTGTTCCCTCAGTGAAGTATTTCCTCTCCTACTTCTGTGCCATTGCACAAACCATTCTCCATATTGGAATGCTTTCTCATCTTTGACTTTCAGAATCCTTATTTTCTTTAAGATTCATTTCTTGCCACCTCTGTGAAGCCTTTTCTGTCAAATTGTTAGTTTGTTTGCTCTCATCTCAAATTACTTTTTATTTACCTATCTTTTGATATTATGCCCACCTCCAATAAAATGTAAGCTCCTTGAGGGCAGAGACTATTTAACTTTTTGTCTGTTTTCCTAGTGCCTAGTACAATACCTTGCATGTAGGGGATGTTTAATGAATAGTTGTTGACTTGAATGCAATCAAATGTTATCCTATATACACCAAAAATAATAAATTGTAATTTACTTAGAAGCAAATATCCTCTATATTTTTCTTTTTTTAAAAAAATAACTTTTTTTTTGCTAGTCTCTACTCAACAAACACCAATAACACTCCCCTTCTTTTCTCCTACTCTGCATATTTAAAAAAAAAACTCTTCTTTTTGCTCTATTTTTTTTATATCAGCACTTTGTAAACTGATTTATAAACCTCAAAATGCTCTGTAAATGTAATTATTTTTATTGGTATTATCATTGTCATTCTCATCACCACCATCATCACCAATACCACCACTACCATCATCATCTTAATCATCATCATCAAACTGAGGCACAGGGAAATGAAGATTTGGCTAAAGGTTGTAAATATCTATAGCAAAGTCTGGCACCTGAATTCTCCTGGCTTCTCAGATACTCCTGATCAGATCCTTCTGTCATTCATCTATTAATGGAATATATTTTTCTTCAATTAGAAAGTTCAGGGGATTTATTCAAGTGGGCTTATGTAACAGAAAAGGGAACAACAATTCAGTACAAGTCATGTCATTAGGAACATAAATCATTCCTCCACTAATGAAAACTATCTTTGTCATAGATTACAATTCCTTTTCCGATGTCTATGGTAGTGATGGGATTAGAATTTTGGGAGACTACTTAAATAGAGCAAAGCACTGCTTTTTCAAGATCCAAGACATATACAATGAAAACTACTGGTTAGATATGATTTAAACCCTTTAAAGCCCTCATTTTATTATTTATATATAAGCATTTCTTTCTCTGTTTTCTTTTTAGATGCCATGACTGTGGGGCCATTCTTGAAGAATATGATGAAGAAACACTAGGGCTAGCCATTGTAGTGCTCTCCACATTCATCCACCTAAGTCCAGATCTTGCGGCTCCTTTGTTGTTGGATATCATGCAGTCTGTGGGAAGGTGAATGCCATTTTTTTGTCTTTTTAGATGGGAAGAATCTCCACTCCTATTTTCCCACCTACACCCATATGAATATTTATGATACCAAACCAAATAATACACCTTACTCGCCTATTTAGGTTGTTTGGTAAGAATAATACCAAATAACTGGGCTGACTCGATTTTATTGCATGTGATTTTTGCTTTTGTTTGCTTTAATTTTTATTGCATACAGTGAATTTTTCTGTTGTTTGGATATTGTGATACAATTTCAGAGAAGAACTTCAAGCTTTGTATCTGTAAGCACTGAGGCAACATATGCTAGTATTGGGTGGTCTCTCTCTTGGTAAACCCATGAACTAGTTTTATTGAATGAGCAGAAGTGTATTTAGAAGTAATAGCATCTATAGAGTAGAGCAAGGAATATAGCAGATTTCAAAAACTAACCTAGCCCTGAAAAATGAAGGAAAAGAAATAACTTTAGGAATACACTGCTTTGCCCTGATTGAATGATAAATGAATTAAGCTTAGTTAGCTCTGACTGCTTATAAGGACAAACATGTCTAATGTGATAGATCTTTTAGAAGCTAAATATATGAAAGCTCCTGACAGCCATTAATTAGTTATGTGGCTTTCTCAGTTTTTACATCTATAAAATGATGAGGTTGAGCTAGAGCAAAGTTTCTTAAACTATGGGTTGGGACCCCATATAGCTACTGAAATGTGGAAATTGCAAAAAATTTGGCAACAATAAAAGGTATCAAATATTCTGTCCAGATTTAATTCTTTCTTTAAAAATAAACAAGTACATCATCTCATTAGTATGCAAATTTGCTTTCATCTTTAATAAATGGTAAAATTATATGTATTGCAAAGAATTTTTTTAAAATTAATTTTGTTATTATTCATAATCAGCAAATGTTTAATTTATATACCTATTGTATATACCTAAATGCCTCAAGTGAAAGAGAGTCACAAGTAGAAAAAATTTAAGGAGCTCTAAGTTAGAAGATCTCTAATGTAATATTGTGATTTTCTGGTTTTATATGCTACATTCCCTAGATGCAATTAATCGTTAAACTCTAGCTGTAATATTAGTTTTTTTTTTTTTTTTTTTAGGCAAGGGGATGAGATGTCATTCAGTTCAGGAATAATTTATGTAATACCTCCCCTAATACTGTGGCAAGATATGTCAGACAAATTCTCTTCTCTTTTGTAGCTTATGTTTCAGCTGAGGATGGAAGTGAAATGAATATTGAAAACAGTTAAGAGACTTTTCACAGCAATATACAAATAAAAACCAAATGAGCAATAAGGAATAAGTGTGATAGGTGCTCAGGAAAAGGATGTATTCCCATAGTAGGGAGGTGTTCAGGACAAATATCATAGAGGAAGTTAAGACCTGACCTGGGGCTCAAAAGATAGGTAGAGTTTGCATATTTCAAGAAAAGGGAAAGTTAATAGACTTGAGTAGATTTAAGATCCACTATCATTCCTGCCTCCCCCTTTTTCTCCACTCCCTCTCCCTGCTTTTCCCTCTCTTGCCTCCTCTCCTCTCCTCTAGAAGTTCTTCCTTCCACTTTGGGAAGGAGATTACATCAAGGGAAAAGTAACCACAACTTTCAGTCCCTCACTATCAAGCTTTGTTTGTATTATACCCTATCTTCCAAGGTTATATGGTAAGTGGAAACAAAAAAGTGGAAGCTATATTGCCATGTAGACAGAGGAGTATCCAAAGAGTCCAAATTATCTACATGTGAATTTCAAGAGTAAAGAGCCAGGAAGTTAAATACTAAAATTCTTACTTCTCTATATTATTATCCATCCCAGCTTGGAATAGTTGGGAGATGATATTTATTTCATACCTATCTGATGGATTCAAGAAATGAATTTTCATTTAGAGAGTTTCCACTATATTATTAATACCAATGAATTATATATATATATATATATATATATATATGTGTGTGTGTGTGTGTGTGTGTGTGTGTGTAACAGATAGAATTATTAATCTAGAATAGTACCATCCCATAAAACAGATAACTAACAAAGAGAAACTACTTAAAGATGAATCTTCTGAAGAAAATTTTTCCTTAAGCAAAAATTATTGTATTAAAATTTTATCTTTCTTTCATCTTGGTAAAAAGGTACTTCATACTAAATACTTTAAGGTACAGCAAATGAGAGATGAGAGAAAGGCTGCCCTTTATTACAGGCTTCATTATATCCTGATTGTTTGTTTACTATGGATAGCTGAATTTTAGGGGAAGTGACTTGATCTATTATATAACTAAATCCAAGAAATAATAAGTTATATTAAAATGGACTAAAGTGGATCAAATGAATTCTGTAACATATCTCTGTGATATGACTCTGCCAAACCTCTATTTGTTGTGACTGCTGAATCTACAGGGGGACCCTAGATACTTCTTCCTTGAGGTTCTAGTGTTAATTATGAAGGGGTAAGGGTATCTTTCTAATGTTGTTGCCAGTGAGTCCCCATTGTAATGCTCTGCCTGATGATTATATTTGCTATCAATTAGCTAGTCAGAATTAATTAGATTTTAGTTTGGATATCAGGAAGGAAACAAGTATTTATCAAATTCCTACTATGTGCCAGGCACTGAATAAATCAATGAATTAAATCTTGCTCTACATTACTCTTCTCCCTGCCCCTGGTCCATTACATAGAATACATTTTCCTTTGGAATATTACTTGAAATAAAAATTTTTATTAAGTAGATATGATGACCAGTTACTATCATAAAAATTAATTGGCATGTATTCTGGGGGAAACTTTGGATGGGATGAAATTAGGTACTATTTAAATTGTTCATCTAGTCTATATCTAGACTATGTGAGATGTAAAATACTCTAAATTATGCTGGCTAGGAGTCATATAACTTGATGGGTTGGTTGGAACCAGGCCATCTTTTGGGGGCACTGTCTGAAAGGACTATTGGGAAACGGTACAATGTTGTGAAAAGAAATTTAGAGATAAAAGACCTGTTCTTTAATCCTGACTGGCATTTACCCCCTGTGTTACTTAGTTTCCTTTTCTATTAAATGAAGAGTTGAATTAAATGACTTTTAAGGTTCTTTCTTGTTTAAAATCCATAGTTTGATTATGGAGCATTTGATGATGGTTCTAGGTCCATGTCTATTTGTAATTTTCCTGATATTATGTTCTGTGGCTAAGGGCCAGGACATTCCTGTGACTATATTTTTTGATCCTTTGTTTAGATTGGCATCCAGCACCAGTTTCTCCAACCAAGCAGAAAGGTAAGGTCCCAAAGTAAGCCAAATACATTTTCTCTACCCTTTCTTTTTGCACTCTGGCTGTTCTTTTCGGAAGGAAAGAAATACTATAGACAGCACATCTGTTCTAAGAGATAGGAGACTAGGTTTGAACTTTAGCTCTCTCATTTATAAACTGGGAATAGAATATAAAATGGGAATAGATAACTTGATTACCTCAAAATTTCTGGTGACTCAAAGAGCAGTGCAAGATTGTAAGGAACTACATAGTTCCATTTCCACTAAGGAAGAAGAGGAGTAAAGAATATTATTGAGGAGACAGATGACTGAAATGGAGGTAGGCCAATCATTTTGAGTACAAGTGGTAATAATCAGCCAGACTAATTGCTACACTGATAGCAGTAAAACATAAAATGAATTAGAGTAAGGCCTCCATCACATTGGGTAAATATTCTATAAAACATGTGTGGAGAAACATGTAAAAAATGTCACAGGATGAGGTGTGGTTTTTATTGGAAGATGAAATACCCAAATCAATGAAATCATAAATTCATTGACATATTGAACTGTATGCATACACATCTATTTATCTATATATATATCACCCAACTCAAAAGGGCCTATGAAAATCAAACAAGATGCTGGTTATGAAATTCTTTTGTAACTTTAAAGCACTTATATAAGTATGAGATGATTTTTGTTGCTTTTAATTATAACAATATTTGTAGATGATTTAAAATCTGTGGGTTCTTAGCATCCCTGACTTCAACAGCACCCTCATGTTATCATTCTTATATTTATTGCTACTATAATTCTTTCTCATAATCAAGCTTTTATTTATGAATTTTAGGATATGCATAATACTGTATAATAGGGATATCTGTTTTTCTTATGACATCAGATTAAATTTTTTTCAGGAATTCTTTTTTTTTCTGACTCCTGGAACATTTTCTTATCTTTAACTTCTTTAATGGAACCCCCACCTTTTCAAAAATACATAAGTTTTATTATAGGGCTTCCTCAGTCTCATAACTGTGACATGAATTTCTTGTGTTTATGAGTATTAAAGTCAGATCCTACAGAAGTCTGGAAATTACAGACAGTGTATGTAGTTAAAAATATAAATAAGATTTGACTTAATTTTGTATGATAACATAAAGTCATTTAGCGCCTCCCCCCCCCAAAAAAAAAAAACCCAACAAGGATGTAGGTTACATAGAAATGTGTTCAAAAGATGCAGGTTCCTGACTTGTTGGATATTTTTAGATGGTGATTTGTCTTTTTGTGTAAGCTACATTTCCCAGGTCCCAAAACTCATTAGAAATGCACCATGTTAACTTAATATAACTTATACATGAACTGAAATGAAATGGCTTTTTAAATTTAGTTCCAGGAAAAAATATAATATTTTGTTTTAAACTGTGTCTATTATAGTCATTAAAAAGATTCCACAAAGTCTCAAAGATTGAAATTGATGAGATATGATTTGAAACACAAATTTGAATGGACTTTAAAGAATAACAGACTCTGAAGCAGTTAGGTGGCACAGAGAATAAAACACCCACCCCTAAAGTTAGGAGGACCTGAGTTCAAATTTAATCTCAGACACTTAACACTTCCTAGCTGTGTGACCCTGGGCAAGTCACTTAACCCCAATTGCCTCAGGGGAAAAAATGAATAACAAACTTTTTTGGATCATAGGTCATTTAGTTCAACTTCTACCTGAAGTATTAATCCTGTCTATTTTATATTTGTACTTCTCTAGTGATAGGGAACCCACTAATCCACTAATATAGTTCATTCTTCTTTTTGGCAGTTTTAATTATTAGGAAATTTTTCATTCTATTGTCTTAAAATCTGTTTCCTTGGAATTTCTTTTACAAAGTATTTTTTTAAATGAACAAGAATTTACTTTCTCTCCTCACTATACTCCTTGAAAAATGATAAAAACACAACCTTTGGGAAAACATGCATATTTGAACAAAACAAACATTAATATGTAAAAATGTATCTTTCACTCAGCATCTTGAGTCCATTACTTCTGTCAAAAGAAGAGTAGCATTCTTTATTATTGTTCTTATGGAATTGTTGATTGATCATTGCATTGATTAGAGTTATTAAATCTTTCAAAGTAATTTGTTTTTATAATGTCATTCACTTTATGTCACTTTAAATAAGTCTTCTTGGGTTATTCAGAAGTCATTCTTTTTTCTTTCTTTTTAAAGTTTTTAAGTTTATTTTAAACTTCAGTAAAAAATAAGAAAAGAAAAAAAATCATTGCTATGTACACAGTAAAACATGAGGGGATTCAATATAAAGCAATCAATTTCCATTTCAAAAGAATCTATATGTCCAGCTTTTCTTTGGTTCTTTGAGGTTTTCTTTTTTCTCTGCTGTGTACTTTTTACTTTTTTCTTTTTCAGAAGGCTACAATTAAATATGTATATATATGCATATTTGCAAAAATATATATGTATATAACTGTATTGTTTATTTCCACTTGTCATTTATATCTCTGAAGGTAGAAAGTATTTTCTTTCTTAAGTCCAAGTTTTTCCAGTATTAACCAGCACATCATTTCTTACACCACAGCAATATTCCAACCCAATCACTTTCTATCTGAGAGATTGTCTATGAAAGATTTCCTCCATTTTTCTGTATTACTTCTGTTCTTGGCTGCGTAGGGTTTTATTTACATAATAAATGTATTTACACAAGAAAATTTTAATATAAAATGATCAAAATTACCCATTTTGCAAAACGAATACAAAAAGTAAAGCAAAACAAAAAAGAACATTGTCATATGCCCGCAGATCATCAGGGGGGAGTCAAAGTATATAACAACAAATTACCAGATCAAGAAAGTATATCTATTAACAGAAGAAATTATATTCATAAATGTCCATTTTGTCCTAATTTCCTTGTAAATTGTTCTTTGTTTCTTTGCTGCACTCCTTATTAACTTTATTCGTTTTTCCTCTTTTCATGCCCTCCTCTCCCCCAAGCAAACTAAAGTTAAGAAAAGATGTATTTATGTATACGTATGTAGATATATGCATACATACATACACTCACCCCTCCACATACATACATCTTTCCTTTCCCTGCTGACTCTTTAATTAAATTCTGCTCCATAACTTCCCTTGCTATTATTTAATTTCCCCTTCACCCAGGGATCCCTCCCTTGTCTTCTTCCTTCACCCTTTGTGTCCCCACCCATGATTATTAGCTTTACCTTAACATTGCCAAATTTTTAACTTAATAAATCCTCCCTTCTTTTTAGAAATTTATTTGTACTATATAAATAGGTTAGGTAGAATTGTCATTAAAGTATATTGACTTTACTTACCCTCAAACAATACATATTACTTAAATTATTTACATCTAACTTAATTTGTATAAAAAGTATTTTATGTTTATATAAATTTATATTCATATAGTACCTTTGTCTGTTTTGGCAGGTATTTTATTTTAAGTATATAGTTATTTTAAGAGGACTAAAACAATATTGAATGACAAGGCTTATACAGAGTGTAGTTTCCCTATTTTTCTCTTTTGATTTAAATCTTTTAGCTTTAACTTTGTCTGAAATCATGATTACTACTCCTAATTTTTTTTAAATAATAAACTCTATTCCTGACCTTTATTTTATGTTTGAGTTCATCTCTCATTTTTATAACATTTCCTAAAAACAACATAGTTTTGAATATGGGTAAATTAATCCCATTCATATTCTAAGCTATAGTTACTTTGTATATTTTTCTTCTTTCTGTGTTTCCTAACTATCCTTCTCATCCCATTCCTATCCCTACTTATTCTTTTCTTCTATAATATGTTGCTCACCTATTAGGAACCCTCCCTTATGCTTCCCCCCATCTAACCTATCCCTTTGTCCTGTTATTTCTTTCTAAATTTAGAAGACTTGTACCCTGCCACATATATGTGTAGTTCCTTCTTTTACCTATTCCTTTTTTTCATTTTTATAAGATCTTTTGAGAATAAGCCACAAATATTACATTAGATTTAGTAGAATAAAGTAGCCTCAAGACACTCCCATAAGTTTTCAGTTCCCCACCATTTCCAAACCATGCTACTTCACTTCCAGCTATCCCTTTCATCTTTTTTCAGTTAAAAGTTGGATTCTGCCACAGGGTTCCTGAGCTCTGATTGACTTATCAGAGTCAATTGTCTGATGAGTCAACTATTTTTTATTGAAATTTTTTATTCAATACTAACCCTTGAAAAACCTTGTGTTCCCATTTCACCCTCCCTTCCCCTTCTCCCTCCCCTAGATAGTATGTAATCCAATATGTATTAAACAAAGTAAAAATATGTTAAATTCCATATAAGTATACATATCTATATAATTATCTTGCTGCACAAGAAAAATCATATCAAAAAGTAAAAAAAATGAGAAAGAAAATAAAATTCAAGCAAACAACAATAAACAGAGTGAAAATGCTATGTTGTGATCCACTCTCAGTTTCTACAGTCCTCTTTGTAAGGGTAGATGGCTTTCTCCATCACAGGTCTATTGGAAGTGGTCTGAGTCATCTCATTGTTGAAAAGAGCCACGTCCATCAGAATTGATCATCGTATAGTCTTGTTGCCGTGCATAATGATCTCCTAGTTCTGTTCATTTCACTCAGCATCAGTTCACGCAAGAGTCTCCAGGCTCCTCTGAAATCATCCTGCTGATCCTTTCTTATAGAACAATAATATTCATATACCATAGTTTATTCAGCCATTCTCCAACTGATGATCATCCATTCAGTTTAGTGTTTCCTGCCTCTACAGAAAGGGCTGCCACAAACATTTTTGCACATATAGGTCCCTTTCCCTCCTTTAAGATCTCTTTGGCATATAAGCCCACTAGAAACACTGCAGGGTCAAAGGATATGCACAGTTTGATAACTCTTTGGGCATAGTTCCAAATTGCTCTCCAGAATGGTTGGATCTGTTCACAGTTTCACCAACAATGTATCAGTGTCACAGTCTTCCCGCATTCCCTCCAATATTCATCCTTGTCTTTTCCTGTCATTTTAGCCAATCTGAGAGGCATGTAGTAGTATCTTAAAAGTTATCTTAATTTGCATTTCTCTTATCAATAATGATTTAGGCTAGACTATATGACTAGAAATGGTTTCAATTTCTTCATCTGAAAATTGTCTGTTCATATCATTTTACCATTTATCCATTGGAGAATGGCTTGAATTCTTAGAAACTTGAGTCAGTTCTCTATATATTTTAGAAATGAGACCTTTATCAGAACCCTTGATTGTAAAAAAAAGTTTTAACAGTTTATTGTTTCCCTTCTATTCTTGTCTGCATTAATTTTGTTTGTACAAAAACTTTTTAACTTAATATAATCAAAATTATCTACTTTTTGTTCAATAATGATCTCCAGTTCTTCTTTGGTCACAAATTCCTTCTTCTCTACAGATCTGAGAGGTAAAGTATCATAATAATAATAAACTAATTTGTTTATAATATGATTCTTTATGTTTAAATCATAAACTCATTTTGACTTATCTTGGTAAGTGATATTAGGTGCGGGTCAATGCCTAGTTTCTGCCATACTATTTGTCAGTTTTCCCAGAAGTTTTTGTCAAATAGTGAGTTCTTATCCCAAAAGCTTTGGGTTTGTCAAACACTAGATTTCTATAGTCATAGACTATTTTGTCCTGTGAACTTAACCTATTTCACTGATCAGCTTCTCTATTTCTTAGCCAGTACCAAATGATTTTGATGACCACTGCTTTATAATATAGTTTTACGTCTAGCACAGCTAGGTCACTTTTATTAGTATTTTTTAAATCAATTCCCTTGAAATTCTTGACCTTTTGTTCTTCTAGATGAACTTTGTTATTATTTTTTCTAGATCTGTAAAATAATTTCTTGGGAGTTTGAGTGATATGGCACTAAATAAGTAGATTTTAACTTATTCCCAGTGAGCCTAAAATTTAAGCACTACCCGCCTTTGTCCTACTAACTTTCTCTGCATCATTTTTTTCTTTTTTGCCTCCTTTGTATGAGATAATTGCTTCTTTTTTCTCTCCCTACATAGTTTTTTACTTGCCCCATTATACTCAGCTCAGCTTAAACTTTTCTTTCCAGATATGCAAATAAAAATGTAGTGTGAGAGCATTGTGTTCAGTATCAATATTCTGGATTCGATTTCATTTGTTTCTGCTTCCCTGGTCCCCTCTCCTTTCCTTACCCAGAATCTAGTCACAGATATTTATCCTTTATTTTTTAAACTTCTCTTTAAAATCTAGTCTCTTTCATTAGTTTGTTTTGCTTAGAATGAATCACTTCTTTAATTTTCCCTCCTTCTTCATCACCCTATTTCCTTTCCCTATTGAATAATTGTATTTCTATACCTAGTTTTGTGTGTGTGTGTGTGTGTGCGCGTGTGTATTTTTTTCTGCTATGGACCAGTTATTATGAAAATGATACTGAAATGCCACCTATTATCCCACTCCCTCCTCCTTTTTTTTTTTTGCATAGTCCTATTTATGTACCTAAATTATCTGAAATAATTTTCATCACCCTTTCTCTTCCTTTTCCCTTCTAGTCTATTCCTTTCCCTTTTCTTTCTTTTTCTTCCTAAGATCATCAAAACTTAAAAATGCCCATTCCCAGGCCTTCTGTCTTATTTGAATCCTTTTATGACCTCTGATAATGGTCTCATTATCAGGGAACACAGGTATCATATACCCATTTGTTGTTGCTGTGTAATGCCAGAGAAACTGAGCAAGATAGTGATTAGAGAGTATTTAATAATTTATTAAATGGGAGAGATATACTGGGACCAAATGGATCCATGGTTTGATCCCAAGATTGAATGAGACTATCATCTCCAAGAATCCAGCAAACAATCTGAGTTCTCAATGACCTATATACAGATGGCTCAGACTCAGGGGGTATATTAAGGCAGAAGCAAAGTCAGGGTGCTAAGAGCAGGAACGGAACTCTGATAATCTGGTTCTGACAGGGCGAGGGGAGGCATGGGAAGAGGCACCCCGGAGATGGGGAGAGGCATCTTGATAAGACAGTCTCTGACATTTTAGTAGCTTGGGATGAGGAGAGGCAATTTGATATTCTAAAACATAAGATCTTTTATCCTTATCAAATATTTTGATAAAGAGGGAGGGGAGGTTTTGCAGGAGTGAGAAGCAGGGAAACTGAGGCAGGACTGGGTCAGGATAATTATGAAAACAGAGCTGTGGTATAAGTTGTTTGTCTTTTGTTCTCAAAGATGATCATGATATTTGGGAGATAATGCCATGACATCTGAGAGGTGATGAAGTGACATGGAAGCGAATTTGAATTGAAATAAGGAAGGGCTGTACAAAGTCACCAGCTTCATTTTCTCCTTTACATCCATCTGGGTCCAGTAGCAAGATATAGATCAGGATGATTGGAGATGGCCCTGAATGCATTGGGAACTTTTAAGCTAAGGTCTTTAACAGATCTCAGTTTGACTGTGGCAACCACCCATTCAGTGATTAAAGCTAGGTAAGGAAGAAATGAGGCAGAGACAGACCTTTTTACAAAGTTCAAAAAAATTCAGTATGAGAGGGGAAGACCCTCTAGTTTCTGACCCAAGCGGAAACAACTACTATTTACATTCACTCTGAAACAATCAGAGCCCAAACAAAGATGAACTGGGACAAGTAGTATACAAACATAAAATTAAACCTTAATTTTAAAAGTACATATGTCTCATTTCCCTGTCAAATATCTTTTCTGTACAATAAGCCTCCAATGAAGTTGATAGAAACTTTGTAACTGAAGAGATACAAACGGGTTGATGGAAAGAACAGTCTGGCCATCAGTTACTGGTTTTTAATTTCAAGCTTTCTTAGAATTTTTGTTCTGTACTCGCAGTGCTCCTTTTCTGCCTCCTCCCTCTTCAGTTTTGTTTGATTCAACTGATAGTACATTTCTCCACAAATTCTGTGAGATCCACATTATGATAAGCCAGTTATTTTTGAGCTCATTCTAACTGATTAGCTATTGAGAGCTTCTCTCTTGTAACTTTCTCCACTTGAGCTTCTAGTTGAGCCATATTCTGAGATAAGTTGAGCATCATTGTTCCCAGGTCTTCCTGTTTTTTTTTTTTTTATCTGTTTGAATACTTCTTTTTCATTGAATTGTTCTTGCTTGACTACAAGTTCCTTTTCAAATCAAATTTTCTCTCTCTCCAGCTCAGTCTTTAACAGTTCGCACTGAATTAAACTTGCTTTTTTTTCCAAAGTTGGCTTCTTCGTTCACAACAGCATGTTTCACTTCCAAATAGGTACTGAATTCCATTTGCTTCCATCTCTAACAAAGTCTTGCTTATTGCAATTAGTACAGACGTTAATTCATCTCTTTACTTCGTCATTCTTTCAATTTGTCTGCACATGAGCATTGGTATGGGTGAGGACAACTTCATGATGAGAACATTTTAAACAAAGACTGCCAACATGGTTAGAAATTGCATGAAAAGATTCTTGTATAGAGCCTTTGTCTTTCTTTGAAATCTTCATAACTTTTCTGAGATTCAGATATATCTTTGCTAAGAGACTTGACTTGAAAGTCTAATATTTCATTCTTTTCTACATAAATAAGTTTTAACTTTTTAGAGGAATTCATAAAGATTTGCTCAATCTTCTGCGTTGCTAATCTGGATTTCAAGCACTCTGATTTTTTTCTAGCACTCTAATTGATCTATAAAATTATTTTTAGTTCTTAAAAAAACTCTTGCTTCATCTTTTGTAGGAATTTTAATTGAACATTTACCTAATTTGTGTTTTTCTTGTAGATCCTTTGGGGGTTATTTCTTTTTAGGGTTTTAGGGCTTGAGTTTGTTATCATGGTATTTTCTCTTTATGAGGGTATTTTTGTTTTGTTTGCTCATTTCCTTCCTAATTTTGGACTTTGTGTTAGGGTCAGGGTTGGGTTCAGAGTTACACAGCTAAATGAAGAGGTAAAATAGTCACCAGGAGTGGTAAATATGAAATACATTCAGGAGAGCAGTGGAAAGATTATAGTTAGCCGGGAAAGGAGTTTTAATAATTAACAATGGAAAAGACAAGTTCCCCAGTGGAACTCACAATTAAGTAGGAGGAAGGGAATACATGCCATGAGAAAGGAGTAGGACATTAACTAGCAGGCTAAATCCATGGAGGAGTTTAGCAGACTAACTCCAAAAGGAATTAGCAAGGGAAGGAGATAATACCATTGATTGGCAGGCTAACCTTAAAAAGGACTTAGCACCCCAAAAGAGTTAGCTATAACAAGTATTAAGACATCATTGGGCATGGGGGAGGGGTGACAAATATTAAAGTCTTAGCAGTACTTTAGCTTTCTCTGTTAACCACATCACTGCTTGCTTTGTACTTGCTCCTTACTCAATATGCAGCCTAAGGCCCTTGACTATGATGTAGTCCTTACCCTGGACTACCACATCTAGGAGCAGATTCCTTCACTAATCTGTACTAAATCTATTACCTAGAACTGAGTAGTAAATATTAGTTTCTAGTTGATCCCTATTCCTGTTTTCTGTACAAGATCAGACCCCTCTATGCCAGATCTGTTGCATTGCACTGTGCCCACCCTTGCCCAGTCCCTGAGTTGGAATGTCCTGCATGAACGTGAATCTCACTGTTTTCTTATGTTCATCTGGGTGATAATTATGATTTACTGTAATTTTTTCTTACATTTCCTGATCAGCACTTGTGGTACAAGGCCCTAGAATGACACAGTGAATAGAATTCTGGTCCTGGAGTCAGGAAGTTAAAAATTTTTTTTTAGTAATTTTTCAGTTGTGTCTATTTTTTTTTTTATTTTTTTTATTTTTTTTTTTTAGTTGTGTCTATTTATGATCCCAACCTAAGTGGTCTGACATTTCCTTCTCCAGTTCATTTTACAGATGAGGAAACTTGAGTCAAACAGGACTAAGTAACTTGCCCTTAGTCACACAGCTAGTAAGTATCTGAGGCCAGATTTGATCTCATGAATTTGAGTCTTCTTGACCCAGGGCCTAACATTTTATCCATTGGTGCTACCTAGTTGCCCTGGAGTCAGAAAGACAAGTTGATATCTCTCCAAGTCTTTTCTAGGCTAATTCCTTCAACTGATATTTAGTAATAGAGTATAGTGTATAGTATCACTACAATTCAGAATGTAAAACATGTAAGATTATAGTAATTCTTTCAGGATGTTAGTGTTTGTGTAAATTTTTGAATTCAACATTTTAGAGAATCCTCTTTCTTCCATTATCTGAGTTGAGTTTTCAGAAAAGTTCTACCTGTGGTGTGGAGGTGACCTTAAAAGTTTGCCTTTAGTGAAGGCTGTGCTATCTAGTATAAACTCTGGCAGTTCTAAAAGAAAGTTAATAATGGCTTTGAGTGCGAGTCTAGTGAGATACTATTTTTGCCATCCAGGGATTTAGCCTAGATAAATTCATATACTTTCATATGGCTCCCTGCCTCCCTTTTTCCTTCCATCCTTCCTTCCTTCTCTCCCTTCCTTTCTTCCTTTCTCCCTTCCTCCCTCTCTCCTTTTCTTCCTTTTTTTTCGACATGCTCTGGAATACTTGATTTTTTTTTTTAACTCTTTAATGCCTAAAGAGAGTACCTTTTGAAGAGAAATGCATTGATTTCTTCTTTAAGAGATGGAAACTTACATCTTTAGAGTGTATTTGAAAGATTGAAAAATCTTTCAAGATTTTTTTCATTTGAACAAAATAAATTTAGTCTAGATCCATAAACATTTGTTAGCTCTGGAAAAAAACTAATAAGAGTTAGTAGGTCTCTTAGAATATCTGTTGACTTTCTTTGGGTTATGAAGCAATGTAATAGAATAGAAAGATTATTCACCTCAGAATTCAGACACTAGGCCTCAAAAATTTAAAGTTGCTTCTAGCTCAAGCATAGCATGCTTCTATATTTCTGTGATTCTAAATTTTCACTATTACTGGAGTTAGGTAATGACCATATTCACTTTATCTAGCATGAATTGCAAGAAGAGAATTAGTGTGAATCCTGATGCAAAGATTTCTTGGAATTTGGAAGAATGAGAAAAAGTTTCTTGATATCTTGTGCTTTTTCTCCTTCATTCATCCCAGCATGATGATCCCGGGTAATGCTGCAGGGGTGGCAAAGCAGTTTCTTCGCTGTATCTTCCATCAGTTAGCACCCAATGGGATATTCCCACAGCTGTTCCAGAGCAGTATAAAAGGTATTTTTTCAGACATTTAATATGTGACCAGTGATTCAGATCTGAAACCCTACTAACTTGGATTGCTGTCTTTCCAGATGGGAGCTTTTTAAGAACCTTAGCTACATCTCTCATGGACTTCAATGAACTTAGTTCCATTGCTGCTCTCAGTCAGCTGTTGGAGGTAGGTTTTGCAGAAAGACAATTGAAATCTTAACTTAAATTGTAGAACAGAAGGAGCAATTTGAAATTACTAGTACATGAAAAAAATCAATTTCCTTTTCCTTGAAAGTTTTCACTCCCTAACTTGCTTAAAACAGATAGTGTATGTATTCTCTTACAGAGTGGGGCCTTTTTGAAGTCTCTGGCTCATATTTGATACTTGAAGATGGATTTAGGGAATAGTGGTTAAGAGTATAGCCCACTTATAGAATGTCTTAGAACTTGATAAATACCTATTATATTCAAATTCTATTCTGGATAGTAAAACAAACAATAACAAAAAACAAAAACAAAATTTGTTCCTGTACTCTTGTAATTCATATTTGATATTTATGCTACTTAATGTAACACATTTTAGAGTTAGAAAAGTAGAAAGAGAAATCAGAGAGGTATGGACTATCTTCTAGCTAGAGGGATCAGAGTAAGTTTCATGAGGTCAGTAGGCTGAGGCTATAGAAACTGGTAATCTTTATTACCATCCTAAACTTGCCCTTACATTTTGTCTTGAATTCTTTGCTCTGAAGTTGCCTATCTCCTTAATAAAGGAATGAGGCATCCTGGTGTTCCAGGATTAGTATTACCTCAGATTCCTAATGAATAATTCTATTTTGGCTCTAATCTAAAGGGGTCTTTCTGATGGAAGCAATAAAAAGCATATCCAGATTATTCTTATCCCCATTTTATATAGAGAGGAACTGAAATAGAGAAATTTAAATGATATGCCTAGGGTTACATAGATATTAAGTGTCTGAAGCAAGAGTTGCATTCAGGTCTTCTTGAATTCAAGTTCATCATTCTATTTATCGACTTGGTGCAAGGTAGGCTGTAACCAGAATAAGATCCAAAAAGTAGAATAGTATTACTATGATTGAGTTTTCCTCTTTTCCTGTTTAATTGATTTAGGAAATACATATTGACCACCTTCTAGCACCTGAAGCAGATTGTCATAAGAAACAGGGAATAGATTTATTCAGTGTGGCTTCAGAGGGAAGACTTGAGGAAAATGAACAAGAGTAAAGTGGGCAATTTCAGTCTAATATAAGGAATAATTTTCTGATAATCAGAGTTCTGTAAGAATGGATTGTACCACCTTATGAAATGTCACTAGTTATGTTAGAACTGTGACCAGTCTTCAGGGATATTGGAGAGTGGATTCACATCTCATGGACTTAGGTGACCTATAAGTTTCCTCTGCCTGGTAATGTATGAATCTCTGGTGGGGATGGTCAAACTGTTGCCCTTAGTATTCAGAGTTGAAACTATTTATACATATTCTAACATAAGTCTATATTCCTCTACTTTTTTCATACTAGTATACTCATTCACTCTCTTGCCAGTGTCTGTTATGACCAAGATACGAATTTATGAGATGACTAGCTTCACTGCTTAAAGCATTATCTGCACCCTTCAGTAATTAAGGAAATCCTTGGGCTGGAGGAAAGGTTATCCTTACCAATATCAGAAAGACCCAAGACTAGAGACAAGGGGATAAGGAATAAAGGCCAGGCTTGTTGATTGCTTTTTTTTTTTTAATTGTCTTTCCTCTTTTAAAAAATATGTCATATTGTTACCAGTCCATTTCCTATGGACTGCTGATATTGAAAGAATTGTTTCAAGTGGGTAAGTTAGTTGCTTAGAATTCAAGGCTTAGGGAATCTCCTGAAAAAGAGGAAGCCCAAATGCAGGGACATGAGAAAAGTTGATGTAAATTTATGTTCAGAATACTCTCTTTGGACCTATTTGGATTGTTGCCACCTTTTGCTGAGTACAGATTTAAATAGTTAGAGCTTATGGACTAGAACAACAGTAATTGGAACAAAGGGGTTAAAACCCATGACTCATTAGCCCTAAGCTCTAAATAACTTAAATGACTATAGATTACTATGCATATTAATTCAAGGTATACTATTTGGATAGATTCATAATCTCATTAGCATCTAATTCAGCAGTTGTCTATTGAGTGCAAAGATCATCAATTAAAAAATATTTTCTTCATCCCTTTGGTTTTGTTTACATAAATGGGTAGGACAGTTTTGTTTGAATGATTGAATATTACACTGAGGAGGCCTTCTAGTGTTCTGAGACTCCATGTAATCCATACAAAATCATCTACTGAAAGAAGCATCTATAGAACCTTTCCATCAACAACTAATCCCTCTTCTATTTGGATTTCTTCTTTCTCTGCTTCAATTGACTTTTGGTGCTCAGAACTGGCCCCAACTGGATGCTGTATTTTTCTCTTCAGGCTATGTCAAATGCTGTACAACCTCCCACCTGCACAGTGTCCTATATTGGTATTGTTCCATTCCCTCTGCTTCTCATTTCTCTGGCATTAGCAGTTTGGCGCTTTGCTGCATTGATGCTTCTAGATTAGAGTTCTCAGTAGGCTTTTACTCCTGAAGGGCTATAACTAAACTGCCTATTGAGTCATGAGTAAAATTCTGTGCCTGGACACAGAAGCTCTATACAGTACTAGAGAAAAGGGGGAGAGAGTTTAGTGTGTAAGAATGAATTTTGTTGTAAGCTTCTATTGGGTCCTTGGGCCTCTATGACAGCCTTATTGTCAGCAGTATGGGAGATGAGGAACAGGTTCTGAGTGATCTCGGGGTCAATGAATGTCAGTTCAGGTTTCTTTTTAAACTTTCATTTTGAATTTGTTCTAAACAATTTAAAGTTGCTTTATCTTTGGCATACAATTTCTGTTTTGGAGAGGTTTAAGAGGTCATGGGGTTCAGAGAAAATGTCTAATCCTACATCTTGTTGCTCATATAACATGGAAGTTCCTATATCTTTTTTTTTTTTCAAAAAAATCTCCATGGAAATATAAAACTTATGATAATCTCTAGATAACTTCTACATAAGGCCTTAAAAATGTTTTCTAAGCACTTGAACATAGAAATTAGAAACCGAAATGAGTATGTACACATTCAAGATCTTGTTGCTCTTTCCATAGCCTCCCTAAGACTTAGCAGCAACTATCTTGATACTTTGGGCCTTTACAACTTCTATCCAGAGGCAGTGCTAAACAGATGCCTGCAGTCTACTTTGGAAACAGGTGAAAAGCCTCAGAGGATAGACAAAGAGAGACACCCTAATTCTATAGCTGATCTAAAACACAGGCAGCTTGGATTTGTTGATTATCAGTGGAGATTTGTTTTCAAAGCAGGCTTATTTTCCTCCTGCCTCTGAATCCCCACTCCATTATTCTTTGGGGGAAGGAGTATATTTTATTCTTTAAATGCTTGGCAAAAATCCTTGCTCAGAGTAAGTGCTTAATAAGTGTCTGCTGAATGTATGGATACACCTTAGGTCTCTCTTTTTTGTTTCTGTTTAATTTTCTCTCATTTTCTTTCCCTGACTTTGGGTGATTTTGTGTTTGACTAAAGTTCTTTGATGCATCAGTATAAGGAAGTGCTCTTGAATTCTCAAAGAATTCTCATGCTATTGGAGCACAAGCACAACTTCTTTACCAAGAGGGAAGCCTTTAGATAAATGTCATATGTCAATTATCTAGGAGTTAGCTTTACTAAGTGGAATGAAGGTATCACCAGATTAACCACCAGGTAATGAATCATTTTTGTCACAGCAACTCATAAAAACAATCTACCAAGCAGCAGAGGAATTACAGTTTGTGTTGGTGGTAGAACCCATAAAATGATGGTTCCTTGAAATATTGAAGTAAGTTAGTAATTGTTGGTGACTTAAAAGAATAGTTGTAAAGCATATGATACAATGTATGCATTTTTAATCTTTCAGAAGCTCAGAGCCTACACTTTTGTATTTTCTAGGGTTTGAATAACAAAAAGAATTTGCCAGCAGGGGGTGCCATGTTACGCTGCTTAGAAAACATTGCCACCTTTATGGAAGCTTTGCCAATGGATTCTCCGAGCAACCTCTGGACTACCATCAGTAACCAGTTTCAGACTTTCTTTACCAAACTGCCTTGTGTGTTACCTCTAAAGGTATGAAGTGACTGATCAGGTTTCTTTTTAATATTTTGCTATTAATTAGAATTCCCTTAAGACTCTCCAAGGCATTCATTCCACTTGAGTGAATTGGTCGAGTCTTGTGATACCCCAAAATCAAGAAATAGAAACCTTATTAGTAAAATGTTAGTGTCATGGAAGGTTCCAAATGAAAAATTTTACTTGGCAAAAAGCAGAGAAAATGATTATTTGCACTTTCCCCAAGCTTATGAGGTGAAAATGATCTATTTCAGTTTTCCTTAGAGTTAATAAACAAGCAAAGGAGTATGTCTATCGCAATGCTTCTTAAACTGCTACATGGACTGAAATTCCATATGGGGTCAGCCATATAACTGAATGTGGGAGTCATGAAAAATTTGGTGACAGTAAAAGGTATCAAATATGTCCACTAATTCTTTATGTAGAAATAAACAAGCACATCTATCTAATTAGTATGCAAATTTGCATTCATGTTTTAAAATAAGTTTCCTTATGACTTATTATCAGCAAATGTTTGATTTGTATACTTATTATATACCTATATACTAGGGTCATGTAAAAATTTCTCAGGTGAATGGGTGTCATTAATAAAAAGAGTTTAAGAAGTCACAGTCTTTAGGTTGTGCCTGTTAAGAGATTTATTGCTGTAGGTGTTATTAGAAAGAATAGTGATTGTTCTCTAAAGATGCTGCATGTTGCCTTTGAAAATGTGTTGAATTGAAATCAGATGATCTAACTCTTTCTCTTTGAGCCTGTATGAAACTGAACAAGCCACATTAAATCTCGGTTTCTTCATTCAAAAACGTGCTTGAACTAGATGACTTGTTTCTTTCAAGTGTTGTATTTTGTGGCCTTGTGAGCATGGGGAAACTAGGATAATGACCATAACAGTGCTTGATCACGTATTCATCGTTAGAACAAATGATATATATATATATATATATTTTTTTTTTACCATTCTGTCTGCCTTACTTCTCTCCAAACTTCAATGAGAAGAGGAGAGGTAACATAATATAGTAGATACATACAGAATTGAAGTCAGGAAAAACTTAGTACAAGTACTGATTCTCACCATACTATTTGTGTAGCTTTGTGTAAATCACTTAACCTTTCTGAGTCTCACTTTCCTCATCTGTAAAATGAGGAGTTTGGATTATATTATGTTTAAGGCTCCCTTCTGCTCTATGACTACGAGACTATGATTGCATGATTAGAAATTTGGAACTCCCAAACAAAATTTTCATAAAGGTTCTTTTATGAAATACAAACATAATAAAATGTGAGAATTGGAAAGAACCTCAAAGATAAGTCTAAGCACATAGAGGAATTGTTATGAAGTGATATGAATTGACAATTGCTTGAATAGAAGGGGCAAGAAAGAGTAAGGAGTCAAGGATGACACTTTGCTTATAAGCCTAAATTATTGGGAGGATGGTGGTACCCTTGACAAGTATAAGGAGGATAAGAAGAGGGGAAAGTTTGAGGGAAAAGATAATGAATTCAGTTTTAGACATGTTGAATTTAAAATGTCCATGAGACAACCAGATGTTGTCTCATCAGAAGATGTCCAAAAGGCAGTGGAAATGTGAGAGTGGAGATCAGGAAAAGATGTTAGAGCTGGAAAAATATATCTAAGGATCATTTGCATAGCAATGATAATTGAATCTGTGGGAATTGATGACATCAGCAAAAATAATACAGAAGGAGATGTAAAGATCCAGGGCAGAACTTTGGGGGATACCTGTAGTGTAGGGGTAACCTGGATGAGGATCTAAGGCAGAGGAAACCGAGAAGGTGCAATCTGTCAAGTAGGAGATGCATCACAAAATCCTGGAGAAGAGAGTATCAGGAAGAGGACAATTATATCAGAGATTGTAGAGAGAGTCCAAGACATGAAAGTGAAAAAAAGTCATTAGTTATGACACTTAAGAAATAATTTTTAAATTTGGAGAGAGAAGTTTCAGTGGAATGAAAAGATAGCAAGTCAGACTTCAGGGAGTTAAGAATGAGAAAAAAAGGAAGTAGAGATACCTATTGTAGACAGTTTTCTCAAGTTTATCTAGGAAAGAAAGAACTGTAGGAAGATAGCTAGTGGGGATGAATTGTTCAGGAGATGTTTTGAGGATGAGGAAAACATGGGTGTGTTTGCAAGTAGTGAGGAAAGAGTCAGTAGATAGAGATTGAAGAGATAAGTAAGAGATTTAGTATGATGAAAAATGAAATTACTATATCTGCCTTCAGATAGAATGGGATTAAATGTGCATGTAGAGAGGTGTCTTTTCTTGGCAAGGAGGAGGGCCCTTTTGTGAGACAAAGGTAAAGGAGAAGATGATGATCAAAGGCATCTGAATGTTATAAGATGAGGAAGAAGAAAGAAGAGAGAACAGTAATCCTTTGAGATAGATGCTTTAAATATCCTCTTTTTACAATTGAGGGAATTTAAACACCTCATCATCTTTATAGAGGTAACTTTAGTTTCTCCAAAGTTGTGTCAATAAAATACAAGGTCTGATAAGCTCTATCAAACTACAGAGGAATACAGAGCTGACGATGCATGGCCTATTTTGTTTATGGATTAGTGTAATTCTGGGGAGGTTCATTGTTAGGCTGGTCAAGGTACGTTTCAAAGATTCCTTTATAGAGGTGTTGCACTCTTCCTTGGTGGAGGTAGCATTGAAGTATGTATTATTGTAGATCTTTATTTGTTCCTCTGAATGTGAAATTCTTTTAGTTTCTGTAATATAAAGTTAGCAATATTTTTGTTTGTAAAATAAAATATTTTGAAGATCTGTTGGAATTCATGTCAGTTATTGATTTTCCTTTATGTTGAATAGACATCTAGTTCCATTTCATAACACTATAGGATTTAGAACAAGAGGGAACCTTAAAGATCATCTTGTCCTTTTTTTGTATATAAGAATACTGAGGACTTGATGGGGAAGTGACTCTTCAGGATCATACTGGGTATAAAGAACTAGACCTAGGATGATAAAACTCCTTCTTTGGTTATAGATATGGTACTCTTTCAATTGTACTACCTGATAATCATACAGATAATACTAACAGTGCTATTAATCCATCTGGTAGATAGATAGATAGATGGATGGATGATGTTTCAGGGGACCATTTAGGAGCATTTAAATCAATTAAAGACTGGTTTGGATAGAGCCAAGTAGAAAAAACAATATCTAGACCAAATGAACTGTTCAGTTGCCTTTTTCTGTCCTTCACCACCAAGACAACATGGATTTTGAACTCCATCTACCTACTAGTTTTCAGGGAGACAAAAATACATGTACTTGAGGGGACATTACAAACAGTTTGAAAGACACTACCATAATTCTTAATTGAGGGGACAGTTTAGGATCTTGAAAAAGGATATACAAAAAAACAAATGTCAAATTAACTCTGGATTGAAAGAGAAAAAACAAAACAGTTAACCCCAAAAGAAAGTACTTTTGATCTGTGTGAGTTTTTGAACTTTAGTAGAAACAGAACAAGATGAAAAGCACTGTACTGAGACCCTCCAACTCATTGTTGCTGACAGTATATTATCTTTTATTTCCACATACAAAGAGATGCTTCATCAAAAAAAATCTTCTCATGCCTTAGCTCCATCAGCTTAACATAGGTAGCCAAAAGATAATAAAGTGTTATTTATAGATAGAGGTAAAATTTTATTTTTATAAATGCCATATAAGATACTGACCCATTCTTTACAAAATACTTCCCTATTTATCTAATCCCTTGTTAACTCAGTGTTATTACTGTTTTTTTTTAAAGCTTTCAAACCTTTTGGAATGCCTATTTGATGTCCCTTGGCTAGTCCATGTCCATGTTTTTGTCTCCTCAAATACACTAGTAGGTTAATTAGTGAGGCATGATTTTTCCTTGTAAAAATCATTCTGTCTTCCATTAAACTTAGCTTTGATGACTATGAAAGGAAGCAAATGCAACAGAACTATTCTTTGAAGCTGAGGATTATTTATTCTATTTATATGTCTAAGCCCACAGTGGTTCTCTTAATTATGGGAGAAAGCCTCTTCTGAATTAGGTTAGCATTTTTCTTCAAAATGACACATTTTATACCTGTTAGGCTATAATGTAAATTTAACATGTAAATTTATTTCTGGCTTTGGACTATATTAAAGATAAATGACCAATTCATTGAATAAACTATTATTTCTTAAAAGTAACAAACTGTTCAGGAGCTTTGATATTGTATGATTTTTTTTTTAAATCAGAGAATTATTTTTTAAATGGATGGTTAGAAGGCAATAATGGAGGAACTATAGGTCAAAATTTTCTTAAGCTAAAATTAATGCTTAAAAGGACCAATTTTAGTCACAGAGAATAAAGGATAAAGCATGTTTCCCTTTGCCTGGTAAAGAGATTGTGGGTATGGAATGATGTATGGCTCAGTTTTTTCAGTGTTTGAAAGGAGGATTTTATGAGGGATGTGTTGGAAAATACTGTGATATAAAAAACAAATGATATCAATAATACTTTAAATTAAAAAAATAAGATGAATGCTCATAGAAATACTAAAACAAAACAGGACAAAAAAGGTATTGATTTTGCCCTTCTTTCATTTTTGGTCAGTGTTCTTTAGATTCCAGTTTGAGAATAATGATCTGCCTCCTGAAGATACCTACCACCAGTGCTACAAGGGTATGTTCTTAATAATGATAATAATCATAAAAATAATGATTGTTCACATTTATGTCATGCTTTCCAATTTACAAAACACTTTTGCTTCCAATTATCTCACATGGTCCTCAGAACCACTCTGTGGGAGTAAGCAATGTTAGCATTATTATTCAGTTTCACAGATAAGGAAACAAGTCTGAAGTAGTTAAGTCAAGGTCACATGTCTGTTTCTTCTTCAAAGTCACTTTTTTTCTAACAGAAAGTCCAGTGTGCTTTTTTCTCAAATGTATGATTGTAACTTTATCTAAACATTATTTTTGTGTTAAAAAGCCAATGTGGGGCCATTGTGGATCAGTAGTAATTGTTTATTAAATGTCTCTTTTATACCCTTTTGTTTCTTCCCAACTTGGAATTGTCATGATGGTGTATGGCAGAGTCTGTGAAATGGTTTGTTGTATTTCAGTTATTACTTAGATCTCTCTACAATGTTATTTCAGTCTCCATGACTATTTTGGATTTGAGGAAGACATAAATATGGGAGGGATAGGCAGCATGTTGCTCATTTCAAGAGTTTCATATAATTGAGATCTGTTCTTAGAAGCCTCTCAGTCCAACCTCCTTATTTTGCAGATGAGGAAACAAAGAGAAATGACTTTGCTGGGGTAGGTAGAATCTTCAATTCAGGACCTTGATCTCTAAATCCAGAACTCTTTCTACTTTACCCGTGATGTCAAACTCAATTAGAGATGGATCCCTGTGGGCTGCATATTGATTTAGAAAACCATAAATTAACATTATTTCTGTTCTATTATATTTTCATTTATTCTATTAAATGTTTCCCAGTTACATTTTAACCTGGTTCTTTTGAAGGGGGCAGCATGTAAAACTTCAATTTTTCTTTGCATGCCACCATACTATTTTGCTTGTAGGAACATAAAAAATAATCTTTAAGTATTTGAAGATTTGTCACCTGGAAGAGGAAAATTGTTCTGTTTATCCAAGATGCCAAATTTATGGAAATTGAAGAGAGACAAGTTCCAACTTAAAAGAAAAAAGAGTTTCCCAATAATTAGAATTATCCAAGAGTGTAACAGATTATTTTGGGAGGTGGTAGGCTCCTCACTAGTAAAAGTTTCATTGGAGACTGAATATCATAGAGAAGATCCTTATTTTAAGTCAACTTCAGCTATATGATCTCTGAGATCTCATCTTCTCTGAAGTTCATTGATTATGTAGCATGCTTGTTGTAAGCATAGGTCATATTTGGAAATATTTTGAGATCAATACAAATGTAAACTAAAGCAGTTCTGGAATCTAAAATTTTTGAGTAGACTCATAAAGATAAAATCTTTAACTGGCTCAGAGTAAATGACAACACTGAATGTATATCCTTTGATCAATAAATATTTATTCAATACTTACCATACCAAAACTACTATGCTATATGATGTGGGGATACAAAGAAGTACAAGAAGTTTCCTATCTGTCTGGGAAATTGATATTTAAAACTCCAGTCATTAAGAAACAAATAAGAGTTAATACATATGTGTGTGTGTGTATGTGTATACATACATACATATATATATATATATATATATATATATATCTGTAAAGTTTTTATAGTAAAAACAGTTTTTAAACCTCTTTTACATGATTAACCTGTTGACCCTTACTATAGATTTTTGAGATAGGTAAAATTATTATCCTCATTTTATAGAAGGAGAGGTTGAAGCTCAAAGAGGATGTATAATATCTCTCAGGTAATTAGCTAGTAGGTGAAACAACTAGGATTAGAACCTAAGTTTTCTGATTACAAATCTCATGTTATTTCCTTTATACCACATAGCTTCTATCTTCTGCTTGTTAGGAGTTAATAACTGCCAAATGAGTGATATGTATTTGTCATTAATACTATAGATATAAATATATCTAGATAGCTCTATAGCTATAGATAGCTGGATTGGTCAGAGAAAACATAATGGAACATAACTTTAATGAATGAATGGGATTCGGATGGAGAATGGTTGGGGAGGACTTTTTGTAAACCAATATGTCTCCCAACTTTTATATTTCTGCTTGGTAGTACCAACACATTCCCAGTCACCCAGAGTCAAAGCTTCAGAGTCATTTTTGATTCGTGTCTTTTCCTCCTTTTTATATCCAGTTAGTTGCTGTCTTCTTGTCTATAATAGTAGTTTCTCCCCTCTTTAACTCATGCTTAAACTATACAACAGGCTTCTAAATAAGTCTTTATGCTTTCAATTTTTTCCTTCTCTAATCTTGGCTTCACACATTTGTGTCACACAATACACAGATCTGACCTCTCTGTTTACTCCTCTATTCATAAACCTTCAGTGATTCTCTATTGCCAAAAAAAAAATCAAACCAAACCAAACCAAAATACAAGCGGTATTTAAGGTTAGGGATAAGAACAGGATCTCTGATTTCCTTGGTACAGGGAATTCCTGGATGAGGAAACTTTTGGGGGGTTTAGGGTCTAGTATAGTGTTTAATACATATTAGACAATAAATAAATGTTGTATCAAGGTATTACCCTGTCTGCCTTCATGAACTTTGAAGAGGTTATTTTCTGTCATATATTAATTTCTCTATCTTTTGAAATTGTTTTCTGTTTTTATGATCTACTTTAGGCATGAAATTTTCCCTAAGCCCTATTGCTGAAAATGACCTCTTCATTTTGAGTTTTCTTTCTTTTTGGGCTTTGTGTAAATCCTTCCTTTGTATTTATCACATTCTAACTTGTATCATATATATATATATATATATGTGCATATATATATATATACATACATACATACATATATATGTATATGCCCTCAAATTTGGCATAAGAGCTGTCATTTTTCATCCTCTCCAAGAACAGTGCTTGGTAAAGGGTAAATATTTAATAAATGTTAGTATTCTCCCTCTTGAAATGACTTTATATTATTTTGTATACACTTTGTAGTTATAGATTTGGTTACATCTTGGGTGCTCCATGTTCTTGTATCTCTAAGAGAGTAAGCTCCTTGAGGTCAAAAACTGTTTTGTTTTTAATTTTATGTCCTCAGTGTTTAGCATAATGCCTTGTATGTAATATTAGGCACATAGGTTGCGTGTATATGTCCATATATTTGTATATATACATGTGTATTTATGAAGAAACATAATTCAACACAAGATGGCAGACATTCCTTTTTCATTCTTTCATTCTAGTCAATTCAGTTCTCTGATTCAGAGTTTTTCCAGCTGAGCCATGTTGCCTGTCACTTCTGAGGGTGGGTTTGGAAATGATGTCATAGAAAAGAATTGAATTTCTTCCAAGCAATAGCAATGATAGATTGCTGTACTTTCAACCACTGGATGAAGCTGCATTTCTGATGTCTAATGCTTTGTTTCTAGGATGCATTATAAACTTGGAGGCTCTTGCCTGAACAACTTTTTGCCTACAAAGATAGCCTTACCAGCTATCTTCCAAGCTAAAAATTATGACTTATTACAGCATTGTAAGATTTTAATTCTGTTTTATTTTAAAGGAATCAACAATTGATTTTTCTTCAACCATATCCCATTTCAGAGTCTGCTGGAACCATTTTCAAAACTTCTCAGCTTTGTCATTCAAAATGCTGTCTTCACGTTGGCCTACTTGGTGGAATTGTGTGGCTTATGCTATAGAGCTTTTACTAAGGTAAGGAAGAATGTACAGTGTGCCAGACTGTGTTGAAAAACTTCTTTCATCTTAATGTCAAATCCTAGTTGAGTTATTTTTTTCCCTTAAATGTGAAGAAATTATTAAGTCTTTTGACTTTTGTTATAATAAATATCATTGGAATGAAGCTTTTATATACATTATACTTAGTCTGTATTTTGAATATTTTCCAGTTAGTTTAAAAAATAATAAACACAGAGGCAGCTAGGTGGGGCAGTGGATAGAGCACCAGCCCTTAAGTCAGGAGGACCTGAGTTCAAATGTGGCCTCAGACCCTTAACATTTCTGAGCTGTGTGACTCAATTGCCTCAGCAAACAAACAAACAAAAACCCAACCTAAAAAACACTTATTATGTGTGAGACACTGACAATAAAAAAGAATAGAAAATAACATTTCCTAGCCTCAAGGACCTTAATAATACAATTTGTATATAGATAAATAAGCACAAAATATATACATAGTAATTACAAAGTAGTCTAAAAGGAATAAGGAAAGCATTATTAATGAGGGAATTAGAAAAGGCCTTTTGTAAAACCAGCACAAACAAAAAAAGGGGGATTATATTGATCAACTAACAAGAGTTATTATCTTATAGAATTGGCAATGTGCTAGGTGTTTGTGACATAATATGACACAATCCCTACTCTCTTTGTATATCTTAATAAGTAAATAGAAAAGGAGAAAATATTATGAACAGTCTGGAAAAGAAAGCAAAATAGAATGCAAAGTGATGATGATGATGATATATTCATATTGCAATTTTTAGCACTTATTTGATTCTCATACTAAATCCAATGACTCCTTAGCTTTTATCCTTATACACAATTCGACTGTTTTATAACATTTGAAATTGTTAAGTAGTTCAGATATTATTATATGATTGGTAAGTAACATAATTGAATTAGACATAGTAGTCATTTATATACACCTTTATAGTTTTCCAAGATTTTTTCTATATAATTTCATTTAAGCCTCATCATTTCTCTATGAGGTAGGTACTGTGGGTATTTTTATTTCCTTTTTTACAAAATAAGATTGGAATCCACTATACCACTATACCTCATCCTCATCCTCCTTCTCTTCATCATCATCCTAATAATAATATTATCTAACTTTAAATTGCAGAATTCTGTTTTTTTAATCTTGTTTTGCTCTCCTAATAGCCATGTGAGAGAAGATTTCACTAATATATTTGACAGGCTCTTATATATCTTTGGATGCTAGTAGAGTAAGGTGAATTCAGAATTGGATGAACAACTATACCAAAAGAATGTCAGTCATTTGGTCAGAAAACATTTATTAAGTGCCTATTGTACACCAGGCTTTGTGCTAAGCATTGGACGTACAAGGAAAGGTAAAAGAGAGTCCTGGATCTCAAAGACTTCACAGTCTAATGAAGGAAACAATTTTAAAGTAACTATATATAAACAAGATACCTAAAGGGAAAAGAGGACATGGTCTGCAAGCAAAGGGACTAAGATTAAGAAATATTAGGAAAGGTGGGATTTTAGCTGAGATTTGAAGGAAATCAGAGAATCCAGGAGGTAATGAAGAATGATAGCATCCCATATATAGAAGACAATTAGTGAAAATGCCCAGAATTGAGAAGAATGTCTGGTTCAAAAAAATAGCAAAGAGATTAGACAGTGTCCCTCTGCTGTAGAATATGTATGGTTGTGTGAAGCAGGTGGTGTATGGTATTAAATATAAGAAAACTGGAACAATGGGTGATAATAAGGGGTTTGATTGTTTGATGTTTATTAAACCTGCGGGCGATAAGGAGCCATTGAAGTTTATTGAGTGGGGAAGGGTGGATGACATGGGCTTAAAGAAGACCACGTTTACAGTCGAGTGGAAGATGGATTGGAAGGGGAAGACTTGTGGCAGCAGGTTGTTCTAGTCTAAGTGTAAGCTTGGAGTGGGGAGGTTTAAGTAACAGTGTCACTCTGGAGGAAGATCTCTAATATAATTCCACAGTACTCCATCCTTGACCCTGTGCTATGTAACTTTTTAAATGAATGACTTAATTATACTGTTTTATTTATTTTATTAACTTGATTAGAAGTGTTTATTTTATTAATAGCTGGAATGATTAAAATAATAAGAAGCATGAATATATGCTTATCACATTCATAAATGGTCCACATTTGGGAAAGATAGCTGATACATAGGTTGAATAACAGAATTGGGATCCAATAAGATATTGGCAGACTAAAATGATAGTCCAAATGATAGCTGCTGACATTTTTCCTGAAATTTTATGGTTTAAAAGGTACATTATAAAAATCATTGCATTTGATTCCCACAACAACTCTATGAGAAAGGTCATATTGATATTATTATCTCCATTTTTTTGGATGAAGAAACTGAGGTTCAGAGAGGTTAAAAATCATTGCTATAGTCACCCAGGTAGTTGGTGTTAGAGGAAAGATTTTAGCCCAAGTCTCTTAAACTAAGTCCTGTGTTCTTTATATTTTCTTATGCTACTTCTTGACTAGTATCTGGTGATCTCTAAGTTTCTCCTACTTCCAAATCTATGTATGATCTTATGATCTTAGTTTAAAAAAAGAAAAAATATAATAGTAGTATGTAAAAAGTCCTCTTTTTTAGGTTTAAAAGTCAGCTGTCCAATTATAACAAAAATAGGAGAATGGATAGAAAAGCAGTTTGTATGAAAAGGATCAACTCTGAAATGGCAACCAAAAAAAAATGAATGTTCTTTGAGTGGCACAAATAGAATCACAGTATGCCATTTGAGATAATGTTTTGCCTATTGTATTCTGTCCTAGTCAGACCTTCTGTGGAATATTATGTTTGTTTTTAGGATCCAAATTTTAGGGAGGACATTGAAAAGCTATAGTATATCTAGAGAAGGATGACCAAGGAAGATGAGAAGATTTTAACTATGATAAATGAAAAAGAGAACAATTTCAGGGGAGCGTGGGAAGGGATGTGATAGCAATATTCAAGCATCTGAAATCTGTCATTTCCACTTCAACTCTGAGATTCTATGATTTCTCCATTTTTGTTTTGTAGAGGTTTAAGTGACCTGCCCAAGGTCACATAGCTCACAAGCAGAAATTCAAAGTTAGGATTTAGGATTCTGTTTTCCTCAATACCAAAAGTCTAGACTAAATGATCTCTTCTTGTCCATCAGATACTTATGATCCCATGAATAATTTATACATCTACTCCACATATAATTCTTTTATTCTAAAGTAGAAAAATATTGGCTTGTCATTTATAAAAGCCTGTGGATAAAGCTTCTTAATTCACATCATTGATTTCATCTACCCAACTCTGGCTTTTGGGCTCTAAGATTATAATCTCATCTTTTGTTATCTTGCCTTAATAGTCTCTCAATTTCATTATCTTGACCTCAGAGAAGTGTTTGCTTCCCCCTGAGAAAATGGAAAACTACTGCTTACATGAAAAATAGATGCAGAAACATTGTTGGGGTGCTTTAATATTATTCTAATGAAAAAAAGAAGGCAGGGTAGAAAGAAGAGCTTTTATGTTTGTGAAAATAACATATGAAGTTTGCTGTTCCTAGTTCTAAAGTTTTCCAAGTTTTTTCTTAGTAGGGTCTCTGTTTCTGCCCTCATCTATAGACCATGGAAAATGCTCCTTCACAAGGGAACCTTGTTAACCTCAACAAATGCTAAGAGTTCTTGCCAAGGGTTTCTGTTTAACCCTTCTGTATTTCCTATTTATCTCTTCTCTGCCTTTTTTTCTTCTTCTCCACATTATGGTCTTTGTGAATGTATTCATATTACAGGAACGATGGGATTTGGAAGGATTCATGGGAGTAATTTTTATAAATCCCTTGCAGATTAGGAAACGAGTCCAGAGAGGGAAGTACTAGTACTAAGTACTCCTAAGTCCACAAAGGTAATAATTAGCAGAGCTGGGATTTGAATGAAGTCAGACTTTCCATCATCCAGGTCCAAGTGTTCTTTCCATTTTGTCAAGATATTCTTTCTGCCTCATGAACCATTTCTGTAATTTACTTCCATACTGCCAGTAGTAATACAAAGCTACACACTAGGCTCACTCTTATCTTCTTTTTAATCTCTTCTTAAAATTTCCTTTCCCTCCCTTCCTCTTTCCCTCTTTCCTTTCCTCCCTTCCTCCCTCCTTTCCTTCTTTCTTCCCTCTTCTTCCTTTGCTCTCTCCTTCCCTTTCTCTTTCTTTTTTGTCTCTCCCTTCCTTCTCCCCTTCCCTGCCTCCCTCTTTACCTCCTCTTTCTTTTCCCCCTCCCCTCCTTTCCTCTCCCCTTTTCTCTTTCCCTCCCTTCCTTTCCCCTCTCCTCCCTTCTCTCCCTTCTGTCTCCCTTTCCTCCTTTCCTCTCCTCTCCTTTCCCTTTCCCTCCCCTCCCTTATCCTCCCCTTGCCTGGGCTATTGTACTTACTTCCTAATTGGTCTTCCAATCCTTTCTTTTGTCTAGTTCACTTAGCTAACTTCCAAAACAATATTCCACAAATGTTTATCTGATCATATCACTCACTCAGAAATCTTTGTTGGCTCCTTATTGTCTGTAGTGTAAAACACATTTCATTATTTAAAGAATTTAAATTGCTCCCACTTTTTTCCTTATTATCTCTCTTCATATACTCTATATTTCAGGCAAGTTGGCCTAATAACTATTTTTCACATATAATATTCTATCTTCTAACTCTCTACTTTTGCATAAGCAGTTTCTACCCCCCTCCTCCATCCCAATGTCTGTAAGGCATTCCATATAATCTCTACCTTGTAGAATCTATGACTTTTTTCAAAGAACAACCTTTCCTCAGTCCCCCTACTTCTTAATTCCTTGTTCCTTTTGAAATTACTTTGTATTTATTTATGAACATACTATATCTCCCATTCCCTCTGATCTTCCACAGAAAACTGGTCAGGGACTGTGATATTTCTTTCTTTCTTTCTTTTTTTTTTTTTTTTTTTTTTTTTTTTTTTTTTTTTTTTTTTTTTTTTTTTTTTTGTATTTTGACTATAGTCATAAAGCCTTGTATGTAGGAGGAGCCACTGTAGTAAATGTTTTGTTGAATTGAACCAAAGGATCAAAAGAAAAGATTCGGAAAGAATCTATGTAAATAAGGCATTGGGGTAGAAGAGAAGCACAGAATTGGAATCAGAAGCCTGTAGGTGCCATCTCTCTGCCTCCTTAGTTTCCTCATTTCTAAAATAAGAGAGTTATGGTAGGCTCATTTGTGAGGTCAGGAATAATTGGAATTTTCATTTCTTCTCAAGGATCTGTAGAAACATTCTCTACAAATGGGGATGGCTTCCTATACTTAAAAATATTTAGGAGGTAGTTCTTCTACTTTTCCTGGGTTGATCAAATTACATGTTCTTAGTGCTTAAAAGACTAATTGAAATTAACTTTTTTGGATGGGCATATTCTTTTACAATTTCATTTTTCCATTCAACTCAATAAGCAATTCTTAATACATCCTGTAGCCATGTTTTTCATTCCTGACCTATGCATCTTGCTGAAGCACTCTATGACATTGGTCTATGCTAAGTGAATTTTTAGAAACCTTGTTCTCCCTTATTTTGTTTTTGTTTAGGAACGGGATAAATTCTACTTGTCTCGTAGTGTTGTCTTAGAGCTACTCCAAGCTCTGAAGTTAAAGTCTCCTTTGCCAGATACAAACCTACTACTGCTGGTCCAGGTAGAGTACTAACTCGCTTCTACTCCTTTTCATGATGCCCATGCATGTTTGTAAGAATGAAGATAGCAGGACTGTAGGGTTAAATACTGTAGTTCCTGTCTTCTCAGTGATAGAAAATAAAATGTCTTATAAAGAATATACTCTGACTATTACTCTGCACTGATGTTCATTCTTCCACTTGGCTTAATAACCAGGACATTCTTGTCCTGCCAAATGTTTGGTCAAATTGATTTTTCTTTCTCATTCTCAAATGGGTCGTAGGATTTTAGGGTTGGAAAGGAGTGTAGAAGTCATCTATCAGATTTATTCCTGCCTTTCCAGCCTCACTACCACCAGCACTAGCTGGTCCAGGGCTTGATGCCTAGATTACTAAAGCAGTCTCCTAACTGGTCTTACTCCACTCTTTCTCCTTTCCAATCTATCTTGTGTGCTGCTATAAGAATAATTTTTCTTAAGATTGATTATTTTATGGAATCACAGGTTCAAAAGAGAATTTAGAGATCATCTGGTCTCAATCCCCAACCAAAGCATAAAATCCTGTCTACAACATCCCTTACAAGATGTTATCCAGCTTCTGCTTGAAGTTCTTCAGTATTAGGGAACTCACTATCTCCCAAAGCAGATCATTCCACCCATGGATAATTCTTATTTTTGGGTAGGTTTTTCTTATGTTGAACTGAACTCTATCTCCCTATAACTGCTCCCTTTGTTCCTAGATCTTCCCTCTGGAGTCAAGTCAAATAAGTCTTATTTCTTTTCCATATAACAGTCCTGAAAATATTTAAAGGTAACAATCAAGTCCCCAGGTCCTTTCCAAGTCAGATATCTCTAATTCCTTCAAAGGAGCATGATAGTGCATTTTTTTTTGTTTTGTTTTACTTTTTAGTTCCTTTTGATGATTTCTACCATAAAAAAATCTAAACTCATCAGTCTGACATTCAAGGTCATCTTTTATCTTGTCTCAACCTGGTATCAGTTCCTACCATCCTCCAACGTATTCCCTTTGTGGTAATAAACTGATCTCTGCTTATAAATTAATGAAGAATATGTGAGTATAAGGACAATGTGATGGCAAGATTTCCAGATGTCTTGTCACATGTTCTGTAATCCCTAAAATATTTCAAAAGGATCAGATCTTAGATTTTTCTTAAAGGGTAGAGTTTAATAACAAAAAGGCAAAATATTTGGTACAGAGGAAAGAGCATTGGCTTGTGAGTCAAGAGACCTGAATTGCAGTCATCTCTTTTCTCATAACTCACTGTGTGCTTTTTTTCCAACTCCCTGGGCCTCAGTTTTCTAGTTATCAAGGAGAGGGTTAGATGACCCAGGGAAAGATGGAAAATTCCCCAAACATCCACATGTGTTGCCAGAACTGAATATAGTGCCTACTGGAAAAATAATTTTTAATTAGCCTTGAATAGATAATCATTGGCCTTTTCTGTCCTATGTTACCAAAATTGTGTAGTGAATAACTGGATATAGGCTCAGGAATATGGTATTCCATTCCTATCTGTGTCCCATACAACTATGTGACCCTGGGAACTAACTTCTCTGAAGTTCAGATTCCTCTTTTATAAGAAATAATGATATTTATATAAACTCACAGTAAACACTTTAAGGCTCTCATGAGTACTAGTGGAAATGTTTATCTTTAAAATCACAGGAATATAGACTTGGGAGAAAAGTGGGAAAACTTCGAGCCCCAAGCCCTTTATTTTAAATAACAAAGAAACAATGGCTCATCTAGGTAATGGTTTGCCCAAGATTATATCTTGTTTGTGGAAGAATAGAGGTTTGAACATAGGTCTTCTCACTCTAAACTCAATACTCTTCTCTTTATGCCATAATTCGGAAGTACTATATACATGTGAAATATTATTGTGGATATTCTTAATATAATTTTGTGGGGACTAGCACCCAAATCACTGTTACCTTTGAGTAGAAATAACTTTTAATATCAAGATTTCCTAAAAGTTAAACAGGAGAAACATATGACCAGCAAAGGGAAAAGAACTTTTTATTTTGCAGAGGAGCCTAGAAGGATTTAGGGGTAAAGAGGCTGGCTGGCAATCCTAGATGTCCCTTTTACCTGATAGCTTCAGAATTCTGGTCATTCTACATCAGTCTGATTTGGGGGTCCCTCAAAGAAAATACAGGCTCTGAAGTTTCTGTCCTTCAGACCTGTGAAGGCTTCTGTGACTTGAAGAGGGCAGGTATGTATAGTGAATCTTCTGGCTTTCCAGAGCCCTGTGCTGTGGTTGCTTGACTATGAGGTCCATTAGTCAGTTCTAATAAGCACTTGTCAGGAGACAGCAATGAAACACTGACAGTCTAAATTACTCAGTGGTTAAGAGAATCCTGAAAACAATGATTATAGCATCAAGGCTAGATGAATAAATAACAAAAAACAAATTAGCTTCAGAAAAGAAAAATAATATTTCTTAATATATTCATGCATGCAGTTTTGGAAGAGATATGCACTTCCTCTTTTCTTGGGTGAATTTGCATTTGTCACTGAACCATGAACTGATACAGAGAAATCAAAAGGTAAAATCACTTGGACTGTGAGGCCGTTGTGTCAGCCATTTGGAGAATAGGCCCATTAAGGACAACTCTATGAATAATGCATTTTAATCTTACTTCAGCCTTCTTCATTTAGAGGAAGGGCTAGCTGAACAGAGAGCAACATTCACTCAAAAATCAGGTCTTGTCCTGTCAGTTTTTAAGTAAGAGATAGGTTCTTATATTCTTATAAATTCACAGTAAAATGGATTCATGAGGAGGAATAAAAAGGATCCTTGAAAATATCTCCTTAACCATTTTTCTGAATCATACCTTGGAAATCAGGATTCTATAAGGAATGGAAGGCCCTCAATGAGTTTACTAAGAACAGGTGAAAATAGTACTTTTAAGTTCTCTCTGGGAATTAGGCCTTTCTCAGTGGTTATATTGCTCTTTTCCTTGTTATTCTAGATTTTCTGGCTCATTAGTAATTCTCTGGAAGCAGAATATATTGTTGAATTGTTCATCTAGAGGAAAGATATTAAGGATCTTCTTATATGAACTATTCTAATAGCCACCACTGGTTTCTCTTTAACCAGTCTCTTCCTTCTCTAATCAGTCCTCCACAAAACTACTAAATTATATTTCTAAAAATATAAATCTAATCACATAATGATTATAGAATCATAGTTTTAGATGTGAAAGGGACATTAAAAATTATCTATTTCCCAGATTCTTTCTTAAAATGTAAGGATCTTATAATCGAATATGGGAGTCTTAAAATTACAATTGACTATCTGTAAATGTTTGATTTGTATACATATTATATATATATATATATATATATATATATATATATATATATATATAAAATATACACACACACACACACACACACACCACACACACACACCCAGGGTCACATAAAAATTTCTTGGGTGAAAAAGGATTGTAAATGGAAAAAGCTTAATTAGCCCTGATCTAGTACAATCTAGTACAATTTTACAGTGAATAAAATTGAAGCCCAGAGTCCAAGGCTACACAGGCAGAAGAAAGTGAGAAAAATCATGTTTCTTTCCTCAGAAATCTTGAACAGTCCCTATTACAGAGTCAAAGATAAAAAATAAAAACCCCAAACCCCCCCATAATGTCTTGGTACACCTATACTAATAGCCCTCTATAATATGGCTTTCACCTATCATTTTAATTTTATATCACATTACTTTCTATCACATTTTCCATGTCAATCAGACTGGCTTGCTAATTGGTCCTCATATCATGTCATCTTTTGCTTTTATTCTTTTCCATAAGTGGTTCCCCCATGTATGAAATTATTCTCATCTCAGTTTCATCTTATAGAATATTTACTTTCTGTAAAGCACAGCTCAGCTGTCATCTCCTTTATGAGATTATAGATGTAAAGCTTTTTACAAACTTTACAATCTATGAGATATCAGCTATTATTGTTATTATTTCAATAAATGAACTCAAATATTGGAGGTTTCTTTCACTTTTCTTCATACCCTCCTAAAGAATAAAGAAGCACTGGAAGTGGATATTGACTAAGGCAGCCTGATGTTGGGTAAATGATTGGAACTTGGCACAGTCACTTCTGTGCTAGTTTTGGAAAGGTCAGGGAAGTGAAATTCTTCCTTTAATGGGTAATGAATGTTTCTAGATTCATGGAGAAATGTGTTTAATGATCCAGTGACTCTGGAAAAAATTTGGTCTTTTTTCATTTCCTTTTGTGATTCTCATCTGAAATAATTGTAGTATGTGTGTGAATGAGTGTGTGTTTTAGTATTTGTGTGTATATATGTTTATGTATGTGAATGTGTATGAATGAAAACCAAGTTAAGTAATCTTAAAAACAAGATAAAGAAAAGAGTAGTAAAAAAGGAACAATTTGTATATCTTATCATGTATAATATTGATCTCAGAGAGAAGGAGTTATAATTACTCAAGTCATGGAAATGAATTTATTACTGCATATTGTAGAAGTCCATTTAAAGTAATATTATTCTACTATTTTACTAATAGAAAGACAATGTGGTAAAATTATATTTGTCAAAGAATTTTTTCAAATAAATTTTTTTATTATTTGTTATCAGTAAATGTTTGATTTGTATACCTATTTTACATATCCATATACCTGAGGTCCCATAAAAATTTCTTGGGCAAAAATTGGTGATATATAGGAAAAGTTTAAGAAGCATGGGTGTAGTGGACTGAGTTAGTGTCAGAGTCAGGAAGACCTGAATTTAAGTCTTAACCTCTCTATATAGAACCTGTTTGACCCTGTACAATTGACCTAACCTTTTGCTGTCCCAGTTAATTCTCTAAGACTTAATGGTTCAGAATAGTTAAGTTTCCCCACTAGGAACTCTCAACACCTATTGATATCACAAGTATAGCTCCTAAATCTCTCACTTCTCCCCTTTCTTCCCCTTGCCTCTCCCCAGATGCAACTAAACTAAGTAATAATCTGGCAGATTGATGGTATTTCCTGTCAATTGAGTCATTTCATTCATTTCTTCAATAAACATGTTGGGGGCCTACATTGTAAAACATTATATTAGATACTGAAGGGAATCACAAAATTAATATATGAGGGTTTCCTTGTCCTTAAGAAGTTTACTTAAATAGGATTGATATTTTTTAAGTTAATAAAGGAATCAAATCATGAATAATAAAAGAAAGTCCAAAAAAAAAAATTAGATGCTGTCTAATTATAAAGGCTTCAAGGATGAAACTAGTGCCAAATTTCTATTATCTGAGGAGCAATTTAACTACTAAGGAGTTTATTACTAGGTTGGACATAAGGTAATATATTTGTCAGCCATTGCAACTTATGAAGACTATCTGGTAAAGTCATATACCATTTAGGGGCTGAATACTTATGCTGATGGGGGAAGAGCTAAGAAGTTGAATGACAGGATTAATTGATTAATGAGCATTTATTAAGCACCAATTAGGTCTAGTACTAGGCATTAGTTATCCAAAGAGAATAAATAAAATAGTTTCTGCCCCCAAAGACATTTACTTTCTTTTCAGGTCTTTGCTACTACAAAATATTGTTCCATAGTTGGTATTTTGGTATTTTGATATTTGCTTTTATTACTGTCTGCCTTCCTTGTAGTATATAAGTCTAGTAATGGGATCTTAGGGGTTAAGAACAATTTTAATAACTTTCTAAGTTATTAAATTGCTTTCCAGAATGGTCAGATATCTCTTATAGTTTTATCAAAAGTGTGTCACATCCCCAACATTGACAGTTCCCTTTTTTGTTATTTTAGTAAATTTATCAAATATGAGGGGAAACCTCTGAATTTTTTTCATTTGTATTTCTCTTGTGTACTTTGGAGCATTCCTTCATATTGTTGTTAATAGTGAAGAGTTCTTTTGAGAACTCTGTTCATATCCTTTGACCACTGATCTATTGGGAATTTTTTGGTTTTACTTATTTCTGTGCCTATACAACTTGGATATCAAATCTTTTTGAGATAATTTATACAAAGATTTTTGTATCTTCTTCCCTTAATATTCTAGCTGCATTAATGTTATTTATGCTATTCTTTATAATTTCAGACAATTAAAACACTTTCATAATTGTCTTGTTTGTTAAGAACTCTCACTCAGCCATAGATGTGAAAAGAATCTGAGTGAATTCTTTTCTAATTTTTTTATATGAAGTGACCTTTACTATTTAGGTTGCATCTCTGTTTTGAACTTATAAAAATATATGATATAAGATGCTAGTCTAAACCAATTTCTGAGTAACTGCTTTCTAGTTTTCCCAACAGTTCTTGTTAAGTAAGGACTTATTCCCCAAATAAAGGAGTAGACATTCTTTAATCAAAATTCTCAAAAGGCTCAAATGATGGGCTAACTTTAATTTTTTAGAAGTTCACATTTATAAAGTTTTATAGTTTACAAAGATCAAATTATTAAATAAATGCAAAATAATGCATTTAGGTTAAAATTTTAGCTGCTCAGGTATGGGATTAGTGGAGGAGAACATGACTAAAAAGTAAATCTTCTGAGAAAAGTTTTTAAGTCAAGTTAAATTAACATAGCAGCCAAGAACAATGTGATCTTAGGCTCCTCAGCCAAAGTCCTTCTCTGATACTTAATCATGGTAAGAGGTAGCTCTGGATTTTTTAAAAAAGATATGCCAATATCAAGTTCTACCAAGTTGAAGAGCTTTCAAATATAGACCCTGGCAACAGATTTTGTTGACTTATGACCAATTTAACAAAGTGTAGACAGAGTTTTGCCACCATAAGGTTAACGAATAAATGGAAGGATTTTGTTTGTTTTGTTTTGCCACTACAATTCAAAAAACCTTTGGTCAAGCCATGAAGGGTTGGTGGGCTTGGACTGAAGTGACAGAAGTATTGTGCACATAAGACTAGTATTGAACTAATTACTGTTTTCTGAGGACCAGTCTTGCTATTCAGAGGGGCTTGTCACAAAATTGGCAGTAAGGTGATGAATGTTTGCTTCACAATAACTCTTAAATCCATCTGCTGAATTCTGGAAGCATTTTTACTCACATTGCTGGGAAGAATACTTACACTGATGATATTATAGAAGTTTTAACTATTGAAATATTGAAGAAATATTCAGAATGAGAGAGGCAATAGTTGCACTCCACTTTGTACTAGTTAGGTACCCTCATTTATATAGTTCTTAAATTTTTGCATCTTTGCAAATATTATCTCAGTCAATTCTCATAACAACCATGAGAGATAGCTGTTAGTATTACCATCATTTTACAATGGAAGCAACTGAGGAGAAAACTCAAATGATTTGCTAAAAGTTTTGCAACTAATAAGTTAATGAGTCTGCATTTCATCTTGACTACAGATCTAGCTCTCGCTAGTATTTAGTAGTTCTTGCTGTGTTTGGTTCCAGGTACCAGATTTTTTTTTTTTTGGAGGGACATTGAAGACTTCAAAAATCGGATAACAGAGAGTGATTGGACTCAAAACTTTGTCATATAAGCTTATTTAAACTAGAGTTGAAAATATTTTTGCGGGAAGTATGATCACTGTCATTAGCTATTTTAAATTTTGTTATGTGGAAAAGAGATTAAATTCATTATTCTCCATAGGCCCAGAGGACAGAACCTTTATGTGTTTGGGGATAGGGAATGAATTTGAAGTAGGCAGACTTCATCTCAATTTAAATAAGAACTTCAAAGTCCTTCATAACCTTCCTGAAACTCTCTTTTTCCTAATCTCTATCTTCTGGTTTCCCTGGCTTGCTTCCAGTCTCATCTAAAGTCCTACTTTCTGCAAGAAACCTTTTCCAATTTTCTTAAATTTACTGCCTTCTCTGTGAGATTATCTCAAATTTATCTTCTAAATATCTTGCTTATGTATAGTTGTCTCCCCCCTTTACTATGAGCACCTTAGAAGGGACTGTTCTCTGCCTTTCTATATATCCCAAGTGCTCAGCATGGCATTTAGTAGGCATTTAATAAATGCTTGTTGATTTCAGTACATCTATATTTACTGAGGTCCTGCTATGTGCCTAACTAAAAAAAAATTCTGTTACTTTTTACCTAAAACTCCCACATTGTAGCACATAACTCTGACTTCACTCACAAGTTTAGATATTCTGTGGGAGAAAGGCCTTCTTTTAATGATAGATCTGCTGTGGGCTGAATGACAAAGGAATTCCACAGTATTGCATGTGGCATCTCCATTAACTCACTCTGCAGGCATTTTTAGTGCTTACTATTGACATGAGGTTATTAATATAAGATGAGTTAGTAATAAACTGATCACTATATTCAGAGGAGAGGTGGAAATGCTATTTTTGGTACATTTTATATAATGAATGCATTTGATAATGGCACATACTGGATGTCTGTTTCTTTTGTAATCTTCATGGGGGAGTGCAGTATTACAGTGACATTATTATATTTTATTTGGAAGTAAAGAGGGCACTATTATCTGAGAGTTGTCCTTGAATATATATATATAGCCAGTATATGTCAGAGCTAGATTAAAACTCTAGTACCTTCATTTCTACCATATATTAGGAAGTACTACTAAAATGTCCAGAGAAAGGCAACTAGGACTATGTCTCAAGAGCATGTAATATGAAGATTGGATGAAAGAAATGTGATGTTTATCTTGAAAAAAGAAAAGACCTGCTAAAAGACCTGTTAGCTTTTTTGAAACATTTGAAAGACTTTTATAAGAGGAGGATTAGAAGGATTTTGTTTGGCCCTAGAAAGCAGAACCTGGAGCTATGGTTGAAGCAGCAGAGGCAAATTTAAGCTTGATCTTAAGAAAAACTTCCTTGCAATTTTAGTTATTCACTTATGGAATGGCTTGCTTTTGAAGCTAGTGAGCCATCATTCTTCGTGAATCTGGCTCTTTAAATCTTATATTGTTTCCATTACATCTAGTTGCCCTTTTAGTTTTATGAATTACATAGTCTGTATTGCTCTATATTGAAGAAGAAGAAGAATAACATATAGATAATAACTCACATTTCTTATATGATTTTAGAGATTTAGGTGTTTAAAATTTTTTTTGAAAAGAACAGCAATTCTTAGATGACCCATAACCCTCTCAAGGTCACACCATTATTTGGAAATCAACCTTTTAATCTAATTTGCTCAGTGTTAATTAGGATAGGATTGGAACTTAACTTTGTACCTAAGGCACTAAATTATCATGTCTGATGGTTTGACAGCTCCATATGTTTAGTGCCATTTTGCAGCTAGTATAAAGCAAAAGAATGGCAGATGTTAAAGCTATGAGCATTTACTTATATGACTGCATTTCCACAAATTCAGAACACTGAAGTTTCTTGGAGTTGGTGTTCTCCCCTGGGGCCCTTTTTTCCCTCGTCAATGCTTTCTTTCTCCTTGAGCTTTCCTCAGCCTTTAGCAATTGGCTAATCTTGGTAAGCCTCTTCCTTCTTTTGTCTTTACTGTATGTCCATTATCTTGTCCACATTTATGTCTAATTCATCATACTATTCATAGATGTTTAGATTTGGAGCTTTCTGGGGCCATAGAAATATGTTGAGTCCAGTCCTCTTATTTTTCAGGCAAGGTTTGACTGATTTATGTAGGTATGCTTCCTGTGACTGGTGTAAACTCTTTGAGAGCTTACAGTTCCACAAGTAGCAGCAGAGGGTCCTGCCCTCTTAGGGCAACCCTGGAGAGGAATCATCAAGTGCTGATGCAAAGAGGAGTGTGCCCTGCAGTTTAGTCTTACAGAATGTCCTGGGTCACCCAGAGATTCCATGACTTGCCTGGGGTCCTTGGCAGAGGTAGGACTAGAAGCTGGGCTTTCCTGATTTTGCACTTAACCTCCCTTAGCCTCAATTTCTTCATCTAAAATGGGAATAATAATAGCATCTATCTCATAGGGTTGTTTTAAAGATCAATGAGATAATACATGTAAAATGCTCCTCAAACCTTAAAGTGCTCTCTCTATACATGCATGTTAACTAAACTGTTAGCTATCATTTTTCCATTCTGATAATTATTCATAGAGTTGAATTGACATAATTCCGAGGCTGGCCTTTTAAATGGAACATATCTTTATTCAGTTCTTTCTTTTGTGATAAAAGGAATTAGTTATAACCATGGTTTTTCTGATCAAAGGAATCTGTAATGTTCTGGTTAGCTTTCTGGAGGTTTCAGGACTAGCCTTCATTTAGCAGAATAATCACCACAAGAATCATCAAGGATAAAGTCCAAAGTCTTTATTGTCTCCTTCACAGTCTGTGAAGGACTTCACCTGGGGCCAGGCTAGCTTTCTGGGGGATCTCCGGAATGGGTCTTGGTTTCAGTGCAGGAAGCAGGAGAGCCACCACAATGGTCTCTGTCTTAATTTGTCCCAGTTTATATGCTCTATTACAATTACATCATTATAGTAAATGAGTATGAACCAATCATTTTATCACTAGGGAACCATTATTTGTTGTAAGATTAAATCAGTCATACTGAACTAGAGAACTCACATGCTAACTTAGATAACCATTTGTCTTATCAATTCCACTGAATCAGCACCTTGTTGTAGGATTAAATCAATCATATTGAGTTCCTGCCCTTTTGAAGTCTATAGGCTGAACCAGACTGCCCAAGAGGCCCCACAGTAAGTAAAAAGTTAAAAACTACCTGGCTTAAATTGCTTTAAGTATGGTTGCTATCTATGACTGACAAAAGATCATTCCCTTCTGCTACAAAATACTTCCGTTTTATTATGATATGTTAGGTATTATGATATTTGTATCAAGCTTTGGGCAGGAATTTCTTTGTTCCTCAACATGTCCCTTCTTTTCTAGCCACGTGTCTTACTTTTTTTTCATTAGATGGTACAGGCCAGTTCAGACTCTGAGACAACTTGTAGACTTGGGCTGGAAGTACGACAAGCTCACCTTCCAAGGACATTTGGCTTGATATCAATCTAGTACCATGGCTCCAGTACACAAAACTGCCTCACAGATATATACGGCAGGAAGAACTACAGCAGGAAAAATCAAACAGAAAACCCCACAATTTAGCGTGGGTCTCTCTTTGTTCTTTGCTCAGAAATAGCTCTGTTAGGCAAGCTTCTATCTGTCTGTGTTGGCTGCAGGAAGCTCCAGGGTAGAGTGAGGCCAGTGTTTTCTTTAAACCTTTGGTAGGAGTGGGTGTCTTTCTGCCACTGCATCTCAAGTACTCCATTTCCTAATTATGCCAACAGTCGTTTTAGGACCCTAAAATACCTCGTTCCATGACTCTCCGGTCTCAATCACTTGAGATGAATAAAAAGGTGACAGCCTTGGGTACTTGGTAAGTAGGTCTTACCTATCCAGAACTCAAGAATACAGTACTGCCTTTCTCAACCCACTCAAAGTTCTTCTGGGAAAAGAAAGATGAATGCACTGCTGTGGTGGAGTTGGGCTTGCCTGGATGTTGCAGTGGTTAACTCTGGGTTTCAAGGCAGGAAGACCTGTCTTCAAATCCAGCTTTGTGTGATCTAATTTAACTTCTCTCTACCCATCTTTTCTCAGCTGTAAAATGGGGACAATAATAGTACTTGCCTTGCAGAATTATTGTAAGGATTAAATGAGGTAATATTTGTAAAGTGCTTACTAGTCCAGTGTATGGCACATAGTAGGCACACAAAAATTTTTTATTCTCTTCCCCCTTTTTCTCTTACCTAATATAGCTTATCTACTCTGGGGAAGAGTTCCTCATTTATTTATTTATCACCTTTTAGCCTGCCAGAGTCCCTAAAATTCTCAGAATTGGTACCCTTTTTCTTGATCCCAACCCAATTCTAGATAACCAATCTCAGATACTTGTGTACACAAACTAACACCTTACCTCACATTCAGGTACCAACTAGTGCAACTCCTGGGATACGATGTGGTCAGTTCCCAATGTGGACATTAATCCTCATAAGTATGTCCTGTTCTGTAGAATCAGGAATAATTATAAACTAATTTGTTTTTTATAGAGAAGTGAAATGGTATAGTAGAAAAAGTGATGATCTTTGAGTCAGAATACCTGAGTTCCATTCTAGACTCTGATGTTTGCAGGCTTCATAGTCCTTAAACTTAGACCTCTTGAGCTTTAGTTTCTTCATTTATAAAATAAATATTTTAAATTTATACTACCTACCTGACAGGAATTTTTGAAGTAGTCAAAATATTTTATTCTATTGTAACAAAACATGATTTTAAAATTGCATACAATGATTTTAGGATTGCTTCAAAATGGAATCATTTAATCAGCTACCCCTTTTTGTAGAACACAGCTTTATAATAAAGATTTGGTATTATTGAATATCTATTGATATTTATCAAAGAAGATACTATAAGAAACTTAGAGTGGAATGTGACTATCCTCAAGGAACTAATGTGTTAGTGGAGGAAATATATAAAACTTTAATTAATGAATATGAACACAAATTATAGAAACATACCTATGACTGTCTTTAACACTATCAAATATTGAAATGGAAAGGATTAGGAAGGTCAATAGTTGTTCAGAAACTTGTAGAGATTGTCAGAGTGATAGAAATCAAGAAGAATTAGCCAGAAAATAATTAATGTAGTGTAATTTAACAGATAGTAGGTCATCTTTTAACTCTAGTGGGCTTTGGATCAAGTACTGCTTTTGTCCCATTATCAGCTGTAAGTGACCCCAAGCAAGTTGCTTAACCTCTATTCTCAAGGTAACTCTCTAGCACCATTAATTTTAGAGGAATTGCTAATCCACATCTGTGGTCTATACCTTTATAAAAGTAACTTTCAGATTGCAAAGAAATCACAGGTCCAACACACTAAATAGACCAATCAATCTGATGATAATGATGATGAAAAATAGAAAGTACTTTTTTTTGGTAGAATGCAAATATCCTGTCTCACTTAACCTAGACAGGGTCAGTTAGATATGGAATCTGACAGTCCTCTGTTACAGAATAGGCTGCCACTTGCTCCATAGTTAGACACATACCTCCCTCAAGATGTCTCACAAGGTTTTTGTGAGGCATGTGATATGCAAACCTTTTAACATTGTAAGGATGAGTTGTGATTAAAAAAAAAAAAAAATTCTAAACTTCCTGCAGTACAGTAGAGAAGAACTCCAATAATTTTTGTAGCTAGAGAACAGATGGTGATAGTAATGATGTTAAATGGAATTATTTGCTCCAGCCAAGCTCTGCAGACTTTGTCATTTATTGTTTGTGTTTAATTCAGTGGTTATTCAAAAAATGTCAACATTTGAAGTCTCTGCACTTGTTTCAAGTGGCAACAAGGCCCTACAACATTCTTGATGAAGTGAAAGAAGGCTACTTGCTGAATTTTGATTATAATCTAGTGACTTCCTCTTGAACACTGACTCAGGCCACAACTGATTTTCTTTGTAGACTGTCTGAGGAAAGGGCATAAGGTTAGAGAATAGGGATAAAAAAAAGAATGTCAAGGCCGAATGCTTTTTGTTTTTTTTTGTTTTTTTCCTCATGAAATTACAGCCTAATAATGGAAGTCTTGACCATAAATTTAAGCTGGAGGAGCAAAAGAATAATAAACCAACAACCCCTGGAAACACATGGTATAATAGAAAGGACAATGGACTGAAAATCCAAGACTTTGTCACTGTATGATTCCACACACGTGCCTTCCAATCTCTGGATCTCAATTTTCTCATTTGCCTAATACAAAATACTAAATATTATCAAAAGTACCTCTAAGCTTTAATATTCTACATTCTACCATTCTGACATGTAGGAATGCAGGGTAGTAGAGTGAAAAAAATACTGGATTTGAAATCAGAGAACAAAGATTTGAATCCCAGTTCTTCCACTCAGGACATATCCAAATTTCAGCAAATTATATAGGAAGGATAAGATGAGGGGCCCTCTAAAGAGCTCTTCAAGCTTTCAACTTATAATCCTAAATTCACTTTCAGCTCCAACATTATATGCTTTTTCTTTCTGATGGAGCATCTTAGTCTTATTTCACACAGTACTTTTGTTACAAGTAAGATTTCTTATATTAATTTATGTTGCTGAATTTTCAATAGAAATGTTTGTAGTGACTAAAAGATTGAATGTATCTAGGACAAATAGCTCTGACTATAAATACTAATGAATTCAAATTGAGCTAATAAAATTATGAATTACTTATTAATGTTGAAAGACTCTTAGAAAAATAATTCATCTTTCATTTTCTTATTAGTTTGTTTGTGCAGATGCTGGAACCAAACTAGCTGAGTCGACAATCCTGCACAAGCAGATGATCGCATCCATGCCTGGAGTAAGTTTGAAACCTAAATCAATTACATCATTTCACCTTAGGTCTAACTTCCATGGTCATAGGCATATTTTAGGCCAGAAGGATTTTTAGCTTGTTTTTGTAAAAGACCAAAAATAGCCCTGTTTCATTTTTTAAAAAATATTTATTAGTGAAAATTTAAGTGGATGTTGCACACTGGCATTTTAAAAAGAGATCATTTAGAATGTTGAAATCAATTTAGTTGTTATAGAAAATCACCTGTCATCAACTTTGGAAATATCTAACTAAAATTCAGTTGTTATAGTTGTTATAGAAAATCACCTGTTATCCAACTTTGGAAATATCTGATTAAATTTTTTTTAAACTTCTATTTTCATGACACCACTTGAGCCATTCAATTAAACAAAAATGCCAGAAAAATTCATTTATGTAGCAATACCTTTATTAATGTAACCTTCCATCTTAGAATTCTGTTTTTTCCATTATTGATAAATTCTGTCAGAACAAGTACAGTAGGAATTTTTGCTGTAGCTTACAAATCTCTAAACTTTCTAGAGAGTAGTATATCTATAATAATGATTTCTGCTATGATAATAAATACTTATTTGCTAGCCTGCTTAGGAACTTAGCTCAGGTAGAATCCTCCTTTGTGAAATATTTACTGATTCCCATATGGTACTTCCCTGTTTTCTCAATATAATTGTATTGTATATTTGTTTATCTGTGTGTACTTTTTCACATAGATAAATGTCAAGTAGAATGTAACTGCATGAGGTCCGGTACTCTTTTCCTTTTTGTCTTTGTACTGCCTAGATTAGTGCTTCATAAGTGCCTAGTTAATTGATTTGATTTGAAATGAATTCTTATGTATCTTTGTTGATAACAAAAAATTTAAAATTTTGACAAATAAAAATATTCTTCTGTAAAGTGGTTCAGTGGATAGAGCACTGGGCTTAGAGTGAGGAAGATTCAACTTTATGAGTTCAAATCTGGCCTCAGACTTTTACTAGCTTCTGTGACTTTAGGCAAATCATTTAACCCTATTTGCCTCAGTTTCTCATCTGTAAAATTAACTGGAGAAGGAAATGCAAATCATTCCAAGATCTTTGCCAAGAAAACCCCAGGTGGGGTCCCACAGAGTCAGACATGATTAAAATAACTGAACAACAACAACAACAACATCTTATGTGATGCCTTTTTATGGTGTTGAAGTAATCTTGGGTCATAAGCTCTGTCTGAGCCTAGTAAAAGGGAAAGGCTTTAGACAGAGCCCCAGTGACAGACTAGCTTGTCTAATACAAACAGACTAATTACCAAAAGGTTAGCCATTAGGTGTTTTGTTTTGGGTTTTGTTTTGATGATAGTAGTCTATGAATATGGAATATTGTTGTTCTATAAAAAATGATGAGCAAACTGATTTTAGGAAGGTCTGGAAAGATTTACATGAGCTGATGCTGAGTGAAACAAGAAGAACCAGGAATACATTGTACACAGTAATAGCAAAACTGTGTAATGATAAAACTCAACTTGGTTCTTCTCAGTAGTTCAATGATCCGGGGCAATCCCAATGGGCTTTGGATGGAGAGTGCCATTTGCATCCAAAAAAAAAGAATTATGGAGATTGAATATAAATCAATACATACTATATTCACTTCTTTTTTCTGTTTTTTTTTCTCTCTCATGGTTTTTTCCTTTTGTTCTGATTTTTCTCTCCCAACATGATTCATAAAGTGATGTGTATTAAAAATAAATAAATTTTAAAAAGGTTCACAAAGATAGACCTTGAAAGTTTGCAAAGCACTTTAAATATAAATATATAATTTATATCTCTGTCTGTATGTGTATCTATTTCTATTTACCTTATCTGCTCAGATCCTCACAGCATCCTAGAGAGGGTATTATTATTAGCCTAGTTTTACAGATGAGGAAACCGAGAAATGGTGGGGGTAAGTGACTTGCCCAAGTAACATAGCTAGTAAATATCTAAAGCAGAATTTGAACTCAGGTTTTTTTGTTTCCAACTTTGGCATTCTATCCATTATGTCTCCTAGTTACCTTAGAATAATAGACATTTATAGATCACTTTAGTGTTGTAAATCACTTTAGGTATATTATTTTTTCTGAACATCACCACAGACCTGTGAGGAAGGTATGATAGATATTATTATCCTCATTTTACAGATGAGGAAATAAATGGAGGTTCAGAAAGGTTAACTAATTTGCCCATGTCCATACAGGATTTGAATCCAGTACTTTAAATCCAGCACTATTTGCTTCTCCAAACTTCCTGTCTACTAAGGTGTTGAGAAATTATCTTTATCAATGGAGAGAATATCCACACAAGTGAAATCATAAATCTTTTGAAGTATCCAAGTTAAGTGAAAGTGCTCACATTATCTTTGAAGAAAGCAAACAAGAGAATCATTGGTCTACTACCTTTTTCCTGAAATATTTTGAATTCCTTATAGATTTTAATTATTTGATTCTTACAAAATTAGTTTGGAGGAAGTTAGATGTGAATCTTTTAAAGTTGCAGTTTGGAACTATAAATCAAAGAACTAGATTTCTAACATTATTTTTCTAGTGGAGTCAGTCAGTTGATAAACTTGAAAAGACAAATGAGGTTGAATCCTTTATATTTTCCAAATCTATGGCCATGGGTGTGCTTACAAAGCAGAAAATGAAAGTGTTGGCAGTGTTCTGATTTGTTTTATAGAAGTAGCCAACTCAGGCAGATAAATGAGACACAAATTGGATTTGGGGCGCTTGAATTCTCTAAAATGGACACCTATGACCCTTCAAGTAATTGGGTAGTGGTCAATTCTCAGTCCCTTTTTTATAGCTTTGATTATATGGTAAATCCTAACTATATATATCCTCTCATAATTTTTGGGATTATAGAAACCTGATCAATATAGTAAAACATGTTGCTGATGAAGGAAAATCACTTTCAGAAAATCTAGAGAACAGATTTGCATATTGGCATATGCAAAAGCTCTAAATGATGGATGGCACAAATTGGGGGGGAAGGGGGGAATCCCTTCTTCTGCATTAGGGACAATAATCTCAATTACCTCTTATATTTCTGTCCCTTGGCTTAAAAAGCAAAAAGAAAACCATTGCTGCCATTGAATAGTTGGGAGGACACCTTGATAGGCAGGCACTTCAGTGACCTTATTTTACTGTTTGATATCCTGCCATAGAAACTGACAGGCATAACATTGGAGAAAAAACTAGAAGGTGATATTGTTCAGCATAATTCAGACTTAAATGAACAGGGAAATGAGAGTCATTTGGTGAGTGGATTAAGTATATAACATTTCAGATTCTCCTAAGGAAACATAGATTTCCACAGGAGTGTTAATTAAGCTTCAGAGATATCCACTTTTGAATTATTATACTTAATTCAACATAGACACCTTCTTAGCATACCTTTGATCAATTAGTCTATATGAGCATTTTCTCTCTATTCCTGACATGTTAAAGTTTTTGCATTTATTTGGAGAGGCAGTAGTTTTATATCTTTATATAACTAAGTTATAGTGAGATTTTTTTATCACTTGCTGTCTCTTTTTAAAAAGTTCTCCAAGTTACCTTCGAATATCAAAGAAAAGGAATTGCAGCCATCTCTTTTCCTATCTAATTATTATTTCATCCATTGCTTACCCTGAGGAATAGGTAAATAGTATTATAGATGTCTTTCTTTTATGAAAAAGAAAGATCAATGCCAATGTAAACATGGTGACTTTTGAGAATAGATTTTTTTGGAAAAAATACTTTTAATAGAAGTCTATACAAGAGCCTATTGATGTATCTCCTTGGTGCTTTTTAGCCTTTGTGTGGGAGATTCACAATTGTAATGATAAATTTTACTGAGTGGTCCATACTAAGATGACCAGGGACAGTCTAATGTTATACAACATTTGGAAAAATCCAATTGAATTAAACAACAACAATAACAACATTCTTTTCTAACTAACAATCAGTTTCTCCACTAAAGTAGTCCTCCAGTGCCTTATCATAGTGAAATTTTTTAAAGTCAGTGCTTTTATGCTAACCCTGACTGGTGCTACCAGGGCTAGATTATCTGGAATAGGCTGCATCTGTCATCCAAGGACTATCGTGACTAAATCCATCAGAAGGTTGGTCTTCATATGAAATGATTCATAAAACCTTATGCAAAATCAGGGAAGGGTTATTATGGTTTGTATTGATGGAGGAAATATAACAACCACTGAAATAACCACTTTTTGAAATATTAAAGTGTGGAATAGTAGAAAAAACACCATATTTGTATTTAGGATATGGTTTTGAATTGGTCAGTGCCATATGTGATCTGTATGATCTTGGGCTACTTACTTTACTTCTTGGGGCATCTTTTTTTCTCATCTGTGAAATAAATGAATTAAATAAACTCATAAGTTACTTTCAGGTCTAAATTCTATACTTTAGAATCTTAAAAGCAACAACCAGTTACCAGTGGTTCTCTTTCACATAGGTTTCTTGGAACTGCTAATTTTTTTAAGATTCAGTACAAGTGTCACTTATGTGAAACTTTTTTTTCTGAACCTCTCCTCACAGCTGCTGATGCTCTCCTACCTTGTTCTCCGAATATAACCTTGTATTTATTTTGTATATGACTACTACAAATGTACATTTTGTCTCCCCTGATGGAATGTAGGTGAGCCGAGAGGAGGGACTGTTTCACTTTTGTCTTTGTCTCTCCAGTGACTGGTCCAGAGCAAGTACTTAATAAATTCTTATTACTCCTTTCTCTGAGTACTATCTAAATCAGTTTTCTTTTCAAACCAGTATGCACATATAAACACAAACTCTGATTTTGCATACCAGAATCAGTTAAAAAGACAAAAAGAGAACTCTCTAAACAACAATACGGAATAAGAGAGAAGTCAACTATTCTCACAATAAAAGGAAGGGAAAAAATGGGGTTCCAGAATCAAACTAATCAATGGGTCTCCTTCTATTTTAGTGTGGAACAGCAGCTATGGAATGCATGAGACAATATGTTAATGAAGTACTGGACTTTATTGCTGACATGCATACGTTAACCAAACTTAAGGTAGGGTCAACACACATGTATGACTTGTATAGCCTTAACTTTTGAGTTTTCTCAACTTAAGGGAAATATTTTTAAATGTTATATATTGTATATGGTTACTTTGGATGAAGATATATATTTACATGATGTCAGGGACTTGTGATCTTTAATATCCATGTCCAAAATTGAGTAGATGCCAATCAATTGGTGAATGGCTGAATAAATTGTGGTATATGAATGTTATGGGATATTATTGTTCTGTAAGAAATAACCAGGAGGAGGATTTTAGGGAAGCCTGGAGAGACTTATATGAACTGATGCTGAGTGAAATGAACAGAACCAGGAGATCATTATACATGGTGACAATAAGATTATACAATGATCAACTCTGATGGAAGTGGCTCTCTTCAACAATGAGATACTTCATACCAGTTCCAGTTGTTCAGTAAAGAAGAGAATCAGCTACACCCAGCAAGAGAACTATGGAAAATGAGTATAGACCATAACATAGCATTTCTATTCTTTCTGTTATGTTTGCTTGCATTTTTTTCCTTCTCAGGCTTTTTTCTTTCTTTATAGATCTTATTTTCTTTATGCAGCAAGGTAACTGTATAAATATGTATACATATATCGTATTTAACATATACTTTAACATATTTAACATGTATGGGTGTACCTGCCACCTAGGGGAGGGGGTGGGAGGAAGGAGAAAATTTAGAACAGAAGGTTTTGCAAGGGTCAATGCTGAAAAATTACCCATGCATATATCTTGTAAATAAAAAGCTAAAATAATAAAAAAAAAGAATTGTTAAAATGAAAAAAAAATCCATATCCAAGAGAACAAGGAAGGACTTTGGAGGTAAAGTGATGAATGCTGCTTTCATGGACCTGATCATGGAACTGGTGACAGAATTATCACTGCTCATTCTTTTAATATAGTCTGTGGCTGGACTACTAACCATATAAGATTTTTCCTTGGGACATAATACAGGAAAATACAAATGCATGGAGAAAGTTAACTAGGTATAGAGACTCACCAGAACTATAATGTTCTTCCATGTAGAGATCTTAACTGGTTATCTTGCTTTGTCTCCTTCCAAAGCACATAATTCAACTTCACTGATATAATGGTTCAACTTAATATCATTTTGGAGGCTAAGATTCTTCTTGTTTTTGATTTGCTATCTATAACCAGCTATAGAATGGGAAAGATATCGAAATCTTGTTTGAATTTTTGTCAACAGCTGTTGCCTTTTTGCCCCAAAGATTAGCTGCCTTGCTTTCTATTTTGTGATAACAGTTGAAGTCTCTTCATTTATTTCTGTTCCTTCAACAAATGTTTAACAGAAGTCAGTGCCTTATGTATGCATAGTACAATGTAGTGATATTTCCTAACTATAGTCTTTTTTTTTTTTTTTTTTTTTTTTGCTGAGGCAATTGGGGTTAAGTGACTTGCCCAAGATCACATAGCTTAGGAAGTGTCAAGTGTCTGAGGCCATATTTGAACTCCAGGTCCTCCTGACTTCAAGGCCAATGCTCTATCCACTGTGCCATCTAGCTGCCTCCCTAAGCTATATTCTGTGGAATTAAGAAGCTTTATATGATATGAGTAGGAGGTTCTGTATGAAAATGTTGATATTTATGTTATCCTAAAATAACAAATAATAAGTTATCTATGTCAAAATATGAATGCAAAATATGCATTTTGGTATGAAAATATATGTATAAGTTTTTTAGACCAACATTATTGGATTTGGCTATTTGAAACTCTAGACAGAATGACCAAATTGGTTTGGGAAATACTGATAACATTATATAGAATGAAATAACTGGAGGATCTATAGATTACTATACTAAGATACTATAGATTCCAAGCTCCTTATTTTATAGAAAAGGAAATTGAGGCTTAGAAAGGAATTTCTCTAAGCAGAGGAGCTGGGGCTTAAACGGAGGTTTTCATGCTCCAGATCCATTATTCTTTCCACTATATCGTGATTTTTTTTCATTCATTTGTTCATTCATTTACTGAGAACCTATTATGTGTCAGACTCTGAACCAAACAAGCTTATATTATGTTGGAAGATATATATATTTATTTATTTTTTTTTTTTTTAAGACAGTGGAGTCTACTTGAAGGAATCTTGGATTTAGAGTCAGAGAATTTGGGTTTAAATGCAACTTTCTATCTTTGTGACTTTGGGCAAGTTACTTTGGGCAACTCGCTTTACCTCTGCAGGTATTAATTTCTTAATCTGTAAAATGAGGGATTTGGAAAAGATGATCTTTAAAATCCCTTTCCTATAAATTCTATATGAGCCTGAAAAATAAGTATGGTAAAATATAGAATGTAATGATAAAAAAACAAACTTCTAGACAGTTCTGTAAGAAAACTTCAGAAGGGAATGATCTGTTCCAGGAGAATGATTTAAAATATTCTTTGCATATGGACAATACCCTCATGAAGTTGTTGATCTTTTTTTATTGTTCATTGAGGTGGAATGAATTAGCAATGTAAATCAGCCTTCTTGTCATCATTCTTCTACTAGGGAACCAGTAGATCTGAAATCACTAAGGAAAAGTCTAGACTAATCGCAGAAAAAAAAAATTCAGACACAAAAAATAGCCAGATTCAAAATCTGGCAGCAAACAATTTTTCTTTGATCACAAGAACCTAGTGATCCAAGAATGGATACATCAGAGAAAAAAAAGAGATTCCTCTGTCACTGGACATAATTTCTAAATTCTACTTAGATAATCTCAGTTTTTGTTTCCAGATATAACTTTTCATAAGACATGTAGGGACAGATTTCTCAGTAAGTAGTCCTTTTTTTTTTTTTTTTTTTTCATGGTGGAACTTAATTAGTGAATGATTGAATGGTGTTCCTTAATGATACTGAAAGCGCTTCTACTCTCTAGACTTATTTCTCTTCCTGTAAATTTAGAGCTTGTCAAGTCAAATTAATAAGCATTTTTAAGGCCTTATTATGTGTCAGTTTTTCACTAGGAATTGTGTTAATCACTAGGAATACAGATATAGGCAAAGACATAGTTCCTTCTCTGAAGAAGCTTACACTCTAATGGGAGTGACAACAAACCAACCAACATGCACAAGCATGTTATATATAGGAGAAATAAAAAATAATTAATAGAGGGAAGGCACAAAAATTATGAGGTTGAAAAAAACATCCAGAAGAAGATGGGATTTCATTTGGGATTTGAAGGAAGCCAGGGAAGTAAGTGAGCAGAAATAAGGAAGAAAAAAATTTCAGGAATTTCAGGAAAATAGGCAGCCAGGAAAAAATCTTCAAAGCTGCAAGAGGAGAGTCTTGTTCAAGGAACAACAAGGAAGGTAGTGTCACTGAATGAGGGATATATAAATAAGTAAGGTATAAGAAGACAGAAAAGGTAGGAGAGGGCTAGATTATGAAAAGCTTTGAATGCTTAATAAAAGATTTTATATTTGATCTTGGAGTCAATAGGGAGCCACTAGAGTTCATTGAGTAGGAAGCTTGGTATGCTCAGACTTTGCTTTACTAAAATCACTTTAGTTGCTGAATGGAAGATAGATTGGAGTGGGGAGAGACTAGAGGCAGGCAACCCCACTGTTGGGCTATTGCATTTCGTGGTTCATGTTATTGAATTGAAAATTTTCTAACAAAAAAAGGAAAAAAACAAGATCAAATCTTTTGAATATTAATGTGAAAAGTTGTATGATCCCAATTTTGGCTTTATAGAGTCACATGAAGACATGCTCTCAGCCTTTACATGAAGATACCTTTGGTGGACATCTCAAAGTTGGGTTGGCTCAGATTGCAGCCATGGAAATCACAAGAGGCAACCATAGGGATAATAAAGCTGTTATTCGCTACCTCCCCTGGCTCTACCATCCTCCCTCTGCAATGCAACAAGGGTAAATTTGTTTTTGTTTTTTTCCCAAAAAACTTTTGTGTTTTTTTTTTTTTTTAATTTATTTTCAAAAAGGGTGACATGGAAACTCTAGGGAAAATACTCTGGTACTTGCTGGAGTAACTAAATGTGCTTGGGATTTGTAGAAATATTCTGTGATTGGTATGAAGTATAAAATAAGATATACCATGAAGCAGTGTCTCTTATGAGCTTTTGGCTTCGTGATTCAGCAGCGTTACTGAGTTCAGAATGTGAAATGCTTTATAATATTGCTGTCAGGGAAAAATTGCATATGCTTTTTTTCTATTGTATTCTATGAAAATAGGCCTTAAAAAAACTGATGATTCTTATGAAAATGCTTTTGACTATTTAGCATATCTATGGCAAAATTCAGTTAATAATCTTCCCCTTTTCTTATTGCAATCTTATATCCATATAATTAGGTATATTTTTGCTCTGTTTTATTTCACATGTAATCAAATCCAGATCATATTTGTTAATTTGAAAATCACAGATAATAGATAAAATTTCACTTCATCTTTTTGATCTAATGTACCGATTAAATACTTGTTATATGTTTTTATACTGTAGGAGGCCCAGAATCTAGATTTTCTTCAAAGGTCTAGCTAGCTAACTGGGAAAACAGAATTAATGTAAGAAAACAATTCTGACTAAACTATACAGTACAAGAAGTAAAACAGGCAAAGGGATGTAAGGCTTACTTTCATGGAGGAGATGGAATCTAACATGGTGGAGATTATTTCATATGTGAGTAGAGGTATAGGGAATAGAGATAAATATACCACTTTCGGGGAGCATTTTTGGAAATTGTGTTTTGAGGAATGATAAGAGGTAAGAAAGAGACCTTTCCTTAATTTTTGGAAGAGATATTGTGCTACTGAGTAACAAAGTAGTTGAATTTGAATTTCCCCTTCTTTTTATAGTGGAGGAGTAAAAGGGGGCCTACCTTAACTCTTGAGGTCTGTTCATCAATAGAGAAGATTTTGTTCTCACAGTTTATGAGAGGAGGAGTTATTGGATCTGGAAAGCCCAAAGGTCCAAATGTCAAACAAACTTGGTCCTTCTGCCATTTCTCTGAGTGACTTCTCCTTTGTCATGGATCACATGTCAATCATGGCTGAAAAGAGTGGGGAAGAGTCCCTAGGTATCTGGCAGTACTATTCCCAGATCTGTGTGACATGGTCTAAATTACACCACCTAGAGCTTCATTTCACTCATCCACAGTTCCTTAGGTTCTGCTCAGCTCTAATGAACTTTTACTCTACAGAAATTAAGCCAGAATAATTTATTGAATTCATTGTATGCAGAAGAGTATAATAGGTAATCTAGACCTGAAATTGAGATTTGGGATTAGTAAAGAGAACTAGAATAGAACATATATAAATCATTTGTCAGTATACCTTTCTTCCTTTCCTGTTTTGAATGCTGATTTTATGACCATTCAAATTCGTTTACTCATTTAACATATATTCTTCTGCTTTTAGAGAATGGAATCCTTGCATATATCACATATTTCCTTCTTCTCTTGTAGACCTAAAGAATTCATTGAGTGTGTTTCTCATATCCGCTTGCTGTCCTGGCTGCTTTTGGGTTCACTCACACATAACTCTGTGTGTTTAAATCCCTCATCTCCCTGTATGCCAATTCCTCTGGATGCAGGGTCCCACATTGCAGATCATCTTATCGTTATTCTGATTGGATTTCCTGAGCAATCAAAGGTAAGCAATTTCCAGAGGATTGAGACCATATGCATCAAAATTGCTAATGGAAACTCTTATCAGCCAATTATGTTTCTTCTGGGAAAGAAAATGCATCTTATCATTTCCCTTCCTTTGTATGTTCTGAAAACAACTGATGCTTATTTCAAGCTGTTTAAATCTCCAGACTTCTTTTTTCCCCTTAAGTTTTTATTCAGTTTCCATTTCTCAAAGTGTCTTTATCTATGAAGGCAAGCAAGAGTTGTCTTCCTAGACATGCCAATGTCTCGATTACAAAAAAGGAGTAATTATCTAAAATATAATAATAATCTTACAGGAGTTTAATAAGGAAGAAATCCATGTCTGATCCAAATCTCATGGACTATTTTGTGAGTACAAACTTTCAGAGGCACATAAAATTTGACCTAAATGTTCTTTCCTAACCTCCACACTTGGTTTCTCACCTTTGTGCCATTGCACAGACATGAGTTGTAGTTAATCAGCAAGCTTTAGATACCTGCAGCTCTGCTCATCACTTCATCCACTCTTTCAATCCCTAGTTTACTGCAAAGTTACTGCAAGATTCAGCTTATGTGTCAACTCCTACAGGAAGATTCCTTGATACCCCCAGTTAATGTTGCCCTTAGATTATCAGGTATATATTTAATTGTTTATTGGCAGTGTGGTCTCATGGATAGAATGCTGGGATTGGAGTCAGGAATGTTTGAGTTCAAATCTTGCTGTGGAGACATACTATATATGCAAAGAAAAGTCACTTAACCTTCCTGGGTTTCAGCGTCTTCCTCTCTAAAGTGGAGATGGTACATATCCATAGGATTTTTGTGAGAATTAAATGGGATAATTGTAAAATCCTTTGTAAACCTTGAGAGACAGCATGACATAGTTTGAAAGCTTGATGCAAAAAGATCTGATTTTAAATTCTGGCTTTGATATTTGCTTTCTATGTAACTGTAGTAAGTCATTTCTTCCCAATAGAATATAAACTTTTTGAAGACAAGAATGTATATATGTGTGTTATCTTCAGTATGCAGAACAGTGCCTTGAACACATTAGTTACAAGACTACTTGTTGGATTGTATAATAACCATCATCTGTATTTCATTGATTTTAGGTTCGTTCTTCATTAGCATAAATTTCAAAAATTTAGTTTCTAGTTTTATATAATTAAAAAAATAATTATCTAGTGATTGACCTGATGAAATGTATTTCTCTGAAGTGTCCTTGGAACTGCCTTCAAATCTTTTTAGATTTAGAAGACCTGATAAAGTCTGCATATCATTGGTATGGCCTCCAAAAGTGTTTACATGCTGCCTTAGAGGCATTTGAGCAGGATAACAGGAATAACAGCTCACATTCATATAGACTTTGATGATTTGCAAAGATAAAAAAGAAAATAAGACTCTGTTGGGAGCTCACTAAGGCTGCCTTGAAATCACTTAGTCAAAAACAAAATGCATAACAATTGGTTATATTTCTATGGTATTTTATAATTTCCAAAGTGATTTTGCAAACATGACATTATTTGGTCCTAGGAGGCAACAGGGTAGATTGCCATTGAAGGAAATAAGGCTAATACAGGTGAAGTGACTTGTCCAAAATTACACAGACAAGAAATGAGGGACACAATGTCAGTCTGTTTTTATTTTTGTTTTTCCTACTTTCAGCTCCAGTACTTTTTCCACACTATCCACAGAGAAACAAAAGAATATATCTGTCCTTAATAGTCATTCATTTATTCATTTAGCAAGTCTTAAGTACCTGCCAGATGCCAGAGAAAATACAAAGAAAATGACTATGCAGGTTCTATTCTCATAGAGTTTAATGTATATGACTGCCAAGTTGTTATAAATTAGAGTCAAGCAGGGGCTAGGTTGGCAAGTAGATTATGGCAGGCAAAGGTATTTCTAAGCTAGGACAAATTGTTCTTGAGAAGAGGCATGAAGATTCACTTAGTGGCTTAATATCCCATCAATATATCAGGTAAATTTTATAGAGGATATGGCTGCTGAATTTGGAAGCAGATATTTCTTCTTGTTTAATAAATGTCTCTAAGTAATCCATCTAACTCCTCAGTGTTTCAGTTTTCTCATTTCTAAAATGGGTATAATAATTCTTGTTCTATCTACCTTGAGAAAAGTACTTTACTAAAACACTTAAGGTGTTTTAGAAGTATTTTGATATTATTCCTGTCTTTCCCCTAAATTATTCAGGGATGGAAATTTCAGCTCTTCAAGGAGAAAGGATTTAATCTGCCAATTAAAGGGGCTGAGGTAGCATGCTTTATCTCCAAAGAGCTGCTTTGTTCTTTGATCATACACTCCCACTGACTGAGTGAGAATCAGACAAGAATGAATTATAAATTCATAGGAATAGAATAGCATCTTTATCCATGGATGCCTTGAATCAGATGCATAATGCCTATAGCTTTATAGGCACATCATGCAAGCTACTTGTTGGGGCTACCTTGGGAGGCAGTATGGTAGTTGGGCATAGCATCTTTCTCTCCTTCATTCTCCTTTGCAGACATCTGTGTTGCATATGTGTTCCCTCTTCCATGCATTTATCTTCGCTCAACTATGGACAGTCTACTGTGAACAAACTGCTGTTGCGCCCTCTGTCCAAAATCAGAATGAATTTAGCTTTACAGCCATCCTCACTGCACTGGAGTTCTGGAGTCGCGTCACACCAAGCATCCTACAGCTAATGGCACATAACAAAGTGGTGAGTTCAGTACCTGCTCATAAAACGCCCTAGCCTAAGATGTGATTGCATTGTGATAATAATAAATAACAACTTATATTTAATAGCATTTTATACTGGCTGAGAAGTCCTAATCTCACAACAATGTTTGAATGATCATTGTTATTCTCATTTAACAAAGAAGAAAACAAATTCAGAGATGTTAGGTAGCTTATGCAGTAGAGTCTTAGCAGAGTAAGGGCCAGAATCCAGATGTTCTGACTCACTGCAGTGTTATTTTGGTTATACCATATTGTCATATTTGCCAAATTAATCCAAAAACTTAATGAAGGGAGTTTTACATTCTAATACATTACATCTAGTAATCTAGTAATTCTAATACATTAGAAGCAAAAGTAAAAGAAGAAACAGATGTTCTTCTTCTAATACAGTCATTCCTATATAACATTATTAGATAACTTGGTTTTACTACGATGGGATTTGAGTGCCTTAAGATTTTTTCATTTCAAGCCATATTCATTCAAGACATGTTAAAACTTTTTTCAATTAACAAAAATAAATTTCTTCTTTCTATCTCCTCCCTTCCCAAACATTGGGACAAAAAAAGAGAAAGCAAAATTCTTGCAAAGGAACATGCATAGTCAAGCAAAACAAATTCCTACATTAGCCATATCCAAAAATTTTATGCCTCATTCTGTACCCTGAATTCATCACTTCTCCATCAGGAGATGGATAAAATACTTTACCATGAAATTATGATTGGTTATTGCATTGATCAGAGCTTTTAAAAGATCATATAGAGAGAAGATTTTGGGGAAAATACAGAGTAGGTCAAAAAATTCTAAGCTCTCCAGATATCCCTTACAAACAAGATAAAATAGCACCTCAGGGCAAGTCTAGAATGGTAAAAATAAACAAGAGTTGGGGCATTACAGTGGTCCTCCTAAGACAATTGGAAAAGATAAGAAGAGAGATACCAGGAGGGAGGTTTGGCCCAAGTGAAGTCAAGAACTGGCCCAGACCAGTTCTGCTGAAACAGGTAGTCCTGGAATTCTATTCCCATTGGGAATGAGTTAAAGAGGAAACAATACATACACACACATACACACATACACACATATATATCCAGAAGTGTATAAAAGTCTGCTAAATTCAGAAAGAAATAAGAGGGTAAGGAATGAGGGAGAAGGGAAAACATAAGGGAGGGATTTTTTGAGGGAACCCTACTCATATCAGATCTGAGTTAAAGAGAGATCAACATAAACATTTACAAGGGAATAAAAGTCTTCTAAATTTATAAAACAATAAGGAGGTGAGGAAATAGGATAAGGTCAGTATAGAAGAGTGTGTGCATTAACAGGACTGAAATGAGATGTGTAGGTTAATGGGAATGATATTAAGATGGAACAAGACTTATATTTGGAAGACTATAAAAAATCTAAATTTCAATAGAACAAGAGGTCAAGGTGGCAGGGTGGGGAGAGAGGATAAAGGGAGGGATCATTGAGGGGGGAGTAAATTAACTAAGAGATAAGATAGCAGTTGCATTTAAGCAGAGAAGTCTGGAGGGACAGGAAATAAGCAATACATTTATTATGTACAAAAACATTAATAGTAATTACTGATCACAGACAAAGTTAAAACTAAAATAGATTTAATCAAAAGAGAAAAATAGGGAAACTACTATGTTAGCCATATTAATTAATATTGTTTTAGACTTTAAAATAACTAGATATTGCTGTGGTGTAGGAAATGATGAGTTGGTGCAGTTAGAAAAATATTATATAAAGACATGGACTTATGAAAGCAGATGTCTTCCATCTTCAGAAAAGCAGAGGACAAACAAGGATAGTATGATCTTACATAGATGTATATGAATATATATGTCTATGATTTTAGATATCTGTGTATATGTCTATATGTGTATATGTGTGCATGTGCCAAACTTAAATGTAGCCTTCTTGGGGGAGATGGACAGGAAGAAAGGGGAAAAAAAGACTAAAGTACATGTCAGAGAGCAAAAAAAACCTACAAGGAAGCAAAGAAAAGATGGACAAGTCTGAATATAATGTGTAGTATTTATTATAGAGCCTTTCTTGAAAGCCTCAATTTTTTTGCTTTATATATTGAATCTTCTTTCATGCTCTGCTGTGCACATCACAGTATATTTTTATTTTCTTTTCCTGTTTTGTCTTTGCTTAAAATTAATTAATTATTTGAAAGGAATAAAAGGTCTTCATGTTTTCATATAGATTTCCTTTCTTCCATTTTGAGTTGTTTTTATGAGCTACCTACTCAGAAAGAAATTTAGAGATGTTTGTTTAAAATACTTATTCTCTTCAGAATAAAGAGTATAGCCAAAATCAGATTGGGAGCACTCGCATAGAGACCTTTGTCTAAGTTGACTTCAGCCCATTAAAGACTACTTTGGAGGTCTGTCATTTAATCTGGGATTCATCCCAGACTCCTCACTCTCACACACACCCTTGCCTCTCCCTGCCAATCTGTTCTCAAGGCCTGTCAATTTCACCTTAGCAAAATTTCTTGAGTAAGTCCCCTTTGCTTCTTTGACACTGTCACCACTCTGGCACAGGCCCTTATCACTTCATGGTTTTCTTTTGTTTTGCTTCTGCATTAGCCTGCTGGTAGGTCTGCCTGCCTCATCTTCCCCAAAAATTACCCTCCATTCAACTATTAAAGAGATTTTCCTAAAATTAATGTCTAATCATATAAATATCTCTATTCAATAAACTCCCGGAGCTTCCTGCTGTCTCCAGGAACAAACATAAAATGCTCTGTTAGGCATTCAAAGCTCGTCATAATCTAGTCCCTTCTTACCTTTTCAATCTTCTTACACCTTACATCTTGACATATAATCTTCTATTTCAATGACAGTGACTTCTTGGCTGTTCAATGAACTCCATCTCTTAGCTCTGGGAATTTTCTTTGGCTATCCTCCCATGTTTGGAAAGCTCTCTCCTCCACTCCCAACTACTGACCTTCTAGGCTTCCTTTAAGTACCAACTAAAATCCCAACTTCTACAGGAATCCCTCTTAATGTCAAAGCTTTCCCTATGTTAATTATTCCCTATTTATTCTGTATTTAGCTTGCTTTGTATATATTTGTTTGCATGTTGTCTCTTCAGGTAGATTATGAACTTGTTTAGGGCAGGAATCATCTTATGTTGCATTTAGCGCAGTGCCTGGATCATAGTAGCATTTAAATGTTTATTTAGTAATTGATTGATTGGTGAACCATGCCTACCACAACTTGTTTAGCCATCCCTATCCAGTTTTGACTTAAAATGGAGTTTCCATCATAGTGAGAGAGATCTCATTATCTCCTGGCATAGTTCATTGGACTTTTGGGAGCTCTGATTGATGGAAAATTTTTCCTTGTATCAAACCTATAGCTACTGCTGTAAATTCTACCCATTATTTGCTGTTCTGTCACCTGTCAGTCCTTAATAATATTCATTAAAATATTTGAAAATAACTATTATGTCCTATATGTCTTTCTTTCTATAGGCAGAACCTCTCCAGTTTTTTGGGCATGCGGTCTCAAAGTTCTTAGATATTTTGACCATCTGTACTTGTTACTTCTCTAGTTTGTTAATATCTTATCTAATTGTGTTACCCAGAATTGAACATAATATTCCAGATGCGATCTGTGTAGTGGAAGGTATAATGGAACTATTACCTTCATCCATCTAGATAGTATGCCTCTTTTAACGGATTACATTAATTTGAAGGGGTTTTTGGATGATATATTGCACTGTTGATACAGTGACATTATAGCCTTCTAAATTCCTTTGATCTTTTTTCCCCCCAAAGAACTATTGTTTAACTAAACATTTTGAAATTAGGAAGTCAATTTTTCTTAACTAATTATAGGACTCTACATTTATCTTTATGAAGTATTTCTTGTTTGATTTGGCTCCGTCATCTTACCTGTTGAGAGCTTTTTGGATCTTGAATGCCATCTCACATGTTTTCTGTCTCTTTCACTTTGTGTCATGATAAATCTGATAAGCATGCCATCCATGCTTTTCTCCAAATCTATAAAAATATTAATTAGAAGCATGCCATCACCAGATCCCTGCAGTACTCCAGTAGAAACCTTCTAAATTAACTTTAACCCATTAATGATAATGTTTTGAGTCTGGTTATTTAACTAATTTGTAATCAATTTAACTGTGCTATTATCTAGTCTGTGTCTCTCCAATTTATATGCAAAAGTATCTTGATAGAGTTTGTCAGATTTTTTACTGAAGCCTCTTGAATATTCCCTTACTTACCTGGTTTAGTAAGTCTATCCTTTCTTACCTCCTCTCCAAAAAAAGGTTGAAGTTAATTTGACTAGACTTTTCTTTTAGTTTACGTTATTTTTTATTGATTTCTTTTATTTTTACATATCCTTTGTTTACATATTCTTACATTCCTTGTAAGAAAGATTTTAAAGGAAAATGAAAAAAAATTTGGCTGAGCAAAACCAGTTAATAGTTCTGTTAATACTATGTGCAACATTCCATATGCAAAGTTCCCACTTGTGCAAAGAAAAAATGTTGCTTCTTTTTCTCAATTTGTTTCCCTGGCTTGGCTGGGCCATTAGAAATTATATATAATTTAGTTTTTTTTCATTTACATTAATGTTATTTTTGAATATATTGTCTTCGCTGTGCTTATGTCATTCTGTATGCATTCAAAAACATTTTAATACTTTATTTTTCATAATCATTTCTTAGTGTATAATAGTATTCTATTAATTTCATGTACCACAGTTTGCTTAGCCATTCTCCATTTAATGGGTGTTCACCTTCTAATCTTTGCTATCACTGAAAGTGATAAATATTTTGGTGTGTGTCAGATATTTACCATGATTTGTTATTGATGAAGCTTTGAAGGGTTTCTGAGATAACCACTTCCTTTTCTAGATGTTTGCTATTTATTTAGAAATATTACTCATGTAGGCCAGAATTTAGCAGGAATTGAAATCAAGTTCCCCAGCCTGTAGTTTGCAAACTCCATCTTCTTTTCTTTGTACCACTTTCTATGGTAATTGATGGTAATTGTAATAATAATGGTAACCCCTCACTTTTCATATAGGACACTTCATATTATTAAATCTGACCTTGAACATTTACTAACTCTGTGAGCCTGAATAAATCACTTCGTTTCCTCATCTATAAAATGAGCTGGAAAAGAAAATGGCAAGCCACTCCAGTAACTTTGGCAAGAAAACCCCAAATCTGGTCATGAAAAATTGCCCACAATTGAAAAATAGATAGAGCTGTATTTGTGTAGCTGATTTTAATTTTTAAGTCTAAATTTAAATTTATCCCTATTAAATCTACTATGATATAGCAGATAGGAAGCTGTATCTGCAGCCAGTCACAAAAGTAACAACAATGAATGCTTATTAATGCTGTGTATCTGAAACCATGTTAAGCAAGACAAAAATTATAAAAAGACAAAAGTGAAACATTCTCATTCCTCAAAGAGCTTATGTTCTAAAGGAAGATGTGGGTTCGCATCCTACCTCTGACTTTAATTAACTTTTTGACTATTGGGCAAGTCATTTGGGAGTCATCAAAATGATATTTGTATAATGTGGGAAATTGTTTTGTTTTGTTTTTTTGCTTGATTCTGAATAGTTGTTATGAGTATTTTGTTTTGTTTTATTACACTTTAGCCATATAGCTTTTCCCTGTTCATAATATTCCATTTTCTGTCCCCCAAGCATGAAATCCCCACTTCCACTTCTCCAAATCCCTTTCTTCCATCAAGACTCAGCTCAAACACTATCTCTTTCACAAGGTCCTTGATATTACCAGAGTTATTATTGCTCTCTGGCTAAAATTTCTTGTACATGTTGTTTCATCCCAATAATATGGAAGCTCTTGAAGGGTAGGGACTGCTCTGTTTTTATTCTAATATCTAGCAAAATGCTTTGTTTGTTCAATGATATAATGAACTTAACCTACAACATTGCAGCTATTAACCCAGATATTAGTGTTATTTCTAACAAACTTCTACAGAAATTTTTGTGCTTATACAAATATTCATTATTGAGGTCTAAATTACTAATAGTATAATATAAATGCAGCGCAGAGATTTTTGTTTTGTGTCACTGATTGATTTTACAATTCCTCTTTTCTCCTTAAAAGGATACTATGTAGCATATATTTCTTTAAAAATTAAAGTGAATTAAATTATTTTAATTCTGATTAATTTTTATTTTTATTTCATTATATCATTTTATTTTTTTTATTATATTTTATTATATCATTACTGCAGCCAAAGTAAATTATGCTTAATTCTTACTGATAGCTTTGTATGAGCCACTGACAAAAAGGAACCATAATGAAAGTTATGCAATAAATCAAATTAGTGTTCCCTAAAAGAATGATTGCTTGGTTATATGAGGCTGTTGATAATAATGAAATTTAATTTTTAGTTCTGATAATTTTTTGACAATATTTGAGACAAGTATAATTAATAATCTCACAAAACCAGTGCTTGGCAGCATTAATTTAGGAAAATTATTCTTATTGTATTCATCCTGATGAAACTATAGATTTTAAGGCAAGTAAAGTCTCCTGCAAATCTCTCAACTTCTTTCTGAATAAGTGTGGATAAGAATTGTTCAAGATGGAAGAAGGGAAATGCTTCTGAAGAGATACATGACTTGTAATGAAGGAAGCTAAGGGCTTCTAGGTTGGTGGTACTATGTATGGAAGTGGTGTTAGACAAGGAAAATTTCGCAAATAGAAAACTGCTCTAGCTTATTTTTTTTATTCCGGAGTTTTAGAAGTTCAACCTGATCGTTAGGCAAAAGTATAAACAAATGTCAGTGGCTCTTGACTGGTACATAGTGGTTTTTAGAGTTCTTATTACTTTGAAAGAAGCATTTGTTTCTCCTTTTTTGTTTCAGATGGTAGAAATGGTGTGTCTCCATGTGATCAGTTTGATGGAAGCACTGCAAGAATGCAATTCAACCATTTTTGTCAAGGTATGAAAGTCATAATGGTTCTTAGGGAGAACTTCCCTCAGCCTTCAGGATCTAGGACTCATAACTATACTTTTTGAGCGAGACACTTTAAAAAAACAGCTTCAGGAACCATAGCTGGAGGATATATACTTCTATTAAATATACGAGAAAACATGAAAAAAATTACCTCACTGAGTATTTCAAACAAATATAACTTGAAAGTTGCTAATTAAAGATATGCTTATAGGAGAAATTTATTTTAACAGTGGTGCCATAATTTAGTAAATTGGATAGTACATGTTTACTCTTCCCAAAGCTATAGGCATTTAACTCATTGTCACTCTCTGGATGATCCTTTGAGGTCAATGTAATATAATTGTAAACTTTGTTCAAGAAAGTATCCTGGAGATTATGTAAGCAAATTGAATAGATATTTATTACCCAGGATCATTCCCCAAATAACTAGTGATATTGAAAAGTCAAAGAATTGGAGAAAACTTTGATAACTGAACTTGAGAAAGACTATATTAATCCATTTGTATCCTCAATAGCGTCACTTTTTCATTTTTTTGATTCTGTTCTTTAGAAAAAGAATAAGAGCCAAATTTCCTAGTGCTGTGCCCTAGATGGGATAAGTCCTAGACTCTATCAATATAAGTTAGTGCCTTCCTGAAACTTAAGAGCCTTAGAGAATTACCTAGAGTACCGACAATGACTTATTTAGGGTCACAAAGTCAGTATTTTTTAGGCTTGAATTCAATTTCTCTGGTTTCCTATCTACTGTTTCACATTGCCTCTTTTTATCTTAAAAAGGCTTATGGGGGGAAGGAAGTACAATTAGACTAACATCTGAACATTTTATAGTATTGGTACTAGTGATCATTCATAATATCACCAATGTGTTGGATAATTGTCTTGTATAACCCAATTCATTTTGCTAATAGGAGGGACCATCCAGTGAAATGCTTTTCTTTGAATAAAAGAATGTCTTCAACTAACAATAAGAATTGGAGAACAATATAATATGATCATCAAATGATCATATCATAGAATTAGTTAGGAAAGTGGTTTTATATAGGTCAGATAATTCAATATACCTATTTCCTACACATGAGAAAATTGAGATCTGAAGAAATTAAGTGGCTTGACCAAGGTCAAACAGGTAGCGCACAAGTCACACAAATGTGGAAAAGCCAGGAATAGAACTAAATTCCTTTAACTCTAAGAACATTGCTTTTATTTAAGCTAAAATAACTTCTGTTTTTCAAGTTTCCCAAGGAAGGAAAAAAAAAAAAAAACATCACCACCCAAATCACTCTATATTATACCATTACTGCAGCCAAAGTAAATTATGCTTAATTCTTACTGATAGCTTTGTATAAGCCACTAACAAAAAGGAACCAAAATGAAAGTTATGCAATAAATCAAATTAGTGTTCCCTAAGTAGAATGATTGCTTGGTTATAGGAGGCTGTCAATAATAATGAAGTTTAACCTGAAGGTTTCAGTCATGTAATTGGTAAATTATAAATCTAACTGTCTTTGGAGAGTACAATTAAGAATCAGGTAATCATATGTTAAACTAGTTGGGAAAAGTGACAATAGCTTATCACAAACAATCAAGTTACTGGCTCAGAAAAGCAACACTTTTTTTTTTTTTTTTTTTGATGGGACCTGAAGATGTCATGGCTCTTAGTGTTTCCAGCTAATACCATTCTTCCTGAATTCTGAGCAAAGACCTTTCTTTGCCAAAGAAACTTTCTACATTGTAGTTTGCTAGCTCTTTAAAAGAATAGCTGACATTTTAGCCCAAATGTCAGCCACTGTTCTGTTCCCTAAAGAATGCAAACACTTTCCTATGAGAAAAGGGAACACCTAGGAAAATACTCTGATATGCACTCATAGGCCAAGTCTGGAGTTAGACATCCCTAGAAATATCCTAAGTTTAGAGTTTTTAAATTTTTTATGTGTATCATGGATTTCACTGGCAGCCTAGTGAAGCCTATGGACTCCTTTACAGAATAATGTTTTTAAATTGAATGCTAAATTTGAGATAGAGATCAGTAAAATAAAAGTGTAAATTTTTATTTTTTCTGTATGAGTTCATAGATGACCTGAAATTTATATTCTGGTCCCTTAGACAGACCATGGATCTGAGTGAAGAACCCTTACCATAGTAATGTTAACTTTTTCAGGTTGTGTTTCTTGCTTATTCCCATAACTCCCAGATAAAAGAGCTCCATGTGAGTTTCTCCAAAACTCATATTTTTCTGGATTATCCTCAAACAGCGATTTCTTGTGGATTGTTATATCCTATAGAATCAGAACCCACAGGGAGCCATCCAAATTTACACAAAGGATAAATAAAGACCTGGACCTTGATATAACTATAAATATGGATATTATAAGTCCTTTGACCTGATTCCAACTTGCTATTTCTGAACAGCATCCTGATGTAAATTAATATGTTCTCCTAATCTAATTATCACTGACTATATGGTTATCCACAATTACTACTCATAAACTCTAATTAGAGATATTTAACTCCAGGCTGCTGCAGACTGCTGGTCAGAATTTCCTTTTCTTCTGAATATTTGTTTCCTTCTACAGAGGGGTGTGTGTGTGTGTGTGTGTGTGTGTGTGTTTGTGTCAGCACTGGACAGTCCAGCCACCATTTGAACCTATTTACCTGAATTATTGATACCATATTAAGTCAGTAAATTCCTAAAACTGCTATGGGAAGTCAGTACCAATAGTTTATCTTTGCTTCTCTTTGATATTTGGTAAAATGACAGAATCTCAGAGCTTAAAAGACTTCAGAGGCCATCTAGACACCCTGGGGTAGCTTATTTTGTGATTTAAAATATTTAGGCAAGGATTAGGATCAGATAATTTGTGGCAAAGACTTCTAAGGCGCTGACTCTTAATGTCCTACTAGGATTGTAAGTCTAATAATAGGAATAAGCCACAGGGATCATTTTCAGAAGATATAACTTCACCCAGTGATACTTCTTCCCTAAAAACTATAATTATGTTATATCCAATGTGTTGGCCAAGACCACTATTTTTATTAAGAAATTAGTAAATTGGACATAGTATTAACAAGGTTTTAAAACATGTATACATGACAATTAACTATGAGCAAAAGAATAAGCAGAAATAAAAATAATCACTTTCATAGACCTAATAATACAATTTTGGTGTGTTATTCTCCAAAGAGGGTAGTAACTTGGAGTGGGGTAAACAAACTATTGGTTTGAGAATTATAGAATTAATATGTATACTTCTATCTGCAAACTTTTCTAGACTTTACTGAGAATTTCTATTCAGACTTTTCTGAAACTGTGCCTCAGACTCAGAAGATCACAATTATAACTTGTCTTCTGATAGTTCAGATGAGCTATGTCATATTCCACTACATTGTTGAATTGAACTTTCCTACTGCTCTGAGGGAGCAGAGGCCATTGAAGAGAGTAGAAGCTGATGGTACTACATCAGGAATGAGAGACACTATTCCTACTCTATAAAGTATAACCTGCCAAAAGACAGCAAGCTGTAAGAGAAATCATATATCTCAATAGATGTTTAAGCTTTAGGATATAGAGCCCATGACTTTTAAAGAGTCAGTTGGCCCCTAGCTTGTACTAGTCATTTTTATGCATACGCAGACTGTACAAAGTCCTTACTTATCTGTTTTGGTTCTATTTTACCTTCCATATAATATAGATAGGAAATAGAAGTCTATCTTTTTCTGACAGTGTGGAATTCTAGCTGCTGTTCATGAACCTTTCCTTAACAATCAAGAGCTAATACAATCATGGCTATACCTGGAGAATCATTTCTGAAGATTCTAGGGAGGAAGATTCTATTTAAGGAAGTGAAGGTATTTTTAAAATATACACTAACTTTCCCCTCATTGAGTGGCTTTCAAGAGATAATCAGTCACTTGCTCTAAAGTGTATATTCCAAGCAATCATGGGGTGCTTATTAACCTCCAAATGCCACCAGCTCAGCAGGGCCTGGACTCAAAAAGACATTTTTCTGATTATGGGCAATGCCTCAGCATGTGCCCTCATCCTTGCAAAGTTGGAAGGATTAATGATGCCCTGCTTTCACTCACTGTAATTGCATCTGATGTGGCCAAGTAGTACAATAATAGCAAACATCTTTGTTTCTTCCTCACAGCTTATACCTATGTGGCTGCCAATGATTCAGTCAAACTTGAAGGTAAGTTATTCCAGGGGCTACTTTAGGGCAAGTTTTTAGTTTGAACCTGGGTCCCTCATGAACCCATCATGAAGACCATAGGCATTTTTAATACTGATCACACTACAAGAATTGTCATGCTTACACATGCTCATTGCAAATTGCCTTATAGTTCCACTGTCTCCTTCCAAGTAAGTATTGGAGCATAGCATTTAGAATTAGAAAGGATCTTACAGATTTAGTCCAATTCTTTCATGTTATATATAGAGGGATTAAGGCCCAGATTTGTGTGTCTTGTCCAGGCTTACATCAGGGCTGGAATTCAAACCCAGGATATTGACTCCAAATCTTTGTCTACCATAATTTTTTTTTTTCAAAGCACGGTTTGTGTTGGTTATCATAATACATCAAGCATCTGTGATTTTGTTGATATGGGAACATGCCTCTTTCTAAATGCAGATCCTTCCCCATCTAAGAAGGCAGAGAGTTTAAGCCCAGCTAAGTGTGAGAGGTAATTGAGTCCAGATCATCCTCATTATAGGTTTTACATTCTGTCTCCCATAGTATGCTGCTTCTACATTATAATAACAATACTTCCAATTTATAAATTATTTACAAAAAGCGATACAACTACCCCTTGAAGTTGATATTATTATCCTCTACTTTATAGATTGGAAAACTGAGACCCTGAAAGGTTAAATGATGTGACTAAAGTCACAGAACCACTAAGTAGCATTCAGGATTCAAACCCAGGAGTGTTCTTTCCACTAGGCTATCCTGCCTGGATTGTTATGCCATTTTATCCTTTGAACATATTACTGCAAAATGTACAGGGATTTTATAGATCTCATGTTTCAGATGAGGTGTCCCGTACAATTGCATGTTAAAAGTGGCAGGTCCAGAACAGGGAGGCCCTGTGTTCTATCTTCCTGGCCATGTGGAATCATTATTAGAAAGTGGTACCATGGAAGGAATGCTAGCTATATTTGAGATCAGAGAACCTGGGTTTGAATCCCAACTCCGCCAATTACTACCCATGTTACTTCAGGGTAAGTCACTGAATTTAATTGAACTCATTTCTCTCATCTGTAAAAAGGATTGTGGTAGGAGGATTAAATGATTTTTTGGTCCCTTCCAATCTTAATCTGTATTTCTATAGCATTTATCAGATATCATTCTGCACTTCAAAGAAAATTATGTAGGGATTATTCTTGCTACAGTAGCTTAAAAGCTAGTTAAGAGAATTCTCAGAGACATGTAAGGTATTTAGACATCAGAATTTCAGCAATAAGCTTCCAATTGAAAGTCAAGGAAACTACTTCTAAGGACCTATCTCACTGATTATACATTCTGAATGTAGATTTGTAATAAGGATCAAGATGAAGTAGTTTCATGTCTTCAACTAATCCTAGTTTGCTGATTAGCTGCAGAAGTGTAGCTATTTTAAAAGAGCATACTAGGGTGACTTGAACAAATAAATGTCCTAATCCCCCTATCATCAGTCTTCTAGGAAGGGGAGAAATTTTTGAAGGACATTTATTAACTTATGTAATGTCAGAACTATGAGGCTCATCAGAAATCATTAGGCACAATTCCTTCATTTGATATATAGGAAATCTGAACGTAGAGGGAATTGACTTGTCCAAGATCACATAGTTAATAGGTGGCGAAAATTCAGATATTAGAATTATACAAATGACCTTAGTGACCTTAGACATTTTTTAACTCTTTGTTCTACCAGCCTCCCGTCCATTTTACAGATGAAGAAACTGAGGGCCTGGGAAATGAAGTAATTTTCTCAAAGACACAGAACTAATAAGTGGCAGAGTCAGACCTCCTAACTCCCAGTGTGGTACTCTTTCTATCCCACTACCTGGCTCCTAGGGAAGGTTTGTCTTATGAGGGGCAAATATGTTTTACTGCTACTAAACATAGATGTTTGATCTTGGCAGAGGTACAGAGAAGTTAGTTACCAGCTGCATCTACAAGTTTGGCAGCAGGAATTAAGTTTCCATTTTGCCTTAGCTCTTGTCACCTGTCTGGCAGTGGTGGTGTTAGTAGGAATTCAGGAGGCATCCTTTCTTGTGTCCATTCTTAAGGACAGAAAGAACAGGGAGATAGTACGGGGTGGGGGGAGATCACTAAATCAACTGGGGCAAATTGTAAGTTGCAGGTATGCACTGGTATTCTCTTTTCCATGTCAAGTCACGATGGAGAATAATAGATCCAAGAGCTATATGCAGTCCCCCTCTGATTTCTGATCTATGGTAACAGCTTTGCTGCGGCCATGGATAGCATGCTGTGAATTGGTGTAACAGGTCTACAGAGACAGATTTTAGCTTGACAAAAGGCAAAATCAATGTCTTAACAATTAGAACTCTCTCAGAGTGGAAGGGGCTGCCTCAGGATGTGGTACATTCCCATCACTGATACTCTTTAAGTGGATCCTAGATGATGACTTAGCAGGGATGCTAGGAGAAACTTCCTGTTCAGGAGTGAGTCCCTGCCAATTCTGAGCCTCGGTGACTCTGCCGATCTGTGATTCTGAATCTCTTATGTTTCCACAGCATTTATCAGCTGGACTACAACTACGACTTCAAGCAATTCAGAACAATGTGAACCACCACAGCCTAAGGATACTGCAGGGCTCAGGACAGACAAGCACGAGCTCATCCGCACTCCGGAAGTGGCTCCAGTGCACCCAGTTCAAAATGGCCCAGGTGGAGATCCAATCCTCAGAAGCTGCCTCCCAGTTCTACCCTCTATGAACAGGGCGTGTTGCTTCTAGCGTGAACACTCTGGTTCAGCAATAACGGGATTCCAGACAAATACTAGGATCCACGCAGGTTTGAGAAGGCATTGGGGACCTCTGCACCCCCTCTGTAGTTTAGATACAGACATGCGGAGCCTGCCGATGGCCGTGTCGAAGCTTTCCTGCTTCACCTGTTTCTGACGTCTCCTTGGGCTAGCCAATTAAGTGTTTCCTTACATTCTTTTTTAAGAACCAAATCATTTCTCTTTAACTGACTTCTATTTTTTTTAAGAAGAAAAAAAAATAGACTGGTGGGCACTCACAGAAAAGTTGTATAAGTCCCCCTGTTGCTATTTTTGATGACAGAGAATAAATAGGGTTTTTGAAGCCTTTTAGTGTTTTTTCTTAAAACCGACTCTTGGCAATGCAATAAAACTCCTCACCGTGCGCCGGTGACACCCTACGGAGGCTTGGGGTCATGATCATGGGAAAAAGCGGCAGCTTGCAAGGAGCATTACAAAGTGCACTTAGAAATTAGGGGGTTTAACTGTGCCAATTCTTCCTCCCTTTCTTTTTTTCCTTTCTTTCCCTTTTTATAATATCGTTTTCCAAAACTGTCCAGTATGGTGGCTTATTTTTAAAACAATTGCAACAAACAACAAAAACTAGATTTTTTGACTCCTTAGTTTGAGGCTGTACTTTCTTCTTGTAAGCTTTAGGATAACCCCTTTAGTTTTATGAATAAGAAATTTTATTCTTTTCGTAATACTTGTATACAATTCCATTGGGATAAAAAACAGACTGTAGATTGCATACCAACCTAATGGAATCCTAGCACTGGCACGTAACACTGCATATGGAATTACATTCCTAAAGCCGAATTTTAATAGTGCAAGAGCACCGAGATGCGTTGGCACTTATGATCAGCATTTGACTGTGCATTCACAAATGGTACTTCTCTTCTTTTATTCCTGTAATGCACTGACAAAAAGAAGAATTAATACACGTTTAAGCTGTATATTAACATGCTATTAAATGCATATTCTTTATTATCTTTGAGAGCCTGAGGGTTTTCTTTTTAAAAAATTAATTTCTAGGTCAAAAGGGATGAATATTCCTTAGGTATGTTATAGAGGGGATTCCTGCTTCAAGCAGTGTTTGGACTATATACCTTCTGAGGTCAAAAAACCAACAAATATTACTAAAGCTCCTACTCTATGAGAAGGTCCATAGGATAAAACAAAAATAAAGTGAAGGAAGGGCCAGAGGAAAGAACCAGTAGCAGGACAAATATAAGGTGAGTATAGGGAAGCTATTACAACAATGGTCATAAGTGTCAATAGTGACAGAGATCTCAGTGAAAATATTAGCCATGTCAATAGAATTAAATGGGTTTGAGAGATGTTCCTGTGACAATTGATAGGATCAGAAAAGCATGGTCTAATGTGTTTCCAGAGGACCTGTGTTCCCTTCTCTGTTCTGTTACTTGCTTGTCACTTGTAAGCTTGAGCAGATCACTTAAAATCTCTAAACTTCTGTTTCCTTCTCTAGAATGAAAGGTTTAAATTGAATGACTTCTAAGGGTCTGAGTAGATCTAAATCTATAATTCTATGATTTTATGAAGGGATTTTGTTATTTGACTATGGGATAGGGTAAATCAAGGTAGTAGAAAAGTCAAAGATAAGTCTGAGATTATAATCCTATTTAACTAAGAGAACAATGGCACCAGAAGAAGGGTAGATTTTGAGGGGCTATTATAATGTATTTAGTTTTGCTCTTATTTAGTTTGAGATGTTAATAATCTAGGTGAATATGACCAACAAATAGTGAGGGATGTAGGATTGGAGTTCAGAAGTAAAAGCAGGACCAGATAGATAGATTTGGGAGTCATTTACAAGAAATGATTATTGAAACCATGAAGATGAAAGAGATCAGTGGGAGGGAGACAGAGAAAGAGACAGAGTAGACCAAAAAATACATAGAGAAAAAAGGGCCCACTACAGATACTTGGAGGACATCTAGGGATAGCTTGATACATCCCTTTCAACTCTGAGGTTCTATGTAAGCTCCTTGAGGGCAAATATAATAATAATTATTAGTAATAATAGTAGCCCCTTGGGTGCCTAGTATAGTTTTGTACATGATTAGATACTTAATTTTTTAATGGGATAGAATTGAATTGATTCCTATGAATGGGCTGGGTCTTGATGAAAATTGTTGAATTACATATTTTTCAATTTTCCTAGAGCAATTTGTAACACAAAATCTCAGAACTGTGAGGCTAACTCAGAGAACATCTAGTCCAACCTTAACCTGAACAGGAATCCCTTCTACCACATCACAAGCAATCAGGCATCCAATTAAGTTCTTATAATGAACTTAATACTTCCTAAGGCAGCCCATTCTATTCTGGGATAGCTTTTACAGTTAGGAAGTTTTTCCTTTATTCTTATAAAATTCTATTTTTTACCATACATGTTTCCATGCCATCATTCTTCATGAGACTGAGATTATAGATCATAGATGGAGAGCTAGAAAAGACTTTAGAGAGTTATTTTATTCAATTCCCTCACTTTATAGGTGAGAACTCCACTTCTTAAACTGTGGTTTAAGATCCCAAAAAGGGACTCATAACTGAATGTGGAAGTCATGAAATTATGATTCATGATTAGTAAATATTTCATTTTATACCTGTTTTATATACTTATATAACCAGGGTTGTGTAAAAATTTCTTGCATGAAAAGAGATTGCAAATGGGAAAAGTTTAAGAATTTCTAGATGAGAAGAAATTAAACTACTTGCCCAAGGTCACACAGAAAGTGACAGGAACAGGATTTGAAACTAGTTCAAACTCTGATTCCAAGTCCAATCCTAGTATGTGAGAACAAATGAATAAGTAACTTTTCATTTTTTAAATTCCCAGTGCCTAGCATAGTACACAGTAGGTAATTATATTAATAATTAATTGATATTTGCTAAACTACATTGAATTTTAAACTTTCTAACAGCCATTACAACCAAATTGCTTGCGACAAGGAGCAGATTATATTTGGTTATTTTGTTGGAAACAAGAATGAATTTGGAGTATATACTCCAAGCAGGATACCCCCACAACCTACAGGGCCTGAGATAATTCATTGCTTCATTAATTATTTAAGAGGTTCCATTTTTCTTGTAGGGGGTCAAATGTTTTAATACTTTATAGAGATGAGTAATACCTCCAGTGCTAAGAATGTTGACTTGAGTCCTAACAATTAAAACTCTCCAAAAATAGAATGAGCTGCCTGGAGGGGATGGGAGGAGGGAGGAATTTTGATTTTTTTCACCCCTAATGGTCTGCAAGCAGTGATCAAAAGGTCAATTTTTGGGAATGTTGTACAGGAAATTTTTGCAATTGGTAGAGGATTTGGACTAGCCTTGTGATTTGGGGCAAATTCAGGTCTTTGAGCAAAAATTCCTCAACTGTAAAATGGAGATATTAACATGGGTCCTACCTACCTCACAGGGTTGTTGTGAGGACTAAATGATGTTGTAGAAAAATTCTTGGTCAGATACTGTATAACTTGAACCAGATCAGGGATTCTTAACCTTTGGTCCTTGACTCAGTGTGTATTTTTTAAAAGTATTTTGACAATTGTATTTCAATATAATTGGTTTCCTTTGTAATCCTATATATTTTTTTTTTTGCATTTAAAAACAATATCCTGAGGAGTCCATAGGTGTCAGACAACTGCCAAAGGAAATCCATGATGTAAAAAAGATTAAGAACCTCTGTACTATATTGATTGTGAAGTCCATTGCTACTCAAATTCTGTGATTTTGTGATGACCTCCTAAGTCCCTTTCAGCTCCAAAGTTTTGATTCTAAAGAAAGATAAAGAGGCAGACATGCACTGTTCTAAAATTTCCTGAAAGCTATGTTGTGTTTTTAGAATAGAAAAGTTATTCATCATTCTTAATGTGTTAGCTGATATATCTTTAACTTGAAGAAAATAATCTGATAGATCAATTAAGCAAAAGATAATTTCTGAACTCCCATTAGGTACCTACTCCAATCCCAAATGATGGCCATGACTTCAGAAAGATTTGAAGTAAAAAATTCAGTTCAAATCCCAGCTTTAGCAATCTATGAAGCTATAATGTTTGACTAGGTGAAATTGATCTTTCATAGTGTCATAGGATTTTGAGGTGGACGAGACCTTTTTGATCTAGTCTAATTTTCATTTAGAAGAAGAAAGAAAAGATCAACAGAGATCAAGTGTTTTGTACATAGTCATAAGGAGCAACAGCCTGCATTTGAACCAGGTAATCTGACAGCATATCAAGTGCTCTTTGCCTATTGCAATAAACACAAGAAACTGAGTGATTCTGTTCTAAGCATGAGTCCAGGAAAGAAGAAGGAAATTTCTCCACTAAATATTAGAATTAGAAGAGTCTCCATTAAAGATCTCCTAATCTAATCTCATTTAAAAATTTAGAATCATATAGGGGAAGATATTTTCCCAAGATTTTGCAATGTGCAAAAAGTGGCAGAAATAAGATTCAAACCCAAGACATGTTTTTCTAAGTTTGAGATTCTTTCTGTGTGTCAGAGTTGGACATTAGCATCCTTCTGGAGTCCTAGAATTGATCTTATCCCAGATAGGACAGCTCCAAACCATCCTTGCACAGAAGTTCTAAAAGTCCCATTAGTCTATCAGACCTACACCTGTTTTAGGCAAGCAAGTGGTAAAATGCAAATGGTATATATATGGTGTCGAGTTCATATAGAAACTAGAACCACCAAATGCACTCATAAAGATCTGTGCGAAAAGTCTATTGACTTAGAAAAGCACAAATTAGCTATCCATGTTCTATTGTATTTTTATTTATTTTGTTAAACAACACCTATTTTTTAAGGCTTCTGTTCTCCCAAGTGTTTGACACCTCTGACGTAATGGATGAAACTTGGACTTGGAACTAGGGAAACTTTTGCTGCAGTTTTGCTTCATACACTTATTGATGAGTCATGCTCAGCAAATCAAATCATTTATTCTCTCCAAATTTGTTTCCTCATCAGTAAAATTTGGGCAATAATAGCACCCACCTCACAGGGTTGTTGTGAAGATCAAATAAGATAGCATACATCATAGTAAGACAACACGTATCATTTCCTATGCTCCAGGCACTGTGCTATAAGGGGCTTTGGCAAACCTTGAAGCATTATATAAATGCTTGCCATTATAATCCATGTTTATGTCTCTCCTTAGCCTTTTTAACTATGTTATTTGCCTCAATAATCATAATAGTTCATGTTTATGGAGCAATTTGTCATTATAAAGCATGATGTCATGGCTATAATATTGGATCTGGAATTCAGAAATCTGGGTTCAAACTCTGCTTCTGACACTAACTATATGGCTATGGACAAGTCTTACAAGTTCTTTGATTTAAGTATGCTCATCTCTTAAATGGAATGCCAATATCCTCCTCACAAGAAAGCAGTGAAACTCAAATGAGATAATTTATGGAGATTACTTTGTCAATTTTAAAGTATTACATAAATTTCAGCTGTTACTATTATTACAAACCTCTTAATACCTTGTATCTTTGAATTCTTACAAAAAACTAACAAAGTAGAAAGCAATGAGTTAGATGAAGGGTCACAGATCATTAGAAATGGAGTTAGAACTCGCTCAAACTGAGGTCTCCAAGCTGCAAGTGCAAAGCTTTTTTTTTTTTTTTTTTCCTCTTCCATTTTATTTATTTATTTAATAGCCTTTTATTTACAGATTATATGTATGGGTAACTTTACAGCATTAACAATTGCCAAACCTCTTGTTCCAATTTTTCACCTCTTACCCCCCCCACCCCCTCCCCTAGATGGCAGGATGACCAGTAGATGTTAAATACATTAAAATATAAATTAGATACACAATAAGTATACAGGACCAAAATGTTATTTTGCTGTACAAAAAGAATCAGAGCAAAGCTTTTTTTATTCTGTTCTGGTAAACAAGTCAGAATCATTTGTCTGGAGTGACCTAGTATGTTAGAAGGATCAGTGGTTTTTGAAGTCAGAAGGCCTGAGTTTGAGTCTTGAGACAAATACTTGCTAATAGTGTGACCCTGGAAAAGTAAAAAAAATTCCATAAGCCTCAGTTTCTTTATCTATAAAGTGGCAATGATACCCTTATTATCTACCTCACAGACTTGTGAAGAAAGTGTTTTGTAAAACTTATGGCATCATTCACATTATTATCATTATTGGAGGACACCTACAATGGCATGATCATTGCTGAGATTAGATGAACTAATACAGCTGAACCAGTCCTGAAATTTGGGCTTCATTACCTGAAAGGAAGCAATTATATCTAGGTATTAAATAGATGAGGTCTACCACTGAATAATTTATTTTCAAAATATGGGCCATTCATATCCCAATAACCAATAGCATGTAGGTCCCCGTGGCTTTTGAAACATTTCCTGAAGATCACAAGTAACTAATATTCACTCATAGATAGTCATAGCTGGATGAGACCTTTAATCATAGGCATGGAACCGTTGAAGGTTATAGCTGGATGAGTCCTGAGAATATAGGATGTTAATTTGGAAAGAATGTAAGAATATAATATCAGAACATAGAAGAGACCATAGACCAAAGATATTGGAGAGAACTTTGAACAGAATACTAGAGCCTTCATTTTTGTTGTGTGAAAATGAAGCCTAGAAAAGTGAAGAAATTTGTTCGAAGTCACATAACTAATTAGAAGAGAAATAGAGATTACAACCCAGCTCTGAACGATTAAGTCTAGCATTCTTTCTATTATACAATGATACCTGATTGGACCCTAAAGAATTCAAAATATCACAAAAGTCTGGGTAGATTGGACAACAGAGGGTTCTTTTGTAAAATTTATTATAATGTTATCTATATGGCAATATACCTTATTGGAAAGAGCTAGGATAATAGCATCAATTTGGTAAGCCTATAAGACATTTGGCCCTAGCCTAAATGGTGATCTCTGCGACTCTCCTGCCTTTTAGAATTTGTAGACTTCAGATAAAAGTGATGATGATAATGATGATCCGTGGTTTCATTAGCAGGGATACTCATTCCATTATTTCAAGTTATATATAATTCCTCTTAATTTGAGTAGATGATTTCATGTCCTATTATTACAAAAACAAACAAAAATTTTGGTAATAATAAGTTTCTCTGCATTAAGCCATGCAGGTTTTTGAATAACAGAGATACATCCTACCAAGTTTATACATGAAACTCAAATTCAGGCTTGTTTTTGAACTCCTCCAGTTTGGTTGGGTCTTCAAAGGTCTATGGTCTATTAGCAACACTTTTGAGAATCCAGGGTCACCTGTATACCAGATGGAAGATAATATTTGTATTATCTCATTGGTTCTGGCATTGTGGACTCTCAAAACCTAGGTGGTGAAAATGCACACACTATAGAATGCCCATATTTATAGAGTGCTTTGCAGTTACAAAACATTTTCAACAACAATTAAAAAGTCAAGGTAGTAATACAAATATCATTTCTCATTTTTATATGAGGAAACATATTTAAAGAGGACAAGTAGTTTACCTTCAGTCACAAAGCATTCAAGAGGCAAAGCTGGGTTCTGCATCTTCCCACCAATAATAGGATAGATAAATAATAAATAATAGATATCTGCATCTTCCCACCAATAATAGGATAGATAAATAATAAATAATAGATAAATAATAGGATAATAAATTTAGAAATAGAAGAGACCTAAAAAGGCATCTTGTTTACAAAAGAGAAAAATATAGTCCAGAAAGTTTAAATAATTTGTCCAGGATCAGACAGTATTCTCTACTTTTCCAAATCACTGTACAAATTACCTCTTAACCAAAAGATACAGGTGGCAGTTACTTTTTGGAAAAGAAATCTCATTTATTAAGGCTTCAGACTAGGCAGTCTCCGTTTCTTTGAAACAAATCAGTGTAGCTTAGTGCCTAGCATCTCAAACTGTGGTTCGAGACCCCATATAGAATTTCATAACTGAAGTGGAAGTCCTGAAATTATGATTTATTATCAGTAAATGTGTGATTTGTGAGGTATTATATATACACACACACACATATGTGTGTGTGTATGTGTGTGTAAATATATATAGCTGCAATCACATAAAAATTTCCTGAGCAAAAAGGGATCAGGGATGGACAAAATTGAAAAAATCTTGGGCCACTGGATAGAAAATTGCTCTTAGAGCCAGAAGAATCGAGTTCAAATTCTGATTCTGGTACATATTGGCTACGTAACTTTAAGCAAATCACTTAACCTCTCAGTACTCTCACAAGTTACTCTCACAGAACTAAGAATGATAGTGAGGGTGCCCAATCTACATTGGTAGAGAGAGTTGCCTAACCAGTGAAATAAGAATTTCAGGTCCTATCCATTTTTAGGCCAATGGATTTAGAGATGGAAGAAACCCTAGAGACCATAGACAACCCCCCTCATACTGATCCTTTAGTGATGGTAGATTGTGGATAGTTTGTACTTGTTTTCTACAATTTGATGTGGCAGACTATCCTGTGACTGTTGTTGAGAATTGTTTAGGTTCAGTTCAAATGTTATTTCCAAATGTTCTTAGAATCATTGCACAAAAATGGCAAGGAGCATGGTCAGATCATAGGAAGTTCTATAAGTGATGCTAAATACTTTTGCCTATCAAGCCAGATGTTTTAACAAAAACATACTTTTAGAATAATATTTTTTTAAAACCCTCAAACCCATTCTAAATCCTTTCCTCAAGTTGTCACTAGCAAAGTCTGATAATTGCTATTAAATTCAGCGGTTAAAAATGGCGTGTACATTCTCCTCACCTAGGTTTTGAGAGTCCACAATGCCAGGGCCCCTGAGAGTCACAAAGTTAAAAAATATCAATGTCAGGGCTTAATTTTAAACTCTCCGACTCAAATTTCCAAAATTATGCTAAACTAAGATAACAAATTCTTACAGCTATTTTCACAGTCTTGGGTTCCACAATCTTGTGGCTAGAAGACAATATTAAAAAATAAAAAAGGCCCAAGATTCAGATCTTGTATTTTCTTTTCACAGTCAACCTTTTGGTCGAAGCCCTTATCACATTTTAACTGAATTATTGCAATAGCTTCTTAATTACTTTCCCTGACTCCATTCTCTACACTCTTCAACCTTTTGTTCAGAAGACAGGCGTCAAAACCCTTCAGTGACTCTATATTGCTTTTAACATAAAATACAAATACCTTCCAAACATCCAAAGCTTCCCACTATCTATCTGCCATCTATCTGTTCAGTTTTATTTTACTATTCTTCACATACACGGTGCTCTAGTCAAATTATACTACTAAATTTTTTTCATGATTTTTCTCTTTCCCTTAAACCAGACTATATTCTTCCTCATTTCTGTCCACTGATAACCTTTCCTTCATTCTAAACCCAGCTCAGGTATAACTTCTTCCAAAAGGCAAAAGGAGACAGCGGTCATAACTCTTATTTTGTTTCTACCTTCTCTACCAAAGAGAAAAATTTGGGACTACAAAGGACAGAACAAAAAAGATAAATAGGGAAATATTGAGATAGCCTCTAACTAATCTAATCACTAGGCCTAGATGAACACTGTCCCAAGATATTGAAAGAATTGGCAAATATGATTGTTGACCCTATCACTGAACTGTGAAAAAGTAGACCAGGTGGGAGATAGCCAGATTAGAGAATGACAGAAGCTTTCCTATTATTAAAGAAAAAAAGAGAATGGAGTCTAAAAACTATAGGATGGTGAGTTAGCTTTGATTCTTTGGAAAAAATAATTCTGGAGTTATTTTGAAGGTGTGCTTAGCAAATATCTAGAAAATGAAATAGCTTAATGCAAAAAATCAACTGACTTCATTAGGAATATTTGAGGAATGCTACACGTATAATTCACTTAGATTGTTAGACAACATTTGGCAAAGTAACATGTTATTCTTATGGAAAAAATGAAGAGATGTGAGTTTCAATAGTAATATTGTTTTGTAACATTTTAATATGTTGAATTGCAATATATACAATAACTACAGCAAGGTGAATAGAACAATAAGGTAATGGAAACTGAATGCTGTGAAACGAGAAAGATCAAGCCCAACCCCAGAGATATGAAAAAGTACCTTTCTCATGTCTTTGCAAAGGTTGTAAATAATGGGATTATATGTAAAGTCAGAATTTTTTGATATATTGGTTGTTTTGCTGAATTCCCTCCTCTTTTTCATCCTTTGTTATAAGAGATTATTTAATAGAACAAGAGACATAGTGACCAAGACTTGAGAAGTTCTGTTAGAGAGTCTCAGCATTCTGTACCCTGATCAGTAATCACTACTAATAGTAATCGCTAATGGTTCAATGCGATCTTGAATTGTTTTCAGTGGAGTATCTCAGGCTTCTGTCCTTGGCCTTGGGATATTTTAGCATTTTTATTACTGACTTGGGAAAATATATCAAATTTGTAGATAATACAAAGCTAGGAAAGAGACCTAAAAGTTCTTGACTGGTTTAGAATATTTTATTTTATTGAATAAAATGAAATCTAATAGTTATGAGTATAAAGATTTACCTTTTTATTAACAACTATGAGATGGGAGAAAAATTAGTATACAGCAATTCATCTTAAGATCTAGAAGTTTTAGTTATAAATGGTGTGCTCTGGCAGTCCCTCCCCTCTTCCCCTGAAAAAAAAAGCTAACTTAAATTGCAGTAAGAGAAGCAAAATACATGAGAAATGCAAATTATAAGAATTCTAATCCAAAAAATGACAAATGCAGAAGATGAGAATAGTTAATGTTGGAGGGTCTGTAGAAAGATAGGTTCACTATTGCACTATCTGGTAGGAGCTGTGAATGGGTCCGACCATTCATGTAATATTAGAAGAAAAGCAAAAGTTTTTTTAAAATGCCATAATAAACAAATTAACTGGAAAAAATTCAAAGAAAGATAATCTCTAGAAACCATGATTCATGTCTCAATAAATCATAAGTGAATATCTCCATGATATAATAGAAGGTGAAGTGAAAGTAGAAAGGATCCACCAATCATCTATTGAAAAAAACAAGAAAATTTCCAGAAATATCAGAGCCAAAATCCAGAGCTTCCACAACAAAGAAAAAAAACATTGCAAACATCCAGAAAGAGAGAGGAATCAAGGAATCACTGTCAGGATAAACCAAAATCTGGCACACTATTATATATGAGATGGAATCTTGTAATACAATATTCTAAAAGGCAAAAAATATAGATTAATAACAAGAAAACTGATCTTGCAAAAGCTAAGTGTGGTCCTAAAGCAGGAAAATGATCTTTAAATGGAACAGATCACTTTTAAACATTCCTGATAAAAAGATTAGTGCTAAATAGGAACTTTGAAATACAAACACACCAGTCAAGAGAAATCTAGAAACATAAATACATTTCAGCAATTTAAAAGATCTAAATGATCATGAAGGCTAATATTCTATTAGGAAGGAAAGAAACAAGTGTTCCTTAAGAATTTTAACATCTTCCAAGTTTATTGAGATAATTATATAAGAAAATCAAAGGACCTAGGGGGTAGATTACATCTGTTCTGAGGATTTTAAGAGGGGAGGCCAAGAGTATAAAAGAATATGTTAGTGTAAAAAGGAGGAAGAAAGGATTTAATTGATTATTTTTTACAATTGGAGTTCATTAAAAGAAACGTATACAAATACAGATGAAGGGATAGAGGAAGAAGATATTAGATGAACCTCATTCTGTTCTGAACCAGACAAGAGTGATGGTGAACATAAGAACATTAAGCATTTGATATAGAACTACAGTGCTGTGGAGTTTTGGAAGGGGGGAGTTGGAGGAAATATAATAATGGGAGTGTAAAAGCAAGCATAGCAAACTTCCTGTTCTGAGAAGGGGATTAAAAAGGGGAAAAATAGAAAAAAATATATAAATAAGCATATAAATATATGGATATATGTGTATATGTATATATAATAAAAACGAGATTAAGTGCAGTGATGCTTGTCAATTGAGGGAATAGCTTAATAAAGTGTGGAATAGTAATGTAATGGCATATTATTGTGTCCTAAGAACTAGCCAAAAAACATAAAGAAAACAAAAAGTAAAGAATCCTGGCAAATATGAACTAATGTAGAGTGAAGTGAGTAGAGCCAGAACACTTTATACATTAACAACAGTATCAAGAAAAACAAATTTGAAAGACTCAAGAACTGATTAAAGTGATGACCAGCTATGTCTCCAGAGAACCCATGTGAAATGACGGCAGTGCCTCTTACCCTAAAAAAGAAGAAAATAAAACAGGAGTCTTTGAAACATTTTTCAAGTGCATATAGAAATACAAGGAAGCACAGATAAGTGGAATAATATTGAAAATAACAGGTTTAATTTATTACCAATTTTTTCAAAAAAGCAAGCAATATGGAACAGATATATTCCTAAATATTCTTTTTGTTTTCTGATTGAGACAGCTAGGTGGTAAAGCGTCTAGAGCATTAGGCTTAAAGTTCAGAAATTTTGAGTTCAAATCCAGCCTTCTACATTTAATAGCAGTGTGACCTTGATTGTCATGTAATCTCTGTCTGCTTCAGTTTCCTGAGGGACAACAGTAGCACCTACCTCTTAGAGTTCTCGTGAGGATAAAATTTAACATTTGTAAAGCACTTTGTAAATCTTAAAGTGCTAAGTGCTAGTGATTATTATTGTTATTATTATTATTGTTGCTTTGTATATAGAAATGTGTTTTTTTCCCTTTGTTATGGTTAAGCTCAGAATAAATTTTTTTAAAAATTATCTTTCGTGTACAGAACACTATGGTAGGCCCTTCCAAAGGAATAAAATTTGACTCACATAGTTTCTATCACCTGATAGTCAGGGACATATAGTCAGGGGCAATAGACAAAACAAATAACTACAAAACAATATTGTATAATAAGCAGATATACAAAATAAAATGTTGCATAAGTCTCAAGGAAATAGGGATGACTGAGAAAGCATTAAAGAAGAAGATAACATTTATTTCCTAGGCAGCTACATGGTGTAGTGATAAATAATCCAGCCTGGAGTCAGGAAGATTCATCTTTGTGAGTTCAGAATCTGGCTTCAGATGCCAACCTGTTTGCCTCAATTTACTAATTGTCAAATGAGCTGAAGAAGGAAATAGCAAACTTCTCCAGTATCTTTGCCAAGGAAACCCTAAATGGGATCATGAAGAGTAGAACATAACTGATAAGTAACTAAATAACAAAACATTTAAGATGATCTTTAAATCTACATAACACTTTAACAAATAACACAGTTATTGATAAAGTACATTTATTGTTTTTCTGTCTGTCATTGTTCTTTCCATTATATCAAAATGTTGTTTTTCTACTCATAACTTTCAAAAGAAGGCCCTGATGACTCTCAGGCTAATTAATCCTCAGACATCTCCTAGAGAGATGAACTTTCATGAAGGTCCTCCTTTCTGTCTGAAGTGACTGGGAAATTTCCAGCTCTGAATTCCCCACTGAGTTCTAAGCCATTCATTCATTTATTTTTTTTAAACATTATGCTGTTTCTATCCAAACTCAATAACAGCTGATTAGCTCCATGTGGAAATTCATTAAGTTAAATAAAACATATCAAATTAGCTTGCCATCCAATTAACACAATAGCCCCTATGACCTCCCCCCAGATGAAGGAGGTAATTTTTTTGTTCTTTTCAAATGTTTAAACAGTAGCATGGCATTATTTCTACATGGTGATTCAATTTACAGCTTGTTATTCAATTGTATCCAATTCTTTGTGACCTCATTTGGGGTTTTCTTGGTAATGACAATGTAGTGTTTTGTCATTTTTTTCCAGCTCATTTTACAGATGAAGAAACTGAGGCAAACAGAATTAAGTGACTTGTTCAGGGTCACACTGCTAATAAGTATCTAAATTCAGATTAGAACTCGGGAAGATGAAATCTTCTGGACACCAGGATTGACACTCTATGTTCTGTGTTAGCTAATCTCCCTAAACTACAATTTATTGCATCCTATTAGTATGTTAAGTGAGGAGATTCATTAGAGGGGGGAATCACAAGACTAGGTCAAATGACATGGGAGACTTTTGATGTATAGCTTGCGATGAAGATTGGGCATTACTTGCTCTGGCAGGAATGATGTCTGTTTTAGGTAGTCTAAGAAACTTTTTCTTTAAGAGGTCATCCTCAGGATTTGGTTTTTCTGGAGGCTCAAGAATATAAAAAATGTGGTCTGGGTGGGATTGTTGTTCTTGACTCATGGAAGAATTTCTACCAACCTGCAGGACATTTTTCTGACTCAGTATTACTGCCTAAGCAAAGTAGTATCTGTTTTAGCTAATTTTATATGTTTAGTCTTAGTCTCAGTGAAGTAAATTCATTGTCATTATCACAAGATTTTCATTGAATTCCATTCCTGAACCTAAATAATTAGGCTGGCCTAAACTAGACGTAATTGAGCTAGAATAATTGTCATTAGTTGGCAGAATTGGATCATAATAACTTTGTAGTTATATATAACATATATATATATATATATATATATATATATATATATATATATATATATATAACATCCTGGTAGATGTGGAGCATAGGCAATGTGGGAAGAAAGGTAGCCTCAAATCATGGTATGAACAGATATAGGAGTCTAGTACTGTGTGCTTGTGGAACTTCAAGCTGCATATGGGGATGTCTCTCAATAAGATAAAACGGGATTGCCCCCATCCATTAAATAAACCCTACTGGTCTTTAAGAAACTTAAGGGAAATATTTACAGACATAATGTGATTAGAAAAGTTAAAGAGAGACATAAAACATGAATTATGATAAACAGAATGTATATGTTGCTTCAAGGTTTCTAAAGCACTACATAACTATTGATTTTTTTAAAATATATTTTTTTTAATTTAATAGCTTTTTATTTACAGGTTATATGTATGGGTAACTTTACAGCATTGACAATTGCCAAACCTCTTGTTCCAATTTTTCCCCTCTTTCCCCCATCCCCTCCTCCAGATGGCAGAATGACCAGTAGATGTTAAATATATTAAAATATAAATTAGATACACAATAAGTATTCATGACCAAACCATTATTTTGCTGTACAAAAAGAATCAGACCCTGAAATATTGTACAATTAGCCTGTGAAGGAAATCAAAAATGCAGGCAAAAATATGGGGATTGGGAATTCAATGTAATGGTTCATAGTCATCTCCCAGAGTTCTTTCACTGGGTGTAGCTGGTTCAGTTCATTACTGCTCCATTGGAAATGATTTGATCACATTGCTGAGGATGGCCAGGTCTATCAGAATTGGTTATCATATAGTATTGTTGTTGAAGTATATAATGATCTCCTGGTCCTGCTTGTTTCATTCAGCATCAGTTCATGTAAGTCTCTCCAGGCCTTTCTGAAATCTTCCTGTTGATCATTTCTTACAGAACAATAATATTCCATAATATTCATATACCACAATTTATTCAGCCATTCTCCAACTGATGGGCATCCGCACAGTTTGATAACTTTAGCCACCACAAAGAGGGCTTCCATAAACATTCGTGCACATACAGGTCCCTTTCCCTTCTTTATGATCTCTTTGGGATATAAGCCCAGTAGTAACACTGCTGGATCAAGGGGTATGCACAGTTTGATAACTTTTTGAGCATAATTCCAAGCTGCTCTCCAGAATGGTTGGATTCGTTCACAACTCCACCAACAATGTATCAGTGTCCCAGTTTTCCCGCATCCCCTCCAACAATCATCATTATTTTTTCCTGTCATCTTAGCCAATCTGACAGGTGTGTAGTGGTATCTCAGAGTTGTCTTAATTTGCATTTCTCTGATTAATAATGACTTGGAGCATCTTTTCATATGATTACATAACTATTGATATTGCCTCTCTACTCTTTATCTACCCATTTGCCTCTCTTACCCCTGCCATTTCTCCTCCTCCACACACCATGGTACTTAATAAGGAGAATAAAAAGGATTGCAAAAACTAAGATTATTTTAGTCTTGATAAGTATCTTAGAAAAGGTGTATCCCTAACAGATAGAAAATGGAAATAAATTACTTTGTGCATTCAGTAATAAAAAGAGATACTAATATAGTTTTGAAATTTATACATTGTTCCTTGAAGGTAGAAGAATAGTTTTGGGATGTGGTAACAGTACAAGTGAAAAAGGCAACAGGAGTGTGGAAGGTGACTGTGGGTGACAGGTGGAAAGCATGGTCTTAGGGTTCCCCCTCTTTAAGTACTCATTAGAGAATATGTTGAAAACCATTGAGATCAAGGTTATAAGGGAAAAGAATGAAAGTAAGAAATACTATTTGTAAAAAGTCTTGGACTTATCTTACTATCCAACTCCCTCCCACACCCAGGGGATTTCCTCCAAAGGGAGCTTGCCTGTAGTTGGGCTTTCAAACTTCCATCACCAAGGAGTTGGAAAGGCTGCAGAAGAGGTTTACCATCAGCTATTTCTGGACTCATTAGTTCTGGAACCTTAGAGAAGTCAGAGAAGATATTTACTTTAGAAAAACCAGTTAAATCAATCACTTAGTCATCCTGATGGAAAGTGTACTTCGTCCCTTTTTAGGTGGCTGAGATGGTTCCCTATAACTGTCCCCACAGAGATGAATTTTTCTCTGTATTAGTTTCCCAATAGGGTTAAGTGAATTGAGACAAGTGAATTCTTCCCTTTTTTTCCCTCCCTCCCCCCTTTTTTCTTCTCCTCTTCTTCTCTCTCCTCCCCCTTTTCCTTCCTTTTCCCTCCCCTCCTTTTCCTCCTTTCTCCTTTCCATCCTCTCCTTCCCATTCTCCCCTTTTCTTCCCCTTTCCTTCCTCCCCTTTTTATTCACTCCCCCCACCCATGACCAGCCTATTTCAGGAACAATTAAATTCTGCCTTCTGGGAGGAGCTCCTTCTGAATGGTATGTATTCTATGATAAATGACTGATGTTTGTTACCCATTAGTCTAAAAAGAAAGCTTAAAAAAACTCTTCAAGTTCTAGAGTCCACATTCATCACCACAGTATTTTAAAAGCTCCATTTATCAAGTCACTGGTAAGCCCAGTAGTCTTTCTCAGCATAGTAAAAGACAGTTTCTGGTCTGATTGGGCCCTTGTTGCTACAGAACAGGTGATTCAGGGTGATGCTACTATTCTTTATCCTTGTCTATTAGGAGTCAGATGATGGAATATCATTTGCTACAAGATGGATAATACACAGGAGGTCCCATGATTAAATTGAAATAGTATATTCATGTCATGAAGGCAACTGCCCAGGCTGCTGAGTGGTCTTGGTGAAGAGGGCGTGACTTGGCCAGAAGCTGAGACTAACAGACTCAGCCTTCGCCTTCTATGCTCACTCAGTGTGCCCATTTATGAAGATGTGGCTCAGGAGGAAAGCTTTCAGGCATGATTAACTGACATCTCTGTCTGCTTCTTAAGAGATGTATGGGACTGGACTTGAGGGACCACAGCCCATAACAGGCTATGGTGAGGGATCAGTGGAATGATTTGCCAGTTGAATGACTGGCATGTATTAGAACTTAAAGGAAAGGGCAGAAATGATCATCAGGGTAGTTTGGTGGTGCAAACAATAGAGTGCTGGGTCTGGATCCAGGAAGACTCATCTTCCTGGTTCAAATTCAGTCTCAGATGTTTACTAGCTGTATGACCCTACGCAAATCACTTAGCTCTGTTTGCCTTTGCCAGGAAAGAAAACTCCAAATAGGGTCACAGAAAGCAGAACACTATTGGAAAATAACTTGTTGTTGTTGTTTGTCCTTGGTTCTCAAAGTTGACCATGATTTCAGGGAGGTGATGCTATGACACTCAAGTGAATTGGATTTAGGTGAAGGAGCTCTGTGCCAGGTCATCTGCCTCACTTTTCCCTCTAGAGCCATCTGGGTTCAATGGCCAGATACAGATCAGGATGATTGGAGATGGCCCTGGATCAGTGAGAGATCTTGGACTTTTTAAACTAAGGTCTTCAACAGGTCTCAGTTGACTAAGGCCACACTCATTCACTGATTAAGGTAACGTAGCAATTGAGACACTTAGTCCAAAAACAAAATCCAAATAAATAAATTAATAAATCTGGGAGAGGAAGATTCAGGGTTTTTGATCAAAACAGAAGTAATTGCTGTTTATATTTAATCTGAGTCAATCAGGACCCAAGAATGACTAAATGGGGCCAACCCCTGGGACCCATTCATACTCAATAGAATTAGACTTAACAGCAACTAATATGATCTTCATCCCTCTGAATGGAGTCCATGGGTCTTACTGAGTGATCTCGGGCTTAGAACAGAACTGGGCAATCAAAGATTCTTTCCTTAGTGGTCAGGACCAATGGAGAAATTTTTTGCTGGTACTTTCAATGTAAACAAATATTTATCACCTATCTTAGTACCCTTCAAAAGCATCTTGAAGACTGGATATGGAGACATTGATATTATGTTACAGTGAACATGGGACTGTAGGTTTTCTTTAATTAGGAAATGTTGTGTCCCTCCCCCCACATCCTTCCAGGAAACCATCTCTCTTTTTTTTTTTTTTAAATCTTTTTTATTATAGCTTTTTATTTACAAGATATATGCATGGATAATTTTTCAGCATTGACCCTTGCAAAACCTTCTGTTCCAACTTTTCCCCTCCTTCTCCCCACTCCCTCCCCCAAATGGCAGATAGATCAATACATTTTAAATATGTTAAAGTGTATGTTAAATACAATATATGTATACATGTGCTGCACAAGAAGAATCAGACTTTGAAATAGTGTACAATTAACCTGTGAAGGAAATAAAAAATGTAGGTGGACAAAAATAGAGGGATTGGGAATTCTATGTAGTGGTTCACACTCATTTCCCAGAATTCTTTCACTGGGTGTAGCTGGTTCTCTTCATTATTGAACAAATGGAACTGATTTGGTTCATCTCATTGCTGAAGAGGGCCACGCCCATCAGAATTGATCATCATATAGTATTGTTGTTGAAGTATATAAGGATCTCCTGGCCCTGCTCATTTCACTCAGCATCAATTTATATAAGTCTCTCCAGGCCTTTCTGAAATCATCCTGCTGGCCATTTCTTACAGAAAAATAATATTCCATACCATTCATATACTACAATTTATTCAGCCAATCTCCAATTGATGAGCATCCACTCAGTTCAGGAAACCATCTCTTACAATAAATTTTAAAAGAGGAAGAAAAAAATTCAGCAAAACTAACCATATCAAAAAGGTTGCTATTATATTTAGTGCTCCACATTCAGAATCCTCTCACTTGTGTAAAAAACCTAGGCTAGAGGAGGAGAACCTTCTTTAAGGCCAAATTTGGTCATTATAATTTTGTAGCATTAAGTTTCCATTGTTGGATGGATGTAGTTATTGTATATGTGATTTTCCTGGTTCTAATTAATTCACTTTGTGTGTCAGTTCATGTAAGTTTTTCCATGCTTCTCTGAATTTATTTAATTGACCCAGAGTCATCTTTCATTACATTCACATGTCACAATTTATTCAACTATTCCCAAAAATCTATTTTGTTTCTAGTTCTTTTTCACTGAAAAAAGTGCTGCTATAAATATTTTGATACATTGAGTGTTTCTTCTTGTCATTAATGTTCACTGGGTATACCTACCAGTGTGATCTCTGAGTCAAAGAGGATGGACATTTTAATCATTCTCTGCAGGAGAATCTAAATGACTGAATTCATTATTTTTCTTCTGCTGATTTCATTAGATGGGAGAAGTGAAGAGCTGGAGGTTTGAGAAGTCCAATAATATCTATACTCCCAGATTCATTAAGGGCCTTTTATGAAGGCCTTTAGCCAAGAACCATGATTTGTTTTTGCCCCTCCAATGTGTCTGGCTAAAAACTAGAGAACAGTGTTTTCTATAATGGAAAGAATTATTTTCTACTTCTAATTGGCCACTTGTCAATTAGGGTGGAGAAAAATGAATTGAGAGAGCAAGGCTAAGCACCCTTCATATTTTACCCCTCCATGAAAGTCTAGCAGGACAAATTCTAAGCAACACTATGTGACAGGATAAGTTATGATGGCAGATCTAATTAGAAGGTTGAGTGAGACTGGTGGATTTCTTGAGCTGGGGAGTTCTGAATTTTAATGAGTTATGCTGATTAGTTGTTCATGGTAAGTCCAGAATCCAAATGATGACCCTTTGGGAGTGAGGAGCCGATAGATTCCCTAAGGAAAGTAAAAGGAACAAAGTTACTAAATCAATTGTTTATGAGTTCATCGTAGCACCTGCACTTTCAGCCCAGTCTTTCTTTCTTTCTTTATTTTTATTATAGCTTTTTCTTTACAAGATATATGCACGGGTAATTTTTCAGCACTGACAACTGCAAAACCTTTTGTTCCAACTTTTCTTCTCCTTCCTCCTATCCCTTCCCCCAGATGGCAGGTTGACCAATACATGTTAAATATGTTAAAGTATAAGTTAAATACAATATGTTTATACATGTCCAGACAGTTATTTTGCTGTACAAAAAGAATCGGACTTTGAAATAGTGTACAATTAGCCTGTGAAGGAAATCAAAAATACAGGCGGACAAAAATAGAGGAATTGGAAATTCTATGTAGTGGTTCATAGTCATCTCCCAGAGTTTTTTCGCTGGATGTAGCTGGTTCATTTTTTTTGTTGTTTTATTTATTTATTTATTTATTTATTTTGGATGTAGCTGGTTCAATTCATTACTATTCTATTGGAAATGATTTGGTTCATCTCATTGTTGAAGAGGTCCATGTCCATCAGAATTGATCATCATATAGTTCTGTTGTTGAAGTATATAATGATCTCCTGGTCTTGCTCATTTTACTCAGCATCAGTTCATATTAAGTCTCTCCAGGCCTTTCTGAAATCATCCTGCCGGTCATTTCTTACAGAACAATAATATTCCATAATATTCATATACCACAATTTATTCAGGCATTCTCTAATTGATGGGAATCCACTTAGTTTCCAGTTTCTGGCCACTACAAAGAGGACTGCCACAAACATTCTTGCACATGGGGTAGGTAATCCCAAGCTTAGAACCAGACCTGTTTTGGTTTTCTCATGGTAATTAAATAAGGAAAGGGGCACAGGAATATACTCACAGAGATGAGATTTAAAAGGAATTTTAATCCACAGTCTTGAACTCTGGTATATTCATAGATTATTCTAGGAAACCTGGACATTTAGATTTTGGACAACCAAAGTAAAAACCTTTAATTAAACCACTGAGAGTGACCCAGTGTGACTTTCTGGCTGTGATTTAAGTTCCTTGAGGAGGCCCATTTGGAAGAGAGAAGAATCAGCATTAGATAATCAAATCAGAAGAATGGACACATCATTTAGATGATGCTGTAATTCCACTTACATTGGTGTTTGGAGAGGGGGAATGGGGGATTGGAGGCAACTTAAAATAGTAGAAAGAGTGTTGAATTTGGAATTAGTGGTACTAGGTTAAAATCTAAGCTTTGCTGTTAAATTGTATGATCTTGAATAAGTCATTTTAACTTTGAGTCTCAATTTTTCTTTTCCGTAAAACGTCAGGATTCCAACTTGAAATCCATGATACTTTTCCTTTGAACCATTATCCTTCTGGAGAAAAGTGTAGAGGGCCAGAACTCTGGAGAAGTATACTTGAAACAAGGATACTTACAACAAAGTGTTAACTCAGTGGAATTGATGAGATGAGGGTTTTTTAGTATACATATACTTAGTACTTAGCATGGTGATGTAATGGTTCTCTACTTCACACACTGATTATGTGTGACTATGTGTACATTTATGTACAGATTATGTACAACATAATCAGTATGCTGTAATGATGTAATTACAATAAGGTATATAAGCTCTAAGGACTAGAAATCAGATTCCATTTTTGACCATCCTCCTGGTGGTTCTCCTGCCTCCTGCACTCCTGCACTAAGATTAAGACTGGATTAGACTTTGAAAGACACAGACTGTAAAGGAGACATGAAGGAGACAATAAAGACCCTAGCCTACCCCTGACCATTCTCGTGGTGTCTATCCTACTGAGACCAAGGTCCTTCCAGAGGACCTCCAGAAAGCTAGCCCAGACATTAAATTTTGGTGTCCAAATGTGGATGTAAGGACACATCAGTACTCAGCAGTTCGACTGACGTGATATAAGTTTAGTGGAGCAGTTCCTATGACCAGGAAATAGGATGAGTAAACTAGTTCCTTTCATTTTTTCAGCTGAAATGATGCAAATACTAAGAAACGAGCCTTCCCCACCCCAAGGGAAGTTTGTAGAATGCATATTTAGGTTAATAAAGAAGCAAGGTTTGTTGGTAACTTGGGAGCAAATCATTGAATTCTTGGAAATATTAGAGTGCACGTCTCCTTGGCTCTCTAAGGAAGAAAAATTAGAGCCAGATAAGTGGAAACTAGTGGGAGAGCAACTAATTGAATATTACAATGATAATGGTCCTGATTCAATTCCTAAGGAAACATTCTATATATACAACATAACACAATTGGCTATAAGGAATTACATAAGTTCTAAAATAAGGAAAAAGGAGAAAGAGCAGGAGGGGGATGGTATTGACAAAGCAGCTGAAAAGCATAAACAATTGGACAAGAAAGGAGTTAAGTACAGTGCTGATGAAATTAAGGAGTGTGGTGCTTCTCAATCAGCACCACCCATGCAGCAGCTTTGTCCACCCCCAAAGACACGATTACAAAAGGCATTAATTAAAGCTAAAAATGAAGGACAGAATACATCTGATTTGAGAATAGACACATATCCTGTGATTTCAGAGTTTGATTCTTCAGGTCAAGAAAAAAGAAAATATACTCCTTTTAATTTGGAAATTCTCAAAAGTCTGAAAAAGGCTTGCACTCTATGGGTCTACATCATCTTATGTTAAGATGTTATTAGAGAATTTGGCTTTTGAAATTTTAACCCCCAATGATTGGAAATCTATAGCAAAGACATGTTTAAATCCTGGACAAAAGTTGTGGCTTTCTGAGTATAGTGGACTTTTTAGAATACAAGGCCAACAAAATAGACAATATGGAGTTAATATGCCAGTCATCTTTGATCAACTAGCAGGTCTAGGTCTTTCTGTAGACACTTCAGCATAGATTAATTACCCTATAGCAGCATATGAGCAAATTGTTGCTGCTGCTATCAAACCATGGGGCTTTATCCTAGGTAAACAGGACAGAGGAGAAGCCTTTGCAATAATAACACAAGGTCCAAATGATCCCTTTGCTGATTTTGTGGGACATTTGCAGACAGCTGTCATATGAACTATTGATGAAAATGCAGCAACAGAAATTATGATAAGACAACTTGCTAAGGAAAATGCTAATGAGTTTGTAGAAGAATTATACTAGGACTACACAGGGATGCTCCTTTAGAGGAGATTATAAGATGTTGTGTCACAGTAGGCACAAATGCCTTTTATAGCCAGGCAATGATGTAGACTTCCCAAGATCCAAACATGGGAAGACAGAGTTCCTTTTGTCTAGAAACTTCCAGAAAGACTTGTCAATACTTTCAATGTGATAAAATAGAGCATCTGAAAACTCAATGTTGGCATAAAGACAGAGTGAGAAAACAGGATGGGCAAACAAGACACAAAACCCCATGTCCAAAATACAACAGAGGCTTCCATTGGGCATCAGAATGTAGACTGATTCAGGGAAATGGAATGGGGGCCCCAGCCCCAGGGCCCAAAGCAAAAAATACTTGGGGCATGATGGTAGCTGATGCTACACCCGAAGTTCAGTACTCCAACATGATCAATCAACCACAAAGCAATCTGGTGGGAGAAAGGGATTACAATTGGGGAGAGTAGAGCTATATGCAGCTGGGACTACTGAGATACCCCTTGGAGAGGTGAAATCTGTTCCTCTCCAGTTTATGGATCCCTTGCCTCCAGGCACAGTAGGCTTGACCATTTGACCTCCTGAGAGTATTTACAAAGCTGTGTCCATCTATACATTGATGTGGGAAACTGGGGAATGTGTAGATAATATCCCAGTCATATAGGTAGACAATGTGTGACTTATCAGCCAGGAGAAGTAGTAGCATCAGGTTGATTGATATAGACTCCTAATAAGCAATTTGGTGATAGTTGCCCAGATTCTGACTCCAAGCAACAGAATCCAGGAATATTCTAGACTGCAGCAGTTACAGCTGAGGGACCTATGCTCACTATCTATATAAATGGCATACCATTGGTAGACACAGGTGCAGATCATACAGTCATTAGAGGTGCCAATTGGTCCAGTCACTGGCCAAAGATTAAGGCAGACACGTATATATATCTGGCATAGGAGGATCAAGGGCATCTGAAGTTAGTGCTGCCCCTATGAGATAGACATTTGAAGGTGAAACAGGGGTTTTTACTCCTTTTATAGTTGAAAAAATCCCCATCAATCTGTGGGGAAGAGACATCTTACAATAGTTAGGATTACAAATGAATACTTCGGTTTTTTTAGGCAGGGCTGCTGTTGAAGGCCTGCCTGCACTCTCACGACTGTTCCTATTCAATGGAAAACTGACCCAGTGTGAGTAGACCAGTGGCTCTTAACTAGTGAAAAAATTCAGGGCTTATTAGATATAGTACAGGAGTAACTTGACTAAGGACACTTACAACCTTATCTAAGTCCTTGGAATTCCCCTGTATTTGTTGTAAATAAAAGAAATCTGGAAAATGGAGGATGTTGACTGATCTGAGAAAAGTAAGTGAAACTATGGGAACTCTTCAGGCTGGACTTCCATCTCCTATTCAATTGCTTAGAGAATGACCTCTTTGGGTTATAGATATTAAGGATTGTTTCTATTCTATCCCTCTAGATAAGGAGAATATGAAAAGATTTGCCTTTTCAGTGCCCAGCGTTAATTTAGTTGAGCCTTATAAAAGATATGAATGGACAGTTTTGCCACAGGGAATGAAATATAACCTTACTATGTGCCAAATGTATATTGCTGCTGCTCTTACTCCAGTAAGAAAAATATTTCCAAAAGTAATGTTATTACATTACATGAATAATATACTGAGATGTGCACCTGAGGAACAAATATTAGAAATATGTCTACAAAAGACCATAGAAACACTAAGGAACTACAAATTGCATATAGCGCCAGAAAAAAATCAAAGGCATGCTCCTTTTCAATATTACTTTCTTTAAGATCAGAGAAGCTAAACACCTTAAATGACTCAGAAATTGATAAGAAATATCCAATGGATGCATCCAGTGTTAGGCTTAACTACCTATCAACTGCAACCATTATAAGATGTTTTAAGGGGAGACACTCCTTTAAACTCATCACACCAGCTTACAAAAGAAGCTCAAGGAGCTTTGAGAGAAGTTGAACTGGCTTTATCCAATATGGTTGAAAGAGTTACTCAAAAACCCTTAGAAATATCAGGTTTTGCTACAAAAGAGATACAGAAGTCCATCAAGGATGTAGTGTGATAGAATGGGTGAAGCTTCCAGCATATCCAGAACAAAGCCTTGCTCCTGACCCAGTGCTTGTGGCTAGAATTTTATTAAAGGCCATTAAGCGAGCAGTACAATTATCTGGGATAAGACCTGACAAGATATATACCTTTTATACCAATGCACAAATTAATGTATTCTGTGAAACCATCCCAGAGTGGCACATTTTATTGGCCACAGCTCCAAATTTTACACATGGGTCTCCCTTGAAGATGACCCAGTTATTATGTAATAATTGACAATGGATTTTTGAAGAAAAGGTTTCTAAAGTGCCTCTTAAAGGACCAACTATCTTTACAGATGCTTCCAAACATAATATTCTTGCAGTATACTCTCGTGACTTAACTATAAAGAGAGTAGTCAGAACTCCTTTTCAGTCCACTTAACAGAATGAATTGTATGCAATCATTCTAGCTCTTACTTATGATACAGGAGATGTAAATATAATATCTGATTCAACTTATTCAGTAGGTGAGGTACAAAGATTTGCCACAGCTCAAATAAAATTTGTAGCTTCTAATATATATCAGATTTTTAAGAAACTTCAAGAGCAAGTGAGAAAGCATCCAGATAAGATTTATATCTTGCATGTCCACTCACATAGTGGACTTCCAGGTCCTATTTTTGATGGTAATTCAAAGGCAGATAGCTTTCTAACCATGTTAGCCAATACTCCTTTATTTCAGGCAGCCCAAGAATCTCATTCTAAATATCATCAGGCTGCTTGAGCTTCTTCATTTGCAATTTGGGATAACAAAAGAGCAAGTTAGGAGCATAGTAAAAGTCTGTACAGATTGCCTTCCCTTCCACACTTTCAACCCTCGTGGTTTGAGACCCAATGAAATTTGGCAAATGGATATGATCCATTATAGATCTTTTGGTTGTCTGTCTTTTATCCATGTTGTAGTAGACACCTTTTCAGGACTTACTTTTGCAATGCTAGCAGCAAAAGAGACAGCCTGAGTGGTCACGAAATTCCTTATACAAGCTTTTGCAATCATGGGTTTGCCATAAGCAATAAAAACAGATATTGGACCTGCATATACTTCTAAACATTTTGCACACTTTTGTGCACAATATCAGATTTTACACACCACTGACATACCTTTTACTTCTCAAGGACAGGCAATAGTAGAGAGGACAAACAGAGACATTGAGACGCTCCTCCAAAAAGAAAGAAAGGGGGAGCCGCAAGTAATCCTAGAGAACTTCTAAATTTAACTCTTTATACAATTAACTTCTTGATTTTTGAGCACTGGCTCTAGCAGACAGGTTTTATAACCCAACAGAAGAGTAGTATCCGTTGTGAGCACTCCACTATCTTTAGATAATCGCCAGGTGATGTGGAGAGATCCAGAAAGTGGTGAATGGACCAGATAGGTTAACTGCTTGGGGGAGAGGGTTTGCTTGTATCCCTACAGATGGAGAAGGAATCAGATGGGTGCCAACAAGCCATATTTGCCTTGTCCATTGGAGAGAGATGGAGAAGACCCTTGAAATAAAGGAGAAAACTCAAGAAAACATCAGATGGTTCCCTATCTGACTACATGTGCCACTGAAAAAGCATGACAGTGAACATCAAAAATTGTTAATGAGACTGCTTCAGGACTTCAAAATCTGCAGGAATCATTGGATCCCCTGACACATGATGATACTGTTACAGGATTTCATTTTTTGTTATTTGTCAACATTTATGTTGACAATATAGAGAATATGCTAATGTAGATTAAACTTAAAAAGTGGGACTTTTAAAAAATCGCAGTTCTTTGCCCTTCCCTTATATGTTGTTTTTTCTATTAGAATGTAAGCTTCTTGAAGTAAAGGATTATCTTGCTTGATTACATTTGTATTTCCAATTCCTGATACATAGTAAGCACAGGTTTCTCTTCTCCCCACCTCCCAAGAAATGAAGTTTGACATTATTGAAAAAGGGTTCATCAAAGAGGTTAGATTATCACAGGATGTCACCTTAAAGCATAGTTTTTAAACCTGAAGCCTGTGTACTTTTAAAATTATTTTGATAATTGTATTTCAATACAATTGGTTTACTTTATAATGATATGTATTTTATTAATTTAAAAACATTATTCTGAGAAGGGAGTCTATAGGCTTCACCAGATGGTTAAAAGGGGATATGACTCAAAAAAAGGTTAAGAACCCCTCTGCTTAGAGACTATCTGATTTAAATCCCAGATGCCTGCCAAATGGGTGATATTTTATTTCCATAGTAAATGTTTGAAAGGCAATTAAAGTGGAATATGAAGAGCTTTGGCTTAGGTATCAGGAGTACTGGAGTACTTCTTGGTAATTACTTTTCTTCCCTGGCTTCAGTAAACTCTCAGAGCCTTTTGTTCTTTGCTTCTTTCGAGCTAAAAACATCCTTTATTTTCTGACTCTTTCCTTTGCCCAGGTAAAATTAAATTATGGATGCCCGGCTGGAACAGAACTGCTAATTGTTGGGTAGTTTGGCCACCTACTGTATAGGCATCCCTTCCCTCATGCTTACCACTGCCTGTCCTGCCTCCTGCTTGGTTATCTAGCTTGCTGCTTTCTGTCTCTCCTGCCAGTGTTAATTAGGTTATTTTGTCTTAATTGGTTTGTAGATGATAGACTGCCTGGAATATTGCTCTGGGCAGGGCATTAAGGACTGGGATTTTTCCTGGAGGAGAGGCAACTACTCAAAGACACAAGTTTCAAAATAACTGAAGGAAAGAATCTTGTCAAGCTGAGAAGTCCCTTTATGACATGTGTCTGCATATGTCTGTGTATCTGTGTGCGTCTGTGTTAAGGAAGGCAAAGGTTCAGTGCAGGCACATTTATTGCATGTGTGAAATGCCATATATGGAATGCCATAAATAGTAGAAAGAGGGTTGGCTATTTGGGTGGACAACAACCATTACTCAAATTAAAATCAGAGCCTCTCAAGGTAAAAAACACACAGAGAGAAACAGAGAGAGAGAGAGAGAGAGAGAGAGAGAGAGAGAGAGAGAGAGAGAGAAAGAGAGAGAGAGAGAAGATTTATTATGCTCTCATGAGAAAGGGCAACTTCCAAAAGAGAAGAGTACAAAGCACAAGCTACAAACACAGGATTATATAGACCCTACCACAGAAGCCCCCTCCACTGACCTTTTCTCCCATTGACTAGGAAATTCTAATAAATCCAGAGACTAAATGTACCCAAGAAACAAAGAATACTAGTCTATAACACACTCTACCATATTTAGGTACTTCGTGCTAATGAAAAGATGTGTGTTGAAGGGAAAAAGGAGGGAAATTTTTGCTTATCTAAAATAATCGAAAACCTGCTGCTTTTAGCTATAGCTCAACTTGTTATTGCAAAGTCTCATATAGATCAAGGGCACATTTTCATGAGAGGTCTTCACTCAGTTTATCCACTTCAGTCCCTCCTCTTTATTTATTAATCTTTGAAAATCTCTTACACTTTTCTTGATACATTTCCTCAACTATCTTGTGCTCAGTCTCTAATTCCTCTATGTAATGTTCTCCTATTCAGTTTTCTTGGGGTCTCTGGGAGCAACCTTCTTTTTAGTTCAGTAATCACCACATGAGTAGCCAGGGGTTAAAATCCGAAGTCCAAATCCTTTATTATCTCTTTCAAAGTCCTATCTCCTTCACTTGGGGCTCGGCTAGTTTTCTTAGAGGTCTACCTCTCTCCTTGGTTCTGAGAGCTTGAGCTCTCACCTATCTTCTCTGCCCTTTGAATCTCTCCGAATGAATCCTGGCTAAGGCTTCTAGCTTATATGCTCTAAACCAATCATTATATCACTAGGAAACCATTATTTGTTGTAAGATTAAATCTATCATACTCAACCATGCTAACCTAGATAACTATTGTCTCTATTAATTCCACTGACTTAGTACCTTGTAAGAATTCTTTGTTTCAAGTTCTGACCCATAACAGCTCTAAATCTGATTTGTCCTTTTTCCCCTACCGAGGTACATCTTTGTCTTATTAACACTCTGAGTCTAACTGGACCTCCCCTTCCAAGTTGTTCAATCTTTACCATCCTGACCAGTGATGTATGTACTAAGGGGATAAGCTGTATCATCCAGGGGAGGCAGACAGGGAGTAATATTACTCCACTTAAAGCTATCAGCAGGAACCATGAACCTGTTTCCATCAGCTGCCTCTAGATCAAGACAACCAAGAGGTTATTAAATGGTGAGAACCAGATTTGGAATGGGACATAGGCCCATTTTCTGATGTCTTTGATGATTCCCTTCACTGCCTGTCCATCATCATCAATTTTCTTTTTTTTTTCTTTTTTCTTTTTTTCTTTTTTTTATTTAATAGCCTTTTATTTACAGGATATATACATGGGTAACTTTACAGCATTAACAATTGCCAAACCTCTTGTTCCAATTTTTCACCTCTTACCCCCCCACCCCCTCCCCTAGATGGCAGGATGACCAGTAGATGTTAAATATATTAAAATATAACTTAGATACACAATAAGTATACATGACCAAAACATTATTTTGCTGTACAAAAAGAATCAGACTCTGAAATATTTGTACAATTAGCTTGTGAAGGAAATCAAAAATGCAGGTGTGCATAAATATAGGGATTGGGAATTCAATGTAATGGTTTTTAGTCATCTCCCAGAGTTCTTTTTCTGGGCATAGCTAGTTCAGTTCATTACTGCTCCATTAGAAATGATTTGGTTGATCTCGTTGCTGAGGATGGCCTGATCCATCAGAACTGGTCATCATCTAGTATTGTTGTTGAAGTATATAATGATCTCCTGGTCCTGCTCATTTCACTCAGCATCAGTTCGTGTAAGTCTCTCCAGGCCTTTCTGAAATCATCCTGTTGGTCATTTCTTACAGAACAGTAATATTCCATAATATTCATATACCACAATTTATTCAGCCATTCTCCAACTGATGGACATCCATTCAGTTTCCAGTTTCTAGCCACTACAAAAAGGGCTGCCACAAACATTCGTGCACATACAGGTCCCTTTCCCTTCTTTATAATCTCTTTGGGATATAATCCCAGTAGTAACACTGCTGGATCAAAGGGTATGCACAGTTTGATAACTTTTTGAGCATAGTTCCAAACTACTCTCCAAAATGGTTGGATTCGTTCACAACTCCACCAACAATGCATCAATGTCCCAGTTTTCCCGCATCCCCTCCAACAATCATCATTATTTTTTCCTGTCATCTTAGCCAATCTGACAGGTGTGTAGTGGTATCTTAGAGTTGTCTTAATTTGCATTTCTCTGATTAATAATGACTTGGAGCATCTTTTCATATGACTAGAAATAGTTTCAATTTCTTCATCTGAGAATTGTCTGTTCATATCCTTTGACCATTTTTCAATGGAGAATGGCTTGATTTTTTATAAATTAGAGTTAATTCTCTATATATTTTGGAAATGAGGCCTTTATCAGAACCTTTGACTGTAAAAATATTTTCCCAATTTATTGCTTCTTGTCTTCTAATCTTGTCTGCATTAGTTTTGTTTGTACAAAAACTTTTCAGTTTGGTATAATCGAAATTTTCTATTTTGTGATCAGTAATGATCTCTAGTTCTTCTTTGGTCATAAAGACCTTCCCCTTCCACAGGTCTGAGAGGTAAACTATCCTGTGTTTCTCTAATTTATTAAAAATTTCATTCTTTATGCCTAGGTCATGAACCCATTTTGACCTTATCTTGGTGTACGGCGTTAAGTATGGATCAATGCCTAGTTTCTGCCATATTAGTTTCCAATTTTCCCAGCAATTTTTATCAAACAGTAAGTTCTTATCCCAAAAGCTGGGGTCTTTGGGTTTGTCAAAGACTAGGTTGCTATATTTGTTGACTGTTTTATCCCTTGAACCTAATCTATTCCACTGCATCATCATCAATTTTCACACAAACTTTACCGTCTTTAGCCAACAAGCATTCTAACATCAATCTGTGCTGGAGTTCTGCTTCTCTAGTCTGAGTGGCCTAGTTTGCTAACACATCCTTTGTTATAGTAATTATTTCGACCATAGCTTGGAATCTAATGAATCTATTCGGCATATAAATTGGGGTTCCATACTCCCAACTCCCATCTAGGACCATCTATCACACCCAACTTTTGTATCCCTAGTAATCAGAGTAGGTAATCCTTCTTGTAATGAAATTTAGCAACAATAGAAATGCTAAAAGACAGACATGTGCATCTAGCAACAGATAGATAACCAGGCCAAATACTCATCTACTTATTTAGGATATAATGACTACATATTTTCAGATTGAAAACTGCAAGATCTTACATACTTGAATTGTGCTCATGGCTTCTGCTGACCATTTGCCCTGATTATAGAAATTTGCCATAAGAGAAAAAAGCAGAGACACAATTATAATCAAAAACAGGTCCTTCAGGCCTCAGCCTCAGCATATACATGACAGGATAAAATATCCTTAGCTCAGTTTGACTTTTAGGTAATTGCATGCAATAACCATTCCATCTTATAGCTAGACTCAGGAATAATCAGGTGGGTTCTTATTCATAGGAATACCACTGAGTCAGAAGGATCCTACCTTAAGTGGAGGCCAAGGTTGTCCTTCCAACTCTTGCCCAGATACTAACTTACACCTGTAACAATTCAGGATCACATTCCTCTGAGCAGCTTGTAGCATATTCCTTTCAGATGGTGGATTTCTGGCTTGATGATCCATCAAACAATCATACCTGAATTCAAAACACCAAATAATATCACCTACAGTTCCAAGAGATTTTATTTCAAGTAGAAAATTTCATTAATCAAAGTTTCAGGTGAATTTAGCTTTCAAGGATCATATATCCTAAATAAATATTGACTACAATCTTACATTGATAACTGTAAGAGATTCATACTAGAAAGTTCACAATCTTATCTTCATATCTAAGTAAATGGTTTTAAATTCAACATTAAACAAATCATTTTGCTTTGAGATGCTCAATAACCAATCTATAGCAAAATATGTTCAGGTATTAACCATACTCAAAAGGACAAAGACATAAACCACTGTTATCAGAATTTTCCTAAATAATGGGAACAGCTTTAAAATGACTCAATACAATCAAATAAAACTCACATAGAATATAGAATATACTGTCCCGATTTCACATTAAAAACCCTATTGGAATTAACAATGATTTCTTCATCCTAAAAATGTTAATTAATGTTAATTCAACTTTCTCCAATTGAGGAGTCCCCATAAACTTTTCTAAAAAATATAAATCATAGATATAACACCAATATTGTTAAAATTCCTTTAAGCACAATTAATCTCCCCTCCTTCCTCCCCCCCCCCCCAAATATTCCTGATTGTCCTAGTCAATTTTAGAGGTTATAAAATATCCTTAACAGTCTATTCTTGAGGTTCCTCCATAGGTCCTTTAACCCTAGTGTTCTCAGCCTCCAGTTTGCAATTTCAGTCATCTGTAACATCTGGGTTCTTCCCACTCTGCTTCTTCCAGGACTAATAAACACCTACTCTCCTGGAACTTCAAACTCCAAAGGTGTTGTCTGGGCCAGCAATTCTTGCTTCCTAAGAGCTGGAAGGGATGAGGATGCTGTCACTATATAATTCCTTAAAAACTTATTCCTTTGTTTCAAAAAAGGGTCTTTTCCTTTCTCCACCAAAATGAAATGAACAATCTCATATGTGGAAGCTCACTTCTGGGGACAGTTCTAATTCTTTAACAAAGCAATAGGCAAATATTCAGTCCAAAACAATTTAGTCTCTAACATCAATCTAATAAATTGTTTATTATGAATCTGATTCATTCTTTCTACTTTCCCTGATGAAGGCAGAAGCTCAGATGTACAGAATTGCCACTCAATTTGCAATTCTTTCCCATTATTTCTTATAAAATCTTAGAAGTAAAGTATGTTCCATTATCAGAACATTAGTCTCTACCAATCCATACTTAGGTATAATTTGTTCCAATGTTATTCCACTAACCCCTTTTAAGGCAGCAGAGCTCAAGGGAAAGTTTCTAGCCATCCTATCAAATGGAACATTATAATCAATAAATACCTCAGTTTTTCACTAGTGTCATTTCAGTAAAACCTAACTTGAATATTTTGAAGCCAGATTCCCTCCCTTTGGAAAGACACATTACACACCTTTCAGACACAATTTGCTTTACAATTACACATATCCCTACACATCAAATTTTCTTGCTTTTATTTCTTTGTTAAAGGGAGAAATCAAGACAAACTTAAGATTCAGAATATAGGTAATATTTAAATAACTTTGGAACAAATTTCACAAAATTTATACCATATATCCAGTGGGACTGACAAAATGTTATAGCATAGCTCATAAGTTACAAGAGAACTTTGTTTTAATACTCAATTTTTTTTTTTACTTAAAATCAAATCAAATACAGATTTTAAACTTGTGGCAGCAATACTTCAATAATGATACGTATATATTTCTAATTTTTTTTTAAAATTATAACTTTTTATTGACAGAACCCATGCCTGGGTAATTTTTTTTTTTTACAACATTATCCCTTGCACTCCCTTCTGTTCCGACTTTTCCCCTTCCTCCCTCCATCCCCTCCCCCAGATGGCAAACAATCCTATACATGTTAAATATGTCACAGTATATCTATCCTAGGTACAATATATGTGTGCAGAACCGAACAGTTCTCTTGTTGCATAGGAAGAATTGGATTCAGAAGGTAAAATTAACCCAGGAAGAAAAACAAAAATGCAAACAGTTTACATTCATTTCCCAGTGTTCTTTCTCTGGGTGTAGCTGCTTCTGTCCATCCTTGATCAATTGAAACTGAGTTAGATCTTCTCTTTGTCGAAGAAATCCATTTCCATCAGAATACATTTTCATACAGTATCGTTGTTGAGATATATAATGATCTCCTGGTTCTGCTCATTTCACTTAGCATCAGTTCATATAAGTCTCTCCAAGCCTCTTGTATTCACCCTGCTAGTCATTTCTTACAGAAAAATAATATTCCATAACATTCATATACCACAATTTACCCAACCATTCTCCAATTGATGGGCATCCATTCATTTTCCAGTTTCTGGCCACTACAAACAGGGCTGCCACAAACATTTTGGCACATACAGGTCCCTTTCCCTTCTTTAGTATCTCTTTGGGGTATAAGCCCAGTAGTAGCACTGCTGGATCAAAGGGTATGCACAGTTTGATAACTTTTGGGGCATAATTCCAGCCAATCATTCTTTAGTATGAGATTAGTTAGTTTCCAATTATTCTTTGGTTTATTTTCCCCTGGCTTTTTATTGAATGTAATTTTCATTGCATTGTGGTCTGAAAAGGATGCATTTACTATTTCTGCCTTATTGCATTTGAGTTTGAGGTTTTTATGTCTTAATATATGGTCAATTTTTGTATAGGTTCCATGAACTGCTGAGAAGAAAGTGTATTCCTTTCTGTCTCCATTTAGTTTTCTCCAGAGATCTATCATATCTAACTTTTGTAGTATTCTATTTACCTCTTTGACTTCTTTCTTATTTATTTTGTGGTTTGATTTATCTAAATCTGGGAGTGTAAGGTTGAGATATCCCACTATCATAGTTTTTCTATCTATTTCTTCTTGCAGCTCTCTTAATTTCTCTTTTAAGAATGTAGATGCTACACCACTTGGTACATATATGTTTAATATTGATATTGCTTCATTATCTATGCTACTCTTTACCAAGATATAGTGCCCTTCCTTATCTCTTTTAATTAGATCAATTTTTGCTTTTGCTTGATCTGAGATCAGGATGGCTACCCCTGCTTTTTTTGACTTCACCTGAAGCATAGTAGATTCTGCTCCAACCTTTTACGTTTACTCTGTATGTATCTCCCTGCTTCAGGTGTGTTTGTAAACAACATATTGTAGGATTCTGGCTTTTAATTCATTCTGCTAACCGCTTCCTCTTTATGGGGGAGTTTACCCCATTCACATTTATGGTTAAAATTACCAATTCTGTATTACTTGCCATCTTGTTAACCCCTGTTTATGCTTTTCTCCCTTCCTTCCCTCTTCCCCCCCCTCTCCAGCATTAAACTTGTGAGCACCACTTGCTTCTCACAACCCTCCCTTTTTAGTATCCTTCCCCCACTTTAGAGTTCCTCCCCCTATCTTACTCCTTTTCCTCACAATTTCTGTATTCCCTTCTGTTTAGCTTATTCCTTCCCTTTTCACTTTTCCCCTCCCACTTTTCAGTGAGGTGGGAGAAGTTTCACCATAAATCGAATATGTCTAAAATTTTTCTCTTTAAGTCAATTCTGATGGCAGTAAGATACACACTATGTTAATCTCCCTCCAATCTTTCGCTCAGATATAATAGGTTTCCTTTTCCTCTTCATGAGATGTAGTACCCCCACTTTACCCTTTTCCGGGTACAATTTCCTTTCCACCTCTAGTTTCTAGAACAAGGTATAGATGTATTCTTTATATATCTTTATAGCAGAAATATAGTTTCCAAGATTTCTTTTTACCTTTTTAAGTTTCTCTTGAGTTCTATATTTATAGATCAAACTTTTTGTTAAGTTCTGGTTTTTTCATCAAAAATAGGTAAAATTTGTTTATTTTGTTGAATGTCCATCTTCTTCCCTGGAAAAAGATGCTCATTTTGGCTGGGTAAGTTATTTTTGGTTGCAGACCAAGTTCCTTTGCCTTTCAGAATATCATATTCCAGGCCCTTCGATCCTTTAATGTGGACACTGCTAGGTCTTGAGTAATCCTTATTGTGGCTCCTTTATATTTGAATGGATTTTTTCTAGCTGCTTGCAGTATTTTTTCCTTCGCCTGATAGTTCTGGACTTTGGCCACTATATTTCTTGGTGTTTTGCTTGTAGGGTCCCTTTCAGTAGGTGATCAATGAATTCTTTCCATTTCTATTTTACCCTCTGTTTCTATAACTTCTGGGCAGTTCTGTTTGATAATTTCCTGGAAAATAGTGTGCAGGCTCTTTTTTTCATCATATTTTTCTGGGAGTCCAATAATTCTCAGATTGTCTCTCCTAGATCTCAGATTTTCCAGGTCTGTTGTTTTCCCAAGAGGGTATTTCACATTTTTTCCATTGTTTCATTTTTTTGGTTTTGCTTGACTGATTCTTGGTTTCTCCTTGAGTCATTCAATTCCATTTGTTCGATTATGATTTTCAATGAAGGATTTTCTTCACTTTTTTTATATCTTTTTCTAATTGTCCAATTGAGTTTTTAAATGAGTTGTTTTGTTTTATGGAATTTTTTTCCATTTTGCCAATTTTATTTTTTAGAGAGCTATTTTCTTTTTCCAGTTCACTAATTCTGTTTTTCAAGGATTTGATTTCTTTATCCACTCTATTTTTAAGTGAGTGGGATGATTTCTCCAGACTCTCTTGCCAAGCTTCCCTTTCCTTTTCCCATTTTTTTTCTAGCTCTCTTGTGAGAGCCTTTTAAATTTCTTCTATGAGATTCATCTGTGTTGAGGACCAGATCATATCCTCCTTTGGGGATTTATCTGGAAACAATCTGTTTTTAGTCTCTTCAGGGTTTAAAGTCTGCTCTCTATCCATATAGAAGCTATCAATGGTTAAGGTCCATTTAAATTTTTTGCTCATTTTATCAGAAAAGAATCAAAGAAGACAAACTAGCAAACAACAACAACAACAACAACAACAAACAAACAAACAAACAAACCCAAATGCAATCTGCTTTTTTTTCAGGGGGTTGGGGGGTGGGGACTGGATCATGTTACTGAGCTTCCTCTACAGACTGTGGGGGAGGGGGTGGGAAGGCAGCAGCAAGGCACTAGCAGGAGCAGTGAGGCACTATCAGGACAGCAATGGCTGTGCTGTGTCTGCGCTCTGAGACTCTGAGAGCATTCTGAGACACTGTGGATGGGTGTAGCCTGGTGCAGAGAGATCCTAACTTTTTAAGGTTATAGTCTTTACCCCCTGTGTTTTTAGCTTCTTTGCTTTTCTACTGGCTTGCTGCCAGGGCAAAGTTTCCAATACTGTAGTAAACCTCTCCCCACAGAGATGGCTGAGATCACACCCCCCCCTCCTATCTGCTCAGCTGTGAGCTGCCTGCTGTACTCTCGCTGCTGCTGTCTGCCCTCAGTCTGCACCCCATCTAAAACCATCCCTACCCTCGAGGAAAATCAGACCTTTCCTGGCAAATTTCAAGGATTTCTTCTCTTGGTGATTATTTGTGGCTTTTTTTTTCAGTCAAGCACTAATTCTGAGGCTTGTCATGAAATAAATTCTCAGAGAAAATGTGGAGTTAAGTAGATGTGTGCCTCCTCTCTGCCATCTCGGCCGGAAGTCCCCTAAAGAAATATCTTCCAGGAACACTAGATAAATTTTTAGAATCTGCTACCTTAGATTGTTCCTTTCCCATGGTTCACTGTATCTTGTTTTCTTTGATGGAAGACTCGCCAGATTTTATCAAAGGGAAATAGGAGCATCCTTATGGTCTCTAACCATTTACAATCTCCCAATATCAAAGGGAAATAGGAGCCACTTATGTATTGTAACCACTTAAAGTCTCCCAGTCCCAATCCCAGTCACCCAGGTAGATCATCGGTTCTTGTTAAAGAGAAAGTATTCTTACAAACTCTAACTGCTTAAAGTCTCCTCTTCTCCCATCAGTTTCTTGCCCTACCTGGACTGTGCAAAACTTGCCTGATTGATTTCAAAGCTTCTTCAGCTGGCTTATTTTCTGAGCTGAATTAATTCTCTATCTCAGCTATCCTATTTCCATTTTTGCTTTCTCTGAGTGTCTCTCTTCAGGAATTTACCTGATTGGAATAGGAATTCCTAAACCAAGTCCAACCACTTTAAAACTCTTTGGAGGACACCTGCTCAAGGATTTGGGATGGGAGAGACATCTCATGAACAAGAAATATCCTAGAATGAGCCTCCAAATCTATCATCTAACCTCCTTTACTCAAATTAAAATAGAGACTCTCAAAGTAAAAAAGGAGTTCTAATTAAAAAAAAAAAACTAAAAAAAAAAAAAGACTAAATGTGTACCCCAGAAACTTCATGCTAATGAAAAGGTGTATGTGTGGGAACAGGAAGTAAATGTTTGTTTACCTAAGGTAATCAAACACTTGCAGCTTTTATATATAGCTCAACTCTTTATTTAAAAGTCTCAAGTCACAATTAGAGCAGAGATCGAGGCCACATTCTTAATGAGAGGTCTTCACTCAATTTATCTCATTCAATATGATGTCCTAAAGTGTGAGTTCAAGTCTTGACTCTAATATTTATTCATTGTGAGACCATGGGTGTATTATATTATTTTTCTGAGCTTTACTTCCTCTGTCCTCAAGGATAGTAAATTCTCATAGGAGGCTCAAGATGAGAATGTCTAATATACAAATTGTTATCTAGGATACAAATAACTTTTTTATTTGCTGGGGGAGAGAAGGGCAGTGGAATCCAGGGAAGTCATGAAAAGCCTCATGTAAAATGTAGTGTTTTATCTGAGTCTTTAAAAAACCAGGTATTCCAAAAAGGGGAGATGAGAAGAGGGCATTCCAAGCCTGTGTGATGATGAGAGATGGAGTGTCATATCTGAATAAGTACCAGTTGGACTGAAGAGTACATAGAGGAGAGTAGGTTATAATGAAACAGGAAGGGTAGAATGGGGTCAGGTTTTATAAAGCTTTAAATGACTAAGAAAGGGATTTATATTTGTCCCAGAGGTAAAAGGGAGTCATTGAAGTTCATTGAGTAGGGGCAGGAAATAGATCTGTGACCTAGGGAAATCACTGTGACATGTGTGAGAAAGTTGGATTGGAGTGAGGAGAACTTTGAGATTGAGACTAATCTGTGGGTTTGTTTGTTTTTTTTGCAGTAATCTAATTGAATAACTATAAGTGTCTAAACTAGGGCAATTATAGTATTAGTGAAGAAGAAAACAAGACGTAAGACATCTGAGGATGATAGAAATAATGAAATTTGACAACCATTTGGATATGTGGGCTGAGGAGAGAGACAAGGTGGGAATGATGGTGAATTTGCAAATCTTGGTGACTGGAAGAATGGTGGTGCACTTGACAGAAATAGAAAAGTTCAGAATAGGGATGAGTTTTAGGAAAAGATAAGGAATTTTCTTTTGAAAATGTTGAGTTTGAGATGTATACAAAATATCTATTTGATAATCTCTAATAGGTAGCTATTGCTGTGGAAGTGAACTCAAGAAAGAAATCACTTTTGGAGTCATCTACATAGAGATGTTAAATTAAACTCATGGGAGGTGATGAGATCATCAGGTGAAAGAAGATAGTGATAAAAGAGAAGAGGGCTCAAGACAGTTTTTTAAAAATTTTTATTTTTCCCAGTTAAAAACAACAATTTTGGGGTTATACATATACATTTTAAAAAACATTTTCTTATGAATCTTGTTAGTAGAGAAAAAATCAGAACAAAAGAAAAAAACAATGAGAGAAAAAAAAACCCGTAAGAAAAAAATGAACATGGCATGTGTTGATTTACATTCAGTCTCCATAGTTCTTTCTCTGGATGCAGATGGCATTTTCCACCCAAAGTTTATTGGGATTGCCTTGGATCACTAAATTTTGAGAATTACCAAGTCTGTCATAGTTGACTATTGCATAATCTTGCTATTACTATATACAATGCATTCCTAGTTTTACTTGTTTCATTCAGCATCAGTTCATGTAAATCTTTCCAAGCCTTTATAAAATCATCTTGTTCATCACTTTGTATGGAACAATAATATTCCATTACTTTCATATATCATAACCTAGTCATTTCCCAATTGATGGACATCTCATTTGCCACCACAAAAAGAACTGCTACAAACATTTTTGCACATGTGGGTTCTTTTCCCTCTTTTATAATTTCTTGGAGATACAGACCTTGTAGTGGCACTGCTGGATCAAAGTTTATACACAGTTTTATAACCTTTTGGGCATATTTACAAATAAGACAGAGACTTCAAATCTATACACAGTAGGAAAATAAGACATGGAACTTGATCCAGCAAAGGAGTTCAAGGAGGAAGGAGTGGTCATATAGAAGAAAGAAGACCCAAGAGAGACCCAAATCTTGAAAAGCTAGAAAGGGGAAAATATTCAGGTGAGGGGAGTGGTCAACAATGTCAATGTTGCAAAGAATAAAAAAGGAAGAGGATTTAGAAAAAGACCATTTGATTTGACAATTAATAGACCATTTGTCATTTTGAGAAAAGTTATTTCAGTTCGGTTATGAATTCAAAAACCAGTTTGAAGGGGGTTTAGAAAAGAAAAAGTAGGTTTGAAAAGTACTGAGAGCCTTTTCAAGGAGTTTGGCTGAGAAAATGCATAGAATACCTTAGAAAGGATGTTAAGAATGATTTCACTTTTATTTTTATATTCACAACCATAGGATAGTTCAGGCACATTGTAGGAATATAATAAATATTTATTGGTGGATTGAAAGAGCTGTAAAATGAGATATAAAAATGTTCATGCAATTTGCCTCAGAGTTTTTATGAGGATAGCACTTTATAAGTCCTTAAAGGGCTATATTTTTAAAAATGATGATGATGATGGATGATTCTCATAGGAATAGGGAGGTGGCAGGCTTAGAGCCCTGAGGTCAGGAAGACCCAAAACTGTTTCTTGCCTTAAACATTTCTTAGCTTTTTTCTTTCTCCATTTTCTCATCTTTAGAATAGGGATAATAGAACCTACCTCTTTAAGTTATAGGCAGCCAGGTGATGTGTGGATAGAGTTTGGAGTCTGGAGTCAGGAAGATTCATCTTCCTAGGTTCAAATCTGATTTTAGATATTTACTAGCTATGTGACCCTGGGCAAATCACTTTACTCCATTTGCTCAGTTTCCTAAAAGGAAATAGCAAACCACTCCACTATCTTTGTGAGAAACAAATAGGGTCATAGCGTATCAGACACATCTCATGTGTGACCTTGGGCAAGTCAATTAATCCAGTTTGCCTCAGTTTCCTCATCTGTAAAAGGAAGGAAATAACAATCTCTATTGTATCTCTGCCAAGAAAATTCCAAATTAAGTCACAAAGAGTCAGGCTCAACTGAAAAATAACTTAAAAGGAGCCATGAAGTTTTTGAATACAGAAGTGCTTTGACCACACAGAAACTTTAGGAATTCAGTGCTCAAAAATACATGGTATAGACAAGTCCCGAAATAAATGAGAAAAGGGAGAGAACTGTAGAAAACCTAGCTGTGGCCCATATTCCTCTGGATCTAATAGGAGAAGAAAAACACAAAAAGAATTAAATAGGAGCTTCAATCAGAGGGGCAGAGGGTATTGAGGGTAATGATGATGTATGAGTACCAAATCTGATGCAATCTCTCAAAATAGTGAGTTTCCTAGTGATGAATTTTCCTGGGACAATGATCATGAGAGTAATCTAATTCAGTCCAAGGAGCCCAGTAGATGAGATTTGCTCCTTATGACAGAAAATAAGTGGGTTTTTTATTATTTAAAAATAAAATGTTTTATTTAAAAACAATATTGGGCACGGGAACTACTAACTTAACTTATCTATGTTTCTTTAAAAACTTAATATTGGATACCAGAACAATCAATTTGCTTAGTAACTACATATACATTTCTTAAAATGCCCACCAAATGTGAGATAATGTCAGTAATGTAATTAGTACATTACCCATTACATAGTAGGTACTTAATAAATGCTGGTTTCCTTCCTTTTCTCATAAAAATTGCTAAAATTATGATTCCTATTCCCCTTCATTGTAGCAGCATCCTCTCTTATAGGAAATGGCCTGAACCCTTTTCTTTTTTCTGTCTATTTTCTTGGTGGTCTTATCATCTAACTTCTCTTTGCAGATGACTCTCAAATCCAGATATTCAATCCATTTCCACCCTAAGATCCAGTTCCACATTATCAAATGCCTATTGGATGTTTCAAATTGGATGTCCCTTAGACATTTCAAACTCAAAATGTTCAAAATGTAATCCACTATTTTTACCAAAAAATTTGCCCCAAATTTCCCTATTTCTATCAAAGGTTCTAACATTCCTCCAATCATGCAAGTCAACCTCAATGTTGTATCCATAACCCTTTACTCTCCTTCATTCTTAACCAATACATAACCAAATCTTGCAATTTCTTTTTTTTTGCACTTAATAGTATTTTATCTTTTTCCAATTACATATAAAGATACTTTTCAACATTTATTTCTATAAGATTTTGAGTCATAAATTTTGTCCTTCTCTCTCTGCCTGCCCAAAACAACAAGTAATTTGAAATAGATTATACATGTATAATCATGTTAAACATTTTCCCACATTAGTCATGTTGTGAAAGAGAAGTTGGAACAGAAGGGAAAAAACATAGAGTCCCCTTCCAAAAGTGAAAATAGTTTGCCTTGATCTGTATTAAGATTCCAGAGTTATTTCTCTGAATGTATATAGCATTTTCCATCATGAATCTTTTGGAATTGTGTTGGATCATTGTATTCCTGAAAAGAGCTAAGTCATTTCACTCTGCATCAATTCTTGCAAGTCATTCCAGGTTTTTCTGAAATCTGCCTGTTCATCATTTCTTATAGCACAAGTGTTCCATTACATTCATATGCCACAATTTGTTTAGCCATTCCCCAACTGATGAACACTCTCTTAATCTTTAATTCTTTGCCACCACTATAAATATTTTTGTACATGTGGGTCCTTTTTCTTTTTTATACATATATTTAGATGATATGGCTCTCCTCACTATTGGAGCTTGCTGAATGTGTTGTGATGAGGTAATCAAAGGCAAGGATTGGAGAGTGGAGGGTGAGGGTCAGAGTCTCTGCCTAAAGCATGATCAGGGGAGAGACTTCAGGCTCTGGACTTCAGAGTCCAGGATTCATCTTTAATGAGCCGAGTGACCATTTGCCTGCCTCCTTCACTTCTCCTCCTAAAGACCAAGGACTTTGATTGATCCTGAGGTCCTCCACAGAGCTAGCCAAGACATAATAACTAATATGGTAAGGAACACAAGCAAAAACCTCTCATGATCAAAGAATATGCATGAAAGGATACGTGTGCAGGGGTTACACGTAGTCACAGAAAATGCATGAGCAAAACCATGTACACAGAATATATGTGGCTAAGGAACACAGACAACTAGACAACTAGAGAAACATTCCTCCAATACTGCAGAATCATTACTATCTTTTGGTGATGTCACTGCCCCATTCCCTCATAGTATAGAGCATTTTTTCATAAAACTATAGATAGCTTTAATTTCTTTATCTGAAAACTGCCTGTTTGTATCATTTGACCATTTATCAATTGTTGAATAACTTGTATTCTTATAAATTTGACTTAGTTCTCTATATATTTTAGAAATGATGTCTTCATCAGAAACAGTGACTGTAAAAAAAATTGTTTTCCAGCTTTCTGCTTTCCTTCTAGTCTTGTTTGTATTGGTTTTGTTTGTGCAAACCCTTTTTAATTTAATGAATTCAAAATAGTTCATTTTGTATTTCAAAATGTTCTCTATTGGAAGGAATTTATGACCAAAGAAGAAGTAGAGATCATTATTGATCACAAAATAGAAAAAATTGATTATATGAAATTGAAAAGTTTTTGTACAAACAAAACTAGTGCAGACAAGATTAGAAGGGAAGCAATAAACTGGGAAAACATTTTTACAATTAAAGGTTCTGATAAAGGCCTCATTTCCAAAATATATAAAGAATCGACTCTAATTTATAAGAAATCAAGCCATTCTCCAATTGATAAATGGTCAAAGAATATGAACAGATAATTCTCAGATGAAGAAATTGAAACTATTTCTAGCCATATGAAAAGATGCTCCAAGTCATTATTAATCAGAGAAATGCAAATGTACACAACTCTGAGATACCACTACACACCTGTTAGATTGGCTAGAATGACAGGGAAAAACAATGTGGAATATTGGAGGGGATGTGGGAAAACAGGGACACTAATACATTATTGGTGGAATTGTGAATACATCTAGCCATTCTGGAGAGCGATTTGGAACTATGCTTAAAAAGTTATCAAACTGTGCATACCCTTTGATCCAACAGTGTTTCTACTGGACTTATATCCCAAAGAAATCTTAAAGAAGGGAAAGGGACCTGTATGTGCAAGAATGTTTGTGGCAGCCCTCTTTGTAGTGGCTAGAAACTGGAAACTGAGTGGATGTCCATCAATTGGAGAATGGCTGAATAAATTGTGGTATATAAATATTATGGAATATTATTTTTCAGTAAGAAATGACCAGCAGGATGATTTCAGAAAGGCCTGGAGAGACTTACATGAACTGAAAATGAGCGCTGAGTGAAATGAGCAGGACCAGGAGATCATTACATACTTCAACAACAATACTATATGATGATCAATTCTGATAGATGTGGCCATCTCCAGCAATGAGATGAATCAAATCAGTTCCAATAGAGCAGTAATGAATTGAACCAGCTACACCCAGCAAAAGAACTCTGGGAGATGACTATGAACCATTACATAGAATTCCCAATCCCTATATTTTTGTCTGCCTGCATTTTTGATTTCGTTCACAGGCTAATAGTATACTATTTCAAAGTTTGATTCTTTTTGTACAGCAAAATAACTGTTTGGACAGGTATACTCATATTGTATTTAATTTATACTTTAACATATTTAACATGTATTGGTCAACCTGTCATCTGAGGGAGGGGATAGGGGAAAGGAGGGGAAAAATGGAGCAAAGCTTTGGCAATTGTCAATGCTGTAAAATTATCCATGCATATAATTTGTAAATAAAAAGCTATAATAAAGGGGAAAAAACCAAAATGTTCTCTGTCTTCTGTTTAATCATAAATTCTTCTCTTCACAGATCTGACAAATAAACTATTCCTTGTTCTCCTAATTTGCTTATGATATCACCATTTATATCTAAATCATGTGCCCATTTCAACCTTATTTTGATATATGATGTGAGAGGTTAACGTATGTCTAGTACCTGGCATATTATTTTTTTTAGTTTTCCCAACAATTTTTATCACATAATGAATTGTTTTGCTAGAAGCTGGAGTCTTTGGGTTTATCAAACAGTAATTACTATAATCATTTATTACTGTGACTTGTATACATAACCTATTATACTGATCCATCATTCTATTTCTTATCCAGTACCAAAAAGTCATGATGATTGCCAATTTATAATAAAGTTTTAAATTTGGTATGGCTAGGCTACCTTCCTTTGCATTTTAAAAAATTAATTCCTTTGATATTCTTGATCTTTTGTTCTTCCAGATGAATTTTGTTATTATTTTTCTAGCTCTATAAAATAATTTTTGGGCAGCTTGATTGGTATGACACTGAATAAGTAAATTAATTTAGGTAGAATTATCATTTTTTTTTTACTATATTAGCTTGACTTACCAATAAGAAAAATCTTTTTTTCAATTGTTTAGCTCTGACTTTGCACAAAAAAATTTTGTAATTGTGTTCATATGATTCCGAGGTTTGTTTTGGCAAATAGTATTGTATACTATCTACAGTTATTTTAAATGACTCTATCTCTTGCTGCTGAATTTTGTAATGTATTGAAATGCTAACAATTTATGTGGGTTTATTTTATATCCTGCAACTTTACTAAAATTGTTAGTTGTTTCATGTAGGTTTTTATTTGATTCTCTAAGTATATGGTCATATTATCTGAAAAGAGTGATAGTTTTGTTTTTTCATTGCCTATTCTAATTCCTTCAACTTCTTTTTTTCTCTTATTGCTAAATCTAACATTTCCAGCATGACACTGACTAATAGTGGTGATAATGGGCAAACTTGATTCATCCCTAATCTTATTGGAAATGCTTCTAACTTATCTCTATTACATGTTTGCTGGTGGTTTTAAATAGATACTGCTTACCATTTTAAGGAATGCTCTCTTTATCACTAGTTACTCTGGTGTTTTTAATAGGAATGAGTGCTGTATTTTGTCAAAAGCTTTTCCTGTATCTATTGATATTATCATATGATTTCCATTATTTTTTGTTTTTGAGACAGTCAATTATGCTAATAGTTTTCCTAATATTGAACCAGTGTTACGTTCTTAGTATAAATCCCACTTGGCCAGGGTGTATTATTTTGGTGATAAATTGATGTAATCTCTTTGCTAATATTTTATTTTAAAATGTTGCATTAGGATTCACTAAAGAAATTGATCTGTAATTTTCTTTCTGTTTTTGTTTCTCCTGGTTTATGTATCAGCACCATATTTGTGTCATAAAAGAATTTGATAAGCCTCCTTCACCTATTTTTTTTCAAAATGGTTTATATAGTATTGGAATTAATTGTTCTTTAAATATTTGGTGGAATTTATTTGTAAATCAATCTGATTCTGGAGATTTGTTCTTAGAGAGTTCATTGATAGTTGGTTTAGTTTTTTTTTTCTAAAATAGGGTTATTTAAGTTTTTTATTTCCTCTTCTGCTTATCTGGGAAATTCATATTTTTGTAAACATTCATCCATTTTACTTAGATGGTCAGATTTATTGGCATACAGTTGGACAAAATATCTCCTAAGTGTTGCTATAATTTCCTTTTTCATTGAGGTGACTTCATCCTTTTCATTTTTGATTCTGGTAATTTAGTTTTCTTCTTTCTCAAATTAACGAAAGGTTTCTCTATTTTACTGACTTTTTCATAAAATCACTTCTTAGTTTTATTTATTAGTTTGTTCATTTTTAATCTCGATTTTATTAATCTCTCCTTTGATTTCCAGAATTTCTAATTTGATATTTAATTAGTGATTTTTAATTTGTTCTTTTTCTAGCTTTTTATTTGCATGCCCAGTTCATTGATCTCTCCTTTCTCAATTTTTTACATGTAAACACTTAGAGATATAAAATTTCCATGAAGAACTGCTTTGGCTGCATCCCACAAGTTTTTGGTATGTTGTCTCATTATTGCCATTCTCTTGGGTGAAACTGATTGTTTCTATGATATGTTATTTGACCTTCTCATACTCACTCATTCTTTAGGATTAGGTTATTTAATTTCCAATTAATTTTTAGTCTATCTTTCTATGATTCTGTACTATACTTAATATTTACTGCATTATGATCTGAAAAGGATGGATTTAATTTTTCTATCTATATTAGATTGTGAAATTTTTATGCCCTAAAATGCCACATATCACTGAAAAAAAATATTCCTTTCTATTCCCATTCAATTTTCTTCAGAGATCTATCATATTTAGCTTTTCTCAAATTATATTCACACCCTGTAATGTTCTCTTTTGGTTTTTCTTGAGGTCTCTGGGAGCACCCTTCATTTCAGTTTAGAGGAATCACTACATGAACAGTCAGGTGTTAAAGTCCAAATCCTTTATTGTCTCCTTGCCTGGGTCCTGGGCCAGCTTTCTTGAAGTCCTCCTGAATGTGTCTTGTTTTCTGTGGGGAAGGCAGGAGTATTACCACCATTTTTCTGTCTTCCCTAGTTCTGATTCTAGCTGAGTTTGAGTTTATATGCTCTCTTATCATAGGTGTGAATCTTGTGGAACTATATTAAGTACCAATTACATGTACTGAACTGGAGAACTGTCAAGCACCATGCTAAAAAATCTTTGTCTCTATCAATTCCACTGACTTAAGCACCTTGTAAGAATCCTTTGTTTCAAGTTTAGAGTTCTGGCCCATAACAACACCCTTAACTTTTTTTTTCTTGTTTATTTTGTCCTTAGACGTATCTACTTCTGAGAAGGATTGAGCTCTTCTGCTAGTATAGTTTTGCTGTCTATTTCTTCCTATACCTCACGTGACTTTTCTGTAAGAATTTGGATCCTATACCACTTGGTGCGTATATACTTAATATTGATATTACTTCATTATTTATGGTACTTTTTTAGCAAGATGTAGTTTTCTTATCTCTTTTAGATCTATTTTTGCTTTTGTTTTATCTGAGATCAGGATTTCTACCCCCTTGCTTTTTTGTTTTTATTTGAACTGAAGCATAATATATTCTGCTCCGACTTTTTGTTCTGTGTGTATCTTTCTGCTTCACGTGTGTTTCTTCTAAACAACATAGTGTAGGATTCTTTTATTTAATCCATTTTGTTATTCACTTCCATTTTATGGGAGAATTCATCTCATTCACACTTACAGTTATGATAACAAATTGTGTATTCCTATTTCCCTCTCTATTGTTTATACTTTTCTCTCTGCTTTTATCCTGTATCTTCTTTTTTTTTTTTTTTTTAATTTAATAGCCTTTTATTTACAGGATATATACATGGGTAACTTTACAGCATTAACAATTGCCAAACCTCTTGTTCCAATTTTTCACCTCTTACCCCCCCCCCACCCCCTCCCCTAGATGGCAGGATGACCAGTAGATGTTAAATATATTAAAATATAAATTAGATACACAATAAGTATACCTGACCAAAACGTTATTTTGCTGTAGAAAAAGAATCAGACTCTGAAATATTGTACAATTAGCTTGTGAAGGAAATCAAAAATGCAGGTGTGCATAAATATAGGGATTGGGAATTCAATGTAATGGTTTTTAGTCACCTCCCAGAGTTCTTTCTCTGGGCATAGCTGGTTCAGTTCAATACTGCTCCATTGGAAATGATTTGGTTGATCTCGTTGCTGAGGATGGCCTGGTCCATCAGAACTGGTCATCATATAGTATTGTTGTTGAAGTATATAATGATCTCCTGGTCCTGCTCATTTCACTCAGCATCAGTTCATGTAAGTCTCTCCAGGCCTTTCTGAAATCATCCTGTTGGTCATTTCTTACAGAACAGTAATATTCCATAATATTCATATACCACAATTTATTCAGCCATTCTCCAACTGATGGACATCCATTCAGTTTCCAGTTTTTAGCCACTACAAAAAGGGCTGCCACAAACATTCGTGCACATACAGGTCCCTTTCCCTTCTTTATAATCTCTTTGGGATATAATCCCAGTAGTAACACTGCTGGATCAAAGGGTATGCACAGTTTGATAACTTTTTGAGCATAGTTCCAAACTACTCTCCAAAATGGTTGGATTCGTTCACAACTCCACCAACAATGCATCAATGTCCCAGTTTTCCCGCATCCCCTCCAACAATCATCATTATTTTTTCCTGTCATCTTAGCCAATCTGACAGGTGTGTAGTGGTATCTTAGAGTTGTCTTAATTTGCATTTCTCTGATTAATAATGACTTGGAGCATCTTTTCATATGACTAGAAATAGTTTCAATTTCTTCATCTGAGAATTGTGTTCATATCCTTTGACCATTTTTCAATTGGAGAATGGCTTGATTTTTTATAAATTAGAGTTAATTCTCCATATATTTTGGAAATGAGGCCTTTATCAGAACCTTTGACTGTAAAAATATTTTCCCAGTTTATTGCTTCCCTTCTAATCTTGTCTGCATTAGTTTTGTTTGTACAAAAACTTTTCAGTTTGGTATAATCGAAATTTTCTATTTTGTGATCAGTAATGATCTCTAGTTCTTCTTTGGTCATAAAGACCTTCCCCTTCCACAGGTCTGAGAGGTAAACTATCCTATGTTCGTCTAATTTATTAACAATTTCATTCTTTATGCCTAGGTCATGAACCCATTTTGACCTTATCTTGGTGTACGGCGTTAAGTATGGATCAATGCCTAGTTTCTGCCATATTAGTTTCCAATTTTCCCAGCAATTTTTATCAAACAGTAAGTTCTTATCCCAAAAGCTGGGATCTTTGGGTTTGTCAAAGACTAGGTTGCTATATTTGTTGACTGTTTTATCCCTTGAACCTAATCTATTCCACTGATCAACTAATCTATTCCTTAGCCAATACCAAATAGTTTTGGTAACTGCTGCTCTATAATATAATTTTAGATCTGGTACAGCTAAGCCACCATCATTTGATTTTTTTATCCTGTATCTTCTCACCAGTGTTTTGCTGTTGACCACCACCTGGCTCAATCTATTCTCCCTTCTATAAGTTTCCCTTTTATTTCCCCTTACCCATTCTATTTCTGCCCTTCTTTCTATAAGTTCCCCTTCTCTTTCCTTTCTTCTTTCTCCTCCTACTTTGAGATAGGGTAAAATAAATTCTATACCCAACTGAGTATGTATGTTATTTTCTCTTTGAGCCAAATCCAATGAGAGAATTTAAAGAATGCTCATATCCTTTGTTTCCTCCTATTGTAATAGCTTTTTTGTGCCTCTTCATGTGATATAATTTACTCTGTTCTGCTTGTTTCTTTCCTTTTTTTTTCTCAATACAATCCTGTTTTCATCCTTAATATTTTATCCTCATATCACAACTTATGACCTCACTCTCTGTTTATGTAGATTCCTTCTAACTGCTCTAATACACAGTTCTCAAAAGGTACAAGTGTCATCTTCCCATGTAGGGATATAAACAGTTTAATTTTATTGAATAACATTTTTTTCTTTCCTATTTACATTTTTATGCTTCTCTTGAGTTTTTCAAGAGAAAGCAGAAAGACTTTGACCTTCCCTGTCCCCCGGTAGCTTTCTATGATCAGGACTCATTTTGATTTTTTGCTAATTCAATTTAATTCACTTTTGAGTAGCATGTCAGGGGAATGTTTACTGGTTTTCCCCTGCCTTAGGTACTGGCAGCTCACTTATTGCACTGGAGTGGCCCAACATCTTTGAGCCTATTGTACTTGGGGTCTGGAGCCAGCAATTTGCTTTCTATTCTGGCACTGAAGATCTCACAGCTGATCTGCTGTGCCACTGGCCTGGTGACACAGGTCTGAGGAGCCTTGGTTGCTAATCTGTATTGTTCTAAGAACCTGGTTTGCATAAGCATTGGAATGGGCTGCATTCACCCCTTTTACTCAAATGAGACAATTCTTTCCTGAAGTCCCCTAAATTATCTTAAACTAGAAAATTATTTCAGTTCATCTTTTTCTGGGTTCTGCCATTTTTGAATCCTTATAGAAGCTTGATTTAATGTTCTTTCCAAGGGAAACGGGGGAGAGCTGAGGCAACTTTCTGGCTTCTCTCCATCATCTTGATTCCTCCAAATCTTGACATTTTTACTTTCACAATATGTCTCATATTTATTCCCTTCTCTCCCTCATAACACACATTATTCTAGTCTAAATTTTCATTGCCTCTTGCCTGGATTATTAGGAAACCATCCTAGTTGATCTCTCTCTTTTTTTTTTTTCAAATATCTTTTAGCTCTACTTTCACATAGCTGCCAAAGTGATATTCTTAAAGCACAAATCTTATCTCTTTCCCTTTTAATTAAATCCCAAGGCTCCCTATCACCTCTGTGATCAAATACAAATTCTTTTGCTTGGCATTTAAAGTTCTTCACAACCTGACTGTACTTTTCCAGACTTATTGTATATTATTCCCATTCACACAGCTATTTTACTTTTCCTTGTGAATTTCATTGCCATGCCTTTGCAGAGTACCTCCTTTTACCTCTTTGCATTAAAATCCCTAGTTTCCTTTTAAAATTCATCTCAAGAATCATCTCCTATATTAGATCTTTGTGTATGTGTATGTGTAAAACATTTCCTCAATAAGACTGTAAGCTTCCTGAGGGCAGGGAGAAATGAGTATTATATTTTTGTCTTTCTCACCAGCACCTTGTTCAATCCTTGATGCATAGTACATATTTAATAACTGTTTATCTATTGGCTAACTGATACCACTTACCCCTGATACATGGACAAGCCATTTGTACTCTTCATTCCACAAGCAACTATCCAAGACTCTAAATTACAAAGGAATTCCTGATCTGCATTGGTATGGATAGTTTCTGTAGCTTGAGTTCCCAGTACCATAAAATTGTAAATTTAGACATCCTCTTCTCATGTGAGGAAATATAGATAACATACACAATATAATTTTATTAATTAAATATCATGAATTATTGAACCCTAGGATCTAAGTCAAAGATTGCCTAATTCAAACTCTCTCTAAATAAGAAATCAAATATATAATTGTTTTTCAAAAGGATCATCTGATCTTCACTAATGGTGAGCTCATTGCCTATAAAGGCAACCATTTTCAAAGAGCTCTAATGATTAGAAAGTTTTTTATATGGAACCCCCCAAAAAAGCTTTTTTTGTATTTTCTGCTCATTTTTTCCCTGTCCTAAATGTAATATAAATGTCTGCTTTGTATTTTTCCTGTCCTAAATGTAATCTCTTTTCCAAACAACAGTGCTTTAGGATGGTGGACTTTATAGTTCTAGTTTTATGTTACTCCCTTTAAGTCTTTATATGAATTCTTTGTCCAAACATTTTTATTCATTTTTTTTCCTTTATATGATTGTAGCTCATATGAATTCCATTCTAATGATTGTTTTTTTCCCATTTTTTCATTATTTCAAAAAGTTCTTTCCATATTTCTTTGTATTAATCATCCCTTTTGGTCTTAATTGCATTATGGTATCATATTACATTAATGTCTAAAATTTGTCACTATTCCTTTACTGTTTGCTCTCCTAGACTACTTTGTAATCCTTTCTGAGCATTGATCATGTTAGTCCCTAGGGCAAGATTGACCTTATGCCCATATGCTTCTCTATTATCCTATGTAGTGAGGCCCTTCTCTCAATTATATAATCCCTACAGGTTTCCAGGGGTCCTGAAATCTGCTCAGAAGAATTTCTCTCCTTTGTTCTACACAATTTCTTGTGTAGAAATCCATTTTTATAATGGACTCTTAAGATGCATCCCACAAATTCATCAGTGAATTCAGCAAAATATGGTGGAAGGAATCACAGGCTCTTAGGTATAGTTCTAGAAGGAGCCTTAGAGACTATATGATTCAACTCCCTCATTTTATAGATAAGAAAACTGAGGCCTAGAAAAGTTTTGCTAAAGGCCATACTGGTGTTATGCCTGTAAGTAGAAAGATCCATGATTCTTTCTACCATGCCATCCTACCAATAGCAACCTTGACATCAGAACACTTGGATTTGAATCCTAGCTCTATTACTTAGAAACAGTGTGATCTTTGAGATTAATTTTTCTTATCTATAAAAGAGATGTTAATACTTGTATTTTTAATCTTATAGAATTGATGTGATAATTGAACTTTAGTTTTATAATCATAAAAAGACAGGAGAACTATCACATACTTTTAACTTTGATTCACAAACCTTTTTGGCAGTGTGGTGAATCCTATGGACTACCTCTCTGAATAATATTTTAAAATATGTAAACCCTGAATAATATTTTAAAATATGTAAAATAAATAGGATTTTAAAGGAAACCAATGATATTAAATATAGTTTTTAAAAAGTTGTTTTTTTAAATCATTCATAAACCTCAGGTTAAGAAACTGCTTCACATTCCATCTGGCCTTGACATTCTGGAATATTCAATCCAACTTTTCCCATGATTTTTCTCCAGTAAAGTCATTCAGTGCTACTCTCTTTATGTTCTTACTAATTAAGAATTTGCTGTATGGACCAAGTCTAAGAAAATCCTTTTCACTTCTGGAACTATACCCCTCAAATACTATGAACACAAATGTAATAACTGGATGTGAAAATTCTTTGTGAACTCTAACATTCCTTTAAGGACAACTAAGTAGTGCAGTGGAGAGAATGCTAGACTTAGAATCAGGAAGACCTGAATTCAAATTTAATCACAAATTATTGTTAGCTGTGTGAACTTGATTAAGTCACTTAACCCTGTTTGCCTTAGTTTCCTCATCTGTAAAATGAGTTGGAGAAGCAAACAGCAAAGCACTCTAGTATCTTTGCCAAGAAAACCCAAATGGGGCATAAAGAGTCAGACATGACTAAAAAATGATGGGACAACATCTGCTATACAAATGTGACCCATTATAATTGCTGCCTAGTCATAATTACTGCATGGGTGAAGCTTCAGTCAAATAGACTGGTGGAAGACCTTAGCTTACAAGGCCAAGTTCTCCTATCATACCCAGGGCCATCTCCAGTCGTCCTGATGATCTATATCTGGCCACTGAACTCAGATGGCTCTAGAGGAGAAAGTGAGACAGGTAGCCTTTCCTCCCTTACTTGTATGTTATACTATCACCTCCCTGATGACATGAGAATAAAGGACAAACAACAACAATGCTGAGACAAAGGAAATAAGGAACAGAACTGAGTGTAATGAAGGAGAGGCCAAGAAGCCATCTGGTAACTTATTTTTAAACTAATTGTTCTTACTAACTAATGCTCTATTCATGCTCTAAATCAAATGCCTTCCAAATCAACTGGTAAGCTTTTACTAAGTGATTACTGTATGCTTGGTACTGTGCTGAGTGCTGGGGATACAAAGACAGGTAAAAAGAGTCCCTACCCTCAAGAAGTTTAAATTCAGAGGGAGAAGATATGTATATAAATTATTATTTGTAAGATTTTTATAGAGTGGACAGAAAGTTGCCTTAGAAAGGAAGGCTGTTCAGAACCCTTGGGGGAAAAAAAGGAATTTGCTAGTAGGCCCATTGCCATTGGAAATCCATAGTTGGGCTCTTGCCACGAGGTTTCAGGCTACTTTCAGGTTCATCTTACTGATGATGTTCACTGCTATCTGCCCTGTTCTGGCTACCAGGCACTAGTCACAACCAATGGAGCACCTTGGAAAGAACCATTTATTAAATGGAGAAGCTTGGCAAACCCAGCTGGCATAGAAACGCTAACTCAGGGCCTGTGATCAAGAACAATGCTTCAGCTTGCCTCCATTATATAGAGCCAATTCCTGATTACCTAAAGAGTTGATGCTATGATTGGTGTGTAATCCATTTCCTCTGTTTCCTCTTTCTTTCCTTTGCTATCCAAATTTGGACATTTCTGGCCTCATCAGCATCTTTGCCAAAGTTAGTCAAAATGGAAGAGCAATTAGAACATCTGTGTTCTAATCCTTGATATGTGACTTTAGGCCCACTGTTTTTCCTCTTATTGTCTTGCTTTTCTCATTTGCAAAATGGGACTCATAGAATTTAGGACTGCAAGAGACTTTAGAGATTATGTAGTATAACTCCCTCATTTTGTAGATGAGGAAATGAAGTCTCAGAGAAGGATAACGATAATGTTCAAAGCCATATGGACAGTAAGTAGAAGAATAAGGATTCAAATTCTTTCTACTATTCTATGTTACCTTTAATCTATATCGCAATCCCCACCCTGATTATATCATAAAATTGCTGTTAAATTCAAAGGACATTATGTAGGAAAAAGGACTTTGAAAAGTATGAAATGCTGGGTGATATAGTAGATAGAGCAATGAACCCTGGAGTCAGGAAGACTTGAATTCCTGCCCAGCCTTGGACACTACTTAGTTATTTTTTTATGTTAAAGTATTGTTAAATACAATATTCGTATACATAGCGGTACAGTTATTTTGCTGTACAAGAAGAATCGGACTTTGAAATAAAGTACAATTAATCTGTGAAGGAAATTAAAAATGTGTGCAGACAAAAACAGAGTGATTAGAAATGCTATGTAGTGGTTCACACTCATTTCCCAGAATTCATTTGCTGGGTGTAGCTGGTTCTATTCATTTTTGAATAAATGGAACTACTTTGGTTCATCTCATTGTTGAAGAGAGCCACATCCATCAAAATTGATCATCATTTAGTATTGTTGTTGAAGTATGGTCCTGCTCATTTCACTCAGCATCAGTTCATGTAAGTCTCTCCGGGTCTTTCTGAAATCATCCTGCTGGTCATTTCTCACAGAACAATAATATTCCATAACATTCATATAGCACAATTTATTCAGCCATTCTCCAATTGATGGGTATCCACTCAGTTTCTAGTTTCTAGCTACTACAAAAAGACCTACCACAAACATTTTTGCACATATATGTCTCTTTCCCTTCTTTGAGATCTCTTTGGGATATAAGCCCAATAGTAATAATAATGGATCAAAGGGTATACATAGTTTGATAACTTTTTGAGCATAGTTCCAAATAGCTCTCCAGAATGGCTGGATGTATTCACAATTCCACCAACAATGTATCAGTGTCCCTGTTTTCCCACATCCCCTCCAACATTCCACATTATCTTTCCCTGTCATTCTAGCCAATCTGACAGGTGTGTAGTGGTATCTCAGAGTTGTCTTCATTTTCATTTCTCCGATTAATAATGACTTGGAGTATCTTTTCATATGGCAGGAAATAGTTTCAATTTCTTCATCTGAAAATTGTCTGTTCATATCCTTTGACCATTTATCAATTGGAGAATGGCTTGATTTCTTATAAATTAGAGTCTCTATATATTTTGGAAATCAGAATCTTTGACTGTGAAAATGTTTTCCCAGTTTGTTGTTTCTCATCTAATCTTGTCTGCATTAGGTTTGTTTGCACAAAAGCTTTTTGATTTGATATAATCAAAATGTTCTATTTTGTGATCAATAATGATCTCTAGTTCTTCTTTGATCACAAATTCCTTCCTCCTCTAGAGGTCTGAGAGGTAAACTATCCTATGTTCTTCTGATTTATTTGTAATCTCATTCTTTATGCCTAGATCATGAACCCATTTTGACCTTATCTTGGTGTTTGGTGTTAAGTGTGGGTCAGTGCCTAGTTTCTGCCATACTAATTTCCAATTTTCCCAGCAGTTTTTTTTTTTAATCAAACAGTGAATTCTCATCCCAAGAGCTGGGGTCTTTGGATTTGTCAAACACTAGATTATTAAAGTTATTGACTATTTTATTCTGTGAATGTATTCCACTGATCAACTAGTGTATTTTTTAGCCAATACCAAATGGTTTTGGTAACCGCTGTTTTATAATATAGTTTTAGATCTGATACAGCTAGGTCACCTTCATTTGATTTTTTTTTTTCATTAGTTCTCTTGAAAGTCTTGACCTTTTGTTCTTCCAAATGAATTTTGTTGTAATTTTTTCTAAGTCATTAAAATATTTTTGGGGAGTCTGATTGGCATAGCACTAAATAAATATATTAGTTTAGATAGTATTGTCATCTTTATTATATTTGCTTGACATATTCAAGAGCACTTAATATTTTTTTCAATTGGTTAGATCTGATTTTATTTGTGTGGAAAGTGTTTTGTAGTTTTGCTCATATAGTTCCTGACTTTCCCTTGGCAGATAGATTCCCAACTATTTTATACTATCAGCAGTTACTTTAAATGGAATTTCTCTTTGTAACACTAACTGTTGGATTTTGTTAGTGATATATAAGAATGCTGATGACTTATGTGGGTTTATTTTGTATCCTGCAACTTTACTAAAGGTATGGATTATTTCTAATAGCTTTTTAGTAGAATCTCTGGGGTTCTCTAAGTATAGCATCCTATCATCTGCAAAGAGTGATAATTTGTTTCCTCATTACATACTCTAATTCCTTTAATCTCTTTCTCAATTCTTATTGCCAAAGCTAGTATTTTTAATACAATATTGAATAGAAATGGTGATAGTGGGCAACCTTGTTTCACTCTTGATCTTATTGGGAATGGTTCCAGTTTAAACCCATTACATTTGATGCTTGCTGATGGTTTTAAATAGATGCTACTTACGGTTTTAAGGAAAAGTCCATTTATTCCTATATTCTCTAGTGTTTTTATTAGGAGTGGGTGTTGGACTCTATCATATGCCATTTCTGCATCTATTGAGATAATTATGATTTTTGTTAACTTGATTATTGATATATTCAATTATGTATTAATAGTTTCCCTAATATTGAACCAGCCCTGCATTCCTATTATAGATCCTAATTGGCTGTGGTGTATTATCCTGGTGATGATTTTCTATAGACTTTTTGCTAATATTTTATTTAAGATTTTTAGCATCAGTATTTATTAGGGAGATTGATCTATAATTTTTTTTCTGTTTTCATCTTGTCTGGTTTAGATATCAGTACCATGTCTCTGAAATAAAAGGAATTTGGTGGGAGTCCTTCATTCCCTATTTTTTCAAATAGTTTATATAACATTGGAGTTAATTGTTCTTTAAATGTTTGGTAGAATTCACATGTAAATCCATCTATCCCTGGGGATTTTTTTCTTAGGGAGTTGATTAATAGCTTGTTCTATTTCTTTTTCTAAAATGGGACTACTTAAGCAATTTACTTCCTCCTCTGTTAATTTGGGAAGCCTATATTTTTGAAAGTAGTCATCCATTTCATTTAGGTTATCAAATTTATTGACATAAAGTTGAGCAAATTAACTCCTAATTATTGCTCTAATTCCTCTTCATTGGTGGAAAGTTCTCCCTTTTCATTTTTAAGACTTACAATTTGATTTTCTTCTTTCCTTTTTCTAATCAGATTTACCAAAGGTTTATTTATTTTATTATTTTTTTCATAAAACCAACTCTTAGTTTTATTTATTAATTCAATAGTTTTTTTACTTTCAATTTTATTAATTTCTCCTTTTAATTTTAGAATTTCAAGTTTAGTATTTGATTAGGGGTTTTTAATTTGCTCTTTTTCTAGCTTTTAAGGTGCAAGCCCAATTCATTGATCTTTTCTTTCTCTATTTTATTCAGATAAGCTTCTAAAGATATAAAATTTCCCCTTATTACCACTTTGACTGCATCCCACAAATTTTAATATGTTGTCTCATTGTTGTCATTCTCTTGGGTGAAATTATGAATTGTGTCTATGACTTGCTATTTCACCCATTCATTCTTTAGGATGAGATTATTTAGTTTCCAATTACTTTTTGGTCTATTTACCCCTAGCTTTTTGTTGAATGTAGTTTTTCTTGCATTGTGATCTGAAAAGAATGTATTTACTATTTCTGCCTTTCTGCATTTAATTTTGAGGTCTTTATGTCCTAATATGTAGTCAATTTTTATATAGGTTCCATGTACTGCTGAGAAGAAAGCATACTCCTTTCTGGCTCCATTCAGTTTTCTCCAAAGATCTATCATACCTAACTTTTCTAATATTCTAGTTACTTCTTTAATTTTTTTCTTATTTGTTTTGTGGTTTGATTTATCTAATTCTGAGAGTGCAAGGTTGAGATCTCCCTCTATTATAGTTTTGCTGCTTATTTCTTCTTGCAATTCTTTTAACTTCTCCTTTAGGAAGTTAGATGCTATACCACTTGGTACAAATATGTTTAGTATTGATATTGCTTCACTGTCTATGCTACCCTTTAGTAAGATATAGTTTCCTTCCTTATCTCTTTTAATTAGATCAATTTTTGCTTTTGTTTGATCTGAGATAAGGATGGCTACTCCTGCTTTTTTGACTTCACCTGAAGCATAATAGATTCTGCTCCAGCCTTTTACCTTTACTCTGTATGTATCTCCCTGCTTTAAATATGTTTCCTGTAAACAACATATTGTAGGGTTCTGCCTTTTGATCTAGTCTGCTATCTGTTTCCGCTTTATGGAAGACTTCAACCCATTCACATTTATGGTTAAAATTACTAATTCTGTATTTCCTGCCAGCTTATTATCCCCAGATTATGCTTTTCTTTCACTTCCTCAGTATTAAATTTATGGGCATCACTTGCCTTATGCAGCTCTCTCTCTTTATAATTCCTCCCACCCCCTTGGAGTCCCTTCCTTTTTCTTATACCTTTCCCTTATACTCTTTTCCTTTTCTCTTTTCCTCTCCCACTTTTTAATGAGGTGAACCATTACAGAGGTGAACTCTGTAAACCAAATATGTCAATTATTTTCTCTTTGAGCCAAATTTGATGAGAATAAGATTCACACAATATTCCTCCCCCTCTCTAAACTCCCTCATATATGATAGGTTTCCTTTGCCCCTTTGTGGGATGTAGTCTCCCTCTTTTTATCTCCCCTTTTCCCTTTTTCTGATACTATCCCCTTTCCATTTCTATTTCCCTTTTTATGTTATTTCAGTAAAATCAAATTATACATGCATTCTTTATGTATGTCCATAACAGAAATACAGTTCTCAAGAGTTCTTTGTACCTTTTTCTGCTTCTCTTGAGTCCTATAATTGTAGGTCAATTTTTTTTTGTTTGTTTAGCTTTGGTTTTTTCATTAGGACCAAATGGAATTCACCTGTTTCATTAAATGTCCATCTTATTCCCTGGAAGAAAATGCTCATCTTAGCTGTGTAGTTTATTCTTGGCTGCATTCCAAGTTCTTTTGCTTTTTGGAATATCAGATTCCAGGTCCTTTGATCCTTTACTGTGGAAGCAGATAACTCTTGAGTGATCCTTATTATGGCTCCTTGCTATTTGAATTTTTTTAATGGCTGTTTGTAATATTTTTTCCTTAGTCTGATAGTTCTGAAATTTAGCCATAATATTCCTTGGAGTTTTTATTTTAGGGTCTCTTTCAGAAGATATTCAATGGATTCTTTCAATGGCTATTTTACCTTCTGATTCTATTATATCTGGGCAGTTCATTTTATGATTTCCTGTAAAATAGTGTCTAGGCTCTTTTTTTCATCATAATTTTCAGGAAGTTCAATAATCCTCAGATTATCTCTCCTAGATCTATTTTCCAAGTCTGTTGTTTTTCCAAGTAGATATTTAACATTTTTTTCTATTTTTTTTTCATTTTTTTGCTTTTGCTTGACTGATTTTTGATGTCTGCAAATCATTCATTTCTATTTATTCAGTTCTGATTTTTAATGAGTTATTTTCTTCATTAGTTTTTAAAAATTTCTTTTTGTATATTGCAAATTGAGTTTTTAAATGAGTTATTTTGCTCTATGGAATTTTTTTTCCATTTCACTATTTTTTTTTACTCAGTTATTTTCTTTTTCCAATTCACAAATCCTTCTTTCCTGGGAGTTCTTTATCTTTTGCAATTCAGAAATTCTGTTTCCCTGGGAGTTTTTTATGTTTTCCAATTCACATTTCAGGAAGTTGTTTTCTTTTTCCACTCTATCAAATTTTTCTTTTAGTGAATTATATGCCTCTTCTGTACTCTCTTGCAGAGCTTCTCTTTCCCCATTTTTCTTCTAGCTCTCTTTTAAGATATTTTATAATTTCTCCTAGGAGAGCCTTGTATGATGGGGACCAGGTTACATCCCCTTTTGGGGTTTTGTCTGGAGACTGTTATTAGTCTCCTTGGGACTGAAAACCTGCTTTCTTTTTGTATAGAACTATTGATGATTAGTGCTTACTTGGCTTTTTTATTCATTTTTTAAAAAGCCCTTAGGGTCTGCCTTGAGGGCAAAGAATTTACCAGCTTCCTCTGCAGAACAGGGATAGATATATGGGCAGTAGCTGTCCTGCAAACAGGCTACAAAGAGTGGCCAAGCTGCAGAAGTGCTCTGGGAAAAGCCCCACCCAGAAGTGTCTCTGCCCTGGGAAGCGTAGCCACATAAGGGAATTTCTATTGCCCCAAGCAGATCCCTCCCACTGTGCACATTTGTGGCTGCTGTCAGAGTCCTCCTCCTTTCCACTCCCGTGGTGTGCAGAAGTGTAACTGTCCCAGGCAAAAACCCCGTGCTGCAGAATGCGGCTGCACAGCTGTGCTGTGGTCCATGCTAAGTCACTTCAAGTGCTGTGTAGATGTAGCCAAATCCTGTTAAATTCTGGCATTTTTTGGAGAACACTCTACTTTTGGCCTTTTTTAAACTTCTCTGCTGATCTACTTTGCAACCAAAGCAGAGCAGCCAACTTGTAGTAGAGTCCTCCCTGTAAGTTCTCCACCCATGGAGACACCCCCCACCCTGGTCCGCTCAGTGAGCTAGCCTCTAGTTTTGCCTCTCTGCCTGCGCTGGCCTGTTCCTGCTGATCAGGACAAACCTTTTCTAGTGATCTTCTAGATTATCTTCGGCTGGAAATTTGTTGTACTTCCAATATTTGTGGATTTTACCAGTCAAGCGCTATTTTTGAGGCTGAATTTAGTAATTAGTAGTGAGAGTATGAAAGGAACTTAGAAGGTCATGTGTGCCTTCTCTGCCATCTTGGCCACTACTTAGTAGTCCCTGGACAAATCACTTAACACTTATGTCTCAGTTTCCTCATCTGTAAAATGGGGAAAGTAATTGCTCCTACTTCCCAATGTTGCTGTGAGGGAAAGAAAAGATTTGCAAAGTGTTTCCCCCACCCAAACCTTGAGAACTTTATAAATGCTAGCTATTGTAATAATGTGAATATTAGTGATTTCTATTATCATCATTTCTAGCTAAAGACTTGGTTGGAAAGGAGATTATACCTTTTGGCAAAATGAAATTGAAGGACAGAATGTCAATTTATGCTACCCATAGGCCCTATGTATACTCTGTTTACAAATGAAAAGAGCAGATGACTATTTTGACTTCAATTTTTTTTCTGCCTAAAAAAATCTAGTTAGGAAGAGGGAATGAGAAACCATTCCATACAAGTATTTCATGAAAACTAGGGAATTTTAATTTGGAAAAGAGGACTTGGAGGGGATGTAGAGTGGTGCCTAAAAGATTATAAGGGCAAATATTTATGGCTGGATGGTGCCTTGGAAGTCTTCTAATAAAACCCTCTCATTTCACAGATGAGGAAACTGGGGCTTAGCTTTCTTCAAAAATCTAAAAAACTCAAATCTGAAGAGTGATTTGTTTGGCTTAGTTCTGGAGCAGAACTATACTAGAAGCTACAGAAGGATATGTTTAAGCTTAATGTAAAAAGAAATTTCCAAATAATCATTGAAGTATTTAAAGAGATGTTCCAGAAAGTGATGAATCCTTCTCAATAAAAGTGTTCAATCAAAGGCTGAATGGCCTCTTGAAAGGAATGTTATGACTTCTAAGATCCTATCTGTTGTGCGACAGTTCCCTTTTGATGTCCTGACCTAGTTTCCCCATTGTCCTATTTAATTACTCTGCCTCAGCTTATAACCTTTCCCTCTTAATGGTTGATGAGATAAAGGTTTTATATCTTTAGGTTATAATCATTTGACAGGATAAAGGTTTATCCATTTTAGATATCATTAGAATATTAGTAACCTCTCCAATACCTCCCTCCATTGTGTCATCTTTGGTTTTTCCCCCCATTATGTCATTGTTCTTCTTATCCTATAAAAAAAGCTTGTTCTCTGATACTTAGTACTGGATTCTTTGAGATGATAGTCCCATCCAGCCCTGGGACCAAGATCCATTTGGTCCCAGTATATCTCTCCATTTAATAAACTATTAAATTGGTCTCTAACCTCTGTCTTGCTCAGTTTCTATGGCATTAAAATCTAATCTTTAGAGAAGAGATGGCACAATACATCCTTATATTAATTCCATATTACTTTTTGAATTTCAAACTTTTATGTAAGCTATTTAATGCAAAAATTTCCACCAATCAATAACTTTTATTCCAATTCTAGCTATAGTTATTTTGTTTGTGCTGAAGCCTTTAATTGTATATAGGTAAGATTTTATATTTTGTCTTTTTTTATCTTGTCTTTTAAAAAGTTTCTCTGTGATTTTGAAATTTGTGACCTTATGCTATTGTATAATTTTATAGCATGAGTAGATATTTTTGTAAGCATGGGTAGTTGGGTCAATTGATTACCCGACCCTTACTTAAAGCAAGTGACAAGATATGACCAGACACCTTATCAGATAAATACAATTACTCAGAAGCATGACCTAAATTTGAAAAAGTCCTAAGTGTCAATTAATTATATACTAAATTATATAATTTAGAAGTTTCTCAATTTAGAAGTTTTTGAAAGCTGTTAGATGAACTGAAATGACATGTTTGTATTAGTTGTTGATATTTCTGAGAATTTTCATTAAGAGTTTTTTCTTTTTTGGAGAGGATGACAAGTAGTTTCTTTATGTTTTCACTTTTCCCTTGACTCTAAAGTTCTAGTTAGTTTTTGTTTAATTACTTCATGAAATATGGTATCCTTTTGTGAATGTGTATATGTGTGGAGGAGGGGGGAATCATAGCATGCAGATTACCCAATAAGTATTAGATTATCTCCTCCCATTTTTTATGTAGGTAGTTTTTGATCTTATATTTCTTATCTTTCCTTCTGTTTTTCAATCTTTGATTTTATTCTAATTTTTCTTGTGTTGTGTCACAATTCCCTTTTAATGTAAAGACCCAGTTTCTCTAATTGTCCTATTTAGTTACTCTGCCTCAGGTTATAACCTTTTCCTCTTAATGTTTGATGAGATAAAGGTTTTATATCTTTAGGCTATAATCATTCCTTCTTAATGTTTGACAGGATAAAGGTCTATCCATTTTAGACATCATTAGAATACCAGTAACTTCTCCAGTAATTCCCTCCATTATGTCATCCTAGGTGCCTCCTCCCATTAGGTTATCCCCATCCAGGTACCTCCTCCATTATGTCATTGTTCTTGTTATCCTATAAAAGAGTCTTGCTGTCTGATATTCAGGGCTGGATTCTTTGAGATGATAGTCTTGTTCAGCCTTGGGACCAACCATGATCATTTGATCCCAGTAAATCTCTCCATTTAATAAGCTATTAAATTGTTTTCTAATCTCTGTCTTACTCAGTTTCTCCGGGATTACACTTGTTTCCTTGAGTTACTGTTTTCCATTTGTTCTATTCTGATTTTCAGGGTATTAAGCTTCTAGGCAAAGTTCTTAACCTGCCATTCTAAAGTTTCAATTCTCCTTGTTATACTTTCTTCTTTGACGCTTTTATTTAGTAACTCTTGTTTTATTTTTTCCAGGTCCTTTTATAATCCTTGTGGTCAGGATTTTTTTTTTTCCCTTCAAGTTTCTCTTTAAATTTATGTGGAATTTTCCTTTTCCCCTGGATTTACTCCCTGGTTATCTTGCATAGCATTCAGCATTTTTTTTGTTTTGTTCATATCAGATGTTTCAGTGTCTAGGTTAGGGGGAGTAGTTTGCTTGGATCAAAATTCCCTCTTTTATCTCTGAATGATATGGGTAAGTCCTGCCTGATTATGTGAGTGAAATTAGGTTTATTCTGTAAGAACTATTTTGCATTATCTCTTGCTATGATTCTAACTCAGACTGCCTAGAAGCTAAGTGTGGTCAGGCCACTATTTTACCTATAATTCTTGTAATTTAATTAGTTTTCATTTAAGTACATAGATACTATACACTTTCATGATCCATGGTGACTTCAAACAAAATATAATTTTTTTACCTGTCTCTCTTTTTCTTATCTATGTTTATTTTTGACTAATACTTCTTATTTACCTCTCTGAATTTTTGTTTTGCCATTACTCTTCACTGTTTGATGAATGATTTTACAACATTACATTCACATGTGATTATGATTGTTAGTTTTTTCTCCCTCCATTAAATTTTGTTGTAAACTGTTCCCCTTTTGATAAAATGAAGGGAAAATCAATGCTATGCATCTATAGTATATATTGAACAATCTAACCACTCTTCTTCCTCAAAAGACCAATGATACGCACCTGGAGTCATTCCTCAGTGTATAGCATACTCCCACCTCTTTTTGGTCTTCTTATACCAGTTATTCTGAACTCCATCGCTGATGCACAGACACTTTTTTCCATATCCAACAAACTGTTCCCTTACTTTCATGTATTCAATCCTAGCCCACCAATATTCCTTTCTAGAAATACCTGTCCCTTCTACCATATTTGTTCCATAATTGGCAAACTTCTATTCATTTTAAGCCTCTTCCTTTCTCATTCCTTACATTTTCTGGCATTCACAGAGACCTGGCTCCCTCCTAAGGACACTACATCCCCAGTGACTCTTTTCCAGAATTGTTTACATACATTCACGCATCTATTCATTCATCTTCTCTCCTTCCTCCTCTAACCTTTGGTTCTCTTCAGAATTTACTGCTTGAAATAGGGGGAGTTGAAAAGCTGCTTTCAATCCATTGCAAATTCCAGATTCTTTCTCTACCACTATTACTCAGTAACATTTGTTTCTTCAAGGTTCGTGCTATATAAATCCATCACTCAGTTCAAATCTTGGTGAACATTATCTGTCAATCCCTAAAACCTTTTTTCTCACTGAGTTCTGTGCCTGACCTTAAAGACTTTCTCTTTACCTCAATTCCTGCTCTTATACTAGGAAACTTTAATATATATGTTCTAATTTCTCAGTTCCTCAGTCTATCCAATTTCTATGACCAATTTCCATGATATACACAGAAGTATACATATGGATTATGTCTTTGTTCTTTTTTTTTTAAGGATGAAGGTTACACAAATATTTTTCTTTCATGTTTATGTACTCCAAAAATCCTGTATCATATTTTATCAAAATATTATAATCCTTTATCATTCCATCTTTTCCTATGCCTAATAACCCCCAATCCTGTTTTAATCCTAATTGTGACCCTTGTTCCTCTATCTCCAGAAGTTACACTCTCTTCCCTGTTTTGTCTCTTTAGTAAATCAATACAACTTTCCACTAGCCTGTATGTTTTGTAAACATTAAAGAGGTGAATGCTATTATTGAATCCTTTGTCTTCTTGTCCTATCACCAAACATGCCGAACTCCAGTTCTTAATTATTCCCACCATCTATGCTCTCATATCCTTCAATCCTATTCATGTGCAGCTGAATGAAGCTGATTGGATCTATTATAATTTTACTACAAATATCTGAATTATACTCTCCTGCAGCAAGACAATCTTTTTACATCTCCCAATATGGATTTGTGATCCCACTTCAGTGGATATTCCCACTTTTCATCCCTCCTTGAGTGTCCCATTACATTTCTTCCCACTGTCTCAATTATGTACCTTTTTATAATATTTTTATCCCCCACCAAATTGAGACCATTTGCTGAGAGATCAGCTTCTCCTCATATATTATCACTTAGGCATCTCTCCCAACTCTTTCTTTCTCTTCCATTTCTATCTCTGAAGGAGAGAAGGTTCTTCTCATTGTTAAGGTAAATGCACTCTTGATTCCTTCCTGTTGTGCTTTTCTGCAGGTGATTGTGTTAACTATCCTATTTCCTCTCTAATTTTTAAGTTTTTCATTATCAACTAGTTCATTTTCTATTACCTACAAGTGCATGTAACTCCAATCCTTAAAAATCCTCACTTGATTTTATCATTTCTGATAAGAATTATCCTATATCTTTCCTTCTCATGGGTAGACTCATTGAGAAAATTGTCTACACTTGGTACCAACATTTCTCTTAGAGAATATTTTTCATCTCTTTGTATCCTGGATTTTGACCTCATTATTCAAATGGAAATTGTCTTTGTTAAAGTTACCAACAATTTTCTGTTTGAAAAATCAAATGGCTTGAACTCTGTATTCCTTGATTTTGGTAAATCTTTGACACTGTCAACCAGCATCTTCACCTAGAATTTTCTTTGTAGGTTTTTGTGATACTAATTTCTTTCTTTCGATTCTGCTTCCTTTCTGAGTATTCCTTCTCCATCTTTTTTGCTGGATTTTCATTTATATCATGCCTGATAAACATATATTTTCCACAAGACTCTGTCCCAGGTCTTCTTTTCTTTAGTATTATTTCACTTGGGCTCCTGGAATTTCAATGATCACTTCTATATAGATGCTTAATAGACCTATGAACAATGCTATCTTTCTCCCAAACTCCATTCCCACATGTCTAACTGCTTTTTGGGCATCTCAAATTGAACCATGACATTTCTATTTTTTTTTAAATCTTAAAGCTTTTAATTTACAAAACATATGCCTGGGTAATTTTCAACAAAATTGCAAAGCCTTTTGTTCTAGATTATCCCCTCCTTCCTTCCACCTGCTCCCCTAGATGGCAGGCAGTCCAATACATGTTAAATATTTTTAAATATATGTTAAATCCAATGTATGTATACATATTTATACAGTTATCTTGATGCACAAGAAAAATCAGATCAAGAAGGAAAAAAACTGGGAAAGAAAACAAAGTACAAGCAAACAACAACAGTAGGAGTGAGAATGCTATGTTGTAGTCTACACTCAGCTCCCATGATCCTCTCTTTGAGTGTAGATGACTCTCTTCATCACTGAACAACTGGAATTGGCTTGAATCATCTCATTGTTGAAGACAGCCACATCCATCAAAATTGATCATCATATAATCTTGTTTCTGTGTATAATGATCTCCTGGTTCTGCTCATTTCACTTAGCTCTCCAGGCCTCTCTGAAATCATCCTGCTGTTCATTTCTTACAGAACAATAGTATTCCATAATATTCATATACCGTAATTTATTCAGCCATTCTCCAATTGATGGGCTCCATTCAGTTTCCAGTTTCTTGCCACTACAAAAAGGGCTGCCACAATCATTTTTTGTACATATGGGTCCCTTTCCCTCCTTGAGGATCTCGTTGGGATATAAACCCAGTAGAAACACTGTTGAGTCAAAAGGTATGCACAGGTTGATAACTTTTTGAGCATAGTTCCAAATTGCTTCCAGAATGGTTGAATATGTTCATAGTTCCACCAACAAGCTATCAGTGTCCCAGTTTTCCTACATCCCCTCCAACACTTATCATTTTCTTTGCAGTCATCTTAGCCAATATGAGAGGTGTGAGGTAGTACCTCAGAATTGTCTTTTTTTTTTTTTTTTTTTTTTTGGTGTCTGGCACATAATAGGTTCTTTTTTTTTTTTTTTTTTTTAATAGCCTTTTATTTACAGGTTATATGCATGGGTAACTTTACAGCATTAACAATTGCCAAACCTCTTGTTCCAATTTTTCACCTCTTACCCCCCCCCCCCTCCCTAGCCGGCAGGATGACCAGTAGCTGTTAAATACATTAAAATATAAATTAGATACACAATAAGTATACATGACCAAAACGTTATTTTGCTGTACAAAAAGAATCAGACTTTGAAATATTGTACAATTAGCTTGTGAAGGAAATCAAAATGCAGGTGGACATAAATATAGGAGTTAGAATTCAATGTAATGGTTTTAGTCATCTCCAGAGTTCTTTCTCTGGGCGTAGCTAGTTCAGTTCATTACTGCTCCATTGGAATATTTGGTTGATCTCGTTGCTGAGGATGGCCAGGTCCATCAGAACTGGTCATCATATAATATTGTTGTTGAAGTATATAATGATCTCCTGGTCCTGCTCATTTCAGAATTGTCTTAATGTGCATTTCTCTGATCAATAGTAATTTGGAGCACCTTTTCATATGACTACAAATAGTTTCAATTTCTTTATCTGAAAATTGTCTGTTCATATCATTTGACCATTTATCAATTGGAGAATGGCTTGAATTCTTATAAAGTTGAGTCACTTCTCTATATATTTTAGAAAGGTCTTTATCAGAACCTTTGTATGTAAAAATATTTTCCCAGTTTGTTGCTTCCCTTCTAATCTCGTCTGCATTAGTTTTGTTTGTTCAAAAACTTTTTAACTTAACATAATTAGAATTATCTATTTTGTAATCAATAATGATCTCTAATTCTTCTGTAATCACAAATTCCTTCCTCTTCCACAGATCTGAGAGGTAAACTATCCTATGTTTTTCTAATTTGTTTATAATATCATTCTTTATGTCTGGATCATGAATTCATTTCAACCTTATCTTGGTATGTGTGGGTCAATGCCTAGTTTCTGCCATACTAGTTTCCAATTTTCCCAGGTCTTTTTGTCAAACGATGAATTCTTATCCCAAAAGCTGGAAATCTTTGGGTTTGTCAAACACTAGATTGTTATAGTTATTGACTATTTTGTTCTGTGAACCTAACCTATTCCACTGATCAGCTGCTTTATTTATTAGCCAGTACCAAATGTTTTTGGTGACTGCTGCTTTATAAAATAGTTTTAGATCTGGTATGGCTAGGCCACCTTTATTTGATTCTCCCCTCCCCCCCATTAATTCCCTTGAAATTCTTGACGTTTTGTTCTTTCACATGAATTTTGGTGTTATTATTTCTAAGTTAGTAAAATAGTTTCTTGGGAGTTTGACTGGTATAGCACTAAATGAGTAGATTAATTTAGGTAGTATTGTCATCTTTATTATTTTTGCTCAACCTATCCAAGAACATTTGATATTTTTCCAATTGTTTAGATCTCACTTTATTTGTGTGGAAAGTGTTTTGAAGTTTTGCTCATATAGTTCCTGACTTTTCCTTGGCAGATAGATTCCCAAATATTTTATACTATCGACAGTTATTTTAAATGGAAATACTCTTTGTATTTCTTGGTGTTGGGTTTTGTTAATGATGTATAAAAATGCTGATAATTTATGTGGATTCATTTTCTATCTTGCAGCTTTGCTAAAGTTGTGGATTATTTCTAATAATTTTTCAGTTGATTCTCTAGGGTTCTCTAAGTATACCATCATATCATCTACAAAGAATAGTAATTTGGTTTCTTCATTTCCTACTCTAATTCCTTTAATTTATTTTTATTCTCTTATTGCCAAAGCTAGCATTTCCGCCCCCCCCTCCCCCCAAGGCAAAAGCAGAAAGGAATTTTATTATGATCTCGCGAGAAGGAGTATCTCTCTCCCCACAAATAGTTAGGCAAGGAGAGGCAAAGTCCAGTTAACAAACAAGAATTATCTAGGGGCCTGGACTAACATTCTCTATAGGCTGGATCTTTGCTCTGATTAGCCAGGATAAAAAACCTTACATTCTAAATCATTGTTGCACCACAGTTCTCTTTTATGTTTCTGCCTCAGTTTCCCTAATTGTTCTGCCTCAGTTTCCCTGAATTTTTCTGCCTCAGTTCCTTGAATTATTCTGCCTCAATCCCCTGATTGCAATACCATCCCTCCCTCCTAATCATTGTAACTTTGGGGTTTACTACTCCAGATAAGGAGAAAGACCTCCTATCTCAGATATCATGACTCCAGACCTTCCCAACTTAACAGAATGTCCAGTGCCTCCCCTCATTCTGTCATTATTCTTCTTAATCCCAACTTATCAGAATTTATGGTCCTACCACCCACTCTGTCAGAATCTGATTGATGGTCCATTCCGATTCTCAGTGCTCCAACTCCATCCCTGCTTTGGTCTACCCTGGTCACTTAGAGTCATATATATATATATATATATATATATATATATATTTCATGGGAAACTCAAATTCCCTGCTGGATGCAAAGCTAGTATTTCTAATACAATATTGAAGAGTAACGGTGATAGTGGGCAACCTTGGTTCACCCCTGATCTTATTGGGAATGCTTCCAGTTTATCCTCATTACATAGATACTACTGATTATTTTAAGGAAAAGTCCATCCATTTATTTCTATACTTTCTAACTTTTTTTAAAATTAGGAATGAGTGTTGAATTTTAACACTGCTTTTTTTGTATCTATTGAGAAAATCATGGGTTTTTTTTGGTTATTGATAAAGTCAATTATGCTAATAGTTTTCCTAACTGGTTCAGGGCTGGTTCAACACTGCGTTCCTGGTACAAATCCTACTTAGTCATGGTGTTTTATCCTGCAGATGATTTTTGTAAGCTCTTTGCTAATATTTTATTTAAGATTTTTGCATCAATATTCATTAGAGATTGGTCCATAATTTTCTTTCTCCATTTTTGTCCTATCTGGTTTAGGTATCAGTACCATGTCTGTGTCATGAAAGGAATTAGATAGGACTCCTTTATTCCCTATTTTTCAAGTAGTTTATATAGTATTGGAATTAATTGTTCTTTAAATGTTTGGTAGAATTCACATGTAAATCCATCTGATCCCAGGATTTTTTCTTAGGGAGTTGATTAATAGCTTGTTCTATTTCTTTTTCTAAATGGGACTATTTAAATAATTTATTTCCTCTTCTCTTAATCTGGGCAATCTATATTTTTGTGGGTATTTCTCCATAACACTTAGGCTATCAAATTTATTGGCATAAAGTTGGGCAAAATAACTCCTAATTGTTGCTCTAATTTCCTCTTCATTGGTGGAAAGTTCTCCTTTTTCATTTTTGAGACTAATAATTTGATTTTCCTCTTTCCTTTTTCTAATCAAATTAACTAAAGATTATCTATTTTGTTGGTTTTTTCATAAAACCAACTCTTAGTTTTATTTATTAATTCAATAGTTTTTCTTTTACTTTAAATATTATTAATCTCTATTTTTAGAATTTCAAGTTTGGTATTTGATTGGGGGTTTTTAATTTGTTCTATTTCTAGTTTTTTTAGTTGTAAGTCCAATTCACTGATTTTCTCTTTCTCTATTTTATGCAAATAAGCCTCTAGAGATATAAAATTTCCCCTTATTACCTCTTTGGTTGCATCCCACAAATTTTTGGTAAGTTGTCTCATTATTGTCATTTTCTTGGATGAAATTGTTGATTGTGTCTATGATTTGCTGTTTCACCCGTTCATTCTTTAGGATTAGATTATTTATTTTTTGAAAGTAATTTTTAATTTCATTGTGATCTGAAAAAATGCATTAATTATTTCTGCCTTTCTGCATTTGATTTTGATGTCTTTATGTCCTAACATATGGTCAGTTTTTTATAGGTTCCACCTCCCTCCATGCCCAATTGAAACAGAAACTTTTCTGGTGATCTTCGAAATTATCTTCTGCTGGTAATTTGTTGCACTCTCAATATTTGTGGATTCTGCCAGTTCAAAACTAATTCAGAAGCTGGATTTGCTAATTAATCTGAGGGATGTAGGAAAAGATCAGAAAGAAACATGTGTTCTCTCTGCCATCTTGGCTCCACCTCCTGGGCCCATGATATTTCAAACTTAACATGTTTAAAACAAAAATCATGATCTTCTCTCCCCCAAAATCTTCCTCTCTTTCCAATTTTCCTAAAGTATTGGGGTCTCTATTATCCTCCAGTTACCTGGGACTGCAAACTCAATCTCACCCTTGACTCATCACTCTCATCTCACATTTCCAATTTTTCATCTTCTCAATATTTGTTTTCCAGGTAAATTTTTGTTGGTCAATTCATAAATATGCTTTCAAATATGATGTCTTTTAACTTAGTTATAAGAATTTTTATAGTTTCATTGCAAATTTTGATTTCCAATTATTCATATATTCCAAATCCTTTTGTTAAGAGTTTGTTGTTTTTGATTTTATACCACCAATTTTTATTCCAAATTTTTCATAAATACTTGAATTTTACTCTTTACTTCTTGCCTGAATTCTTTTTATTAGGTTTTCTAATCACTCTTGGAGTTCTTGTACCCATTCCATTCTCTTTTCAGGGCTTCTAATTTTACAATTATTCTCTTCATCTAGAGTTTTTTCTTGGCATTTGCTTACCTCATGGTATGTCTTCTACATACTATAGCACATTGAAATTGGAGTTTGGAAGACTAAGTACAAATTCTGCCTTAGGCACTTGTTAGCTATATGATCCCAGGCAAGTTGCTTAATCTCTAAGACTCATTTTTCTTATCTATCAAATGGGGTTAATAGTAGCAACTACCTCACAAAATTGCTGTGAAGACCAAATGAAATAGCACATGTAAAGTTCTTTACAATTCTTAGAGAACTATATAAATGTTAGTTATTCCACACAGTTTTCTTTCATCTCTTCAGTACTTTTTCTGTAAGGAATTCTCTCTTTCCCATTCTCTTAGTTGTTAGTGGTATGATTTCAGTTTATTTTGTGCAGTTTTTGGTGTTTTGAAGATCTGAACAGGAGCTGAACTTATAAACAGTATTTTATTTAGTCATCTTGAATCTCTGTAAACATGTCTATTGGCAAAATGTCTATTAATTTTTCTCTTCACATAATCCTCAGTATGAGTGCTTTTCAGAGGGTCTTCAGTTTTAAGAACCATCAGGTTATAAAGGCAGGAGATGACAAGTTCCTTGACCTCAAGTGTTTACAATCTGGAACTGCTTTTCAATCTTCTTTTTTCAGGAAAAAATTTAATCTGTGAAAACCCCTTATATTAATTTTATACAAGCTTTTGAAAAGAGGACAGATTATCTCAGTAGTAAATACTAATCATTTGGCCAGTTTAGGAACACTCAAGATATGGAAGTAATTACTTAAATTACTTAGCTTCCACAGTGTCTCCACTTAGAATGCACTCAGAAAATTCAATTTTTGAAACACATTTTCCATTTCATTAGCATTTATGCCATAGATTTAGAATTGTAGGGGCCTTAAAAGCTATTGAATTCATGCCCCTCCTTTTACAGATGAAGCAAGTGAAGCAAAGAGAAATTAACTGGATCAGGATAATATAAGAAAAGTTAGAAAGAAGATGTGAACCTAGGTGTTTCTCACTCAAGATCCAGCCCTTTATCCCCTCAATGTTTTCCTCAGTTTGTACAAGTTTCTCTAGGTTTTACATCAGTTTGTACAAGTCTCTCCAAGTTTTTCTAAAATCTGCCTGTTCATCATTTTTATTACTCAATAGTATTCCATTACACTTATATACCACAGCTTATTCAGCCACTCCCCAGTTGAGGGAATCTTTTCAATTTCCAATATTTTTCCACCATGAAAAAGGCTGCTATAAATATTTTCTGCAATAAAAATTTTTGTACAATTTTGCAATATTTTAAAAATGATTACTTTGGATTACACTTTTATTTTATCTTCAGTGCCAAACTTTGTCCCTTTTACTTCCACTTTTTGTAAGAAACACTCTATTATAAGTATAGATAGTCAAAACAAATTTCTGCATTGATAAATCCAAAGAATGTGCAATCTGAATCTATCATCTTTATGTCTGGAAGTGGATAACATGTTACACATTGAGTTTTCTGGAATTGTTGTTGGTTGTGATATTGATCAGAGTTTCTAAAACTTGGTAAGTTGCTTGCCTTTATTAATTTAGTGATATTGTATCTAAGTTATTCTCCTGAATTCGCTTATATTGTTTTCCATAAGTTTGTACAAGTCTTATCTGGTATCTCTGAAACCATTACCTTCATCATTTCTTACAGCACAATAATATTCCATAATATTTATATGTTATTACTTGATCATCAATTGCATGATTAATGGGCATTTATTCAGTTTCTAATTCTTTGCAACAACTAAGATAAATTTACGTCTAGCAACTTTTCCTCTTTCTTTGATCTCTCTATGGGATATAATCCTAAATATTGCTGTGTCAAAAAGTATATAGAGTTTGATGAATATGGGGAAATTTCCAAATTGATCTCCAGAATGATTGGACTAGTTCACAGTTCTTTAGTGCATTAGTATTCCAGTTTTCTCATATAATCTCTAGAATTTTCCTTTTTTAGCACCAGCCAGTCTGATGGAGTGAAGTGGCACTTGAGAGTTGTTTTAATTTTCATTTCTTTAATTAGTGATTTAGAACATTTTCCCATATAATCTTTAATAGTTTGTATTTCTCTCTGACAACTGCCCATTTCTGTCCTTTGACCATTTATCCATTGGCTCATTCTTTTTTTTCCCCTAGTAGCACCATTTTATTATTTTATTTTTATTAATTAAAGCTTTTTATTTACAAAATATTTGCATGGGTAATTTTTCAACACTGACCCTTGCAAAACCTTTTGTTCCAAATTTTCCCTTTCTTCTCCCTACCCTCTCCCCTAGCTGGCAGGTTAAATATTTTAAAATATATGTTAAATCTAATATATGTATACATATTTATACAGTTATCTTACTGCACAAGAAAAATCAGATCAGGAAGAAAAAAACTGAGAAAAAAAAACAACATGCAAGCTAACAACAACAGAGAGAGTGAGAATCTATGTTATGGTCCACACTCAGTTCCCACGGTCTTTTCTCTGGGTGTAGATGGCTCTCTTCATCTGCCATCTTCACTGAACAAGTAGCATTAGTTTATATCATCTCATTGTTGAAGAGAGCCACATCCATCAGAATTAATCATCGTATAGTCTTGTTGTTGCTGTGTATAATGATCTCCTGGTTCTGCTCATTTCACTTTGCATCAGTTCATATAAGTCTCTCCAAGCCTCTCTGAAATCATCCTGCTGGTCGTTTCTTACAGAACAATAATATTCTATAACATTCATATATTATAACTTATTCAGCCCTTCTCCAATTGATGGGTATCCACTCAGTTTCCAGTTTCTTGCCACTACAAAAAAGGGCTGCCACAAACACTTTTGCACATGTGGGTTCCTTTCCCTCCTTTAAGACCCAGTAGAAATATTGCTGGATAAAAGGGTATAATGGCTCTTATTCTTATTAATTTGAATTGGTTCTCAACATTTCTTAGAAATGAGATCTTCAGCTGAAAAACCTGCTGCAAAGATATTTTCTCCTAATTTATATCTTTAAATATTAGCTGCATTGGTTCTGTCTGTGGAAAAACTTTTTAATTTTATATAATTAAAACCATCCATTTTACCTTTTTGTCAGTCTCTTTTTTATTTACTCATGAATTCTTCCATCCCTAAACTTGACATGTAATTTCTTCTATGCTCCTTTAATTTTTTTTTAATAGCCTTTTATTTACAGGATATATGCATGGGTAACTTTACAGCATTAACAATTGCCAAACCTCTTGTTCCAATTTTTCACCTCTTACCCCTCCACCCCCTTCCCTAGATGGCAGGATGACCAGTAGATGTTAAATATATTAAAATATAAATTAGATACACAATAAGTATACATGACCAAAACGTTATTTTGCTGTACAAAAAGAATCAGACTCTGAAATATTGTACAATTAGCTTGTGAAGGAAATCAAAAATGCAGGTGTGCATAAATATAGGGATTGGGAATTCAATGTAATGGTTTTTAGTCATCTCCCAGAGTTCTTTTTCTGGGCATAGCTGGTTCAGTTCAATACTGCTCCATTGGAAATGATTTGGTTGATCTCGTTGCTGAGGATGGCCTGGTCCATCAGAACTGGTCATCATATAGTATTGTTGTTGAAGTATATAATGATCTCCTGGTCCTGCTCATTTCACTCAGCATCAGTTCGTGTAAGTCTCTCCAGGCCTTTCTGAAATCATCCTGTTGGTCATTTCTTACAGAACAGTAATATTCCATAATATTCATATACCACAATTTATTCAGCCATTCTCCAACTGATGGGCATCCATTCAGTTTCCAGTTTCTGGCCACTACAAAGAGGGCTGCCACAAACATTCGTGCACATACAGGTCCCTTTCCCTTCTTTATAATCTCTTTGAGATATAATCCCAGTAGTAACACTGCTGGATCAAAGGGTATGCACAGTTTGATAACTTTTTGAGCATAGTTCCAAACTACTCTCCAAAATGGTTGGATTCGTTCACAACTCCACCAACAATTATGCTCCTTTAATTTATGTCACGTTTTATGTATAAATACTTTATCAGTTTCAAGTTTATCTTGGTATACAGTTTGAGATATTGGTCTATATATAGTCTCTTTCAGTTTTTGAACAATTTTTCTCACAGTAAAGTTTTGCTCCAATAACTAGGACTTTAGGTTTAACAAATACTAGACTGCTATGCTTACTTCTGTATATTGTGTACTAATTCTGTTTTACCAATTTGCCTTTCTAAATCTTATCTAATACCAAATTGTTTTAATGAATATGGTTTTGTAGTATAATTTGAGATGTAGTATTACTAGGCTTCCTTCTATTCTACTGTTTTGTTTTTTTCATTATTTCTCTTGGCATTTTTGACTTTTGTTTCTCCAAATGAATTTTGTTATTATTTTTTAATAGCTCTGAGTAATACTGGGTTAGTTTTGTAGGGCACTAATGGCTAACTTAATTTAAGGAGTATTATAGATGTTTATATCATATTGGCTCAGTCAACTCATAAACTATTAATATTTTACCAATTAATTATTTAAAATCTGTCTTTATTTATGTGAAGAATGTTATATACTTGTTTACATAGTATCTCTGTGTATCTTGACAAGTACTTCCCCAAGCATTATATACTGTTTGTGATTATTTTAAGGGAATTTATCTTTATCTCTTCCTACTGGATATTATTAGTAAATGCAAAAATGAGGATGATTTGTGCATATTTATTTTATATCCTAAAACTTTGCTGAAGTTGTTGTTTCAATTAGTTCTTTTAGTTGATGTTCTAGGATTCTTTAATTAAAGCATCGTATCATCTGCAAAAAGGGATAATTTTGCTTTCTCTTTGCTTCTGCTTATTTCTTAAGTTTCTTATTTGATTCTGTTAACAAGCAATTCTAGTATTATATTGGGGAGAGATGATACTAATGAACATCCTTGATATACCTCAGATTTTATTGAAAAGATCTCTAGTTGATCACCCATACAGATAACACTGGCTTTTTATTTTAGAGATAGTACATATGATTTGAGGAAAGCTTTGGTCATTCCCATGCTTACTAGTATTTTTTTCTTAACCGAAGTGGCTATTATGAAAAATATTTTCTATGCCTAGCTGTATCTAAGATATCAAAAGATTTTTTGTTGTTTTTATTGTTAATATGGCCAATTATGTTTATGCTTTTCTTAATGTTGAACGAAACTTGTAATTCCTGGTATAAATCTAGTTTATTTATGCTGTGAATTTTTTGTGATGTGTTATTCTACTTGCCTTGCTATTATTTTATTTATAATTTTTGCATTAATATGTTAGGGATATTGATCTATAGTTTTCTTTCTCTGTTTTGAGTCCTTCTGGTTTAGATGTCAGGACTATATTTATGTCACAGAAATAATTTGGTTGGACCCTTTCTTTTTCATTTTTTCAGTTGACATAGTTTTGAAATCAATTGTTTTTTAAATATTTAATAGAGTTTAAAATTGATAGAAATTCATCTGGTTCTGGGGATTTTCCTTTAAGAATTCATGTGTAAATTATTTTATTTCCTCCCTTCCTCCCTCCCTTCTTCCCCCTCCTTCTCTCCCTGCCTCCTTCCCTCCTTCCTTCTCTCTTGCCTCCCTCCTTCCTTCCTTCCTCCTTTTCTCTCTCCCTCCTTTCTTTCCTTCTTCCCTTCCTTCCTCCCTCCCTCCCTTCCTCCTTTCTTCCTTCCCTCTTTCCTTCCTTCCTTCCTTGCTTCCTTCCTTCCTTCTTTCCTATTTTGGTGTTTCAGTGTTTTTTTTTTTTAATTGTTGGTTTTATGATGTTTCTTTAGTTGTATTCCCATTTCATTGATCTGTGCTTTTCCTTGTTTCTTGATGAAAATGTTCAGAAATATGAATTTTCCCTTAAGTACTGCTTTGGTTGCATATCAAAAAATTCAGGTGTTGTCTTATTGTCATTGTCTTCAAAGAAATTATTAATTGTTTCTATGAATCATTTAATTCACTTATTCTTTAGATTTAAGGTTATGAAGTTTTCAATTAATTTTAATTTGCTTCAAAGGTCCTTTATTTTATTGAGTGATTTTTATTATATCCTGTTTCAATAAAAGATGCATATGATATTTCTACTTTTCTGCATTTGTTTGTGAGGCTATTTAATGCCTTAATATGTGGTCACTTTTTTCTTTTTTTTTTCTCAGTAGTATTTTATTCCTCCCATTACATGTAAAGATAGTTTTCAACATTCTTTTTTGTAAGATTTTGTGTTTCAATTTTTTCTCACTTCCTTACCTCCTCAAGAGAGCAAGCAATCTGATTAAAGTTATACATGTATAAACCTTTTGAACACATTTTTATATTTGTCATGTTGTGCAAGAATGTCATATTAAAAGGGGAAAAGCCATGAGAAAAAAAACCAAATAAACAAAAAGGTGAAACTACTATGCTTTGATTCACATTCAGTTTTCATTGTTTTCTCTCTCAATACATAGGACATTTTCCATCCTAAATCTATTTGAATTATTTTGGATCACTGTTTGCTGAGAAGAGCTAAGTCTATCATAATGTATAATGTTCTCCTGATTTTGCTCACTAGATGCTTTGCTCAGCATCTAGTTCATGTCTTTTTTGAAATCATCCTGCTCAGCATTGCTTATAGAACAATAATATTCTACTACATTCATATACCATAACTTTTCCAGCAATTACTCAATTGATGGGCATTCACTTAGTTTCTAATTCCATGCCATTATAAACAGAGCTTTTACAACATTTATGCACATGTGGGTTCCTTTCCCTCTTTTATGATCTTTTTACAGACTCAGAGGTGGCACTGCTGGATCAAAGAGTATATAGAGTTTGATAGTTCTTTGGGCAGAGTTCCAAATTGCTCTCCAGAATGACTGGATCATTTCACAACTCTATCAACAATGCATTAGTGTCCCAGTTTTACCACATCCCCTCCAATATTCGTAATCTTTTTGTGTTATCTTAGCCAATCTGAAAGGTATGAAGTGGTACCTCAGAGTTGTCTTAATTTGCATTTCTCTAATCAATAGTGATTTAAAACATTTTTTCATGAGACTATAAATGGTTTTAATTTCTTCATTTGAAAATTGTCAATTTATTATCTTTTGGTCCCTTTTTTTGTGAAGGTATCTCATATAGCTGAAAAAGTTATATTCTTATCCACTACTATTCAATATTCTCCATTTGTCTATATAACTTTTCAAATGTTTCATTTTTTTTTGTTCATTTTTTTGTAAGGTTAGCTTTATATAGATCCAAGAGAAAAGCATTTATTATAATTTACTGTCTTTTATAGTTCTATTCTCCACCCCTCATAATTAATTTAATTTTTCCTTTTAAGAATTTAAACGTCATGTAATTTGGTATATATATATCTGGTACTGACATTCATTATCTCTGACACTTTTTTTTAAGCAAAATGTAGTTTCCTTACTTATCTCATTTAAGTAAGTTTATTTTTGATATTCTTTCTGAAATCACAATTATTACTCCTTCCTTTTTTATTTCACTAAATCACATTATATTTTCCCCAGTCTCTTATTTTAAGTGTGTTTTTTTTTTCCTTCCATTTCAAGTATGTTTCTTGTAGACAACATAGTTAGACCTTGGTTTCTAATCCATTCTGTTATTTCTTTCCATTTTATGAGTAAGTTCATCTCATTCATATTCACAGTTATGATCATTAATTGTGTATTTTCCTCCATCCTATACACTTTTTTTTATTTCTCTTTTTCTCCTGACCCTGTTTAAAAGTTTACCTTGCTTCTAATCCTTCCCTTAATCTACCTCCCTTTTTAATTCTCTCAACCCTTACTTCCCTTTAATCCTTTCCCTCTTGTTTCCATGTTAGGTGAAATATATTTCTAGATTCTGTGTGTGTGTGTTTGTTTGTTTGTGTGTGTGTGTGAATTCTTTCCTCCTTTTGACCAGTTTGGATGAGAATGGTATTCAAGTGTTATTCACTCCCCCCTCCCACTCCATCCTTGTGTTTATTTCTATTTTTGTACCCCATTTATATGAAGTGATTTTTTCATTCTTTCTTTTCCCGCTTCCTTTTCACATTCTTCTTCCTCACCTCTTTTTATTTTTCTTTTAATATAATTCAAACATAGCAGAATCACTCGTAGGTCCTGTATCTAATTACACTCCTGCTATGATCACTGATGATGGTACAGATCATTTCCCCCAATAAGAAGATAAACTTTTTTAGTTCTTTATAATTGCTCAATCATGCTCAATCTTTTGACTCCTCTGTTTATACATTGGATTATCTAATCATCTTTGGTCTTTTCATCAGGAATGTTTGAAAGTCCTCTATTATATTAATTCTTTCCTCTATATTTTCTCTGCACACCTTAGTTTCCTACATAAGTTATTCTTGGGTGATAGCCTATATCTTTTGTATTTCCTAGTAATTGAGTTCATCCTTTCTACCTCCTTGCAGTATTTTTTCTTTGACCTGGGAGTTCTGGATTTTGCTTCCAATATTCAGAGGAGTTTTTTTATTTTTTTTATTTTGTGGTTTCTTGTAGGACATAACAGTGGTCTTTTTCCATTTTTACTTTTCCCTCTAGTTTTAAAAGATCTGGAAGTTTTCTTTTTATGGTTTTTTGAAATATGATAATTAAGTTCTTTTCTTTTTGGTCATGTTTTTTCATTGAGTTCAATGATTCTTAAATTATCTCTCCTCATAGTGTTTTACAGGTCAGTTGTCAGTTTTAACAAGCTACCTTACTTTTTATTCAGTTGTTTTATACTTTTGATTTTATCTTAATATTTCTTGCTGTCTCATTAGCTTCTATTTGATCAATTCTAATTTTCAGGGAATTATTTTCTTCATTAAGATTTTGTACTTGTTTTTCTAAAATTTTAATATTTTTCATATTTCCATCCTTTTCTATGGTTTTCTTTTCCTGTTTTTTTTCCCTCTATCTCTCTCATATGGTTAAAAAATAATTTATTAGCTCTTAACAAAACAAAATTCTTGTTTTTCTTGTTCTTCCCATGATTATGGTTGGACTTGTATCCAAATTCTATTTTTCTTTTAGGTATGGTTCATAGATTTTTTGAATCATTCTCTTCTAGGTTTGTAACTGAAGCTTCCCTGTCACTACCATAGCTTTTTGTGATTGGATTTCCTTTTTTGTTTACCCATTTTTCTAGACTTTTTGACTTTTGATAATTTTAGTGCTGGGTTCTGCTCAGCTCTGGGGTGAGAGGGCATTTCTGGGGTAAGTTTTTGTCTTCTTGTGTCCTGTTATCAAAGTTTATGCTGGAAGGGTACAAGTTTTTGGTACTCCCAAAGTGATGGTCTGCTTACTAAGTGGCTGGTCGGAATTCTTGATCCAAGTTTGGGTTTCTTGGCTTGAACCTAGTTTGAAATTTCAGTAGACTACTATTGGACTTAACCACTTTTAGTCCTTGGGCAGGCTCTCTTAATAATGACTGAATTGCAGATTTACTTTTCACCTAGGACTCCTCTCTTGGTTATGATATTTTAAGCTTCCACCCAGGGCCTGAAGGCTAGAGTACTTCCTCTGTTTCTGGGATCAGAGCAAAATATATGTTGCTGTCTTTAGAATTTGTTCCTTGCTCAGGACACATCCAAGGCTTATAGTGGCTGCTTCTTTCTACCACCCAATATGCAGATCTCTATCCCTTCAGTCTGATCCAGAACTAAGTAATAGAGAAGAATTGCTAGATGGTACCTGTTTGTGTATCCTGTGCTTGCTCAAGGATCCCAAGGGATCTCTTCCTTCCCTGGTGCATGGTTTTGGCTTTTAGTCTCAGAATTTTACTGTGCTGTAATTGTTGAATTCCCCTCTAGATCCTGTGCCCAATGTCTAGCTAGGCTACCTTGTATTGGAAAAATGACTAATTTCAACTTTTTTTTTTTTTGGATTTGTCAATCACACTTGAGCTTGGCGAATATTCTAGATCTTTTTGGAGTAAGTTTGGTTAAGAAATTAGGTTGTACTTCTTATTACTACTCCACCATCTTAACTCCTCCCACAATGTGAGCTCTTTGAGAGCAGGAATTGTCTCTATTTTTCTATTTGTATTTCTATAGAAAACACAGTATATTGTACACAGTGAACACCTAAGAAATTCTTTTCCATTCATTCATAAGTTGCAAAAAACAGACACCAATCTGCATTGGTACAAGAAGTTTCCTAACTCAGTAGTTTTCTGTACTATTGTTGGTACCCTGGAAATCACAGGTCTAACACTATCCCCAAATAGTATATAAAACTCAACTAAGAAAAGATTTAAAAAATCATTTTTATCCAATTTTGAAAACTTTAAACAGAGGGTGGAATTTCACTCATTCAGAATAATATAGAGAAGATTCCAACTTGGATATTAAGTAGATCAAATGACTTCTAAAGCTTCAATGCATTTTAAGATTTTCAACCACTGAATGGTTCTTTAGCCCTAGGTCCATAGAGTGGCTAAGAAACTCAGCCTAAAATGGAACCTCAGAGGATAAAAGTTAGCCAAAGAAAGATCACTCCTCACTTTAAAGGTAATCTTGAGGAGGAGGTCTGGTGGTAGAGATGGGAGAAATTTTGTGAATAAAGACCTAAAATGGTTCAGAGTTTCTGAGTGAAGTTTGGAAGATCCCAGTTATGGCATGCAATTAAATATCATAGTTCATTTCTTGTGAATGGACAATAGATATTCAGAGCTCTCCTAAAGGAGACACAGTTTTCCTTGTCTCCCTTCCTAGCCATTTACTCTGCTACTTTGCCCAATTCCTCCATTTACAAATATCAAGGTTGAGAGGAGTAGTTAACATGTTGACTGACTGATCCATAATCCCAAAAGACTTCAAGTAGAAGTAAGGGCCAGATCTAAGTAAGTCAAATTTAAGAGGGATAACATCTTTCTCAGTATACGTTTTTAAAAAAGACCTGGGAATTCCAGTAGGATTCAATGTGAGTCATTACATGAAACAACAACCATAAAAAGCACATATTACTAGACTACATTATGTTTGACATAGTGCCAAGGACAATGAAAGTGATAATTCTGCAATATTCTGACCTTGTAAACTTGCATTTGGAGTACTGTGATTCAACAAACATGTACATTTTATATACATGTTTTAGTAAGTATTTAGCATGGTGTATTGGATGAAGTTTTGGGCTTAGAATTAAAAAGCTCATGGTTTGAATAACTTTGGAAAAGTCTCAATCTCTCTGGGCCTCATTTTCCTCATCTATAAAGTTAAGGGTTTGGATTTGATAATCTCTAAAATTCCTTCTAGTTCTAAATCTATAATCTCATGACTGGGAAAGTAGAGGAAAGAATTGAGCTATTCAATGGATTTCTTCTCCCCAGTGGCTGTATTTGCCACAACTGGCTATTCAACTTCACTTCATCTACAATCTACTTTGTATGTTGGATTGTCTTATCTCCTTTTATTTCTTGATCTCTATGTTCTTCTAATTGTACCTAGTAACATTTCTTGTCTGGTACTCCTAAATGTGGATAAGCCTAAATTGAAGATACTAAATTTTGGGATAAAATTACTAGAGCATGAGTTAGCACCCAGAATTTGTTGAGCCTCATTATAGTATTTGGTTTATTTTGCTCTTTTGAACATAGCCCACTTTACTTTGTCTTATGTACCTCTTTTAAAAATTTTAATTACTTTTTTTATTGATTTATTTTTCTGATTATACATGTATATTAACTTTTAAAGCACACATTTCTTTATGAATCATGTTGGGAAAGAAAAATTAGAACAAAAGGGAAAAATTATGAGAGGAAAAAAAAACAGAAAAAAAAAACTGGACATAGCATGCATTGATTTACATTCTATCTCCATAGTTCTCTTTCTGATAGCAGATGGCGTTTTCTTTACAAAGTTTATTGGCATTGCCTTGGATCACTGAACTGCTGAGAAAAGAACCAAATCTTTCATAGTTGATCATTGCACATTCTTGCTGTTATTGTGTCCAATATATTCCTAGTTCTGCTTGTTTCACTCAGCATCAATTCATGTAAATCTTTTCAGGCCTTTCTAATATCAGCTTTGTTCATTATTATTTATAGAACAATAATATCCCATTAGTACAATATACCATTGTATTCAATGGTATTCAGCCATACTATAATTGATGGACATCTACTCATTTGCCAATTCTTTGCCACCACAAAAAGATCTCCTACAAATATTTTTGCACATATGGATCTTTTACTCTCCCTTCTGATTACCTTGTGGGAAACAGACTCAGTAGTGGCACTGTTGGGTCAAAGTATATGCACAGTCTCATAGCCCTTTGGGTATAGTTACAAACCTCCAATTGTTCTTGAGAGTACATGCCTTAATTTAATTCAATTCAACAAACACCATATGTATTTTATATACAAAGCACTTTACAAAGTATTAGGAATGCAAAAACAAAAATAAAATAATCCCTGCCTTCAAGGGGAGAATGGCATTTTACCATATAGTTTTCTTAAAGAATTATATGAGTACATGTAGTAAAATAATAGTAATAATGGTATATTTACTTCACATACACACACACATACACCTCACAGCAGATAGACTGCCAGCCCTGGACTCAAGAGGACCCAAGTGCAAATCCAGCCTGAGATACTTGTATTTCCTAGGAAGTCACTTAACCCTGTTTATCTCAGTTTTCTCATATGTAAAATAAACTAGAAGAAGAAATGGCAAAATACTCCAAAATTTTTTCCAAGAAAATCCCAAAAGGATCATAAAGAATTGAACATGACTAATTGACTTAACAACAATAACTATCTGTATATTTGTATATTTACATGTATATGTATGTATGTATGTATGTATTCTCTAGTATCTAACAGAGGACTTTGAACATAATAAGCAAATGTTTACTGAATAAAAGAATGAATGGATGGATTCTGCCTAGCTGATGGTAGATAAATTTATTCATTGACGTAAATTTAGATGTGGTCTCAAAGAGGGGACCCTTGAATGAAGGTCTACTTCTGGGACTTTTCTTGAATGAAATGGTTTAAATATGTACCCATAATTAAATATAAAATAGTCAGGTACCTTTGTCTCCATTCCAAGACCACAAAGCCTTATAAATAAGAAAGAGTGAAGAAAGATCGTTATATATACATAACAAACCTGAATGAGCCATAGTAGATACAATGTGACTATGAGATCATATGGGTAAAGGACTGTTATTGTCTAAGAGCTGAAATAATGATATCCTAGAACCTGTCTGGGAGAAATATTATATTTATTTAAATACTAAGATAAGATCATCATCTACAGAGAGAAGCAGTGAAGATGACAAAGGCTGGAAATGCTGAATTTTGGATTCTACAGAGCAAGGTAAAGACTGTATCTATAACAGATGCTTCTACTTAACCCTCATGAATAGATCAGTGAATGGAAGTTCTAGGGAGGCAAACCTAGGTTCAACATAAGGAATAAGTTTTTGACAATTGGCACTATCTTTCAGATAAATGGGTCGCCTCAAAAGATAATCTCTCTCATATTGAAGATTTTCAAGTGATAAATGTTTGATCATCTTCAGGCAATGCTGTGGAGGGAATTCATCCTTCAGGTAGAGGTTAACTAGGTGACTTCTAATAGACCCTTCTAATCGAGATTCTATGATTCACATGCAGACATATAAACTAAGCACAAGAAAAGAATTAGTTAATAAACATTTATTAAGGACCTACTGTGTGCCAGGTATTGTTCTAAGTGCTAGAGATACAAAGAAAGACAAAAGAGATACCTTGCCATGAAGCAGTTCATAATCTAATAGAGGAGCTCACAAACTTTTTTTTTAATCATTAAAGCTTTTTATTTTCAAAACACATGCATAATTTTCAACATTCACCTTTGCAAAACCTTGTGTTCCAAATTTTTTTTCTCCCTCCCCCCAGATGGCAAGTAATCCAAACTATGTTAAACATGTACAATTCTTCTATACATATTTCCACAATTATCATACTGCATAAGAGAAATATCAAAAAGGAAAAAATGAGAAAGAAAACAACATTCAAGCAAACAACAAAAAGGTGAAAATGTTATGTTGTGATCCACAGTCAGTCGCCATAGTCCTCTTCCTGGGTGCCATGGCCCTCTCTATCACAAGACCATTGGAACTGGTCTGAATCATTCTTGAAAAGAGCCAAGTCCATCAGAATTGATCATCATATAATATTATTGTTGCTGTTTTGGTTCTACTCACTTCACTAAGCATCAGTTCACACAAGTCTCTCCAGGCTTTTCTGAAATCATCCTGCTGATCACTTCTTACAGAACAATATTTAATAACATGCATATACCATAACTTATTTAGCCATTCTCTAACTGATAGGCATTCACTCAGCTTCCAACTCCTTGCAACCACAAAAAGAGCTAGTACAAACATTTTTTCACATGTGGGTCCTTTCCTCTTTTTATCATATCTTTGGGATACGGACCCAGTAAAGACATTAACTAGATCAAGGGGTATGCACAGTTTGATAGCCCTTTGGGCATAGCTCCATATAGCTTGTATTGGTGTCCCAGTTTTCCCACATTGCCTCCAACATTCATCATTATCTTTTTCTGTCATCTTAGCCAATCTGAGAGGTTTGTAGTGGTACCTCAGAGTTGTCTTAATTTGCATTTCTCTGACCAATAGTGATTTAGAGCATTTTTTCATATGATTAGAAATGGTTTTAATTTCATCTGAAAATTGTTTGCTCATATTCTTTGACCACTTAACAATTGGAGAATGGCTTGTATTCTTATACATTTGAGTCCATTCTCTATATATTTTAAAATGAGGTCTTTATCAGACCCCTTGGATGTAAAATTTCTTCCCCCAAGTTTTCTGCTTCCCTTCTAATATTGTCTGCATTGGTTTTGTTTGTACAAAAACTTTTTAACTTAATATAATCAAAATTATCCATTTTGCATTCCACAATGCACTCTAGTTCTTCTTTGACTATTCTAATATGTTAAAAGCCAAGCTAAATTATTTTGTCCTAGAGGCAATAGGGAGCCATTTAAGATTTTTAAGTAGGTGAAAAACATAATTTGTCTTGTGCCTTTGTGTGCTTTTTAACCTAAATATTTATGTTCTAAGAACTTTTGGAGCACTAAGATTCAATGAGTCTATGATTTTACTACAATGCATAGTAATCTCTGAATATGAATACCAGTGTGATCTTGAACAAGTCATTTTCATTTCTACAGGCCTTAGCTTTCTCATCTGTAAATTGAGAGGGAGGATCAGTCTAAGTGATCAATAAGGTCCCTTCTAGCTCTAAATCTGTAATGCTATGAATAGCCTTTAATCATATATTGTTTCCTTGTCACTTAACATAATTCTGGGTGCCTAGTAATCACTTAATAAATACTTCTTGAATGAAGGGATGAATTACAAAACATAAAACCAGAGCAGTTTGCTATGATTTCCCTTATTTGGCTGATAAGAGGTCAAGTCAAGGAATAAGATATGGTGGTAACTTGTAAGTGACATGGGCTGGAATGAAGAAGGATGTTATCCTCCTTCATTTATGTTCTCATTCATTTACTTCTTAAGCATATCACTAGTCTGGGGTGTAAGATGGTAAAACATGATTGCTAATCTCCAAAAACTTAAATTTTAGTTGAACAGAAAAGACAGACACTCAAAAATTAATTAATAATAGGCAAAGTCTGTAAAATGATAAAGGAAATGTCCAAGAGTTCTTAGCAAGGAGATCCTGTAGGCTAGGGGGGTTGTTCAGTTATATCAGTCATGTCAGCCTCTTCTTGACCTCATTTGGGAACAAAAATACTGGAGTGGTTTGCTATTTCTTTCTCCAGCTTATTTTGCAGTTGAGGCAACTGAAGCAAACAGGATTAAGTGACTTGTCCAGGATCACACAGCTAATAAGTGGCCGAGTCTATATTTGAAGTTGGATCTTCCTGACTCCAGATCTGGTACTATAAGCTAAGATAGTCAGGCAACAGAGAATTTAGAGCTAACATTTCCTAGGTGTTATTTGAGTAGATACATGACTTAGCAAACTACATTCTTAATTGGAAAAACATTATGGGCCAAGGTTTGGAGTATGGAATGAATGTGAGAGACAATATAAACTCCAATTTGGAAGCGATTTGGCTAAAGAGGTAGTAGAAGATGAAAATGAAAAGACAGATTGGGGCCTTATTATGTAGGTTTCTGAAAATCCAGGCAGAGGTAGTTGGACTTTATCTTTTAAGCAAGAGAGAGCTCTTAAAGTGCTTTGAACTGTGGAATGATATAATTAGAGATGTGCATTAAGAAGATTAATCTGGCATCTTAGGAAAAATCACTTGGAGGGGGAAGAGAGTGAAGTGTCCAGAGGAGGAGAAACAATTGGTAAATAGCCTTGAGTTTCTGTTATATGAGGATCCATTGAAGGAGCTGGGAATGTTTAGTTTAGTTTCAATAAAAGAATTCATAGGAATCAGATTTATTGCTGGAAGGGAATGTAAAGGTTATCTAATCTAATCCCCTTTTAGAAATCAGTTAACAGAAACCCCAAATGGTAAAATGACTTGCCTAAGTGTTTGTTACATCAACGGGTTGATCCAGTCTCCTTGGACCAAGTAAGTTTTATTTCTTCTTAGAGAAAAACTATCCAACTCTACATACAAAGCAGGGACCTTATTAAATGTGACTTCTGTTAGGCCAGGGTCCCACAAAAAGGGCATCTAAGCCCTTGTGCTCTGTCTCCAAATTCAGTCCTTCCTCTTCTATACTCTATGACCCCAAGGTAGCCATTATAGAGTACTTTATCTGCTTGAATATTCTTCTTCCTTTTCTGTGTCAGGGCTTCTTAAACTTTTTTCCATTTGCGACCGCTTTTCACCCAAGAAATTTCTATCTATGTATCTACCTATCTACCTACCTATATCTACCTGTATCTCTATATTTGTCTATATTCTATACATATACACATACACAATATACATTTGTATGTATATGTATATATGTGTGTATGTATAGCCTTAAATATATCTATATATACATAAATATATGTGTGTATATATATATACATACACACATATACAATATATAACTATATACAGAAACATATTTCTATATATCTCAAGTGTGTAGGTATATAAAATAGGTATGCAAATCAAACATTTGCTGCTAATAAAGCATAATTTCACATCCCCCACATTGTTACAACATCCCATATAGGGTTGTGACCCACATTTAAGAAGCTTTGCTCTGTGTCTCTTTAATTCCCCAGTTCCCTTTAAAAGTCAGTACAAATGTCACCTCCTACATGGGAGGCCTTCTTAATTTACATCCTTTTCACCACAGTTGCTAATGCTGTCTCTTTTCAAAAATCACTTTGTATTTAATTTGCATTTATTTTCCTTTAACATCTCTTTGTACATGTTGTTTTCTTTTAGTAAAATGTAAATGCCTTGAGGACATTTTAGTATATATATATTTTTAAATGATAGCTTTTTATTTTCAAATTACATGCAAAGATAGTTTTCAAACTTTGCAAAACCTGTGTTCCAAATCTTTCTCTCTCCCTCTCCCCATCCCTTCCCCTAGACAGCGAATAAGCCAATATAGATTATTCCTTCTTCCCCTATTTTTCCAAATAATTTATGTAATATTGGAATTAATTGTTCTTCAAATGTTTGGTAAAATTCACTGACCACATTGCTTTTTGCCTTGGAATCCATGTGTAATTCATTTCCTGATATGTACTAAGTACTTAATACAGACTTGGTGAATTGCATTGCTCTGCAATAAAGTATTTAAAGAGCTGGTACATGGAAAAGGGATTAGGGGGTTCTATTTAGCTCCAGAGGATGAGTGATGGGCAGTAGTTCTAAAGAGGCAAGTTTAAGCTAAAATTTGAAAAACCTGTGTCAGTAGTATTTTTCTAAAGTGGAATGGAGACAATGTGTTCATGCTCACCAGGAGATTTTTAGGCAAAGAGCAGATGCCTTTCCACATCAACTGAAATAGTAGAAGAGGCAATGAAATTATACTTCTCTGTATAAACAAACACAACTTAGAAGCAAATGAACAGAGTAAACCTGGTTTTAGTAAATCCAATAACATAAACTGTGGAAGGAAGGATTCTCTCTATTTGACAAAAGTTGCTTAGAAAACTAGAAAGTAGTTAGGCAGAAAATCGCTTTTGACCCACATCCTAAAACATGCACAATACGTTCTGAGTGGATAAGTGAATTAAATTTGCAGAGATACATCATGATAAAATTAGAGAAAACAGGAGGTATCTTTCAATACTCTGACTAGAAGGACAAATGATGGACATGCTTTATTTCCAGTTTCTTGCTGCACAAAAAGTGCTGCTACATATACAGGGTACCCTCAACGTTTTAGTGCAGTTTAATTGGCTTGGTTTTAAAATTTTGTTTTTGTTTTTGGAGGTGAAGCAATTGGGGTTAAATGACTTACCTAGGGTCACACAGTTAATAAATGTTAAGTGTCCGAGACTAGATTTGAACTCAAGTACTCCTGACTTCAGGGCCAATATACACTATCCACTGTCCAATCTAGCTACACCCACCTTTTAAAAATGTATTAAAAAAAAAGAATAAGAAAAAAGAAAAACAGAAAAGGAATACAGAACAAAACAAAAGAGAACATTGTCATATGCTCAGCAAAATATCAGGGAGGATTCAAAATATATAACAACAAATTACTAGTTCAAGAAAGTATATATATTAGCAAAAGAAATTATATTTATGAGTGTCCATCTATTCTTTACTTCCTTGTAAATTGTTCTTTTGTTTTCTGCTGTGTACCCTTTTTTTTACTTTATTCTTTTTCCTCTTTCATATCTCCCATCCCCAAATAGACTACAGTTAAAAAAGAATATATTTATGTATACACATATGTAAATGTATACATACATACATACATTCACATCCACATCCACTCCACATATGTACACAGATATCTTTCCTATCCCTGATGACTCTTTGCTTTAATTCTGTTCCTAACTTGCCTTACTATTACTTAACCTCCCTCCACCCATGGATCCCTCCCTTGTCTTCTTCCCATACCTTTTGCTTTCCAGATCGCCCATCTCTCCCTCCTTATTTCTTTATAGATTTTGGAGGGTGCTATACTCTTAGTGGTAGTTGTGAGTGGGTTTTCAGAATTATGAGCACGCCTACTCCCACTAATGCTTCTGTGTCTATTCTTCCTCTTCACTTCATTTGTATAATATGACTACTATTTTTACTTTAACTCTGCTCCAATCGTTCTTTTGAGCTATCCTATTATTGATGTCAATCTTAAACATATGGTATACATTTCTTGTGCAAAAAAGATAAAGAATTTGTCCAAATTGAGTTCCCTGAAATTGATCCTTGATATTGATTCCCATATATTAAATTTTCTATTAAGTTTGGGTTTGGTTGAGAGAAAGTCCCCCGAATCCCAAGTTCTTTGAATGTCCATTCTTTCTAACTCCATACGATAGATAATTTTGCTAGAATGATATTTTTGGCCACAGGCCTAGTTCCTTTGACTCTTGGTAGATACAATTCCAGGACTTGCAGTCCCTCCATTGTGGCTGCTGATTAAGTCCTGTACCACTCCAACTATAGCTCAGCATATTTGAATTGCCCCTTTCTCATTTCTTACAGATTTTTTCTCTTAGATCTGGGGACTTCAGAATTGTGCAATAATATTCCTATGTGTTTTCTACAAAGGATCTCATTGAGGCGGTGATTGGTGAATTTCCTTTTTTTCTACTTTCCCTTCATGCTCTATCACTCCATGACAATTTTCTTAGGTTATTTTTTGCACCACTGTGTCAAGGTTCTTTCCTTGGTCACAAATTTGAGGCAGTTCAATCATTCCTATATTTGCTCTACAGATCTGTTGCCTTTCTTATGTTTCACATTCTGTTCTATTTTTTTCACTCTCTAAAATCTGTTTTGTTATTTCTTGATCTTTCACATCTTCACTGGCTTCTCTCTGTGTAGTGTGCTTTCTAGAGCCCCCAAATTGGGGTGCCAACATGTATTATGCTTTCTAGAGCCCCTAAGCTGGGGTGCCAAAATATACCATCTGGACTAGCTCTCTGAAGGATCTCAGGACCAGCCCAAGCCATTGTTCTTAGTGGAGGAGTGAAGAAGGCAGGAGACCTATGAGGATGGTCAAAGATGGAATCCGTTTATTTCAAGTCATCTCAGCCCCTAAATACCTTAGTATAATTACATTACTACAGCACACTGAGATGTGCCAACTATAGAACTATTACAGCACCACAGCACACTGCTCAAGTGCTAACCATTAGCACCCTGCTATAGAAATGTAAATTGGTCCTTGCTGGAAGTATCCCTTGTTTCAAGTAGAACACAGGTGGTCATGCCCTCCCTGACTTCTCAGGAAGGGTGAGAGGCATCAAAGGGAGATGAGGAGCTGAACCAGACCTTGTCAGCAGGTTCCCTCTGGGCTGAAGGATGTTATACTTTATATAAGAATCAGAGTTCCCCCACTATCTGCAGCCCTCTACATCCCTGCCCAATTTTACAAGAATTACCTTCACCTTTGAGACTCTGCTTTTCCCCCTCTAGGTGATTAACACTTTTTTCATAATCTTTTGGGTCTTTCCTTCCTTCCTTTCTTCCTTCCTTCCTTCCTTCCTTCCTTCCTTCCTTCCTTCCTTCCTTCCTTCCTTCCTTCCTTCCTTCCTTCCTTCCTTCTCTTTCTCTCTTCCTTCCTTCTTTTCTTTCTTTCTTTTTAGTTTTTCATCAATGTACCTATTTGATCTTTAAATTCTTTTTTGAGTTTTATAAATTCTCTCTGGTTAGAGAGCCATTTCATATTACTCTTTGGGGTAGAAGCTTTTTTTTTTTTTTTTTTTTTTTTTTTTTTTTTTTTTTTTTTTTTTTTTTTTTTTACTTCAGTGTCCTCCCCTGAAGATGAAGCTTGGTCTTCCCCAAAGTTTCTATGATGGGGTTCCCTCCTCCTTGTCGGTTCATTTTTTAAAATAAGAGGTTTTAGTGTAAGCACCTCCAAGCCTGAGGTGGGCAGATGTCACCTCTGCCTTTACTTCAGTTTGCCCTTCTGACCTGGAACCTCAAACCAAGAGCTCCACTCTCCAGCAAGTGCCTGCAGCCAGCAGCATCCCTGCCTGCCCCATTGCTTTTGCACCCTTGGATGGGTTGTTTTTCCTCACCCAGGGCCATGTCTCTATAGCACAGATAGGCCTGATCTTCCCTATCAGCTGAGGTTATCTCAGTTTTCTAGGACTCAAACTTTGATTCCAAAAAGAGTCAAAGAGATGCAAGTTTCTGTGGTTCCTCCTGAGGTTCCAGCCAAATCCAGCCAACAGAAGAATCTCCATTTGGTGTTTCTGCTGAGCTAACCCAGAGATGGTTGCACTTCACACAGGTTAATCCTCAGCCTGGGATCTTTCTTCAGATCTTCTGGGGTTGTACCAGGAGGGCAGGACCCCTGTCTACCCCAAGTCTTCTTGATTTTTCACCAGTATTTGTTCCCCCTGAAGTACAAATTTGTTCTATTTGTGGGGGAAATCTGGAGAGCTTGAAAATTTCAGTCTACTCTGCCATCTTTCTAGAATCCTTCCCTGTGTTTTAAATTTTAATAGTTAAAACTGCATTAAGACTTTTATCTATACTTTGGTTAAATGTTGTATCTTTCTTTTTTGTCTTCATTTTAAAAAGAAAGAATAAATGTTAAAGGGTTTATGAAAAGACAGGCAAACTAATATATTGTGGGTGAAGTCATAAATTAATGTAAGTATTGATAAACAATTTAGAATTGTGTAAGAAAAATCACTAAATTTTTCATGCCCTCTGTCTCAGCAATTCCACTAATGGCCACATATGTTAAGGAAGCTGAGGACAAAAAGAAAAATTGAGTTATTTACCAAAATATTTCTTTTTGTGATAGAGAAGAATTGGAAACAATGACCATCCATCAATTGAGAATAGCTAAACGAATTATGGTATATGAGGAACTTTGATATAATGAATAGAGGATTGATCTTGAAATCTGGACAACCATAAATCAAATCTCACCTTACATACTAGTTAGCTGTGTGATCCTAGGCAAATCACTTAGCTTCCCCTCAATTTCCTCATCTACAAAATGAAGGACTGAATTCTATGGTTTTAAACATACCTCTCAGTTTTATGTTTATGATTCCCATAATCCTAAAATATAATATGACTGAATGATGAGAAAAAGACAAACATGAAAAATTCAGAGAAATAAGACAGATGAAATGATGCAGAATGAAAAAACTCCACAGAAAACAGTATATATAATAACTATAATAAAGAAACCAAAAACAATACTAAAAGACAATTTTAAATGCTATACACCCTAAGAATAGATTATGAAACACATTTCCTTTCTCCAAGTTAAGATATGGAGCAAGACAGGTATGGTTGTTTCCAGATACTGACAGATGCATTTGCTGTGTTGATCAATATTACTTTTTTATTTCTCTTGACTACAAGAAAAGGTTCTAAGTAAGAAGGGCATTTCATGAAGCAACAAACAGCAATCCATTAAAGTTTAAAAAAAAAAAAACAAACTGAAAGAAATCATTTATATCTTAAGATCCCTACAGCTCTAACATAATATGTTTGAAATACTATATTCCCAGACTCTTTCCAATTTGAATTCATAACCCTAAGAGTGTATCACTTGAGATTCATTCAGACCCCACCTCCAAAGGCAGATTCCTAGACAAAGCAAATAATAGGAGAGACAGAAACAATAAGCATATTTCCCATAGGCTTACTGCCTGCATTCCCTTAAGCTAGCCCTCTTTTAAATAGATAACATATATTCCCAGCTGCACAAAATGCTATTAAACTTTTCTGAAGCCTGTCAAATGTCAAGTTATTTCGTTACTGGCTCCTTTTCCCAAGACAGAGGGCACAATCTTCTAGTCCCTGTTGAATTTCTACATCAGTGACAAGAGGCTGTCACCCAAAGAGAGGAGTTAGCTTTCCCAGGGGCTCAGGTCATTCTTCTCCATGGGATGTGGCCAATCGACTTAAACAGATGGTACAAGTGTGTCCCTCCAGAGGCAGGCTGGGGTCAAAGGGCATTATGTCTTCAGAGGAGTGCTGCTTGACTTGACAAATAGCTCAGAAACAAAATGACACAGGGCAAGACACCAAAACAGCCAAATGAGAATAAGAATCCACAACCATAAAAATCATTCTGGTTAGAATCAAATTCTGAATATTGGGAGATGAAAGAACTTTTAGAATCACAGATGCAGAGAAACCCCTTAGGATATAGACTCTTAGGACATAGAATGTTATAATTGGAAAGAATGTTCTTCATCTCTCATTTTGTACCTGAGGAAACAGTGGCCCAAGGACTTGTCCAAAGTCATAGAGCAAATTCAAGTTTATAGCTAAGTCATAACCAGAACCCAGGTGACAGTGAATGAAAGTTAAAGCACCAGGAATATTACATATAAGCATATGAAATATTTATGTATAGCTTTACTTATCTGACTTTCTGAGACTTTTATGTTTTGTCTCCCTTGATTAGAATTAGCTCCTTGAGGGCAGGGGCTGGCTTTTTCTATTTATATCCTTAGGGCTCAGTCCAGTGCCCAGCATATATAGTAAGTGCTTAATAAATCCTTTTGACATTCATTGATCTTGAAGTCAGCATTTTCAAGGTTAAATTTATCTTCTGCCATCAACCCATTTCTCTTCCAAACTTTTCTTTTTTGAGGATACCAAAAAGCTTCCAGTTACTCAGGTTTCCACTCTTAAAATCACATTTAATTCTTCACTCCCCCTCATATCTAAAAACTAATTAGTTGCCAAGTCTTATTAAGTTTATAACTGCAAAATATTTTGAATTTGTCCCTTTATTTGCTTGAATTCAGTATGCTATTGTCTACATCCATATTTTTGTATAAGCTATACCATGTTCCTGGAATGTACTTATTTCTTTCTTACCTTTGTTTCTGAGAATTCCTATCTGCCTTCAAGGTTTAATTCATATGTTACTCTGTAGGAAGTCTTTCCTAGACTCATTATGGAATCTATGTACATAAAAATTTTTTTTTTTTGTGATGGATAGGTGGCAAAGTAGATTGAATATAAGATCTGATGTCAGGAAGGACAAGTTCAAATTTAGCCTCATACATTAGTTAACTGTGTTATCCTGAGCAAGTGACTTAACCACTGTCTGCCTCTCTTTCCTCATCTGCAAAATGCACCTTAATCTCAGGATTGTTGTGAGGACAAAAATGAGATAATATTTATAATGTAATTTGTAAACCTTAAACCACTGTGTCATGGTAGACTTACTATTTTGATAATTGCTTTTCAATATAATTGTCTTCCTTTGTAATTTTTATTTTAATTATTTTATTTTATGTATTTAGAAACATGTGTCTGAGAAGGGGTCCATAAATTTTATCAGATTGGCAAAAAGCACATGAAACAAAAAAGTTAACTCCTTAAATTATCATAAAAATATTTATCTGTTTGCACATTTTTAAAAAATTCTATCTTCTCAAAATAATGCATTCTCTTTGAAGATATGAACTATTTTTATTTCTGTTTTTGCTTCTTCAGCACCCAGAACAATGTTATGCACCAGTACACAATTAGTGAATGCTTATTGATTGAGCTAGATTAGATTGATTATAGATTAGTCAGATTTCTGATCTTTCTTGTTTCTTGACCATCAATAAGTATAAAGCACAGCTTTACATATTGACTCTTTTATCCTTTTATCATCGACCTGAATCAAATGTTTCCTCCTAGATATCAGGGAGATGTATAGGCAATAAGAAAAATTGACCAAGGTTCCTGGCTGGTTGGACGATTCTAATGGTGTGAGAGGTTGAATAGATTCAATGGGGAGAAAGAGAGCCTCACAACTATATCAGTGATGTTTTTCATATGATCATCCACATTTTTCTAGAATTCAAAGGTTCATAAAGTCTATTCTCAACCAAATCTGCAAGGCATGAAATTCAACTAATCATCACTCCTGTTTTATAGAGGAAGAAAACTAGAAAATTGTAGAGGTATAATATAAACCCAGATTATCTCCAAGTCAATAAATATTTATTAAACCACTCTACTACAGTGCATATTTTGCTTCAAGCAAACTCCTGAGTCACCCCTGAGGATTCCTGGGCAAGGCCTCGGGTCTTGGACCTTGTGCCTGATTCTTCTCAATCCCAGAAACTCCCGTCCAAAAAAAGACTTTGTGGGAGGGGTGACATCCTGGGCTTTTCCCTGGGTCAGCTAAGGTTGTCAGATCTGGTTTGCTGCTGAATAGGCCCAGCACTGGCTGCCACACAATGCCCAAACTGTTTAAATGGCTTCAAATGTCTAATTGAATTATCCTCAGACTGCCCACCAGAAAAGAAAGGTTTGTGCTGATGGAAGGGGACATTCACTGAGACTAGGGTCAGCCCTGAACTCACTTTTTTGAGGCATCTCTGGTGCTGCCATCGCCCATGCAAAAAACAATCTTCTGCCTCAAAAGCATTTCAGGCTGGGGCACAGATTATATGTTTCCACTAAGGGATAATAAGAGACCTTGTTTTATTTCTTCAATGAAAACCTCAGGTTGGCATAAAGGTAATGACAAAATGGCTAAGTGGGGTCAGCAGGGTCTTTTACCTTCCCATCTTTCCAGGGAAGTTCCTCTAAGGTTTACTCAGGAAGAGAAAACAGCCACTGGAAATGAACAGATGGCTCTCCCAGCAGTCTCAAAGAACAAGAGCCAAAACAAGAGTCAATCCAGGTGAATGACCTCCAAGGGCATCTAGTCCTTATTTGACTAAGGATCTTCTCAACAGCATGTGTGGCAAGGGATGATCCAACTGCCAAAGAAAGGCATTCAAGGATAAGGATACTACTTACCCCCAATTCCTCCATGATTTTTGGATAACTGATAATTGGGAAAATTTCCTCCAATCTGAGTCAAAATTTGCCTCTCTACAACTTCCACTCATTGTCCCTAGTTGTCCTCTTTTACTCCAAGCAGAATAACCAATCCCTCTTCTAGATGGCTATTCTTCAGCTATTTGAATATAGTAATCTTCTATCCCTAAATCTTCCATTCTAAAGATTAACATAGTCACTTTTAAAAAGATAAATTGGACAACAATAAACCAAAATCATCAGATAAATATACAAAATGAAGGCAATATCTTACTCAAACCCCTAGCCCTTGACAAAGTAGATAACTGTTTTGTATTCCTTCATTTCTTTCTTTTTTTTATTGATTTAAAAACCCATCATTTTAATAGCCAGCGTTTCATCCTTATAGATACATAATTATCATGCCAATTTCTTCCTACAGGCTCTACCCACTCTGCTTAAGCCCTTTCTCCAGTTTACCTGCCCTACCCCAAATCCTTTAATTTACTTAAATTGCTCATCTCTCTGTCTCCTTCCTTTCCTTTTTGACCTTTCCTTTCCCTGTCCAAATAAGCATGTGGTTCAAAATTATCCCTGTAGCCAATAGCCTCAATCTTTTAGCTTCAGTAATATTCTCTTGTGGCATCTTTAAAAAAATAAAACCCCAACAAAACCTTTTCCTTTACTTTGTCTTTCTTCCTGGAAAGAATTCCATTTCTGCTCTATACTGATTTCTGTTCTTGCATTTGTTAGCTACACCCTTACCTATCCCTACTTTTTTCTTTCTATATTCCATTATTTGGCAGCTAGGTGGTGCCAGACCTGGAGTCAGGAAGATGAGACTTTTGGAATTCAAATTGGCCTCAGACACTTATTATGTAGCCCTGGACAAATCACTCCATCCTGTTTGCCTCAGTTTCCTCATTTGTAAATAAGCTGGAGAAGGAAATGCAAACTGCTCTAGAATCTTTGCCAAGAAAACCCCACAAGGGGCCAAGAAGAATGGGAAATGACTAAAAATTTTATGACTGAACAACAAATTGTATTATTCTCTATATTCCATTATGAATGTGAACCTTTCAGAGTACAAAATTTAAGCTCCCTACTCCATCATAAATATGTGTTACTACATTTATAGATCCTACCCCATTTTTCTTACCCTTGAATATTTATTTCATTTTGCTTTTTGATGGGATTCTTTTTGAATATGTCCCATTCTTAGAAATAGGAATAAGGAAAGAAAGGCTTTCATGAAAAAATTCTTGTTGCATGATGAGAGTAAATATCACTAGCCATGAGTACCCAATCCTTTTTTATTTTAAATAGTATTTTTTCTAATTATTATGTAAAGGCAAATTTTATCATCTACTTAAAAATATTGAGTTTCCAAATTCCTCTTACCTTCTTCTTCTTTTACCTCTTCCTTCTTTAGATTATATATGTGCAATATATTAGTCATGTGATGAAAGAAGAAACAGACAAAAAACATAAAAAAGTGAAAATAATATGCTTCAATTTGCATTCAGATTCCATCACTTCTTTTTCTGGATATGAATAGTAATTTTCCTCGTGAGACCTTCAGAATTGCCTTGGATCATTGTATTAGCTAAGTCATTCATTGTACATACAATGTTGCCATTACTTTGTAGAATGTTCACGTGGTTTTGCTCACTTTACTTTGTATCAGTTCATGTAAGAGACCCAGTCATCTTTCCTTCTCTTACCAGGATGTCTTATGTCTTACTGCTCCTAAAACCAGAGTATATAATTTTTAATTCTACATCATCCCCTTCCCAGCCCCCATCTTTCCCTCTCCATGATCTCATCACCCTCAGTGCTAACTTACCTCTAGGAACTCATAAGTCTGCTCGTAAGGAGTAGAATGCTGTCTTATAAGCACAACTCTTATGTATAGAAAGTGGTCTCCCATTATATGATTTCCCCATTCCCTTTTTACTTCCTCATGGGAACAAATGGTTAAGACGAGACCCACCATTTAATCTGCCCATGTCAATATGGTTCGTGTTTTTTGATTCATCAAATTCTTCTAGGAGACACATGATCTTTATATTACCTCTAAGTGACCATCCGTCAAAGTAAATTTTGTATTCAGGTTACACTTTCTTGCCAAAATTTCTATAGTTTTGAATTCCTTATCTGTTTTTTTTTTCTTCACTCCCATGGCCACTATCATAGTTTAGATTAGGGGCAGGGAACACCCAGCCCATACATGGGCTGTATAAGACTGATGAAATCATTTGGTCTGGCCCTGCTCAGGCAGTTTTCTTTCAGTTGATAATTTTGTACGACTAGTAAATGTATATCTGCTATAAATATCTGAATGGCCCTTGGCAGAATAAAAGGTTCCCCATCTCTACTTTAGACTTACCAACTTTTGCCTTTACCATAAAGGAATGAAAATCAATTAAAAGAATTATTAAGTGCTTGCTATGGACAAAGTACTATGCTAAATATTAAGGAAATTAAAAAAAAATGGTCCCTGTGGAAGCAGTGGCCAATTAGCATCTCCATGAGGGTTGCTGCCCTGGATGATGCTGTGAGGAAAAGTAGTGGTCAGGGTTGTGGCAATGGTTTGACTCACTTGCCATATACTACCTCTTATAATAAGTGAAGGGGATTGTGCTCCCTTTAAGAAACTAGTCCTTTTATATTGATCAATTCAAGAAGCTAGGACCTTTGATTCACAAATCCTGGTCAAAAGCACCCTCTTTGAATTCCAATAGGAGATCCAGGCTTGTCCCAGCTCCCACCGGATCTGAGCCAACTTGGGACTCCACCCATGGGCCCCTTTTGGCTAAATCTTATTATAAAAAGAGCCAAGCTGGAGTCCTCTTTTTGCAGAGCGTCCAAACATGCCAGCTATGCCATGCTTAGCATCCCAAGGACTCTTTGCCCACTGGAATAGTGTTTCCAGTCCCCTCTTCTCTTTACCTAACATCTTTTACTAACTAGACTTTAACCTTACTTCCAATCCCCATAATAAACCTCTTTTATCAATCTAGGTTTTCAGGTCTGTAAATTCCTTTATAGAGAACTGCTTGCACCACCACTAGACCTCATTTAACTCCCTGTCCTTGTGCCGAATCCAAAGGGGCTGCAGGGGAGCTCCATTTGACTCTCTGTACCCTGAGCCTGCCACTAAACCTCATTTTCATTTGGGTACTCCAAATCTAAACCTCATCATTTTGGTTCCCTCTAAACATCATCAACAAGTACTATGCCTCCTTTTTTGTTCTATTTATTGTGACATTTGGTAAACAGATGTTACTAGTAGTGATGGTTGGTCCCTTAGATGATGGTCACTGGGGCCAGACTGAAGCAGAATTGTTGGTTTGGGCTTGTCTGTCTCAGATTGTCAGTTAATTGGCAATTGGTATTGGTGATAGATGATAATGAGCTTCTCCACAAAGGTTACTTCCCTCAATGAGAGCTGGCGAGAAGGGAGTAGGAGCAGAATGGTTTGAGGGGTGCTGCACCCCTCAAAACTTTTTGATTCAAGGTGCTCAACTATTTCTATTAGGTCCTGATGTTGTGCTAAAGTTCCCTTTTTAATGTCATGACCCAGTTTCTCCAATTGTCCTATTTAGTTATTCTGCCTCAGGTTATAACCTTTCCCTCTTAATGTTTGAGATAAAGGTTTTATAGACATTCCTTTTTAATGTTTGACAAGATAAAGGTTTATCCATTTTAGATGTCATTAGAATATCAGTAACCTCCCTCCATTAGGTTATCCCTACCTAGGTACCTCCATTATGTCACTGTTCTTGTTGTTCTATAAAAAGCTTGCTGTCCCAATACTCGGGGATAGACTCTTTGAGAAGATAGTCTCCTCTAGTCCTGGGATCAAACATGGATCCATTGGTTCCAGTATTTCTCTCCATTTAATAAACTATTGAATTGGTCTCTAATCTCGTCTTGCTCAGTTTCTTCAGCATTACACTGAGAAGAGGGGATCGATGAGGTGGTGATGGTGGTTTGAATTGCCTGAATTATCTCTTTCTCAGGATGTCTTGTTGGGCTGGCTTATAATAGCTGCCCAAATGATTTCTCCACCCTATCTATTCCCGCTCTATACACTTCTCCTGAATGGTTGTTCTTAAGATTTGGTCTAATCATATTATTCTCTGTTCAAAAAGCTCCAGTCATTCCCTATTGCCTCGAAGATAAGCCTGACCTTGAAACACAAGCCAATTAGATTGGTCATGCTGCTAGCACTCAGTGTATGGCTAGAATAGGTGTGTGATTGAAAAACTGAAATATTTCATTTCTTTGATGTTATTTTCAGGAAGCTATTATCCTTGTTTGGTATCTCTGTTTTATTTTACAGATTCAGCTTAAATTATTCTAGATTTGGTGCATTTTTGGAGGGGGCGGGGTTTTAGCCAGAGAAGATTACGCCATCATCTTGCTCTCTGACAACTATTACATAGCTAGTCAGGAAGCAATGTTAGGTATGTATAATTAAATAGAGGAAGGGAATAGATAGTATATAATATACATATATAGAATATTCTTAGTCCTATTGTGTATATGTGTGTATGTGGGTACATGTGTGTATATATATGTATATATAAAAGTCTCCTGCAATTTTCAATGTCAATGGCTTTGCTCATACTATTTCAAAGATCACATTATTTCTAGAATGTCCACCTGCAACTGCCAATCTTTATTTGTTGAAGCCTAACATATTCTTTAAACCCCAATTAATCTACCACCTCCTTTGGAAATTTTGTCATACTCACCAATGACCTTTTCAGTCAGACCTCATTCAATTTTGTACTTCTCTAAAATTTCTCATATAGTACTGAGTTTTGTTGTTTTTGTCATGTTGGTGGTTATTGTTGTGTACAGTAGACTGTGGGGCAGCTAGTTGGTACAATTTCCTTAATTAAAATCTGGCCTCAGCCACTCACTAGCTCTGTGACTCTGGGCAAGTCACTTAATCTTATTTGTACATACAAATTTCTTGTTAAATGTATTCATTCATACACTTACTTAATCATTATTCATTGATTAATTGTTTAATTAGAGATCACTTGATCAATTGATCCCTCTCTTTTTAGGAATAAGGACAACAAAGAAAACAGAAAATAAAATTCAGTGAATTGCTTGCCTGTAGGGTCACCTAGCTCCAGAGTTAGAGTTTATAGCCAATACTTGTCCTCCTTTTCCTTCCCCCCACCAGAATCACAGCCCATGGACCATTTCAGTGTACTGTGAATTATCCCTCTCTTTCTCTTTTTTAAAATTTTTATTTCCCCCAGTTACATATAAAAAAACCACTTTTTTGTTATACATGTACATTCATTCTTTTATATATTTCCTTATGAATCATATTGAGAGAGAAACATCAGAATAAAAGAGAAAAACCACAAATTGCCTCTCTTTCAAGGCTGCCCCCCCCCTTTAAAACTTGACTTCTTCAAAAAGACAGAACAGAGAATATGCTGACTTGTGAAGTGACAAATCTCTTTTTACTGGAGAATTACAAGGATAGGTTTTTGCTTCAGGTACATGGTTGAGATAAAGACTCCCAGACCCCTCTTCATCTCTGAAATTCTATGATTCAGAATATATTTTCATAAGGGTCTTATGGAAAGTCCCATACCTGGGAATGAGAACTACCATTGAAGCTGGGAATGTGACTGTCATTATCTGTCTTCTGATCTCTGATAGCACTTAATTTTCTTCTACATTTAAGAAAGTATAATTTATATTATATTTAATTGTGTCTCTCTCTCTTCTAGACTTTGCATTCCCTGAGGACAAGCATTGTGACTCTCTCTACATGGGCTTGAATTGAGAATTGTAAGTGATGTATTTTTGTTTCCTTATGAGGATTTTGGTTCCCTGTCATGTTGAGTTCTGTTTACCTACATTAAGATAAATCAGAAACATATGTGTGAATGCATATGCATATATACACATACAGACATATATGTATACATACATTTTACTTCTTTTGAAATCTGTTCTTTACTTATTGAATCCCTTTCCTGATGACTGTGATTGACAGCTATCAACTCCATGCAACCTGGCATGTTTAAGAATATGAATATGCCAAGTTATATGGCACTGATCATAAAACATTATTTCCCAAAGGTTTCAAATCATTTTTCCATGTTAGCTTTTATCATAGTGTCAGTTCTCATTGAAGTCATCTTAGTTCACTATGTCCCAAGTTCTTTTCTGAATTTTCTATTTCTATATTGTGTTACAGTAATTTGTGTATACCTTTTAGCTGCCTTAATAGAGCTTAAAGACAGGTAAAATGTCTTATGTGTTTGTATTTCATCTTGTAATGCTCTGTACCTAGTGGGAGTTAGTATTGAATGAATGAACAAATGAAGGAAAGAACCAGGTTTGTTATGCCACAGTCTCTTTTACTGTCCTGACTCAGTTTTCCTAATTGTTTTGCTCTACCACCTCTCCTTCTAATCATGATGATCCAGATAAGGAGAAAGACCTTCTATCTTAGGTATCATCAGAATGTTGGGTGCCTCTCCCCATTCTGTAATCCCAATTATGAGATGTCCCCCATGCCTCCCCTCACCCTGTCAGAACCAGATTGTTAGTCCCGTGTTCCCGCTCTCACCCTGACTCTGCCCCTGCCTCGCTCTACCCCCTGCATCTGAGCCATGTGTATATATGTCACTGAGAACTCACATTGTTTGCTGGAGATGATAATCTCATTCAGCCCTGAGACCAAACCATGGATCCATTTGATCCCAGTATATCTCTCCTTTTTAAATAAATTATTAAATACTCTCTAATCTCTACCTTGCCTCAGTTTCTCCAGAATTACAGGTTATCAATTTTTAGAAGGGATTATCTAAATTTTGCATATTATTTCAGGTTATTCTAAAACTCTAGGCACAGTAGATGACCTACTAAGTTTATGATAAAGGGATGAATGAACTAGACTTTAAACTTCATAAAGTCAGTGAATGACCTTGTCTTATGTAAGTTTCTTAATAACTCCAAGTCATAGTACAGTCCTCTTTAAATAGGAATATAATAAAATTTGTTGAGTTGAATGAAGATCTATGAAATTATCAAGGGATACTTCCTTTAATTACCTTTAGTGACAATATCCAATAATCCCCTATCCTGACAATTTTATATTTTATTTCCATTTATCAGTTTCACAAATGACAATACAACTTGTTCTTATAAGTACATTTTTATTGAAAATAAAAAATTAGTAATTCCCTCCCCTCCCCCCCAATATGGTATACTGCACAAAGTCCAAATGCTACAAGGCATATTTATTGTGCAATATCCTTAAAGACTAAATATACATTAATGGCTTATTGGAGGACATGACAACACTGATTTTTATGTTTCTCCATAGGTTACCATTGATACAGATTCTCTATAAACAGTAGTCATTTTCCTCTGTACATGTGGCACACAGTTAAGAAGGCAGATTTCAGGATATTTACATTCATGCATTAAATCTAACACACTACCTTTGCAATTGAAATAATATACTTTGTATATATGTAGGGAATATTGTAATTATATATAGTTTATCTCTTTTTAAATATATAACTATATATATAATATATATTTCTATGCTTTTAAACCTGTTTGAGGTCTTCCCTTCAAAACTTGCTTCTGTAGCTCCTAAGAAGGAGCTGGAGAACTCTGACAATTGTATTTGTCTATTAAATTCTAAATTAAGTCTCAGCTATGATACTTTTGGAAAATACCTATTTAATAAAATGTAAAAAAGAAAAGTCATATTTCATTCTGGACCTCAGAGCTCATAAAATATTCTGAGAATCTGTCTCTATTTTTGATTTGGGACTGTAGATACATTCTAAAAAAAATAAATTCTTAGCTAGAAAAGATCAGTCAGGTTGGATCTTATGTATGCTTAAAAAGTGCTAGGATGTCATTTAATCAGATAAAAAGCAATTGGAACTCTCTCCACCTCCCTCATCAGTCCACAAGAAATCTTTTTCTGAATGACCAGTTCCTGTTTCAAAGGTCTTATCTGAAGTGACAAAACAAAACAAAACAAAACCAGTTGAGATGTTTTCTTTGCATTTTATTAACTGAACCAAAGAATATCAGAGATGGCAGGGAACTTAGAGACCATCTAAGCCTAAATAGATTCTTCATATTGAAGATGAGGAAAGTTTCTAGAGAACTGACCTGCCTGAGGTCAAGCAGGTAGTCCCAATTCTTAACACAGCATCTTAAAAGTCTTGTAACTTAGTTTTAAAAAGCATGTGTAAACCCTGTACCAAATCCTTTAACACTGTTTCCTAAATTCTAATGTGGTGGGTTCAGAATCCTGGTTTGGTTGATTCCATGTGTTGGCTCAGTCTTTGATTTGATATTTGGACACTCTGATTTCCTTTTCGGGAGCTTGGCTTTAAAATCTATTAAAATAATAAAATAAATGACCTCTATTGTACCTTTCAGATCTAATATTCTATATTCCAAGGTTCTCCGGTCTTTTCTTGAGATTTTGCTCTCATGCTAACCACTAAAGACCAGTAAGTAGAGAAGCTGGACTAATAACCCACTCTTGAGATAAGACACTTTATCTTCTGCTGATAAAAAAAAAACTGCATTTTTGGGAAAACATTCTTTTAACAGGGCTTTGCTTAAGGGGATATACTTTCTCAGACTACACTATCTACATTTAGGGTTTAGAAAATGTAGTTACAAGAGCTCTCACAGTCTCAGATCAAGTGAACCCATATATTGGAAGGAGAATCTCCTCAAAAACATACAGCTGATCCCATTTAAGAGATTTCCAGGGATGAGGAATTCACTACTTTTTAAGGCAGTCTAAGATGTTGACCAGGATCTTTGGATAACTCTACTTTTTAAAGAATATTGAGAAAGTAATTTCCTTAAATCATAGGAGAGCTCACAAAACATTAACTTATTAAATGTTGGCATGGAAAAGAGACAATCTCATTGAGGGCAAGTCATTTGCCTAAAATCACATGGCTGGTAAAACTAGGACTGGATCCTCAGGTCTCCTGAAGAGATACTTTTTACAAAATAAATCAGCTGAAGTATGTCTACTGCATAAAACTTTCAGTCTCCAGTTGCTGGTATTCTGTGTATTCTACTGCAAAACAGAATAGAAAGAACATTACATTCAGAGTAAGAGGACCTGGCTTTGAATCCCAGCTCTGCTACTTACTGTGTTGTTGTTGTTCATTTATTTTTCAATCATGTTTGACTCTGTGACCCATCTGAAGTGGTTTACCATTTCCTTTTCCAGCTTATTTTACAGATGAGAAAATTGTGGCAAACCAGGTTAAATGACTTGCCTAGGTCAGATAGCTAGTAAGTGGCGGAGGCCAGATTTGAACTCTGGAAAGGGAGACTTCTTGGCTCTAGGCTGACACTTTCCACTGTGCTACCTTCTTACACTATTGATAGAACTTTGGGTAAATCACCTTTTCTACACTTAACTCTTTTGCGAAATGAGGAGATTGTTGGAATTTGATCTCTAATGGTCCCTTTCTATTTGAAAATTATATTCATAAGATCATGGCATCCAATCAAACATTTTCATTTTACAGATGAGGAGACTCTGGCCTGAGCAACTTAAATGACTTGCCTAAGATCACACAGATAGTAAACAGCATAACCTGAAAGCTTCTTGACTTCAAATTCAGGGTCCTCTGTTCTATAACCCCTTGCCTCTTCTTCCATTCTGACATTCCAGAAGCTTAGGTTGGAAGATGTGAATTGGAAGTATCTTACTTCCAGGCTGTACTTTATTACTTAATCTTTAAAACAACAAATATATTTGGTGAACTAGAGGAGTCTTCTGTGTACAGGTTTATAAAGTATCTACCTGAATGTAATTGGAGTTAATTCAGAGCTTAGATTCTGCCTGATGCACTTTCCTTATACATACAAGCATCTATTCATTTATGAGACTGATAATACATAATTAAGATCAAAGGTCACCATATTCCTCTTTTTACTTAAAGGAAACCTTTAAAAGTAATAGGATTATTTCATTCAGAAGAGCACATTACATTCTGGAAAGGCCAATCCACACTGCTACTGGTACATCAGGTCCAACTTATTTAGATTTGCAAATATATATTTTTCCACAAGTATGTGTCAGATGATATTAAACATGGAGTGTTTAAGAGTGAAACATTATTCATAGAGAAAGATGCTCTAAGTCAGAAAGAGTTAGAAATACCTTTAATTTGGATGCTAAATTTCAACCCAGTGATGATTACCTTAAATACACAGTAAAATGATTGGTTCTGTATTAGTAGACACTTTGCTCTATAAAAAGTATTGTGGTGGATTCTGAAAGATATTCAAAGATAAAACAACTACCACATGGGACTGATATATAAATGTTCAATGCATGAATGATTTTTTGATACTCAGCTCCATGTGAAAGTCTCCTGCCCTCAAGAGCTTACAATCTAATGGGTAGTAAATTTAAATATTAAATAATTAAAAAATTAAATAAAACATTATATAATGCAAAGTAGAGTGTATACTGACATGTATTAATTCCATTGGCAATTATTTTCAGTAATGGGGTTGCTATGGTTGACATGAGCCACAATTGTTGAATATTATTGACTCTTCACAGTGGTAGAAGAAATCAGCATATGGGACCAGTTCTCCCTCCCTCCATATTGCAAATCAACTCTCAGAACTTTCTATCAGTGATAGAAAGAGAAATATCTAGTGGATGAGGGAGGGAGCCAAAACAAGGCTATCTCATAATCACGGAGTTCTGGAGTTAGGATATGCAAAGGTCATCTACTTCAACAGGTAGCTAAATCATAAATTTCCCCTACAACATCCCCAAATGGTTAGCCAGTTTCCAAATGAAGACTTCCAGTATTGGGGAACAGATCTAGTTGTTTTATAGTGAGGGAACAACTCAACGCCTTGGTATTTGCAGTCCTAGTGGCATCTTGGCTCTAGGGAAAGCATCAGTCATACCACCCATAAATATGACCAAAAGTTCCCATGCAGAATTGGGCACAATAGGCAGCCTCCATCATAGCCAGTCAGAGAACTGAGCTCACAATCATTTGCCTGTCTTTCCACAAACAACACTAACTACAAGCTAGGTCTATTAAGTTCTTAATGATTGAGAAAATATGCAAAGAAATTAAAAACCAAAACCAAAACAACTAAGTGGGGAAAGGGACCTTCCCCTATTCAACAGCTCACCCAAAGAATAGAAAGAGAACTTTGGTTTCTGGTCTGGCTCATCCTTTCCATATCTGAGACCATGAACACAGCTGTTTATCCATACTAATGTAAACAAGTTTCTTGTTCTTTTTTTTTTCTCCTTCATCAGGCAGTTTCATGAAGAACTAGCTGTGCAGTGGGTCCTTAGAGTACAAACTTAGAGAGCTGCAGAAGAACAAGGAACTCAATTATTGTGCTGGGGTGAAGAAAAAAGAAGGTAAGACAGAAACCCAAAGCAAAGCATGGAGGCTCTTGAGGAGGAATGTATTGAAAGCACCTTTTTAAAAAATGAAAATTCTCACAGTCATACCAACACTTGAAGGAGGCCTGTTGCGATCGAAGGACCTTGGGTCACTGGAAATTGCATAGTCACCAGACTGCTGATAATATTTCCCAGCCTTGCTTGTGAGGGCATGCAGGTTGGGGGCAGATAGTATACACTCATAGATGCCTTCCCTCTAAAGGATAAAGAAGTGGAGGGTGCTATTGCCTTGCCAGAGGAATGTAACCAGCAAGTAGGATAGAATGCCCATTCTAAATTCCCAAGGCCAGCAAGTCCTCTTTTGTCAGTAGCTCTTGCTAACTGAAGATCAAACAAAAATGAGAACGGCAAGCCTGACAAGAGAGAAGCTTGAGGCATGCTGATGTTTGTCCCCTTGACAGACATTACATGTGGTCATCATGCCTCATTCTGGGCATAGGAGGAAGATCACTGTATTAGGAGCAAGAGAATCTGGGTTGCAATTCCAACATTGCCCCTCCTTCTAAGATGTGTGACTTTGGATGAATCACTTAACTCCCTTGCCTTCAATTTCCTCCTCAGTAAAATGAGGTGTGATCTCTAGGGTCCTTTTCTAACTATATATTCTCCTCTCTGAGCTGCCTCTGGCTGGCAGGCAAATTCCTTTTCATTAGACCTTCAGCAAAGTCTTGAAAAGCAGTCAGGTTGCTCTCTTTGAATGCTTGAGGTGTGCAAGAATTGGGAAATTAAATCCTAGGCCCACCAAGCAGTCACCTGCTGTGTCTTTGCTCCCTCCCTTTTTCCTGTATCCCTATGTGCTTTGAGGAGATCTCACTCCAGTCAGGCTGTCTGGGAGTCAGCAGGGATTACACAACCGCATTATTTACATCCACTGTTTTGTTGTTTTGAGAGGAGGTCATTGCATATTCGGTTCCACTTGTTCCATTCTCTTCTTTTCTTAGTGGTTTCCTGGGAAGTGGAAAGTGGGAGAAGAGGGGAGAAAAAAGGGACAAGAGAAAAACATGGAAATTATTTATTGGGGCACTTAGAACTCGAAAACTATGAGGACACTCCTAGTTTTTAACCCAACATTACATAATTTTCTAAGATGTACCCTGTGAATTTCATAGGGTGTTCTCTCTTACACTACTTCTGAAGGGATATGACAAACCATTCCAATATAACCCCTTTCATTTCACAGAGGATAACATTGGTCCAGAGAAAGGGGGAAATCCTTTACTAAGCCTATATATGAACATATTGGATGGGAGAGGGGAAATGTTTCCTGTTCCAGGAGTCTTATTAAAGCATCATTGTATTTCTCAGCCTCATAGAGACTCATGGCAACTCGATAAGCATTCATGCTGGTCCCTTTGAATGGGACTCTGATTAGTTCATAACAAACCTAACAGATGGCACTCTTTGGTTTACAAAGTGTTTTCTTTACATGCTAGATCTTATTTGATCCTCCTACATGGGAAACTGTGGCATAGAAAGGGGACCTGATGTACTCTTAAGCACACAGTAAGTGAGGACTAGAAGCAAGTCTGATTCCCAAATCCTTTAATTCCTAATCCCAAAATCCTTCCACAAGACTGCCTAATTCTCTTACAACATTAAGGTACCAAGTTGCTGCATAAGGCATTCTTACCTTGATTTGGCTATAGAGTCATAGAGGAAAAAAAATCATAATAGTGCCAAGAAAAATATAATTAGTATGTACCAGTGGTTCTCAAGTATGTCCTTGTAGGATATCCGTTGAGGGTTTACATTTGAGTCTCACAATCCTACCCTTTATCATCAGAGTGAAATTTAAAGGATGAGAAGGAGGGATGCAAAAGGACAGAAACATAACTAATCTTCATCTCCTTACTTCTCTAAATTTTACCTATGGTTCGAGGCCTAACTCCCTCTTTGAAGTTTTCTCAGACTTTTCTGACTATATTCCAAACTTTAATTGTTAGTCATTTCAGTCATCTCCTATTCTTCACAACCTCATTTGGGATTTTCTTGGCAAAGATACTGCAGTGGTTTGCCTTTTCCTTCTCCAACTTGTTTTACAGATGAAGAAACTGAGGCAAATTAAGTGCTTTGGCCAGGGTCACATTATTAAGTGCCAGATTTGAACTCAGAAAGATGAGTCTTCCTGACTCCAGGCTTGGCATTCTATCTCCTGCACTTCCTAATTTTCCCCAAACTATTGTCTCTTGCTATCTAATACCATGCACTGTCACAGTTAAATAATAATCTCAACTTAGTATGTTGTTCTCCATTTAGCATATGTATATATTTGACTTTTTCCCTGAGATTGAAGGCAAAGACAACATCTGATAGGATCATTATAAAAACTTGAGAGATCTGGTCTAACCCCTTCCCTTATGTTTTACAGATGAGAAAACAAGATCCAAAGGAGTTAGATGATTTGTTCAAGGTCACACAAATAGTGCGTGGAATAACAAAATGTGACTCAGATCTTGGAACCATGGAGCAAGAAGGGGTCTCAAATTAAGCAAACCCCTTAATTTACAGATGAGAAAATTGAGGGATATGGATGTGCAAGGACTTGTACAAGTCCACATGGGCAATAAATGATCAGAGAAGACATCTGAATGCAGGTTCTTTGAGTCCAGATACAGCAGTCTTGCACCACACTACACTTAGTTTTAAAGCAAATAAACAAGAAAGGACTTTAGAGATCATTTCATACAACTCCTTCCTTTTCCTCCAATGTATCTATGCTCTCACATTGCAGTCATTCTTTCCATTGCTGGAAATCCCAAATGATTTATCACTGCCGATCATCTTGTAGCCATATTGTCCCATATATTTACTACATGGGGTACACTTAAGTAATAGGAACCTCGCTTATTTTTAGTTTGCAAGAGTGGTTCATGATGAAGCATATAGTCCTTTTACTGACTGTTTATTGCTCTCTCTCTTTTTCACTTTTTTTTCCTTGCTCATGCATTGGATATTCCCTTCCTTTTGAGAATGAGGAAAAGGAGGCTCAATGATTAAACTGACTTCCTAGCTTTATCACTTATATTTATTGAATAATAAAACTGCATTTCAAGCCCAGGCCTCCTAGCTCTAAGTTCAGTGTTATTTTCATTACCCACAATGCCTTCTCCTAGTGATATTTGCATTGACCATTTTCTCAATTGTACTGACAACAAACTAAAATTAACCACTCTCACTAAAATCTAGTTACTCAGGAACTTGTAGCACCTATTCTCTTAAAGCTCCCCAAAGTCCATCTTGGGCATCCTCATTCCCACTTGAGAGACACTGGTAAGGTACAATGGTTTAAGCACAGATGGATGAAAGTACAGTAAAATGAGTTATCAGTTAGATTGATGATATTGAATGATCAGCATAAAAGTTCCCATCAGCATATTTGCCCACACAGAGAGAAGAAAATTATTTTCTCTTTTCAGTTCCAGTTGGAATACCACAGGGGAAATAAACAAGAAAATAAATCCCATTCATTTCTTAATAGCAGTTTGGGGTCACTAATCCTTCCTTTAATGCATATCAGTTGGCTCATGCTCATCAAAGTAGCTTCTATAGTGTTTAATACTTTGTTCAAAGCACTTTTATATCATTATCTTCTTTGAGCTTATGAAGTCAGAAAAGACTATTGATCACAATATAGAAAACTAGAGCGGGTATTATTTTCCCTACATAATTGATAAAGAAATTGAAGTCCAGAAAATGGTTGTATCTTGGGGTCAGAGATTTTTATTTGTTTCATTGTTGTCTCCCACTATGATCTGGGTAGGGGAATCTTATTTCCCTTGTCTATAGCTTTTATGTGATAGTAGAATCACAGGGCAAAATTGGGGCTTCAAGTCAAATGATGTTAGAATATACATTCCTTCAGGGCAGGGGTTAGACAATTTCATGCTTTGGAACCCCATGATATCATTTTTTAAGTCATTTTTCAGTTGTATCTGACTCTGTGATCCCATTTGGAATTTTTTTGGCCAAGATATTGGAGTAGTTTGTCTTTTATACTTCCAGCTCATTTTACAGATGAGTAACTGAGATAAACAGGTTTAAGTGACTTAGGGTCACACCAGTCTAAGGTCTACCTGACTCCAGGCCCAGCACTTTATCCACTGTGAGACCTAGATGCCTAGCATAGAAAGGGCCTAAAACATTGTCAGAGTCAGAAAGAACTTTGGAACATAGAGTATAAAAATAAATTTTGGAGTTGAATGGGATATTAGAATATATAATACTAGTGTCAGAAGGGATCTTAGATCCCACAACAGAAATGGAAGAAAGATCTAATCAGAGATTAAATTTTAGAATGTAGGGTGTTAAGACTTTGAAGGACCCTTAGCATTCATTTATCCCAACTCATTTAACCAGTGAAGAAATCAAGCCCCACTAAAGATAATTGACTTGACTTAAGGAGGGTCACATAGTTTGTAAGTAGTGGGGATAAGATAAAAACAAACAAACAAACAAAAAAAAAAAACAGGCTTTTGGGCTCCCAATCTTATTTCTACTGCATAACTTATTCTAAGCTAGTCTTTTATACTAGGGTCAATAAGTTGTCTTTTATGCCCTCACAGAAATAAAAAGGATGAAAAGAAACTGTGGAGAGCTCGAGTTTCTTTGGATACAAGATTTTTTAAAAGGAAGTATTCTAAAATGTTGCTCTTCTGAGCTTTCAAGTAGAGCATGAAGCCTTAATTCAGGTCCTTTGAAAACTTGACTTAGTCTTCTACTGCCATGGCTTATTTTTACTGTGGTGCCACATGTCAGAAGATCAGCATAAATTTGAGAAGTAATTCTGGTGGAAAATTCCCTTCTGCATCTGGAACATGCAGTCTGGTCTGGCTCCTTAGCTTTGTGTAGTCAAAGGCAGACTGAAGAAATTGCCAATAGGCCAGGGTTAGATTTACAACTAACTCACAAATGCCTAAGGTTTCGGTCTTGCTTGTTTTCACTTAAATCAAATCTGAAGTAATGTTTGCCCATGAAAGTAGAATGAAAGACCATCTCTAAACCTCCTTTTATAATCTTTTCTCACATTATTATATTATAATTCTAGAGACAGAGGGAAACCTTAGAAATCTTGTATGCCATTGTCCTCAATTTTATAGAGAAAATAAACAAAGTCTGGAGAGGGGAAGAGATTTCACATATCCATGAATATTGTAAATTTATAGAAGAGCCAGGAATAAAACATAATCTTTTGGCAATGAATTTCCATTATGACATCTTCTCCCAATAGTCTTTCTCTACATGATATGAAATTATTTTTTTATTTTTTTTCTTTGTTTTCTTCAAAGTCACTCATTTGACTCATTTCCAACAACAACCCCTTTTCCCTTCCTGGACACCAAGCTGGTTTTGTACCACTGTCTCCTCTGTAATCTCAATATGTAGCTAAGAGGCACTTTAAAATGATTGAATAGATGTGATGGGCCATAGCTCATACATTCCTTCTGTGGCTCGTCTCTTGGGGATGGTGAGATGGATAGTATGGGTTAGTAAAGGGATAAGTGGAAATATACTTCATGTCATACTCACTCAGAGGCTCAGAAAAAAACAACTTCTGATTTTCTAAATCAGGCTTGTACCCGATCTTTGCCTAATTTCCCATTCAGGAGACTGATGTATACTTTATACAGAGATGCCTCTGTAAACAGCATGCTTTCAACCCTGTGGAGCACCTTAGTTATTCCAGCACATATATGAAGAGGCATTTCCACCTGAGAGGTGAGAGAAAGAATGCTCCACCAACTGTTCCCTAAATCACATGGTTCCTAAAACCAAGAGAAAGGAATATGAGTCTTACAACTGCTACAATTGTAATGTTCAGCTTTTCTAGCGATTTGCTCAATATTTTTGGAGTAATTTAGTTCTGTTAGTCAATTCAAGTTCACATTTATCAAATGCGTGGTTAAGTGCAAGGCACTGTCTATGGTTCCAAGAATATACTTACAAATATGACTGAAGTCTCACTATTAAGGAGCTTATACATCTAAGAGATGGACAACTTTATAGTAATAATAACAAACAAATATATGAAACTATATAATGAAGATAATAGACATTTTCTATAACACTTTAACATTTGCAAAATATTTTACCTGAATTATCTCACATGGACTTCACAACACACAATCTATATTGTAGCTTTTATTTTACATCTCTTTAGTTTCCAAATGTATACCTTCATCCTCATGCCACTCTCTATCTCCAAAGATTCAAGGAGCAAAAAAGGAGGGGAAAACATCCAGTAAAGTGAACCAACATGATGACTGAATCTGAAAGTATATTTAATGTTCCATACCGATAGGCATCCACCTCTTCTAAGATGGAGGAGGAAATGTATCTTCTTTCTTCCTTTGGGACAAGCTTGTATAATTATACAGCATCTGGTTTTATTTTGTTCTTTCCATTTACACCACTGTAGTCACTATGCATACTGTTGATCTGGTTCTGCTTATTTTATTTTGCATCATTTCATACAGCTTCCTATGCTTCTAGGTATTATTAATAGTCATTGTTTTTTTGTGGCAGTTGTAATATTACATTATAGTAATGGAATCACAATTCATCTAACCACTTCCCAAATAATGAGCCCACCTCTTGTTTCCAGATCTTTGTGACTATAAGAAGTAATTTTAAAATATTTGAGTCCAATATATATTATTATTAGCATTTTATAGATGAGGAAACTGAGGATTACAGAGTAAACATCTTGCCCATGACTACAAAGCTAGTAAATATCAGGACAGAATTTGAACTATCTATCCATCTATCTATCTATCCATCATAACTATAATACAGTGAAGAATAATACTAATGCAAAGGAAAAAAACCTGGAAAAGTTCTGAGACATTTAAAGATAAAGAGTAAGAATACCAGTACATTTAATATGCTATAGAGGTGAGGATGCAGATTGGACTATGCCACAAAGAGATCATATTCTGAGAAATTGTGGATTGTATCTGTGATCTCCCTCCCACAGTGATACCAATTTGAGATAAAAATTAAGATTCTATATATCAGATGATATTTTTCTGAGAACCCCATAATCTCTAAATGGGGAAAGATAGCATAGATGGAGAACATATACACAAAGAAAGTCCTCATGAAGAAGGTAAGTGTGACATGAACATGAGAACATCTGTGATAAAGTAAATTATAGAAAAGGTTTAGAATCTACGCTAATTAGTTATATATAGGCCTATATAATTTGCCATTAAACCAATGGTTTCTCATCCTATGGGCTGAGGATTTCTGGGAGACCACAGAATTATTGTGAAGGTTGTCAGATTGATTTTTTAATAAGTACCAACCAAATATACAGAATAACTCCATACAATAGGTAAATATAGCTTCTGTAGCCTGAGTAACATTGTATGCAGGTGTATTTTCCAAATGTATATTAACACTGTATTGATAAGTAGGGCATTGCAGAATTTTTCATAGCTTTTTCTCAGCTTGTATTCCTCATTCAATGTACAATAACAGCACTATTATTATCATGTAAGGATCTATTAACTTTTTAATTGTTAAAAAAAAAAACTTCTCATATTATTCCAAAATGTTGGGAACCATTGCATGAAACCATTTTGCTTCCCTATGTGTTAGCTTTGCATCATCATCATGTATTCCATACTAAGTAATTGTCTGTAGGTTTTCTCTGGGTTTGTGTCTATAGTTTACCCTTTATATAGATAGCTTAGCAAGTGCCCCTGACAAAACAGCTTCTTAACAAGTACTTTAGAACAGGGCTTCTTAAACTTTTTCCACATGTGACCCCATTATATAGATATGTAAAATAGGTATGCAAATCAAACATTGATGACAAACCATAATTTTGTGACCCTCATATTCAGTTACAAGATCCATGGAATCATGACCCCAATTTTAGAATCTGGGCTTTAGGGAATGTATCATAACAAAAGGGGAAGAGGAATGGCCTCAAAGTTAGAAGACTTCAGGCTAAGTCCTGTCTCAGAGTGATACTGACTGTCATCACGAGCAAGTCATGTGATCTCTCAGTGTCTTAGGAAACTTTCTAAGACTAGAAGAGCAGAACAATTTGTAGATGAGAATTTCCTTTTCCATTGAAATCACAGTTCATTTTTAAAAGTATTTTTGGATACTGACAATAAAAACTAACACATATTTAAATTCACTTTCTTATGATACATGATATACTCTGTTCCCAGATTTATCTTGCTTCTTATTGCAATACTTTTGTTTAATATTTTCAATGACTTTTGACTACTTACTAAATAAGATGTGTTATATCATACAATTAATGCAATAGCATAACCTATAAAACAATTAAAACCAATTGAAATAAAAACATCTCAGTTTTATTATATTAGTGATTATAGTTTTAAAAATATTGGCAAGGTTATTGAAATAAATCACTAAATTTACGTTTGAGGATTGTTTACACCATCTCTCCTTCTTTTATTTTGGATAATCTGGAGTTGGTTTCACTATGGGAGGGCATCAGACCATAGAAGCAGTACATAGTCTCTCAAAGCATGAAACCTTGCTGGTATACTCCAATCTTCACCTTTATCTCCACATCACACAAAATATATTAGTATTCTTACCCTTTATCTTTAAACATTTCATAGAACTTTTCAACATTTTTTCCTTTGAATTAATGTTACTTTTCACTGGATTATAGTTATTAACTTTTTGTCTTGCTTCCAACTGGTTCCAAGTTACTCATCCTCACTTATGAGTGACTTGATTGGTTAGAAACACTTAATCTTAGACTTCTAAATGTACAAATTAAGTGCATTTTGTTCATTCATCAATTCATTAATTTATGTTTTATACAAGCTTGTATTGTTTTCTTGGTCTCAGGAATGGGGAGCACTGAAATAGCGAACTGGCAAAATAATGAGGTAAGGTGGGATAGTGTCAATTTACAACTGTCCCAAATCTGAAAATGCTTTAAGATCAGAGATGAAACTTGGATAAATTGTCAAAAGATACAGAAATCAAATTTTCATGAATTTCTTAAATCTATCATTTAATAAGGTTAATAAATCCTAACATGCATATTCACTCACTGACATAAACCTAGTCTTTTGTTTATTCATATATTTATTAATTTTTGACTCACATAGTTAATAGTTACTAGATTTGAACTCTTATAAAGATTAAGGGATAAAAATGGAAGTAGGAAGCAGGTGCTAGGGACAACAAAAAGGAATGAACAATTTTCAAGGTGCTTAGAACCTTCTTCTGGGTGTTGCTAAAGGTTTACTACTAACAGATTTTTAGTTGTTGAAAGGAAACTACTGAAGGAGATGACTTATTCTGGGTGTTTCCAGAAAACAGAAATCTTCTCAATGGTTCAGAGTATGGAGCAAATTTCAACTTGTCCACCACCATATTCTCCATTGAGTACAAGATCATGATCTATTGATGGCAGATGTTAAACAAATATTAAGTGAATTGAGTTGAATCCAATCCAACCTCTTGTTTCATATGAAAAAGTTCAGGCCCAAAGAAGTTAATTCAGTAAAATTTTATAAGCCCTCAAAGGTAAAGGAAGGGGATAATATGAAGACTAAATATATATTCTGTAATTACTGTTTATAACTACAATAATTTTATAATAAAATATTCTAATTGGAAGACATCTTTTTACATAACCTAATCTCTTTTTAAATATGCTGCCATGTTTAAGCAATCACTAATGTGAGTTAAAATTCCATAATTCTACTGTTTCCTTACCAATTGATTAGGCAGTTATGTCTATAAAAACCAATTATCTTAATTTTTTTCCTCAAATGTAATTGTTTCCTCTGATAAAACTTTTTCTGAAATTTTGGAGTGGATTTTTAATAAGTGTTTATTTAAAAATTATTTAATATTTTATGTTTTCCAATTACATGTAAAAACAATTTTAATATTCATTTTTTAAAATTTTGAATTCCAAATTCTCTTCCTCCCTCTCTTCTTCTTCTCATTGAGAAGACAAGACATTTGATATAGGTTGTACATGAATCATCATACAAAACTCATTTCCATGTAAGTCATTCTGTGAAAAAAAAATGGTTAAAAAACTCATGGAAAATAAAGTAAATAGAAAGTGTATTTGTATATTTGATCCATATTCAGGCTCTAGCAGTTCTTTCTCTGGATATGAATAGCAGCTTTTATTATAAGTCCAACAGAATTTTCTAGGATCATTGTATTGCTGAGAATGGCTAAATTATTCTTAGGAAATCATCATATAATATTGCTATTATTGTGTACAATATTTTCCTGGTTCTGCTCATTTTACTTTGTATCAATTCATTTAAGTCTCTTCATGGTTTTCTGAGAGCATCCTGGTCATCATTTGTTAAAGCATAATTATATTCCATCACAATTATGTACAACAACTTGTTCAGCCATTTCCCAACTAATGGATAGCTTCTTTTTTCAAATCTTTGCCACCACTAAAAGGGGCTACTATAAATATTTTTGTACACATAGAACCTTTTTCTTTTTGTTGTTTCTCTCTTTGGGATATAGACCTATTAGTGGTAGCAGTGGTATTGCATGGTTTTATAGCCCTTTGGACATAGTTCCAAATTGTTCTCCAGAATGCATGAATCAATATACAACTTCAGTATTTATTTTTATAAATCTGACTCAGTTTTCTATATTTGAGAAATCAGAGAAACTCACAATAATCTTTTCCACAATAATGATTATTAATTATATATTTCCCTCTATCCTATTTTCCCCACTTCTCCTACTTTCTCTCCTTTTATTCTCAAGAATTTTGCTTCTGACTTTTACCTCTCCTAACCTGTGCTCCCTTTTTTTTTAGCCCTCTCTCCCTCTCCCATCCCCCTTCCCTTCCTACTTTCCTATATGGTAAGATGGATTTCTACCTCTAACTAAGCAACTATTCCTTTTTAGAATCAATTCCAATGAGAGTTAAGGTTCATCGTTTCCCTCCTTGCTTCCCTAGTTTCTCCCTCCACTTTAAATTCTCTTTCAGGTATCTTTTATGTCAGATAATTCAACCAAGTCTATTTCTCCTTTCCCCCCACCTTCTTCCAGCACATTTTTCTTCCTCATTTTTTAATTTAATTTAAAAAATAATCAATCATATTCAACTCACAATTCTGCTTTCTGTCTATGTATACTCTTTCCAACTGTCCTAATAAAGAGAAAACTTTTAGGAATTATAAATCTCATATTTCCATGTAGGAATGTAAACAGTTTAACTTATCAAATCCATTATAATTTCTTTTTCCTGTTTACCTTTATATACTTCTTTTGCATCTTGTATTTGAAAGTCAAATTTTCTATTCAGCTCTAATCTTTTCATCAGAAATGTTTGAAAGTCTTCTATTTTATTAAATACTCATTTTCTCTCCGGAGTGTTATACTCAATTTTCCTGGGTAGGTAACTGTTAGTTGTAAGCCTCTCTTTTGCCCTCCAGAATATCCTATTCCAAGCCTTCTGATCCTTTAATGTAGAAATTGCTAAATCTTCTTTTATCGTGACTTGGCTGTATGGTATTCTTATTGTTTCTTTTTGGCTGCTTGCAGTATTTTCTCCTTGATTTGGAACGTTTGGAATTTGACTATAATTATTCTTGGAAGCTTTCAATTTAGGGTCCTCTTTTAGGAGGTAAGAGGCTCATTTTTTCAATTTCTATTTTATCCTCTGGTTCTAGAATATCAGGGCAGTTCTCCAAATTAATTTCTTGAAAGATAATGGTTAGGCTCTTTTTTTATCATGACTTTCAGGTCAGGTAGATCAAAAATTATCTTTTCTGGATTCATTTTTCATATCAGTGGTTTTTTCCAGTGAGATATTTCACAACTTCTATATTTTCATTCTTTGGATTTTTCTTGCGGTTCAATAAAGACATTAGCTTCCACTTTGTTCAATTCTAACTTTTAAAGAATATTTTCTTCAGTGAGCTTTTGTACCATTTTTCCATTTGACCAATTTTGCTTTTCAAGGCATTCTTCTCTTCATTGAATTTTTGTGTCTCTTTTATCATTTGGCCTATTATTATTTTTTAAGGTATTATCATGATTACTTTTCATTCATCCTTTATCAAGCTGATGATTCTTTTTCATGATTTTCTTACATCATTCTCATTTCTTTTCCCATTTTTTTTTTACTTTTCTTACTTGATTTTTAAAATCCTTTTTTTGAGCTCTTCCATGGCCTGAAACAAATTCATGTTTTTTTTTTTTTGTTTTTTGTTTTTTTTTGAGGTTTTGGAGCCAGAAATTTTGACTTTGTTGTATTCTTCTGAGTGCATATTTTGATCTTTCTTGTCATTATAGTAACCTCTATAGTCAGATTTTTTTTCTATTGTTTGCTCATTTTCCAGTCTATTTCTTGACTTTAAATTCTATGCTAAGGTGGGCCTCTGCTTCTCAAGCAGAGAGAACATCATCCCAAACTTCTGCTTTTTATTCAGGTGTTTTCAGTGATAATTCTAGGGAACTATAAATTTTTCACTTTTCCAAGGTTGTATGTTCTAGGGAGAGATTTGTTTACTACTTTCCTGTAACACGCAGTGGTTTATGAATGGCCATAGGCACTCTTTTCAACTCTAGAACTGTGACCCTTCTCTGCAGCTACAAGCTCTGCTGTATTAGTGTTCCTCCTTTCATGAGTATTAAGACTCAAATCCAAATATGAGCAATGCAACAGAGTTCTGAACCTGGCTCTAGCAAAGGGACCCCTGTAAATCTTCTTCTGTCCAATACCCTTACCATCTACAAGCTAAGAGGACTGGAAACTGTCCCTACTGCTACTGATTTGGTTGCCTCAAGGCATGCTTTTAGTTTACTGGAGCCGAGTCTGTGCTAATGCCATCTATGCTGGATTATATTTCTTTTTCACCTTAGTGCAACAGACCTTTTCTGTTCACCTTTGAATTGTCTTGGGATGGAAATGTTTTTCATTTTGTTTTTTTTGTAGGTTTTTCTGCCCTAGAATTTGTTTAAATTCATTATTTAAAGATATTTGTAGAGAGTTGGAGAAGAGTTTAGGGGAGTCCCTGCCTTTATCCCATCATTTTGGCAAAATCTATAATAACTATCTCAGTTAAACAGGACTATTCACCATGCCATAACCACATGATACACTTTTCTAATTAATACAACATTTTCTCTGCCTTTTGAAAACCTCCTGATTGTTCAAGGCTCAGCCAAATGATACTTACTCCAAGAATACTTCTAAAACCTTCCTGTTCCCTACCATCTCTACAAAACTCAAATTGGACATGATCTTTCTTCCCTCAATTTTGCTCATTTGCAATTCCCTTATTCACTTCTTGTGTTCCATTTTGTATTGCAATTAACTCCTTATGTGTTTTATCTCCCACTACATTGTAAAATCCTTGGAGAACCAAGTCCCTGTCTTGGTATCTATTCAAACCTATGATCCAAGCCTGATAAATAACAGACATTTAGTAAGTATCTGTGGAATTCAACAAACAGTTAAAACTCCACTGAGAATTACAGTGGAAATCAAAGTATTTAACTTTTTATAGAATCATAAAGAATAGAGCCAACAGAGTAGAGTACACCATACTCCCAGGCAATAGGAGAATCTATCTGATTGAAAGTCTGTTCTAAACTTTCCTGGCTTCACAGATATCTGACAAGAGAAGAGAAAAACACCGATAGGGCCAATGGTGTTGATTTTAATTTGTCATGTTCTCATCAGGTCACTAATGAGACTTTCATATTGTATCAGTGCTTTACCTTTGGGTAACTTCTGCCAAGCACAAAACTATAATTACAACACTTCTTATGAGTCATTTATGAGTTACATCTCGATGAGGTCACTCTCAATTAATGATGATCATGCTGGAAAAGAGGTTAATTTCCTCAAAATCAACTAATTTAATCACCTGTAGTTGTTAAGCATAAACAAGGAAAACACTTGTAGTGATTGCTGATGAAATAAAAATTTGTCCCCACGGATCACATGGCAGATATCCTAACAAAAATTTCTGCTTATAAATTCTTTAAGGAAATACTGATTCATAGCCAGATTACTCATAAGTTTTATTCTTGTTTCTTTAGAACAAGAGTTTCCACTAGGAATTTGCTAAAGTTACTCAACAAGTATTTATTAAGCACTTAATAAGTGCCTATCCATATGCATCAAAAGATGGTCCTTACTCTCAAGGAGCTCAAATTCTAAAAAAGGAGACAACATGAAAACAGCCATGTATTTGCAATTACACTGCAGCTGCACACAGTAGTTATTGCTGTTGAATCATTTTTCAGTTGTGTTTGACTATTAATGCCTCATTGTGTTTTAGAGTGATTTGCTGTTTTCTTCTCCAGCTTTAAAGATGAGGAAACTGAAGCAAATAGGATACTCTTTCCACTAATTTTTTTCTCTTGACTACCATGACACGACAATGCTCTTTCTTACCTATTTGGCCATTTATTCCTAATGTTCTTTTCTGGCTTAACCTATTCCTGCCTACTAAATGTGGATGTTCTCCAAGATTCTACGTTCCATTTTTTTCTTATTCTATCTCTCTATGATCTTATCTGCTCTCTTGAGTATACTCATCACTGTAACTCCTGAGTAAAGACATCTCCTAAATTCATATATCCAATCCTATTCTGTCTTTTATACTTGATCCTCATATTGTCAATTCCCTTGGGTTATTACTAAAACTTTTGGGGTCTCATTATCCTTATTTATAAAATAAGGTTTGATATCATTATATACTTCAACAACAATACTATATGATGACCAGTTCTGATGGACCTGGCCATCCTCAGCAACGAGATCAACCAAATCATTTCCAATGGAGCAGTAATGAACTGAACCAGCTATGCCCAGAGAAAGAACTCTGGGAGATGACTAAAAACCATTACATTGAATTCCCAATCCCTATATTTATGCCCACCTGCATTTTTTATTTCCTTCACGAGCTAATTGTACAATATTTCAGAGTCTGATTCTTTTTGTACAGCAAAATAACGTTTTGGTAATGTATACTTATTGTGTATCTAATTTATATTTTAATGTACTTAACATCTACTGGTCATCCTGCCATCTGGGGGAGGGGGTGGGGGGGTAAGAGGTGAAAAATTGGAACAAGAGGTTTGGCAGTTGTTAATGCTGTAAAGTTACCCATGCATATATCCTGTAAATAAAAGGCTATTAAATTAAAAAAAAATAAGGTTTGATGAGGTGACCTTTAAAGTTTTTCAGGTCTAGAACTATAATTTCCATGCAGCTATTTCATAAAGATTTCAAACTCAAGATGTCCAAAACAGAAATCATTATAATCCCTTAAGCCCCAGAATCTGTCACTTCTCCAAACTCTCCTATTTCTGTTAAAAGCACTACAATCCTATAGGTACCCATATTTACAATAACAACAAAGGCACAGTTGACTCTTTCCTTTCCCTCAGCCCTACATCCATTCAATTGCCAAATCCTGTTGATGCTACCACCACAATATTATTCACATCCATTCTACCCTCTCCACTAACTTAGCCTCTATACTAGTTTAGGATCTCATAGCCTCTGCCTCTAGACTGGATTACAGTAGAATACTAATTGGTCTCTCTTTCTTAATTCTTCAGTTTCTTGATAAGAATCTACTCTAAAACATACTAACAAACAAGTCACTAACTTCAAGATCTCTGGATTATTAATAATCCACTCTCATTTTTAGCTTTAAACCTCCTAGTTCTTAATTCAAACATCTTCAGGCCATTCAAAAATAAACTTAAGATGCTATTGAATATATTACAGAGTTAAACTTAATTAGGTTTATACTTGGAGGGCAAATATCTGACATTTCAAAGATATGCCCAGTATTAACTCCACTCCCTCCCAATTAAAAAAAAACATGTTTTATCAATATATCTTAGTTTTATATTACCCACATTTTCCAATGCATCCCCATCCCCTTGCCAGTGGATGACAAAGAATAAAAAGGGGAAAAGCAGTTCAACAAATTTAACCAGAACATCAGAAATATCTGACATTATCAATACTGGTTCATATCTCTAATCTCCCATTCCCCCTGCAAAAAAGGAGAAAAACATCTTCTTTGGGGTCAAAGTTGCTCATTATAATTTCACAGCTTTATGTTTAAAATATTTTGTCATTCTTTTTATTTGCATTTCTGAAGTCATCTTGTATATTATACTTCTGTTTATTTCATTTAGTAAGTTTTCCTATGCTTCTCTGTATTCATCTTATTCATTGCTTCTTATAATATAGCAATATTCTATTACATTCATGTATTTAGCCTTTCCTTTCTCCCTTTCTGTAAATACATTTAAGTGTATGCATACACATATGTGTGTATATATATATATGTGCGTACATATATGCACACATGTATAACTGTGTGTATGGAGACATGCATGTGTATATGATGGTTATATACATGTATATATGTATATACATATATGAAATATTTGTGTATTTAGCTTTTATTTTTGTTATTAATCTCTCTGGCAGAAGTGCTTAACAGTTCAATCTCTGGATCAGAGGACATGGATGGTTGAGTCACTTTCTTGATATAATTACAAATTGTTTTATAGAATAGTAAGACCAACTTGTAGCTCCATATAACAAATCACATCATTCTAAAATCTTTCTAACATTGATTATTCCCATCTTTTGTCATCTTTGCCAATTTAATGGGTGTGAGATGAGACTCCAGAGTTGTTCCCTCCCAGTTTTCTTTATCTGAATATACTGAAGGATATTCTTCATGAGAACTCATGAGAAAAATGATTATTTCCCAATATTAATAATTACTGAATCAGGACTAAGATTTTTTTTTCCTTTTTTCTACTTCCTGATTCAGAAACCAGTCCCTATAGGTTACTCAAGTAGTCTCTGAAGTGCCAGTCTGATAATGAGAGGGAAAATTCAGATCTGTGCAAAAGGTAAAAAAAAAAAAAAAATTAGGTGAATTGATGGATTTCCAGCCCATTGTGTTTTACACAAACAGGTCTGGGAAAAGTGGATTCTCTTTTGTTTAGATTACCGTAGATGGGTGATATGGGTATAGATCAATCTCTTCGACCAAAACTGAGTGATCAAAATCATGTCTCCCCCTCCTCCTCATTAAAATAAGCCCATTTCTTATTTAAACTCCATTCTCTCATTACTTGTTAGCCTATCAGAGTGGTTTACATGCTCAGGTGCATCCCTTTTCCAAAGTATTGAAGATTTCACAGATTAGACCTCTTTGGTTGACAAATGATCCTTTTTTGTTAACCACTCACTAATAGTGATTGATAAGATTTTCAGTTATCTAGAAACTGTCTCTTGAAAATTTTTATTCTTGACAAAATCCAGATCTCTGTTCACTACACCATGATGCCTCTATCATGAAATAGCTTGACCAAAAATTGAGCATCATAGGAGAGCTCAAAATAAGATTCAATATCTTGCCTAGGTCAAGAGTCAAGTGAATGAGATAGGGAACCAGATGTTCTCTATGTGAGGGGACAGGGAAGGAAAGAAAAGTAATTTTTCATGGTAGTGCCTTTTCAAGAAAAAAAAATCAATCATGTGAAGTAATTCAGCTAGAGGAGATACTGTCCTTAATTTAACTCCCATATTTGAAAGCTTTTTAGCTATGAAAGCAAGACCTAGGGACATGGAAGGTGATGGAAAAAATTAACAGAAAATCCCCTCTGCACTTGTAGAAAAATCTGCTTGGTGAGGTTTAAAGAGCTCCATCAATGTTATTGTAATGATACTACAAAGCTCTTGAGTGGTATTATGTCTGTGCAATAGATTAAGATCCTCTGGTTTCCAGAGTCTAAGTAATTAGGCCAGTATTCACATAGGTCATTAATAGAACTGGGAGAGTCTTGGGATTTCTACTGTAAAACACATCCTAACAACTCAGATTCCTTCCTTGTGTTTATTCTAACAAATTCTCTTTCTCATCCCATCCTTACCCCATCTCTATAATTCCTGCACTTTACCCTAGTCATAGACTGATTTAAAGACCTTTTTCAAATCATGGAATAAATGGATAGATAGTAGTTGGTATTTACACTTGTGTTAAACAATTAAAAGTAGATGGTTCAGAGAATAAGATTATTTACATCTTCACTTCACAGATGAAAATCCTGATTAAAAATATGGCTACAATTCAGTGATTAGATGAAAAAAATTAGGGAGATCCAAGAGATTAATAGCAATTGCCCACTCTATGCCGGCACTGTTCTAAATACTTTACAAAAATTACTTCATTTGTGATCCTTGCAACAATCCTGTATGGTTATTAAAATTGTCCAACCTACAATAAAAGAGATTAAGGTCAAATTTTGAGCCAATGTCACTTTAGTAAAAGCTCCATGGTCCCCTCTAATGAAGTAGACCTTAGATCTTCCTCATGATCTGTGATCCATCTTTTCCTAGGACCTTGTTTTTAATAGGTTTTGATACCTCTAATTGCAAAAGAGGCAGGGTAAAGTACAGGCTCTTGAGGGTCAAAAAGAACATATTAACAAAGGGGCCTTTCCACTAAGTTGTCATAAGATGATCACCTGTTCATATTGGGCAAGAAGAAATAATCCAGAAGTATAAAAATAAGTTGGGGGACTTTCCAAAGCATCAAGGCATCCCACTAATGCTGAATTTGGACAAGGAATTTAAGTAAAGTAGAATGGAGATATTTATGAGTATTCTTGGGGTTGTGCAAGTGAACCTCATAACTTGATAAACAAGTAGTGAACATTACATTCAAATTCGAGGCGCAGTGTAAGAACCTTTCTATCTCTACATGATTTATGTAGAATATCAGCATATGATGTAGAATATCCACCATATGGTAGATGGGTTCCCATCAGGAAGCTTCATCTTCATGAGTTCAAATCTGCCCTCAGATCCTTCTTAGCTCTGTGACCCTTGACAAGCCACTAAACCTTGTTGCCACAGATGAGAAAACCCCAGTATCTTTGCCAAGAAACCCCAGGTGGGGTTACTCAATGTTGGATGAGACTGAAACAACTGAACCGCCACAAAAAGTGCTATTACAAATCTAGTTTTTTAAGTTAAGGAAACTGAGGAAAATAGAGGTTATAGTGACTTATTACTCAACGTCACCATCTGAAATAGCATTTGAACTCAGGTTTTCCTGACTCTTGCCTAGTGCTCTATATACCACCCAGTTGACTCTAGGCAAAGTTAGTACCAACTAGGGGGTGTAGTGGATAGAACATAAAGGAAAAAGTGGAATTTGATCTGGAACCTGAAAGAAGCCAGGAAGTGGAAAAGAGAAGAGGGAATAAATTCCAAGCCAAGGGAAGAACCAGTGAAACTGCCCACCTCTGCAGATATTTGAGGAACAGCAAGACAACTAGTGTCAAGTGATCACAAATATGTGGAGTTGAGCAATGTGTAAGAATGGAAAAGTAGGAAAGGACCAGGTTATGGAGAGCCTTAAAAGTTAACGGGAAGGGCAGCTAGGTGTTGCAGTAGATAGAGCACCAGCCCTGAAGTCAAGAAATCCCAAGTTCAAATCTGGTCTCAGACACTTAACACTTCCTAGCTGTGTGACCTTGGGCAAGTCACTTAACCCCAAATGTCTCAGAAAAGGGGGGGAAAAAGCCAAACAGGATTTTATATTTGATCTTGGAGGTAACAGGAACCTTTATTCATTTGAATAGGGGGGTAAAAAGGTAAGACTTGGATTTTGGGAAGATCAGTTTGACAGTCTGAGTGGCACACAGCATGGCCTAGGGAAGCAAAGTCAGTAATAGGTTACTGCCATAGCCTATGCATGAGGTGCTGTGAGAACTTTCAGTGATCACAGGAAATGGAGAAATCAAAAAGGTAAGTTCTTGAAACTCTAATCTATTTTCCACTGTCCCTCATCTCTAAGATCTCCTCCAGGTTTATGAGTCTATAAGTCCATGAAACCTTTGTACCCAAATAACTAAAAAAGCCTAAACTTGCTAGCTGCTTCAAGAATTGGAGTATATTAGATACCAAATCATTGACATGCAGTAATATAACACCAAAGGGAGCTGAGACAACAAAAATAACACTAAGACAAATAAGAGCAGCCAAGTGGTGCCATAATGCACAGAGTGCTGGCCCTGGAGTCAGGGAGACTCAACTTCCTGAATTTAAATCTGGCCTCAGACATTTACTAGCTGTGTGACCCTGGACAAATCATCTGTAAAAATGAGATAGGCAAGGAAATGGCAAACTACTACCGTATTTTTGCTAAGAAAACCCCAAATGGGGTCCACTGAACCATTATAAGAAGACGATACCTAATGATACAGTGAAAAGAAGTTCTGGTTCTGAAAACAAAGGACATGGGCTTGAATACTGCCTCTGATGCTTATTAATTGCAATCTCGAGCAATCTGTAATAAAGGAGAACTTTAAATAAACTGGCCCCTTCAGTTCTAAACTCTATGACTCTTAAGATATATTTAAAGGGGAATTAAAAGAAAGAGGATGGGAAAGAAGAGAGGCAGATCTCTAGGCTGCTCCACTAGAGGCTTCCTTCAAGTTGGCATTGACCACTTACCATTCCTGGCATAAAGTTCTTAAAGTCAACTAATTGCATCAACTAGCCCACAACTGTCCATCTTCCCTACAAGAGTGGCAAGAGAAAGCTTATCAGATAATTTGTCAACATCTAGGTAAATGATGTCTACAGAAAGTGTCCTGATGCACCAGACTACAAACTGTCAAAAAAAAAAAAAAAAAAAAAAAAAAGGGAAATGTTGATCTGTAATGACTTATTTGTAATAAAGCTATGTACTAATTCTCCTTCTCAATGCTCATAAGTCATTTCTTTCAGAATATGTCCTCAAATTTTCCTAAACAGAACTCGAGATTTCTGGCCTATGGTTTGCAAATTTTGCCCCTGTATTTTTTGTTTATTTATTTTGAGAGAGAGGGGAAATTAGGTAAACTCCTAACAACCTTCTTCACTTTCAAGATTTTTTAGAACTTAAAGGCAATCACATCAATCTGAACTTTTTTTTATTTTTATTTTTTTTAATCTGAACTTTTGATATTGTAAGATATAATTCATATGGGTCTGATGAGTTGAACTCACAGAAGACAGAAACACAGACACTCTCTTACTATCAAGTGTTGAAGTTAGCAAGACCCTAATTTAAATTCCAACACTAGCAATGTAAGATTGAGCAAGTCACTTAATCTCATCTGTAAAAATAGGGATAATAATAGCATCTCCTTTTAGGGATGTGAGGATAAAATGAAATAATTTTTTGTGAAGTGTTCTGTGAAGCTTTTTTTTTAAACTATGTAAAAAGATTCATCTCAGCTTTTGACCTAAGTCAATTTCCTTTTGTCATCTAGCTCGATCTATCAAAGATGTATTTCTCTCTTTTTTTTTTTTTCAAAGATGTACTCTCGCAAGAAATGTACATGAAGCATGAACAGGAACCATTTTAACACTGGAAAGCCTTTTGAGTCATATTTTGGGTTTAGTATTTTATTAATGTAACTAAATAACCTCCTGGGGCTATATAGCAATCCAAACTTAAGAGAGATGCTCAGCTTGGTTACCACTGGCTTGAGGCAATTGGCTGCACTCTAATTCATTAAAGTGACTGACTAAAAGCCCAGCAGATTAAAGAGAGTACTAGAACAGACAAAGCACAAATCCAATTGACTCTTAACTTCCCTCAGCTTTTTCCTTTGTCACAGAAATATTTAATCTATTTCTTTTGGGGTTTTTCTAGAACCACAGATTCAGAAGAGTTAAGTGTACATTTTGTAGCTATTATTTTGTATCTGGCATATAGTATGTTCTTGTTGATTATGGAAAAGAATTTTTCTAACAAAGTGGATGGGAAAGCACATTGCTGCAAGATGAAACCTTTCAATTCAGCAAAAATCAATACATTAACCACCTATTATATAATAAAAGTTCTATGCTGCATTTGGGGAATACAAAGATGTATCACGTGTGGTCTCTATCCTAAGGCAATTTGCAGGGAAAATGAGAAATGTAAAGAATCAGTAAAATTCAAATTAAAATATGATCAGTACAAAGAACAAGTAAAATACTATGATGGATTCAAGGAGGAGATATCACTTTTAACTGGGAAGGGACATCAAGAAGACAACACTGGAGTTGAGTGGAAGGAGGGACAGGATTTCTGTCATAGGTTCAAATCTTGGCTCAGATACCTACTACTCTTGTAACTCTGGTCAAACTAATAAACCATTTTAGCTCTGTTTCCTTATCTGTAAAACAAGAGGATTAGATCTGATGAACTTATAGGTTCCACCAAATTCAAAATCTATGATTCTGTGATGATGTAAAAAATAGAAAAAGGAGAGTTTTCTTCAAATATTCATCTCTATTAAACATGTGAGCTATAATTAAAAGCCTAGCAGTCTCAAAAGTCAAGAAACAAAAATCAAAGCTGAATATAAACAGCTTATTTTACAAGCTGCACTCCAACTTCTTTGAAGATAGACTCCTAAGTACAATGGGCATTTTTAATTCTTCTCAGTTCACTCCAGCTGAAAGTACTCTTTCACATTATCATATCTGCATCTTTTTTTTACTCCCTGTAATTCCCTACTTTGTATTTTACTTACCCATGTACATGTCACCTGCCCCTTAGTAGAATACACATTTCTGTTTCTTTTTTGGTTGGTATTGGGAATTTAACATTTTTGTTGTTGTTATTGAATTGAATCCTTATGATTTGAACAACATATTCAATTTCAATAATTGTTTTTAAACTTGTGTTTTGTTTTGTTTTGTTTTAAATTTGTTTTGAGAGAGGATGTGTTCTCTCTTTTGAGGATGCCTCCCAGATGCTTGAGAATGAGCTCCACAGTGTTATGATATAATTCAAAATGTACTTTGATTGGGAAGCTGTGATTCCAGCATATGCAGTGAAATGGATGGGTAGTCTTTCAAGGTTAAGTGGCACAGGAAGAGATGAGAGAGAGGGGAGCAAAAGTAGAAGCCATCTCTAGACCATGCTCAGGTTAGCCTGGTTGGCAGAAGTGAACATAATGTTAGGAGGGATTGACACTGAGAAGTGTCAGCATAAACAAGACTGTCTCTTCTACAGGAATCAACAGCAATTTCTAGAAGAATTCTTAGATGCTGTTCCAAGAGGACAGCTATCCCAGGTTTGGCACTGTAGTGAATTTCGTTAGAATCTTTCTGCGAGTAAACTGATGTGTGTCTCTTTGATTGTTTTAGGGAGAGAGAAGGATTTAATGGGAGTTGTTTAGTACTTAAAGAGATGCACTGAGAGTTGCAGGCATGTGGATACAGGCCATGCATACTCGTTTAATACCTACTTCATTTTCTAGTTATTTACCATTTTTAATTCTGTTGCATTAATTGCCTTTATCTTTGAATTCTTTTACCTTCCAGCTTGGTCTGATATAAACAGATATGTTGGTAGAGGCTTGAAGCTGTGAATTTCAAAAATGAACTCGATGCAGTTGAGAAAGAGGTCACATTGAATGGACTCTAGACTAATTTTTTTTTTTTTTCTGGGAAGTGGTGAGGTTTTGGATTCTAATGCTGCTTCTGCCATTTACTGGGTAACAACAGACAGACAAGCTTTTTTCACTTTAACTTTCTTCATTGGAAAATGGAGTAATGATACAAATACTATTTACTCATGAGGGTTGTTCCGATGAAAATGTTTTGTACATTATGATGAATATTAGTATTATTCCTGTGACTATGACTTTGAAGGCTCTTGAGACAGTATTTAGTGCAGCTTGTACCTGACAAATAATTCTTTCAATGTTCATTAATTACCATGCAATTATCCAATGGGAAGACCTTTTTTTGGAGGGAAGTCACAATGTTCAGCATCAGGCCCCATTTTACTTTTGGAAAGCTCTATTCAGAAATTTTCCTTAAATCATGTGTAAATCTACTGGTCTGAAATTTACAGCCATTTGCTCAGTTCCTTAGCCTGAGGACAACCAAGAGAAGCCCAGTCCATCCACTCTTGCATATATTTTGTTTTTATTTTGTGTGTCCACATTGTCTACTTCTTTTTATCCTTCTCCCTCACCTTCCAGAATCTTTTTGACAGCAGGAATATTTTGTTTTTCTTTGTAATTCCCAGAGTAAGGAATGTATCTCAATAAATGCTTGTTGAATTTCATGATAATAACAATAATAGCTAATATTTATATAGTGCTTAGTATGTGCTACATACTATGCTAAGTACTTTACAATTATTATCTCATTTGATTCTCAGGACAACCCTGGCAAGTAGGCACTAATATTATTCCCATTTTGCAGATAGGAAAATGAGTGAGGTTAACTGACTTTCCCAGGGTTATATAATTAATAAAGGTCTAAAGCTAAATTTGAACTCAGGTCTTATTTCAGATCCAACACTCCAGCTACTGTACTAGCTGCCTATGGAAGCTTTTCAGATACTTAGAAGATAAATTCCAGGCAACAAACATGATAGCAATGTTATCTTCTCTAGAAGAAACACTCCTAGTTCCCTCTGTAGCATGGTGTTCAGTCTCTCATCTTCACTCATTATCATCTCACCATCCTCATTATCGTCTAAAGGACATGGTTCAGCTTGTCTGTATCTTTCTTAAAATGGGATTGCTCACAACTGATACAGCAATTCAAAGGCAAAATACATTTCTTCATTTTAGACACTGTGCTTCTCTTGATACTCTTTGGAAATGTATTAACTGTTTTGGCTACATCAAATTTCTGGCTCATACTGAGTATACAAGCACTCAAAGCTCTATTTTTTTCCCACAGAAATCATTATCTAGTCAGGTGTCTCATCAGATGTCTTTCGAAATTTATTTTTTGGAACCAGAAGCAGAACTTTACATTTATTCCTATGATATATTATTTCATCTGATTTGATCCAGCACTCAGGCCTGATAAGATGTTTTCAGATCTGTACTTTGCCATATCAAAGTTAGATACCTCTACAACAGTGGTATCATCTGCAAATTTTATAATAATGTCATTTGTACCCTTATCTAAATCATTTAATAAAAAATAATGTTCAACATTCTGGGATGAAGAGCCCCCAAACTCTGGGCTATTCCACTAGACACTTCTCCCCAAGTTGATATAGATGCATTAATTAACAACTACTTTTTCTGCTAGGTAATGAATTATATTATATATACCTAGACAGAAAAAAAGAATTAAATGAGCACAGAGTGAGACAGTATAAGATACAATCATTTCCAAATCCATTTAATTTTTACACATTTAGCCCGTATTTCTCCACCTTATCCACAGACATTAATGATAAACATTAAGTGCTTTGCTGAAAACTAGGTACATTATGCCCACTTACTTCCCTTGGTCTAGTTATGATGTCAAAAAAGGGAACAAAGTTAATTTAATATGACCAGTTCTTGATGAAATCACATGATCTCTGCTTCCCTTTCCAAATTCCTTGAAATCATACCCTCAATGATATGAATTTTTCCAAGAATAGAAATAAAGCTTACTGGTCAACAGTTTCCTGGCTCTACCTATATTGAAAAACTAGGACATTGGTTTTTTTCAATAGTGTTAACTTTCCCTTTCTCTGAGACTTTTTAAAGACCATTAATAGCAGTCAATAATTATGCATACCAGTTCTTTTTAGTATTCAAGGGCCCTTAAGAAATGTTGATTGAAATAATGTGTCTAGTCACTTGAATTAATTTTGGGTGGCAAGATATTGCCTGGTTATCCCTTCATTTACTTTGAGTTATAATCTCAACTATGATTTTGTTGTCAATACTTCTAAGTTCAAAAGTGAAAAGAAGAAAAAAAAAAGCCAATTAAGAGTTGAGTGCATCAACCTCCCATTGTTGCCCACCTATCATTGTAGTTAGTAATCTCACACCTCATTTGACCCTTTTCTTAATATAGCTTTAAAAAACTCAATAATCCCCAATTTTGTCTTTAGGATTGATCATCAGTCTCAGCTCATTCTGGGTTTTAAAATTCCCCATCTGATTTTTACAGAATCATTCTCCTTGTCTGTATTCATTCTTAGTTACTTGCACTGGCTTCCCTATTCTGAAAATGTCTTTTTAAAATCTGAGTATGCTGATAGGTTCCCTGGGCATCCACATTGATCTCTCTTGGGCAATTCTGTTTTATTCTCCTCATTGGAATAATTTATGTTCAAGTCTTCAAAATTCCCTACTTAAGAGCTTCACGTCCCTCTTGGGCTGACCTTTCCTTCAACATATGAAGCCTTTGGATCTTATCTAGCCTTTCTTTGAGCCCTTCAAAATCGGTTCTCTGAAAATCTGGGGTGCATATCAGACTGTATGACTTTCATTTTCTTCTCTAGAGTGAACTCTTGCCCCCAAGGATTTTTTCATTTCAACTTCAAAAAACACTTCTTCCTTGGTGGTGAGAATCAGAATAGCAGTTCCCTTTGTTTCTTCCTCCACTTTTTGAAGGTTGAAATTATCATTGAGGCAAGTCACAAATTCATCATCCCCTCTGCTTTTGGCAGAAGGAGGGAGAGTTCCAAACCTCCAAATGGTTGAAGTCACCATCATTACAGTAACCTATTTCTGTGCCAGTTTTAAGTTCCAAACTGCTCATTTAATTCTTCTATCTAGGTCAGAGATTCTTAATCTTTTTTTTTTCTGTGTACCACGGGCTAAAGGACTCCTTTTGGCAGTCTGGTGAAGCCTAAGATGGTAGGCAATATACTCCAATGCCTAGCACACAGAAGGCACCTAATACATGCTTAATGAATGGAATTCAGTAATATAATTTGCTTCTAACCTCAAGGGATAATGAATTAAGTACTTTCCATTAGTTTCTTCCTTTATATTCTTGCATTTTCTCATATGATTATATGAATTTAGCATATATTGCTATCCCATAGTATTTTTTTGCAAAGACATGGAAAACAGTTGTATGAGATGGGGAATAAGGATAGGTTTCTCTCTACAGCTTGGGGGAACTCAAAAATTGATGAGATCACAGATTTATTTGAGTAATTCTCCTTTTTTTATTTAACATCCTTATCTGGAGCAAAATTTCATGTTGATTGAGATAATTTGTCTTATTACTTAAATTAATTTTGTGTGGCTAGATGAGTATCATCCCACCAGTCTTAGTGATCCTTAAGGAATTGAATTGCCACCTTGTGTCAAACCTCCAGTTCAACCTATTTATTACTTATATTTTGTATTTCTGTTGATGTAGCAACATAATGTAACAGAGATCTGTCTCAGAAAGAGGAAGAGCTGGTTGCAAATCCTGTCTCTGATACTAAGTAGCTATCTGATACTGAACAAATCACTTAAATTCTCAGTAGCCTAAGCAACTCTCTAGGACCATAAATTTCTGAAAATGATCCTCATTAAGGATCTCTTTCCCTCTCCCTCTTTCTGTCCCTCTCTTTCTTCCCCTCCCTCCTTCCTCTTCCCTCTCTCCAGTGAAAGGACATTTAGTACTTTGGAAAAAGTACATTTCACTTTGTGAATTTAAATTTGCCTCTTTACACTTTCTACCAATAATGTTTTGTGCTTCAAGTTCCAAATAGAAATAGCTCAATTTCTCTTCTATACGACAACCCTTCAAATACTTGAAAACAGTTATCAGTTTCTCTCCAAGTCTATTAGGTGAGATTTGAATCTGTCTCTGCTGAGAGATCTTAAAAATCCCCTAGATTCTAAGTCCCTGGACCCATTTCGGAGGTCAGATTTTATTTAGCAGCCATAGTAGAAAAGAAACAAGTACACAAGATAAAATACAAGGGATGAAATTCCATTATCAATTGAGACCTAAGTCATTTCCTTTCATCACGGACTACTTCTCTTTGCTTTTACTTATTAAAAAGCATTATTAATTTCATATAATTTATGTCTCCTTACTGCTAATGAACTGTGTGTTCTTATATTGAAAATCTCTTTCTCTGTCTTCCAGATGGTAAGTTCTCTGGATAACTAAATTACTATTTAAATTAGTTTGTTTAAATTTGGTCACCTCATTAGCTCCCATGGATTTAATTGTCATCTTTATGCAGATGATTCTGAAATCTATTTTTTCCAGTTCTACTCTAGATTGAACTTCAGAATGGCATTACCAACTGCCAATTGGGCACGTGGAGGTAGATATCCCTGAGGCATTTCTCACTCAAATTGTTCCCTCAAACTTCTTCTGAACTTAAATGCTAATCAATTCTAGAGTCAGAAATTATCTCTAAGGACATTTAATTTAATCACTTCATTTTATAAATGAAGAACTTGAGACCCAGAAAGGTTAAAAAAATTCATATAGGTTGTAAAAGTTAAAGACAGGATTTGAACTCAGGTTCTAAAACCAATGCTCTTCCCATTCTATCATGTTGCTTCCCCAAAACTTCACTGACTTTGCTAAGGTTGCCATCCTTCTAATTACCTGGGCCTGGTTTGTAACATCACTCTCCCTTATCCCACTGGATTAGTCACTTGCCAAATCTCCACTCCACAGCATATCTCCTATAACTGTGGCCTTTTCACATGGCCACAATATTAGTCTGGATCTTCATTACTGCTCACTTGCATTATCAAAAATAGTCTTATAACTGGTTTCCCTGCCTCATTTCTCTCTGCTCCAATTCATTTTCCAGAATCTGCCAAAATGTTTTTACTAAGCACAGGTCTGAACATGTAACACTTTTACTCATTTAATTCTATTGGTACCTTATCACTTCTGTTGACATGCACAGTCCATTGCAACCTGGACCCAACTTACCCTTCTAAGCTTATTATATATAACTTCTCTAAACTCACTCTATGATTCAGTCAAACTGGCTTTCATATAGCTCCTTATACATTTCACTCTACCTACTGTCTATGCCTTTCCAGCGGTTACCTCTCATGCCTGGAAATGTTTTCTCTTTTAAAAGGAGACCTTCTGGAATCCCTAGTTTTCTTTTCACTAGTCTGCTTATGTGCTGTTTTCTACATAAGGTTTTTCCTTATCACCTCCTACCTGCCTCATAACATTACTTTATACTTTTTGTATATGTGTTATTTCCTCTGATAAAATAAAAAGCTCTTAAAGATTAGTACTAATTCATTTCAGGCTTTGTCATCCTAGCTCCTAGCATAGTACCTAGTATATATCAGGTACCTTTTAAAATACCTCCTGACTAACTGATTACTCATTAGCTTGCCTGAAAGGGTTAACATAGCTTCCAAACTGCTGTGAGGAAGTAGTTTATACATGTGAAGTATTTCATTCAGTATTCATTCTCAAAAAAGTACATTTTTCATGAATATTTGAGTTGTGTAATGCACTTACCATGTTTTCCAAACCATCTGTGTCTGTTTATTCTTCCCACTGTACCTATGCCTCATGATGCACTATGCTGTGCTATACAGAATAAATGGGAATTTCTAAGCAATTCTCTTTGGGGAAGGTATAGACACAACAGTTATGCTAACATCACGAATAACTAATTTCTATAACATTAAAGTTGGCATAGAACTTTTTCTACAACAAGCTTGTGAGGAAGTAGAAATATTTTTATTTTATTTTAGAGTTGAGGAAATAAGATTCAAATAAGATAAGTTATCCCACCAGGACAACTGGTAATAATTAGTAAGTAAAGGTTCAGGATCAAATAAAAGATTACTATTTCCAAGTTCAGAGACCTTGGATCAAGGACCCTGATCTACAAGAAAGGACATTAGATTTGGAATTATTTATTATAATTGTTTTATTTATTTAAAAACATTTATCTGAGAAGTCTTTACCAGCCAGTCAAAGGGGGCCATCCCACACAAAAAAGGTTAAGAACTACTAGTTTAGAGTATAGCATAAACCCAACATTAACTTAAAAAGGCTCCCCACAAAGTATTCTAGTCCAAGAATCTTTATATAAAATGAAAACAATTCATTCATTCAATAATCATTTATTAAGTTCTCACCAGAGTTATTACTAATGATGCTAATATCTAGTTATAAGCCAAATTTAGTTGTTTTTGTGGAGCCAGACCTCAAGAAGATACTATGAACTATAGGATAAAATCCTAAGAGCTCAGGAGACAGAACTTAAGAATGGTATGGCTGCCAGGGATAGAAGATGAAATCTGTCACTTGTTAACTCCCTATTTTAATGAATTATTCCTGCAAACCAGGAATCAAATTCAGTTGTTTCTACCAAATAGAGTGCAGATGATGTAAGTGTCCTCTAAATATTAGTGCTCTAGGACAAAATCTGTCACCCAACTATAATTATAATTCTGATTTTTACTATGTATAATAAATTGAACATGCCATAAAATATACATCTGTAAACATATATGTAAATATATTTTTGTATGTACACAAATATATATGCATACACAATATATATGTCTCTTATAAATATATTAAGTATATTTGTAATACACACACAGATTTATATACATGTTCAGTTGTTTGCAGACATGTCTGGTTCTTTTTGATTCTATCTGGCGACAGAGGAGTCTTCCTGACATCAGGCCAATCCACTGAACTACCTAGCTCATAGATAGATAGATAGATAGATAGAGATGCATACATACACACACACACACACATACACACAACACTCAAATTATTTCTCTATTTCACCTGAGAAGTGTAGTCAGTGGCTTTGAAGTCAGGAAACTTGGGTTCAAATGCTGTCTCTGCTACCTATGTGATCTTGGGCAAATCATTTTTTGGGACCCAATTTCTTCATCTGGAAAAAGAGGAATTGGACTAGATGGTCTCAAAAGCCCAGTTCTAAATCTATTATCCTCTTCTTATATGTTATTCATGATCAAGAAGATTGGACAAAATATTCCATAGATCTTTACTGGCCTAAGAGCAGAAGAGGCTATAAATTATAATTAAATGGATGCTGAACAGTTGAGCAGAAAATCAATTTCAAGAGACAAAGAAAGGCCAGAATGAAGTCCCTAAACACAGACAACCACTGATTTCTGGTAACTCTGGCTGGATATGGGATGAAATATGCCTATGACCTAAGGGAAAAAGCTGTTTGTCAGCAGAGAAAAAAAGCTACACGTTCATCTCTTCTAGATGAACAAAAAAATATAATTGATGAAACTTCTCACTTTGCACAAGACCTAAGCAGGTCTTCCCTCCTGAGAATGGGTCAATACAATTGACAGGGAAACATTACAAAGCTCATTTCAGTGGAGAATATCAGAACTAAGATCACTTCTATATCTCTTAACAGAGCAAAGAGTGTTTATGAACAAATACAGTGTGTCAAAAGGGATAATGGGTGTGTGTATGTGTGTGTGTGTGTGTGTGTGTGTGTGTGTGTGTGTGTGTGTAAATTTGCCAAATGGTAAATATTTATCTCTCCCACTTGGAAAAGAAATTAGATTTTGTTCTGCTCATTTCCCAAATGTCAGAATAAGGAAGAATGAAAGGAAGTTGGAAAAAAGTCAGATTGAGGCAGAATACTTCTTAACAGTTATCTCAAAGTCAAAGGTATTTGTTGCCTAATGATCACACAGAAGGTCTTGAACAATAACTGCTTGACCACTAGCTAAGTTTCTTGTTCAAGTAAAGATTATTCTAGTACTTTCCTAGATTCCTTCTGACTCAGAGACTCAGTGTGAATTGTATTTTAAATTCTATGGACTGGCAATAGAGTAGTTAGTTAACATCAAAAAGGGTATTTCAAAAGTGGAATTTTATTTATAAGCTGGGTCAAGACATTTCACAGGATCATAGCAATGGTCGACACCTATTTGATGCAGAACATCATATTAAGCATTATTGCTTGGAGCAGAGGAAGACACAAAAAAGAAAAACAAAATACTTTGTGCCTGTTCTCTTCTTCTTAGAAAGCTTACCACCTAGTTAGGGAGAAAACACCATAGTACAGAAGAGAAGAATTGAATTTGGAATCAGAAGTCACACATTTACTCTAAAAATGTTGAAATTAACAGTATCTGGTATTGAAAATATCTATCTGCCTGAAGAGAAAGAACTATGAAGATTGAATATGGATCAAAGCATAGTATTTTCACCTTTTTTTGTTTGCTTTTTCTTTCCTCTTGGTTATTTCCCTTTGTTCTGATTTTTCTTTCACAAAATGACTAATATGGAAATGATTGTACATGCATAACCTACATCAGATTGCTTGCTATTTTGGGGAAAGGAGGAATGTTGAAAATTATCTTTACATGTAATTGGAAAAATACTATTCTAAAACAAGAAATTAACAGGATCAGAGGATATAGAACTAGAAGAAATCTTTGAGATAATTTAGTATGAGCCTTTCATTATAAAGAGTAGTTAAAGCAATGGTTAATAAGCTGATGTGCTTTGTTTGGATATACAAATAATAAGGAGTTGGAACTAGAATTTAAACCTACAGCCCTTAATACAAAGGCCAGTTGACTTTGAACAACTTGCTGCCTCTCTGTCTTTTTCTTCCTAGTTTTTGTTTTGTTTTTACAGAATCTCCATAAGACCCATTTGGCCACATAGCATGTCAAATTAAAATTCTTTATATCACCATTGCCCTCAGATGCCACACATTCTTCAGCAGTTAATGTTCAATGGCTAGATTTTGAATTGATCTTGACTTTTAATGTCCTTAAGAGTTGAAGCTCAGCCAGTCTTGAAAATGACTTGGATATATTCTTCTGGATTCTAATATCAACAAGAGACATTGGGCTTAGCCAAATAGATCTGGTTAATTTAAATCTTAGAAGAACAAATTTGCAGCACTGTCATCATTATATTAATGCTATTAACATTATAGTATATTGATATTTATATTTACTGTGAGCCAACATTTTTTTTTTTTGCACTATAAATTCAGTGGCTGGCAATTCCCTAAATATATGCAATTAGAGCAAACAATCTCTTGATTATCTCTGGCCAAAACGAGGCCCAGTAAGCTGACACTGCTATCAACCGGAGTTTAGACTTAATTTTATGAGATGTGAAACTGCATGTTCAGGTCAGAAACAGCAGAATTAATGGCCTCAGCTTGGTGGTGTTCATTTAACTTCCCAAGCTGTATCCAAGTTAGGAAAAAAAGAATCAAATATCCACTATAAAAAACACAGCCAGACAGCATCAGTATACTTTCTGCCAAAGAATGGAGCCAGAGAATTCTTTGTCAGCAAAGAAAGAAGAGTTATTCATTCTCTGAAGTACTGCTGAGCACTCCTCTTGGCCAAAATGTCATCTTAGTCAAAAGGTTGCCTGGGAAAAACCCTCATACAATAATAATAAACTCTTTACATATGTCAAGTCAGTTGATCTCCACAACAACCCCATGAGATAGGTGCTCTTATCCCCATTTTCCAGTTGAGGGAATTTGAGTCAGACAGAAATTATAAGGGAACTTGTGCTGGAGGCAGGATTTAAGATCACCTTCCTAGCACCAAGGCTAGTACTATGCACTGAGCCACCTGGCTGCCTAAAAATCTACTATGCCTAGATGCTGAGAGCTGGAACAAGTCTTTCCTTAAAATTCTGTCATACAGGTAGCTCAAATACTGTTGTCATGATCGAGGAAACTGAGATTCAGAAGAGTTAAATAAGAGCCTTTACTTAGGCCAGATCCTGAATTTGAGCCAAAATTCCTGGACTTCCAGACTTTATTGTACCCCTGAGTTCAAATATAGCCATGGACATTTACTAGATGTGTGAACTTTGGCACATTATTTGACCTCTGCTTGCCTTAATTTCCTCAACTGTAAAATAAGGATAAAAATGAAATTATTTACTTCCTAGGCTTGTTGTGAGAACCAATTGAAATAGTATTTGCACAGAGCCTGGTATAGTGGAAGTTTAATTAATAAATTTTTGTCTCTATCCTTCCTCTGAGTATTCAGGTTACATTCTGTAACAAGTGAAGAAAGAATCTCACCTTTCATGAGACTTCAAACACAGGACAGACATGTGAGAGAAGACTAAATAAATAGTCCTTGCCTTTACAGACAAATTCAATAGTATGGAACAAGAATAGATCATGCATAACTCTGATACAGAATTATGTCTTAAAACGCACAGACCAAGTGCTTGTAAAAGAGAGGGATCGTTAAAGATGGATAACATTTTCCCATTTCCAGTTTTCTAGGACCTTTGCCATTATTGATGATTTCTCAAAGAACACTGACAGCAATCCTTGGAATCACAATTGCCAATTCTTTAATTACACTATGGAGATCTGAGTTCATTTGGCTCTCTATTACATTGCCTTCCCCTTCTAATCAGTGAGCTTTGGAAAAAAATTTAAAAAAAAAATTCTGCCAATGGTATTGATGCTTTGACCATCTCTGAAAACATAGGAAATAGCACACTCACAGTCTTCCCTCTTCTTCAACTTCAATGAAAGAAAGGGGTTACATTTTCTCCTTTCTTCTCTGGGACAACCTTTATAATTACACAATGTTCAGTTTCATTTTATAGTCCCCTCTATTTACATTGTCATATTTATTGGAAGTCACCATTTTCCTGCTTCTGCTTACTTTGCTCTTGTATCAGTTCGTGTCAGTCTACCCATATTTCCCCGAATCCTTAATATTCATGCTTTCTTATATCACAATAATGTTCCAGTATGTTAATGAACCACATCTGTGAATCATCCCTCAAAGTTTCCAATATGTTTACACACTCAACTTTGTTCCCAGTTCCTTTTTCTACCACAAAAAAACACTTTGCTGTCTAAGAAACCTTTCTGTCTTTGACTTCCTTGGGTTTATGCCCAAATCCAAAAGTGGGATTCCTGTTTAAATGAAATGTTTACAAAGTGTTTAACATACACGACCTATTTTATTTCAGAAAATAACCACAATTTCTATAATGCTTCAACATTTATTAGCAAAATAATCATGGGAAGTAAGGTGTGGTTAAGCCTCTCCCCATTTCACATATGATTCTTCCCATTTCATAGATGAGAAACCTGAGGGTCATATAATTAACTAACTTGCCCAGTATAGTAATTAACTTGACCACATCCATATAAGCTAATAAGTATCAAAAGCTGGGATTTGAAACTGATATGTGATTCCCCTGAAAGGTGACTGATTATGCTGTCTTTACTTGTAAATACTGATATGCTATTAAATTAGATCCTATATCCCCACCGATAGGGGCAGAGAACATCATGTCATAACTTTTGGGGACATGCAAAGAAATTCCTGTTCAAGAACATATTTTACATTATTGCACATGTATAACTAGATCAGATTGTTTACTGTTTTGGAGTGAGGAGTGAAAGGACAGAATTTGGAACTCAAAACTGTAAAAAGGGGGGAGGAGGAGAATTTCTCATTGGTCCACAAAGAAATTTCTTACCAGGTTGGAGATGGGATGGTGTTATTTGAGATTAAAGAGGGAGACAGTTTACAATCTTACCTCTTTATAGCTTTGTAACAAATGATGACAATGACAACCAGAAACACGAGTGTGGCACAGCATACTGCAATGATAATGACCAAGCCTGACCACCAGGGTTCTTCAGCAGGACACGAGGTAGAGTTAGGAGCTATAAGAAAGATACAGGGAGAGAACATGGTTAATTAAGCTCGCGTTGAGTAAGCAGCCCATGGTGAGCTTCATTTGCAAACTATCGTTCACTGTGCTGTCAAAGAGCAGGGGCAAAAAAATGTATTCAAAAGATCTCATTTGGAAGCCATCAGCTCTCCTGAGCTCTGGGTTAGTCATGCTTTAATGTCCATGCTATGCAATAGATGACATCATTGGCCATTTTTCAATTAGTCCTGCTCTGCATCAGAGAACAGTTAGCTCAGATCAGAGGTTAAACATCACATCACTAACAATTTATTCTCAGCATGAGGTCATTAATGGCACCCGTTTGATTTTCCATGAAAATATTGCATCCCCACATTTTAAATTCTCTTTGTTCAAGCATTAAATTCAATTCATTTGGAGCTGAGGTGGATAGCTGAAACAACAAGATGAAAACTGCATATTGATACTTTGGGAATGGATGAGGAATGTAAGAAAAAAGAAAAACAACACTGGGAAATTCAGTTCGACAGATTTAATTACAATAACAATATATAACATTTATACAGTGACTAGATACGCCAGGAAATATGCCAAGACTTTTACAATTATCATCTCATTTAATCCTCATAACAACCTTGTGAGGGAGATGCTACTGTTATCCCCATTTTCAGCTGAAGAAACTTGAGACAGAAGTGTTAAGTGTCTTGCAAAATATCCACAGCTAATAAGAGTCTGCAGCTAGATTTGGACTCAGGTCTTCCTGATGCCAGGTCTACCATTCTACCTAATAACAAGCACTGATTAGGTGCCTGATATTGTGCTTGACCCTAGGGGAGGTCAGAAAGCTAGACACCTTTAAAGCCCATCTGTCTAACTATTTCACTTTAATAAACAAGGTCACAAGTTCAGAAAAGTTATGATTTGCCCAAAGTCACACCCAGGTCCTCTTAACCAAGTGTTCTTGTTATTATATCACCACCATTCCTCCAAAACGAAAAAGAACAATATTGTCTGAGAGACTATCAAGTTGGAAGGGACGGCTCATGTGGTCATTCAAGAGGAAAAAGTCATGAACAATCAGATACTGCATAGAGGTCAAGAAGGATGTCAATGGAGGAAAATGCCAGTAGACGTGCCCTTAGGAGAAGACAGTTTCTGTTGAATGAACAGATAAGAAGCTAGATTACAGAGATTACTCTTAATAGAAGAGAGTAAGGACAAAAAGGTCAATATGGACTGCTTTCTCAAAGAGATTAGTCATGAAGAGAAGAGCTCATACAGTAAGATTTAGTGGTGAGATTTAAAGCTACATGGTGCAGATTCCAAGTCCAATGCCCTATCCATCAGACATGCTGACTTTCTGTTTGCTCATTTCATTCTTTTTCCACTTTCAGGAATTACAAGCAGGCTGCAATCTATACCCCTGAGCTCTTCCTTATGCATACGTGTTTAAATTCTTCTCAGAACTGAAAAAAAAAAAAAGACCTAAAAATCAACTAATTGAGCATCATTTGTTCTTAAGGAACCTGATAACCAGAGCACGTAAATGGCTTGTCTTAAGTGGCATTGATAAAAAGGAAATTCTTTTTCAAGGCACAGTTCAAGTACCTTATCCTCCTGAAGCTTCCACTGGTTTCCCTCAGCTAAAAGCAGTCCATTCCTCCTCAAATCATTGTCTCCATTAATCTGTAAGCTCCTTGAGAAGAGACTATGTCATTCACCTACTCAAAAATCCAACTCACAGTACTATGGGATAAAACACAAACTCATTTGTCAGGAATTCAAAGCCTTCCACAGTCTGGTTGCAGACTACTTTTCCAGACTTATTACTTCTCTTTAAATATTCTCTTGTCTAATCTAGCTATCTTGTTTGGAATTCCTTAAACCTGACATTTAATTAACTTCCATAACTTATTATAAACAAATTTCTGCATACCTCCCTCCCCCAATACCTCACTTTTCCCCTCATTTTTATTTATAAAATTCCTTTGTTTCTTTCAAAATTCAGCTCAGGTACTGACTCCTATAGGACACATTTCCTTACATTCCTAGTTTCCAGTATTTTTATCCTTAAATTATCTTGGTTGTACTAATCTGTTTATACATTTTATCACTTATAAATGTGTAAGGTCTTGGAGAGAAGGGATTTTTAAAATCTTTGACTTTGTATCCCAAGTATTTTGTCCACAGAGGGCATTAAATAAATACATGTTGAAAAGAACTAAGTTTCTACCTCACTGCTTTGGTCTTATCTTTAAAATGGGTCCTTATTTATTATTTAGCTTCCCAGGGCATTGAAGAGATAAATTAAATTGGGAGGTATCAGGGAAATACTGCATTACTTCTAGGATCTATGATTTCATTCCTGTGGGCACCCCTCTTCCCTAAGTCCTTTTATTGGTAGTGTCTTCAAGAGTGATGCGCTCAATTCTCCAATTGATAAATGGTCAAAGGATATGAACAGACAATTTTCAGAGAATGAAATTGAAACTTTTTCCACTCATATAAAAGAGTGTTCCAAATCACTATTGATCAGAGAAATGCAAATTAAGACAACTCTTAGATACCACTACACACCTGTCAGATTGGCTAAGATGACAGGAAAAAATAATGATGAATGTTGGAGGGGAGGTGGGAAAACAGTGACATTGATACATGGTGGAATTGTGAATACATCCAGCCATTCTGGAGACCAATTTGGAACTATGCTCAAAAAGTTATCAAACTGTGCACACCCTTTGATCCAGCAGTGCTACCACTGGGCTTATACCCCAAAGAGATACTAAAGAAGGGAAAGGGACGTGTATGTGCCAAAATGTTTGTGGCAGCCCTGTTTGTAGTGGCTAGAAACTGGAAAACGAATGGATGCCCATCAATTGGAGAATGGTTGGGTAAATTGTGGTATATGAATGTTATGGAATATTATTGTTCTGTAAGAAATAACCAGCAGGATGAATACTAAAGAGGTTTGGAGAGATTTGCATGAACTGATGCTAAGTGAAATGGGAAGAACCAGGAGATCATTATATACTTCAACAACAATACTGTATGAGGATGTATTCTGATGGAAGTGGATTTCTTTGACAAAGAGAAGATCTAACTCAGTTTCAACTGATCAATGATGGACAGAAGCAGCTACACCCAAATAAAGAACAGTGGGAAATGAATGTAAACTGTTTGCATTTTTGTTTTTCTTCCAGGGTTATTTTTACCTTCTGAATCCAAATCTTTTTGTACAACAAGAGAACTGTTGGGTTCTGCACACATATATTGCTTCTAGGATATTCTGTGACATATTTAACAGATATAGGACTGTTTGCCATCTGGGGGAGGGGGTGGAGGGAGGGAGGGGAAAAGTCGGAACAGAAGCCAGTGCAAGAAATAATGTTGTAAAAAATTACCCAGGCATGGGTTCTGTCAATAAAAAGTTATAATTATTTAAAAAAAAAACAATTGGTTCTCCAAAAATAACAACACATTAAAAAAAAAAAAAAGGGAAATGGGCTCAGTCTGGTAGAATTAAGCTTAGACCAATATCTTTTGCCATATTCTACAATAAAATCAAAATGGATAATCTAGGGGAGGAGGTGAGGGGAAGGAGGGGGAAAGTAGGAACAGAAGATTTTTCAAGGGTCAGTGTTGAAAAATTACCCATGCATATATTCTATAACTAAAAAGCTATAATAAAAAAATTGGATATGTAACCTAAATATCAGAAAACAATCAGAAAAATAGCAATTCATATGATTTTCACAACTTATGTAGATGAGGAATTCTTACTAAAGGAGGGAAATAATTATGCAAGATTAAATTAAAAATTTTGATTATCTAAACTTAAAACACCTTGTGACAAGTTAATGCACTCAGGAGAAGAAGAGAAATGATTTAATATGGGGGAAAATCTTTATCAAATTCTTTGAATTAAGAATTGGCACCCAAGATTTATAGAGAAATAACAGAAACATTCGCAACTTTAAAAAATCATTCTCCTGTAGAAAATGGTCAAAGGGGAAGATGGGGAGGAAGGAAAAAAGCATTTTTTAAGTGCTTACTATGTTCAAGCACTGTGCTAAGTACCTTATAAATATTATTTCCTTTGATCTTCACAACTCTGAGAGGGGATTCTATTACATCCCCATTTATAATTGAACAAACTGAGGCAAAGATTAAATGATTGCTCCAGGGACATACAGCTAAGAAGTTATCTGCACAATAAGTAAGCATATTATTCCATCTAGCGGCCAAAAGGGTAGTCAAAGAATAAAATAAACAATTCTCAAAAGAATTACAAACTATTAACAATCATATGGAAGAATGCTCTAAGTCACAGGTAATAAAACAAATACATATTAAAATCACCCTGAGATTTTACCTCATATCCAACATATTGACAAAGATAACAGAAAATGGAAATACTCAGTGTTGAAGAAGCTGTGGAAAGACAGGAATACTAACATATTGGTAGTGATCTGTGATTTAGTAGAAACATTCTGAGAAGCAATTTGAAATTATGAGGATAATATTACTAAAGTGTATTTAGCCTTTTATTGAAAGATTATATGGTTTTCATATATCAAGGCAGCTACAAAAAGGGGGGAAACTTTCATATGCACTCACATATTTAATTTATAGCAGCATTTTTTGTAGTAGCAAAGAACTAAAATAAAAGTAAAGCCCATAGAAGGAGGAATAACTAATGAAATTGTGATATATGGATGTAACAGAATATTACTACGCCATAAGAAACAATGAATATAATGGATACAGAGAAACAAGGAACAACTTATAGAACTTAATGCAAGTCAAAGTAAGCAGAACCAAGAAAACAATATATACGATTACAACAATATAAATGGAAAGAACAAAACAATTCAAAATAGATATTGAGAAATTACAATGAACAAACTTGGCCCTCTAAAGAAGGGAAATGAGTAGATGCCTCACCCTACTCCCTTATAGAGGTAAGGGGCCTGCAAGTGTACAATGCTGACAATGTACTGTCAGTTTTTTCAGTGTATGAAATGGTACATTAATTTTTTCTCTCTACTTTTTCCTATTCTTTTTTGAGGAAAAAATCTGTTATAAGAGATCACTCTCTGGAGAAGAAAGAAAAAAAACACAGGGGCAAATTAGGGTGACATAAAAACAAAAATATCAATAGAAATAAAATATCAATAAAATTTATTTCTATTAAAAAGTGGTTATGGCCAGTCTTATACTAATCAGTCTCTCTGAGTTTAGCTAATTTGATCCTCAGATAATGGACAAAAAAATACAACTCCAGACCCCTATGTGTTCAAAAAATTCCAGGTTATTAAGCTCTACCAGAAATGTTATGTTTGCATTCAAGAACCTAGGGTAACCTCTATACCATGAGACAATGAATTAGAACTTTTACGGAGATGCAAGGAAACATTTCCCATAATTTCCTTAATGGACCTAGACCATATCATTTCATCCTCAGCTAGACATTTTATCATCAGTAACTCAATGCTAAATGTCCATGGCAAAAATCCAAACTCAGCAAACAAAATGTCAAGAGTGTATAGCTCCCTTCTTCCTCCTTCCACCCCTCCTGACCCATTACCAGCACGAGTACAATCAGATCCATTGTTTTCTGAATATAAGGGACTATAATGTCCATTGACACTAATGTCAACAACATGCTGGGGAAACATGGGTACAAAAGGAGAGTGTGGTGCCTGTGGCCCTTTAGCTCCTATTTATAGCTTCAATAATGCTTGGAGTCCCCAGAATGTGTCTAAGAATTCTCTCTTGTCTTAGCTTGTGGTTTTTAGCATGTGTTGAACTTTTTAAAGAGGTCAGGAAAGAGGAAATTAATTTTAAGCAATTTAAATTGACTTCTGAAATAATCTATTTTAGGACTGAAAGGCTTCAGTGTCTTTTGTGATCATAATACCACTCCTTCAGGTTCATTGTCATGTTTCCTTTGGTTCTCAATTTTATACACCTTAATAAAATAACAGCAATTTAAAAACCTATATGGCCCATAATGAAGGATGTGAAAGTTTCATTATACTTTGGCCCATTTTGATGACAACTGAAGTACTGTCCTTGTCTGTTTGTTATATTTTAAGAGGTACAATGAAAAACCGTATCACATCCAGAGAAAAGTGTTCAGGATGTTGAGATGAGTCAAAATAATGCCTTATGAGAATCAATAGAAAGAACTAGGAATAATTAATATAGAGAAGGAAAGACTTGAAAAAGTCACACTATCTTCAAGTAGTAGTGAAAGAACTTTTCCTCTTTTAAGATCTTCAGAAATCTACTTATAGATGGTCCATTGAAACCACATTAGGACTCCCTACTCTAAAGCCTGGGAGGGTAAGATCAAATATGGTAATGAGTCAAGTGATAGGATGATAACCTAAAGTTGACAATCTAAGTTTGGCAAATGTCACAGTCGTCCTTATATGGATGATTCTAGGTGTCCAAATATGCATTAGGCTGAATTTATAGTATGGAGTTCCCCCTCAATGGAACTCTCTAATTGGAAACTGGATGAACACTCCCTGGCATATTATAGAAAGGATTCATGCTTCAGAAAAAATAAATTAGGCCAAAGACTCTTTGACTTCCTTACAAAATATGAGATGTAGGTCAAATGCCACATACCCCAAATCATGTATTTCTTATTTCCCCTCAGCTATTAGTATCTCTCCACAAAAGATGTTGTTTGGTCATTTCAATCATGTCCAACTTCTCCATGACCACATTTGGAGTTTTCTTGGCAAAGATCCTGGACTTGTTTGCTATTTCCTTCTCTGGCTTATTTTACAGATGAAGAAACTGAGGCAAACAAGATTAAGTTTTCTTGAATTTATTTTGTGTACATTTTATGCATAATTATCTTTGTACATATTATCTCCATATATAAATTCCTCAAAAGCAAGAATTTTTGTTTCTCTGCCATCAATGTGTGGCACATGGTAGAGTCCATGCTTGAAGAAGGATTGATTGACTATTTCATTACATTTCCAAGTACAGGTTTTCCAATGAAGCCAATTTCTCTTTGCTTTAACTACTAGCTTCACAGAAAAGTAAATTATAGAAAATTAATGACTTTGTCAAGTCAAAGCATTTATTAAACAACTATTATGTGTTAAGATGCTTGTGCTGAGAGTTAATTCTACAGAGAAAGGTAAAAGATAATCCCTTCTCTCAAGGAGCTCACAAGCTAATGGTGAAAACAGCATGTAACCAACTGTTCACAAAAGATAGAGACAAGATAAATTGGACATAAGCTCAGAGGGAAGGCACTAAGATTAAGGATGACTGGAAGAGACTTTTTGCAGAAAGTGGCACTTAAAGGAAATTTCAAGGAAACTAAGGATAGTGGAGTTAGAGAAGAGAAGAGCAAGAATTTCAGGCATGGGGACAGCCAATGAAAATGTCAGGAGTCAAAAAATGATGGATTTTTCAGGCCACAGAAACTTTTATGTAAATCTGCTCATGAAAGATGAAGAAAAACTTTCCTTCATGGCAGAGAAGTAACACATATTGGTGAAAGCATGGGCAAAATGGGGCATTGTTTGAATTCAGCACCCAAAACACTGATCAACACAATGCAATCCCCTTTGTATTTAGCAGAATGGAAATATTTGTTAAATGAAACAATCTCAAAGCTAGATTTTCTTTATAGGAAAGATCACTTATGTGGTGCTTCTTGTGATTCATGTGACCAAGGTATGTAACTTGCTCTTTTTGATGTCCAGGTTCTTCACCTCTACAATGAGACAATACTCACACTCCCTACTTCACAGATTTGCTTTAACAGAAGAACTCTGGGTATGCTAAAGCACCTCAAAAATGAGAATTATTAGTAGCACTGAATTCTACATCTGCAAAGGATTTACTTACACATATGCTGTCCCAAGAAAACATTTGTTGCTTGTTCCAAAATTTATGATGCGGGAGTGTGTTGTACAATTTAGTACATGCTTAATTCTAGATTTCAAAATATCTTCGATTTAATCATGTAAGTATTCCTTTCTACTGACACAAATCACAATCCCCACTAAACTTGAACAGATAGCTATCATGACCTGAATGCCAAACAAAAGCAAAACAATTCTGCCCCCCCAAACCCATCATTACAGGATGTTCAGGATTCTAGTGCCAGCCTTCTCTGCACTTGGCTATGCTCTCTTCAGATAACTGAAGTACAGTGAATGGGTATTTAATGTCTTTTCAACTTGGTTAGACCTGCCAAATCTCTATTTTTTTGGTGGAGCCTTCAGGAATCCAGAGGCAATCTCATAGGCACTAGAAACTTTTAATGGAAGGTATATGTTTTATTTCTTCATTACTTTGTAGAAGTTATTATTTTTTCCAAGTAAAACTATAATTACTTTAGGCACAGGGGCTGTTGTTTATTCTCTAGTAATAAACAGGGCAGCTAGGTGACATGGTGAGTAGAGCACCAAGCTTGAAATCAGGAAGATTCACCTTCATTAGTTCAAATACAACCTCAAACACCTACCTATGATCCTGAGCAAGTCACTCAACCCTGTTTGCCTCAGCTTCCTCATCTGCAAAGTGAGCTAGAGGAAGAAATAGCAAAATATTCCAATATCTTTGCCAAGAAAACCCCAAATGGGATCACAGAGAGCTTTACAGAACTTAAATGACTGAACAACAACCTGCCCCCAAATATTTAGTACTTCAATATTTCAAGACTTGGTGATCACAAGGTTCCCTGACCACCATATGGCTTCCTCAATTCATACAACCCCAGGATGGGTATGAGGCATAAATACAACAACCTGAACAATAATGATAATAGCTTCCTTTCTTATAGCACTTACTATGTTCTAGATACTACTCTAAGAACTTTACAATTTGATCCTCTCAACAACCCTGGGAGGTAAATGTAATTATTATCCCCCTTTCTTACTGATGAGGAAGACAGTGTGTAAAGCACTTTGCAAAATTCAAAGCATTGTGTAAATACTAGTTATTATTATTAACACTGTAAAAAATATAATTGTTAAAGACTGGATTTGAAATAGATGGTCCTGGGATCAAATTGCAGCATTATTATTTGCATATGGTACAGTGAAAATCATGAATTTCCTCTCCTTGGGCATCAGCTTCTTCATTTTTAAAATGAAGTAGGTAAAAAAAAATAAATAAGAAAAAGTAAAATGAGGTGGGTAAACAAAATGATCTCTATGATCTCTTCCAGCTTTTAAATACATAATTCTTGGAGAGTTTATCATGTTTTACTATATTCTGCAAGCCAGCTCTTCACGCTGGGCTCAATTCACTATCCATATGCAGTCCCAGATATGGATATGCATGTATTAAGTTTAAAATATACTAACTTCCCAAAGGAAATGTTTCAGTGATCTGTATTTTATATTCATTTAGTTGTTCCTTCAAGAATTGTTAGGCTGATTTCTTTTAGATAAATATGGATCTTATGAAGGAAGTCTGGTAAAGTTCTGAGGCTTGATGCTATAGCACCTTTTTATAAGCAAATATGAACAACTGTAAGATCTTACTATTTATAGGGAATGCTTTTCTTATTTGAATCCTAACAAGGAAATTTCCCATGGCTTAGGAAGGATATTTTCCAATGGCAAACATGAAATCAATAATCAGAAGGACATTTAAAAAGAATTTTTAAATGTAAATTTTAAAATTAAAATATTCAAAATTTAATTTTACAATTTAAAAAATTTAGAAAGTTAATTTTAAAATAAAAAACCTTTCAGATTGTGTTCACCAAGGAATTTTATATCACTTTAATATATGCATAAGAAACTACTTGTTGGAGGAGAGCTTCTGATAACTTTTGTTCTAACATCAATTTTATTTGTCTTGTTATACTTTTAAACATCAATAAGCAATATAATGGGATCATATTCTCTCAACATTTTTGTATGATTGAGAAGCTATCCTGTGCTATAGAAAATCCTGGATTTGCTTACTTTTTATATTTTCATTAACCACTAAAAAGTATGTCATAATTTTCTTAAACATTTTATAAAGATGAAAAAGAAGACATAAGTATGTAATTGCTAATGCCTTCTTGATCATCTATTTGGAGTAGACATCAGTGATGTTTTTCCATTCTTTGTTATGTTCCATTTTCAACCATCACCATCGCAGGTCAATCTATTGAATAAAACAATCTCTCAATAGTCTAAAACCAAGTTGCCACTATCTTGGATTTCCTTTGAGAGCATTTAAACTGATCCAGTTTCTAACTTCATTTTCCTAAGTTCAAGTTCAATTTCTTTGTTCATTAACACTTTAAATACAGTTACCTATATGGCCATGGATAACACATTTATCATTTCTAGGGCTCAGAATTCACATCTCTAATTTTGGGAGAGAAGGTAGACCCAATGGCCTCCAAGTTTTCTTTTGCCTCTAAATTTATGGTTCTATGAGGTATTAGTTTTATTAGTTTTATTGTCAATGATGATGAAAATATAATATTATAGAAATATATATGTCTTTGTCATTTTCTTGCCAGTTTCATCTATAAAATATTCTTCATGCCAAATTTTCTAAAGTCCAATTTTTACCAATATTACTTTTTGTTATTTTTATAAAGTGATAACATGTCTCACTCTTTTACTGATCCTTTCCCAGAGGGCAGGGGTCTTCAAACTTTTTAAATAGGGGCCAGTTCACTGTCCCTCAGACTGTTGGAGGGCCGGACTATAGTAAAAACAAAAAAAATTTTAGAATTTTGTTTTGTGGGCCTTTAAATAAAGAAACTTCATAGCCCTGGCTGAGGGGGTTAAACGTCCTCATCTGCTGCATCTGGCCCATGGGCCGTAGTTTGAGGACCCCTGCCCTAGCGTTTTACAAATAATCCAGCTACCATTGGCATGACAATTATATAGTGTTGGCTAATGCAGTTTGTGAAATTGTTTGTTCTGGTTGTTCTGCCTTTCCAGTTAAAACTTTATAAGAAATGGTGATTATCAAGGTAAACATTGTTGCCTTTTCCATTTTTTCAGCCCCAGTGGTTTGTTTAAATAGTTATTAAAGCTATCCCAATTTTATGTAGCACTTTCTCTTGGTTATTCTTCTAATTTGATGTTGGTCTGACTACATACAGACAGTTGATTCTAAATTATTCTCACATCAGAAAATAATATGTAAAGAGGCAGCCAATTTCATGTTACTAGCGGTATATGTGATTTACATTTCTGATGTCTTTTAATTTTCTTCTGGGAAAAAAGGTTGAGATTTCTGAATAGTCCATAAGTGGGAATTTGTAGTAACTCACTCTTATGCCCATATCTGAGAGAAGTTGCATAGCACAAAGGAAAGAAGAGTGAATTTGGAGTCAGGATACCTAGATTCAAAACCTATTTTTGCCATTTATTATTTGTATGATCGTAACCTTTCTGAGCTACATTCCTTGTGTGCAAAATAGAGGACTGGACTAGACAGCTTATGAAGTCCCTTCCATCTATAAATCCTTAATACCATGAGCAGGTTTCTAAGCTCCTAATCTATGATCTTACTATACATTTAAACTTGGTCTACTATTTCTAAGAATAGGGACACCGGTAATATATCAATAGGACTCAAAAGAAATCAGAATCCCCAGTGGACATGTTTTTAAAAATGTCTGAATTATGATTCTGATAGTACAGATGACTGAGTGATATGTCATATTCAGTATGGGTAGGAAGTACATAACAGTGGAATAAAATGGCAATGTAGTAGGGATGAAAGAAGAACAAAGAGTAGCCATATTAGACTTTCCATGCAAGGGAGAGGAGGGAATGGAGATTTGACAGCATGATTTAGCTTTCATGTGAAAGAGATATAAGAGACTGCTTGTCATGATGTTAGTGTGAAAATTCATAAAGAAGCCACTTATCCCATTTAAACCCCAGAAAATATCTCTAGAAGAACTCCATAAAGATGAGTAATTAAGAAAACAGAAGCATCTCTCCTATGTAAAGTCCAGAACCACATAAAAAGATGGGTAGAAGCAGGAAGAAGGTGGAAGTCATCCAGAAAAGCCAATGCACTAAGGTAAACATGGGCACCTCCTCCAGAAAAAGAAGGCATGCAGGCTGAGCAAGGGGAACTCAAATAAATAGTATGAAGCTGACCAAGGTGGACACAGAAGTGGTATTAGGTAAGCCAGTACAAAATCTTGCAAACAGAACTGAAGCCATTCAACAATGAACAAGGTGGAGTTTGGAGGATTGGAGACATTATGAGTGCAGGATCTAGTAATCAAGAACATGAAGTCAAACACTGCTTCTAACTAGTCAGAAAATTAGTGGGAGACAGAAGCAGAAGTTAATGTTTATAGGGAAATGGCCATGCAATCCTTGGAGCACTGGGAGTCAGAGCACCTCAACTCTAAGAAGATTGTACGTAAGACCAATAAAATCTCTGGTATCATAGCTGTGCCTGTCAGGACCACAGCAGGCAATGTAATCAATTTCTGATTAGGGGCCATGCAAGAAGGCAGAGAATGGCAGATGCTAGGACCCATAGGGGACTACCAAGAGACTAGGAGAGAAGCTAAGGATCAAGGCAGAGGGTGAGGTTTAATACCAATTACACTATTTGACAGGGAAATAAACATTTATATAATCCCTACTATGTGCCAGCAGTGAGCTAAGGACTTACAAATTGTTTCATTTTATCTTCACAATAATTTTTTTTGAAGTAGATGATGCTATTATCCTCATTGTACATCTGAAAGAAACTGAGGCAAACAGAGAGTGACTTCTCTGGAGTCACATAGCTTCTATATATGTGAGACAACATTTGTACTTAGGTCTTCCTGATTGTGGTCTGGTGCTCTCTTCACCATGTCATTTAGTTGTATTCAAATTATAGAAGGAACAAGACCAAATCAGCACCACTCAACTCACCTAGGAGAGTTGGAAGAAAGAAAACTGAGTACAAAATTCCAAACCAAGAACTAGAGCTGACAATAGGAATAACATGATAAAACACCAACTACAATGAAGAAATATTGTGTGTAGAGAAAACCATGCAGTAACTCAAAGTGAGCGAATAATCCCCCAACAAATAAGAAGCAGATCCTTAGAGGAAAAAAATGACTTGGCTTAGAAGATTATAAGATGCTGGAAGAAATGAAACGAGATAAAAAAGAAATCATAAATTAGATGAGGTTCAGGAAGAAGGAAAGGAGGCTAAATAGATTAGAATAGGGAATGGAAAACGTTACCCGAATAATGCATTCCTGAAAAATATACTCAAGCCACAAAAACCAAAGGACCTTATCAAACAAGAAGTATTAGGAGCAAATCCAATTTTTAAAATTTAAAGAAAATGTAAAATATCTCACTATCAGAAACAAATAACTTGTAAAACAGGTCAAGGGGAAATAATTTAAGAATCAGCCTCCCTGAAAACCAAAACCAAGCAAAAAACCTGGAAACAATAACTTCAAGAAAGCACAAAATAATACCATCAGATCTATTAAAACCAGTAAATGAAAAGAAAATAGAAAAAAAAAATCACCCCCTGGAATAAACTCCAACTTGAAAACCCTCAGAAATTCTGTGGCCAAAATGTAGCACTTTCAAGTCAAAGAAAAACAATGATGCAAACAGCCAATACAAAGTATTCAAGTACCAAGTATACAGCTAGGAGCTCAGAAACTATAGAAGCAGCTATTAAAAAGTAAAGAAAATCTTGTAATATAAGATCCAAAAAGGTAAAGATTTACAATCAGGAATGACTTACCTGCAAAAAATTATAATTACACAGAAGGAGAAAGGAATTTTTGAAATAATGGAGAGCTTTTGAGCATTATTGAGCACATGCATGCACTCGCACACACACACACACACACACCCCAGAATTGTGCTGAAACTTTGAAGGTAAACATGGTACTCAAGAGAACCCTGAAAATGTAAACTCATCTGATAAATTGGAAGGGGTTAAATAATGATTTAAAAAACAACAACATTCTAATAATGGGAGAACAGATAAATATTACTTATGGAACATAACTATCACAGTAAGAGTTAAATAAGATACAGGCCAGAGATGATTTGTTTTGCTTTTAAATACAAGAATGCAAATGGAGGCAGGGAAAGGGAGAAAGCAGGTAGGTATGAGAGAAAAAAGCTCAGAGAAGGAGTAATCAAAAACAAAATAAACTTCAACTTTTGCAAATTGATCAAAAAGGGAATGATTACAAAGAGAGAAAGAAAATGTAAGAACCAAGAGATTAGAGTATAAGATTCATCAAGGGAAAGGTGGCAGGGAAGTAGGAATAGTCTACTTTAATTATAAATTGTTAGTATTGAGCAGTTTCCTTTTCCTTTTCATGCCACATTCTTGGTAACATAAAGGAAGGTGGTAAATAAATAAAATAAAAACATAAGAGGTTATACTTCAGAGAAAATACAAAAGTAGCAATCATAATGTTCAACATAAATGAATTCACCCACAAAACAGAATAAGGTAGCAGAGAAGATGAGAAAGCAGACTTAATAACATTGTTTAAATAACATTCTTGAAACAAAGATTCAGACTGTCAAGATGAGGAGATGGAGCAGGATTTATTAGGCTTTCAACAAATTTAAAAAAGCAAAGGGAGCTATTATATGTGTGGCAAGGCAACACTCAAAATAAATAATTAATAGGAAATGCAAGGAAACCAAACTATGCTTAAAAAATACAAAAGTAATGGAATAATATTATTACTTAACATGATAGCAAATACATAGATCTAAGAAACTGACAGAAAAATAATCAAATTATAGAGACAAATAGACAAAATAAATATTGTTGGAGATTTCACTGTACTCCTTTTAGGCCTGAACAAACCTATTGAAAAGATAATAAAAAATTAATGACATAAATAGAATTTTAGAAAAAGTTATATATGAGAGATCCCTAATAATTACTGAAACGTAACAGGAATATACAACATTTCTCAGATGTGAACATATCCTAAAAAAATAAAAATTCCATAAATAAATCTAAAAATATCAATATCAATTATATTTTACTAATGACTTTGGCTTCCTAATTGGTCTTCTTACACCTCTCTGCTCCCCTCTCCAGTCCATCCTCCATTTAACTGTCAAACTGACATACCTGAAGCACAGGTATAACACATAACTTCCTTGATCAAGAAGCATGACGACTCCCAGTAGCTTCTTTAGCATTTAAAGTCCTTCACCATCTGGTGCCAGCCTATTTTTCCAGTCACATTCTCATTTCCCCCCCTCACATTCTATATGCTTCAGAGTAAGTAGTGCAGTTGTTGTCCCCCATACGCAACATTCCAAATGATAAGTAGTTTCAATAAAGAAAATGACAAAATTGCAGCAATATCACAAAACTTTTGGGAGACAGAAAGGCAGTTTTTAAGATAAAATTTCTATTTCTAAATACTTTTATTAACAAAAGAAGTAACAAATCACTGAATTAGTTATGCAACTAAAATAAATTAGAAATTATTGGTCCAATCAAAATAGCTCAGAGCCACTAGTTAGGAAAATGCCAAATATTTGGGCAGATGTTTGTCTGTCTTCAATTAAATTTGGTACATTTCCAACTAATTTCTGGTTTTCTCTTTTCCTCTCCCCTTAACACAGATGTGCAATAAATACAACCCTACATCCTTGAATCCAGGTGCTTTTATTTAAGAAGCAAAATCAGAATATGGGAAATAATTAGATAAAAGAAACAAGAAGAGATTATGAGTGCCTGGAGAGGCATGGAAAATTAAATTAAAACCCCCCAGCCAGATACAAGAAGAGAAATTCTGAAAATCAAAAATGTAAGCAAAATTGAAAACAAATTAAAAATTGAATCTTCAGTAAGAATTTGGAAATTAACTGCCATTCCAGCATTCTTAGTTAAGAGGGGCTAGTGTTTCCTCTTAGCCCTGGGAGTAAGGATGGGTGAGTAATATCCAGGAGTTTTGAAAAGATACATAAATTCTATATGAAACTGGAATGAATGGAAAGAATGAGAAATACATGAGCAAAGCAGTGAGAGTAAGAGAAGCGTTTCTCTCATCCCCACCGGGGATTAAATGAACAGAACTAGAAAGAACCAATAATTATAGAAGTAGTGAACAAAGAAAGAAAAAAAAAAACAAACAAACCCAAGAATTGAGCTATAGCAGAGAAGGGGCAAATTAAGGTAGACTGTTTGGTCCCTTCAGACAGCTTAATGAACCTAGACAGAAAGTACTTATCATAATAGTCTCTTCAGAATAAATTCTAGAACTGAAGAAAGTTCCAAAAGGTCTATTCTTTGCCTCATGCCCCTGCCCATGCCTCTCCAGTTACTCTTATATTCTCTTCCTGTTTCTTTTTATTTAATTTTTTCCTGTATTATAATTTTGCTTCCTATATAAATGCACCTGGGTGCAGGCATGAAGGATTGTATCTATTGTATATCTGTGTTAAGGGAAGAGGAAAAAAGGAAAAAACAGAGGTTAGCTAGAAATGTCCCAAATTTAATTGCAATTGATCGTTTACTTAAAGAACCTTTAAAAATATTTCAAACAATTGGGAATTTCAGCAAAGTAGCAAAATCCTCAGTCTTTCTCTATACTATTCACAAAACCTTATAAAAAGAAATATAAGACATTTCACTCAAAATAACCATATAATGAATAAAATATTTGAAAGTTCAGCTAAAAACCAGGGGAATTATATGAGCATGTATTTTGATTGAATCGATAACTTTTCATTTGATATAAATTGTACAAAATAACAGATAAAGGGACTGCAGAGGTATGAATGTCATAATATGCCTTTTATGTATGTAATATAATATAAAGCTTCCATAAGAAATTAGGAAAATAACATATTCAGTGGACTTGGTGCAGAATGAGGTGAGCAGAAGCAGAATACATAAGTGCATTATAAGATAAACATTTCTAAGAGATTTAAGAACTATGATCAATGTTAATGACCAATCAAGATTATACAAGATTAATGCTGAATCATGCTCTTCCCTCTTCCAACCTCGTATTTTTGAGAGGCAACCAACTAGAAGAGTAGAATGAGACATACACTTTTAGACATAGCATATGTGTAAATTTGTTTTGTGTAACTATATTTATTTGTTGAAAGAGAGAGTTTTTGAAGGAGGTGGATTGCAGGACAACAATTATGATTTTTTAAAAAAAAGTGAAAAAAGGACCATTAACTAATTGTTCAAAAATGAACAGAAAAAAAGCAGAAGAAAGTTCGGATGGTGACAAAGAAAGGCAAAGTTGGAACTACTAGGTTAAATTTGAAACACACAGAATAAAAACTGAGATTAGGATAATAGGAAAAAAAAAAGACTAAATGGGAATTTAGAGAACATCTAATCCACCCACTTCATTTAAAAGATGAACTGAGACCCAGATAAGTAAAATCTGCCCAAAGTCACACAACCAGTAAGTAGCATATCTAGAATTCAAATCCAGTTCCTCTCATGATTCATCTCCACTTCCTAGTTTCTTTTAAATACCAGCTAAAATGCTACCTTCTACTGGAAGACTTTCCCCCTTGCTACTAATACTGATATCATCCCTTTATTACTCACCTCTGGTTATTCCTGTATATATCTTGTTTGTACAGTCACTTGCATGTTGTCTCCATTATTAGAACGGATACTTCTTAAGAGAGAGATGGGGCAGGTGGGGAGTCTGTCTTATCCCTAATGCTTAGTACAGTGCCTGATATAGAGTAGGCACTTAATAAAGTTTGCTGATTGACTTCTTGCCCTTTTCTGTATCTGCAACTTTTCTCGTCTCATCCCATTTGACCTAGAACATATTTGGTTTTTCATCTAGAACACCCTCTTGAAGTTAGATTTCCTGGATCTCTCCTTCACATATTTAATAAGTACAATGGGTCATATATTTGCAGACTTGAAAGCTGACCACATTGACGCTAAACCTGTAAATTAGGCAACACAAATACTACTTTCTCTCTATAGATGAAAAACCCAAAGTCATGAAGCTATTTCAAAGAAATAATTTTGCCTTCCTCTAATATGTATTTATGTATACACATTATGTAAACTAGTGATTAACTAGTGAAGAGGTACACTCCTTGTGGTTTGAGAGTAGAGAACTAGGACCAATGGAGAGAAGTTGTAAGGAAGCAAATTTTGACCTAATATAATAAGCTAGTCAAAAATGGAATCAATGCTCCAAAGGTTTCTGAATTCCTCAATCAAGGAGCTCTCCACACAGCAGCTGAATTCATTATCCATCAACAACAATTTATTAATCATTTGCTATCTTAAAGCCAAGTCACTTAACCTCACTAGCCTCAGTTTTATCATATTTTAAATAGTCCTAAAATAGTATCTACCTCCTACAGAGTTGTGAGGATAAAGTGAAATAATATGTGTAAAATTTTTTGCAAGCTTTTAAGTATTAAATAAATGCTAGTGGTCATACCAGATAAAATTATACCAGGAAATAAAAATAAGAATAAAAAAGTTCCTGGTTTTCCATTTTATTTGGAGATAGATACAACATACAAAAACAAGTAAATACAACATCATTCAAGGATAGAAAAGAATAGTAAATAGGAGTTATTAGACTTCCCTAGGAAGTCCCTAGGGCTAAGTTGTACCTTGAAGAAAGCTAAAGATTCTAAACAAGAGAAGTAAGGAGGTAGTGTGAAGAAAGATGTGGGGAGTAGAAGATGGACTATCTGAGGAATAATAAGAAAGCCAGTTTGGCTGGAACGCAGAATATGTAAAGAGATAATATGAGGTATGCATGGAAAGGAGGACTGTAATAAGGTGATGTAGGGATTTAAATGCCAGACTAAGGAATTTTCATTTCATTCTAGAAGCAAAGTGGGGAAGCATTGAATATTTCTGAGATCAGAAGATAAGAAAACGGCCAATGGATCATTTTTGGCAGCTGTGCAGCAGGATGAGTTGAGGTAAAGGAGGAGACTAGAAGCAGGGAGTTTAGAAGGCAGTAACAATATATAAATGAGAGATATAACTCTCCACTGCCAAAAATAACATTCCACTGCCAAGCACAATGACAATTTAATAATTTAATAAATGTCAGTTTATTGATTAAATGAATTGAGATGTCAGCCACATGAGTAGAAAAGTATTGAATATAAACTAGACAAGATCTGGCAACTGCTACATATGGAGGTCATGGGAAAGGAATGAATCAAAGATGATGCTGAGGTTATGAATCTGGGTAACTAGATGGATGATAGTGCCCCCAATGGAAATTGGAAAATTAAAAGAAGGGAGTACCTCTATGAAATATCTAAGAGAGGGTATAGGAGGGAGAAGGTAAAAACCAAGACAGGGTAAAGTCTATGAGAACATCCATTGGCCATGTGTTAGGCATAAAAGACAGGTCAATATAAATAAGCTATGTTGCTGGACTGCAAAGTATAGGAATATATACAGTATAGAAAAGTTATAGAGATACAATCTCTACCTCAGTATCTCCCTTCCCTTTCCCAGAAGAATGAGAAGTCAGAACTTCCTTCTAGAAGCTTTTTGGGATAATGTTCAGGATTTCATGTGGGACCTTTCCATCTGTGTCAGTAAAGCCCTGACCACATTCACTTCTCTCCATTTGGGGGGAGGGGTGAGGTTTTCCAGAGCTGCTCTGATTTATTCATCTGAGCCCAGCTTTCTGGGCACAGAGCCCAGGTTGGTTTCATTGTGTTGTTTATCATCACGGACAGTGTACCCAGACACTGCTTTTGAGGCGGGCCCTTCGTAAATTATTAAAAATAACTCACAGCTAATTCCCCATGTGAATTATAGAAGGAAAATGGTGATCCTGTTTCATGGGATTTTAGTGGATGACCTCATGACTTTTCCTATAGTAAGGGAAGAAATGTGAATAGATGAGGGACTATATAGTTGTAGGAGAATGGGATAGGAGGCAGTGAACATTGGGTCAATCAATATTAAAATTAATTGTGCTGGGTTGCTAACATAAAATATACTCATCCTTGCTTCTCTTCTCTAACATTATTCTTCATTATGTCCTTTGATGCAATAGCCCATAACTCCTATTTTTTCCTTGTTTTCTTCCTTTTCTCTTCATGCTTTGCCATTTTTATTATCCTGCTTTACACTGACTTGTAGGATCATAGATGAGTCAGAAAGACCTCAAATGACACTTAGTTCACTCTCCCTTTCATTTTCAGATGAAGAACTAAGGTCTGGGGAAGTCAAGTAATTTGACCAAAGTTCTACAGGTAGTAAATCTAAGCAATAGGTTCTGAAATCAGATTTTACGACTACAATTTTTCAAACTCCAGTCAAAAGGAGTTCTCTAACTTTACCCACTATGTACACATGCTTCCAATCAGCTCTTTTTTGCTCTCATGAAATTATCTTTTAAAACTGGACTTTTCATATTACATCATACCTTATTTTAAATTCACACATCACTATTCAAGAATATAATATCTTTCAATTTTAACTGACCACAGTATTTTTGAAAAGTAACAAAATAACATCTCTTCTAAGAAGCCTTCCTTGACCATTCCAGTCTACATGACTCAAGCCAAAATAAACTAAATGATTATTCCAAACTTCTTTAAACTTCCATAATATTAATTTAGTAATAAAGTGAAGCAGAAAGTATATTGGCTATGGGTTCAGAAGATCAGAATTCAATGTCTTGCACCAATATCAATTCCTCTGTGATCCTGAATAAGTACTTTTAACAATGCTGAGACTTGGTTTCCTTATTTGTAAAAATGAAGATAATAATTTATACTACATGTTTAATGGATTGTTGTAAGGAAAGTACTTTATAAACCTACAAATATATGTTATTTCTTTCAATTTCCCTGTTATTTCTCCAACAAGATTGTTAGAGCAAATCTGCTATTCTGGAACTCAGAAGTAGTACCAAGAATTAGTACTATTAATCCAAGTGTAAGTAGAACATAAAGAGATTAAAAAAGAAATATCTGAACTACCCAACCATGTAATCAATTGTTTTGGGATATGTTAAGCTCTGTGCCACTGGAAGTATTAAACACTAAATATTGGAGAAACAGTTAAGAAGAGTATTATGTTGAGCAGAATGCTGAACTAGATGATCTCTATGATTGTCTCTTCTAGCTTTGCAGGTTTAAGAAATCCCCTTGGAAGTTCTACAAAACACCTTTTGACCTAGCAATACCAAATACTAGCTCTGTACTTACAAGGAAATCAAGGAAAAAAAGACAAAAATATATATGTACAAAAATATAGCAGCTCTTTTTGTGGTGCCACAGAATTGGAAATTGAGGGGATGCCCATTGATTAAGGAATGGCTAAACAATTTATGGTCTATGATTGGATTGGAATATTATTATTGTGCCTTAAGAAATGATGAACAGAATGGTTTTGGAAACACCTGGGAAGTTATATGAACTGATGAAACATGTAGTGAGAACCAGGAAAACATTGTATACAATAACAATATTGTACAATGATCAATTATGAAGGACTTATTTATTCTCAGCAAGACAAAGGTTCAAGATAATTCCAAAGAACTCAAGATGAAAAATGCTATCCACCAAGACAGTTCTAGGAGTGGAACCAACATAGCACAGTGAAGCTGGAAGCAGCTTGAGCTTTCTCGGTTTCCCTCAAAAACGACATGAAATCAAGTCTCTGAATAAAGTTTGATGGAATGAAACCGCTCTCCCAACTCAAAAGACTTCAAAAAAGATCAGTATCCCTGTGTGAAAGGGATATTCAGCGCGATTCAGATGGTGTCCAGGAAAGCAAGCGAGAGGTTTTTAATCACAACAGATCAGCAACAAAGACCCTCCATCCTGTCTCAGGACTGGTCCTGAGCAAGTCAGTGGGGCAACTTACAGTCCCAGTACAAAAAGCAAATTGCCATACCTGAAAACCAAGTTATTGTCTGAAGACAGTAAGTAGGACTACTGAATGCTGTGAACAAGATGCTCACATGAGGGGCCCCTGTTCTTAAGGCCAAAACTCAGAGGAGCACAAGAAACTTGGGAGAACACACCCCCTGTATCTCAGGAGCAGAGCTTGATCTTAAAAGTCACAAAATGGGGGAGGAGGTACAAGAAAGAAAATTAACAAGAAACAGAAAATAAAAAACTTTAACCATAAAAAACTACTGTGGTGACAGGAAAGACCAAAATACTAACTCAGATGAGGACAAAATGCCCACATGGGAAATCTCAAAGGATGATATGAATTGGTCTCAAGCCCAAAGAGACTTCTTGGAGTGCTCATAAATGATTTTAAAAGGCAAATAAAAGAGGTACAAGAAAAATTGGAAAAAGAATGAAAGGTATGCAAGAAAGAACCAGTAGCTTGAAAAAGGAAAACAATTCTTTTAAAAATACAATTGGTCAAATACAAAAGAAAATCTATTGAAAAAATCAATTCCTAATGTAGACAATTAATCAAATGGAAAAAGGGATAAACTAACTGAAAAATTCATACATTAAAAACTAGAATCGCAGAAATGGAACATTAGACACATCATGAATCTGTCAAACTAAAAAGAATGAAAAAATAGAAGGAAATGTAACATACTTCCTTGGAAAAACAGTTGGCTTGAAAATAGATTGAGGAGAGAGAATTTTTAAAAGATATTGTTCTACCTGAAGGCCATGATTAAAGAGTTTAGATAGCATTCATAAAGAGATTATCAAGGAAAACCGCTCTGATACACTAGAACCAGAAGGCAAAATAGTCATTGAAAAAATTCATCCATCACTTCCAGAAAAATATCCCACAAGTAAAACCCCAGGAAATATTGTTGCAAAACTTAATAACTTTATCAAGGAAAAAATACTACAAGCCACCAGAAAAAAAATCAAGTATCAAGAAGCAAAGTCAGTTTTACCTAGAATCTAAAAGCTTCTACAATAAAGCATTTAGAGAGCCTGGAATACCATGTTCCAGAAGGAAAAGGAACTATGATTACAACCATCAGCAACTACCTAGCAAGACTGAGCAGCATCTTTCAGGGGAGGAGATAAATCTTCAATGAAGTAAGGGACTTTCAATCATTTCTATTGAACAAAAAACAGAACTAAACAGAAAATTTGATCTTCAAACACGGGACTCAAGAGAAACATAGAAAGGTAAACAAGGGAGAAAATCTCATTATTTAAAGGTTAAACTGTTAATGTTTGTACTTAAGAAAAAGATATTTGCAACACTTGAGAACTATATTCTTTTGTTGGAGCAATTAGAGGAAGCGCGAATCTACATGGATAGAAGGTGTGGGTATGAGCACTCTGATATGATGATATCAAAGAAAAATACATTAAGGAGTGGAAAATTGTAGTGGGAAAAGAGGAATAGGGAGATTAAAAAATGTGGTAAATTAGACTACATGAAAAAGCACAAAAGATCTATTACAATAGAGGGAAAGAAGGGTAATGAGCATTGTCTGAAGCTTGATCTTATCAGTTTTAGCTCAAAGAAGGAATAACATATATACATTCAGTTGAGTATAAAAATTTATCTTACCCTATAAGGAAGTAGGAGGAGGTAGGGGAAAGAAAAGAGAAGAGCTGGATAGAAGGGAGGGCAGAAACTCTAAGAAAAAGGGATAAGAGGAAAAAAAGAAGGACTGATAGAAGGAAAGACAGGTTGAGGATAGGACAGTTTAGAAAGAAAACACTATTAAGAAGGGACAGAATGGAAAGAAAGAACAAAAGTATACAGGAGAGAAAATAGAATGAAGTACACAGCTGCTCATAATAACTATGAATGAGAATGGGATAAACTCTCCCATTAAATGGAAGCAAGTAGCAGAATAGATTAAAGAATAGAATCCTACAATATGTTGTTGACAATAAATACATTTGAAACAGAGAGATATATGCAAAGTAAGGGTAAAAGGTTGGAGCAGAATTTATTATGCTTCAGTCAAAGCAAAAAAAAATGAATCAGGAGTAGCAATTCTGATTTCAGATAAATCAAAAATAAAAATATATCTAATTAAAAGAAATAAGGAAGGAAAATATATCTTGTTAAAGGGTACCATAAACAATGAAGTAGTATCAATAGTAAATGTGTGTGTACCAAGTTGGACAGCATCCAAATACTTAGAGAAGTTAAGCCAGTTACAGGAAGAAGTAGAAAGCAAAACTATACTAGTAGGAGGATCTCAACCTCCTTCTCTCAAAATTAGATAAATTTAACCACAAAATAAACAAAAAGAAAAGAAGGAAATTAATAGAAACTTAGAAAACAGATATAATAATGCAGAAAATTGAATAGGGATAGAAAGGAATATATCTTTTTTCTTAGCAGTACATGGCCCTAAACAAAAACTGACCATATATTAGGACATAAAAGCCTCACAATCAAATGCAGAAAGGCAGAAATAGTAAATGTTTCATTTTCAGATCATGATGCAATAAAAATATATTTAATAAAGGGCCAGAAAAAGACTAAAAACTTAATTGGAAATTAAGTAATCTAATTATAAAGAATGAGTAGGCCAAACAACAAATTACAGAAACAATAATTTCACCCAAAAGAATGACATTAATGAGACAACGTGTCAAAACCTATGGGATACCGTCAAAGCAATTCTTATGGGAAATTGTATATCTCTAAATAGCTATGTGAATAAAATAAAGAAAGAAGAAATCAGTGAATTGGACATGGACCTAGAAAAAACAAATTAGTAAATCCAATTAAATCTCATTTAGTAATTCTGAAAATCAAATGAAAGATTAATAAAATTGAAATTAAGAAAACTATTTAATTAATAAAACTAAGAGATAATTTTATGAAAAAACCATCAAAATAGATAAACTTCTTGTTAATTCCTAATAAGATCAGAGGTGAAACAAGGATGCACAATTTCAACACTATTATTCAATATTATACTAGAAATATTGATTTTAGTAATAATAAAAAAAGAAATGAAAGGAATTAGAATAGTCAATAAGGAGATAAAATTATCATTCTTTCCAGACATGATTATACACTCAGAGAATGATCCCCAAAAAACTACTTGAAACAATTAACAATTTTAGCAAAGGAAAATAAATATTAGCAAAATAAACCTATACAAATCCTCAGCATTTCTAAATATTACTAACAAAATCCAGCAGTAAGAGATAAAGAAATTCTATTTAAAATAACTGGAGACAAAAACCAAATATTTGGGTGCCTATCTGCCAAGACAAACCCAGAAACTAAATTAACAAAATTACAAAAAACTTTCCACACACAAAAAAGTCAGATTTAAAAAATTGGAAAAATATCAATTGCTCAAGGGTAGGCTGAGCCAATATAATAAAATGACAATTCTACCTAAAGTTTCCCCCCTTTCCCTCCCCTAGATGTCAAGCAGTCCAATATATGTTAAACATGGTAGAAATATATGTTAAATCCAATATATGTATACATATTTATACAATTATTGTGCCACACAAGAAAAAAAGAGAAGCAAAATAAAATGCAAGCAAACAACAACAAAAAGAGTGAAAATGTTATTCTGCGAACCACACTCAGTTCCCACAGTTCTCTCTCTGGATGTAAATGGCTCTCTTCATCACTGAATAATTGGAACTGGTTTGAATCATCTCATTGTTGAAGAGAGCCATGTCTGTCAGAATTGATCATTGTATAATCTTGTTGTTACCATATATAATAATCTCCTGGTTTTGCTCATTTCACTTAGCATTAGTTCATGTAATGACTGCTACTTTAAAATAGAGTTTTATGTCTGGTACTGCTAAACAACCATCCTTTGAATCTTTTTCATAAATTCCCTTGACATTTTGACTTTTTATCTTTTAGATGAATTTTATTATTTAGTCATATAAATAAATTTTTAGCAGTTTGATTGGTATGGCTCATTGATCAATTTAGGTAGAATTGTCATTTTTATTATATTGGCTCAGCCTACCCATGAGCAATTGATATTTTTCCAACTTTTTAGATCTGACTTTTTTTGTGTGAAAAGTTTTTTGTAATTGTGTTTATTTAGTTTCTGGGTTTGTCTTGGAAAGTAGGCACCCAAAACTAATTTGAAGAATTGTCCATGCATATGTTTTGAAAAATAAAAAGCTTTAATTAAAAAAAAAAGAAAGAAAGAAGAAAAAGAAAGTAGCAGTCATTAAAAGCAAACGGTAATATCTAAGAAATAAAATAGTAGATCTATGAAATAAGTTAGATACAAATGACAATAATTAATGACTATAGTAATCTGGTATTTGATAAACCTCAAAACTCTAGCTTCTGGGATAAGAACTCACTATTTCACAAAAAAGTGCTGGGCAAACTGGAAAACAATATGTCAAAAACTGGAACTATGTCAACCATGGAGTTACATCTCATGCCCCATGCCAAAATAAGGTCAAAAGGGGTACAAGATTTGGGTGTATGGGTTATATTATAAGCAAATTAGGAAAACAAGGGATCAGCTCTTTGGAGAAGGGAAGAATTTATTGCCAAAGAACTAGCAAACCTTATGAAATGCAAAATGGACAACTATAATTACATTATATTAAAAAGGGCTTGCACAAACAAAACCAACAAACCAAAATTAGAAAGGAAGCAGAAAGCTGGAAAATTTTATAACCAATATTTCTGATAAAGGGCTCATTTCTAAAATATATAAAGAACTATGTCAAATTTATAATGCAAGTTATTTTCCAATTGATAAATGGTCAAAGGATATGAACAGACAATTTTCAGATGAAAAAAATTAAATCCATTTATAGTCACATGAAAAAATGCTCTAAAACACTATTGATTACAGAAATGCAAATTAAAACAACTTTGAGGTACCACCTCACACCTCTCAGATTGGCTAAGATCACAGCAAAAGAAAATGATAAATGTTGGAGGGGATGTGAGAAAACTGGGACGCTAATGCATTGTTGGTGGAATTGTGAAATGATCCAACCATTCTGGAAAGCAATTTGGAACTATTTCCAAAGAACTATAACACTGTGCATACCCTTTGATCCAGCAATGCCATGACTTGGCCTGTACCCCCAAAAAATCATAAAAGAGGAAAAGGGACACACATGTGCACAAATGTTTGTAGCAGTTCACTTTGTGGTGGCAAAGAATTAGAAAATGAGTAGGGGCCTATCAATTAGGGAATGGGAATGGCCAAATAAGTTATACCATATGAAAGTAATGCAATATTATTGTTCTATAAAAAACAAGCTGATTTTAGAAAGGCTTAGAAAGATTTACATGAACTGAAGCTGTTAAATAAGCAGGACTAGGAATACAGTACACACAATAATAGCAAGATTATTCGATGATCAACTATGACAGACTTGGCTCTTCTCAGTGGTTCAATGATCCAAGACAATCCCAATAAACTTTGGATGGAAAATGCCATCTCCATTGAGATCCAGAGAGATAACTATGAAGACTGAATGTAAATCAACGCATGCTATGTTTACTTTTTCTTTTGTTTTTTTTTTTTCCCTCTTGTGATTTTCCTCTTTTGTTCTGATTTTTCTCTTCCAACATGGTGCATAAATGGTGGGTTTTTTTAAATCAATGTATATGTCTAACCTCAAAAAATGTTTTTTATGTGTACCAGAGGAAAATATATTTTTTAAAAACACTAACTACCATCAGTGAAAGAATGATGGAATCTGAATATACCTTAAAACATACTTTTTAAATTTTATTTTTCTTGGGTTTTTTGGAGGGATTGTGCTTTCTTTTGAAACATTGTTAATATGGAAATGTTTTGCATAACTGAGCATATATAGTCTATGTCAAATTACCTTCTCAAAGAGGAGGAGAAAAGGGAAGGAGATAATTTGAAACTAAGATTTCTTTTTTAAAGGATGTGGAAATGATTTCCCCAAATCAGTTTCTCTTCCTCCTTTTTTCAAAGCAGAAGAAAAATAGTGAGCAGGTAGGAATATTAAACTCTACTGAAAGTACAAAGGGCATCTTTAAGAAGAGTTAAATTAAAGGCATCTACTTGCTGATGGCTGAAATGTAAAAAATTCCTTTCTGGATGGTAAAATAGATCTTACTAACTTTAATATAATAAATAATAATTATCCACAAGTAGAATATAAGTTTCTTGGGAGAGGAGTAGCATCATTCTTCATATCTGAATCTCCAGTGCCTAGCACATAGTAACCACTTAAAAATATTTGTTAATTGATCTCAGAAACCTTGATATACCTTCTGAATCATCAAATTTTTTAAAAAGCTATTTTATCAGGAATAGCTGTATTCTATTCTTGATCAATTTGTGTTGTCCTTTTGTTTCCTTAGTTATTTGTTATCATTTGGACACAACCTAGGACTTATCACTCACTGACAATTATTAACAGTGATAGAATCATCGGATTTAAAGCCAGAAGGAACCCTAGAAGTCACCTTTGTCCAGCTCTCTAATTTTATAGGTGAGAAAACAAAACCAAAGTAACTAAATGATTTGTCCATATAATGCTATTTTTAAAATAAAATGCAGTCTGTTTTCCTCCAAATCCATCACTCTTTACATGATTCCATGATAACAAATTATAATTTATTTTTTTCTAAAGGATTTCAAGGTTTCCAAAGTTATTTCATAACAATTTTTCTATGACATTCCCCCATGGCCTGGAATAGCACATAGTAAGTGCTAAATAAATGCCTGCTAATTGCAACTGTGGTGGTTATCATTATTATTATTTCAATTTTATGGATGACAAAACTAAGGCTCAAAGAGGTAAAAATGATGTACCTGACCAAGGACATACAACAAGGGAAGCAGAAGGGAACAAGTATTTAGAAAGCACCTATTATGTGCATTGCATTAAGTACTTTACAGATACTATGTTATTTGTTTCTCACAACAACTTAAGAGAGGTAAGTATTATTATTACTCTCATTTTATGGTTGAGAAAACTAAGGCAAATATTGGTTAAGTGACTTGCCTAGAATCACATAGTACTTGAAGTGGAATTTGAACTCAGATCTTCCTGATTTCAGTTCTATCACTCTATCCACTATGCCATTTAATAGCCCACCAAAGTCAGGATAGTCCACACACCACCTATCTCATAGGATTACTGTGATCTCTACCTAAATGTGAGCTGCTATTTTAACAATTTTTGTGCCTGGCCCATAGTAGGGACTCAACAAAATCCTTCGAGACTGACTGGTTGAATAATTTTATCTCTGCACACCTATTGGCATCAATGTTAAAGCATTAGCAAAAGTGATCTAAATGCTGAAATGAGAAGAGAAAGACAAAAATGACAACAAATGACCTAGGTAATATTTTCAATATTCAAGTAATCATCTCCTGTATAAACAAAAGCCAATTTTGCCTTTGTGAGATAATACACACATGCTCTATTTTTAATTCTAAAGATTTCCATATGAGTTCAGAGGAGCTAGAAAAAACAAAGGTTATCACCTTGCTATACATCTTTAGTTCATAAGACTACTGAGTTAGAATTGGAAGGTACCTTAAAGTTCACTTCATCCATTCCCCTTATTGAGGAGAAACGTGAGGTTCACTTAAGTGATTTGCCTAAGCTTATCTAAGTAATTAATGGAGAGCTAGTATTTGAACTCATGTTCAGATCTTGGCTGCACACTCCCCTGGACTTCATCCCCACTCTTGGGAATCTCATCATTCTTCAAGATCAGGTCAATTCTGACTCACAGCTCCTTAGCACTTCCTGCCCCTGGGGCAAATTTATCACTTCCCACCCAGCTTCACTCCTCTGGACTTTGTTATGCTCTTGTGCCAAGTGCCTTTCTACTCGTTTTTAGCCTCTTTTTGTTTGTTGTCTCTCCTCATTAGATTGAGGGCTTCTTGAGAGCAGGGGTTGACTTTTGCTTTTCTTTGTATCCTCAATGTCTGACATAGAGTAAGTACATAATAAATGTTTACTAAGTGACTGACCATGACATTTAACATTAAATCTAGTACTCTTTCTGTATTGTACCAATGCTGCTAATCTCGTGTCTTTCTGCCTAACATTACATCATCACTCAATGGAAATTTACTATTATGTACAAGACATTCTAAAGGACAAAAGTAAAAAAAAAAACAAAACAGTTCTGTTTCCTGATTACAGGACACATCTGTAGACTAAAAACAGAGTAAGAAGCAGTCCCTTAAGATGTATTAGAGATAAGACAGGTACTCAAATAACTATCTATCCATCATTCAGTAAACAAGTACTTATTAGTATCTACTATGAGCCAAGCATTATTCTGGACATTGGGGATACAAGTACAAAGACTGAAATAATCCCTAATTGTATGAGTTTACATTCTATAAGAGGAGACAAATACAAATGTAAATATGTGTATGTGTGTGTGTGTATGTGTATAGCATAAATGTGAAGTTAATAAATACAAATATATACAAAGTAGTTAAATACAAGGTAATTTATGTGAAGGGTGCTAGCATTAGGAAATGATTCATGCAGAATATATTGCCCAAGCTGCAAATTAAAGGAAAAGAGGGATTCTAAGGAATGTACAAGAAGAAAATGCATATTGTATATATAAAATAATTTTTTAAAAGGCACAGAGATGGGAGATGGGTGCCATTTTGAGGCACTGAAAAGAGTGGGAGGCAGAAAAATATCCACTGAGGCTAAAAAGGGAAGTCAGATAGAGTGGTCTTGAAAAGTCAAACAAAGAGATTTATACTCCGGAAGTAACAAGAAGATAGCATTAGAATTGTTTAAATAGGGAAGTCATGTAATTAGATATGTATTTGAGGAAAATGACTTCTATATATGCCCATAAAAAGTATAAAATGCTAAGAGAGTTATTAAAGGAACCCATTTAAGTTGGAAGGATCAGAGGAGGTTTTTTTTTTTTTTTTTTTAATAATATACAACTAACCTTTAATTCCAACAAAGTCCTCCCCTAAATTTCAACTATGTGTGAGGATGACCCTGGAATATACTTATGAAGCCAACTTCAGCAAGCTGGAGAGACTCTAAATATGGGCCCAACCACACTGGTTGTCTGAAAACCAAAGTTGCTAAGTCCAATTCATCACTGCATTAGTAATTAGAAAATGGTCAGAATTGGGAAAGGTTCTACCAGATTAAACAAAGGCTTCAAAAGTGTGGTCCTTGCACAGACTGCCAATGTTCATGGTCCAGACTACTCATTAGGGAATGCATTCTTTGGCTGAAGTATTCCCTGGAATAGAGAAATACAAAATAACCCTCAAATCCTGTGCATCTTTCTATTGTTTTAGCAATGACAATAGTAGGATTAGATAAAGTGGGGAGGAGGTAAAACAAATCAACTTATAGACCATGTCTCAAGAGTAATTTAATTGTGGACACCCTAAATGTAAGCTCCAATCAACTATGGGATGATGCATTGAAAAAACTTAGCCACATCAGTATCTACATTCTTGCTTTAAATGAAACCAAAGGAAGCAGCAGACAAATGGAAGGATGGTTCACAAGGTTCTCCTTGGAGAGGTGAAGGTGCTGGCTGATTTGGTTTCACAGTGTTCCCAGAAGCCAAAAATATAATTTGATATTTTGTAGGGGTCAAGACAAGGAAAGGCAAAAAATGATTACCACCATGAAGATTAAGCATCTATACCAACATCTTTTGCAAAAGACCAAGAGGTAGAGATATTAGATGAAGACCTTAATAAGATTTCCCCAAACTGTGTCAATGAAAATTTTCTTATTCAGTAATTTCAATAGAGATAGTCACAAATGGGGAAAATGACTTGGAAAATATAATAAAATATTAAAAACCAAAGGAGTACAAAGGCTTGTAGATTAGGAAGAAGCCTCAGATCTATATTTCATGAAAACTTTCTTTAAGAAGCAAATCAGGAGTTGTTGGACATGGTGAACACTGACATTAAAAAGAAATAAAACTATCATGTTAATAAACAAGAAATGACAGGTTATTGATCTGAGGGTCATTTTTTGAATTTGTTGTCTATTTAGTTGGACTACTAAATAATTCAAGCAAAAATCACAATCAGTAACACACTGAAAATGACAAGATAATTTTATAGGTAATTAACTAAAAATAATAACTAAATTGGTAGTCAAGATGGCAGAGAGAAGCCAGGACAATGCTTGAGCTCTCCCCAGCTTCCCTCAGAATTAATGGTATATCAAGCCTCTGAATGGATTTTAGAGTGATAGAACTCACAAACATTCGGAATGCAATAATTTTTCCAACTTAAGATATCTTGAAGTACTTCAGCAAAAGTCTTCTTGAATTGGACAAGGGGGAATGTGATCTAGTGCAGGCGTAAGGTTCCCGGTCTGGGGGAATCTATTGAGAAGCTCTTAGCCAAAATTTATCAGCAGGGGCTAATCTGTCCTAGTTAAAAGGCTAGTAGCTCAGCAGCCAACTGTGAGACATTCAATGCAATTAGGGCAAATCATGAGGCACCAACCTCCAGCATAACAGTTGAGACCAGGCCAGGCCCACCCTGCAGCACCATGGGTTTCAGTGCAGTGGAAAGTTGTGAGAAGCTCCTGTATTTCTGCCAAAAATGTTTTTTTAAAGCTTGGTGTAATCTCCCCTGTGCCCTAGGAACAGAGTTCAACTTTTTAAGCTTTTTTAAATGAGTAAAAAAGCAAAAAAAATCCTAAACATAGAAAGCTACTAGGGAGACAGGGAAGATCAGAACACAAACTCAGAAGAGGACAGGATAGGCAAAATGTCTACATGTAAAGCCTCAAAAAGGGATATGAACTGCTTTCAGGCTCAAAAGACTCTCTTGGAAGATCATAGAGACAGAAGAAAAAATAAAGAAAAGAAAAGAGAGCTATGTATGAGAATTATGAAAATTGAGAGGAAGAAAGGAGAAATCAACAACTTGGAAAAGGAAGCATAGAAATTAACTGAAAAAAAAAACAACTTCTTAAAAATATTATTATTGAAATTTTTTTCTGGCAAAAAACATAACAATTCCTTTAAAAGTACAATTGGCCAAATGCAAAAGGAGGTAAAAAAGCTAACAGAAGAAAATAATTCACTAAAAATTAGAATTGGACAAATGCAAGTGAATAACTCAATGAGACATCAAGAATCAGCCAAACAAAATTATTAATTTTTTTAAACTTATGAATCTTTAAGTTAAAAAGTTAAATTCCTTTAAATATAAACTTATCATTACCATTTTTTACAGTTACTTATCACCAAAACAAAGAGACTAAAATAACATAGATGCTACCTTTGGCTAAAAACAACTGAGTACTTTGCCAGGGGACAGATAAATCAGAGAAAGATGAAATTAGTTTATAAAAATAAATTGATATGTAAAGATTTAGAGGATGGTGGAAGACTGCGATCAATATTAATATTGCTTTTCAAAATAACAAAATATTGGAACAGAAAGTGAGTCTGCCAAAAGCTTGGCAAAAAGTTGACCCAACTAAGTCAGGTAATCTGACCAATATTTATAGATGAAAATAAAAGGACAACAATACTAATACTGCATAACCCAAGTAGCTAATACATCTGACAGTATGACAAATACACAATAAAAATACAAAAAATAAAACTTTATGAAAATATTCTATACATAGAAAGTATCTTCACTAAAAATACTGGAAGTGAACAAGAAGATTTTTACAAATACTTATCTATAGCAAACAATAGCTTCCTATCCATCATTTGATCCACTCAATTGTACTGGATGTTGTTTAATTATTTTGGTGATGTTTCACTCTTTGTGATCCTATTTTAGATTTTCTTAGTAAAGATACTGGAATGACTTGCCATTTCCTTCTTCAGCTTATTTGTAGAGATGAGGAACTGAGGCAAACAGGATTAAATGACTTGCCTTGGCTCATATAGCTAAGAAATATATGAGGTGAGATTAAAACTCAGGAAAATAAATCATTAATGGGGAGGAGAGAGAGCTGAAAGTATTTGTTCAGGGTCATCATGTTAGTAAATATCCTAAAGAGAATTTAGGATCAGGTCTTTCTGATTTTCCAAGGCCCAGACTACTTTCCCTCTATGACATTCTTCTATCCCTATTTTTTTCAGAGAAGAAGGTAATGAGTATATTGCTTTGTTTGCTAGAAAGAGTAATTGAAGAGGGCAGATGGTAGGAAGGAAGAGGAATATCTCTGGAAATGGAATTGATATAAAAGCAAATTACTGAGAAAAAATTAAAACTAAGAGAAATAAGTGAGGAGGGCACTACATAAAAATAAATGTTGAATAATAGAGGACCATCTCATTAGGAGTAAAGGTAAACCACAGAAGAGGTAAAGAGACCATAGAACAAACAAAATGCCATTTAGAAAAGTTTATATTTTCCCTTTTATCAAAATGTAGTTTGTGGTTTATGCTTTTATTAATCATTTTTCTCCATGACTCATGCCATATTGAAGCCAAGAAACCAGAACTCCAGTATTCTTTTCCTCTGCCTGGAATTTATACTCTGCTCTTGGAACTCTTTCACTCACTGGTGATCTTTCATGTTATCTAGCCAGCCCTAAGACTAAGGACATTTCCTGGCCATCTCTATGCTATATAACCACAAGTCTCTCCCATGCCCTTTGCAGCTTTGAATGGAACAGAACAGAAATCAAATCAACACCACCATTTTGATATTCTTTATGAGTACCTCTTGTCTTCATGTATTAAAAGGTAAACTTCTTGAGAGCAGGGACTGCAATGTTTTGATGTATTAATTCCCAATGTTTGGCTTAATATCTAGCACACAGTAAGCACATAATAAATTCTTTTTCATTCTTCCTTCATTTTGTTCTTTTATTTGTTTTCTTTCTTGGTTGGCTTTGTTACTTTTATTTGTAAAATGAAAAATTAATTTTAAATAAAAGTTCAACAACAACAAAAGAGTTGTAACATATTAGCAATCATATTAAAGAATGCTCCATTTTATAAATAATAGTAGAAATGCAAATCAAAACAATCCTGATACTTCACCTTATACCCAGCAAATCGGTGGAACTATAAATTAATACAACCATTCTAGAAAGTAGTTCTGAATTATGTAAATAAAGTCCTAACATGACTTTGAGTCAGAGATTTCACCAGTAGCTATAAATCCCAAGAAGGTCACTGACAAAAATAAAGGCTCCATTCACTCCAAAATATTTACAGTAGCTTTTTTTTTTTTTCTTTTTGGTGTGGAAGAAAAGAACTGGAAACAAAACAGATGCCTACTTAACAGATTGCTATTTAGTAATTTTCAGTCATGTCTGATTCTTCATGACTCCATTTGGGGTTTTCTTGGCAAATATACTGCAATAATTTGTCTTTTCCTTCTCCAGTCCATTTTACAGATGAAAACACTGAGGAATTTACTAAACTAATAAGTATCTGAGCACATATATGAACTCTGGTCTTCCTGATTCTAGGCCTAGAGCTGAGTCCACTTTGCCATCTATCTGCCCTAATCCATCAAATGGATAAGAAATAATGATATTTAAATGTAATATAATATTGTTGTACTATAAGAAAAAGCAAATATGATCAGTACAGAGAAGCACAAAATAATCTCTGAACTGATGGGTATGGATTTTATACCTTATGTCAAAATTTTTTCTATGTATTGGTTAATTTTAGTTTGTTTTTCCCTCTTTTTAAAAATTCAGTCCTATATGGGATATTTCTCTGAGAGAGAAGAAAGGATAGAAAAGTAAAGCTTAGTTAAGTAAAAATAAGACATTGATTAATATTAATTATAAAAAACCCAAAAATTCCATTTTATGAAAAAATTGTATGGAATAAGAATGAATCATAAGAAATGTTAATTTTTTAAATTGTATAATCCCTAACCATTATAAAAAGAGTTTCTAGGACTACAGAAGGTCTCTACAAGTCCATTAGTTCAACTCCAAGCCTCTGGATAATTATGAGCCTACATCATGAAGGAGGAGGGGTAACTGCACTGCCATTCAATGTCAATAGTATTGGATAAACATTATTCACTTATAAGCCAAAAGGTTCTTCCACAGTATTTAACCTAAATATGTTGTTCTCAGAAAATCAGGTTAGAATGACAAAGACTTCTCAGTATTAATGAATTCATAACCATAAATACTATTTATCTGCCATCATTAGGGAACTCAATGAGGAATAATTTCTTCCTTGATTTTGAATGGCATATAGATAAATAATTGGATGGGAAAAGGCTTCATTTCAGATAGAGAATAATCAAGTGATCTATCTTTTATTGCTTTTTTTTTTCTGAAGCAATTGGAGTTAAGTGACTTGCCCAGGGTAACATAGCTAGGAAGTATTAAGTGTCTGAATCCAGATTTGAACTCAGCTACTCCTGACTTCAGGGCTGGTGCTCTATCCACTGTGCCATCCAGTTGCCATCTTTTATTGTTTTCTATAATTTACCTACCCACCTTTAGTTTTACCTGAGGACCCACCACATTGCTAGACAACTAGAAAAGTATTCAGAAGTATGCTGGGGGCAGCTTTCACTGGCTTTTACAAGACCCAATTGTTAAATTCTTAGTGTAAGAATTTATATCTTGGAAACTAGCACACAATGACAATCAGAGTTTGATTTATTATTTTGTCAGTTGTTAGATTTTAGAAAGTGATGGAAAAATGTTAATAATGCAGACTAAGCTTAAAAATGTGTTGTGTGTACATTTTTTCAGAATTAGTTATTAGATATTTGCCAGCATACCATTGAATATCTGCCAATCAACCGATTTAATTAGTGCAAAAACTGTAGTGTACAGAAACAACATGGCAAAAATGTGAGAGAAGCAAAGAAATTTTGGGGGTGGAGGTGGTATGTCTCCACAAAGGGCAGCAAATTTCTCTCCTTTGGTATAAGAATGCCATGCCTTATTTTAGCAATGCCACTATTAAAAGAGATGTTCCCTGCTTTGTTTGCAATGACAATTTCAAAGATACAAGCTTGGCAATGATAGACCAGAAAGGGGATTGGACTAATGTCTGAGGGCATGGGTCAGTCTCAGTTGCTGTACTTTTTCACCTTTGTAATCTTAGAAAAATCGCTATATCTCTGATCATTAATTTCTTCATTTTTACAATGTATGAGTCGAACTAGATGATCTCAGAGGTAACTTCCAATTCTAATATTTTATATTCTGTGATTCTGTTCTCTAATAGACTATTTTCTATAAATCTAGATTTGCTATTCAATGTTCTATGATTTTAATATGGTGGTATAAAATCTGAGAATTTAGGTTCAATTTATTACTTTTCCAATGGAATATGGTATAAAACCAACTTTTACTCAGATTAAATGGGAGAAGGATAACCCTGTGCTTCATGCAGTATACATGGAAGGAGATGTGACTCGTGGTTGTCTAACAGAATATTTAGTATAACCCTCTATTTAATTGCATAAAGCAAGGGACTTATTTAGCTGGTTATAGAAATCACCTCCATCTCTGTTTGAAAAGATCTCTGAGGAAAAGGGAGAGAAAAGATAAAGAAGGAGAAGATAAGAATTTCTGGTTACTTATTGGCTTGAATGGTTTTAATTATTGTTTGACATTTATGATGGTCTTTGGTGCAATCTGAGTGAGTTTGGTGGGCAGGAGCTAAATTGGTGAATACAGTACAAAATCTATCTTCTATCCTAGTAATGATTAGGGAAATAGATTTTCCTGTGATCCCAATTAGTTTCCCTAAGACAAGAGGTATTTAAAGAGCAATTATAGATACAATTCTAGCCTGACATAGAAATTGGAGAAACTTTCTAGCTTCAATGGTCCTGGACCTTGCCAGTCCCCCTTTCCCTAACTAGGCTCCTGATAGTGGCAACATAGCCCTTCTATTATTCCTCACAAAGGAAAAAAGGCATACCCATTGGAGATGGAGTGGATTAGAAAAGATTTCAGATCATAATTATTCACCCTACCCATAAACCATATCTTTATATTAAGAAAACCCATGCACATATATATCTTACAATTGGATTTCAGGTGAAAGAGATCTCAAAAATCATTTTAATCAACCCCTTCAATTTGCAGAAGAGAAAAATGAAGTCAACAGTGATCAAATGAATCAATCAAGATAACATAAGTGTTACAGTAGTAAAACTGCGGTACCTCTGATTCCAAATCTCTCATTCTTTCCACTAAACCATACCTCCCTCCATTTAGTAGTCATGAAACTATTTGCTTGTGGTACAACTGTGGAAAAAATTCAACATTTCTTTAAGTCTCAGCCTCTTTATCTGTAGGATGTGGATGATTAAGATGTGTACTTCTTCAATAAGATGGCTGTGAGAAAAAGATTATATAAACTGAAGAGCTAAAAAGAAGTTAGCTATTCTTATTATTATATCCTCAAGGTTCAGATGAATACATCACTTAGTTCTGAAAGGCTAGCCCCTTTGGAATCCAGTTTTGACAGATAAAATGGTGTAAGAGTTAAATGACTCAGGTGTGTGTGTGTGTGTAAAGCACACATATACACATGCATGCCTAGATGGAGAGTAGAGAAAGAGGTAGAGATTTGGGAACAGTCTTTACAAAAAACACTCTTGGCAACCTTGATTTTTCAGGACAAACACATCCATTTTTAGAAAATCTTAATCCCAGTGATTCTCCTAGTGAAGTCAGATAGAAGGAAGAGGACAACTGCTTTGCATCTGGCAGCCCACCTGGTATGTAGCAGCAACAAATATACAGTACTAAAATTTAAAACTGGGTTAGATTTTGACTGAAAATGGATAGTGTACTTTCTGTTGGAAAGTTAAGAAATCCCTGTCAGGTTTTTTTCTTGGCAGGGAGAATACTGTTTGGAAATTCTCCATCAGTGCTTTGCCTATTTTTAAAGACCCTAGTAGTACAATTAGGGGATCAGTGCATGGAAAAACTCACAAGGAGTTTTAAATAAAATATTTGGGCTTTATGTTGTGTTTCTTCTCTCAACAGTCAAATTATGGCAAACAGATTATGACTGACTTTAATAAACTAAATACAACACATGAGCAGGAAACCCAACCAAATACAATTCATTATAGCCATATTCTAAAAGAGAAACAGACTTCAGGAAAAGAATAAATCAAATTTCTCTACAAAATAATGTGAAAAGGAATAAAAAAAGACCAAGACATTTCCAAGAATTGACAGTGAAAAAAGAGGGAAGAAGGTGGAAAGTATATACAGGTTGAGAGACTAGGATTATAGATTTATGACTAGGAGTCTTGGAAGTCATACAACCCCCTACCCCACCCCCTCATTTTTGTTGTTCATTCTTCACCCTTGAAGAGTACCAATGACATACAATGAGATGATGTCTCAACTTGCGCCTGAAGTGGATTCAAATGAAGCAAAGCTGTACAAAGTCATCAGCCTCATTCTCTCCTCCAGTCATTGAAGTCCAAGTAGCAAAGCAAAAGTTAAAAACACTGGTGATAGCCTGGAATAAAGTGGATGATCTTGGCCTTTCAGTTTATAGCAGCCCCCATTTTAATGTCTAAGGATTGCTCTCTACTCACTCCAAAATACCTGTCTAATTTATCCTAATTCTTTCAAATAAAAAAAAATAGAGGCCTAGAGAGGTGACTGGTGCAGTGTCATGGAGCAAATTTGTTTTTGAAACATTCAAATTCTATATATTCCAACTCACAAAATACCAAACTCAAAGTCTTATGTGCCTGTATTTTTTTTTGACTCAACCCCAGCACTCAACTAATAAGCTCAAAAAATGAAATCTAATACTGTCAAAAGTGACTAAACAGTTCAATTTTTAAGAATACGGAAGATAACTGATGGTCTATTTGTTACTTAGTGATAAGTTAAGAAGCACAGCACAATTTATTATAAATTAAACTACATACACTTCCCAGATTACATTAATTGTTTTCCCTCGACTATTAAATAAAATTCTAACTCCTTCACCTGACACTCAAGGCCTTCCATCCTAAACTTTTATCCTCTTCTTCTACCCTTTGCCAACACATTGATTGTGATCCAGTAAAACTGGGTTTGAGTCCTATATTCCTGCCTTTATGTCTTTGTTTATCAGCCTTCCCTTGACACCTATGTGTCTTAAAATCTTACCCATCTTTCAAGATACTCTCATCTACATTAATTCTTCTCCCAGGATAAAAGCAATTGTTCCCTCCTCTGAACTCCAAATAGCACTTTGTTCATACTTTTCTCAACTATGACATAATTCTCCCTTATGGCATATGGTATATATATATATATATATATATACACACACACAACATATATATATCCACATATGTATGTATATATACATACACATATGTATATGCATATGTATATGTGTTTATACACATACATATACAGAGATATATGTATACATATGTACGTGTGTGTGTGTGTGTGTATTTTTTCCCCCCCTCATCTCTCTTACTAAAGTAACAGATCCCTAAGGAGAGGTGCCATACAACCAAAGGTCTAGAAGAGATCTTGTACATTTTTGTGCCCTATTAAAAACATGTGTTCTCATTTCTATCTAAGTGCTCCTGTTTTATCTTCTAAAGATGGTGAAATCCTAGAGGGCAATATCTGTATTATCATGACATCTCACTGAGTTATCAATATTTAATAAATGTCTGCCAAATGACTGTCAAAGAATCTAGACATCCCTAGTACCCATGGAAAATGGGTATTTTTTATTTCCATAAATTCCATAATCTAGATAAAACCAGTGGCTCATAGAGCCTGCATGAATTTGCTTTGCAAATGGAAGAGACATTGGGGTGAAGAGATGAAGCTTTAGCCATGTTGGATAGTCTAAAATGAGCATATTTGTAATTTTCTTTGTGGAGAGAAGTTACAGTTCTTAGAAGAGTCTTTTCCTTCAATGTTTACTGTGTGTAAGGCAATACAGATGGGGGGCAGTAATGCAGAGAGATAAAAATGTGTCATAATGAACTCAAGCAACTCATTTTTCTTAATTCATTATATTCAAAATGAAAGGGTTGGTCTTTATCAGGGGTTCTCGACCCAACATCCTAGCAAAGAGTCTAAGAATATATTTCAAGCACAGAGAGTGTATGGTATCTGTAAACTTGAATGGGAAAAAAAATTACATCTGTCTTTTTGCTAACCTTTAATTGGAATTTAGCATTTTCTTCAAATATTTAAAAACATCATTCTTAGGATTCATAGGCTTCATCAGTCTACTCAAGGGGTCCATGACATATACAAAAAAATTAAGAAATTCTAGTCTAGATTATTTCTAGTGTATGGTTTCTTTCTTTCATATTCCTTTTATATCTAAATCATATTTTGCTCTCCTCCTTTTCTTTATCTTTTAACTCCCCCGCTGGCCTTGTTCCTGATTGTCTGGACTTCAAAGTCATCCCTCACCACCTGACTTACCTTGGAATTTTCTTCATATCTGGGGCCCCCTCACTCTGGATCATCCTAAGTTTCCTACAGCCTGCTCATCATGGAATATCCTTCTAGAAGTATTCCTAACCCATCTTTCTCCTATTGGTGAGTTTCTCCTGGAGCTCATAACCACTTGCTTTCATTCCTCTCCTGATACTGTTCTTGATCTTCTAGACTTCAAAATCATACCCCCACCTCATTAGAAGCCTTTATTTCTTCCTTTCCCCCTCTCCACTTCAGCTTTTCATCCCTCCCTTTTGTATGTTATGTTCTTTCCCTATTAGAATATAAGCTCTTTGAGTACAGAGATTATTTTTCCTTACATTCTCAGTTTTGCTTGTATCCCCAACACTTAATGCAGTATCTGGTACACAATAAACACTTAACAAATTCTCACTTTTTTCTTCCTTCTCCTATCATTTATTTTTCCTTTTTATTTCTCCCATCCCCAAACTTCCAAATCCCATCCATGGCACTTAAAATATCTCACAAGTCAATTCAATAAACATATTCTAAGGACCTTTGTGCACTTCTTTGGGATGATTTAATGGGCAGACAAGAAGTGCCAGCATTTTACAGATTATGGGGTGTTCCTGTGATTCAAGTTGAAATGACAGAAGGGTCAGAAAATATGATATTAATTCCACTTCTATGTCAGGGCTAAAGTTAGAAAGAGGCAGCTCCCATCATAATGATCATTGTCTTTAATGATTATAATAAAGCACTCAGCTCAAAGACCCCATAAGCAGCCCACACAATACATTTTCCATCCTTAATTCAATAGAACTTTTTAATGCATAAATCAGTTCCCTTCTCTTCAATTAAATCAGTGCTTTGCCACTTAGGAAACGGCTTTGTCAAAACCTTGCTGAAATAGGATGCTGCTCTTTAATGATTCTGGCTCACAGATTATATCAGGTAGGCTTTCATGTGACTGCCATTATTTATTGTACTTAACATCTCTATGTCCACTTCACTGCCAAATCCTGTTACTTCTTTCTTGTCAAAATCAACCTATGTGATTTGGAACAAATAATTTATCCTTTCTGGGTCTCAATTGTCTCATCTGTAAATTGAGGAAGTTGAATGATATGACCTCTACCAATCCCTTTCCATTCAGATTTACTATGATTATTTAGGAAGACCTAAAGAGAAGAAATGGTCTGCCCAAATCCATGCAAGGAATATGTGTTAGAGTCATGATTTGAACCCATATCTTATGATTTCAACTCTGGTGTTCTTTCTAGAATATCTCATGTTCAGTAATATTATTTTCCAAGTGAATGATTTTAACTTGCACTCATCATTACTTATATGTAATTTCTCCTAGCAAAAATGCAGGATGATTGAATGAGAAAAGGGGCTGGTAAGACATCCCAGATCTCATTCCAGCTTTCCTGCCTTTACCTGTATATCTTAAACAAGTCAAGTCATATTCCCCATCTACAGAATACATAATAATAATGACATAGTCATAACTAGCATTGATATAGCATTTAGTATGTGCCAAGCACTGCAATAGGTGCTTTAGAAATATCATCTCACTTGATTTCATTTATTTCTCAAAACAACCCTATGAGATAGATACTATTATTATCCTCATAGTTGAGCAAACAGAGACTGAGTGACTTATGCCACACAACTAATAAATTTTTGAAGCTGAATTTGAACTTAGGTCTTCCGGACTCCAGGCTCATTGCTCTATCCACTGCACTATTAGAGACTGAATTCTCCATTCTAGGATGAGAATAATGTGACAATTAATCTTCCTTTTGCTTAAGCCTGAGAATTGCGTCAGGATTATTCTTCTGCAGACTCGATTCATTAACAGATGAAAAAGATGAAAAAATCTCTTAAGGACTCACTAAAAAACTCATGCTCTATCACTACACAATCCTGCTACAATCCTTAAACAGATTTCCTTTTCATGTCAGGGAAACTGTTCACTGATCTCTCCAAATGGTATCTTCTTTCTTGTATATGTCCCTCTTTGGTCTTGCTATTAACCTTCCCAAATCCTACCATTTTATTTTATTTTTAAAAATGTTTTATGTTTAATATTCTATATATATATTCACTTAGTCATGCTTATTGCTATTATTGTTTTCTTTTTTCAAATAGCAGCTTTTTTATTTTTCAAAATACATGCAAAGATAGTTTTCAGCATTCATCCTTGTAAACCTTGTGTTCCAAATTTTTCTCTTTCCCTCCCCCACCTCACCCCAGACAGTAAGTAATCTAATAAAGGTAAACCTACCATTTTAAAAGGCCAAAATAAGTCTTCCCCCACTATTAAGTTTTCCCAGATTACCCTGACCTATTTTTCCCTATAGTCTTATAATTCTTAAGAAATGAATCACATACTTTAACAAACATTTCAATGAATTCAATAAAAGTCTGTTAAACAAAGTACTATGTGCAAGATACAAGCTACCAGTGTCATGCCAGAAAACAAAACTACTTCCATTTGAATTGTCTTAGAAAGATTCTGAAGATCCCTTGACAAGATAAGGTAAAGGGCAGCTGAACTGCCAAGCATTCAAACTTTCCAGCAGAGAGAAGAACTCTCCAATGCACTTGCCACATTGTTCAAATGCCAAACATACATTTGTCTGAAAGACTATTTTATGAAGAACTCACACAAAGCAATCACTCATAGAAGTCAGAAGAAGTCCAAGTCTCTGAAGAACTTAATATAGACTGTACTTAAGACATGGGAGATCCTAACACAAGAATGCCCAACATGACATGCCAAATCAAAGATGATGTTCTGCTCCATGAGCAAAGCAGAATTGCAGTAGCTCAAAGGAATGTGAGCTTTACAAATCTAGAGATATCTCCATCTCAAGTGGTCAAATGGACTCTTCATGCCCAATCTGTGGTAGAGGCTTCCTTGTATTTGACTGATCAGCCACAGGTGAATGCATTGTCCCTCAACCCCAATATCATGATACTATTGGTCTTCAAATACAAAGGACACACAATAACAATGACATGTGCAAGGTACTATACTGGGGACACAAAGACAGCTATGACACAGGCCCTACCATCAAGAAGTTCATAATTTATTGGGGAGATAACAACTGTAAATATAAATGTGATACAATGGAGAGTGAAATAAGTATAAAGAAGAAATCCACAAAAAGTCATATGAGAAATCTGAGGAAGCAGAAATGACTTTTTCTTAGGGAAGCAATATCAGAAAGGCTTCACAGAGAAAAGGTCGCATTTGAGTTGAACTTTGGAAGAAGAAAAGGAGTTTGGGAGAAGTCTAATTTAAATATGAGAGATAATATGATCAAATGCACAATGATGGGAAGAGGAAAGATGAGAATAATCAATATTTTAATGATTTATTAAACATCTACTATGGAATGGAAACTCTAAGAGATACTAATAACACAAAGACTAAAAAACAAACAAAAATAGTTCTTGTACTGGAGAGAAACAATAGTAAATATGAATTAAATACAAAGAAATTTTAGAAATTTCAGAGAACTAGCAAGTGAGAAATTGGGAAAAATCTTTATATAAGAGGTAGCATGAGCTGAACCTAGAAGTGAGTTAGGGGTTCTAAGAAGAGAGGTACAGATGAGGAGAAAAAGCATTTTGGACATGGGAGAATATTCCTTGAAAGATACAGGGGTAGGAGGTGGAATGACACATATGAAGAACTGAAAGAAATCTAATTTGGTTGAAATATTGATCTATACGAGGTCTGGAATACAAAATCTGCTCTGGAAAGAGAAGTTGGAGCCAGACTATGAAGGACTTTCAATGCCAACCAGATGAATTTATAATTTATCCCAGAGACAAGATACTACTAAAGCTTCTCAAGCACAGGAATGACACATTCACATGGATGCCTTAAGAATATCAATTTGGAAGCTGTCTGAAGGATAGAATAGAGGCATCCTAATGATAGGCAAACCAATCACAAGGCTACTGAATATCTCAATGAAGGTGATTGTGGATGAAGTGGAAAGGGGACAGATGTGAGAGGCACTGTGGAGCTCAAATTGATGAAACTTAGCAAATAATTAGATATGACAAGTGAGGGAAAATAAAAGTTGCAGTATTAATCCCAAGTTGCAAGTCTGGATAACTGGGAAGAATGTGGTAACTTTGATAGAAATAGGGTAAGGAAGAGGAGGGATTTTCAAGGAAATAATAATGAATTGGGTTTAAGATAATTGTAGAATATATAAAAAGCAGCTGAGAGACGGGGACTGGATATGGAAATTTGAGAATCAGCTGCATAGAAATGAGCAATGAATCCATGGGAATTGATGAAATCACCAAAGAAGTGTGTAGGGAGAGAAGACTCAAAGTAGAGCCTAGCCATATACCTGTACACAGGGGGAATAATATAAATGACAATTCGGTGGAGGGGGGGAGGGAAAGATTGTAAAGAAACAATCAGAAGATAGGAGGAGAAAAAGAGGTAGTAATGTCAAGAAGTCTGTAGAGAAGAAAGTTTCCAAGAGGAATCATCAAATGTGCTATAGAGATAAAAGAGGCTAGGGATAAAGATTAAATTTATAATTGCATTGGCTAAAGAACTCCAATGTAAAGAAATTTTCTCTACCAATGCAAGTGTGCCTTCTACAAAGTTTATAGAACAACAAATATAAAGAAAAAAATACTGATTTTAGTCACTGGTCATTGGTAACTCCAGAGTAAGAGTCTTAGACAGTTCTTTTAATGTTTCCCATGGGCTTCCTGTGTTCTTGATTTCCCAACTATCTTCAAAATCTATTGTATTTGCCATACACACTAAATCAGTTTTGAATCTAAAAATATTCATTTTTCTTCTTTCTACTTTCCCTACTTTCTACTTCCCATCTTCAATCATAAAAGTAGATTTAGAATAAGAAGGAATGAATTTGAATCTTGGTTTTGCCACTTACCAGTTTAATGACCATCAGCAATTAATCTTGCCTCTCAGAACCTCATCTCCTTCCACTATAAAAGAATAATCCTCTATGCACTAGCTGTCTTAAATCTTGTCATGGGCATTAAATGAGAAAAAGTATATAAAGTACTTCATCAATTTTTTAAGTGTTACATAAATAAATGTACACTGTTATTATATGCATTCCATTCAATTATTCTCTAATAGGGAAAAATAATTTTCTTGAATCTGAACACCTTCTAAAGTTACTTAGACATCTCTTGCACATTTATTGTCCCCTTCCATGCCACAGACCCAAAATTCATGATCTACTTTTCCTCTTAAACTTTACTCCTAAAATTAAAATAAAAACCAAAACTTTACTCCTTCTTTTCCTGACCTACCTCTTTGTCAATGTCACCTCCATTCCTGGTTAGTCAGACTTAGAATTTTGGAGTCATATTTATATTATATTTGTACTTGCCTTTTAGGTTCACATCCATCCAAACAACCCTCTCCCATTCACCTCTGTAAATATGTCTCATAGCTACCCTCTCCAAAACATTTCCTCTTCTTCACTCTAGGCTTCTTGCCTGAACTAATACAATTATCTAACTGGGCTCCCTAGCATCAGAATCTAACCCTTTCTACCTGCTGCTACCAAACGAATATTTCTCAAATACAGTTCTGACCACATTACTCTACTATTTAAAAATATTCAATTGCTCTCCCATGCCTACCAAATTATGTCTAAATTCTTCCTCCTGGCATCCAAAGCCCTTCTCAATATAGTTCCAGTTTATTGCTCTAGCTTTCATAATACATGACTTCTTCTGCTACAGTCTAAGTGGCAACCAAATTAAACTATATATCATTCCCAAACATGTTCTACTTTAAAAAAATCATTATGAATTTAATAGTCATTAGGAAATATAAAAATTTCAAAATGCAAAAAATAATTATATGTGGTACAAAGGATAGAATATCAGATCTGAAGACAGTAAGACCTGTCTTTCTCAGTTTATATCTGGCCTCAGACACTTATTAGCTGTGTGACTCTGGACAAATAATTCAACTCTGTTTGCCTCAGTTTCCTCATCTATAAAATGAGCTGGAGAAAGAAATGTTTAACAACCCCAGTATCTTTGCCAAGAAAATCCAAATTGGATTATGGTGTTCAATACAAATGAAATGACTGAATAATAACAATATACACTATAGATTTCAATATACAAATAAGAGGTTTATATAAAAAATTGATCTTGTTACAAAGTTGTTTTTATAGATTCAACAAGGCAGTGACAAAATTGTTCTATTTCTGCTTTCTACTTTTTATTTTCTCTAAAAATGTAAAAAAAATGTAAAATAGAAAATGTTTTATTGATAGTTTTGGGGAGCATTTCCATCACTACACACTAATTTATACCTTCACAAAAGATGTCCTTTTATAAAAATATTAATAATCAAACAAAACATATCAATAGATTGATCACAAGTCAAACTGCATATCTTCTCCTTTCCTACTTCTATAACTTTGCTCATATTCCCTGTTTATAGAATCTAATCTTTTCAATTTATATCTACCTGCCTAGAACTGAGATAAAGCTGGTAGTAGGAAGGCTATTTTGAATATAATCCATTCAGATAACAAAGGATGGAAGAAGTAAAAACCTTAGGAAGAAAACAATTAAACAACATAACTGTAAAAATTTTATCATGTGTGTCTAAACATAGATGGCCAGTAATATGAAGGCATGAATAGTTGCTTGTTGATTGAATCAATTAAGGTACAAAGATTTTAAAGTTCTCTTTGGGTTATCCCTCATAGTGGAAAGGACAGAATAGATGTCAGAATGTGTCTGTTGCAAGAGAAACAGTAGAGCAAACTGTTAAAAAAAATGGTCATTAGTAGGTTTCTCTATGATGTGATTAACTTTTTAAACCATAACTGAAAAAACTGTGTGGACAGGTTGTAAAATATATTGGATTAAGGATGGCTATCACAGATACTTGAAGTATTTCACTTATTACTTTTCTTTGTGGGTCTTGTCTCCCTACAGAATTACAAATTCCTTGAGAATTAGGATCATGTCTCGGCTGAATTAAATTTTATGGCTAAGTATTTATGGGCAAATTTGAACTCATCTTCTTGACTCCAGGCCTGGCACTCTATCCGCTGTGCTCCATCTGCCTTTCATTGATTTCTTATGTTTGCCAAATTCCAAAGTGTAAATGGTCATGCCAGAAATTTAACAAGTTTTAACAATCAGCTCTTGAAAGCCAGTGAAGGGTTCCATCATAAGTCCGAATTCTGCTCATATAACAGTGAAAATCAGTAGAGAAAAAAAAATATTTTAAAGAAAACCTGGGGAGAAACCCAACCAAGCAAAATCATCCTGTGCACTTCTAAAGATAAAACTGGAACCATGCTAACAAATAGATAAAAATTGGAAAAGATCTGAAAAGATCATTACCAAAAAACTTCCTTTTTTAATTAGAGCCTTCAAATTTGGAATCTAATATCACAGCCCAAGATTGCTCATTAGAAAGAAGAAATAGCACTGAAAAGAATATTGGAAATGCAACTTGACTAGACCCTGACTAGGGGTCACCATGAGGGAGAACCATGAGGGAAGCAACACTATATTGAGAGCATTGAGGGAAAAATTCCAAAGCTTCTGAGGGAAGGAAAGATACTAAAAGCGTTGGAGAAAAATACCATGTCTCCTTTCTACCAAGAACAAAAGTTGACAGGAAGAAGATCAATTATTAGTAGCCAGTATATTTAATTTTCCATCTAAACAAAAAATTTATGAGAACAACTTATATGTGCATCTTGGAAATCCTTGATGAAGTTATAGAAAGTAACAGGCATCCCTCTACAAGTAATGCTCTATGGTAGTCACCATTTTTATAGTAATACACCTACTTAAAAGTTATAAAGAATAAAAGATCTCACTGTACTTATTGTTTGATGACTATAAAAGTAAATACAGTAGGACAAAGTGGAATCAACAAATTTATTTCCATGACCATGTTAAAATAATTCAAGATCCCTTGAAATTGACTCAAAAGAAATTGACCTAACTATCCACTATCAGGAAAAACTGAACTGATTTAAAAAAAAAAAACTATTGTCCTGTCCACAGTATATAGCAATATAGACAATTCATGCAGCTGATTCATCTGTACATGTTTCTTGGGAAGATGATGCAGATAGAGAATGAATCTAGTCTAGTATTGAACAGGAAGAAGAGAGAAGACTGAATTGCATTTGGGAAGTTGTATAGTAGATACAATTACCTTACAATTTTACCTGATTTATAAAGGCCAAACTTTTAACAATACTAAAATCTCTAATGAATTGAAGTTAAGAACTATTCAAAAGGTAATGGAAAAGTACATAGTGGACACAAGAAGACTGCACCATATTACAAACAAGGAATCGCATAAGAAAACTGACATAAAGGATGTCATCAAAGTAATATATGGCTAGAAAAAAATGGAGGAATATCTGTAACAAAAATGTGAGATAACTGATAAAAAGCATTTATCCTTCATTTGCATTTAAACAATGCCAAATGACTGAGAAGACACCTAGTAGCTTGGTTGAAATCCTGTATGAGAATTATGGGAAGAAAACACTAAAATTCACATCAAATGGGCAAGCATTGACAGACTGCAATCTTTATTGACAGAGGAAGCATCCACATCACTGAGGACACAAATTCCTTTTAGTATTAGAACTTTAAGGTGTCATATTTTATGAATATTAACTTTGTTGATATATTTGATTGATACTTTTTTTCAAAAGCATTAGAAGTTTTGATCCATCTGCCATAATCAGGTAGGAATATAATACATATGTTTAATGGAAGACAGCAAGTAACAGGGTTTCCAGGGAACGAATAGCATCTTTGTTACTAACCTTGTTATCTTCTGATACTCTCTGCTGGGTTTACTAAACCTCAACTTAAACATAACCTTATAAATCATCTTAATATTTTGTTAAGTTGAGGTTCCATGAACCATAAAATGTCTGTGAATAGATTTTTAAGGTGTCAGTATCAGAAAAATAAATTTTTATTCTCGTAACCTTTTTTTGTTTTGTTCTGTAATCCTTTGTATTTTATTTTATTAATTTTAAAAACAATATTCTGAAAAGGGACTTTTAGGTTTCACCAGACTGCTAAAGAGATATAAAGGGATCTAAATCACAAAAAGGTCAGTAATGCTTTATTTAGTTCAATCCCTTCTTAGCATAAATTAGGAAACTGATGACCTGCAAAACATTCAATGTCTTGTTCCAAATTGACATAGGTAGTAAGAGATCTGGGATTGAACTAAGATTTTCTCATTCAAGGAGCATCTAGGTGAAACAATAGTTCAGAGGACATTGGACCTGAAATCAGGAAGACTAGTCTTCCTGAGTTCAAATAAGACCTCAGTCAGAAAGCTGTGCATTCCTAAGTAAGTTTTGGACTAGGTGAAAGAGGAGATTCTTTCCTCAATGGCTATCTAGCCTTAATCACTGAATGGATGCAGCCTCAGTCAGACTGGTACCTATGGAAGACCTTAGCTTAAAAAGGTCACGGTCTCCCATTGCATCCAGGGTCATCTCCAGACGCCCTGATCTCTGTCTGGCCCATGGACCCAGATGGTTCTGGAGGGAAACCTGAGACAGGTGACCTTGTACAGCCCTCCCTCACTTAAATCCATATGCCATGGATCAGTTCCTTCATGTCATGGTCCTCTTTGAGAAGGAAGGACAAACAGTAATAAAAACCATATATCTGAGGTCATTTAATTCTGCTTGCCTCAATTTCCTCATCTGTAAAACAAATTGGAGAAGAAAATGGCAAACTGCCAAGAAAATCTCAAATGGGGTCACATAGAGTCAGTTGCGACTGAAAGTAACAACTTCTCATTCAAAAATCAGTGCAATTTTAATCCAATTTAATGAATATGAATTAGGCATTCAGAACACACAAGACATACTGATATATAGAGCAAGAAGCTTGCTCTCCAAAAGCTTATAATCTAATATGGTTAATACACACACACACACACACTCTCTATTGGCAGAATGGGAAAGAAGGGCTACAGGAACACAGTTATTCCTTCCACTTCACAATTTTTCCCATCATGGTTTCAATAGATTGTGCGTCAGCATAAGAAATTAAATGAAAATTTGGGGACAGTTTTGCAGAAGCTGCAGGTGACACATGAAGGCCAGCAGACAACACAAGAAAAAGGTTATAAACTCTTAAATGCAAGATTGCTATTAAAAAGATATTCCAATAAACTCTGGCATCATACAAGAAAAGGCTAAGTCCCTATATGATTTTCTAAAGGAAAATAAAGGGGAAAGGTCTAGTTTTATGGATTTTATATGAATTTTCCAGCTCTCAGGGATGCTTGACTCCTGCAATATAGAAGGAATAACTACATAAACATTCAAGAAACCATGAGTACAGAGTTGAGTGCACCCCTCTGTTCTTCAGTATCCCTGCCCTGGTTACTGAATAATCACTCTATATTTCCCGGCTCATGAATCCCTTTCCATGAAACTCCTGCTCGCCTCCTAGGTTAATTCTAGACAAGCTCTGTTGGGGGTGACAACTTTCAAAAGGCCTTGTGCAGTTAATAACAAATGACTATATAAATAAGGTTGGCTCTGCCCTTTATACAATCCTCCTTCTGAAAATACAGAGATGCCATTCAGGGCTGGGTGCATCTTGAAGTCATTTCATGGTACCAGCTCTACATTACAGTCACACAACAGCACAATGAAGAGGAGTCAAGAATTCTATTCCTGGCACTAGCACCGCCTCACAGGGTACCCTTAGAGAAGTCACTTAACCTCTGAGTATTGGAGCATTTTCTGTGGATAAAAGCATACATGGCAGGGGAGAAATAAAACAATCTATAAAAGGACCTTGAACTTGCTAGAGGAGGGTGTTTTAAAAATGCAAGCATTTCCCCCAACCATCCCCTTACTCTACAGGCACCACGGAGAACTTGGTTATTTCTGTCTGGAACAAAATATGAGGCAGATTTCAAAAAATTATGTGTATGCTGGCTTTCCCTGGGGGGCTTTCATGTAGTGACTTCCACTGCGCTGGCTTTCTAAATACACATTATTTGTACCCTTTTGAAGATGCTGAAAATAATCAATGGCATTATAAAAAGCAAACAAAACCCTGAATCCAGAAATCTACATTTATATTTTCTGCCCTCTGACAACACTTGGGGAAAGATCTGCCCCTGCCCTATATTATAGTCAGTCAGTCAACAAGCATTTAAGTGCTTCCTATAGATGCTAGGCAGTGCGCTAAGTGCTGGGGATAAAGTGTCTATTTTTAAGGAGCTTACAGACACAATAGTAATAAGGATGATATAATAATAATTAACATTTATATAGTGCTTATTTTATGTTAGGAACTGTGCTAAGTATGGGGATTATAGGATGTGTTTTCAAGGAGTTTACAGACATCATCATCATCATCACAAACATTTATATAGCATTTACTATGTAACAGGCAGTGTGCTAAGTGTATAAATTATCTAATAATATGATTTTATTGCTAGGCAATTATTATTTCATTTGATTCTCACAATAACCTAAAGAAGCTATTTTTGTCCCATTTTCTAGATGAGGAAACTGAGACAAATAGGGATTAAGTCATTACAACTAATAAGTGAAGCTGGATTTGACAAGCAGGTCTTTCTGATTTCAGCCCCAGCACTTTAGTCATTGCATCATGTACTTGCTCCACAATTTTTTCATTTAAGCCTCATAACAACCCTGTAAGGTAGGTTTTCTTATAATCCTCATCTTACAAATGAGAAAACTGAGGTAAAAGCCATGAAGTGACTTGCCTAGGATTGCACAGCTAGTCAATATCTGAGGCTGGATTTAAATTCAGATCTTCCTGACTCCAGACCCAGAGTGCTGTCCACTGTCCTGCCTAGCTGCTCCATGGCAATAATATAATTGCACCTTCAACAAGAATGCAGAAGCACATCCCAAATAAACACGTTACTGTGTTTATTTATTTATCAACACACCAGGCACTGCTTTTGGAGGAGATTATGGTATCAAGAGAACTTTTTTTTTTTTAATACCTGCAGTGTAATAGAAGAAACATAGAATTGGAATTTAATCCTCAGGCACATGGGAATTTCCAATATAGTGCTCATTCAGCATTATAGCCAAACAATGAATAGGGCACGAACTAAACTTAAAATAATATCCCACATAGAAAAACTAGTTGGCTCACATTGTTCTTTTACTTCCAGAGATAAAAGTTCAGATCCTAATTCTAATCTGCCTTAAATCTACTCATTCTTCTTGGAGAAAATGCACTGACTCAGAAACACCTCTTCCCACCCACCCCCAATCCCTTTAACAATTCACTAAATAGTATTTAGTACTTGGTCAAAAGCAGATAGACTTTATTTTATTTATTCCAAATATTGGAACGCCATTGCAGATCTTCAGGATCAGGAATAAAACCCTGAATAATTAATGATTTCATATAGCTTTGGGTGGGGATGATGGTGAGGGGGTGGTCAGCATCTTGCCAGCACAGTTGCTGTCTTTTCCAAGAATTCTCAATTCTTTCAGTAGCCCTCTGCTCATATGACTTCCCTATTCCACCCTTTTCAGGAGCTCCCCACTGGCTCCTGACAAAGAATTCCTTAGGCTCTAAGGTCTCCTTGGCCTCACATCTAAAGTCCTACATGGTCAGATTCCCAACCTCCCTTTCTAGCTTCATTTCATAATACTCTTCTACATACACTCCATTCATGGGAGAGTGCATGCCCTTTGACCCAGCTATACCAGCTAGGTCTATATCCAAAGAGGATCAAAGAAAAAGGAGAGGGTCTTTTATGTACAAAAAAAATTTCTATCAGTTCTTCTATTATGGTGGAGAAAAAAAAAGAAAACTAAAGGAATGCTCATCAAGTGAAGAATAAGAGTTCATTATTCTTTTAAATAAGAAATGTGTCATATTAATAGATTTTCTTTTTTCATAGAAGTGTTTTTTATTGAGGCATTTTGTTTCTATATCATGAATATGTACAGATTACTGTCTACTCTGAGAGGTTTTGTAACAAGGTAAAATAATTAAACAAAGCTAACAATATAGTACTCTCAGCTGAACGTGCACGCAACGCTTCATAGCTGTAGCAATACCTCCCCCATAAAAAAATTAATTAAGTCTGTTTTCTTTCTATACCTGTAACTCCATTGGGGGGAAAATTCCTCTCCCCCCAAAAAAATTAGCTGCAAATATATATAATCAAACAAAACAAATTATTGTCTGTGTATAAATTTATTTATATCTATGCAAATAAAAATATATATATATGCATACATGTATGAGGTGACACATACATACATACATGTGTTTATGTATGTATACAAACTATCCATAAATAAAATTCTGTATCTCAAATCAGTCTCTCTCTCTCTCAGGAGATGTATAGCATGCTTCACCATAGATCCTTTGAGATCATGGATGGTCATTGTATCGATCATAATTCCTATAGCTTTCATATAAATTCATAATTCCTATAGCTTGCATTGTTATCACATAAATTGTTCTCCTGGTTTTGTTCATTTCATTCATCATCAGTTTACAGAAAAATCTTCAAAAAGGTTCATTTTCTATTATAATATATCATATTATTAATAATTATTGATAATACAAATTATAATTGATTTTATAGTATTAATTGGTTTTTTAGTTCTGTTTCCATCAGTTTTATAGAGTCTTTTCATGGATCTTGGAAATCATCTATTTCCTAATTTCTTAGAGAACAAACATATTACATAAAATTCATATTCTCAATTGATGGGCATCCCTTTAGTTTTCTTTTTCTTTTTTTTTTCTTTTGACCAGCACAAAAAAAGATCTAATATAAATATTTTGGAGCCTATCAGATGGGTTAAAGAACCTTTTACTGTTCATTAATTATTGCTATGTGGAATTCTAATTTGCTTTCTAGAATGGCTATGTCTATTCACAGGCCTACCAACAGTGCATCAGTGCCTTTTGTCCCTTGACCTTTTCACCATTTATTATTTTCCTTTTGTCATCTTTACTATCATAATAGGTATGAGGGAAGAAGTCAGAATTGCTTTATTTTGCATTTCCTTTAATTAGTAGTGATTTTTATAGATTTTCAAGAACTGTTAGATATTATGATTCGCCTCTGGGCCATGACATAGATATTTCTATCATGCATCAATCACTAGCTTAGGTTTCTCATTTTCCAAGTAAAATGTTTCATTCAGAGAAATGCCTTAATGTTTCTCATTTAAAAAACATTTACTTCACAAAAAATCTCTAACTCAGAAACATCTATTTCAATTGTTTTGATTTAAAAAACATTTTTCCAATAAGAGTATCCCAAACATTTTCAGGGGGAAAAACATCCCTCTCCAGTGCTTTTTTTTAGGAAATCACCAACTGTCCCAAAGTGGTTGATGTTGGAGAAGAAAACATTATTAATTCTTTTGGCGTGAGCTTAAACCAAGTCAGCAGTTAGTCTTTCTAAGCAACCATAAACATTTGCCATAAGATAGATAAGCAATTATTTCAGATTCTTGCAGGGCTAGCTTGAGACCAACTTATCTGCAGTTTTCCCAGATTCTTGGCTATATACAGGACTCCAGATATCTTTTAGTCCAATCCCCTTACTTTATAGGTGAATTTAAGTGACTTTTCAACATCACAATGTTTTGCAGTAGAGTCTTTAAAGACCATGGGCATGTTGAGTTGATTAGCAGAGAGGTGAAGGGATACTCCCAGAGTTCTCCACTTGGCTTCACTTAATGATTCGTTATATTTTTATGACACTTTAAGGTTTAAAAAGTATTTTGCTCTTCATGGAAAGGTTGTATAAAATTATCCTATTTTACATATGAGGAAAGTGAGGCTTGGAAAGAGAAAGAGAGTTGTTACACTGATTTTATTTCAAATACAATCCTCTTTAGAGCAGCTAAATGGTGCAAGGGAGTAAGGGGGACCCGAGTTCAAGTCTGACCTCAGATATTTACTAGCTGTATGACCCTAGGCAAGTCACTTAACCTTGTCTGCCTCACTTTCCTCATTTGTAAAATGAACTGAAGAAGGAAATGGCAAACCACTCCAGCATCTTTGTCAAGAAAAGCCCAAATGGGGGTCACAAAGAGCAGGGCATGACTAAAATGATTGAACAATAATAACAATTTGTAAGAAAAAGAGGGAGACCTCTTTCTCTAGTACCATGTTTAAACTTGGACTGAAAGGGCTAAAGAAAATGGCAAGGGGCAGCTAGATGGTACAATGGACAGAGAGCACCACCCCTGGAGTCAGGAGGACCCAAAGTTTAATCTGACCTCTGTCACTTAACAGTTACTGTGTAACTCCAGGCAAGTCACTTAACCCCAAATGCCTCAAAAAAACAAAGAAAATGACAAAAACTCCTGCTTTGACTACATCTGTATCTGCTGTTCAAGTAATCTGACAGAGAGGTGTTAGTTATAGAATACAGAATGAAACACAAATATGTGAGTGTGTCTAGATACACAAATACACATACGTATACACAGACATATATAAACACATACTATATGTGTGTGTGTATTTTTATATGCACATACAGATATGTTTTAAATAGCCAAACAAAACAAAGGGGTTTGTTTTGTTTATTTGTTATGAGGAATTTGTTTTTCTTTTTTCTCTGTTTTTTTTTTCAGTGAAGTAAAGTTAAAAAATATTGGTAGAGGTTCTATTGGAGGTGTGGAGAGAAAGGATTAAGTAGTTATATAACACCAACTATATGTCAGTAAATATGTATGATATAATAATATTTACAAATATTATTATATCTAATTCTCACAACAACACTGTGAGGTAGGTGCTATTATTATTCCTAATTTACTCTTAAGATCTTCCTGACTCTAGGCCCAGCATTCTATCTGCTGTGACATCCTCAGGATGTAGAATATTGCCTGTATTTTCAGATAAGCTCTCTCACTATATTACTGGTTTTGTTTAATTGTTTTACTTCATTATAAGAAACCTTTCTTAGAGTGGGAGTGGGTGTAATCTGTGAATGTTTGTAAGGTCAATACAGAATATGTAGATTAAATATGGAAAGGAAAAAAAAAAACAACCAATAAACTGGGTTTAATAAAGAACAAACCATTGGGCTACCCAAGGAAAATTACATTTTACTAAGGGTAATGGATGCTACAATTTGATGATAACCTAGCTAGGATTTCATGAAATTTCTGGCACTCTTGTTTTCATCATTTTTCATCATTTTCTTATTTCTGTTAATGGTATCATCATTCTCCCAATCACCGAGGCTTGAAACTATAATGTAATATTTTACTGCTCCCTTGCTCTTCTGCCATCAATGACCAATTTTTTCTCTCTCACTTCCTTCTCTTTGCAATATCACTAACCAAATTCAGGTCACTAATAGTTTTCATTTCAATTCAATTCGACAAATATTAGACATATGATGTGTCACATGTACATATACCTACACATCCTATATGTATATATGTGTGTGTATATATATATCTATATATATATAGATATATATATATATATACACATATACATACATCCACACGTACATACATGTCATTGCATTAAGCACTGGAGATACAAAGAAAAAAATTAAGTAGTTCTTGCCTTCAAAAATAAGATGATAATTTCAGGGTACTCTGTCCTGATCAGATCCCACCTAGATTATTATATTTATTTCTGAGCACCATCTTTTAAAAGGACATTGATATATATTTTTTAATTACTCTCCAGCTCAAGATAGACTGGAAAAACTTTAAAAAAGGTCAAGTCTCACTGGGGAGAAAAGGGTGTTCAGCCCAGCTCAAATAGATTCACTACCACATCACAATTGACAATTCTATGAGTCTGTGCTAAATTCAGAATGCATTGCTAGTCCCTGGAAATAAAAAGTGGTGGAAGATATGATCTCTGCCCTCAACCTAACTGGAGAGTTGGGAAATACAAATACAAGACAGAATAGGCTATGTGCCAAATGAATAGATAGGATGAACAGTATTTATATATGTTCAGAAATGGGAATAATATCTGAGGACAGTGGTAGTCAAAGAAGACTTCATGAAGTAAATAAGAGTCTAGATCATCCCTGAAGTAAAGATAGAGAATAGCTAAATGATAACAGAGGTAGGGAACAAGATGTCAGGCAATGAGTAACTGGAGAAAAAGTAGAGACAGGAATGCTAGAAAATTCCTTCATGTATGGGTCAGTCAGTTAACAAGCATTTATTAAGTACTCAGCAGCACCAGAGGAAAAAAAAAAAAGCAAAAGATTGAAGTTGACTTCAAGGAAGTTACATTCTATGTGGAGAAACAATTTGCAAACATTACTGTGTACATATTTTTGAGGTATCTCCCAATTCCCAAATTCTATGATCCTATGATTCTATAAATGTGTAAGGTATATTTGGGGACCATAAGTAAACCAAGGATTTCCTATGAAGGTTATGTTAGGTAGAATGAGTCATAAAGCTGGGCTACTAAACAAAGTCTAAGCTTTGTGGTATACTCAGATGCAACACAAAAATTCTCTAGACTATTCCTTACTTACATTGTTTCTACATGAAATACAAAGCACTGCACCAAAGAACCTTTCTTCCAAGGTTATTTAAGTATGCACAAAATAATTCAATTGAGATGTGTTTAATGAGGTGAAACCAAATATTAAGAAGGGCATTTCATAGAAGGAAATTCAGGTGAAACTAAGCTGAAGTGTGAAATTTCACTTGGAAATTTTATTAACATGACATATTTGATCTAACTTTCACAGTACTACTAATTTAACTCAATTCAGGACTCCATATTCAAGGTAAAGGCAGTTTTGGGCTAAGAAGTCACTTTCTGTTTGAATTTAACCCAGCAATCATATTTGGATAGATGTAGTTATCTGCATAATTGAAGAAAAGAAAGCTTCTAGCTAAATTATATGAAAATTGTTTGAAGTGACAGTAGATTCAGGCTAACCTAGAATAAATTCTGGAGGGGAAATTTAAAATGATCTGCCTCTTTTAAGTTGTTTGTCCTTTGTAATAATCTATTCCAAAAAAGTTTTTCATCAGCTAGAACTTGACATTTTCTAATTAGCTGTGAGAAAATATATATTCACATTTCCTGGGAAAATGATATATTAAAAATATACACATATATTTCAAAAGATATGTGACACACATATATACATGCATATATTTATGTGTATGTGTGTGTGTGTATATATGTATATAAAACACAAAGCTTTAAAAATTTTCCAGAAACTAAAATGTAAAATTATTAGCTTTTCTCTTATATTAATCCAGTTTTTTTTTAAATTATGAATGAAATGGATTTGCCTTCTGACCTCTATCCAATTTTTTCTCTTGGTAAAAATGAAAAAAGAAAAGAATCTGAAAACTCAAGTTTTTACTTACGTGTGAGGGAGAGCAGCCTGGGAGGTGGAGGAGGTGGTGGAGGAGGTGGTAGTGGAGGAGGCCGTCTACACTGACAAATCTCCTGGCAGCTATCAGTACCTTTTTCTGTGATGGTCTTAGAACATGACTTCTGGAGCTCACCGTGAGTGATCTGGAAATACAACCCCATACCAAGAGATTAGTATGAGATTCTGCTTAAGTTTAATTCAGGGCTTCAAATGAGAAAATACAGAATGATCTTCTGGATCACACTGGACTTAGATAATTAGATGAGTGAATAGGTAGGGATAGAACTGGGAAGAAGAAAGGATCTATAGAGACATGGAAGAAAAGAGGAGGTGGGTAGGATTCAAAATTGTTATGTATTTCTATATGAAAATGAGAAATGGAATTAAATCTATCAAAAGAAAAATCAGCAAACAGGTTCTTCTTGGTATCTTCACTCCAGCTCTAGTTAAAGAGATAATAACAATGAATTTATTTAATTGCTCGATAAATGCTTCCGTTGTAAAATATTTGGAAATAATTTGATCAAACCACTCAGTTTATAAGTAAAGGGACTGAAAGATCAAGTAACCTGCCCAAGTTCATACAGCTATTAAGTAACAGCAAAGACCTGAACCCTGACCTACTGACTCGTAATATAGTATCCTTCTTGAACAGACAGGGCATTTAACTAAAGACCCAGGTCTTATAATGTCTGCTGTCTGCCAACCAACTCCCAGAATGAGACTGAAACAATCTTTGCCCAGAAACTTTTCAGGAAAGAGAGGGATGGGAGAAGGTGATTAAAGATGATAGAGTTTTTCAACTTATTCTCCAATTTCAAATATGGAAAAGAAAAAAAAAAAGCTTTGTGTTCATGATCATCAAGATGATAAGAAATAGACTGAATTGATTTATAACCCTAACATAATGTTAGTGGAGGCCAAAAGCCTCCTATACCTTCCCCCCTTCCTCTGCTTTTTAAAAGAACTATTGACTGCCTTTCAAATCCTGGTAGGCAATCTTGACTAGTGCTGATAATAGCACATTCAGTATCCAGTGGAGATGTTCTCAATTATTTTGCAAACAAGATTAACTCCCTGCATGCCTGCTGTAGTTTGACAACACCTTTAAAAATCACTTCCTCTTAATGTTGTTGAACTTCTTTCTAATTATTTCATAAACTCCCTTCTTTCAGAGAATTTGCATTCATAAAACTTAGATGCACAAATGAGGTTGTTTGAAAGCTACATGCTCTTAAGAGTTTTTGACCTCTGACTCCCTTGGGCTCCACCAAATATGTTGGCAAATCTCAAGGAACATCATTTCCCCATATAATTAATTTCTATATCATTCAAAGGGTACTTTGTGAGAAAGCTGCAAGAATAGCAGTTTTTTCCTTTTAATTTGACAAGACAATTAATGTCTATAAAAGGAACATTTGGTTAAACAATGACAAATTAACATAACGATAGGGATAGAGATCAAGTTTAGATAACAATATTATGAAATGGAAAATAGTCTGTGCTTTAGGTCTGAAAAATACAGGTAGAAAAAAGTCTACAACTCCTGTTTCTCATATAAACCAGGATTTATATAGCACTTACTATGTTCCAGGCACTCAGTTAAGTACTTTACAAACATTAGTTCATTTGATTCTCACAATAGCCCTGAGAAGTAAGTGCTAAAATTATCCCGATTTTACCGTACAGGGTCACATAGGTAGTCTCTGAGGACAGATTTTAATTCAGTTATTTCTGACTCCAGGTCTAGTTCTCTATTTACCTAGTTCTCACAAGTCTCTCATCAAATCCCATCACTACCATAGGGAAAAAAATATCCATGACTTTTTGGTAAAAGATGACTAATTATAGTAATCTGGTCTAGGGATTTTCTTGGCAGAGATACTGAAGTGGTTTGTCATTTCTTTCACTAGCCCATTTTATAGATGAGGAAACCTAAATTAAGTGATTTGGTTGGGATGACACAGCTAGTAACTACCTGAGCCCAGACTTGGACTTGGGAAGATGAGGCTTTCTGTTTCCTAGTCCACTACTTTATACAATGCATGAAACTAGTTTTCTTCCTCAAGACTGGGTCCAGTATCAGACGGCCCAAGTAATTCATCTATAGATAGGATTAGTGTCATTGAGTTGGGGAGTTCTTTTTAACTTGATTTTGGTTTAGGATTACATTGTACTTAATCTACTACCTTTTCTGATTGTATTTTGAAGTTTGAACACTATTCATTCCAATCACATTTGCTCTGCTTAGTCCCAGTCACCCAGTTGGGAGCCATGAGTGCTAAAAGTAAGGAAGCAAATCCAACTTCATGAAGACAAAAAGTCATAATTAGAATGGTTAAAAAAAAAAAAAAGTGGAGCAAATAGTTTCAGAGGTAGTGAGGTCCCCATCACAGAAGTGTTTTAACAGAATATGGACAAGTACTTGGAATTATTGTAAAAGGTATTTCTGTTCAGGGTCATGTAAGATTAGATGATCTTTGATATCTCTTCCAGTTCTGAGATTCTATGCTGGCAAAAATCAAGGTCTCCAACTCTTGGCCTCATGTTTATACCATTAGACTATGTTACCTGGTTTCTAGTTTTAGGTACAAATTTATATGGTCTAGGCAAACTTAGGCTGTATGCTGGATAAAAGCCTAACAACTTGGGTTGTTAACCAAGGCCTTATATAATACCTTGGACATAAAAAGTACTGAATAAATGCTAATTAAATAGAGCTACATTCATTCTTCTCATAGACTCCTTATGTCTTACAAATGTGATTCAAAAACACAGTCATCAGAGTATTAAAGCTAAAGACAACTGATTGAAACAAATGATATCAATAAGAACTTTAAGGAAGAAAATCATAAACAAACATGATGGATGCTAGCATCTTAAATAGGAATAGGACAAAACCATTGTAACTGGATGAGACAATGCACCTGTCAAACATAATTATTTGCTGTAATATCCTGCTCTGAGTCTGCAAAGAAAGAAGTGAATTTATCATTTTAAGAGATCTAGTAAGACTACTAAAACATAAAATAGAAAGTATCAATGCTGGTAGAAAGGATATCAATGGATATGAATAAATAGTTTTCAAAAGAATTGCAAGCTATTAACCATCTAAAAACTGACCCAAATCCTTAATAGTAAGAGAAATGCAAAATAAAACAACTTGGTTTTCAATCCACACCCAGAAAATTGGCACAGATGACCAGAAATTGAAGTATCAATTTTGGAGAAGTTGTAGAAAATCAGGCAGTGTTGGTGGAGCTGTAAATTGGTGCAACCTTTTTAAAGAAACTATTTGGTTTATTATACATTTATTTATTGTTATTATTTATTATACAAACAAATTGTCTTAAACATCTCAGAGATTCCATTTAGGTCTTTTATAGCAGTACTTTTTAAAGTAGTGAAAAATTGAAAACAAAACACATTCCCATTGATTGCAGAATGGCTAACTAAATTTTAGTATATGATTTTAATAGAATATTACAGGGATATAAGAAGCAATAAATATGATGATTATAAAGAAACATGGAAAATACATAGGAAATGATATAAAGTGAACCAGAACCAGAAAAACAATTCACAAAATGACAGCTGTTGTTTAGTCATTTCAGTTGTGTGGAACTCTTTGTGACCCATTTGGGGTTTTCTTAGCAAACATATTGGAGTGGTTTGTCATTTCCTTCTCCAGTTCATTTTACATAAGAAGAAACTGAGGTAAACGGGGTTAAGTGACTTGCCCAGGATCATACAACTAGTGTCTGAGGCCAGATTTGAATTCAGAAAGATGAGTATCCCTAACTATAAGCCACATCAGTCTATCCACTGTGCAACTAGCTGTCCCAACAGGATAAATACAAAGAAGAACAACATGAAAACAACTGAAACAATGTTATGAGATTATCAAGAGCAAGGTTGGCTCCCAAAAAAGAAATATGAGAAGATACTTCGTTCCATTGTTACATAAGTGAAGGTCTGTGGGTGTGGAACTCTGAATATACCATTAGACTTTTTTGCTATGTTAATTAGTTTTACTTAACTTTTCCCCCTCTTTTTTATTTTGTGTTTAAAGGCTGTCTGGGAAGGGATAAAGAGAGTGCTATATTGGGAAATGTAGATGTAAAAACAAAATATGTCAATAAATTATTTTCAAAAAGTTTAAAGAGCTCTTGGGTTCAGAGACCTGGTTTGAATCCCAACTCTACTATTTGTCCATGGACATGCTTTTATCTCCCTGGGGATTGGTTTTCTCATCAGTAAGATAAAATAGTTAGACTGTCTCTTTAAGGCAGCTAAGTAGCCTAATAGATGGAGAGGCCTCTAGCAAGGAAGACTGAATTCACATCAGGTCTCCCACACTTACTAGCTATGTGACCCTATCACGTAATCTGCCTCAGTTTATGTTAACTGTAAAATAGGCATATTAATAACATCTGCTTCATAGTGTTATTGTAATGATCAAGTAAGATAATATTGTAATAAGTACTACTTACTACTATCTAACAAGTAAGATAATATTTGTAAAGCATAAAGCACTTAATAAAGGCTTGTTCTCTTTCCTTTCACTTATTAACTATGTCTGATAACAACTAGTCAGGGAATGAGCAGGAATAGCCAAGAAATACCATCAAAATGGTCCTTCCTGTAATTCAAATATCAGTCAATTTTATATTTTAAAAATATCCTTTAAGCTAAGTAATTGCTAATCAGAGATTTCTTTAAGCTTACTTTGAAGCAAGAATTGGGTATAAGAGCAGGCTGGGAAATCTCTGCTTTCCTCTCTAAAATCTATGAATTCATTATTAGTAGCCTGTACCATCCTTTCACATGCTTACCACTTAGGAAGAATTCTTTTTCCAGAAAACTACTCATTAAGGAGCAGGTAGAATTGTGCAGTTCTCCTTTTCTACTAGAGAAGGCAGAGAGTTGACAGACTTTTTTTTTAAAACCACCAAAAAAACTTCTATATTATCCTATTTGTCCCAAGTACAGTGGACCTGCCTTCAACTCCTTTACTTCAGGTTGAATCAGTTCATTCCAAGACCTTGTCTTACTTGGCCCTACCAACTCCTGTGCTCTTGTCATTTGTAGATTAGTTTTTTACAGAAACTTTAGCCAAGTTTATACCAAATCAGCCTTTCTGGAAGATGGTACCTCTCCATAATCCAATTTAATTAAAATTGATTTTTATTTTGTTATAGTACTTGAAACTCTTGCAGAAATGTTGTGTATCTTACTGCTGGCCTAAAGAATATACACTAACATATTCAATTGATTTCAAGTATTTATCTTTTTGGTCAAAAAAAAATGCAAAAGGATGCTCTATCACTCCTGCCAGTACTGCAACCAAAATTCTAGACCTAAGGGAGTTGACAGTCTTATCATATTTGTTCTGCTTATTAAAGACGGGGTGGAGGGAAGGGGGAAGGGAGCTTTCCAAGGAGTAGGACACAAATTGTAAACAAAGCAGAATTAACTTTTTAACTCTAGTCAAATCTTACCAAAGTAGGCAAGTGTATAAAGTGACAAAAGCCCATAGTTTGAATAGTAATAGCTCAATGAGAACACTAAGAGCTTGAAAAAAGAACCTCAGAAAACATAGAATATAGACATATTAAAATGTTAGATATAGAATATTAGACTTTGACCATACTCAGAGGCTATTAGAACTGAAAGGGATCTTAAAATTTCATCTATCCTCTACTTTTTATAGATTTGGAAACAGACTAATTAGCAACACAGATTATTTAACCTAACTCATACTCCAAGGTTCTTTCCACCACTCCAGATGAATTCCTAACAATTAATTTATTTCACAGGTGTGTCAGCTCTAAAATAAAATCAGCTGGGTTTTTCTTCCCACCTTTTCCATTGGATTGGGATAGAGGAAAAGGAGAAACAAAACTGAAGAGTTGCCCTCTTTATAAATGCCTCTCTTATTTCCTAACAGATGTATTCTGGCAGCAAAACAATAGTGAGTTACACCAAATTACCATCAAGGTCACATCACACCATGTTACCATCAGAGTTGGAGTGGGCAAAGCTGATTCAGCTTTTACATTTAGCTAGATCTCAGATTGGAATCACATGATTCTGAAAGTCTAATCTTTGATAAAATCCAATTAAGAGAGTTTGCCCAAAGCCTATTCCTTTAAATGCTCATATGCTGTAAACATCTTAGCTGTTCCCTGAACCTTTGCTTAGAGAGCACGAATCTGCACATATGCCAGATTTAATACTGTGTGAATGCATTTGGAGGTTGGGGGGGTGGGGTGGGGAGTGTTAAATGTCCAAGAGACAAATTGTGGACAAGAAAGACACATTCTTTAAGTATAAAATTTTGTGATATGGTTTGTAAACGTCAAACAATTTTTAAAAAGTGATTTTCCTAAATTGCAGGAAAATATAAATTAATCCTGGCGAATACAGGAATCTGAAAAGCTAAAGGTACACACAGTAGATGTAAACATAGTTTATATACATATCAATCTATTACTTCTATAGTTTCCTACAGTATATGTAGGAAAGACCTTATTTTTTTGGTTGATGCTAAATAAAATGTAAAACATGGAGATTTGTTATCCCTAAAATAATTTTTTTTTAAGTTTTTTGAAGCCCAAGAAGACTCAACTTTTAGTCTTAATGGAACAAACATCATTAGCAGAATATTTACTAAAGATTTCCATTTTGTAGCCCTGCTTTTTAGCTGGCTACAACCTAGGCCAGGAAAGGACTGGGTTTACATAGATGGTGTGTGTGATACAGAAACCCAACTCTAGAACCCCAAGCGCTATTAGAAAAACCTGACTTTTCTTTATAACATATGCTCTAAAAGCATAAAGTGAAGCAAAGATGTCGGTGGTCTTGTTATTCTCATCTTCATGGTTTCTCTTTCCTTTTAGGGCTAAGGGAACTTGAGATGTCCAGTATTGTTTGTTATTCTAAAGTCGATCCTAGTTATGTCTCCTGTCCTGTTCAACTAGGAGAGCCTGAAAAATAGTCTCTCTCTAAAAGCTGGGAGAGGAAGAGCTATCCCGTAGGGATCGTGGGACCTTGCAGGACCTCGCAGGATCCTCAAATCAGCCTTCTCAAAAGCCTCACTTCCACTACAGCAGCCCCACAGCCCAGGCCATTTCACAGCTGTAGAGAGAATGTGATCTTCCTCCCTCCTTCCCTTGCTCTCTCGCTCCCTCCATCCCTCCATCCTTCCGGGGTGACTCGGACACCCTCCCGTGAGCTCACCTGAATGAAACCCCAGAGCGGGTGCAGCGCACAGTGCAGCAGCAGCGAGGGCCAGCAGCAGCGAGGTCGAAGCATCCAGTCCCAGATCATCATCCCTGCTCCGGCCGCCCAGAGCCCAACTGCAAAGGAGGAAAAGACGGCCAGGCGGAGGGGTCAGGAGGGAGCTTGGGGACACGCTCGCGAGGCGCTCTCTAGCGCTCACGCACGCACACTTACACACGCACCCTGCTCCCGACACACTCAAACCACCCACCTTGTATGCACACTCACATTACGCATACATACTGCAAAACACCCGGGAGACAAGGCACACGAGACACACCTACTCTCGGTACACGCGCGCGCACACAGCTACACACACACACACACACACACACACACACCCCTCCCTATCACTGGGCGAAATGGGTACCCCAACGTTTCCCTTCTCCATCCCCAGTTCCACAAACTCCTCCGGCAGCTCCCGTAGGAGCTCAGAGACTGGGAAAGAAGGGGTGTCCCCATCTCTCCCTTCTCCCTCCTTCCCAAGCAGCGGGACAAAGCTCCGTGAAGAAGTCGGCCCCCTTCTCTAAGTCGGCCCCCTTCTCTACGCCTACCCCTCGCTCTCCCCGCCCCGTTTCCCCACTCCCTGCTCACCCTGGGGGTGGCCGCGTGTCCCCGGGAGGCGGCGGCGAAGCTGGCGACAGCTGGGGCTGCCGAAAGGGCTTTACATGCTGGGGAGACGCGCGGGGCGCAGGTGCAAAAGTTTGCGACTGCAATGAGCGCCGCGCTCTGCTTCGGCCTCCTGTGGTTGCTGAGCCGGAGCCCCGGGGCACGGCCCCCTCTCATTGAGGGGCGCCAGGAGCCGGTTGCGGCCCAGAGGGAGCAAGCTGTCCCTTTTTCAGTCCTGATGTTGTGTTAGTCCGAGCCTGCCTTCTGTGCGGGTCGGGAGTAAGAGAAAAAAAAAAAAAGAAAAAGAAAAAAGAAGAAAAAGAAAAAAGAAAAAAATGAACAGAGAAATGCGACCGGCTCGGTCCAAAAGGCAAAGACTCAGAGAATGTCCCGCTTTTTCATCTCCAGGAAAAACTGGAATGTAGGTAGATGAAGTGCAAAGGGAAGGCGAGGAGGAGGAAAATAATAATAAAAAGTCACCTCAAAGATTCCCCAGAGAGGCAGTTCCTTCTCCCAAAGCCCTACCCCGCTGGGCTCAGGCTGGCTCCGATTCGGGCTGCTCTGCCCCCGCGCGCGCGTGGTCCCAGCCGCCCTCCCTTTAAAGTCTCGGCGCAATGCTTTGCCTGGCGCTCGGGTCGCCAAGGGTGTCAGCACCCGCAGCTGTCCATCACACAAACCCCCTCCAGGGACACTGAAAGCACAGGCAAGAGAAATTGCTTCGGTGGCGAAGAGCCACGGGGCGGGTGCTGGGAGGACAAGGCTGGGGAAAAGGCACAGGCAAAGACAGGAGTGGGAGGAGGAGGAAGAAGAAAAAGAGGAGGAGGAGAAATAATGAAATGAAAAAGAAAATAGAAGTGAATGGAGCCAGAAATTCTCCTTAGAATGCCTATGAGCTTTAGCAACTGCAATGATTTTTCATCCCTTTCTACTAAGTCTATTGTGTATTGAACTCTTTCTCAGCGCCAATTTTTATTCTTACTATTACTGTTGTCTAGAGGCTTGCACCGTGATGCAAATCCCCGGGGGTTTCTTGTTCTCTCTTTATAAGGCATTGTCAGCAAGATGGGACCTGATTTGTGGCATCTCCTATTTCCCCCCAGCAACGCTTCCTGGTTGCTATTGTATCTCTAGGATATAATGGAAAGGTCACTAGATTTATTATCTTGCACTTACCAACCATGCTGTCCCAAAGTGAGTCATTCTACCTCTCAGTTAACTCAGTTCCTTCATTTGTAAAAACGACGCCCTGAGGTCACTTCCAGCTCTTTAAAACCCCGGCTCAATACCTCTCTCCAGCCCCACCCCTAGTCCTGTATGGGCATCATTTTGTCCCTATACCTTTCCTAGTACCTAGCTAGCAGCCCGGGTGGCCTTATGGTGACTGAAGGGGTTGATTTTCATAGAAGCTCAGTGCAGTCAGGAACCTCAGAAGTCACACCTAACAACAAGTGGTCATTTAGTTAAGGTATGAAGACTTCCAGAGAAAGAAACTCACTATATCGGGAAGCCATTCCTTTTTCCGAAGAGAGATGGAGCCAGAGATTGGGGAGGAGAGGGAGTGGTCTAGAAGATGGCATTAGAAATACTATGATCAATTAAACAACTTAGCTTTTCTACTTTGGTTTCCTTTTCCCTTTTTATTTTTTCCCTTTTCTTTCATTTTTTTTTTTAAGATTAGGTTTGCACTTTAAACACTTTACCATCATTTCTCTTCGTGGAAATCCAAATTGATATCCTCACCAAGTTCAATTCAATTCAAACATTTATTAAGTTCTTATCCTGTGAAAAGTGCTGTACATATAAACCTGTACCATGACATCAGTTATAGTTCACTATTTAACAGAAAATAAGACCCATTCCCTTTTTCTTTTTACCAGACATTGGAGTTGATTGACCCTGGGACCTTTGTATGAGGAAGTTTCTTTACCAATGCAAATAACACTTCTTGTAGCTTTAGAAAATTGCCAGAGGCATTGAGTAGTTTAGAGACTTGCCAGGCAGTAGAATTGGGACTCAAACCCAGTTCTTCCTGTCTTTGAGGCCAGCTCCCTGTCCACTACCAGCATCGCCCTACCAAACCTTAAATCTTATTAAAGAAGAGCCTGCTATTGGTATTGCATTCTTCTTCATCAGCTGGCACAATCTCCAAAAATGTCATAGCTTACAAAGTTGGAAGGAACCTGAAAGGTTATCTAGTTCCTCTCTCCATAAAAAGGAACAAACCCACACTATGATATTACCAACAGGTAATTCAGCCTCTGCCTGAACACCTCCAATGAGGTGTTCCACTGATGTCTTCAGAGTCTATGAAGGCAATCTGTATCATTTGCTAGGCAGTCTAGTTGTTAGGATGTTTTTCCTCATATTGAGCCAAAAATGGCATTCCCGAGGTCAGGAATTGGCCCTAGTTTTGCCTTCTGGTACCAAGCAGAAGAAAACTAATACTTTTCCTACATGATAGCTTTGAGATGTTTGAAGACAACTTTCACTTCCTGTCTAAGTCTCCTCCTTACCAGGCTAAACATGCCCAGTTCCTTCAACCAATCATATGATATGGTTGGCAGTAGGGGAATAACTAGGGCAGGATAATCAAGGCTTTTGCCTTAGGCATCCATATGGTGGAACACTTTTTTTCTCACAGCAGTCTAGAGAGCTCTGTCTTCATACTTTAAGATCATCCACTATTCTGTGTCTTCATATTTCTTCTTTTGGGGGCACATTTGTAGCCACAGACTGCTGTCTCTCTGGGAGTCTTTCTATGCCCCATGTTCCCCTCAAATGTATTTGTCCCAGATACCAGATACTAGTTGCTGCTCTGGTTTCCAGTCCTTTTCTCTACCCTATTTTCCCCCTTCTGTATTTGCTTGTACTTGTCAATGTCTTTCCTAAAAAACAGTGCCTAAGATAGGACACAGTACTTCAAATGTGATTTGCTCAGAGACAAAGGACAATGTTTATATTAGCTTATGTATCCACAAGTCCATTCTTCAAGAATTACTCGAAGTAGCTTAGTAACAAGGCTCTAAGCCTTCTACTAAAAATATTCTTCCCCAATTGCATTGATATTAATAAAATAAGCAGTCATATATAAATCAATTATGTCTTTATATCTAAAAAACTCATTAAAGGTCAATGAGAGTAATTTTTATTCCAATAAAATACAAAATATGTAATGAGAACACATAGCCTCTTCTTCCTAGGGCAAAGGCTCATCTTTTTAAACATCAGGATTTATCTAATGATGACACAATTATCATTATAAACTACCATCATAAACTACCATTAAAATGTCTTAAAAGGCAATGGAGAGATACATAGTAAACATAAACAGATTTTGTCATATTAAAGTGAGCCAAAAAGACATGACATTAAAGAGCTGAAAAATCATGAAAGGAGGGAGGCCAACCACTCTGTCATGTAAGCATCAGATAACAAATGGATAACTGGTGAGCTCCACTGGTGTACCTATAATGGCAGAAATAGTCTAATCAATCAGCATGCATTTATTAAGCACTGACTTTATGCCAGATACTGTGCTAGGTGCTGGAGAGACAATTAACAAAGAATGAAACAATCCCTACTCCCAAAATGAGAAGAGGAAGTTAATGAATAGAACACTGGACCTGGAATCATGAAGACCTGAGTTCAAATCCAGGTTCAGACATTAGAAGTGTTACCCTGAATGAATCATTTAACCTCTGTCTGTTTCAGTTTCCTCATCTATAATTTTTTTTTGATAAGTTTCTATTTCCTGGAATTCTAAGGGTAACATGGTAAATATTTATGAAGTTCTTTGCAAACCTTAAAGAGCTATATAATTTTAGCTATTACATATAATATTCTATTATATAATAGAAAATACCAAGTACATATATAAACATGTATTAGTATAATTATAAAGTGAAAAGATTCAAATATCAATAAAGTAGGTAAATAAATACAAGGTGTTTTTGTAAGAAGGGCATTGGCAGTGAGGGGATAAGGTAAGACTAAATATAGAAAACTGATCTTAAACTGTATCTTAAAGGAAGAAAGGGACTCAAAGAAAAAAGACATAGATTCCAAGCAGAGGGGATAGCAGAGGATAGGTATGGAGAGAAGGGTTAGTATGTTGTGTGTGAAGAACAGCCAGTTTCACTGGATCAGAGGATGTGGGTTATATGCAGAGATGCTAGAAACATAGATTGAGGCCAAGTATTGAAAGATAAATAGAAAAATTTATATTTTATCCTAAAGGCAATAGGAAATCAGTGGAATTGATTGGGTAGGGAAATCATTCAGTTAGATCTACTCTTAGAAAAATTATTTTGTTAGCAGTGTATAGGATGAACTGAAGTGCTAAAAGTTGAGGCAGAAAGACCAATTAGGATACAGATACCATAATTTAGGTGAAAGATAATAAGGCCCTGAACTAGGGGGGAAACAATATGAGTGAAAAGAAAGGGGTGAGCAGAGCCAAGATGGTGGAGAGGACACACGTTTCTTTGTGGGCTTCTCCAATGACTCTCAGCTAATTAGCGAGTTCTGCCTCTGAATTAGTTCTAGACTGGCAGAATTCACAAATATTGGGATTGCAGCAAATTACCAGCTGAAGATAATTTCAAAGATTGCCAGAAAAGTTCTATTTAATTTGGGCACAGAGGGAGGTGGCCAGGTGCAGGATGCCAGCACACACTGTGCAGACCTAGGGTGAGGTGCAGTGGGATGGGGCAGTGCATATTCTCTGTGGTGGAGAATCTACAGGTAGGATTCTACCACAGTGTTGGCTACTCTGCCCTGGTTGCAAGCCAGTAGATCAGCAGAGAAGTTAGAAAACATCCACAAAATGTAAATAGTGAACCCCAAAGCATGGGAGTCTCACTGGACCTGACCACACCCACCCAGCACCAGGAATGAGTCAACAGAGTCCCAGAATAGCCACTGCTGCTTCACTGGGGCTTGTAGAGGAAGCTTGGAAAACCTCCCTTGTTCTAAAAGCAGATCCTAATTGAAAAAAAAAATGAGTAAAAAGGCAAAGAGAACTCTAAGTATAGATAGTTTCTATGGTGAAAAAGAAGAACAGATTTCAGACCCTGAGGAGACTAAAAGCAGATCTTCTCCAGATGACGCCCCAAAAGATGATATAACCTGGTCCCTATCACACAAGACTCTCCTAGAAGAAATTTAAAAGGATCTCAAAAGAGAGCTGAAGAAAAATGGTGAAAGGAAAGGAAAACTTTGCAAGTGCATCTGGAAAAGGCACATAACTCATTAAAAGATAGATTTGACAAAATGGAAAATGAAAACATCTCCCTGAAAAAAAGAATTTGTGAAATGGAAAAGATAAATAACTTCCAGGAAAACATAATTTGAGAATTGGAAAAGGTAAATAACTCCCAGGAAAACAGAATTTATGAAGTGGAAAAAGAAAATAACTCCTTTAAAAACAGAATTTCTGAAATGGAAAAAAATCCATGGAACAAAACAACTCATTGAAAAATTCAATTAGGCAAATACAAAAAGAAGTAAAAAAAAGTAAATGAAGAAAATAATTCACTAAAAATCATAACTGAACAAATGGAAATGAATGACTCAATGAGACATCAAGAAACAGTCAAGCAAAACCAAAAAAGATTTAAAAATAGGAAAACAACTTGGGAAAACAACTGACCTGGAAAATAAATCTAAGAGAGACAATCTTTTTTTTTTTTTAATTCCATAGTTTTTATTTACAAGTTATATGTATGGGTAATTTTACAACATTGACAATTGCCAAACCTTTTGTTCCAATTTTTCCCCTCCTTCCCCCTACCCCTTCCCCTAGATGGCAGGATAACCAGTAGATGTTAAATATATTAGAATATAAATTAGATACCCAATAAGTATACAAGACCAAATAGTTATTTTGCTGTACAAAAAGAATCGTACTCTGAAATATTGTACATTTAGCCTGTGAAGGAAATCCAAAATGCAGGCAGGCAAAAATATAGGGATTGGGAATTCAATGTAATGGTTCTTAGTCATCTCCCAGAGTTCTTTCACTGGGCATAGCTACTTCAGTTCATTACTGCTCCATTGGAACTGATTTGGTTCATTTCATTGCTGAAGATGGCCACGTCCATCAGAATTGATCATCATATAGTATTGTTGTGGAAGTATATAAGGATCTCCTGGCCCTGCTCGTCTCACTCAGCATTAGTTCATGTAAGTCTCTCCAGGACTTTCTGAAATCATCCTGTTGGTCATTTCTTACCAAACAATAATATTCCATAATATTCATACACCACAATTTATTCAGCCATTCTCCAATTAATGGGCATCTATTCAGTTTCCAGTTTCTGCCCATAGGAGAGACAATCTAAGGATTATTGGACTCCCTGAAAATCATGATGAAAAAAAGAGCCTAGACACTATTTTTCAGGAAATCATCAAAGAGAACTGCCTTGACATTATAGAATCAGAAGGTAAAATAGCCATTGAAAGCATTCACTGAACACCTCCTGAAAGAGACTTCAAGGAATATTGTGGCTAAATTACAGACCTATCACACCAAGGAAAATATATACAAGCATCCAGAATAAAACAATTCAAATACCAAGGAGCCTCAATAAGAATAACCCAGGATCTAGCAGCTTCCACTTTAAAGGATCAAAGGGCCTGGAATCTGATATTCTGAAAGGCAAAGGAACTTGGAATGTAGCCAAGATCAAACTACTCTGCTAAACTGAGCATTTTCTTCCAGGAAAGAAGATGGTAATTCAATGAAACAGGTGAATTCCATTTATTTCTGATGAAAAGACCAGAGTTAAACAAAAAATTTAACCTCCAAATATAGGACTCACAAGAAGCATAAAAAGGTAAAAAGAACTCTTGAGAACTGTATTTTTGTTATGGGTATACATAGAGAGTGCTTGTATAATTTGATTTTATTGTTATAATATAAAAAAAGAAATGAGAGTTGGAAAGCATATTGTACCAGAAAAAGGGAAAAAGTGGAGGTAAAATGGGGAAAATTAAATCTCACAAAGAGGCAAAGAAAACCTATTACATTTGGAAAGAAAGGAGGGGGATGAACATTGTGTGAATCTTACTCTCATCAGATTTGGCTCAAAGAGAAAGTACTGAACATATTTGGTTTACAGAGAAACTTCTCTCATCTTATTGAAAAGTGGGAGGAGGCAAAAAAGGGAAGGGGTAGGCTAAATAGAAGGGAAAACAAATATTAGGGAAAAGGTATAAGAAAGGGGGAAGGACTCTAAAGGAGTTTAAAGGGGAAGGACTGTTTGAAGCAAATGGTGCTCATAAGTTAAATACTGGGGAGGAGGAAAAGGGGAAAAAGAAAGAGAAAAGTATAATCTGGGGATAAGATGGCAGGAAATACAGAATTAGTAGTTTTAACCATAAATATGAAATGGGGTGAACTCTCACATAAAGCATGAGCAGATAGCAGACTGGATTAAAAGCCAGAATCCTACAATATGTTGTTTACAAGAAACACATTTAAAGCAGAATGATACATACAGAGAAACAGTAAAAGGCTGAAGCAGAATCTATTATGCATCAGATAAAGTAAAAAAAAAGCAGGGGTAGTCATCCTGATCTCAGAACAACCAAAAGCAAAAATTGATCTAATTAAAAAGACTTAAGTAAGGAAACTATATTTTGATAAAGGATACCATAGATAATGAAGCAATATCAATACTAAATATATATGCACCAAGTGGTATAGCATAAAAATTCCTAAAGGAGAAGTTGAGAGAGCTGCAAAAAGAAATAGAAAAACTATAATAGTGAGAGATCTCAACCTTGCTCTCTCAGAGCTAGATAAATTAAATCACAAAATAAATAAGAAAGAAGTTAAAGAGGTAAATAGAATATTAGAAAAGTTAGGTATGGTAGATATTTGGGGAAAACTGAATGGAGACAGAAAGGAGTACACTTTCTTCTCAGCAGTTCATGGAACCTATACAAAAATTAACAATATATTAGGACATAAAGACCTAAAATTCAAATGCATAAAGGTAGAAATAGTAAATGCATTTTTTCTAAATCATGATGCAATAAAAATTACATTCAATAAAAAGCCAGGTGAAAATAGACCAAAAAGTAATTGGAAACTAAACAATCTCATTCTAAAGAATGAATGGGGAAACAGCAAATCATAGACGCAATTAATAATTTTATCCAAAAGAATGACAATAATGAGACAACATACTAAAATTTGTGGGATGCAGCCAAAATGGTAACAAGGAGAAATTTTCTGTCTCTAGAGACTTACTTGCATAAAATAGAGAAAGAGCAAATCAAGGAATTGGCCTTGCAACTAAAAAAGTTAGAAAAAGAACAAATTTAAAAACCCCAATCAAATACCAAACTTGAAATTCTAAAAATAAAAGGAGAGATTAATAAATTTGAAAGTAAAAAAAACTATTGAATTAATAAATAAAACTAAGAGTTGGTTTTTTTGAGAAAAAAACATCAAAATAGATAAACCTCTAGTTAATTTGATTAGAAAAAAGAAAGAGAAAAATCAAATTGTTAGTCTTAAAAATGAAAAGGGAGAACTTTCCACTAATGAAGAGGAAATGAGAGCAATAATTAGAAGTTACTTTGCTGAATTTTATGTAAATAAATTTGATAACATAAGTGAAATGGAGGAATACCAACAAAAATATAGATTGCATACATTAACAGATGAGGAAGTAAATTGCTTAAATAGTCCTATTTCAGAAAAAAGAAATAGAACAAGCTATTAATCAACTCCATAAGAAAAAAAAATCCCCAGGACCAGATGGATTTACATGTGAATTCTACCAAACATTTAAGAACAATTCACTCCAATATTATATAAACTATTTGAAAAAATAGGGAATAATGGATTCCTCCCAAATTTCTTTTATGGTACAAGCATGGTACTGATAACTAAATCGGATAGGATGAAAACAGAGAAAGAAAATTATAGACCAATCTCCCTAATGAATACGGATGCAAAAATCTTCAGTAAAATATTAACAAAGAGATTATAGAAAATTATCCCCCAAATAATACACTATGACCAAGTAGGATTTATACCAGTAATGCATGGCTGGTAATAGTAAAAAAAACTATTAGCGTAATTGACTATATCAATAACCAAATTAACAAAAACTATATAATTATATCAATAGATGCAGAAAAATCCTGCATCTATTCCTATTAAAAACATTATAGAGTATAGGTATAAATGAACTTTTCCTTAAAATAGTCAGTATCATCTATTTAAAATCATCAGTAACCATCATATGTAATAGGGATAAACTAGAACCATTCCCAATAAGATCAGACATGAAGCAAGGTTGACCACTATCACCATTACTATTCAATATTGTATTAGAAATGCTAAATTTGGAAATAAGAGATGAAAAAGAGATGAAAGGAATTAGAGTAGGTCATGAGGAAACCAAATTATCACTCTTTGCAGATGATATGATTGTATACTTAGAGAATCCCAGAGCATCAACTAAAAAGCTATTAGAAATATCTACAACTTTAGCAAAGTTGCAGGATACAAAATAAATCCACATAAATCATCAGCATTTTTATATATCACTAACAAATCCAACAACAAGAGATACAAAGAAAAATTCCATTTAAAATAACTGTCAATAGTATAAAATATTTGGGAATCTATCTACCAAGGGAAAGTTGGGAGCTATATGAACAAAACTACAATATACTTTCCACACAAATAAAGTCAGGTCTAAACAATTGGAAAAATATTAAATGCTCTTGGATAGTTTGAGTGAATATAATAAAGATGACAATACTACCTAAACTAATCTATTTATTTAGTCCTATACCAATCAAACTTCCAAGAAACTATTTTACTGACCTAGAAAAAATAACAACAAAATTCATCTGGAAGAACAAAAGGTCAAGAATTTCAAGGGAATTAATGGGGAAAAAAAGCAAATGAAGGTGACCTAGCTGTATCAGATCTAAAACCATATTATAAAGTAGCAGTCATCAAAACTATTTGTTACTGGCTAAGAAATAGACTAGTTGATCAGGTTAGATTCAAAGGACAAAAACATTAATATCTATAGCAATCTAGTGTTTGACAAACCCAAAGACCTCAGCTTTGGTGATAAAAATTCACTATTTGACAAAAACTGCTAGGAAAATTGGAAAGTAGTATGGCAGAAACTAGGCATTGACCATCAGTTAACACAGTATACCAAGATAAGGTCAAAATGGGTTAATGATCTAGGCATAAAGAATGATATTATAAATAAATTAGAACATAGGATAGTTTACCTCTCAGACTTGTGGAAGAGGAAGAAATTTGTGACCAAAGAAAAACTAGAGATCATTATTAATCACAAAATAGATAATTTTGATTATTTTAAGTTTAAAAGTTTTTGTACAAACAAAACTAATGCAGACAAGATCAGCAGGGAAGCAACAAACTGGAAAAGCATTTTTAAATTCAAAGGTTCTGATAAAGCCCTCATTTCCAAAGTATATAGAGAATTGACTCAAATTTATAAGAAATCAAGCCATTCTCCAATTGATAAATGATCAAAGTATAGGAACAATTTTCAAATAAAGAAATTGAAACTCTTTCTAGTCATATGAAAAGGTTCTCCAAATCACTATTGATCAGAGAAACGCAAATTAAGACAACTGAGATACCACTACACACCTGCCAGATTGGCTAAAATGACAGGAAAAGATAATGACGAATATTGGAGGGGACGTAGGAAAACTGGGACACTAATACATTTTTGGTGGAACTATGAACAGATCCAACCATTCTGGAGAGCAATTTGGAACTATGCTCAAAAAGTTATCAAACTTTGCATACTCTTTGAACCAGAAGTGTTACTATTGGATTTATATCCCAAAGAGATTTTAAAGAAGGGAAAGGGACCCATATGTGCAAAAATGTTTGTGGCAGCCCTTTTCATAGTGGCTAGAAAATGGAAACTGAGTGGATGTACATCAATTGGAGAATGACTGAATAAGTTATAGTATATGAATATTATGGAATATTATTGTTCTGTAAAAAATGAGCAACAGAATAATTTCAAAGAGGTCTGGAGAAATTTACATAAACTGATACTAAGTGAAATGAGCAGAACCAGGAGATCATTATACACAGCAACAACAAGACTATGTGATGACCAATTCTGCTGGACATGACTCTCTTCAACAATGAATTCATTCAAACCAGTTCTAATTGTTCAGTAATGGAGAGCCATCCACACCCAGAGAGAGGACTATGGGAGCTGAGTGTGTTCCACAACATAGCAATTTCACTCTTTCTATTGTTGTTTGCTTGCATTTTTGTTTTTCTTCTCAGGTTTTTTTTTCCCTAGATCTGATTTTTCTTGTGCAGCAAGATAACTGTATAAATATGTATACGTATATTGGATTTAACATATTTAACATGTGTGGACTACCTGCCATCTAGGGGAAAGGGTGGGGGGAAGGAGGGGAAATTTTGGAACAGAAGATTTTGCAAAGGTCAATGTTGAAAAAATTACTCATGTATATGTTCTGTAAATAAAAAGTTGTAATAATAATAATAAAAAGAAAGGGGTGGATTTGAGAGATGTTGTGGAGGTAGAAATGGCGAGATGTGACAGCTAATTGGATATATGGGTTGAAGGAGAGGAGAAATCCAGGAGAAAACTGAAGTGATGGATCTGGGACACTGAAAGGAAGCTGGTGTGCCTTCGACAGAAATAGAGAACTTTGGGGAAAACAGTGCTAAACAGAAGGGAGAGAAGAATAAATGAGTTTGGTTTTAAATATTTCTAGAACATCCACTTTGGATGTTCACTTTAAGATGTTCAATGGGTAAGTAGTGATGTTCAATTGAAGCTCAAGAGAAAGGGTAGACCTGAAAAACAGGTCTTTGAGTCACAAATAGGAGAGATGAGGTGAGAGTGCCAGACAAAAATAGAAAGATAAAGAAATAAAAAGAGGTGGAGAGAGATAGAGACAAAGACAAATGCATAGAAACAGGATGGGATAGACAGAGACACAGAGAGAAACAGATAGACAAGGAAAGTGGAAGGAGAAGGAGGAAAGAATAGAATAAGAGAAAGAAGAGAGAAAGGGAGAGTGAAAGAACAAGAGGAAGCATCAGAGAGACAGATAAAATAGAGAAAACAAGAGGGACTGGGACACCTTTGGGAAAACACAATTAGATGGAATGATAGATCATGAGTTCACATTAAAAAACTGAATAGGAGTGGTCAAAAGGCTAGGAAGAGAATCAGAAAAGAGTTACATCATGAAAACACAGAGAGAAGAGATTCAGGAGGAAAGAGTAATCAACAATCTCAAATACAGCAGATAATTGATGAAGGATAAGAACTGAGAAAAAACCATCCCATTTGGCAATTAAGAGATCTCATTTTGATCAAATATAAGCTGCTTTAGAGGAGAGATTGTATCATTATTTGTATTTGGATCCCCAGCATAGCCTAGTTCCTAATAGTAGGCACTTAATAAATGCAGGTTAGGGCTGCTAGGTGGTACAGTGGATATACAGCACTAGACTTAGAGTTAGGAAGATTCATCTTTGTGAGTTCAGAAACTAACTTCAAACTCTAGCCTGTTTGCCTCTGTTTCTTCATCTGTAAAATGAGCTGGAGAAGGAAATAGCAAATCTCTCTAGTGTCTTTGCCAAGAAACCCCAAAGTACAGTCATGGAAAGTCAGACACTATTGAAATGACTGAACAACAAAAAATGTTTATTGATTGACTGAGAGGTATATCTACAGCACTGATTCAGTAGACATTCACATACCCTCTACTTGATATGAAATTAAATAAATCCCAGAGTTTTCCATGCATATGTACTTGAGAAATAAAATAGAACATTGATTTTTTTTAAAAAAAAAAAACTTCAATGTAACTTTTTAAAAAAAATAAGGCAACTATTTTTGGAATATTTCAATGGGATAATTCAATGATTTGCAAAATTATCCCCTTGGCAAGTTTCTTATATGTTCTGGGTATATGCATCTCTAAATTAGGAACCCCTGATCTAGAGGAAAGTCTCCAGCATATTGGAGTAGACTCCAAATAGAAAATTTTTAGAAAACAGGACAAGTGTTACAAACAATAAAAAGTTGATAGTAGGTTTGTCATCTGCACTGTTGAAGGCAGTAACCACATGTATAAGGACTACAAGTATATAAGAAAGTATATATACAAGTACTTGTGTGAATTAATATATATATACAATATATATATATGAAAACCAAGAACTCATTATATCCCCATAAGCAATTGATTGAGTTGAGTTTACAGAAAACCCAATTTTATTTAATCCTATTCAATTCAACAAACATTTTTGTGGCAACTATATGCATTCAAAACCCTTTACTAAGTGCTGGTCACATAAAAAAACACATAATTTAGTCATTGTTGTTTGGACAGTTTTTTCAATCATGTCAGACTTTTTACAACCCTTTTTGTAGTTTTCTTGACAAAAGATACTGGAGTAGTTTACCATTTTCTTCTCCAGTTCATTTTATGGATGAGACAATTGAGGCCTAGGATCACACAACTACTAAGTGTCTGAGCCAGATTTTAACTCTGATCTGCCTGACTTCAGGCCAAGTACATTGCTATCCAGATGCTCCAATTAAATGTAGTGAGCATTAATCATTCATTTGATAAGCATTTATTAAGTGCCTTTTTTAGTCATATTGCAGCTCACAGATCCCAAACTAAGGATTCACCAGTCTCAGTCTCCCTAGTAGCAGGTATTTGGGACTTGCCTTACTGTGTCTGGCTGGAGTCTAGTTAGATTTGATTTTGATTAAAACTTCAAAAAAAAAACCTTCTTGTTCAAGCATTTCTAACTCTTCATAGCACCATTTTGGGTTTTGTTTTGTTTGATTTTGACGAAGGTATTAGAGTGGCTTGCCATTTACAGATGAGAAAACTGAAGCAAATAGATTTAAGTGACTTGCTTAGACTCACACATATTAAGTGTCTGAGGCTAAAGTTGAACTCAGATGTTTTGGAACTCTGTATACCACTTAGCTGCCCTAGTTTAATCATTATTATTGGATAATTCAAATTCAGAATAGTGAAATGTAGTAGAAAGAATTCTGGCTCTAGAGTAAGAAGACTTGGATTCAGCCAAATAATCCCAAGTTAATCATATATTCTCCTAGAGTCTCATTTTGCTTTTCTGTAATCAGGGACAATTACACCCATAATACCTATTTTACAAGCTTGTAATGATATTTACATGACCTATTTTAGCCCAGTAGGACTTTTCAGTCAACTATCCAAGCATTGTTTCATGAAGCAGCTGCATAGGAAAGAGCCAGAGAAATAATATCCTTTCATAAGCTTCTTGTTGCCCATCATTGTGCAAATAATTACACATTTCAAGTAAATCTAATCTATATAATTCTTGGTTGTTTCTTCATGTATCTTACTACCACCCCCCCTCCCATCCCCTACACATATGCACACATTAGATTTCAAGCTCATTGAGAACAGGGACAATGGATACTTTGTTTTAATATATCTTCCTGATGTCTAGCACAATATCCCATACAATTAAACATTCAATAAATGTTCTTCATAGATTTTGTGGACACCAAAGTCTGTAGCTATGGATCCAGAAGTCTAGTAGAACAATATAATCCTTATTATGAGAATAAGTCAGACCAGGGGGAAACTAGATAATTGACACAAAATTTCTAGGTTATGGTTTTAATCACCTAGATAATTTTCTCATTTTACCACTTCACTACTGTAGACACAGTTCAACTATAGAATTTCAAGATTCTGGGAATGATATATGAAGAACTATGCTTTTTTCCAGTGATACAAAGAAAGCAAATTAAGTGCTTCTTACTAGTACTAGTAGTAATAATAGTAATTACAATAGCAATAAACTGTATCTTACTAAGTATGAGACTGTTTAGGCCATTTTTTAATCAAAAAAAGGAAATGCAAGAAAATTTATCTTTAAAAAAATTAGGCTTATCCTAATTGACTATGTACACAGTTTGTAGTGGATCATTGCCAGCTCTCCATTTAGAGTCACAGAATAGTAAGTGCTGGAAAAGATTTTAGAATGTATAATTTAAAGCTGGAAGAAATAGTGTAACACAGTATATTAATGCTAAAAGAGACTCTATAAGATAAAATGTTAGGACATGAAATAATTAAAGACAGGAATTTCCAGCAAATTGGGATAGTGAACAATTATAAGAAATCTCAGCTCTACAATCCCTCCTTAAAACAGCAAGAAAAACCTTAGAGGAGAAAGACAGGAACAGAGATGAAAAGGCAAAGACAGAAGCACAAAAGGACAGCAATAGATAGGAAACAATTTTAAAACCTCAAAAAGTAGAATTGTGAAATGATCTAACCATTCTGGAGAGCAATGTGGAACTATGTCCACAGGGCTATAAAACTGTGCATGCCCTTTGACCCAACAGTGCTATTACTGAATCTGTACCCCAAGGAAATCATAAAAGAGGGAAAAAGACCCACACGTGCAAAAATGTTTCTAGCAGCTCTTTTTGTGTTAACAAAGAATTGGAAAAGGAGTGGATGCCCATCAATTTGGGAATGGTTTGACAAGCTATGGTATCTGTAGGGAAAGGAATATTATTGTTCTATAAAAAATGATGAACAAGCTGGTTATAGAAAGGCCTGGAAAGATTTACATGAACTAATGCTGAGCAAAACGAGCAGATTCAGGAATATATTGTACACAATAATAGCAAGAATGTGAGATGATCAACGATGAAAGGCTTGGTTCTTCTAAGTTGTTCAGTGATCCAAAGCAACCCCAATAGACTTTGGACAAAAAATGCATCTGCATCCAGGAAAAAATCTAAGGAGACAGATTTTAAATTAACACATGCTATGTTCACTTCTTTTTTTCTGTTTTTTAATCTCTCTCATTGTTTGCCCCTTTCGCTCTGATTCTTCTCTCCCAACATGATTCATAAAGCTATGAGTATTAAAAATCAATAAACTTACCAAATGGGAAAAAAAACTCAAAAAGAAAACCCCTCTGAAAAAAAGAAATAAGCAAATACATAAGTGAACAACTTCCTCTCTCAAAAGCTCCATCACAATGAGTAACCACTTAGAAATGGAGATCCAGAATCTTAAAGAAGAATGTAATGCTTTGAAAATTAAAATTGGGCAAGTAGAAACCAGTGAAACTATAAGAAACCAAGACATAACAGAACAAAATGTAAAGAATGAAAAAATAGAAGAGAATGTGAAACATAAGAAAATCAATAGATCTGGAGAACATATCAAAAAGAGAAAACATAGGAGCAGCTACATGGTACAGTGGATAGAGCACCAGCCCTGAAGTCAGGAGGATCTGAGTTCAAATCTGAACTCAAGACACTTAACACTTCCTAGCGTGCAACCCTGGGCAAGTAACTTAACCCCAATTGCTTTAGGAAAAAAAAAAAGAAGAAGAAGAGAAAATAGAAGAATAACTGGACTGGGGCGGAGCCAAGATAGTAAAGAGGACACATAAGTCTTTCTGAGCTCTCCTCTACCCTCAAACTATTTTATGAAACTCAGCCTCTGAATTAGTGCTTGACTATGATTTGACTTGACCCATGAATTTTGGGAATACAACACATTACCAATAGAAGATAATCTAAAAATTTGCCAGAAAAGGTCTGTTTTTGCTTGTGCACAGGGACAGAAAGGGGCTAGGCTAGGCACAAATTCAGGCAGATAATCAGTGAGAGCATGAAGAACAGCTCAAGCTGAGCAGACTGAAGGGGAGCAGGGTGTGGTCTCCACTGGTAGAAAATCTGCAGGGAAAACTCTACCACAGTGTAGGCTGCTCTGCCCTGGCAGCAAGCCAATAGATCAGCAGAGAAGCTATAAACACAGGGGGTAAAGATTATAACCACAAAACGCTAGAGTCTCTTGGGACCTGGGCACACCCACCCAGAGCCAGGAGGGACTCAGCACAAACTCAGTGTACAACTAATTCCAGAGCTGCCATTGCTGTCCCACTGCCACTTCATTGCTACTTCCTGTTGTCTGTAGAGGCAGCTTGGAAATACCGCACTGCCCTACCAGCAAATCACAGTGTTTTTTGTTTGTTTGTTTTTTTAAGGAGTAAAAAGGCAAAGCAGGGTCTAACTATAGATATTTTCTGTACTGAAAGAGAGCATATTTCAAGCCCTGAGGAGACTAAAAACAGTTTGTCTCTAGATGAAAACCCAAAGGTGGGTATGATCTGCTCCCCACCACAAAAGGCTCTCATAGAAGAAATTTAAAAAGATCTTAAAAGAGAGCTAGAAGGAAAGTTTTGCAAGAGGGTCTGGATAAGGCATATAACTCATTAAAAGATAAGAGTGGAGAAAGAAAACAACTCCCTGAAAAACAGAATTTATGAATTGGAAAAAGAAAATAACTACTTAAAAATAAAATTGGTGAAATGGGAAAAAAAATTCCATAGAACAAAACAAATTCATTTAAAAACTCAATTGGACAAATACAAAAATAAATTTAAAAAGTAAATGAAGAAAATAATTCCTTACAAATCAGAATTGAACAAATGTAAATGAATGACTTCAAGGAGATACCAAGAATCAGTCAAGCAAAAACAAAAACAAAAACAAAAAAAATGAAAAAATAGAAAAAAAATTTAAATACTTACCTGGAAAAACAACAGACATGGAAAATAGATCTAGGAGAGATAATCTAAGGATTATTGGACTCCCTGAAAATCATGATAAAAAAAAAATCTAGACACTATTTTTTAGGAAATCATCAAAGAGAACTGTCCAAATGTCATAGAATCAGAATGGAAAATAGCCATTGAAAGAATTCATCAATCACCTACTGAAAGAGATCTCAAAATTAAAACTCCAAAGAATATCGTGGCTAAATTCCAGAACTATCAGATCAAGAAAAAAGTACTACAAGCAGCTAGAAAAAAATAAAGCAATTCAAATACTGAGGAGCCACAATAAGGATCATTCAGAATCTAGCAGCATTCATATTGAAGGATCGAAGGGCCTGGAATCTGATATTCCAAAAGGCAAAGGAACTTGGTATGCAGCCAAGAATAACTTACCCAGCCAAAATGAGCATTTTCTTCCAGGGAAGAAGATGGGCATTCAATGAAATAGGCGAATTCCACTTATTTCTGATGAAAAAACCAGAGCTAAACAAAACATTTGAACTCCAAAATTAGGACTCAAGAGAAGCATAAAAAAGTAAAATGAACTCTTGAGAACTGTATTTCTCTTATGGATATACATAGAGATTATATGTATAATTTGATTTTACTGTTATAATATAAAAAAAGAACTAGAGGTAGAAAGGAAATGGTACCATAAAAAGGGAAAAGTGGAGCTACTACATTTCATGAAGAGACAAAGCAAACCTATTGTATCTGAGGGAAAGAAAGGAGGGGGATGAACATAGTGTGAATCTTACTCTCATCAAAATTGGCTCAAAGAGAAAATATTAGACATATTTGGTTTATGGAGAAACTTCTCCCACCTCATTGAAAAGTGAGAGGGGAAAAGCAAAAAGGGAAGGGGTAGGCTAAATATAAGGGAATACAGAAATAGTAAGGGAAAGGTTTAAGAAAAGGGGAGGGACTCTAAGGGAAAGGGAGAGATTCTAAAGATGGAGGGCTGCAGGAGGCAAATGGTGCTCATAACTTTAATACTGGGGAGGGGGGTAAGGAGGAGAGGAAAGAGAAAAGCATAATCTGGGAATAATGATGACAGGAAATACAGAATTGGTAGTTTTAACTATAAATGTAAATGGAGTAAATTCCCCCATAAAGTGGAGGTGGATAGCAGACTAGATTAAAAGCGAGAATCCTATATGTTGTTTGCAGGAAACACACTTGAAGCAGGGTAATGCATAAAGAGTAAAGGTAAAAGGCTGAAGCAGAATCTACTATGCTTCAAGTGAAGTAAAAAAAGCAGGGGTAGGAAATGAAAAAAGAAAAACTGGATTGTTGCTGGCCAATTTAATTTTGAACTATGATAGACAAAGAAAAATGGATGTTAAATCATTTTCTTGTGGATCAAATTGGAGAATTCATGCTGCAAATTCCTGCTTTTTCCTGAAGAAAGGCATCAGAAATTAATATTCTGGGTCCCTAAATAAAAATATCAGAAATGACCTTCTTATTTTTTGTTAAGAATACACAAATAGCTTCTTCATCCTTTTTTTGTTTGTTTTTAATAGTCTAGTTGCAATAGTTGATGATCATTGTAGCTATTAGTTAAAGTATCTTGGTGATTTGCTTGTTTTTTCTTTGTGTCTTGTCTTGTCTAGAAACTTATTAGGTCTATGCAAATGACATAGCCAGCCTAATCATATCAGCTATTTAGGAGTCCAAGGTGATAGAAGGTTTGCTGCTCAAATCAAATCTTCTATGACAGTTGTATTGACTAGAGTCATGTGGGGCTAAGAGAGAAGAAATCTGAATTTGAGTATCAGATCTGCAACTTAATAATCAGTTTCAATTTATCAGTAATGAACAGAACCAGCTACACCCAGTGAAAGAAGACTGGGAAATGAGTGTGAACCACAACACAGCATTTCCACTCTCTCTGTTATTGTTTGCTTTCACTTTTGTTTTTCTTCTCAGGTTATTTTTAACCTTCTTTCTAAATCTGATTTTTCTTGTGCAGCAAGATAACTGTATAAACATGTATACATATATTGTATTTAACATATAATTTAATGTATTTAACATGTATGGGACTACCTGCCATCTAGGGGAGGAAGTGGAAGGAAGGAGAGGAAAAGTTGGAACAGAAGTTTTTGCAGGGGTCAGTGTTGAAAAATTACCCATGCATATGTTTTGTCAATAAAAATCTATAATAATAATAATAAAAAAAAATAACTAGACTACCTGAAAGCTATGACCAAAGGAAAAGTAATGCAGTAATCAAAGAGAATTTTCTTGTGTAGAACATGAGGAGAAAGTAAAGATAGAAAACCCCCCACTAATCACCTTCTCAAAGAAATTCTACAAGGAAAACACATTGAAACATTATTGCTATATTTCAAAACCCCTAGATGAAAGAGAAAATTTTACAAGAAACAAAACAAAATAAAAAATTCAAATATGTGAGAACCACAATTAGAATTGTACAGGATTTATCTGAAGTTATGATAAAAGATCATGGGAAGTGGAATATTATATATCAACAATAAAAGAAGTAGGCCTGAGGTCCAAAATATCATATCCAGCAAAATTGAGTGTAATATTGACATTCAATGAATTTACAAATTTTCAGGATATTATCTCAACTAAACCCAAACTCAGCCGAAAATTTAACATATATGAATGAACATCAAAAACTAATTTTAAGGGATGCAACAAGGACAAACTTTTTTTATATGTGAAAATGTAAAACATTCCTGTAGTGTTCCTGGTTGGTTTTCTGGAAGTCTCTGGATCAGCCTTCATTTCAGCAGAGTAATCGCCACAAGAATAGCCAGGTGTTAAAGTCCAAATTCTTTAATATCTCCTTCACAGTCTAGTTCCTTGCCTGGGACCTGGGCTAGCTTTCTTGAGGTCTTCTGGAATGTGTCTTGGCCCCCTCCAAGTCTGACCATCACCCTTCTGAGTCTGTCTCTGAGCCCCTCTGAGTCTGAACCAGTCTCTCAGGAGAACCACCAGGAGCCTGACCAAAGATGAAATATCTCTGGCCCAGATGGGCCTTGGTCTCACTGGAGAAATGAAAGAGGACAGGCCTGCCACCACGGTGGGGGAGATGGAATGAATGAAACTGGCTGAGTTTGTCCCAGCTATTATAATATAATTACATTATCATAGGTGTGAATCTTGTAGAATAGGTGTCAATCTTGTAGAACTATATTAAGTACTAAGTACATGTACTGAATTAAAGAAGTATTATGATTAATAGTTAATAACATGCAAAACTAGATAACCATTGTCTTATCAATTCCACTGAGTTAACACCTTGTAAGAATTTCTCCAGAATTCTGTCCCATTACAAAGATCAGCATCACTTGAACCTAACCTATTCCACTGATCAACTAATCTATTCCTTAGCCAATACCAAATAGTTTTGGTAACTGCTGCTCTATAATATAATTTTAGATCTGGTACAGCTAAGCCACCTTCATTTGATTTTTTTTTTATTAATTCCCTTGAAATTCTTGACCTTTTGTTTTTCCATATGAATTTTGTTGTTATTTTTTCTAGGTCATTAAAATAGTTTTTTGGGAGTCTGATTGGTATAGCGCTAAATAAATAGATTAGTTTAGGTAATATTGTCATCTTTATTATATTTGCTCGCCCTATCCAAGAGCATTTAATATTTTTCCAATTGGTTAGATCAGTCTTAATTTGTGTGAAAAGTGGTCTGTAATTTTGCTCATAAAGTTTCTGATTTTCCTTTGGCAGATAGATTCCTAAATATTTTATATTATCAGTAAGTTACTTTAAATGGAATTTCTCTTTGTAACTCTGACTGTTGGATTTTGTTAGTGATATATAAGAATACTGATGACTTATGTGGGTTTATTTTATAACCAGCAACTTTGCTAAAGTTGTGGATTATTTCTAATAACTTTTTAGTAGAATCTCTAGGGTTCTCTAAGTATACCATCATGTCATCGGCAAAGAGTGATGATTTGGTTTCCTCATTTCCTATTCTTATTCCTTTAATCTCTTTCTCATCTCTTATTGCCAAAGCTAGCGTTTCTAATACAATATTAAATAGTAACGGTGATAGTGGGCAACACTTACTGTTTGATAAAAATTGCTGGGAAAATTGGAAACTAATATGGCAGAAACTAGGCATTGATCCATACTTAACACCGTACACCAAGATAAGGTCAAAATGGGTTCATGACCTAGGCACAAAGAATGAAATTATTAATAAATTAGAGGAACACAGGATAGTTTACCTCTCAGACCTGTGGAAGGGGAAGGTCTTTATGACCAAAGAAGAACTAGAGATCATTACTGATCACAAAATAGAAAATTTCGATTATACCAAACTGAAAAGTTTTTGTACAAACAAAACTAATGCAGACAAGATTAGAAGGGAAGCAATAAACTGGGAAAATATTTTTACAGTCAAAGGTTCTGATAAAGGCCTCATTTCCAAAATATATAGAGAATTAACTTTAATTTATAAAAAATCAAGCCATTCTCCAATTGAAAAATGGTCAAAGGATATGAACAGACAATTCTCAGATGAAGAAATTGAAACTATTTCTAGTCATATGAAAAGATGCTCCAAGTCATTATTAATCAGAGAAATGCAAATTAAGACAACTCTAAGATACCACTACATACCTGTCAGATTGGCTAAGATGACAGGAAAAAATAATGATGATTGTTGGAGGGGATGCGGGAAAACTGGGACATTGATGCATTGTTGGTGGAGTTGTGAACGAATCCAACCATTTTGGAGAGTAGTTTGGAACTATGCTCAAAAAGTTATCAAACTGTGCATACCCTTTGATCCAGCAGTGTTACTACTGGGATTATATCCCAAAATGATTATAAAGAAGGGAAAGGGACATGTATGTGCACGAATGTTTGTGGCAGCCCTTTTTGTAGTGGCTAAAAACTGGAAACTGAATGGATGTCCATCAGTTGGAGAATGGCTGAATAAATTGTGGTATATGAATATTATGGAATATTACTGTTCTGTAAGAAATGACCAACAGGATGATTTCAGAAAGGCCTGGAGAGACTTACACGAACTGATGCTGAGTGAAATGAGCAGGACCAGGAGATCATTATATACTTCAACAACAATACTATATGATGACCAGTTCTGATGGACCAGGCCATCCTCAGCAACGAGATCAACCAAATCATTTCTAATGGAGCACTAATGAACTGAACTAGCTATGCCCAGAAAAAGAACTCTGGGAGATGACTAAAAACCATTACATTGAATTCCCAATCCCTATATTTATGCACACCTGCATTTTTGATTTCCTTCACAAGCTAATTGTACAATATTTCAGAGTCTGATTCTTTTTGTACAGCAAAATAACGTTTTGGTCATGTATACTTATTGTGTATCTAATTTATATTTTAATATATTTAACATCTACTGGTCATCCTTCCATCTAGGGGAGGGAGTGGGGGGGTAAGAGGTGAAAAATTGGAACAAGAGGTTTGGCAATTGTTAATGCTGTAAAGTTACCCATGCATATATCCTGTAAATAAAAGGCTATTAAATAAATAAGTAAATAAATAAATAGCCAAAAAAAAAGAAAAAGAAAAAAGAAAAGATGCTCCAAGTCATTATTAATCAGAGAAATGCAAATTAAGAGAACTCTAAGATACCACTACACACCTGTCAGATTGGCTAAGATGACAGGAAAAAATAATGATGATTGTTGGAGGGGATGCGGGAAAACTGGGACATTGATGCATTGTTGGTGGAGTTGTGAACGAATCCAACCATTTTGGAGAGTAGTTTGGAACTATGCTCAAAAAGTTATCAAACTGTGCATACCCTTTGATCCAGCAGTGTTACTACTGGGATTATATCCCAAAATGATTATAAAGAAGGGAAAGGGACATGTATGTGCACGAATGTTTGTGGCAGCCCTTTTTGTAGTGGCTAGAAACTGGAAACTGAATGGATGTCCATCAGTTGGAGAATGGCTGAATAAATTGTGGTATATGAATATTATGGAATATTACTGTTCTGTAAGAAATGACCAACAGGATGATTTCAGAAAGGCCTGGAGAGACTTACACGAACTGATGCTGAGTGAAATGAGCAGGACCAGGAGATCATTATATACTTCAACAACAATACTATATGATGACCAGTTCTGATGGACCAGGCCATCCTCAGCAACGAGATCAACCAAATCATTTCTAATGGAGCACTAATGAACTGAACTAGCTATGCCCAGAAAAAGAACTCTGGGAGATGACTAAAAACCATTACATTGAATTCCCAATCCCTATATTTATGCACACCTGCATTTTTGATTTCCTTCACAAGCTAATTGTACAATATTTCAGAGTCTGATTCTTTTTGTACAGCAAAATAACATTTTGGTCATGTATACTTATTGTGTATCTAATTTATATTTTAATATATTTAACATCTACTGGTCATCCTGCCATCTAGGGGAGGGGGTGGGGGGGTAAGAGGTGAAAAATTGGAACAAGAGGTTTGGCAATTGTTAATGCTGTAAAGTTACCCATGCATATATCCTGTAAATAAAAGGCTATTAAATAAATTAAAAAAAAAAAAAAGATCAACATCAGTATTTAGGTAGGTCAAAAAAGATGGAGATAAAGTTGAGTATGATCCATGAAGGGCATAGGATTCTCCGAAATCTATAAAGAAATAAGAGGGGAAAATAGATTTGGGTGGGGCATAGAAAGGGGTTTAGATTAATGGGAATGGGATAAAGTACATAGTTTAATGGGAGTGGGATAAAAAGGCAAGAAAAGAGTGGGGGAGAACATAAAGGAGGGATCCTTGGGGAGGGAGATGTTAAGTAATAGCAATGCAAGTTAAGGAGTAGAATTATAGTAGAAGAATTAGCAGGGATAGAAAATGAGAGCTATACATGAACACAATAACAAGGACCAGGAGAAGAATTTACTAGAAGAAAAAAATTAGGTCTAGAAGTCATTGACCTCAGATAAAGTTAAATTTAAAGATGCAATCAAAAGAAAAATCTGCATTATATGTCAGCCATATTAATAATGTAACCAAAATGAGGGGAAAAAATGAAAAAAAATTAAAAAGTGTACTGCAAAGAACAAAAAAATAACCTATAAAGAAGCAAAGATGGACATAAAAGATGAATATAATATCTTCTATTATTATATATGCTTTCTTGAAATGAAAATTAATTGTTACATATTTTGAATTCTCCCTGATGTTTTACCGGGCACATGAATCCCCCCCCTTTTCTCTTTCTATTTTTTCTATTTTTTATTTAATTTTCAATAAATAAATATATAAAAAAGAAAAAATAGATGGAAACTAAATAATTAAATTCTAAAGAATAAGTAGATCAAAAAACAAATCATAGAAACAATAATTTCAATAAAGATAATGGCAAAAATTAAACAATATACTAAAATTTATGAGATATTGCCAAAGCAGTACTCAGGGGAAAAATTATTTCTCCAAATTCTTGTGGCAACATTGTGGAAAATGAGTTAGGCTTGCAACTAAAAAAAAAAACCTTGAACGAGAACAAATTAAAAATCCCCAGTTACACACCAAATTGAAAATCCTGAAAATCAAAGTTGAGATTAATAAGATTAAAGTCAAAAAAAATTATTGAATTAACAAATTCAGGAGCTTTTATGCAAAAATCCAATAAGATAGATAAGTCATTATTAATTGAATTTTTTGTTTTCTTCTTAAGTTTTTTTATATTTGATATTTTTTTCCCAGTTACATGCAACACAATTTTTAACACTTCCCCATTGAGAAGTCATATTTGAAATTATTCAAAACATTTTTGTAAAAGTCATGTTTCAAAAGAAAACATAGATCTCCTCTGGCTCTTCAAAAAACCCTCAAGAAAAATAAAATTTTAAAAAAAGTATGCTTAATCTGGATTCCAACCCAATCAATTTCTTTTCTGGGTATAGATAGCATTTTCATCATCATTCTTTCAGAACAGTCTTGCATCACTGTATTGCTGAGAATAACCAAGTCATTCACAGCTGATCACCCCACAACATTGCTAGGACTTTGTATATAGTTTATTTGACATTTCATGAGCTCATGGAAGACTAATTTGATTTAAAAAAAAAAAGAAAGAAAAAAATTCTATGTCAGAAATGAAAAGAGTAAAATCATCACCAATGAAGAAGAAAATAAAGCAATCATTAGGAAATATTTTACCCAACTATGTGCCAATAAATCTCATCTGGGCAAAATCTATGAAAATTAAACAAAAAATATAAATTACCTAGATTAACAGATCAGAAAATAGAAAGCCTAAATAACACTATTTTAGAAAAAGAAATTAAACAATCCATTAATGAACTCCCTAGAAAAAAATCTCCAAGACCAGATGGGTTCATGGGTAAATTCTGCCAAACATTTAAAGAGCACTTAATTCCAATGCTATATAAACCATTTTGGAAAAATAGGTGGAGATCTACCAAACTCCTTTTATGACACATACATAATGTTGATACCTAAGCCAAGAAGTGCCAACACAGAAAAAGAAAATTATAGACCAATTATCCTAATGAATACTGATGCAAGAAATTTGAACAAAATACTAGCAAGGTGGTTATCAAAAGGATCATACTCTATGATTAGGTGGGATTTATGCTAGGAATACAGGGTTGGTTCAGTATTAGGAAAGCTATCAACATAATTGACCATATCAATAACAAAACAAACAGAAATCAAGAAGAAATCAATTGTCCAGCAGAAAGAGATAGGAAAAGAAATTTCATTTTAAATAACTGTAAGCAATATAAAATGTTTAGGAATTTATTTTTAAGACAAATAGAAACATATCACTTGCTCATGGGTAGGCTGAGTTAATATAATAAAAAAATTTGCTAAATTTATTTATTCAGAGGCATACCAATCAAATTACCAAAAAATTACCAGATAGAGCTAGAAAAAAATAATAGCATTCATGTAGAAGAATAAAAGGTCAAGAATATCAAGGGAATTAATGAAAAAAAAAATTACACAGGAAGGTGGCCTAGCAATATCAAATCTTATATTATAAAGCAGTAATTGTCAAAATTATCTAGTAATGGCTAAGAAACAGAGTGGTGGATCAGTGGAAGACTTGGTGCACAAGACACAGTAGTTAATGAACATGGTAATCTATACTTTTTGTTTAAAAAATTGTGATTTTATAATTTGTGACTTATCTTGCTAATAAATTTCTTAATTTTTATATTATTGAAACTTTCTTGTACTCCTAGTTTAATTGTACTCAATATCAATACATTTAAAATATATTCTCATATTTAATTTATATTTTTAAATAGTCATCATTGATGATGATATTCTTGTATCTTTCTTTTTTATGATTTAAGCATATTGTCTCACAAAAAGTATCTACTTGCGTGCTATCTTTGTTATTAAACCACTTCATCTTGTAGAGGAATTAATTGTTCTTTAAATGTTTGGTTTAATTTTCTTGATAATTTGCTTGATCTTCATGTTTTTTTCATGACATTGCTTAAGTATTTCCTGTTTTGTGAATATAAGTGCTTTATATTTTGACAAGTCATTAAATTAATTAATGCCTGATTTGTTATTTATAAACAGTTAACTAATTAAATTTAGGAATTCATTTATGTTCTTATTTTTGGTGATGTAGAACTCTTGGTGTGTAATAACCTCATAGAGAATTATCCTGGAAAATGGATAGAGAGCCAACCTAGAACTCAGGAGGAGCTGGTATATCATATAGCAGCATAGTGCCCCCAAACAAATTTGCTTTCTAAGAGAAGCAAATTGAACAGAAAGTCATTTTAAGAAAAAACACTTTCTTTGCTAATCTTTTCATAGTTTTTTAATGGTGATTTTATCATATGTTATTTAATTTGCTAATAAATTTCTGAATATTCATAATATTGAAATTTTATATGTAACTATAGATAGAGGGATATAGATATAGAAATGGTTGCATTTATTTATGGATATATATGTACACACATATAGATGCATCTGTTCTCTTCATAAATCTATAGATAGAAATAGATAAATAAATACTAAGGTATGTTAATTCAACTGCATGCCAAATTTGGAAAATAACTATTCTTTATCCTTCTCCTCTCCCCTTTTGTGTATGGTTTGGACAAACTCTTTGGAGTTTACATGGGCTTCTTTAGGAACCTCTGTTATATTTTGAGAATTGATATAATCAATGCCATGTAATTTGCAAACTCGAGCATTTATCATTGCATGGAATCTTTCTTTAAGTCTGAGACAATCACCTCTATGATATTGATGTAAAACACTTGCCAAGTATCTGCATCCCTGTTTTAAGCCTTGTTTGATTAATAATCCAAGGATCATTGAATAAAACATATTATGCTCTTTTATGTTTCAAAGAATCTTGTGTGATTTTGTCAGAGAAGTGGGGAATACTTTGTTAGAGGCAAAACTCCAAGACACTTATTTTGCTTTGTTATATCAAATATTCTTAGACGGTTGACAAACAATAAGCAGAGTATGATTTTGTGTTCTTTAAGCCTTTTGGTCAGTTGTCAATTGTAAAACTGCCTTGATGCAATGGACAGAATGATTTATTTAGAAAACCCAAGAGATACAACAACACAATTAATCAAAATAATAAGTTGAAGAAAGCAACTTCATTAAATCATTAATATTGATTTATGTTATTAAGAAGAATCAGGAAAATTAAATAATACCAAATTTTATTTAATATTTGGGCATTAGCTTACCAAAGCACATAAGACCACTTTTTAGAAAACTAGAGCAATAATTAAATAATTGCAGAAGTAATTGGAGTCAGTGCAGATGGGCCCAGCTTAGAGAGTAACATTTACTCTACCAAATTAATTTATGAATTAATTCAATACCAATTAAAGTTCTAATGGAACATTTCATAGACTGGAGGATGGAGAAAAAAGTGGGATAGAGACAAGGCTTCTGATTTCACAAGTATATACAATTCAATCATGAAAAGAATTACACCTTTTCTTTCTTTTTTTTTTTAATAACTTTTTATTGACAGAACCCATGACAGGCAATTTTTTACAACATTATCCCTTGCACTCACTTCTGTTCCAATTTTTCCCCTCCCTCCCTCCACCCCCTCCTCCAGATGGCAAGCAGTCCTATACATGTTAAATAGGTTACAGTAGATCTTAGATACAATATATGTGTGCAGAACCGAATAGTTCTCTTGTTGCTCAGGGAGAATTGGATTTAGAAGGTATAAATAACCCAGGAAGAAGAACAAAAATGCAAGCATTTTACATTCATTTCCTAGTGTTCTTTCTTTGGGTGTAGCTGCTTCTGTCCATCCTTGATCAATTGAAACTGAGTTAGATCTTCTCTTTGTCGAAGAAATCCACTTCCATCAGAATACATCCTCATACAGTATCGTTGTTGAGGTATATAATGATCTCCTGGTTCTGCTCATTTCACTTGGCATCAGTTCATGTAAGTCTTGCCAATCCTCTCTGTATTCATTCTGCTGGTCGTTTCTTACAGAACAATAATATTCCATAACATTCATATGCCACAATTTACCCAACCATTCTCCAATTGATGGGCATCCATTCATTTTCCAGCTTCTAGCCACTACAAACAGGGCTGCCACAAACATTTTGGCACATACAGGTCTCTTTCCCTTCTTTAGTATCTCTTTGGGGTATAAGCCCAGTAGAAACACTGCTGGATCAAAGGGTATGCACAATTTGATAACATTTTGAACATAGTTCCAAATTGATCTCCAGAATGGCTGGATGTGTTCACAATCCCACCAACAATGTATCAGTGTCCCTGTTTTCCCACATCCCCTCCAACATTCCACATTATCTTTCCCTGTCATTCTAGCCAATCTCACAGGTGTGTAGTGGTATCTCAGAATTGTCTTAATTTGCATTTCTCTGATCAATAGTGATTTGGAACACTCTTTCATGAGTGGTAATAGTTTCAATTTCATCATCTGAAAATTGTCTGTTCATATCCTTTGACCATTTATCAATTGGAGAATGGCTTGATTTCTTATAAATTAGATTCAAGAATTGCATCTTTTCAATGTATTTTCTTTGCAATTTCAATTCTTAAATTGTATAGAACAGAGAAATTAAATGACTTGCTCAGTGTCATACAGTCAACATGTTTCAGACATCAGACTGAAACTCATATCTACCTGGCAAAGAAGCTAAATTTCTAGTCATTATACTATGCTGCCTCTCAAAAGTATTGAAAGAAATTGAGAGGGAATTTAAAAAATATATATATATATATAATTTGTACTTTCAAACCTTAAGTTATACTTTAAATCAATAATTATTACAACTTTCTGGTTTTGGACTAAAAAATAGAAAAACAGTAACTAATTCTAGTTTGTTAAACCAGATGCTGGCAGAAGCCTCTTTGATTTTCTATAGCTGTGTAGCCAAAACCTTGAAGATGGGGAGAAGCAATTAAGAGGGACTAATGGGCTGGATTTTGCTAATTCTTTTAGTTTGACATCATTCTACCTAGTGGTGTTCTGGTGAGAAAAGGTGAAAAAATAATTCTATCAAAGGGTGAGGACTTGCATTCAAGGCCAACATACGACCTAGGAATACGGGCCAAAGCTCTTTATCTGTTTCAGCAGTTGCTCTTTCTTTCTTTCTTTCTTTCTTTCTTTCTTTCTTTCTTTCTTTCTTTCTTTCTTTCTTTCTTTCTTTCTTTCTTTCTTTCTTTCTTTGAAATTTGATGCTATAACCTTGTAAGCTTCTAGAGGTCAGAAAAGCAAGGCACTAGGAAATTTTAGGGTAGATTCTATGCTGGGTTTTGCTGTTAATCTAATTTCTATGCCACACAGAATAACGACCCTCCTTTGAGACCTAGATCATCACTGGCTGAGACTAGGTTTCATCCATTACAGATGTTGAATTTGGACATGAACTCAGAATGATAAATGTTATGTATAAACAATGTTCAGTCTGAATCCACTGTCTTTGGGGAAAAGTATCAGAGCACACTGTGTCCCTGAAGCTTTAGGGAAATATGGTTGTATTTCTGTTCTTGTTATAGCTTCAAAATAAGTATCCATTTGTATAAGTAATGGAAATTGATTAAATGGAATTGGAGAGTTAATTATTAGGGGCAAACAGAGGGATTTAGGCAGAATATACCCAGAGTAAGGGCTTAAGCCAATAGCATTGATGAAGAAACGTCCTGACTCCTCAGAAGTAACCCTAGAACACTGAGGAGAAGGTGTAATTGGTTTTGCACTGGCAGAATAAAGTTATATAGAAAGTACTTAGCAGACTTAATTTTTATGTATTATGTATTTTCTTGTCTATATGCATTTCATTTCCTTCAGTGGAGTGTAAACCCTTAAGAGCAAAAGGCGTTTTAGAAAAGAACCTAACACTTAGCAGGATCTCAGTTGATGCTTGTCAAATGGAAGATAGTTAATGAAATTAATAAGAAGGAAAAAATACTTATACAGAGACATTCTTAGCCTTTGCTAACATCCCCAAACTGGAAATAAACTACTTATCCAAAAGCTGACAAGACTAAGCAAATTATAACATATTAATGTAGTAGAATCTTACTATGACATAAGACATGCCAAATGTGAAGAAACAAACAAATATGGGAATATATAACAAGTGACCCAGAATGGAAAAAATAGAACTTAAAAAGTAATATGCTGAGGCACAGTGGATTGAGCACTGGTTCTGGAGATGGGAGGACATGACTTCAAATGCATCCATAGATATTTGCTAGCTGTGTTATTCTAGGCAGGTCACCAAGCCCCATTGCCTCCCCCCAAAACTTAAAAAGTAATATATAAAATGATCACAGTTATGTAAATAAAAATAGCAATAACAGAAACTGAACCATGTTAACATACCTGGGAAAGAATTTAGAGTTGGAAGAGAGCTCCTAGAATATGAAGTGCAAGTTCTCTTTTTATAAACGAGGAAACTGAGACTCATCTAGGGTAAGTGACTTGTCCAAGGTCACACAATTTAACAATTCAAAAAAATTTTCATTAATTCATTCTTTACTCAATTCTTCGATACTTATATACAAATAATAATTATCAAAGGTAGCATTGGAACTTGGGTCCTTTGATTTTAGAAACAGTTTAGTTTCTGCAGTATTATATTGTTTTCCACAAAGAAGGTCAGGATGATTTTGTCAAAACCTGGTCAAAATTAATGCAGATCTTAAAAGAAATATAAAGATTTATACACAATAATTTATAGAAATTTTTTCTTCCATGTTTTTTTTTCTTATGTATATATTTCAGTGAATATAGAATAGAATGGTAAGCATGGAGGTCATGAAGACTCATCTTCTTGAGTTCAAATCTGGCCCCAAACACACTAATTGTGAGATCCTGGGCAAGCCATAAACACTATTTGCTTCCATTTCCTCATCTATAAAATGAGTTAGAGAAGGAAATGGCAAACCACTCCAATACCTTTGCTAAGAAAACCCCAAATGGGATCATAGTCAGAAATGACTAAATCAACATAACAGCAACACATATTTCACTATTTGAAGATAAAATAAAATGTATTAATTATGAGAAAAGTAAATTTTACAGCTAAGCTCATAAAAGGGTTGCTGCTAAAACAACCTAAAGCTGGAAGGAACCTTTGAAAAAGGAGTGTCAGATTTAGAAGGTATTTTGAAGATTATCAAATATAACCTCCTCATTTTATTGGGACCATAGAAAATCTGTCCCAGATTATTCAAGGAGTAAGTAGAAAAATAAGTCCTACAATAAGTAGTTAGAATATGAATTCACCCATAAAATGGAAATAGATAGGAGAGTGAAACCTAAAATGAACAATATATTGCTTTCAGAAAAGATTATAAAGATGAAAAATATATACAAATATAAAGATAAGGAGTAAAATTTATTATCTAAAAAATCAATCATGATCTCAGACAAAGCTAAAATAGATAACTATACTATATGTCAGTCATGTTAATCAATATTATTTTAGACTATTTAAAATAACTAGACAGTATAAGGCTGGAATGTTGCTATAGTGTAGGAAATGATGAGTTGGTGGATTTAGAAAAATATGGAAAGACTTGCACTTAAGAATGATGTAATGCACCTTCAGAAAACAGAGGACAAGTGGAAATAAGCACAGCATGATCTTATATATATATGTGTGTGTGTGTGTGTGAATGTATGTATGATTTATAGAAATAATTTATATGTATGTGCATATATATGCATGTGCATATGTATGTATACATATGTTTTTATTTTTAATATATACATATATGTGTATCTGCACTTAATTGTAGCCTTCTTGGGTTGGAAAAAAGTTTAAAATAAAGGAAAAAAAATATAGTTAAGTGCACAACAGAGAACAAAAGAAAAGCTATAAGGAAGCAAAGAAAAGATAGACAACTCTGAAGACAATGTGTAGTATTTATTATATAGAATTTCTTGAAATGGAAATTTGTTTCATATGTTGAATCCTCTCATGTTTTGCTGTGCACATGGCAATTTTTTCTTTTCTTATTTTGTATTTTTTATAACTTTTTATTGACAGAACATATGGCTATGTAATTTTTTACGTTATCCCTTGCATTCACTTCTGTTCTGACTTTTCCCTTCCCTCCCTCCACCCCTTCTCTAGATGGCAAGCAGTCTTATACATGTTAAATATATTACAATATATCCTAGATACAATATATGTGTGCAGAATGAACAGTTCTCTTGTTGCACAAGAAGAATTGGATTCAGAAGGTAAAAATAACCTGGGAAGAAAAACAAAAATGCAGACAGTTTATGCTCATTTCCCAGTGTTCCTTCTCTGGGTGTAGCTGCTTCTGTCCATCACTGATCAATCGGAACTGAGTTAGGTCTTCTAACTAGGTCTAGGAAGATATCCACTTCCATCAGAATACATCCTCATACAGTATCGTTGTTGAATTATATAATGATCTCCGGGTTCTGCTCATTTCCCTTAGCATCAGTTCATGTAAGTCTCTCCAATCCTCTCTGTATTCATCCTGCTGGTCATTTCTTACAGAACAATAATATTCCATAATAATATTTTGTATTTGTTTTAAAAAAATAAACAAAAATAAATAGATAAATGAAGAAAAGAAGAAAAACAGGTCCTAGAATTTAAGTGGCTCAAGTCCTTGTCTTTTGTTCTTTTCACTTGATTTGTTATGTAATCTTCCATTTCTTCTTTATATAACTTGTTATTATGATTGGCAAAATCTATGTTATTGGCACATTGTCTCCCCCATTAGAATATGAGCTTCATCACTGTTAGAACCTTGTTTTTAATAGTAACTATTTGTTGCTGTTCAGTCATATTTCAGTTGTGTCTGGCTATTAATGATCCCATTTTGGGGTTTTATGGCAAAGATACTGGGTTGGTTTGCCATTTACTTCTCCACTTCCTTTTATAGTTGAGGAAGCTGAGGAAAATAGAGTTTTAAGTGACCTGTCCAAGGTCACACAGTAAGTTTCTGAGATTGGATTTAAACGCAGGAAGATGAGTTTTTCTTACTCTAGACTTGGTAGTTTATCCACTGCATCCACATGGCTACTCCTTAGTAATAATAGAAGCTCTGTGTAGTGTGTGTGTGTGTGTGTGTGTGTGTGTGTGTGTGTGTAGCATTTTTTTCTGAGGCATTTGGGATTAAGTAACTTGCCTAGGGTCACACACCTAGGAAGTGTTATGTGTCTGAGACCAGATTTGAACCTCCTGGTATATGTTGCATTTTATAGTTTGCAAAGCCCTTAAAAATTATTGTCTCATTTATTTTTTCACAATGACCATTTATTATTATTATTTCCATTTTAAAGGTGAGGAAACTGAGACTGAAAGTTTAAGTGATATACGTGATGTCATAAATTAGTTTTTGAAGCAGAATTTGAACTCAGGTTTTCCTCATTTCAAGGCCAATATAATACATTGTACCACTTCTTTTTTTGCTTTTGCTTTCCTTTGAAATTCCAGTGCTAATGGGAACATTGTAGCTACTTACTAAAAGACTGTTGACTGTCTGACTTTGGGGTCATGTACTGAACATGCTGACATGTCACTTTCTTCTGTCAATATCTAGCTTTTGTTTATTAAAATGTATGGAATAACCAATATTTTCTTTTTATCTTGAGATTGTTTTTTACCCAGGGTTTTGGTTAGCTAGAGGTTATGTAACAAAGTAGATTAAGAGCGTAAACATGTAGATTTGTTTAGGTGCATTAGCCTTGATAAAAATTTAAGGTTTAGGTATGTTCCCAAGAATATTGTTGCAGCACCATGTTTAAGAAACATTAGAATGAGAAGGAAAGGAGGAAGGATCATGGAAAGAAAAATGCAAGGATTATACCTGAAATAGGATGAAACTTAGGATACAAGTCCAATATCACTCTTATTAAAATTGTTCCACTCTTCTCAATTAACCCTATTTTCTTCTTGCTCCATTATTTTTGGAGTTGCAAAGGAGAACATAACATGGTGGTTGTCAAAGTGGTCAAAGGCAACATTATATAGTGAATAGAGAGTCATATGGATGTCACTTTCCACTCTAAGATGTAGCTCTAATTCTTATCTGCTCAGTGATTATCCTCAACAGAGTGGCTTAGTTTAGAGTTTGGAAAGCCCTAGGTTTTAATCCTACTTTTATAATTTACTAGCTGGACTTCCCTGCCTTTTTTCAAGACAGCTGCTATCTTACCTTCTACAAGAAATCTTTCTGGGTTCCCACCATGCTAAAGCCTTCTCTCAGAAATGATCTCCCATTTATTTCATATGTGTTTTTAATTTACAGTTATCTATATGTTTTCTCTTTCTTTAGAATGTAAGCTCCTTGAGAACAGAAACCATATTTTTGTCTTTCTTTGATTCCGACATGGCTAGCATAGTGTTTGGCACACAATAAGTATTTATTGAAAATGTATAAGTTAATTAAGCTCTATAACTTTTAGTTTATAAATCTTTAAAATAAAGATCTTTGAACCACCCCTTTAACTGAACTGGTCTGAGGAAAATGTTTTATAACCTTGTAGTTCTATAGAAATGCTAGTTATTATTTATAGGTGAAGAAACAGACTAAGAGAAATAAACTTGGGGCAGAGCCAAGATGACAGAGAGCAGACATGACTTTCTGTGACCTCCTCTGACTTTCTCTCAAACCAACAGCACATTAAATCTCTAACCTTGCTATGGAGAACCCATAAATATTTGGAGTACAACACATTCCCAGAAAAAGACACCTTAGAAGAACTTTAGAACAAGTCTGTTTCAAATGGGCAGAAGGACAGTTTGCCATATTCAGACCACAGCACAGGGAAACTAGGGCAAAGATCTGGGGTGGGGAGTCAGAGCATTATAGGTTCCAAGTATCTGGGAATCTTCTGTGAGCCTCTTAGGCTACTCTGTTCTGGTTGCAAACAAGTAGTCTGGCAGATTTCCTACAAAAGGCAAATCATAAACCACTGAGCCCCAGAAGAACTCTAGACCTAGCTGTGATTACCCAGCCACAATTATCTAGCACTGGAAATCAATCAGCAGAACTGCCCTACAGACTAAAGCAGCTGTTGCTCCTTTGCATTGAGCAGACCTCAAGCTTTTAAAGAATGAACAACAACAACAACAACAACAAAAAGAATTCTTACCATAGACAGTTTTTATGGAGAGAAACAAACAGACCTCAAATCCCAAGGTTCCTAAAGGCAAAGCAACTCCAGATGAAGGCCCAAAGGGAGATATGAGCTGATCCCCATTTCTAAAGACTTTCTTGGAAGATTTCATAAAGGAACTTAAAAGAGAGTTAGAAAAAAATGGGGAACAGAAATGAGATAATTGCAAGAAGGAATGCAAAAAAAATATGATGCCCTACAAAATGTATGAAATGGAAAAAATGCAATGAACAAAACAAAATTGGCCAAATACAAAAGTAGCTAAAAAAGGTAATTGAAGAAAATAATACACTCAAAAGTAGAACTGAACAAATGGAAGTGAATAATTCAATAAGACTTCAAGAATCAGTCAAACAAAAACAAAAAAATGAAAAAAAAATAGAAGAAAAATAAAATACCTCCTAGGAAAAACAACTGACCTGGAAAATATAGATCTAGGAGAGACAATCTGAGGATTATCGGACTTCCTGAAAGCCATAATGAAAAAAAGAACCTAGACATTATTTTACGGAAAATCATAAAGGAAAACTGCCCTGATATCTTAGAATCAGAAGGTAAAATAGTTATTGAAATAATTCACTGATATTGAAAGAAATCTTTCCTCCAGAAAGAGACCCCAAAATTAAATCCCCAAGGAATATCATGGCTTAATTTCAGAACTATTGCACCAAGGAACAGATATTGTAAGTAGCCAATATTTCTATTATAGGTATACTTAGAGAATGTGGATATAATTTGATTTTATTATGATAATATGAAAAAGAAAATAGACAAGGAAAGGGGATCACACTGGAAAAAGAGGAAAAAGAGAGGTAAAATGAGGGAAATTATATCTCATGAAGAAACAAAGAAAAATTATTATATTTGAGGGAAAGATGGGAAGGAAATGAACATTGTGTGAATGTTACTTTCATCAGATTTGGCTCAAAGAGAGAAAAAATCAGACATATTTGGTTTTACAGAGAAACTTGTCTCACTTTATAGGGAAGTGGGAGGGAAAAGGGGAAAAGAAAAAGACTAATAGAAGGTAAAAGAGAAGTATTAGGGGAAAGACATAAAAAAGGGAGGACTCCAAAAGGGAAGAGCTGGTTGAGGGAGGTGGTCATCAAAAGCAAAATACTGGGGAGGAGGGAAGGGAGAAAGGAAAGAGAAAAGCATAACAGGGTAAATAAGATGGCAGGAAATACAGAATTATTTATGTTGACTGTGAATGTGAATGGAATGAACGAATCCATAAAAAGGAAGCAGATGGCAGACTGGATTCAAAGCCAGATCCTACAATATATTGTTTACAAGAAACACATTTAAAACATAGTGAATATACAGAGTGAAGGTAAAGGACTGGAGCATAATCTATTATGCTTCAGGTGAAGTAAAAAAAAACAGGAGTAGCAATCCTGATCTCAGATCAAGTAAAAGCAAAGAGAGATCTAATTAAAAGAGACAAAGAAGGAAACTATATTTTACTAAAGGGTACCATAGAAAATGAGCAATATCAATACTAAACAAATATGCACTAAGTGGCATAGCATCCAAATTCCTAGAGGAGAAATTAAAAGAGATGCAAGAAGAAATAGATAGCAAAACTATCCTAGTGGGGGATCTCAAACTTGCTCTCTCAGAACTAGATAAATCAAACCACAAAATAAATAAGAAAGAAGTTAAGGAAATAAACAAAATGTCAGAAAAGTTAGGTATGATAAATCTTCAGAGAAAATTTAATAGAGACAGAATACTATGTAAATTATTTGAAAAAATAGGGAAAGAATGAATTCTACCAAATTCTTTTTATGACACAGATATGGTGCTGAAAGCTAAACCAGGTAAGGTGAAAACAGAGAAAGGAAATTATAGACCAGTCCCCCTAATGAATATTGATGTAAAAATCTTAAATAAAATATTAGTAAAGAGATTGCAGAAAGTCATCTCCAGGATAATCCTACCAAGTAGGATTTATGTCAGGAATGCAGGGGTGGTTCAATATTAGGAAAACTATTAGCATAATCAACTATATCAATAACCACACCAACAAAAATTATATGATTATCTTGATAGATGCTGAAAAAGCATTTGATAAAATCAAACACACATTCTTATTAAAAACACTAGAGAGTATAGGAATAAATAGATTTTTCCTTAAAATAGTCAGAAGCATCTATTTAAAACCATCAGCAAGCACCATATGTAATGGGGACAAACTAAAACCATTCCCAATAAGATTAAGAGTAGAATAAGGCTGCCCACTATCACCATTACTATTCAATATTGTATTAGAAATGTTACCTTGGCAATAAGAGAAGAAAAAGAGATTAAAGGAATTAGAGTAGTTCATGAGGAAACCAAATTATCACTCTGTGCAAATGATATGATGGTATACTTAGAAAACCCCAGAGAATCAACTAAAAACTACTAGAAATAATTCATAACTTTAGTAAAACTGAAGCATACAAAAACAAATCCACATAAATCATCAGCATTTTTATATATTATCAACAAAGTTTAGCAGCAAGAGATACAAAGATAAATTCCATTCAAAATAACTGTCAATAGTATAAAATATTTGGGAATCTATCTGACAAGGGAAAATCAGGAACTATATGAGCAAAACTACAAAACACTTTCCACACAAAGTCAGATCTGTTAGGTTGGAAAAATATCAAGTGCTATTGGATAAGTCAAATGAATATAGTAAAAATGGCAATACTATTTAAATTAATCTACTTATTTAGCACTATAACAATCAAACTCCCAAGAAATTATTTAAAGATCTAGAAAAAATAGTAAAAAGTTCATCTTCAGGAACAAAAAAAGGTCAAGAATTTCCAGGGAATTAATGAAAAAAAAATGCTAATGAAAGTGGCCTAGCTGAGTCAGACCTAAAAGTACATTATAAAGTCAAAAATATTTGGTATTGGCTAAGAAATAGAATAGCCAATTAATGGAAAAGGTTAGGATCGCAGAGCAAAATAGTCAATAACTATAGAAATCTAGTGTTTGACAAACCCAAAGACCACAGCTTTTGGGATAACAGTTAACTATTTGACAAAAACTGCTGGGAAAATTGGAAACTAGTATGGAAGAAATTAGAGTTTGACCCAGACCTAACATCACACACTAAGATAAGCTCTAAATGGGTTTATGATTTAGACATAAAGATTGATATAGGATAGTTTACCTCTCAGATCTGTGGAGAAGAAGGGAATTTGTGTCCAAAGAAGAAATGAAACTCAAAATTGAACATTAAATAGATAATTTTGATTATATTAAGTTAAAAAGTTTTTGTACAAAAAAACTAAAGGCAGGCAAGATCCGAAGGGAAACAATAAATTGGGAAATCATTTTTACATTTAAGGCTTCTGATAAACACCTCATTTCTAAAATACATAGAGAATTGATTCAAATTCATAAGAATTCAAGCCATTCTCCAATTGATAAATGGTCAAAGGATATGAACAGACAATTTTCAGATGAAGAAATTAAAACCATTTCTAATCATATGAGAAGTTGATCTATATCACTGTTGATCAGAGAACTGCAAATTAAGACAACTCTGAGATACCACTACACACCTCTCAGATTGGCTAAGATGACAGGAAAAGACAATGATGAATATTGGAGGGAATGGGGGAAAACTGGGACACTGATACATTGTTCTTAGCTCTATCAATGGATCCAGCCATTCTGGATAGCAATTTGGAACTATGTTCAAAAAGTTATAAAACTGTGCATATGCTTTGAACAAGCAGTGTTTCTATTGGGCCTATATCTCAAAGAGATCTTAAAGGAGAGAAAGAGACCCACATGTGCAAAAATATTTGTGGCAGCCCTTTTCATTGTGGCAAGGAACTGGAAACTGAGTGGATTCCCATCAGTTAGAGAATGGCTTAATAAGTTATGGCATATGAATGTTATGGAAACATGAACTGATGCTAAGTGAAATGAGTAGAACCAGGAGATCATTGTACATGGCAACAGCGAGATTATATGATGATTAATTCTATGAACGTAACTCTTTCCAACAATAAGATGATACAAGCAAGTTCCAATGTCTTATGATGGAGAGAGCCATCTATACCCAGAGAGAGGACTGTGGGAAATGAATATGGATCACAACATAATATTTGCACTCTTTTTGTTGTTGTTCACTTCCATTTTGTTTTCTTACTCATTTACTTTTTTTTAATCTGATTTTTCTTGTGCAGCAAGAAAATTGTATAAATATGTTTATACATATTGGATTTAACACATATTTTAACATATTTAACATATATTGGATTATTTGCCATCTAGGGGAGGTGGTAGGGGGAAGAAGGAAAAAAAATCTGAAACACAAGGCTATGCAAAGGTTAATGTTGTCAAATTATCCATGCATATGGTTTGAAAATAAAAAGCTTTAAAAATTTAAAAAGAGAGAAATTAATTTGCTTATCTAGTATTATATAGCTAGTAAATAGGTAACCACAGTTTGAACCCCTGTCTTGCAAACCCAAATATATGTGCTATTTCCACTATATCACACCTGCCTGATAAAATATTTTGTAGTTTTTGTTGATATTTAGTCTTTTCAGTTTTATCTGACTCTTTATGGGTCTATTTGGGTTTTTCTTGTCAGAGATTCTAGAGTGCTTTATCATTTTCTTCTCCAGCTCATTTTCCAAATAAGGAAACTGAGCAAACAAGATTAAGTACCTTGTCCAAGGTCACACAGCTAGTAAGTGTCTAAGGCCACATTTGAACTCAGGAAGACTCATGTTCTTGACTTCAGACCCAGCACTTTAATCTATTATACCACTCAACTAGAAGTCATCTATTATATCCCTTTTATTTTGCAGCTGAATAAAGTAATATCCAAACTGTGATGGACTTGGTTCTTTTCAGCAATGTAATGATACAAGGTGATTCCAATAGACTTGAGATGGAAAATGCCATTCACAACCAGAGAAAAAAATATAGAGAGCGAATGTGTTTCAAAGCATAGTATTTCCACCTTTTGTGTTGTTATTTGCTTGTTGTTGTTTTTTCTATCTTATGCTTTTTTTTTCCTTTTGGTCTTATTTATCTTGTGCCACATGACAAATATGGAAAAATACTTAAAAGAATTGCATATATTTAATCTATATCAGATTGCTTGCTGTCTTGGGAAGAGTTGGAGGTAAGGAAGGGAGAGAGTAAAATTTGGAACACAAAGTTTTTAAAAATGAATGTTGAAAACTACCTATACTTGTATTTGGAAAAATAAAATACTATTAAAAATAAGTGAAAATACACCTATCAGACTGGCTAAGATGACAGGAAAAGATAATGACGATTGTTGGAGGGGATTGCAAGAAAACTGGGACACTCATGAATTGTTGGTGAAGTTGTGAATGGATCCAACTATTCTGGAGAACAATTTGGAACTATGCTCAAAGAATTATCAAACTGTGCATACCCTCTGATCCAGCAGTGTTACTACTGCGCTTATATCCCAAAAAGATATTAAAGAAGGGAAAGGGATCTGTATGTGCCAAAATGTTTGTGGAAACCCTTTTTGTAGTGGCTAAAAACTGGAAATTAAATGGATGCCCATCAATTGGAGAATGGTTGGGTAAATTGTGGTATATAAATGTTATAGAATATCATTGTTCTATAAGAAATGATCAGCAGGATGAATACAGAAAGGCCTGGAGAGACTTACATGAACTGATGCTGAGTGAAATGAATAGAACCAGCAGATCATTATACATTTCAACAACAATATTATATGAGGATATATTCTGATGGGAGTGGATATGTTTGACAATGAGAAGATCCATTTCAGTTTTAATTGATCAATGATGGACAGAATCAGCTACACCCAGAGAAAGAACACTGGGAAATGAATGCAGCCTACTTGCATTTTTGTTTTTCTTCCCAAGGTATTTTTACCTTGTGAATCTGATTTTTCTTGTGCAGCAAGAGAACTGTATGGTTCTGCACACATATATTGTATCTAAGATATACTTTAACATGTTTAACATGTATGAGATTGCCTGTCATCTAGGGGAGGGGGTAGATGGAGGGAAGGGAAAAGTTGGAACAGAAGCGAGTGCAAGGGACAATGTTGAAAAATTACCCTTGCATATGTTCTGTCAATAAAAAGCTATATAAAAAAATAAGTGAAAATAAAATAAGATCCTGAGAGCCAGTCTTTTCTAAAGTGACAAGGACAATTAGAAATTCTTTTATAGTAGAGCAAAAATAATTGTGACAATGTAGGAAATGGAATCAACAGCACATAAGACAGTCTATTAGTGAGTAGGTTGGCAGAGGACTTTGAGGAGAGGTGTAGTTAATAGAAGGGAGGACATATCTCCTTTAAGAAAAGAAGCAAAACCTGACACTTCTCAAAGAATTCTTGATTCTCAGAAGGTCAAGGGACTCAATCAAAGCAGCATTCACCCCATGATAGGTATAACTCTGCCTTCACAGAGATAAAATTAGAAACTGAGTGTCCTGACTCACCATAAAGTACTTTTTATGCATGTCAATTCTAAATTAAAGTAAAAAAACTCCTCCTTCTTTTGTCCTCCTCATTTGTAGTTTTTAAAACTTTGAAAGGAGAATGAAATGAGCTATCAGAATTGAACATGAGCAATAAACTGAGGATTTTAGCTATTTTCACTACTGCATATTGAATTTGCAGAGATCTGTATAGACAGGATGTTTGACTGGTATATTTGGTAGGGCTGTCCAGGTCTACCCTAAGGAAAATATCTGCCCTGACCAAATGAACTATTTTTTTTTATAACCACATAGTGTTCTTCCATGGTGTTCCACAATAGCCCACATTGCCATCCTAACTGAACTGCTAATTTCCACAAAAGTTTTAAAATGTTTAAATAAAATGCTAACACATTATTAAGAAAATAATTTTGTTTATTTAATTTATTGAATTATTAAGTAAATTTTTTTCTTTCTAGGGAAAGTCTATTTAATTTCATCTTTTGCTAGTCACAATCAGATTTTATATTTATGTTTCTCATGTAGGATACTTAACATTTCTTTTTTTTAATGTTTAAAGATTTTTACTTTCAAAACATGTGCATGGATAATTTATGAACATTGACCCTTGCATAGTCTTGTGTTTCAGATTTTCTCCTCCTTCTCCCACCTTCTTCTCTAGATGGCAAACAATACAATATATGTTAAACATGTTAAAATATATGTTAAATCCAATATATATAAACATATTTATACAATTCTCTTGCTCCACAAGAAAAATTAGATCAATAAAAGTAAATGAGTAACAAAATAAAACAGAAGGGAACAACAAAACGAGTGAGAATGTTATGTTGTGGTCCACACTCAGTTCCCACACTCCTCTCTCTGGGTGTAGATGGTTCTCTTCATCACAAGATCATCACAAGTTCTACAAGGAACTGGCATCAATCATCTCATTGTTGGAAAGAGTCATGTTCATCAGAATTGATCATCGTATGACATTTCTGTTGCCATGTACAATGATCTCCTGGTTCTGCTCATTTCACTTGGCATCAGTTCATGTAAGTCTCTCCAGGCCTCTCTAAAACCATCCTCTTGATAATTTCTTACAGAACAGTAATATTCCATATCCATATACCATAACTTATTCAGTCATTCTCTAATTGACAGGCATCCACTCAGTTTCCAGTTTCTGGCCACTACAAAAAGGGCTGCCACAAACATTTTTGCACATGTGGGTCCCTTTCTCTCTTTTAAAATCTCTTTGGGATATAAGCCCAGTAGTAACACTGCTGGATCAAAGGGAATGCACAGTTTGATAACTTTTTGAGCATAGTTCCAAATTGCTCCAAATGGTTGCATCAGTTCACAACTCCACCAACAATACATCAGTGTCCCTGTTTTCCCACATCCTTTCCAATATTTATCATTGTCTTTTCCTGTCATCTTAGGCAATCTGAGAGGTATGTAGTGGGATATTTAACATTTCTAAGGTTTAGAGAGTCTTTCTATTTGTTAAAATTCCTCTTAATCTTATAGTATTTTTAGAGAGATGAGAGAACACAGAGAGCTGCCACTACTATTTAGGTAAAGGCATTACTAGCACATGGTATTGCAGCATTAGATTTGACTTGGCAGCCATATCAGACACCTACACTCTGAAACTTCTCAAAGGACATACTTTCCTCAGAGAGAACATGCAGTAATGTAATTGGCATGAGCTTTATTAGCCTAAAAATATTTAAATTAAACTTAATCTGATTAAGTGTAGTTCTCTAATAGGTAGGTGTTACTGTGGAGTGACGGCCTGAAGTCAGGAAGATTCATCTTCCAAATACAAATTCAGCCTCAGACACTTACTAGCTGTGTGACTCTGGACAAGTCACGTAACCCTGTTTACCTCAGTTTCCTCATCTGTAAAATAGGCTGGAGAAAGAAATGGAAAACTACTCCATCATTTCTACCAAGAAAACCCCATCATCTCTACCAAGAAAATTCTTACCAAAAAACCAAAGATTCAGACACCACTCGACAACAACAAATAAAATATAACTCCTGGAAGACAGGGTCTGATCCCCTTTTGTCTTTATATTCCCACCACCTAGCACAGTACCTAGTATATACTAAATTACCTTATTGATTGGATATTGATCTTTGTATTTGATTGATTAAGCATACACTATTTATTGGCATCTAAGTAGTACAGTGGATAGAACAGCAGGTCTGGAGTCAGGAAAATCAGAGTTCAAATCCAGTCTCAGATATTCACTAGCTGTGTGATCCTGGGCAATTCATTTAACCATGTTTGCCTCAATTTCTTTAAGTGTAAAATGAGCTGGAGAAGGAAATGACAAATCATTCCAGTATCTTTGCCAAGAACACCCCAAATGGAGTCACAAAAAGTTGAACCCAACTGAAAAACAACAACAAATATCATTCACTGCATAGCAATTTGTCAGGGAGACATTTTGGATATATTTCAACTGAATTAAACCTATTAAATACTAATATTTCATGCATGAAAGTATGCCTGGTGCTACTGAAGATTTAAATCTTCCCTCTTAGCCTTTAGTACATGTTTTTCTGAATCTCTGTGACAAAAAAATTTCAATTAAAAAAATCTTCTGGGTAACTTTCTGATAAGGATCCTCTCCACACTTATTAAGCTAGTCCGTTGATTATAATTTGATCCAAGGCCTATAACTGAAGCCTTTCTAGACTAATAGCACAATTAGATCTTATATCACAGGGTTACCTGTGAACCGAAATAGGATTTCAGAGTAAGACTGTGTAGATTGAGATGTAATGTTGGTGATAAAACCTCAATTTCCTCTCATGATCAGAGGGAGATAACTTAGTTTTAACTTCCAAAAGAAACTTATTATATATGTGTACCTCATTCATTTTTATCTATTTACCTTTGATACATCCAGATATCCAAAGAAATGCCCCATAAAGTATAATGGATATCTTCTTTTAAATAAAAGAACAAAGTATTGGATATGAAGAGTATCAGAGAATATCACTTTGTTGCTTTAACATTTAAGTGAATATATCAGAGATGTCATTGATATAGATGTTTCTTATATAATCAGAAGATTCTACATTTAGAGCTGCTTTAGACCTTGGAAGCTCTCAGGTCTAATTTCCCTATTTTACAGATGGGGAAACTGAAGCTGGGAGATTGAGCAACTTGTTCAAGGTCACTCTGATTGTAACTGAGGCAAGATTGGAATTCAAGATCACACAACATATTATATAAGATCACCAGCCATAATAATGGAACAATTCCAAGAACAGCAATATAAGCTTGAATAAGCAATAAATGAATTATATATCAATGTAAAAGAAAGAAGAACTTTTATTTTATTTGCCTAATCAGAAGCTAGAAAATTTGGAATGAAAAATAGATACTATGTCCATTACAGAATTAGTACAGAAACAGAAGGAAAAATAACAGAACAATATTTAAAACCTAAAATATTTAAAGAACACGTATGAGCTCAATAAAATAAGAATCACCAACTTGAAAACAGAATATGAAAAAGAAATCTATAAAGTATAAGTATTCCCAGAAAAGTTTCAAGAGAACAAAATGGTATTTTACAGGAATACAAAGAAAAATTGCCTGAAAATGTTGAGAGCAAATGGCAAAATTGATTAAGGTAATCCATAAAACAGCATCAGAAAAAAAACCCAGGGTTAAATCATCAAGAAATAATGTAAGATTATTTCAGAGTTGTATCAAAGAATATATTTCATGAGCTATGAAAAAATTCCTTTAATATCAATGATAACAAATCATAACAGCATAGGATAACATCATGGTTACAATAAATCAAAGGAAAATTTGAATATGATATTCTTAAGATCAAAGAAGTGTGCTGACACCTAAAATAGCATATCCTGCAAAGCTGAGCTTAAGCATCATAGAAAATAACTGGATAGTAAGTAAAATGCAAGGATTTGAATAATTCTTTTAATAGGAATCAGGGTTCAAAAGGAAATTATTCATCATGCAAACTGACCAAATAATAGAAAGCTAAATGTTTTTATATAGTAAGTAAAGACAAATGAAAAGTTTATTCTCACCAAGCTAGGATTAGATGAAGGCATGAATATGGAATTAAATTTTCATTTAAAAAAAAGAGCCCAAAACAAACATAATGCACATTTGAGTGTCTGAGAAGGCAAAGACTAAATAACTGGAGTAAAAAAAATAACTTTTTCTTATGGGGTCATTCTATTTATTAAAAGTGGACATATAAGAGCATTTATGAGAAACCCAGAAGGGGGGAAGCAATCTGAGAAGAAATAAATAGTTCTGAAGAGTAATAGGAAAAAAAATCTCCTCACATAAAAGTATTGAGAGAACATGAATAAAAGCAGCTCAAAGGCAACAGTAATGATTGATGTTAGAGATGGCTGTAGTGCATTGTTTTCCACCAGCTAATTTGAACAGAACTGTTTATAGGACTCTGGAGTTTTATTGCTGGGAAACTATGAATCAAAGAATTGTTTTAGGACTATGGGATTATGATATGTGGATTATTTGTGTCATAGCTGACAGATATGTAAATCTGGTGCTTTTCAACTTAACACCCACATATGTGGGTCACCACATGACGAAGCCCTGATTTGAGAATCAGAAGTCAAATCAGAAAATCTAAGGTCATTAACTGAAGAAGGAAAGAGACAGAGAGACAAAGACAGAAACAGAGATAAAGAGACAGAGAAAGAAAGATATATAGAGACAGAAACAGAGGCAGATTCAGACAGAGACAGAGGAACAAAGACACAGAGAGAGAAATCAGAGAAGAAAAGGGAAGAAGTTGCTTATAAAAGCCAAAGCAACAGAAAAAAGAAGACAATATAGAACACATCAAAGCTGCAATGCTGATAAAAATTGAGACTTCCTCACTATTCTATGAATCACTATTAGGTTTCCATTAAGTTTGTATCCACTCTCCTTCTATTCCAGACATTGAGCTTTGATGAAAGACTATGACCTAGGTTTATTGGTGGACCATTACATTTTGATTCTTCCTGCTTTTGTTTTTTATTGAATAAATGTTATTATTATTCTTACTTTTGCCTTTTTGTTTACTGTTACTCATTTATGAGTTAAAAGTGTCCATAGTGGAGTTGTGAACTGGTTCAATCATTGTGGAGAATAATTTGGAGTTCTATATAGCAGAATACAAAACTATGCATATCCTTTGACCCAGAAATATCATTACTAGGTTTGATATCAACTACACATGTGAAATCATTTATCCCAAAGATATCCAAAAAAATGGAAAATTACATATATATGTTATATATTACATATTATAATATATGCATATTTATAGCAGCTGTTTTGGTGCTAGCAAAAAATTAGAAATTGAAGGGATATCCATAACTTGGGAAATGACTAAACAAGGTGTGGTAAATGATTATTATGGAATATTATTGTGCTATAAGAAATGATGAGCAGGATGATTTAAAAAAAAACCTGGGGAAATATATTAATATATATATATATATAATAAAATATATTAACCAATGCAAAGGGAAGTAAGTAGAATCAGGAGAACATTGTACAGAATAGCAACAATATTATAATGATCAGCTATAAAAGACTTGGCTACTCTGATCAATACCATTGCAATTTCAAAGGACTCATGATGAAAAATGTTACCTCTATTACTCAGGATCATAAAGTGCATTACAGACAGAGCTAAAATAGTAACCAAGATCTCCTGAGTCCTAATCCCAAACTTTTGTCAGCACTATGGAGATACCAATGAATATTTGCATATTAAATAATACTTTGAAATTTTGAGTTCGATTCGAATTTTTACCCACAGATGTATCTGAACATTCCATGTGAGGTCTCCCCATTTAGACATTAATTTATTTCCTCCCTGTTAAGAACCCAATACTTTTTATATAGAATTGCAATTTGTTCCTTTGTGATAATTAAAAGATTCTGAACATTTTAGAATCATTTGTGTTGAAGTGGATAAGAAATTCTATCTAGTAAGAGCTTCACAATCTGATTTCATTAGAAAGGAGAAATGGAAGAAAAGCATTAAAAGGGAACCCTTTTTCCCCCTGTGTGCATTAATGAGCTAAACCGTAGGAGGTCTTGTGTAAGTGAGGCTACAGTCGACTATAAATTACATTTATTTCAGGCCAACAGATTCTAATAAACATTATTTAAAAATAGTAACAGACAGTCATTTGTATTATAATGTCATGTGTTCTGTCTGTGGTTAGACATTTGGGCTGCCTTTAATCAGAGGACTCTGAGAATAAGTTAGTCAACTCATTTGAAGTTATTGGCACATCCCACTTAATTAAAAATTGTTCCAAAAGAGCATTATGAGTCAAAATAATAATCGTGAACATTTTTGTACCCTAGAGCCTTTTTAATTCATTTAGCTTGCTCATTAATTTTTTTTTTAAATAAGAACAGCTGAAATTTGTGTAATGGAAAATAAACACTTCATACTTTGAGAGTCCATGATTTCAAGTGGTGTGAATACCTTCTCTACCAGTGCAGATTGAACCTCATTCACACCTTTCTATCCTTTTCAAATTCTTCACTCCCCTCCAGAAATTTATGCTATTCCTATATTACTGAAGGCTTTTCTTTATTTTACAAAAAGGAAATGAAAGAAGAAAAACTGGATTGTTGCTGGCCAATTTAATTTTGAACTACAATAGACAAAGAAAAATGAATCCTTGTGGATTTAATTGGTGCCAAAGGTCAAATTGGAGAATTCATGCTGCAAATTCCTGCTTTTTCCTGAAGAAAGGCATCAGAAATTAATATCCCTAAATAAAAATATTAGAAATGACCTTCTTATTTTTTGTTAGGAATACACAAATAGCTTCTTCATCCTTTTTTTGTTTGTTTTTTGTTTTGTTTTTAATAGTCTATTTGCAATAGTTGATGATATTGTAGCTATTAGTTAAAGTATCTTGGTGACTTGCTTGTTTTTACTTTGTGTCTTGTCTTGTCTCAAAACTTATTAGGTCTATACTAATGGCATAGCCAGCTTAATCATATCAGCCATTTAGGAGTCCAAGGTAGTGGAAGATTTGCTGCTCAAATCAAATCCTCTGTGACAGTTGGATTGACTAGAGCAATATGGGGCTAAGAGACAAGAACTCTGAATGTGAGTACCAGATCTTCAACTTAAAGCTGAGTCCTTCAGAAAGCCACTTAGCCTTTTTTTGGGGGGGGGGGTTGATCTCAATTTCTTATTGTAAGATCATAGATTTAGAGCTAGAAGGGAACTTAGACATAATTAAGTCTGATTTACTCATTTGACACATTAGGAAACTAAAATTCCAAGAAGTTGACAGACTTCCACAGAATCCCATTGCTACTAATTGTCAGAAATGGGATTTGAAATCAGGTGTCCTTGTCTCTAAGTCCAGCTCTCCTCACCTGTAAAATTAGATGACATAGAAGGTACTTTTGTGGGAGGGCCTACTATAACGCTAGAAAATTAATTACTGTAAAATAAACAGGTGTTTTCCATTATCCTTCTTTGGGATAGCATTCTTATCTTGGGATAACATTTTTCCATAGTTTCTTCATGTTAGTAATACCTACTCTTGCAGTAAAGTCAGTCTTTTTATAAACACACACATAAATGTAGGCCTATAATCCTGATTCCACATTTTTATATGCTTGTTGAGTTAGCATATAATCATTCAGTTGGAGAAGGATTTGCTGCCAAATATAGGAGGTGAAAGGGTAGGAGGATCTAATCAAATTTCCTTTTCATGTAAAAACTAGAATTCACAGAATGCCCTCATTCAGATCGGCTGCAGTAAATGTCATAGCATAGCTGAGATTCATTTATTATCTGTCTTGGCAGTCTCAAGTCTTGGTGCTTATCCTTTTCTTCTATTTTAGCTCCTTTCATATAGGTTTTTTTTTTTTAAAGAGGGTGCTGAGTCTTAGTTTTAACTTGCCCCTTTCTTTGAGAGTCAGAAGTCCTGTGGCTTTGGTGAATGAATAGCATTTTCCTCCCCCTAACCACTACTGCTTTATGGACAAAGAAAACTGACTGGAGGAGAAAGGTTTTTGCCGGGTCTGACCTCTTCAATACAAGAGTGAAAAGGGGGGTTTGACAGAGACCAAATTACAGCAGTCGCCTCCTCTCAAATATAAGAGAAAGGAGGGGTAGAGAGGAAAAGCTGAGCTTATTATGATGTCACAATCACTACCCATTGCTCATCTTGTTGTGAATGGAAAGGGGAAGAGGTGAAAGGAGAAAATGGACCCCAGCCCATTAAATGTAAAGAACATGTAGGTGTAACTTTGAGAGGAAGGAGAAATGATTGGGATGAGTATATATATATATGTTCTGGAGTCCAAAGGGGTAATTCATTCTCATATTCCCCAGTGCCTGTTCTGATGCTGAGAATTCTGGAGTCCTTTCAAGCAGACCCCAAGTGTGAAAAAGAAAAAAAAATCACTACCCAAATCACTTTTCTCTTTCTTATATTTTATGTTCCATTTTAAAATTTGTTTCTTTTCTAACACTTTATGATTATGGACATAATCAAGATTATTGATGGATTGTCCTATAATATATTTCTCTGACAGGAAAGAAAAGTCCCAATTACAGTAGCAGAATTTAAAGTTTAAGTTGGGCTCCAAAATGCCATGATCACCTTACTGTTTTAACCTTCAAATTATACCTCAAGCTGAAATACTTTCCCTCAGAAAAACAGTGACCATGAAAGAATGTATAGACTCATCATTTTTAAAAAGCTCCTTTAAGAGACCTTCAAGTTCATTCAGTTCAACCCCATCATTTTAGATATGAGGAAACAGAGGCCCAAGAGGTTATATGATTTGCCCAAGATCGGACAATATAGCCTTTGAGATCTCTTCCAAATCCATGATCCTATATTCATGGGATTCTTAATCTTTCCTGTCACCTTTTTTGGCAGTCTGATATAGCCTATGGATTCCTCAGAATAATGTTTTTAAACATATAAATAAATACATGGAATTATAAGAAAAAACTATATTGAAATATATTTATTTTAAAATTTTAAATTCCTAGATTACAGAATAAAAAAATCCCTAAACCTAAATAAGATAGTAAATTTCAAAAGTGTTATTTTTATTTGAGTTTTCTGACTTCAAATACATTGCTATTTTCACTGATAAAAAAAGAGAACGGAGAGTGAAAGAGATGGTAACTTGAGTGCAATAAGTTGTTATAATGAAATATTGATGTTAAGTAAATGAAAGGATACCATAGAATTAGAAATAAACTTACCTTAGTTTCCATGAAACTTAATGCACATAGTGCTTAATACAATGTGAATGCTCAATTATGGTTTTACAGAGCTGAAATCACAAGGGAGTGCAAAGTTTTCAGGTCTGCTGCTAGTGATTTCCTGGAGGGATTTTAGCACTTGGTCACACATTATGGAACATAATAAATTGCACTATCATTGCAAATAGAATTTGCCTTCAAATAGAATAACCAAGTCCATATAAGCTATAGGAAGCTAAAAGATGAATGTACTTCATTTATTTGAATTTTAAAAGGTAGTTTTCAGATTGTGGTCAGACTACCAAAAGGGTCTTTGATAACAATAAAAGTTACAAATCCTAGTCAGAACATAGCATTATAAAATCATAGATCTAGAACTGGAAGGAATCTCTAGGAAAGTCATGAAAATTCCCTGCATCTTGGTTTTCTCCTATGAAGAAGGAGATTGAACTGAATGATCTTCAACATCCTTTATAATTTAAAATTAATGATTCTAACAAATGTGCTTTCATGATAATAAGAGTAGAGTATGAGACAGGCCAGGACAAAGTCACAATTCCAGTAGAAGTATGCAGAGCCTGGCCGTAACACAAAGTCCCATTAAGAAAAGTAAGGTAGGAAGAATGAATAAACAAAAAAGAATGAAGTGCTATTATGATGTCAAGGATTCCCAAGATGCAACATAGAAGAGAATAACTCCAAAACATCCACAAAATATCAAGAAAAAATATATAGCAGCAAGATCAATTAAAAATCCTAGAATAAATACTGAGTTTTAAAGTGATACAATAAATGTAACAAAAGTGATAGAGGAAAGAAGTGGAAAAGAAATGAAAGATTTGGAGGAAAGACTTGGGAAAAAAATGGAACAAATTAGCATAAGTGGTCCAAAACTTTACTTGAATAATAGATTTGCTGAAAATTCTAATGGACCAAACAGAAGTTAATATCTCTATGAGACAAAAAGAAAATATTAAAATAAAATCAAAATCTTATTTTAGGAAAGAAGAAAAAACTAAGGTATCTTTAGTCAAAAATTACTATCCTAGAAAATAGTTCAAGGAAACAATAATTTAAGAACCAAAGAACTTTTTTTTAAAGTCATAAGTAATAATTTTTTAAAAGCCTGGATATCATATTTCAATAAAGCATGAAAAATTATACACATATATTAAAATAAGAGGGCAAAGTAAAAAAAAATTAAAAACCAAAATCTTACTGATCATCTCCTAAAAGAAATCCCAAAATGAAAGCTCCCAGGAACATAATAGTCAAAATCCAATGCTTCCAATTCAAATAAAGAAGAAAAAATTCTGAAAGTGACAAGAAAGAGAACAAATACTATAGAACTACAGACAGAATCACACAAGAGTCCAAAAAGTACTTATCAAAATTTTGGAATAGAAAAGCATTCAACTCTATAAGGAAATAGAAGGGGAAAGGGAGAGAGGAAAGATGGAAGACAGCGTGGATTTAGGGAGAGCTTATTGATGAGCAAAACAAACCCTAAATTCAGAGGGAGTGTTGTGAAGAGGGGTTTAAAAGGAAAGAAACAAAGGGTGAGAATTCACAATTATAATCTAGACAGATGGAAGAGAAAAGGAACAGAGAACTGATGATCAATATTGCTATAATAACAATAGCATAAAAATTAATAATTTTGAAAGACTCAAGCATGCTGATGAATGCAATATGACTTCAGAGGACCAATTATGAAATGTGTTCTTGACATACAAATTGTGGACTACATATGCAGAATGAGACACACATTTTTGCACCTGGCCAATGTGGGAGTTTGTTTTGCTTGGCTATGAATATTCGTTACTAGGGTTTTCTTTTCTTTTTTCCAGTGATGGTGGAGTGAATGTGGGAGGGGAAGAAAATTAATGCTTGTTATTTTTGAAATAAAATTTAGTTTAAAAATAAACAAGACAATTTTATCTGAAGTATTTGATAAATGAGGCAAGATTATTTATAATATTAATAATTTCCTCAGTTGCTTAGTTAATGCTTTTAATAATAAGTTTTTGTATTACCTTTAGAAAGGGCATAGATATGTATCAAATTTTAATGAATTATAATAGTAACAACTGACAACAGAATATGACACGTTAGTGTTTACAAAGTACTTTCCATATATTATCTTATTGGTTCTAAAACTTCTGTTGTTTTCAAGTATAGTATTCTTGGCCATAAGAAATCATAGTACATTGAACATTAAATTGCTGGTTCCATGGGAGAAGTGAAAGGTTCATTCTGCATTTACAATTCCTTTTGATATAAATAGTTTTTTGTTGAGCACTTTGCAAGCTTATGCTCTAACATGTTTGGTGTTATAGTTTATGTGATATCATTAAGTTTTGTTTATTTTGTGAATGATATACTTGCAATATTATAAATGCTGTATAAGTACAATTTGTATAGAGCAAAATTATACAGTTTGTCTAATTTGAATATGTATTGCCCATAGAAGTTATGGATATGCTCACTAGATTTGTCAAAATGAAGCTTCCGGGGAGACATGAGTCTTTAGAATCTCTCTTACTGTCTCCAAGGGAGACTGAATTCTGCCAGAAGGGGAGCAGGAGATTAAGACCAAGAATCCAGCTATTCTGATCTCCTCAAAGGAGATAATTGGACTAGGATTATATCTATCTATCACTCCCTTCATGTGTCATAGAGAGAAAAAAAATTAAGGTTCAAGTCACTTTTATTTTTTGTCAGAGCTTTGTAAAGGGAAGACATGCCCCAACTTCTTTCCCCAAATGCCAGTTACACGAAGACACTTAGTGATTAGCAAATAAAAACCCTTACCTGAGCTGAGAGCAAAGTCAGAGAAGTTATACAGATCAGAATATGCCAGACAATATATGGAGTAGGTGTCAAAAATGGGACTCAAACTCCATTCTTTAAACTCTAAATCCAACACTTTCTCCATTGTGCCATGATGCTTCCCATAACAAAACAGCTAAAATTTTGCAGTGCATTTAGCAACACATTTTTTGAGAACCATTGTACTAGAGCTATTATTGTTATTCAGTCTCACGACCCCATTTGGAGCATTCTTCTGAAAGATGACTTTCCTTTTTTTTTTTTTTTTTTTTTTTTTTTTTTTTTTTTTTTTTTTTAGCATTTTACAGCTGAAGAAATGGAGGAAAACAGGGTTAAGTGATTTGCCTAGATTCACAGAGCTAATAAGTGTCAAAGGACACATTTGAATTCAAGTATTCCTGATTCCAGGCCCAGAACTCTATCCATTGTGCCACCTACCTACCTGAGCTACTGTTATCTTTTTATCTGAATCCAGATCTTCCTAACTCCAAGCATTTCTTTTTATACTCTATACCTTGTCTCCCTACTTATTTAGCCCAGTGTCTAGGAGAGAACCATTAAAAAAGTAACTTAATTTCTCTTATTTTCCCCTTCACATCTGGAAAATATGAATATTTTTAAAAGAATAATTTTATAAAAAAGAAAGTCTAGTTCAATTTTTTTCTTTAACTATCCTATCCAAATGATCAATGGATCTAAAATATTTTTTGTTGGGAAATTTGTGACTACTTTCTCTAAGAAAAATGAAGATTAGAGAAGTCAGCCAACTCTTTTAGTAGTTCCCAAATTTCAGGCACTGACTTTTTATCATTCATTCCCTTTTCTTCCTCTATATTGAAGAACTCAGCTACTTTCAAGAATTCAACTAACACCTCTACACAGCTGTTCCTAAAATCTGTTTCTCAAGTGCTGAACTCTGTCAAATTCTACTCCCATTTTTACTCTTTAGCTGTTGATTGGAAAGTTTCTGGGTACTATGTTTGAAGTGTTTGTAGCCTAACGAATTCCATTTAGATGTTCTGCCATCACTTTGGCTTCAGCATATTTAAAATCAAATTCAGTCCCTCCCATCCCTTCCACCAAATATTGTCTCACATTCACTTCTGACATATTTTTTCTCTTTTATTTTCTTAATCATTCAGACTAAAACCCTCGGATTAATTTTTTGGGTCCTCCTACTACCCCTGTTCCCATGTTTGGTTAGTAACTGCGTCCTCTAAGTTCATGTCTTTCTGTTTTGTCTCCCACCACCCCACAATTTTCACTGTCATCACTCTAGTTCAGGCCCTTATCAACTCATGATCAAAGGATTTCCAAAGCTTCCTCGATTGCCTCCTTGACTCTAATCTCTGCAATTCAATACTGCCATATTGGTCTTCCTAAGATAATTTTGTTTTTGTTGTTGTTGTTTCATAAAGCTACTTCTTTGTCCATAAATGTCAATTACTATTAGACAATCCCAGGAAGATGGTGGAACAAGAGATTTCCTAAGTGTAGTTCTCCCTCCCCCCAACCACATATCACTTTCATACAAGAAAAAAATGAAGAAATTATGAGAGAGAAATAAAAATAAGATAAATAAAAGAAATCATCACAAGGCAATTATTTCTTAAAGTTGTACATACTTTTCAATTTAAAAAGTTTATTTTTTCCCCTTCCACTTCTAGTTGCCCATTAAAAAAAAACTCATAACAAATGTCTATAGTCAAGCAAAACAAATTCCCACATTGTTTTCATTTTGTACCCTGAGATTAGTATCTATTAGGAGATGAATAGCAAGCTTCATTCTTGGTCCCCTTGAATCATGATTGATTATTGCATTGGTCACAGTACTGAAGTCTTTTATAATTACTTAACTTTACAATATTGTTTAGTATAAATTGTTCTCCTGTCTCTATTCACTTCACTCTGCATTGACCTTAGAAAATTTCTTTGAAACTATCCCTTTTTATCATTTTAATTGTACAATATATTATATTCCATTGCATTAATATGCTCTTCTGAACAGAAGTATAAAAAGCTTTTTATACAAATTTACTAAGATTTAAATAATTAGATAAATGTTAACTTTTCATGAGTAGGCAGAGCCAATATAATAAAAATGACAATTTTATCTAAATGAATTTATATATTCAGTGCCACCCAATGAAAAAACCTATTTTACTGAGCTACAAAAATAATAACAAAATATATTTGGAAAAACAAAAGGTTGAGAACTAATGAAAAAATTTAAAGAAAAGAGATTTAGCAGTACTACATCTTAAGCTATATTATTAGGCAGTAATTATCAGAATTATATGATACTGTCTAAAAAATAGAAAGACAGATCAGTGGAACAAAATAGATATCTAATTTACAGAAGCAAATGACTATAATAACCTTGTGGTTGACAATTGCAAGGACAAGTTTTTGAGATAAGAATTTATTATTTGATAAAAAAAATTATTGAGAAAGCTGGAAAGCAGTCTGGCAGAAATTAGGTATTGATTAATATCTCATATCATTTGCCAAGATAAGGTCAAAATGAATACCTGACCTAGGTATAAAGAGAGATATTACAAGAAAACTTGAAGAACATGAAATATATTACCTATCAGATTTATGAATAGATAAATGAATAAATGAGAGATGAATAAATAAGAGATAAAGAGCAAAGTTAGGTGTAAAACAAATAATTTTGATTACATTAAATAAAAAATGTAACTAAGATCAGAAGGAAAATAGAAAGTTGGGGAGAAAAATTTTATAGACAGTTTCTCAGATAAAGGTCACATATTTCAATATATAAAGAAGTTTGTCAAATCTATAAGAATACAATCATTCCCCAATTGATAAATGATCTAATGATATGAATAGGCAGTTTTCTGATGAAGAAATTAGAACAATTTATAGCTATATGAAAAAATGCTCTAAATCATTATTGATTAAAGAATACAAATTAAAACAACCATAAGATATCATTTTACACCTATCAAATTAGCTAAAATAATTGAAAAAGAAACAACAAATGTAGGAGGGAATGTGGAAAAATTGGAATACATCAACTGATCCAATCTTATTTTGAGAGCAATCTGGGCTTATGCTCAAAGAGTTAGTAAAATGCCCTATTCTTTTTTTACTCAGCAATACCACTAAAACCTATGTGTTTTAAAATATTTATAGTAGGTCTCTTTGTAGTGGCAAAGAACTTGCATTTATGGAGATCCCCATCTGCAGAAAGGCTTAACAGGTTGTAGTATGTGGTCATAATGGAATGCAACTGTTATAAGAAACGATGAGTTCAACAATTTTAGGAAAGAATGTATAGACTCATGAAATAATGGAAAAAGAAATGAGCAGAACCAAGAGAACATAATATACAGTAATAAGTGTTGTTTTAAGAACAATTTTGAGTGACTAAATCATTTTGACTATTACAAAAACCCAAATTAACTACAAAGGCATATGAAGAAAGAAACTATCTGCTTTCAGAGAAATAGTTGATAAATAGAAGTATGTACAGAATAATTTACATATTTACATGATATTCAAATTTATATCTAATAGTAGCCATCTCCAGGGCAGAGGGGAGTCAGAGAAGAAAAAGGGGAGAAAAGAAAATTTAATGATAATTTTAATATATATTTAAAGGGAATTCCAAGTTATACATAATAGATTTGCAGTTTCATGTACAATAATCTTTTTTTTTCTATCCTATATAATAGAAATGTTTTTGTTGTTTCTTTGGGTAAGAATAAAATAAATATATATACTATTATTTATTTAGCCAGTTCCTATGATAGATACCTCTGTAGTTTTCAGTTCTTTGCCACAACAACAACAACAAAAAATAGCTGCCATAAGTATTTGTGTACCTATGCATTCTTTTACTCTTTCTTTGATCTCTTAAGGCATACAGGCCTAGGAGTAGTATTGTTGTGTTAAAGAGTGTACATAGGTTAGCAACGTTGGGTGCATAGCTACAAATTGCTTTCTAAAATAACTACAGCAAATCATAGCTTTACCAACAATACGTTAATGTATGTATTTTCTCACTGTCATTCAATATTTGTCAATATTGGGGTATGATCCGGAACCTCAGAATTGTCTTAATTTATATTTCTCTAATGATTAGTAATTTGTAGCATTTTCTCCTATAGCTATAGATAGCTTTGCTTTCTTGTTATAAAAACTAAAAGCAGCATAGTGATCTTGGAGGAAGAATTCTAGAATAGATATTCTTGCCCAACCTCCAAGGAAGCCCTGAGAATCCAGGGAGCCAGGATGCAAGCCCAGGAGGATCTTGAACTTGTGACTTGGTAAGACTATGCTATACAGGATCTGAGTTAATCTGTGAACCTAACTTCTTCCCCTTCCCATTCACTGAAGTAGTGTAAGGTAGGATTATGCCTTCCAAATGTGGGGGTAATAGTGGGATTTATATATTTGTTCTTGCTATGTGACTGAAGAAGTTACTTTTTTGTAATACCTAATCTAATTGTTAAGCAGTTAAATAGAACTGGGGTGTGGAAGACTCTCAAATTTGGAAATATACAATTTGTCTGGGTTTAATCTGATGGAAAATAGATAAGACATCACTAAATCTGAGGAGTACTAGAGAATCCTGGAAGAGGGATGAAATGTAGCATGCCCACTTCAGGAAGCAGGAGCCAGACTAATCACTGTTACATTCAGATAGCATATATATAAAGTAAATAAATACAAATATATACAAAGTAATTAAATATAAGGTAGTTTGGGACTAGGAACACTAATAGTCAGAAAGGTTCCAGGAAAGGCTTCATGTAGAAGGTAATATCTTCATATATTTTATTTTTAATGTTTAAAGCTTTTTATTTTCAAAAAATAGGCATGGATAATTTGACAATATTGACCCCTTGTATAGCCTTGTGTTTCAGATTTTCTCCTCTTTCCCCCCACCCTCTTCCCTCAATGGCAAGAAATCCAATATATGTTAAATATGTTAAAATATATGTTAAATCCAATATGTATAAACATATTTATACAATTCTCTTGCTGTATAAGAAAAATCAGATCAAAAAATGAAAGTAAATGAGTAAGACAACAAAATGGAAGTGAACAACAAAAAGAGTGAGAATGTTATGTTGTGATCCATATTCAATTCCCACAGTCCTCTCTCTGGGTGTAAATGGTTCTCATTGTCACAAGATCATTGGGACTGGCATCAATCATCTCATTGTTGCAAAGTGTCACGTTCATCAGAATTGATCATTGTATAATCTTCTTGTTCTTGAGTATAATGATCTCCTGGTTCTGCTCATTTCACTTAGCATCAGTTCATGTAAGTCTCTCCAGGCCTCTCTAAAATCATCCTGTTGATCATTTTTAATAGAACAATAATATTCCATAACATTCATATATCATAACTTATTCAGCCATCCTCCAACTGATGGACAGTTATTCAGTGTCCAGTTTTTGCCACTATGAAAAGGATTGCCACAAACATCTTTGCTTTCCTTTCTTTAATATCTCTTTGTGATATAGGTCCAATAGAAACACTGCTAAATTAAAAGATATGCACATCATTTCCAATGGAGCAGTAATGAACTGAACCAGCTATGCCCAGAAAAAGAACTCTGGGAGATGACTAAAAACCATTACATTGAATTCCCAATCCCTATATTTATGCCCACATGCATTTTTGATTTCCTTCACAAGCTAATTGTACAATATTTCAGAGTCTGATTCTTTTTGTACAGCAAAATAACATTTTGGTCATGTATACTTATTGTGTATCTAATTTATATTTTAATGTACTTAACATCTACTGGTAATCCTGCCATCTGGAGGAGGGGGTGGGGGGTAAGAGGTGAAAAAATGGAACAAGAGGTTTGGCAATTGTTAATGCTGTAAAGTTACCCATGTATATATCCTGTAAATAAAAGGCTATTAAATAAAAATAAAATAAAATAAAATAAAAAATAAAAAAAAATAAAAGATATGCACAGTTATCAAACATAGTTCCAAATTGCTCTCCAGAATGGCTGGATCCGTTCATAGTTCCACCAACAACGTAGTGTCTCAGTTTTCCCACATCCCCTCCAATATTCATCATTATCTTTTCCTGTCATTTTAGCCAATCTGAGAGGAGTATAGTGGTATCTCAGAATTGTCTTAATTTGTAGTTCTCTAATCATTAGTGATTTAGAACACTTTCTCATATGATTAGAAATGATTTTAATTTCTTCATATGAAAATTGTCTGTTCATATCCTTTGACAATTTATCAATTGGAGAATGGCTTGAATTCTTATAAATTTGAGTCAATTCTCTATGTATTTTATAAATGAGGCCTTTATCAGAACCCTTAAATGTAAAAAGGTTTTCCCACTTTATTGCTTCCCTTCTGATCTTGTCTGCATTAGTTTTCTTTGTACAAAACTTTTTAATGCAATATAATCAAAATTATCCATTTGCTGTTTAATTATAAATTCTAGTTCTTCTTTGGAGGCAAATTCCTTCCTTTTCCACACTGAGAAGTAAACTATCTTATATTCTTCTAATTTGCTTATAATATCACTTTTTATGTCTAAATAATGAACCCATTTAGATCTTATCTTGGTATGTGATGTTAGGTGTGGGTCAACCCCTAATTTCTTCCATATTAGTTTCCAATTTTCCCAGCAGTTTTTGCAAATAGTGAGTTCTTATCCCCAAAGCTGGGGTCTTTGGGTCTGTCAAACATTAGTTTGCTCTGGTTCAGCTAGTCACCTTCATTAGCATTTGTTTTCATTAATTCCCTTGCAATTCTTGACCTTTTGTTCTTCCACATGGACTTTGTTATGATTTTTTCTAGACCTGTAAAATAATTTCTTGGGAGTTTGATTGGTATAGCACTAAATAAATAGATTAATTTAGGTAATATTGTGATTTTTATTATATTTGCTCAACCTATCCAAGAGCACTTGACATTTTTCCAAATGATTAGATCTGACTTTATTATGTGGAAAATGTGTTGTAGTTGTGATCATATAGTTCCTGACTTTCCCTTGGCAGATAGATTCCCAAATATTTTATACTATTGACAGTTATTTTGAATTGATTTCTTTTTATATCTCTTGCTGCTGGACTTTGTTGGTAATATATAAAAATGCTAATGATTTATGTGTATTTATTTTGTATCATACAATTTTGCTAAAATTGTGAGTTGTTTCTAGTAGTTTTTTAGTTGATTCTCTAGGGTTTTCTAAGTACACCATCATATCATCTGTAAAGAGTGATTATTTGGTTTCCTCATGACCTACTCTAAATCCTTTAATCTTTTTTTCTTCTCTTATTGCCAAAGGATACATTTCTTTTTTTTTATTTAATAGCCTTTTATTTACAGGATATATACATGGGTAACTTTACAGCATTAACAATTGCCAAACCTCTTGTTCCAATTTTTCACCTCTTACCCCCCATCCCCTCCCCTAGATGGCAGGATGACCAGTAGATGTTAAATATATCAAAATATAACTTAGATACACAATAAGTATACATGACCAAAACGTTATTTTGCTGTACAAAAAGAATCAGACTCTGAAATAGTGTACAATTAGCTTGTGAAGGAAATAAAAAATGCAGGTGGGCATAAATATAGGGATTGGGAATTCAATGTAATGGTTTTTAGTCATCTCCCAGAGTTCTTTTTCTGGGCATAGCTAGTTCAGTTCATTACTGCTCCATTAGAAATGATTTGGTTGATCTCGTTGCTGAGGATGGCCTGGTCCATCAGAACTGGTCATCATATAGTATTGTTGTTGAAGTATATAATGATTTCCTGATCCTGCTCATTTCACTCAGCATCAGTTCGTGTAAGTCTCTCCAGGCCAAAGGATACATTTCTAATACAATATTAGAATAGTAATGGTGATAGTGGGCAGCCTTGTTTCATTCCTGATCTTATTGAAAATGGTTCTAGTTTGTCCCCATTACATATGATGCTTGCTGATGATTTTAAATAGATCCTACTGATAATTTAAAAGAAAAGTCTATTTATTCCTAAATTCCCTAGTGTTTTTAATAGGCATGGGTATTGGATTTTATCAAATGTTTTTTCTGTATCTTTTGAGATAATCATATGGTTTCTGTTAGTTTGGTTATTTATATAGTTGATTATGCTACTAGTTTTCCTAATATTGAACCAGCCCTGCATTCCTGGTATAAATACTACTTGGTCATGGTATATTATCCTAAGGATGACTTTCTGTAATCTCGTTGTTAATATTTTATTTAAGATTTTTGTATCAATATTCATTAGGGAAATTGGTTTATAATTTTCTTTTTCTGTTTTCACCCTACCTGGTTTAGCTATCACCACCATATCTGTGTCATAAAAGGAATTTGGCAGGACTCTTTCTTTCCCTATTTTTTCAAATAGTTTATATAGTATTGGAATTAATTGTTCTTTCAATATTTTGTAGAATTCACATGTAAATCCATCTGGCCCTGGATATTTTTTCTTAGGGTTTTGGATATCTTCATATCTTAAAACAAGAATTATATCTTAAAGAGTTATCTTAAAGTTGTATCTAGTCTTTTTTTCCCATCATGTCCAACTCCTTGTGATCCCATTTGGCAAAGATATTAGAGCAATTTGTCATGTACTTCTCTCACCCATTTTACAGATGAGAAATTAGACCTGAGGCAAAAATGGTTAAGTGATTTGTCCTGAATTGCACAACTGCTAAGTGTCTGAGGTCAGATTTAGACCCAGAAAGATGAGTCTTCCTGATTTCAGACCCATCACTCTATCCACCCAGCTGCCCCAAAAGTTGTATCTTAGAAGGACTCTATTCAGAGAGAAAGAAGGAACTACATTCTATGTACAGAAGCTGTAAAACAAAAGTATGGAAAAATATGGTATGCCACATGTAAGGATAAGAGAGAAGGAAAATTTGGCTGGATCACTGAGTTCAGTAGGGGGAATTATGCTTAATGAGGCTGGAAAGATGGACTGGGAACAAGTTAGTGTTTGTGCATGTGCACATGTGTGTATATATATATATATATATATATATATATATATATACATACACACACACATATATATATATATTTAATACAAACCCAAATCCCCAATCTCCTACCCACATTCCCACCCATCTGTGTGTATGTGTGTGTGTGTGTATGTATGCATGTAACCTGTATGTTACCTAAAGTAATAGGAAACCACTGGAGTTGATGGACTAGGGGAGTCATATGGTTAGATCTGATAATAAGAAAGCTTATTCTGGTAGCTGGGTGGAATGGATTAATGTGGTGAGAGACTCTAAGGTTCAGAGTAGAGAGGAGTAGAATCAAAAATATGTTGTAGAGGTAGAAATGCAAGATTGGTCAAGTGACTGGCTAAACAGAGTGAAGGAGACTGAGAAGTGGAGGATGATGATGGTGAGATGATGAAATTGGATGCCTAAAAGGATGGTAATATAAAAAGAACAAATGAGATAACATATGTACAATGTAAACCTTAAAAATGTTTTTTTATGTAAATACTAGCTATTAATAGTTGTTCTCAGTTGTAGATGATCATACATAAAACTCTCAGCCTGAATTTGTTGGACATATTATCACTATTAAGGTTTCTCCTATATGCTCTCTATTTTTTCATGTTTCTCTGTTTTGTGGAATACACAAGATATGTAGAGAATCAAATGCCTACATTGATACTATAGGCAGGACAGAAGCTAAGAAGACAGAATCTTATTCTTAAATTGTTACCTGAGGCAGTGATGGATTAGGTGGCTTCCTAGAATCACACAACTAATATTTATTAGAAGTAGAACCCTACAGAGATGTGCTAGTAAATATTTAACAATTGGCTGTCCAAAAAAGGTATTACACACTGTTAGTTTTAATCTGCAGTTTTAGCATTTTCTTATGTCTAAATAAACAAGAAAGCAATTCAACAATCTTTCTTGGGAGCCAGTATTCACTGGCTTTCTCACTCTGTTTATTCGTTATTACTTGCTGAATCATTTGAGTAATTTTTTATCATAACCAAGTCTTCTTGACTTCATCTTGGAGTAGTTTTCCATTTCCTTGTCCAGAGGTATTAGTTATTAGTTAATATTAGCTATTGTTCTATATGTTTGTTTCTTTTCTTCAAAGAATCTATAAACTTCATCATATATATATATACATATATATATGTACATACATAGACAGACAGAGAGATGGAGGGGGGAGAGAAAAGGAGAAGGAGAAAGAGAGGGAAAAGGAGGGCGAAATAGAGAGCCAGAGACAGAGAGAAAGAGCAAAAGAGAGAGACAGCGAGTGAGAGAGACAGCAAGAAAGAGAGAGACACAATGAGAAAGATGGGGGGGGCAGACCAATTGAGAGTTACCCAGGGTCATACAGTTAATAAGTGTTAAGTGACTGAGGCTGGATTTGAACTCAGAACCTCCTGACTCCAGGAGTAGCTCTCTTCACAGTCCCACCTCTTTGATCCCCAAAACCTCCTTAAAGATAAGCACCTTTTTTTTTAAACTATTTTGGTAATTGCTACAATGCCTAGCACAGAGAATGCTGGGTTGCAAAGTCTCTCAGGTAAATGGATTTTCTATGCTTCCAAGTCAGGCAATTTCTCAGTTTTAGCTTCATCTGCTGAACAATGACATGTGATAAAATCTCCTATATAATCTGAAACAAGAATCATCAGGGTCCACTGCATTGCTGTGAGCAAATTCAGCCCATGGGCAAATACTATACTCACTTCCATTGCAGATAAATGGCAAAAAAATACTACAGAAAATGTATTATCTATTCCTTCATGCATTTTAATTTTCTACCCACCAGAAGGTGGTATGTTATTGTGAGAAATAATTAAACTACCAGTCTCTTCTAGAGGCACATAAATTGTGCCAATCTACCAGTCATTATCTATACCAAATTTCCATATGATTTGACAATGTTTTCTAGGCTATATCAGGTTATTTAGAATACAGAAGGCAATTTTGGATCTGGATTCAGATAGCACACTTGTGAGAAATTATCCACAGTTACAAAAATGGTCATCTAACTTAAAGATGAAAGCAGAACTCTTAGGAAGTTGTTCACAACTGAGTGATATTCCTCAATGACAGAGACTTTTCTCAATTGTAGATGGTCAAGCATAAAGCTCTCAGTCTGAATTTGTTGGACATGTTATCATTCTTCTCACATGATATGGATATGGATAATTCTTCTCACATGTTTTCTATTTTCTCACATTTCTCCATTTTATGGAATAAACAAAAGGTGTAGAGAATCATAGATATGTCGTATGATTCCCTAATTGCCTTTCTTGGTAATATAGCAGGGAAAATCACACACAACAAGACAAGAGGACTTATTAAGGAAAAGTCTGGACCAACCTAGTTGAATCAATATCACTCACTTCCATAGTTTCTTGTACATGGTACTGTGAATCACAGAAAAGACAAGATGGTCTGTTTTAAGGTACACCATCACTGAAAGCAAGAGAAAGTTAAATCTGTCTTTAGCAAGACTTTTAATGGAAGTGAGACCTCAGCCCATTTTTAAAAATCATGATTTCCATGTTAAGCTTAATGCATTAATGATATATTTCATGCTAAAAAGAAATAATGCAGATTACTAAGTAAGAATTTCTGCTCAGAGTACTGGAAATAAAAGGAAATAAAACCAACAGTACATGAGAAGACAGCAACACACAGAAGCTCCCATCTTGAGTACTTTGGCACACCTTAATACAGACCAGTTATACACAAAAACACGACTCATCACTAACTGTGTACTTTTATATAAAATCAGCATGCATTTATGCTTTAGGAAAAAATATACTGGTTTAATTTATCTACAAAAATATTTTGGAGATGCTTTAAACAGCAGAAGAATTTTGAATAATTGATTGAATTATTAAATAATTAATAAAAGTCATCACAAAACCCCAGTTGAACTATATCCTTGTAAATAATTCCTTAAAGGTAGACCCACACATATGTGTGTATTAGGGGAGAGATAATTTTGGGAGGAGATGAAATTAATCATCTTTAAAATCTATGGTATGTGGCTGTGACTCAGTTTATAGATTTGTTGTTTTCATAGCTGTTGGAGACTATCAAGGAAATGCATTGACAACAAAATATCTCTATTCTAACTGATCAGTTATCTTTAGTTTAACTCAATTTAATTCATTTTAGCTCAACACAATATACATTTATGCATTCAAGGAACTGTATTAAATGTCAGGAATGTAAAGATAAAAACTGATAAATACCCAAGCCCACAAAGTTTATAATCAAACAAGAAGGAAAGATGTGAACACAAATAAACAATTCAAAACGGAATGTAATGAAGGAAAGGAGAAATGTAAAGTATCCTAGGAAATTGTGAGGAAGGAAAGATCACTTTCAGCTGGGTTTAGATTTCAGGGAAGAAACTTTTGAAGAAATTGGAGGATTTCAATAGTTAGAAATTTGGAAAGAAGGAATTAAAGACAGAAAAGATAGGATGAGATTTGGCATTATTTGGGAGCAGTGTCCATGAAAGTGATTGGTATTAAATAAGAGCAAGCATAATATGTTTGAAACAAATTGTGGAGTCTAAAAAGATTCAAACACTCCCCTCAAGCATTTGTTAAGCACCTACTATGTGTCAGGTCCTGTGCTCAATGCTGGGCATCTTAACTGTAGTTTGAATGAAAGTCTTCATTTCAAAGAACAGTACCAGGAAAGAGAGCAATTATTTTATATGTCCCTTATGTTGCCACAAGGAAAAACTCTTGGGGCAGAGCTTCTCTTACTGCTCTTGTGTCATGGAAAATGTAGGAGGCTCGGGCACCCTGGCATATAGTAGGTGCTTGATAAGTGCTAACTGTTCATTAGCTTTCTATACTCTTATGTCATAACATTCTTCCATATCATTCACCTTCAAGATAGCTCATCTTAGATTTTACTTTTACCCATTATTCTTTGATCCTGACTTCTATAATTCCTCATTTTGATCATTTCCTCTTGTGCTTCCATTTTTACTATAATTCATTCCTTTTAAACCTGTTACTCATGCTCACAACAACTTCTAGTACCTCTAGGTATCTTTATTCTAGAACATCCTGTATTCCCTCCTGGTCTCCTGTTCTAAGAAATATCATGGTACTGTGGGAAAAAACCTTGTAAAGGACCTGAATTCAAATTTAAATACTATTAATTAGCACCTATATGATCCCATACAAGTCATTCAAATTCTCCAGGCCCCAAGTTTTCCAACTATAAAATGAAGGGGCTGTACAGGTGCCCTGAGGTCCTTCTAGTTTTAGTTTTATCATTCTAGGCAACTACCTCACTTTTCTAGCTTCTGTATAAGTAACCAGCATGATTATACTCTTTTCTAGTTTTGAATATTTTATCCCTTTTTTCTATTGTAACTCTCCTTTCACCAAACCTCAACCCTGGGCTATCCCCTTTATCTACATTTTCTTTTCCTACATATGTTACATAACTCAACTGAATAAAGTAATACAACTATGCCTAGTAGGTCAATAAAATTATGCTATCTGACTACAACTAGATATTGTGGCAGTTAGGTGTCTCAAAGAATAGAGCTCTGAGCTTGAGTCAGGAATATCTGAGTTCAAATTTGGCCTCAGACATTTGCCAGCTGGGTGCTAGTGTGGGCAAGTCACTTAAACTCTAGTTGCTTTCATGCATTGGAAAAGGAAATGGCAAACCTTTCAGTATCTTTGCCAAGAAACCTTCAAGGACAATATTGTCCACAGGATCATAGAGTCACACAGGACTGAATGACTGAATGACAACAAAAAGAGCCCCATAATTAATTCCCTGAATGACATTTTGTCACACTTTCCTAAAATGGTTGTTCCAAACCTTCTTTACCAACTTCGTGCTAGACAATTCTACCTGGATATAGACATTTCATTTAGAACAACAAAATGGAACTCATTATTCACTAATTTACATTAAATTCCTCCTCCCCAAACTTCTCCACTGAAGTTTTGTAGCAATTACAAGCATGATATCTAATATTTTAACAATTGGGGAATTCACAGATCATTATGGAAATAACGAGTAAGAATGCATGTAAAGAAATCTAGCAATGGTGGGCATAGGTTTTGAACTAGAAAGACCCATAAAACTCAACTAGCTCAACTGATGTATTTCACATTTGAAGAACCTGAAGTCCAGACAAATGAAAAGACTTGCCCAAGGTCACACAGAAAATTCAGAGGCAGAATTTGAACTCAAATCCTTTGACTCTGGGACTGGTACTTTTTATAAATTCAGCACCAAGTAAAAAGAATAGTACTTACTGTATCTCACTTGAGAGTGAAAGAGAGAAGTGCTCTGGAAATAAATACAATGATAAGAGTTTGGGTGATTGTATATTAGTCAGTAATGCATGAGAGAGTGAGCTTGAGATTGCTGACTAGTCAATAGGGCTTGGTGCTAGGGAATCATTTGGTGAGTACAGCCTCCCCTACTTCCACACAATGATTCATCACAGTTATGGTTAGTGAAAATGAGAAGAAAAGAATATAAAAATGAAAGTGTCTGAATCCTAATCTATAACTCAACATAGTGCAGTGGGAAAGGCTGAATAAGAAGTCAGAGGACCTGGATTTTGGAGAAGTTTAGGATCACAAGGGACTACATTGGCCATCTGACCACTGACCATTAGTCAATTCAACTTCTGTTTCAAAATACCCCAAGAGAGGAAGCCTATCACCTCTCAAGTAAGCCCACTCAATTTTTAATCATCTCTAATTATTAGGAAATTTTTCCTGACCTCAAGTCTAATACTGAAACTTGGAAACTTGGATCTATTATTTCTGGTTCTGTTCTCAGGGGCTAAAGAAAACAAATTTAATTCTTCTTCCATATGACCAGCATTTAAATATTTGAAGACTGCTCTTAGTTCTCGATTCTTCTTTTCTCCAGACTAAACATTCACAGGTCTTTCAAGCAATCTTTATATGATTCAAGATCCTTTAGTATCTCTTTTTTTTTCTTCTCTCAGACAGTACAGTGGATAGAATAGTAGGTCTGGAATCAAGAAGGCACAAGTTCAAATTTTACCTAACATGTTTACTTAATGGGACTTTGGGCAAGTCACTTAACTTCTATCTATTTCATTTCCTCAATAATAAAAAGGAGGTAATGATAGCACCTATCTCCCAGGGTTGCTGTGAGGATCAAATGACATATTTATAAAGTTCATAGTACAGTCCCTGAAATGTAATAGGGACTTAATAATATTTATCTATAAATGCTTTTTAGTTTAGCATTGTTTTTCTTAAATTATGGTATCCAGAAATGAATACACTAAGAAGTTATTAAGTGTTAACTCTCTTAATGAAGCTCGATTGAATTTTTATTTGGTTGCCATGCCACACTGTTGAGTACTATTGAAATATAGTCCACTAAAACCCCATAACTTTCCCCACATAAACTGCTACCTAGTAATGTATTTACCTGTAAAATTGATTTTTTTTTAAACTAAAATGTGTGATTTCATCAATATTGTCAGGTGAAGTTTAGCATGGCTCCTGGCTCATAGTAGATGCTAAATAAATGTTTATTGACTGAGTAGAGCTAAAATAATGATTTCTGCTTTACATAGTAACAAGATTTTTTTTTCTTTTTTTTCTTTTCTTTTCTTTTTTATTATAGTAACTTTTTATTGGCAGAATCCATGCCAGGGTAATTTTTTTTACAACATTATCCCTTGCACTCCTTTTTCGATTTTCCCTCCACCCTCCACCTCCCTAGATGGCAAGCAGTCCTATATATTTAATATGTCCTAGTATATCCTAGATACAATTTGTTCAGATCCAAACAGTTTTCTTGTTGCACAGGAGGTTGGATTCAGAAAGGTAGAAATAACCTGGGAAAAAAAAAAATAACAGTTTACATTCATTTCCCAGTGGTTTTCTTTGGGTGTACTTTCTGTCCATCATTGATCAATTGAAACTGAATTAGGTCTCTTTTAAAGAGATCCACTTCCATCAGGTACATCTTCATACAGTATCATTGTTGACATATATTGATCTCTTGGTTTTCATTTCATTGCATCAGTTCATTAAATTCTCTCCAAGCTTCTCTGTATTCATCTTGCTGGTCATTTCTTACGAACAATAATTTCCATAACATTCATATACCCAAATTTCCCAACCATTTCTCAATTGTATCCCCAGTTTCCTTCACCACACAAACAGGACTACAAACATTTTTGACACATACTGGTCCCTTTCTCTTCTTTAGTATCCCCTTGGGGTATAAGCCCATGAAACACTGCTGGATCAAAAGGGTAGCACAGTTTGATCTTTTGGGCATAATTCTGATTGCTCTCCCAGAATGGTTGGATTCATTCACAGCTCCACCAACAATGTTCAGTGTCCCAGTTTTTCCCTCCCCTCCAACAATCATCATTATTTTTTCCTGTAATCTTAGAATCTGACGGTGTGTGGTATCTCAGAGTTGTCTTAATTTGCATTTTCTCTGATTAATTGGTTTGGAACTTTCTTTCATATGAGTGGTTGATTTCCAATTTCATCATCTGAAAATTTCTTCATATCCTGACCATTTATCAATTGGAGAATGGCGGTTTCTTAAAATTAGGTCAGCTCTCTATATATTTTGGAAATAGGCCTTTATCAGAACCTTTAACTGTGAAGATGTTTTTCCCAGTTTTTTGTTCCCTTCTAATCTTTTTACATTAATTTTGTTTTCCGAAGCTTTTAATTTGTGTAATCAAAATTTTTTATTTTGATCAATAATGGTCTTAGTTCGTCTTTAGTCCAAATCTCTTCCTCTTCCACAAGTCTGAGAGATAAACTATCCTATTTTCCTCAATTTGTTTTATAATCTCGTTCTTTTTCTAAATCAGGACCCATTTTGATCTTATCTTGGTATCGGTGTTAATTTTCCATGCCTAATTTCTGCCTTAATTTCCAGTTATCCCAGCAGTTTTGTCAAATAATAATTCTTATCCCAAAAGTGAGGATCTTTGGGTTTGTCAAACACTAAATTTATAGTTGGCTATTCTGTCTTTGAACCTAACCTTTCCACTGATCAACTAATCTATTTCTTAAATACCAAATGGTTTTGGTGATCCTTTATAATATAGTTTTAATCAGGAAAGCAAACCCCTTCATTTGATTTTTTTTCATTAATTCTTTTGAATTTTGACCTTTTATTATTCCATTGAATTTTTTTTTTATTTTCTAGCTCATTAAAATATTTTCTTGGAAGTCTGATTGGTATAGCATAAATAAATAGATTAGTTTAGGGAATTGTCATCTTTATTATATTTGTTGACCTATCCAGGGACACTTGATATTTTTCAATTTTTTAAGTCTGACTTTATTTGTGTGGAAAGTTTTTGTAATTTATCTATAATTCCTGACTTTCCCTTTGGTAGATAGATTCCCAAATATTTTATGCTGTTAAGTTATTCTGAATGAATTTCTCTTTGTATCTCTTGTGTTGGTTTGTTGGTGATGTATAAAAATGCTGAGGTTTAGGGTTTATTTTATAACCTGCAACTTTGCTAAAAGTTATGGATTATTTCTAATAGCTTTTCAAGAATCTTGGGTTCTCTAAGTATACCATCATATCATCTGCAAGAGTGATAGTTTGGTTTCCTCCCCTATTCATTCCTTTAATCTCTTTCTCGACTCTTATTGCCGAGGCTAGTGTTTCTAAACAATTTGAATAATGATGGGAGTGGGCAACCTTGCTTCACTCAGATCTTACTGGGGAAAGATTCCTTTTCCCCATTGCATTGATGTTACTGATGGTTTTAAATATATGCTCCTGCTATTTTGAAAAAGTCCAGTTATTCCTACTCTCAAGTGTTTTTTATTAGGAATGGATGTTGGTTTTACAAATGTTTTCTGCATCTATTGAGATGATCATATGGTTTTGTTAGTTTGTTATTGATTATCAATTATGCTAAAGTTTTTCTAATATTAACCCCATTCCTGGTATAAATCCTATTGATCATAGTGTTTATCCTGTGGATGATTTTCTTAATTTTGCTAATATTTTATTTAAGATTTTAATCAATATTCATTAGAGATTGGTCTATAATTTCTTTCTCTTTTTCAGCCTACCTGGTTTTGGTATCAGTACCATGTCTGTGTCGTAAAAGGGTTTGGTAGGACTCCTTAGTCCCCTATTTTTCAAATAGTTTATATAGCATTGGGGTTAATTGTTCTTTAAATGTTTGGTAAATTCACATGAATCCATCTGGTCCTGGGGTTTTTTTCTTGGGAGTTGGTTAATGGTTCTATTTCTTTTTCTAAGATGGACTGTTTAGGATTTTACTTCTTCCTCTGTTAATCTGGGCAAGCTATATTTTTGAAGGTATTCTTCCATTTCATTTAAGTTGTCGAATTTATTGCCATAAAATTGGGCAAATTCCTAATTATTGCTCTAATTTCATCTTCATTAGTGGGAGTTCTCCTTTTCATTTTTTAAGACTAACAATTTGATTTTCCTCTTTCCTTTTTTTAATCAGATTTTCTAAGGGTTTTCTATTTTTTTTTTTTCTAGAAAATTTATTTTATTAATTAATTCAATAGTTTTTTCTTTCAATTTTATTGATCTCTCCTTTTATTTTTAAATTTCAAGTTTAGTGCTTGGCTGGGGTTTTTTTAATTTGTTCCTTTTCAGCATTTTTTATTGTAAGAATTCTTGACCTTCTCTTTCTCTACTTTATCAAGTAAGCCTCTAAGTTAAATTTCCCCCTTATTACCGCTTTGGCTGCATCCACACATTTTGATATGATTCTCATTTTGTCATTTTCTTGGGTGAAGTTATTAATTATGTCTATGATTTGCTTTTCACCCAATCATTCTTTATATAGGATTTTTAGTTTCAATTATTTTTGGTCTACTTTCCCTGGCTTTTTGTTGAGGGTAATTTTTATTGCTTCATTCGAAAAGGTCATTCACTATTTCTTTACTGCATTTGAGTTTGAGGTTTTATGTCCCTAATATTGGTCTATTTTTTATAGGTTCCATGAACTCTGAAAAGAAATTCTCCTTTCTTCCATTTTTTTCTCAGGGTCTATCATATCTAACTTTTCTAGTATTCTATTTACCTCTTTGACTTCTTTCTTTTTATTTTGTGATTTGATTTACCTAATTCTAAATGGGTTGAGATCTCCCCTTTTATGTTTGCTATCTATTTCTTCTTAGCTCTCTTAATTTCTCTTTAAAATTTAGATGCTACCAGGTGCATATATTTTAATATTCTATTGCTTCATTATTTATCTACCTTTACAAGATATAATTTCCTTATCTCTTTTAATTAGATCAATTTTGTTTTGCTTGAAGTGAGATCAGGATGGCTCCCTCTTTTGACTTCACCTGGAAGCATAGTAGATTTGCTCCATCCTTTTACCTTTATTTCATGTATCTCCCTGCTTCAGGTGTTTCCTGTAAACAACATATTGTGGATTTGGCTTTTAATCCATTTTAATTGCTTCCTCTTTTGGGGGAGTTTACCCCATTCACATTTATGGTTAAAATTACCAATTCTTATTCACCATCTTGTTCCCCTATTTTCTTTTTCCCTTTTTCCCCTTACCCCTTCCCAGTTTAAACTTTGAGCCCCTTCTTCTCCCGCCCTCCCCTTTTTTAGTATCCCTCCTCCCCACCTTTTCCTTCCCCTATCCTCCTTTCCCTCACAGTTTCTGTTTTCCTTCTTAGATATTATTTCCCTTTTCCTTTTCCTTCTCACTTTTCAATGAGATGGGAAAAGTTTCCCTTTATATTGAATATGTCTAACATTTTTTCTTAAAGTCAATTCTTATGGCAGTAAAAACCCCAATATTCATCCCCCCTCCATTCTTTCTCTCAGATATAATGGTTTCCTTTGCCTCTTTGTGAGATATATACCCCCTTTACCCTTTTCTGATACAATGTCCTTTCCACCTCTAATTTCTGAACAAAGGTATCATGTTTTTTCATACATTTTACAAAGAAATATAGTTCCCAAAGATTTCTTTTTACCTTTTTAGGTTTTCTTAGGTTCTATTTTGCAGATCAAACTTCTTGTTAAGTTCTGGTTTTTCCAAAAAATGGGTGAAATTCACTTATTTTGTTGAATGACCATCTTCTTCCCTGGAAAAGATGCTCATTCTGGCTGGGTAAGTTATTTTTGGTTGCATACCAAGTTCCTTAGCCTTTCGGAATATCATATTCCAGGCCCTTCAATCTTTTAATATGGATGCTGCTAGATCTTGGGTGATCCTTATATATATCCTCTATATTTGAATTGGGTTTTTCTAGCCACTTGGAATATTTTTTTCCTTCATTTGAGGGTTCTGGCATTTGGCCACTATATTTCTTGGTGTTTTGATTTTAGGATCCCTTTCAGTGGGTTTTGAATCCTTTCAATGTCTATTTCCCCTCTTTTCTATGACTTCTGAGCAGTTCTCTTTGATAAATTTCCTGGAAAATAGTGTCAAGGTTCTTTTTTTCATCATATTTTTCTGGTCAATTTCTCAGATTGTCTCCTGACCTGTTTTCCAGGTCTATTTTTCCCAGAAGGTATTTCCACATTTTCTCCATTGTTTGGTTTTTGGTCTTGCTTGACTGTTCTTCTTGTCTCCTCCAGTCATTCAATTCCATTTGTTCTATTCTTATTTTCAATGAAGTGTTTTCTTCCTCCTTTTTTATATCTTTTTCTAATTGTCCAATTTGTTCTATGGAATGTTTTTTTCACCCTTTTTATTCTTTAGTGACTATTTTCTGTTTCCAGTTCACTAATCCTATTTTTAAGGTTTTTATTTCTTTATCCATTCTGTCTTTAAGTGGTGGGATGACTTCTCCAGACTCTCTTGCCAACCCTCCCTCTCCTTTTTCCCATTTTTTTCTTCCTTTAAAGCCTTTTTAATTCTTCTTGGGGAATTCATCTGTGTGAGGAACAGATGATCTCCTCTAATGGGTTCACCTGAAGATAATCTGTTTTAGTCTCCTCAGGGTTTAGAGTCTGTTCTCTGTCTGTATAAAAGCTGTCAAAAAGAACCTTTTTAACTTTTTGCTCATTTTCAAAAGGGAAGAATCAAAGGGACAAACTAGCAAAGAAAAAGGAAAAAACCACAAATGGAATCTGCCTTTTTTGGGGGGGGCTGGGTGGCGTTCCAAGCTTCCTCTACAGACTGAGGGGGCAGCAGGGGCACTAGCAGGACTGTGTGGCCTGTGCTCTGAGACTCTGAGGCGTGCTGAGATGCTGTGGGGAGGGGTGGCCAGTCTCAAGGAACTGTTTTGGGGGTTTTCTTCTCCCCAGTGTTTTAAGCTTCTCTGCTGGGCTCTGACTTGCTGAGAAAGTATCCAATCCTGTGTGAAGCTCTCCCCACAAGAAGGCGAGATCACACCCCAATCCCCTCCGGTCTGCTCGGCTGGAACTCTCCTGCCACTTCCCCCTCAGCCTGTGCGATCTAAAACCATCCCGCCCTCGAGCAAAACAGACCTTTCTGGCGAATCTCAAGGTGTCTTCTCTTGGTAACTGTTTGTGGGGTTTTTTTTCAGTCAGGCATTAATTCAGAGGCTTGTAATGAGATGGATTCTGAGAGAAAGTGCGGAGCTTACACAGCTGTGTGCCTCCTCGCCGCCATCTTGGCCAGAAGTCCCACATAGTAACAAGATAAAGAATACTTCGTTCCAAAATTTAGGGGATACAGCCAAAGCTGTTCTTAGGGTAAGTTTTATATCTCTACATGCTTACTTGCTCAAAATAGAGAAAAAGAGGATGAATGCAACTAGAAAAAACAAATTAAAACCCTCAATTAAATACCAAATTTGAAATTCTGAAAATAAGAGAGATTAATAAAATTGAAAGTAAGAAAACTATTGAACTAATAAACAAAACTGAGAGTTGGTTTTGTGAAAAAAAAAAAACAACAAAATAGATAAACCTTTAGTTAATTTGATTAGAAAAAGGAAAAAAGAAAATCAAATAGTATCAAAAATGAATTTTCTACCAATGAAGAAGAAATTAGAGCAATAATTAAGAGTTATTTTGCCCAATTGTATGCCAATAAATCTGATAATCTAAGTGAAATGAATACTTACAAAAATAGAGATTGCTTAGATTAACAGAGAAGTAAATTAAATAGTCCCATTTTTAGAAAAAAATGAACAAGCTATTAATCAACTCCCTAAGAAAAAATCTGCAGGGGGAGATGGATTTACACGTGAATTTTACCAAATTTGTTTTTGGTAAAGAACCATTTAAAGAACAACTAATTCCAATACTACACAAACTATTTGGAAAAATAGGGAAAAAAGGAGTCCCACCAAATTCCTTTTATGACACAGATATGATGCTGATCCCCAAACAAAGTAGGATAAAAACAGAGAAAGAAAATTGTAGACCAAATTCAGGTCTTCTGTTCAATATCTAGTGTTCCTTTCATTAATTTGTGTCTACCATTTAAGGTATCTAAAGTCCAAAGCAGTAACAGTAGAATATACTTATAATAATAGCTGGGCATCTAAGTGGCAGAGTGGATAGAGTACCAGCCCTGGAGTGAGGAAGACTCATCTTCATGAGTTCAAATTTGAGCACACGTATTGGATGTATAACCCTAGACAAACCACTTTAGCCTGTTTGCCTAGCTTCCTCATCTCTAAGTTGAACTAAAGAAGGAAATGGCAAACTATTTCAGCGTCTGCTAAGAAAATTCCAAATGGAATTATGAAAAGTCAAACATGACTAGCGTACTAAACAATCACATATACTATTAATCATTCTTTTCATTCATTTGTTAACGAATCAAAGTTGACTGCCATTCTCTGGAACCCTACTCTTCCAAAGGCATATAAACATTGATTGGGTTCCATGAAGGTTCTTTGGAATTCAAGAGCACTACTGACCCTTTTTATGATTAATTATCCAAATATATCTCAGGGGATAGTATCAGAGAGAAGACACTAAGATTAAGAAGGACTTCACAAGGGTTCTTATAGAAAAAGGGATTTTAGGTGGGACTTAAAGGAAGTCAAAGAGGTCAGGAGATGGAAATAAGGAGAGAGAAAATTCTAAGCATGTGGGACATCCAGTGAAAAGAGGAAATGAAGAGTCTTGTGTAAAAAAAAAAAAAAAATTAGCCAGGAGGGATTCTACTTCTGGAAGCCAATATGGCTGAATAAGCAGCGAATCACTATAACTTTCCCATGTTCGCCTCCACACAATCATAAAATAACATCTCAAAAGAGGTCTTGCAGTAGTAGAACCAGCAAGGAGATGAAGTGAAACAATCTTTTAGCCCACGAAACTTGAAGATCCACAGGAGGAGTCTATCTCACTCAGGTAAAAGAGATTGGGGTGGCAGTGGCTGCGTGCACAGTCTAGGAAACTTCCCAATGAGCCAACAGCAAGCCTACCCCAGCAAATCAACAGGAGATCCTGAGTCCCACTGTAGTGGAGTAGGTATGCACCATCACCAGGACCTACATATTCCTTGGCATAGCCAGGGGACCCAGTGAATGCCAGCTCTGGGAACTGCCACAGTCTTTATTGTAGCTCCAGGGCAGACAATCATCATCCAGGAGCTGGGAAAATGCAGCTCTGGGAAAATGCAGAAACACACCACAGTACCTCAGCACATACCAGTCACCACTACTAAGACTTCATCTCAGTACCAAGTAGGCTATCAGATCCCTACAGCCTGCAGCAGCACCAACCACCCTCCACCAACTCCACCCCACTCCCAGGGCAGCACCAGATATGAAGGTCCCTTTTTGGCCTCAGGGCAAAATCAATTCAGTACCAGATTTACTGCCAGAATCTGTAGCCACTGGCACAAGAAGCCTGAGGCAGTATTCCTTCTACCTTGAAAGTAGAGTTCAAATTTAAAAGAAAGGAAAAAGCCTCCTTCCTCTCCCCTCTTCTCTCCTCCCCCCCACCCCCCCGGCCCGGCCAAAAAAAAAAAGATTGACAAAAAATAATTTTGACCACAGAAACTTAGGGTGACAGGGAAGACTAAGACACAAATTTAGAAGAGAACAACAATGAAAAACACCTATAGGCAAAACCTCAAAGAGAAATGAGAAGTAGCCTCTAGCCCAGAAAAAACTCATAGAAGGGTAAGTTAGATAGCACAGTGGATAGAATGCTGGCCCTGAGTTCAAATCTAGCCTCAGATACTTGATACTTACTAGCTATATGACCCTGGGAAAGTCACTTAACCCCAATTGCCTCACTCAAAAACATTTTTTTAAAAAAGACTCATAGAAGAACTCAAAAAGGAGCTTAAAAACATATAAGGTAATACATAGGAGAAAAATTGGAGAAAGAAATGAGAGTTATGCAGGAGAATTATGAAAAAAGGAACAATAGTTTGGAAAACTGTTTAAAAAGTAGAACTGATCAAATGGAAAAGGAGATACACAAAATCCACTGAAGAAAACAATTATTTAAAGTGTACAATTGGCCAAATTGAAAAGAAAATACAAAAGCTAATTGGGGAAGATAACACCCCAAAAGTTAGAATTGGGCAAGTGGAAGCTAATGACTCAATGAGATATAAAAAAATCAATCAGATTCAAAAGAATGAAAAAACTGGAAGAAAATGTAAAATGCCTCATGGAAAAAAACTATTAACCTGGAAAATAGATCCAGGAGAGACAATACACAAAAGCCTCAAATGGAGGACCTAGATAGCATTGTTCAAGAAACTATCAAGGAAAACTTCCTTGATATCTTGGAACTAGAGGGAAAATAGGCATTGAAAGAATCCACTAATACAAACTCCAAGCCAAATTCCAGAACTACCAGGTCAAAGGAAAAATACTACAAGTATTCAGAAAGAAGCAATTCAAATATCAGAAGGTCAAAATTAGTATTTACACAAAACTTGGCAGCTGCAACATTAAAGGATCAGAGTTCATGAAACATGATACTCCAGAAGACAAAGAAGCTAAGATTACAGTCAAGAATCACTTACTTGACAAAATTAAGCATATTGCATCTAGTTATTCAACAAAACAGAAGGATTTCTTAAGGAGAAGACAAAAACTAAACCAAAAACTTGACCTTTAATAGCAAGATGCAAGAGAATCATAAACAGGTAAAAAGAGAAAAGAAACCATAAGACATTCAATATGGTTAAACTGTTTATATCCTTACATGGAAAGATATTTGTTATTTTTTTAAAAATTGGATCACTAATAGAAGAAACTAAGGCAATCATTAGGAAATATTTTACCTGACTATATGCCAATGAATCTGAAATATGAGTGAAATTATGAATATTTATGAAAATATAAATTACTTGTATTAACAGACCATGAAATAGAAAACTTCAATAACCCTATCTTAGAAAAAGAAATTGAATAAGTCATTAATGAACTCCATAGGAAAAAATCCCCAGGCTTAATTGGGTTCCTGAGTGAATTCTACCAAACATTTAAAGAAAAAATTATTCCAATATTATTTGAAATATCTGGAAAAATAGGCAAGAAAGGAGTCCTACCAAGTTCCTTTTATGATAAAAATGGTAGTGATACCAAAATCAAGAAAAGCTAAAACAGAAAAAAAAGTATAGACCAATTTCTCTAAGGAATATTGATGCAAAAATTTTGAACAGAATACAAGGTGATTATAGTAATATATTGCAAAGATCATACATTATGACCATGTTGGATTTATACCAGGAATGCAAAATTCATTCAGTATTAGGGAACCTTCAATATAATTGGCCATATCAATAACAAAACCAACAGAAATCATATGATTATCTGAATAGATGCTGAAAAAACTTTTGACAGTATAGATCACTCATTTCTCAAGATCATAAAAATAAGTGGAAATCCCTTCAAATGATAATCAGTATCTATATAAAACCATCAACAAGCATTACCTGTATGGGGATAAGCTAAATGGTTTGTCAAAAAGATCAGGTGTAAAGCAAGGATGTCCATTATCACTACTATTCAATATAGTACTAATAATGTTAGCTATAGAGATGAGAAGAAGAAATTGAAGGCACTGAAATATGCAACAAGGAAATAATATAATTTCTATTTGCTGATGATATGATGATATACTTAAATAATTCTAGAGCATTAATTAAAATTACTAAAAATAGTTAACAACTTTAGCAAAGTTGCAATATAAAAGATAAACTCATGTAGCCAACAAAGCTCAATAGAAAGAGATAGAAAGAGAAATTCCATTTGAAATAACTGTAAACAATATAAAATATGTAGGAGTCTACCTGCCAAGACAAATCCAGGAACTATAAGAACACAATTACAAAATACTTTTTGCCCAAATAAAGTCAGATTTACACAATTGGAAAAATATCAGCTGCTTATGGGTAGTTATTAAAATGACATTTCTATTTAATTTATTTATCCAATGCCATACCAATCAAACTATCAAAAAATTATCTGATAGAGCTAAACAAAATCACCTAGAAGAATAAAAGTTGAATAATATCAAGGGAATTAGTGAAAAAAATACAAAGGAATGTGACTAGAAATATCAGAGCTCAAAATATATCATAAAGCAGTAATCATCCAAACTATCTGATACTGGCCAAGAAATTGAATAATGGATAACTGGAATACACTTGGTACACAAGGCATAATAGTCAATGACCAAACTGAAGACTCTATATTTTTTATATGTCACTATTTGACAAAAACTGCTGGGAAAATTGAAAACAATTGGACACAAACTAGGTATAGATCAACATCTCACATAGCATACCAAGATAAAGTCAAAATGGGTGCATAATTTATACATAAAGTAGAAGATAAAAAAAAAATGTCCATCTGTCAGATCTAAGGGAAGAGAAAGAATTTATGACCAAACAAAAGATAGAGAGCATTACAAAATACAAAATAGATAATTTTGATTATATTAAAATAAAAACCTTTTGTACAAACAAAACCAATGCAACCAAGATGAGAAGGAAAGCAGAAAACTTAGAAACAATCTTTGCAGCAAGTATTTCTGATGAAAGCCTCTTTTTTCAAATATATGGGAAACTGAGTTAAATTGATGAGAATTCAAGTCATTGCCCACTTAATAAATGGTCAAAGTATATGAATAGGCAATTTTCAGATGAAGAAATAAAAGTTATCCATAGACATATGTAGAAATATACCAAATCACTTTTGATTAGAGAAATGCAAATTAAAACAACTTTGAGATATCATCTCATTTATCAGATTGGTCAATATGACACACACAAAGAATGATAAATGTTGGAGAGGGTGTGGGAAATTTGGGACACTAATGTACTATTGGTACAGTTGTAAACTGATCCAACCATTCTGGAGAGCAATTTGGAGCTATGTCCAAAGAGCAACCAAATTTTGCATATCATTTGATCTTCTAAATCCATAGCCCAAAGAAATCACAAAAAAGAGAAAAGAATCTACATTGCAAAAATATTTGTGGTAGTCCTTTTCCTATTCACAAATTCCTATTCACAAATACATTTGCAAAAATATTGGAAACTGAGAAGATACCAATCAATTGGGTAATGGAACAAGCTGTCGTATATGAATGTATTAGAACACTATTATGCAATAAGAAATAATGCCAGAGTCAGATTTCAGAACAATGTGAAAAAACTTCCACAGACACAAAGTGAAACAAGCAGAAGCCGAATATTGTATACAGTAGCAGCAACACTGTGTGATGATCACCTATGATTGACTCAGTTCTTCTCAGCAACACAATGATCCAAGACAAGATAAAAGAGCACATGAAGAAAAATGCTATCCATAACCAGCTAAAGAACTGATGGCATCTGAATACAGATGGAAGCATGGTGTTTCACTTTGTTCTTTCTCATGTTTTTCTCCTCTTTTGATCTGTTTCTTCTTTCACAACTGTAACTAATATGGAAATATGTTTTACATGACAGTACATGTATAAACCACGTCAAACTGCTTATCACCTATGGAAGAGTGGGGAGAGAGAAGGAGCGAGGGAAAAAAATTTGGAATTCAAAATCCTGCAAAAATGAATGCTAAAATTTTTCTTTACATATAACTGGGAGAAAATAAAATATTATTTAAAAAAAAAAAAACAGCCAGGAGACCAGTGCCACTGAATCTCAATACATGTAAGAAAATTGTAAGATTGGAAAGGTAGGTAGGAGGACCACATTACAAAGGACTTTGAATGCCCAAGAGAGGGTTTTATATTTTATTCTAAGATGACAGGGAGCCACTGAAGTTTATTGAATATAGTGGGATGGCATAGTCATCTAAGCTTTTTTGGTTGTTAAGTCTATTAAGTAGTGCCCAACTCTTCATGATACCCTCTGAGGTGAAGATGGTAAAGATGCCAGCTAGTTTTGTCATTTCCATCTCCAGCTCATCTTACAAATGAAGGACTGAGGCAAAAACTTTTTCACAGACCCCAGGTTGAGAGCAGCTGGTGTCCATCCAGTGTGCTTGGGTTGGGTTCTAGGTGATTTCTTAGGAAAGATATTAACAAAGTAGAATTCAGTTCAGGAGAAATGGAGCAGCTCTAGCTTTTTTCCTGCTGTTCCAATTCTTCAAAAGGTGATCATCCAAACAAACTGTTTATACCTGGAATTTCACATAACCAGGAAATATCTGAGGTCAGATTTGAACTCAGATCTTCCTGACTCCAGGACCAGTGTTTCAGTTCACTGCACCACCAAGCTGCCCTTCAGTTGAGCTTTATAAAAATCAAATTGACAACTGAGTAGGGCATGGAGGATGTCTTTTCAGGATGTTTTCTCTCCCCTCCCCCTCACTTAGCACAATGCTCTGCATGTTATAGGTACTTAACATACATTTGCATTGTATTATGTTGTAAATTGACGAATTCTTGGAGATTAATTTTATACTCAGTACTAACCTGGGTAATTTAAAACAACCAATAGCCAAAGAATCTACAATCTGAGTTTTATCTTTAGGTGGAGTACAGGTAGATCTTTGCCTTTATATAGGCATCACTGCAAATTAATTATGCAAGTTTTGAAATTAGAGGAGTAATTATGTGTGTGTGTATGTCTATGTGCATGTGCCAATAGTGACTAATAGAATACTGTCCACATATAGCATTTTGATGTAATTTTATTCTCTTTCCCTATGTTTCATCTTTTTTGCAGCTGCTTTATTTTTTGTTAGCATGGTCCTGGACTTTGAAAATAATCACATTCTGAAAGTAGCAGCTGGCCATCCTAATGAATGATCTTTTGTTATAAAACAAAGTCTTCTCATAAAGGCTCTATCTGTCCTTGGGGGGTGTAGTCTAGTATTTAGAGGTCCGTGGCATTACATGGTCTCAGAAGGCATCTGCTCCAATCAGTACCTCAATAGGAACTCTTCCCTAAGATTTTCCTATGAGTAGTCATCCAGTCTTGAAGGCCTCTAGTATGAAGAAACTTGATGTACCTCCATGGCAGACCTTGCTTCTTTAGAATAGTTGTAATTACTGGGAACATTTTGCCTGTGTTGGGGCAAAGTTTGCTTTTATGTAATATCTGTCCAGTTGACTTTAGAATAATAAACCAGAGTTTAAAGATCTGTGATTGGAAATTAAGCTGATGATTTTCTATTTTCTTTCCTTCCTTCCTCCCTCCCTTCCTTCTACTCTCCTAATCAAGGAAATCAGATATTAATCATAGAAGCTAGAACAATTAAAGATTTGCTTCATGTAGAGCCCTGTGCCAATTGCTGTGGAAGCTACAAATAAAACAAATAAAAGATACTATCCCTGCCCTCATAATATTAACTCATATTTATATAACTCCCATTTCTATAGTTCTTAAGGAGGTTATGTGGGAGGATTCAAGAAATACAAAGATATATAATACAATTTAAAACAGAATATACCTGTCTGTGCATGCTTCTGGGTGAAGTTCAGAAAAGGGAAGATCCTTTTGGGCTACTATGTGGGAAGATAGAGTCAGAGAAGTTCATGGAACAGGGAACTTTTGAGTTGGGATATCAAAAGGCAGAAAAAGGAGGAAGTAAATTCTATAATCCCCTAATTGATAAGTGGTCAAAAGATAGGAACAGACAATTTTCAGATGAATAAATTAAAGCCATTTCTAGTCATATGAAAAAATGCTGTAAAACAATATTGATTAGAGAAATGCAAATTAAGACAACTCTGAGGTATAATTTCACACCTTTCAGATTGGCTAAGATGACAGGTAAAGATAATGATAAATGTTGGAGGGAATGTGGGAAAACTGGGACACTAATGAACTTTTGATGGAGTTGTGAAATGATCCAACTATTCCTCAGAGCAGCTTTGAATTATGCGCAAAAAGTTATCATGCTATGCATATCCTTTGATCCAGCAGTGTTGTTACTGGGCTTATATCCCAAAGAAATCATGAAAGAGGAAAAAAAGAACCACATGTGCAAAACTGTTTGTAGCATCCCTTTTAGAAGTGGCAAGGAACTGGAAATTGAGTGGATGCCCATCAGTTGAAGAAGGGCTGAATAAGTTGTGGTATATGAATGTAATAGAATCTTTTTGTTCTATAAAAAATGATGAGCAGGCTGATTTCAGAAAGACTTACATGAACTGAGCTAAGTGAAGTAAGCATAAGTAGGAAGACATTATTCACAGTAATAAGATTATGTGATGATCAATTGTAAGGGACTTGGATTTTTTCAACAAGGAGATGATTCAAGGCAATTTCAATAGACTTGGGATGGAAAGTGCCATCTACGTCCAGAGAGAGAGAACTATGGAGATTGAATGTGGAGCAAAGCATGGTATTTTCACTTTTTGTTATGGTTTGTTTACTTGTTTTTTTTTTTCTGTTTTTTCTCCTTTTGATCTGAATTTTTTATGCAGCATGATGAATATAGAAATATGTTTAGAAGAATTGCACGTGTTTAACCTATATAGCTTGTTATCTAGGGAAGTAGGTGGGGGAGAGAGAGGGAGAAAAATTTTGAAAACAAGATTTTACAAAAATGGATGTTGAAAACTATCTTTGCATGTATTTGGAAAAATAAAATACTATTTTTAAAAAAGAAAATGAATTCAAGATATGATGAAATAGTCTGAACCCAGGCAAGGGAGTGAGAAAGTGTGGGATATATGTAGGGATGGTCAATAGACTATTTTGGCTGGACCTGTAAGTATATGGAGGGAAGCAATATGATCAAAGAATGAAAAGGTAGATTGGGACCATATTGTGAAAATCCTGAATTCTAATCTAAGCACAGGATTAACTAAATAGGATAAGGAGAGTCATTAAAGTCTCATAAAGTCATACCTGTCTATTAAAGATAAACTGAGAAAGGAAACAGGGAAGTTGTCATCATAATCCAAGTAAAGGAGGGGGGAGGGAAAAAGGAATTTATTAAGAGCTTACTGTGTGTTAGGTTCTGTACAAGTGCTTTACACACACAATATATAATCCTGTGAGGTAGTTACTATGATTATCTTAATTTAGCAGTTGAGGAAATTGAGGCAGACAGAGGGAAAGTGATTTGCCTAGGGTAAACAGGTAATAAATGTCTGAGATCAAATTTCATCTTAGTTATTCCTGACTCCAGACCCAGGACTCTATCCCCTCAACTACTCACTCATTACCTAAGTGCTAAGAGCTCAAACATAAATGATACCAACAACCAGAGAATCAGCCAGTTGAAAGCATGTATTAAATGTCAGGCAATGTACTAAACCCTAAAAATACAAAGAAAGATGAAAAGAATGTTCCATCCTCTAAGAGAATGAGAAGTAAGCAGGAGGGGTTAAGCAAAAGAGAGGGTGCAGATTTGTTTTAACTAAATTACAGTATTATTAGAATTTTTTTAATCCTAATAATGGCTAATATTTACATAGTGCTTACTGTGTGCTAGGTGCTTTACAATTATTATCTCATTTGATCCTCACAACCATCCTGGGAAATAGGTATTATAGTTATCCACATTTTACAGATGAGGAAAGTGAGGCAAATCAATTAAGTGACTTGCTCAGGGTTACATAGTAAGTATTTAAGGCAGTATTTGAACTGGGATTTTCCTGATTTCAAGCCTAGTGCTCTGTTGTGTCACTATACTTCCCTAAATCAGAATGATGCCGGATAAGACATCCATATCACACTTGAAATCCTAATTCATTTTTGCAAAATGCCTTGATTTTTTTAAAGGGTTTTGCTTATTCAGACTCCCTTAATTCCTCCTGTCTATATTAACTCTCTGTTCCTCTCTCTCCAAGCGAAATTCTGTTCTTTACTATGAATTATTTGAACATAGTCTGTCATGGCAGGGGAGGAGTCTGAGGCATTTGGGTCAGCCAGCAACATAAACCAGTTCATTTCTTGTGAGAAGGATTTGTCATGCTACCATCTGGGGGCTGTTCTCATTTGTGCATTCAGTCTCCACAGCACAATCCCCAAGGGAGCACGATCTGACATATCAATTGTCGCAAGCCCCCACCACAGCTATTAATAAGAGCAAAAAGAAAGGAAAAAAAAAAAAAAACTCGTGGTTTCTGAATAACGATCCTCTATGGGATTTCATCACTGTCAAATGTCAAACCAAGTATGGCTCTCTCTGAACTTTCAGAAAAGCCTCTCATTGGCCGCCATTTGCGCACCAGGGTCCATTGCTCCTCTGAGGGAAATGGTGTATAGTAATGTCATGCAGAAGAATAAATCAGATACATGCATAAGACATTTTACAAATTTTAAAGTGCTTTTCAATATGTCAGCTGTTATTGTCACCACTTACTCCTTTCAAATCACTAAGTAGAGACAGCAGCTGGTTGGTACAGTGGGATAGAGCCCAGACCTTCAGTCAGGAATACTTGAGTTCAAATTCTAACTCAGACTCTCATTAGCTCTGTTGCCCTGGGAAGATCCTTAACCTCTTCCAGGTGACATTTATTTCTGGTTTTTTAATTTCCTAGGAGGCACAGAGGGCATAGAACCAAGGAGATTTGTATTCACAACAGGCCTTGGATAGTTACTAGCTTCTGGGCAGTCATTCACTATTGTTTGTTTTACTTTTTCAACTGCAAAATGGGGATAATAATAGCACTTACCTCAGAAGTTTGTTGTGGGGAATCAAATTGGATATTTGCAAAGGGTCTAGAATGGTACTTGGTACACAGTAGGCACTTAATAAATACTCGTTTCCTTCCTTAAAGGCTTAGCTGGGCCTTTTCTGATCTTCCCAATTGATAGTGCTTCTTTCTTCCCATCTTGAAATTACTTTGTATATAGTTTGAATTTGTTTATCCGTATATATGTGGTTTCCTCCCAATAGATCAGAAAGTCCTTATGAGCAGGTGACTATTTCATTTTGTCTTTATATACTAATAGTGCCTCACATAATACTTGGTATATAGTGAATGCTTAATAAATCTTAGTGAAGTCACTATTGTTGAATTAAAAAGCATTAGAATAACTCCTAATGAAATCCATTTGACTGTTGTTGTTGTTGTTTTCTCTTTTGAGACTAGGTCTCCCTGTTTCACTCAAGCAGTACAGAGGTCATTCACAGGCTTGACCCCATCACCAATCAGTTTGGAAGCTTTGACATTTCTTAGGCATCCTGGTGCCTTAGGCAGACATACTGGCACCAGATTTGTGCAAACATCCAGTTAACTTTAGTCACATTGCATCTCAAAGGTCTCAAATTAAGATGATTCACCAAGTCGTAGCCTCCCCAAGAGCAGGGATTATAAATTTGCCCTATCATCCCCAGTTGGAGTCTATGTGGGTTTGATTTCAACAAAAAAATTTCTTAACAATTTATTGTTTTAGCATTTCAATTCCGTCTGACTCTTTATGACCCCATTTATTTTTGGTGGGTTTTTTGTTTGTTTGTTTGTTTTTTGGCAAAGATATTGGAGTGATTTGCCAATTCCTTTTCCAGCTCATCTTACAGATGAAGAAACTAAGGCAAATAGGGTCAAGTAATTTATCCAGTCACACAGCTAGTAAATGTTTGAAGCCAGATTAGAACTCAGGAAGAATATTTCTGATTCCAAGCCTGACATTCTATCTACTGTGCCACCCACAGGTTGTTTAGCATCTACAGCAATGCAAAAATGGATTGAAATTTGGCAGGTTCCCTTCTCCTCATTGTAGGATTTAAACAAAGTGTAGTTGGCTGATACTGAAGATGTTATAGTAGGGTTTTGTTTTGTTTTTTTATGGTGTATGGGTTCTGAGTTTCTGAACTCTTCTACAATTCTGTGACTTAAGAACATGATGAGATTGTACAAGTCACTTTTTTTCTAGTCTCAGTTTTCTCATCTGTGAAATGAGAGATTTGACTAAAATTTCTAGAGTCTCTTTCTGCTTCAATATTTTATGATTCTGAGTTAATGGGGCCAGAAGGAGTTATACACCTAAAGAAGAAGTTCTAGACAGACAAGTTAATGCTAAAAATTCCCATGCTACCAAGGCTAAAGAAAAGGACAATCTGAGATTTTCCTGGTTCTAATCAATATTCCATTGCTCAGTGAAAAGAATTTTGGATGTAAAGCCAAAAAGCCAGGGGTCAAAGTTGACCTTTGCTAGTTACTAGCCATGTGATCTTGGTCAAATCTTTTAATACTTGGACCTCAGTTTCCATCTCTGCAAAACTGAAAGTTATGTTGGCTGATCTCCAGCTCAAAATCCCATAGCAATCCTAAATCCTGTTGTTTAGCCATTTTTCAATCTTGTCTAACTTTTCATGACCCCATTTGAAGTTTTTATGGCAAAGATACTGGACTGGTTTGCCATTTCCTTCTCTAGCTCATTTTACAGATGAGAAAACCAACAGTGCTATTGCCCAAGGTCACCCAGTTTGTAAGTGTCTGAGGTCGAACTTGAACTCAAGTTCTTCTAACTCTATGCACTATGTCATCTACCTGCCCTTCCTAAATCTTTAATTCACCTAACAGCAAACCCTTGTTACACCCTTCTTTAGCCACCTGCACTCCCACCTTATCTTATGATTATAGTTTTGATCTGGCCTTTGCAGACGATTTGGCTTCTATCTCAAGCCCTTTTAGTTACAAATTAGCAATTACCAACTTTGGCTTCCATTTTAGACCTTGCAACTCAGTACCTGACCCTTTTAAATTCTGAGTTTTCTTGCCTTCTTCTCTATTCATATATTTTAAATTCAACAACACTAACCTTCCTGCTATTCCTCATACATTATATTTTATTACTGGACCTCTCTGATTTTTTGCAAGACTCACTTCAAACCCCATCTTCTGCAAGAAGCTTTTCTCAGTCCTTCATGCTAGTGCCTTTCATCTGAGATTATCTCTAATTTGCCTTTTATCTATCTTTTATGTACATAGTTATTTGCACAGTGTCTATTAGAACATGAGCTTCTTGAGGGCAGGAATAATTTTTTTGCTCTTCAAGTTAATACTCAGATAAATGCTTATTGACTAATTAACTGACCTGTATTTCTGGCCACTCACTATTATCTTGTGCCCTCTTCTTCCCCTCTCCACACTATCATTTCTGCTAGAATGCCTCAAATGGAACGTCTCCCTCAACCTCCCCCACTGTGGAGCAATTTCAATCAATATCAAAGAATTTGAGAAATCACAGACCCTTCTAGGCCATTCCCAGATACTATCAGTTCAGAGGAAACATTATAATCACTTAACTGATCTTTTTTTTTTTTTTTTCCAAATGATCCAAGCATATATATGTAACATGACTTGCATCTAAAAGACAAATTGATGTAATTGGGCTCTGGACATCTCCATAAGAAAACTGAGGTTGAGAGAAACTAAATGACTTGTCCATAGTCACACAGTTACAGTGGCAGGAATTATAGACAGGATTAGATTCCAGGCCTTCCAGAATACATCTCCAGTATTTTTAAGGCAATATCATACTACTTCACTGGGAAAAACTGAATGTCTTAAAGGGAAAGTGACTTGATCTGGATTGCATAGTCTGTAAGTGGCATTACCAGGACAGGAAGCTAGATTTTATAAAACTTGTCCAAGATAGAATTTGCAACATTCCCCTACATTCTGCCTGTAACAGAAGAGCTGTCCAAGTCAGAGAAGATGAGAGTTCTATAAATACGATGAACAGAATTACAGCATGAATATTACTCAAACCATTAAGGTCACTGGTATATCCACTGGCCAGAATGATCAACCATCTGTCATCCTCTCATCTTGTTCATTTAAAAAAAAACATTTTTCAATTAACAAAATCTTTTTTCTTTCTCTTCTACCTCCCCATTGAGAAATATAACAAATAAACAGAGACAAGGTAAACAAATTCCTGTTTTTGCCACATCTAAAAAGTTTATGTCTCATCTGCAACCTGGGTCTAGTAACCTCTCTGTTAGAAGGCCTTTCCCCTTAAATATTTCACCAATCAATGCTGCTTTTTTGTTTTGGTAGAATTCCAGGATTTCAAATCTGAGGAAATCCTCAGAAAACATCTAGTCCAGCTCATACCTGAACAAAAAGTTTTTATATAATCTTTGATAATTATTTACATTCAGTATAATGATTTTCAATGATATGGAACACCACCTTGGTTCAGCAGCACATTTTACTTCTGGACAGTTCCCATTGAGAGGAAATTTTAAAGAGGTCAAAACCTACTTCTTTATGTGTAAAGGTAGAGACGAGTCATTCCAAATAGAATCACTCTTTTCAGGGCACACCATTCTCTCTTGCATGATGATGTGGGAGTAAGGTTGGGCAAATGTAACCTTAGAGACAATATATTTAAATTTCTTTATTTTACAGAGGTTCAGTTAAGTAACTTTCCAGAGGTCATAACTATAGGCATGTTTGTACATAATAATATGAGCAATGTGTAGTGGGAAAAGAGCCAATAGTTAAGGATAAGGACAAGTATGAACAAGAATGAGAAGGAAAAAGAGAGGGAGAAGAAGGGGGACAGAGGAGAAAAATAAAAATAAATTTAGAAAGAAAAGAAATGGAAATAAAGTCAACACCCACCAAATGGAGAGTGGCTTACCTAATTATGGTATATAAATGTAATGGAATATTATAACAGCATATAAAATAGTGTTTAAAAGACAATTTAAGAAAATCTTGGATAGTATGAACTGATCCATGGAAACATGAGAAAGCAGGGGACCAACTTATATAAGGACAAGAACTTTGCAAAGAAAAACAACTAGGAAAGACTTAAGAACTCTGATCAATGAAATGACCAACCAGAGGACTTATGATGAAGTATATTACCCAATTCCTGAAAGAGAAGTGATGGACTTAAAGTGAAGAAAGAGATACACTTTTGCATATGACTATTGTACAGATTCATTTTTCTTAACTATTTGTTAAAATTTTTTTTCTATTTCTTAGTTTTTTAATTACAGGATCCTGAGAAGAGAGAAAGGATTAACAATAGTGTTGTCCCTTCCTCCAAAAAAGGAGAGCCATTGAAACCTCCTCCCCCAATACATAGAAGATAATTGAAAGTAATTCAAAAGAAAACACAGAAAAGCAAGATTATTTTGTAAGTAACATGTGGGATTTGTTACATACACTTTTTAAAGCAAGCAATATGAAATGGAGCTTCATTGTTTCATATATAATCCTGTTTTTGTATTCTCCTATGCTTATGGAAATGTCCTTTCATTTTGGTGGTCAAGTTTTGAATTCAAAATTTTAATTTTCTTTAAACTTGTCTTAAAGGAGAGTGTATTATGTGAGGAGGAGAGGTTGAGATGCAATCAAAAGCCTATTGAAGTATTAATGCAAAGGAGACAATTTTGACTTTTAGTTTGGAAAGATAAAGGTGATCAGAATAGAGAATAGGATTATAGTTATAGATTTGGAGATAGATAGGACCTTTAAGGCTGTTGAGCGGAGGTCTCTTATTTTATAGGTGAGGAAACTGAGACAAATAACTAAACCATGGTTCTATAGCTAGTGTCAGGAGCATGATTTGAATTGAGGACTCCCTGACTCAAGTACTGTATTCTTACTACTGGGTGATTATTTCTTTTACAAAGTAATTTTCTTAAAAAGAAATATAGAAGGCCAACAATAGAATCTTGAATACCTCTGAATAGGAAGTACCCCATGCAGCATGAGACCTATAAGGGGCAGGAACTTTGGAGAAATATACTTAAGGCTCAGTATGATTGATTTAAACAAGGTGTTAACTCAGTGGAATTGATAATACAATGGTTATCTAGGTTACCATGTGAGTTCTCTAGTTCAGTATGATTGATTTAATTTTACAACAAATAATGGTTTCCTAGTGATATAATGATGGTTTATTGTATATTGTATGTTGTATATTGTATACAATAATGTATCAGTATATTGTAATGATGTAATTGTAATAGAGCATATAAACTAGGGACAAACTCAGCCAGAGGGAGACTTCAAGACAGAGATAATCGTGGTGGCTCTCCTACTTCCTCCACTGAAACCAAAACCTATTTTGAAGGCCCTCCAGAAAGCTAGCCGAGCCCCAAGTGAAGGAGACTGTGAAGGAGATAATAAATAATTTGGACTTCATCCCTGGTTATTCTTGTGGTGATTATTCTGCTGAAATGAAGACTGGTCCCAAGACCTCCAGAAAGCAAATGAGGACATTACATTTTGGCACCTAATGTGGGGCGCCAAAATGGAGACCTGGCTAGCTTTCTTGTGGCCTTCAGACAAGAATTGGTCTCAGTGGAGAAGTGAGGCCAGCCATCAGGATGGTGCAAGATGGAATGTCCCAAAGTGCAGGAAGCAAGAGAGCCACCAGGAGGCTGATCAAAGATGGAATGTCTCTCCAAGTCAGAGAACTTGAGCTCCAGCTTATATACTCTATTACAATTACATCATTACAGTATATTGAGTATAAACCAATCATTATATCACTAGGGAACCATTATTTGTTGTTAGATTAAATCAATCATACTGAACTAGAGAACTCACATACTAACCTAGATAACCATTGTCTTATTAATTCCACTGAGTTAACACCTTGTTTAAATCAATCAAACTGAGCCTTAAGTACATTTCTCCAAAGTTCTTGCCCTTTATAGAGGCCCATCAAGAACAGGCAAAGAGTAAGGGGGTAATAACTGAGTTATTCTTAGATCAAAGGATTTAAAAGCCAAGAAGAAGCCTTTGGATTTGTCAATAAATAGATCACTATGTTTTCTGTTGAGAATTGTGATTTGTTGTTTCTGCCTACACAACATCTCTTTTTCCCTTCCCCTTCATTCTGAAATCACTATTAGCCTGGTTGAGACCCTCATTCCTCTCACTTGGAATATTACATTGACCTCCTAATTGGTTCTCCTCTCTCAAATTTCTACTCACTTTAATTTATCCTCTAAAAAACTTTTTCTAGATTTTTAGACCAACCTTAATATTAAGAACTGATTTAGTTTTGTTTTCGCTTTTCTTTGTATCTCCAGTACTTAGCACAAAATCTGGCACATAATAGATGCTTAATAAATGATTTTTGACTAACTAGTTAGGATGGTGAAGATGAAACCAAGATTGTAAGAGATTGAGGATGGACTCTATTGGGTAAAAATCACGACACTTATTCAAGAATTTGTTTCTGAAAGGAAAAAAAATAGATATAACATTAGATTAGTCCAAGGTTCTCTTTAAGATAAGCAGATATGTTCATACTTGAAGTCTAGAAGAAAGGAATTGAGACAGAGAGACTGAAGATCACAGAGGGAAAGAACATAAGTTGAAAAATAAAGTGTCTCAATGAAATAAGGGGAAAAGGGAGATGAAGAGAACTTTGAATCACTACTGACAAGAATCGTCTTGGCAAATTGCTTGGAAATTGAAAGAAAGCATAGAGAAGTTAAGTGGGGGGGGCAAGATTTGAGGAGGTAAAAGGGGGAGAAAAAGAAAGAGAGAGAGAGAGAGAGAGAGAGAGAGAGAGAGAGAGAATAATTTAAATTAAAAACAGAGTAGGTGAATGAACATGTATTGAATATCCTCTTTTCAATGCGAAAATACATAATACAAAAATTTAGGCAAAAAAATAATGCTATATATACATAGAATTTTATAATTTACAGAATAATTTTACTTGAAGAAAAGGTGGAGAAGAAAAGGAGTAGAAAGAAAAGAAGAAAGAGGAGAAGACAAAGAAAAGGGAAAAGAGAAAGGAGGAGGAGGAGGAAGAGGAAGAGAAGAGTGAAAGAGAAGGGAGAAGGATGCTTTCAGTTTCTAAAATTCTTAATGTATCATGTATTCAGGCCTTTGGGACTCCTGAGCTGCATCCTATACAGTTCCAAATTAAATGCTTTCTGAAATTTCTATGGAGTTGTATGGCCTCCTACTTAATCTTTAAAATGAAAACTGAAGGGATTGTTGATCACTTTCATTGACTCCAGGATATGATAGAAACCTTATGAGCTCTAATTTCTTAAACCCTATCTCATCTCCCTTCTTGAATATTGATGACATATTACTGTTTACCTTCTGGCATCTAAGTTTAATCATCCACGCTTGATGAATTTCTTAACATTTCCTATTTGATTTACTTTTTGGAGTCCTGAATGAACATTACTACCTGTAGAAGGGTAAGTTTTAAGTCTGTTGGCCATTAAATTATGCCAGGTCTGTTTCTATGTATTCTTGCTACTCAATGCAACTCCCTTCCCTCTCCCCCCTAAAAAGGAAGGATCTGGGATGAATTTCATCAGAGCAAATACAGAAAGAACACATATTCCTATGAAAAAGAGAATTCCTTTCCTCATTTTGGTGTGGTCTATATCTGTAAAAGCAGATGGAAAAAGGCACTTAAGAGAGAAAACAGTAAGTGTGAACAGCCACGATGAATTATAAAAGATGTCATGTGGTGAAACCAAATAAATCTCTCCTAATATTTTTAGCACACTGTGTTTCCATTCACTAGCTCAAGGGGAGCCTCAGTAGCTTTGCCTGATAGCTTATTAATATGTACTTGATTATTTTAAAGAAAATAACTTCAGAATTTTTATTTTAAAAATCATAAAACCAGCACTAATGTGACTCAAGCTACTATGTTGTGTTGGCTTTTAAGAAGCAGTCTTTTTTATATAAAAATGTAGCTTCCAACCTTCTTTTGCCTGAAGTCTGGGTTTTTCTTGGCTCCCTAAAATTCACAGTCTTCTAATCAATCAATATTTTTCTATCCACTGCACACAGGGAATTGTGTTGGTTTGATGCAGGAAGAGATACATAACTTAGATTCACATGGTCCCTGTGCTCAAAGACTTGACATTCTATTGGAGGGATGTGTAACAACATATACCCAGATAAGCGATCCTTTTGTTGTTGTGTTTAGTTGTTTGTCCTTCATTCTTGAAGAGGACCAATGACATCAGGAGAGTAATGTCTTGATTTGCAAGTAAAATTGGATTTAAGTGAGGCAGGGCTGTGCAAAGTCACCAGCCTTATTCTTTCCTCCAGGATCATCTGAGTCCAATGTGAAGATATGGATCAGGACAACAGGAGATTGCCCCAGATGCAGTGGGAGATGTTGGCCCCTTTTTAAGCTAAGGTCTTTCCCAGGTATCAGTTTTTCTGTGGTAACATCCATTCAGTGATTTACGGTTAGGTATTTCATCATGTCTTAAACCCAAATTATTCTGACTCCAAATTATAAGAAAAAATAAAAGCAGAGTATTTTGGGTGTAGAGGATAGTTACAGCTGGAAAGTATCATGATAGACTTCTCAGAAGTAGCAATTCTTGAACTAAGCCTTGAAAGAAGACAGGGATTTAAAGAGGTGGAGGTGAAGAAATAATGGGCCCTACGCATAAAAGAAAGTCCATGCAAAGGCCCAGAGAGAAGTGATAGAATGTCATCTCCAATGTATAGAAAGGAGATGAATTTAATTGATCTCGATAGCTCTCTTAGACTATTGGATGGGGGATGGGAGGAGGAGGTCATGTGGAAAAGGATTTAGATTAGTCCTTGCTTGATGACAGAAAGGAAGACTAGCTACAATAGATGGAAGTCATGTAATGAAAAACTTGCTAATTATTTGAGTTATGTCAATGTAGAATAGGTTACCTTGAAGATAAAGTATCCTTCTTGGAGTTCTTCAAGCAGAGAAGATTTTTGATCAAGAATAAATGAACTTCTGATGCACCTGCTAACTCTCAGATTCTATGATCAGAATCCTAGCTTTACAAATGATTAAACCACATGATTTTGACAATTTGTTTGACCTTCCTGACCTTCAATTTCTCCTCTGTAAAATGAGGGATTTCAACCATAACTGTCGAGCTGCCAGGTCTCTTTGAGCTCTACCTAAATCCTATCATCACATGACTACCTTTAGGGATCCTATAATTCATTGCTTTCTGTGTAGGCTTTGATCAATAGTGCTCAGAAATAATTAACATGTTCAAATGATCTATTCAAATCCAAACTGTAACTTTTCCTGTTTTTTTTCCCCCTCTTCTTCATACCTCAAAATTTTCACTTTAAGAAATCTGTCAGTCTAAAGCCTAAATACTGCTCAACCTTATTGCTTATGAAAAAATGGAAAATCCTCTGGGCAGCATAGTTAACTTCAGTTTGAAAATAATGATGTTGGTTTCTGTGTCTCTGAATTCCTTGGAAGATGAAGCTTGGCTTTTAAGTCCCTGAGATCAAGGATAAAATCCATGAGGGAGTGGTTGTCACCATACCTAAAGCTTAGGGCTTTATCTTTCTTTCTTCTGGATGTTTGAAATGCACTAAATTCTTTGCTTGGCTTTTGCTTGAGGAAATTAATGCCCAATAAAAGGCTCTGATGAGTCATAAAAGGAATTAAAAGTCATATTTTCTATCCATATATTAAACAAAGCATGATCCAGTGTGGTATAGAAAAAGAACACCAGACGAAAAAGTCGGGAAACTTGGGTTCTAATCCTATTTCTCCCCTAAACTCACTCTGTGACTTCGAACAAATCATTCCCCTTTTCTAAATTTATATTTCTATAAAACTGCAAAATGAAGGGGTTACATGAGGTAACCTATATGTTTCCTCTATGCTTCCTTCAGTATACCCAGACCTTAGTACAGTGCATATGGTAGGCATATTATGTATATATACTATATAGTATATATACTATAGATGTGTAAGACTGACTTATAAAAGTATATGATTAGACATATAAAATAATAAAAAGTGAAATGAGCAGAACCAACATTGTATACAGTAACAATATTGTTTGAAGAATAAGTGTGAATGACTAATCTATTCTGAATCGTGAATAATCAAATCAACTGCAAAGGACTTATGAAGGAAGATATTATCCATCTCCAGAAAAAAAAATTGATATATGCAGTTATGTATTGGCTAATCTCAAATAATTTGTGTCAAATGTTAGCCTTCTTTAGTGCAGGATTGGGAGAGAGGGAAGAAAACAGATTGGAACTTAAATATAACCCAAAAAGTTTTTTTAAAAAGAAATGATAAATATTGGAGAGGCTATGGAAAAAGCAGCAATACTAACAAATGCATTTTTGGTGGAGCTATTTTAAAAAAAGACACACATATATCTATATCTATGCTCACACACACATACACATACACACACACACACACACACATATATAAATCTGGGTGATACCTATTAGTTGTCAGTTTCTGAGCTCCAAATATTCACAGTGAAAACTGGACAATCAGTTCTCATGAGCCATTTTGAGTTGACAGCAGCACCCTTCTCCTTATAACCCTTCTCTGTCTTAACAGTTTCACAAAAGTGTAATTAAGTGATAAATTACAATAAAAGTAGCCTAGAATATACAGTGTTGGGGATATGAGTTGCGAACTGTGAAATGTAACATCATTAGTGTTATAACATTGTTTCTATGGAAGCAACTGTTCATGCCATTTTGTTTCGTTTAATGTATTTTCATTAATTGATGCCATTATGACTATACTTTTTGAGTCTTCCTCAGCATGTTTACGTCTTGTACAACATCCTATGCACAGATTATTGAATAAATATTGACTGATGATGAATATAGAAAAATATTTAGAAGAACTGCACATGATTTTTCTAAATTAACCTATATCAGATTGCTTGCTCTCTATGGGAGGGGGAAGGTAAGAGGGAAGGAAAACAATCTGAGCACAAGCGTTTGCAAAAGATGAATGTTGAAAATTATCTTTGTGTGTATTTGGAAAAATAAAAAAAGGGCTATTCAAAAATAAATAAATAAATGTTGACTAAATAACTGAATGTATGAGGTGAATTTGGAACTGGAACTAGCAAAAGTAGAAGTGCCTAGATTCATATGTTTGGGTGAGTGTCAGAAAGGGGAAAATATGGGGTAAGAATTAGATCTAGCCAAGTCAGGTCTACAAGCTCATTGTTTACCTTTAGGAATACATTTAAAGATCTGTACCTGGAAGGATATAGCAATTGTTTAATCTAATCCCTTAAATTTTACAGATGAAGAAAGAGAGATGTAAAGATATTAAATGATTTACTTAAGGTGGTACACAAATAGTGAGAAGCTAGGATTAGAAGCCAGTTTCCCTGACTTCAAATTCAGTGCTCAACTGGTCATTAATGATCTACTTCTAAGTTATACTGACTTTGAAAAATCAAAGTTCTGGATTTCTGTAGGGTTTTTTTTGGGATTAATTTTCCCTATGGTTTTCAATGTGAAATAAGAATGACATCACTGATGGTCACCTGTTTGCGTATTTGGTCAAAATGCCAAAGCACCAAAAGTATTTAGTAGTTTATTAAACATATATCATTTAATAAATTGACTCAATAAACATTTATTGGCTGCCCATGAGATATACACATATGCATATACATATATATTACATGTACATATAATATACACATATGTATTATATATATATATATATATATATATAATCTATATAATCACAACTTAAGATGATGTGTCTGGGTATGTATATACATTTTTGGCACCATATTAGGCTTCTTTATGAATATAAATGCATATCTTTGATTAGTTGACTCAGTTACTTAGATCATAATGTCAATGCAGCTGAGCATTCTGCCTTGAAATTCAATTTACTCAATTCTAAAACTATAAATAGTACCCAGATAGACGGCTGAGAGATATTGCAGGTATATCATTGGAAGAGAGAAGACATCATTTTTCTTATTCAAAAAGTTCCCAAATTCTATTAAATCCCTCTTCAATACATGTCTTCAAGCTACCTCCTCTATCTAATTCCATTTAACCACTCTAATAGAGATTCATAAATTTAGAGATGGAAAGGACCTGAGAATCCAACTCCCTCATTTTTCAGATGCATTAAACTGAGGCTAAGAGATTGGCTTAACTGTCATATACTAAGTGTCTGAGGCAAGGCTCAAATTCTTTTTTTTTTTTTTTTAACTCAGTTTTTTCAAAACTCCAAACTCAAGTTTTCCAGTCATCTGTCCACTGTGTCATTTAATTTAACACTGCCTAGACTACAACAATAACCACCTAACTCCTATCTCTATCACTTCCTTCATTCTTCATAACATGGATAAAACAATTTTTCTTACCTAGAAATCTAGGTTAGTCTTCTACTCAAAATTCTTTAATGACTCCCTACTATATATTGAACAAAGTCCAAATTCCATAGCCTGGTATTTACAGCCTTTCACAATCTGCCAACAGGCTATCTTCTGTATGTATCTTATACTTCTTTCTACAAAGTCTAAAATCATATGTTCATAGGAATTATATCTAGAAGGATCTAAATCTGAGAGGATTCCAAATCCTCTCCTATAGTATAAATGAGGAAACAAGCTTAGAGAGATTAGTTTTTTTGGATTTTTTTGCCCAAGGCCTCATGGCAAAAATGTTGTAGGAATAAGGTATGCCCTCAGGTTGTCTGACTTTATTTTTGTGTTCTTTCCACCATATCCTAGAACCTCACTTTCTTGTCATAAACTGCTCTTGCCACCATTGTGTCTTTGTTCACACTGTTCTCAATGTTTGAAATTTGGCCTATTGACTACAAATCCTTGAAAGATCAATTCAAATGTCCTCTCTGTGGAATTTGCTATGGCTAATAACCTTCCCCTCATATAACACTTTTCTAATGCACTGTAGTATTGCTACAAGATATGGAACACAATAATCTCTGAAGAATTAAAAATGAAAATCACCCAGAGAATACTGTAGAGGTGCATGACCTGTATGAGCAGACTGCAATGTGTAACCAAGGAAAAAACTTACATGAGCTGATACAAAGTGAAGTGAGCAGAACCAGGAAAATATTGTACACAGTAATAGCAATATTGTATGATAAAGAATTGTGAATGAATGTAGCTATTCTCAGCAATACAATGATCTAAGACAACCCCAAATTATGATAATACATGCTATTCTCTTTCAGAAAAAGAACTTATATTGCCTAAATATAAGCCAATGCATAGTTTTTCTTTCTTTTTTTTCTTCAAGTTTTCTCTTACAAGATGACTAGTATAGAAAAGTTTTACATGATTGCACATGGATAATTTAAATTAGATTGTTCACCATCACAGGGAGGAAGAAGGGATAGATTTTGGAACCCAAACATAAAAAAATAGCAAATGTTAAAAATTGTTTAACATATAATGGAGGCGGGAGGAAACATGCATGTGTGTGTGTGTGTGTGTGTGTGTGTGTGTGTGTGTGTGTAAATGTAACCAAGGAGGAACTTTAGAGAACAGGAAAAGATGCCATCAAAATAATTTGTGAAGAGGTTTGGCAATTGTTAATGCTGTAAAGTTACTCATACATATAAACTGTAAATAAAAGGCTATTAAATTAAAAAAAAGAAAAAAAATTTGTGATAGGAAAAGAAGATGGGATGATCATATAGTAAGGATAAGGATGAAAAGTAGAGAGCCTGAATGTTTTAATCAGTCAATAAATAGCATTTAATGATAATAATAAGCAATTAATAAGTTTAATATGTACTAGTTCATGGGCTAATCACAATCTTCATGATTTCAGGAGAAATCAAGCATTTTGAATGTACCTTCTATGTTTAACTTTATGAAGGACAGACACAAGAGTGACACAGGATAAACTGGCATAGGCTATTGTATCTTGTCACTAAGATCCATGAAGGAAAGAAATTGTATTTTATCTAAACTTTTCTATGCTCCCAAGGTCTAATATACTCCTCCACATATAACAGCCATTGAATTAATGTTTACTGGATTAAGAAAACAGCATTGGAACTGGATTTTGAAGGATGTGGCAGATGATAACATGATATAAAATGAAAATTCCAGGAATAAGAAACAGCATGAGCCAATTTAGTAGTGATTTGTATTTCAGTCCAGCCCCACAGACATGATTCTGTGTACCTTTCAAAATACAAGGGGATTGAGGTCATTAGAAATAAGAGAGACTGTTGGGTTAAACTGTGTTGACCTCCATGAAATATAGTCTTGCAAGTCATTAATGTTCTTACTCAATCACCTATTTTCCTTTCAGATCTTGAAAGTAGCTTCCAAGCATCAAAATAAATAGCAAGCCATTTTAACCTTGTGATATCTTTCACATTATAATTTTAACCTTGGCCTCCAGATGGTTTTTAACTATGACAGAATTCTATTGATAGGCTTGTTTTGTTCCTAGTAGCCAGGAGCAATTCAAAGACATTTCTTTTTTCTGGGGTTGTTGATATAATTCTCAGCTGATAAGTGTGTTAGATTTATTCCTGAGTGCTACTTAATTTATTGTTGTTATGTATTAGCTGTGTTTTCTTTGTGAGTCTGTCCTCTTACTTTGGCAGACATTGGAATTCCAAGGAAGACAGGACACTGTCTTAGCAGGCACTGCCACAAGACTTAAAGACAGGGGCCAATATATGCAATGTGGATTAAAATTCTACTTCTGATACTATCTGTGTCACCCTGGGCAAGTTACTACTTCTTGGAATCTTGTTTTATTCATTTATCAAATTAGATTGGTTGGACTACATGCCTCTGAGATCCCTACCCACTCTGGATCAATAGTCTTTTAATACTATTACATAGTAGTAAGTTAATCAATATTTGTTGATTAAATATTAATCACTTAATGTGTGCTAGGAAGTGTGCCAAGCAAGAAAGAAAAGAAAGAAGGAAGGAAGGAAGAAAGGAAGGAAGGAAAGAATGAAGGAACAAAGGAATGAAGGAAGGAAAGAGAGAAAGCGGGAGAGAGGGAAGAAATATAATTCTTGTCCTAGGAGTTTATATTCTAATGAGAAGATCAACATGCAAATAATTATGTACATACAAGTTATATACAGGATAAATTGTAGATAATCTTAGAAGGAAGGCACAAGTATTAAGCAGCATTGGATAAGGCTTCTTGCAGAGGATGGAGTTTTAGTTGAGACAAGAAGCAAGTGTGGAAAATGAGGAAGTGGAGGTAAAGTTTTTGTTGGTGGTGGTCCTTTGTTTTCAACATGGCATCATGGGGTGGTGTCTTGATTTGCTAGTGAATTATATTTAAATGAGGTAGTATTGCACAAAGTAGTCAGCTCTTTTCTAGAGTCATAGAAATCCAGTGGTAGGACCAAATTCAAGGTGACTGGCAATGACCCAGGATACAGAGGAAGAATAATAGGTATGGAAGATTCCCAGGGAAAATGTATGAAATAGTCCAGGAGTGGGAAATATCCATATAAGGCCCATGAAATCATTTGATAAGGCATCCCCAAATGATGATGGACTGAAATTTCTGACTGCCTGATTTCTAGAAGTTGATAATTTTATCCGGCCCATAAATGATGTCATAAATATTCAAATGACCCTAAGCAGAAAAAAGATTCCCCACCCCTGTAACAGCTAGTGTCTTGTTCCAGGAACAATGAGAAGACCAGTGCCACTAGGTTATAGAATTTGTGGAAGGGAGTAAGGTATAAGAAGAATGGAAAAGTAAAAAGGACCAGGTTAGGAAAGACTTTAAAAGCCAAATGGATGATTTTAAAGGACATTTGATCTTGGAGGTAATAGGGAACATCTGAAGTTTATTGAATAAAGGATTGATATGATCAGAACTGCATTTTAGGAAGATAAATTTGACAATTAAGTGGGAAAAGAACTGATGTGTGGAGAGACTTAAAGCAAGGATCAACCATCAAGCCATAGCAATAATCCAAGTATGAGGTGATAAAGGCCCGGACCAAGATGGCAGCAGTATTAAAAGATATAAGAGGGTATATGAGAGGTGTTGCCTAGGTAGTATTTGTAGCACTTAGCAACAGATGAATGAAGGGGGTAAGGAGTCAAAAGATAACATCTAGATTACAAGCTTGGAGAATTGGCTATGTAATGGTTCCTTTGACAATAAGTAATAAGGAAGTCTGAAAGAGGCAAGGGTTTGGGGGAAAATTTGAGTTCAGTTTTGGATATTGTGGGGATTCTGGGCTATAGTTCTAGGAATCAAGGAAGGTTTTATGGTGAAAATATATCAGTATAGTATTTATGATGTCAATGGGATATTTTGTTCAATATTTCTAATAGATGTCCAGAGAAAACAGAAGTCTGGAGAGAGAGATTAAAGCTAGATAAATAGATCTAATTAGATCTAAATAGATATACATGGAGATGATAAATGAATGAGATTACCAAGTAAAATAGTATGAAAGGAGAAGGAACAAAAAGGCCCAGAATAGTAACTTGGGAATATCCAAAGTTAGTGGATGTAACTTGGGTGAAGATTCAGCAAAGGAGACTGAGAAGAGGCCAGAATAGATAAAAAGAGAACCAGGAGAGGGCAGTGTCACAGAAACCTAGAAAGAAAAGAGCCTATCAAGGAAAGGGTGTGCTAGACAGCATCAAAAACTACAGAGAAAGATCAAGGAGGAAGATTAAGAAAAGGTCAATAGAATCACCAGTATAGACATCATTGGCAGCTTTGTAGAGAATAGTCTGTTGAATGGAAGCGACTGATTGATTAGTACAACTTCAGGATAAATTCCAATATCTTGGACGCTGAATTTCAAAATAAATATGAATTTTAATGGAATGAAACTCCTTACACTGGCAATAGATAATATAAATTGACTCCCTGACCTCCCCAGAACTTCCTATTTCTTTTTAGTTTACCATTAGGGATGTCCAGAACAAGAAAGATTTGGAAATTTGCACTCGGGGAATTTTTTTTTATAGTAACTTTTTATTGACAGAACCCATGCTAGGGTAATTTTTTTTACAACATTATCCCTTGCACTCACTTCTGTTCCGATTTTTCCCTCCCACCCTCCACCCCGTCCCCTAGATGGCAAGCAGTCCTATATATATTGAATATGTCCTAGTATATCCTAGATGCAATGTATGTGTGCAGATCCAAACAGTTTTCTTGTTGCACAGGGAGAATTGGATTCAGAAGGTAAAAATAACCCGGGAAGAAAAACAAAAATGCAAACAGTTTACATTCATTTCCCAGTGTTTTTTCTTTGGGTGTAGCTGCTTCTGTCCATCATTGATCAATTGAAATTGAATTAGGTCTCTTTGTCAAAGAAATCCACTTCCATCAGATTACATCTTCATACAGTATCGTTGTTGAGGCATATAATGATCTCTTGGTTCTGCTCATTTCACTTAGCATCAGTTCATGTAATTCTCTCCAAGCCTCTCTGTATTCATCCTGCTGGTCATTTCTTACAGAACAATAATATTCCATAATATTCATATACCACAGTTTACCCAACCATTCTCCAATTGATGGGCATCCATTCATTTTCCAGTTTCTAGCCACTACAAACAGGGGGGGAATTTTTTTAAAATCAAGAATTAGACGTAAGACATAAACATAAGAAACAGATTTCTTATATTTCTTTTATTGTTGGTTGAGGAAAGGCCATTCAAGCTTTATATTTAATTGTCTTGGGATATCACCTTAATATTTCAGGATATCAAAAGTTAGGAGATAGAGAGAAAAATATCACTTTAATATTATATATGGAGAAGATCACTACCCTCTCTCTACCCCTCCAACATGTGTAAAGAATTTATTCTGTTGTTAGATTTGGTCCAGCAAGCTTTATTATATGGTGAAGTACTTCTGCCCTAGGTAGATATAAAAAAGGAAAGATAGGTAGGTGGGCCTCAATGCCCAGGAATCCTCTCTTGCTTCCTAGGGCCGTGACTCAGGGTCTTCTCAATTAACTTAAAAATTCATTTAATTCTAATTCATTTTTTAAAAGTTTGAAATGAAAAAAAAATTCTCATCAATATCTTACAAATTGTTTTATCTGCCCCAGTCAAGTGCTAAAATTTTGGGAAAATGTCTGAATTAGATTCTGCTCCATTTCCCATTACATTTCTTGTCTATTTTCCAATTTTGTCATGACTCAAAGGAAAAATGCATTTAATTTATAGTTTAAAGGGCAATTCTTTTAGAATTAAAGATACAATTTAAAATAATTTCCCAAGTGATTAGGCCTCCAATACTGCTAGCTACCTCTGAATTCCCAACATAGTTCACAACTTCATTTTGACCAACAGAATGAATGTTCTCAAATATACTGAGAGAAGAAAGTTACTATTGATTCTCTGCCACAATTATAAAATGGTAAAATCTTCTGTCTCACTGAATCCCAAAATCTGCAGAATCAGCCAAGTTCCTTGACTAATTGCCGGGAGAAATCTGGAGTCGGAAGATCACAAAGAACCCCATCATCCAACATTTCTGAATTTATAAAGTCACATTGCAAGTTGTTCCTGCTGTGTCTGTCTGGCACTAGTTTTCCATATATCCTTTTAAGGGTCTCATCTGATGAGTTTTCCCATCCAAATGATTATTGTGGTCCTGGCAATTTTTGGCAGTTCTTAGGCTGCAGCTTCTGATTCCTAGGGATCTTCAGGAAGGAAGGGCAAGGGAAAGGTAAGGACAGAGAGGAGAAAGATATAGAGACAAATAGACAAAGACAGAAATAAGGACACAGGCTCAGAGAGAGGGTTTCAGAGATAGGGCAAGGCATAAAGAGGGAAACAAATATAGAGAGGGAGAAAGAAGAAAAGGATGGAAAGGGAGAAAGAAAGAGAGCCTCTTGCTCAAGAAATAGCTTCATCCACACCTAATGTGCTGCACTATACAGCTTTCTTTTCTAGTGTAGTCTCACTGAGGGACCATAGTGATTCAGTCTTTTGTTTTCAGAAATCATATCCTAATGCATTTTGTTATAGAACTCCCTTTTATGTTAATTTCTTGAGGTTGAATAAGCCATAAGTACTTCCCCACTTTATTTTCTTCTGGATGGAAACAAAATTCTTGCAGATGACAAAGAAAAAAACTAGTCCAGATGTGTTACACCTCAAAACAAATGTAGCCTCCAAAAATTCATCCATGTACTTGAAAAACAAAAATTAAGAGAGGATGAAGAACAAGCCAAAGATATTAGATTGGGGAAAACTGCCAAGTCTATTCTGCTATGGTATGGTATAGTGCCACATAATGAAAATTAAATAATGACAGCCCAAAACAGAGATCTACAAAACAGGCTGAGCAGTACTTAAATCAGAACAGTCCTACTGAATGCCACTCAGAATAAATAAGAAAATGAATGTTGTAACAGGAGTTTTTATCCATTCTCAGGTTGTTAGTAAACGTTTCACACAAAGATTTATCCACTGGAAAAACAGAAGGTGGCAGCACAGGGTATCATGGAGTAAGCAGTCCAGCAGATGATAGATAGCAGCAGACCAACAGACGACATCAACAGCTTTACCAAGAACAGTAAATGGAAGCTTCTGAGGTAAAGAAGTGAGCTATGTAGGATGAAATTTGAGAAGCATGAGTTTTGTAGGCCATGCATGATCCCTATGTATAATTCCTCTCCTACCAATGGTGTAGCAATCTGTGGGAAAAGGAGTCCTTTCATATGTGGGAGAAATTTCTTTACTAATTTGTTATTCTATTTGCTCAAATACATGTTTTTTAAAAGAAAAAACACTTTTCATAAATAAACTATTTTGTAGAGTGATAATTTTTCAGTCTTTGTAGCAAGTTCATTTCCCATCATATTTCATATATGCTTAAAAGTTTGCTTTTAGGAATATATTTTTTTAAAACTTAGAATCATATTTTAAGGAGTTAAAGGACTAAAAAGCAAACTAACCAATTCAGAAAAGGTATAGCTCAATACAGAATTGTATGCATTCTGGGATATCCTTATTGCTGTTGTTTTAATATAGGGTGTTATAAAAATCTTTGTTAAATTTTAAGCTTAAATAGTTTTAATAAACTATTATAGTTCTATAATGTGAAATTATAATATAATAATTATTAATACATAACTGATTAAGTAATCAATAACTTAATAAGCTTTATGTTTAAAACAGTACTAAGACTTTTAGAACATCTCATAAATGATACTTAAAGAAAACCACCCCCACATATTATCAGTAGGATTGTTGTTTGTCCTTTGTTCTTAAAGAGTAACAAAATGATATCACTATATTGAAGTCAATGTACAGTGTGTCTGGTTGTGGTTGATCATATCAATATAGGTTCAGAAGGTTCTACCAGAGATTGGGCACAAATAGTCTATATGATCATTTGGGAGGGAAAATTCTCTATATTTGTACATCTCTTGCTTCTTTTGAACTACTACAATTCTTTATTGCTCACAGAGCACAGCACCTTCTTTGTTGCTAGCATGCCATGATAGACAGATAGTCCTATGTCAGTGTCTTCCATATTTCACAATTGTTACCAAAGTTCTCCAGAGAGACTTGAGAGTATCCTTCTGTCCACTACATGAATGCCTGTATTGTGTGAGTTCTCTATAAAATGTGGTGATGGTTGTTTGTACCATATTTTCAAAGACAATGATGACCTCAGGGAGTGATGCTATGATGTACAAATGAATTGGATTGAAATGAGGGAGGGCTGGGCAAATTCATCAGCCTCATTTTCTCCTCCATAGCCATCTGAGTGCCATGAGAAAAATATAGATCAGATGGCCTTAGATGCAGTGGGAGATCTTGGTCTTTTTAAGCCAATGTATTCAACAGGCCTCAGTTCAATTGAGGCAACCACTCATTCAATAATTAAGACTAGGTAAGAAATGAAACCTTTTACCCAGTCCAGAAAAAATTATCTGGAGAGGAGGTTTCTCAAGGTTTCTAGACAAAAGAGAAACAATTACTTATTTATATTAATTCTGAGCAAATTCAGACCCTACACAATGACCATGTGGGTTTTGGCATGGACCTATTATTTGCCAATCAATGAGAATTAGAGTGATTTAGGTTTAAGGCATCATTCTTAAAAAAGAAATGCAGCCTGAAAACCCCAAGATATCTTGAGAAATTTCAGTGATCAGAATTTATGTTTCCTTGGACAGATGACTGGAAGGTAAGGGCATGATACCTTATGTGGACAGAGGGAAGGGAAAAAGAAAGAAAAGAAAAGAAAAGTTCCTCAGAATTGTGCTCTCTGCAACAGTTTGAATGCTTGTTGGTTTAGTAGGGTATTTGCTTTGAAGTGGTTGAATGGCAGCACTGGGCAACAAATATTATTAAAGTCAAACATCTATCAAGTCCCCTTTGTGACCAAAGATTAATACACATGTAAGACACAACTCATATGAATCAAAAGTTCATTTGTCCACAGAGATTCTTTTTTTGAATGCAGGAATAGGTTTTATTTTACATTCATACAAGATGGGATGTGTAGGCTAGTTGGAACACTTTTTTAATTTTTATTTTATTAAAGCTTTTTATTTATAAAACATATGCATGGGTAATTTTTCAATAGTGACCCTTGCAAAACTTTCTATTCCAAAATTTCCCCTCCTTCCCCTCACCCCATCCCCTAGATGGCAGGTGTTAAATTTTAAAATATATGTTAAATCCAAAATATGTATATATATATATATATATATATATGTATATTTATTTATACAGTTATCTTTCTACACAAGAAAAAACTGATTAAGAAGGGGAAAAAACCTGAGAAAGAAAACAAAATGCAAGCAAACATCAACAAAAAGAGTGAAAATGTTATGTTATGGTACACACTCAGTACCCACAGTCCACTCTCTGGGTGTAGATGGCGCTCTTTATCACTAAACAATTGGAATTGGTTTGAATCATCTCATTGTTGAAGAGATCATGTCCATCAGAACTGATCATTGTATAGTCTTCTTGTTGTTGTGAATAATGATCTCCTGGTTCTGCTCATTTCACTTAGCTTCATGTAAGTCTCTCCAGTCCTCTCTGTATTTATCCTGCTGGTCATTTCTTACAGAACAATAATATTCCATAACATTCATATACCATAATTTACCCAACCATTCTCCAATTCATGGACATCCATTCAGTTTCCAGTTTCTTGCCACTACAAAAAGTGCTACCACAAACATTTTTGAACATGTGGGTCTCTTTTTTTCCCTTAAGATCTCTTTGAGATATAAGCTCAATAGAAACACTGCTGGGTCAAAGAGTATGCACAATTTGATAACTTTTTGAGCATAGTTCCAAATTGCTCTCCAGAATGGTTGTATCCATTCACAGTTCCATCAACAATGTATCAGTGTCCCCATTTTCCCACATCCCCTCCAACATTCATCATTATCTTTTCCTGTCATCTTAGCCAATCTGATAAGTGTATAATGGTATCTCAGAGTTGTCATAATTTGCATTCCTCTGATCAATAGTGATTTGGAACACTTTTTCATATGACTAGAAATAGTTTCAATTTCTTATCTGAAAATTGTCTGCTCATATCTTTGGCCATTTATCAATTGGAGAATTGATTGATTTCTTTTTTTCTTTTTTTATTATAACTTTTTATTGACAGTACATATGCATGGGTAATTTTTTACAACATTATCCCCTGGACTCACTTCTGTTCTGACTTTTCCCTTCCCTCCCTCCACCCCCTCCCCTAGATAGCAAGCAGTCTTATACATGTTAAATATGTTATAGTATATCCTAAATACAATATATGTGTGCAGAATCAAACAGTTTTCTTGTTGCACAGGAAGAATTGTATTCAAAAGGTAAAAATAGCATGGGAAGAAAAACAAAAATGCAAACAGTTTATATTCATTTCCCAGTGTTCCTTCTCTGGGTGTAGCTGCTTCTGTCCATCATTGATCAATTGGAACTGAGTTAAATCTTCCCTTTTTCAAAGAAATCCACTTTCATCAGAATACATCCTCATACAGTATTGTTGTTGAAGTATATAATGATCTCCTGGTTCTGCTCATTTCACTTAGTATCAGTTCATATAAGTCTCTCCAAGCCTCTCTGTATTCATCCTGCTGGTCACTTCTTACAGAACAATAATATTCCATAACATTCATATACCACAATTTACCCAACCATTCCCCAATTGATGGGCATCCATTCATTTTCCAGTTTCCAGCCATCACAAAAAGGGCTGCCACACACATTTTGGCACATACAGGTCCCTTTCCCTTCTTTAGTATTTCCTTGGGGTATAAACCCAGTAGTAGCACTGCTGGATCAAAGAGTATGCACAGTTTAATCATTTTTTGGGCATAATTCCAGATTGCTCTCCAGAATGGTTGCATTCATTCACAACTCTATCAACAATGTATCAATGTCCCAGTTTTCCTGCATCCCCTCCAACATTCATCATAATTTTTTCCTGTCATCATAGCCAATCTGACAGGTATATAGTGGTATCTCAGAGTTGTCTTAATTTGCACTTCTCTGATTAAATAGTGATTTGGAACACTCATGGGTGGAAGTAGTTTCAACTTCATCATTTGAAAATTGTTCATATCCTTTGACTATTTATCAATTGGAGAATGGCTTGATTTCTTATAAATGAGAGTCAATTCTCTATGTATTTTGGAAATGAGCCTTTTATCAGAACTTTTAATTGTAAAAATGTTTTTCCAGTTTGCTTCCCTTCTAATTTTGTTTGCATTAATTTTATTTGTACAAAGGCTTTTTAATTTGATGTAATCAAAATTTTCTATTTTGTGATCAATAATGATCTCTAATTCTTCTTTGGTCACAAATTCCTTCCTCCTCCACTAGTCTGAGAGATAAACTATTCTATGTTCCTCTAATTTATTTATGATCTCGTTCTTTATGCCTAAAATCATAGACCCATTTTGATTTTATCTTGGTATATATGGTGTTAAGTGTGGGTCCATGCCTAATTTCTGCCATACTAATTTCCAGTTTTCCCAGCAGTTTTTGTCAAATAATGAATTCTTATCCCAAAAGTTGGAATCTTTGGGTTTGTCAAATACTAGATTGCTATAGTTATTGATTTTTTTGCCTTGTGAACCTAACCTATTCCACTGATCAACTAATCTATTTCTTAGTCAATACCAAATGGTTTTGGTGACTGCTGCTTTATAATACAGTTTTAAGTCTGGCTCAGCTAGGCCACATTCATTTGATTTTTTTTTTTCATTAATTCCCTTGAGATTCGAGATCTTTTGTTCTTCCATATGAATTTTGTTGTTATTTTCTCTAGGTCATTAAAATAGTTTCTTGGGAGTCTGATTGGTATAGCACTAAATAAATAGATTAATTTAGGGAGTATTGTCATCTTTATTATATTCGCTTGGCTTATCCAAGAGCACTTAACATTTTTCCAATTATTTAAATCTGATTTTATTTATGTGGAAAGTTTTTTGTAATTTTGCTCATATAATTCCTGACTTTCCTTTGGTAGATAGATTCCCAGATGTTTTGTGCTATCGACAGTTATTTTGAATGGAATTTCTCTTTGTATCTCTTGCTGTTGGATTTTCTTGGTGATGTATAAAAATGCTGAGGATTTATGTGGATTTATTTTGTATCCTGCAACTTTGCTAAAGTTATGAATTATTTCTAATAGTTTTTTAGTAGAATCTCTAGGGTTCTCTAAGTATACCATCATATTATCTGCAAAGAGTGATAGTTTGGTTTCCTCATTACCTATTCTAATTCCTTTAATCTCTTTCTCGGCTCTTATTGCCGAGGCTAGCATTTTTAATACAATATTGAATAATAATGGTGATAGTGGGCAACCTTGTTTTACTCCTGATCTTACTGGGAAAGGTTCCAGTTTTTCTCCATTGCATATAATGCTTACTGATGGTTTTAAATGGATGCTACTGACTATTTTAAGGAAAAGTTCATTTATATGTTTTTATCAGGAATGGATGTTGGATTTTATCAAATGCTTTTTTTGCATCTATTGAGATGATCATATGGTTTTTGTTAATTTGGTTATTGATATAGTCAATTATGCTAATAGCTTTCCCAATATTGAACCAGCCCTGCAATCCTGGTATAAATATTACTTAGTCATAGCGTATTATCCTGGGTTTGATTTTCTGTAATCTCTTTGCTAATATTTTATTTAAGATTTTTACATCAATATTCATTAGGGAGATTGGTCTATAATTTTCTTTCTCTGTTTATGTCCTATCTAATTTAGGTATCAGTACCATGTCTGTGTCATAAAAGAAATTTGGTAGGAGTCCTTAATTCCCTTTTTTTTTCAAATTAGTTTATATGGTATTGGAGTTAATTGTTCTTTAAGTGTTTGGTAGAATTCACATGTAAATCCATCTGGTCCTGGGGATTTTTTCTTAGGGAGTTGATTAATAATTTGTCCTATTTCTTTTTTAAAATTGGACAATTTCCTCTTCTGTTAATCTGGCAATCTATATTTTTGTAGGCATTCCTCCATTTCACTTAGATTATCAAATTTATGGGCATAAAGATGGGCAAAGGAACTCCCAATTATTGCTCTAATTTCCTCTTCATTGGTGGAAAGTTCTCTCCTTTCATTTTTGAAACTAACAATTTTCCTCTTTCCTTTTTCTAATCAAATTAACTAAAGGTTTATCTATTTTGTTGGGTTTTTTTTAATAAAACCAACTTCTAGCTTTATTTATTAATTTAATAGTTTTTTTTACTTTCAATTTTATTACTCTATCCTTTTATATTTAGAATTTTAAGTTTGATATTTGATTAGGGGTTTTTAATTTACTCTTTTTCTAGCTTTTTTAGTTGCGAGCCCAATTCATTGATCTTCTCTTTCCCTATTTTACCCAAGTAAGCATCTAGAGAGATAAAATTTCCCCTTATTGCTGCTTTGGCTGCATCCCACAAATTTTGGTATGTTGTCTCATTATTGTCATTCTCTTGGATGAAATTATTAATTGCATCTATGATTCGCTACTTCACCCATTCATTCTTTAGATTGAGATTAATTAGTTTCCAAATACTTTTTTGTCTATTTTCTCCTGGCCTTTTATTGAATGTAATTTTTACATTGAAAATATAATTTGTTACTTATTTCTGCCTTTCTGCATTTGCTTTTGAAGTCTTTGAGTACTGATATATGATCAATTTTTGTATAGGTTCCATGAACTTCCAAGAAGAAAGTCTTCTCCTTTCTGTCTCTCTTCAATTTTTCTCCAAAGATCTATCATACCTAACATTTCTACTCTTTTATTTATCTCTTTAACTTCTTTCTTATTTATTTTATGGTTTGATTTATCTAGTTCTGAGAGAGCAAGGTTGAGATTTTCCACTATTATAGTTTTGCTCTCTATTTCTTCTTGCAGCTCTCTCAACTTCTCCTCTAGGAATTTGTATGCTATACCAGTTAGTGCGTATGTGTTTAGTATTGGTATTGCTTCATTATCTTTGATACCCTTTAGTAAAATACAGTTTTCTTCCTTATCTCTTTTAATTACATCTATCTTTGCTTTTACTTGATCTGAGATTAGGATTTCTACCCCTGCTTTTTTAACTTCACCAGAAGCATAATATATTCTGCTCTAGCCCTTTATCTTCACTCTGTATGTATCACTATTCTTTAAATGTGTTTCTTGTAAACAACATATTGTAGGATTCTGGTTTTTAATCCAATCTACTATTCACTTCAGTTTTATGGGAAAGTTTATCCCATTCACATTTACAGTTAAAATAACTAATTCTGTATTTCCTGCCATATTATTTATCCTAAGTTATGCTATTTTCTTTCCTTTCCTCTTTTTCTCCTTTACAGAATTTTTCTTTTGATGATCACCTCCCTCAAACAATTCTCCCATGTTAGATAGAGTCCTTCACTCTTTTTTACACCTTTCCCTCAATACTTCTGTTTTCCCTTCTATTAGTTTTTCCCTTTTGTTAAGGACCATGCCTAAGTGAAGGGGCAAGTCAGTTCTTCTAGAGCCTCCACAGCTGCAAATCATAACACTTGAAGGAGTTGCATAGAAGCCTTTACAGATTTTCCTTGTGAATTGAGGATGAAATAAATTGGATGCAAGAGGGAAGAGGAGAGAGGAAGATATGAAGATAAGAAATTGGCAAAAAAAAGAAAGAGATCAAATACAAAATATTGCACTTCTGTTATAAGGATAATTTGAATTTTAGGAATTTATTCATTGTTTAAAAATGTTTTTCTTAATTAATTTGGAAATACACCCAAAAGTCACTAACAACCCTTTGACAAAATGGCATATTACCAGACCTATATCTAAAGAGTGTAGTGTGCTTTCTAGAGCCCCCAAATTGGGGTGCCAAAATATACCATTTAGACTAGCTCTCTGGAGGATCTCAGGACAAGTCTTAGTCTTAGTGGAGGAATGAAGAAGGCAGGAGACTCAAGAGCATGGTCAAAGATGGAGTCTTTATTTCAAGTCTTCTCAGCCCTTAAATACCTTGCTATAATTACATTATTAGAGCACACTAAGTTTGTGCCAACTAGAGAACCATGATATATATATTATCACACCACACTAAGCAAGTGCTAACTATAAGCACCCTGCTAATGAATATAAATGCCTCTTTGCTGTAAGCATCCCTTGCTTCAAGTAGAACACAGGTGGTTATGCCCTCCCTGACTTCTCAGGAATGGTGAGAGCACCAAAGGGAGATGGGAAGTAAAACCAGACATTATCAGTAGGTTCCCTCTGGGCTGAAGGGTCTTATGCCTCATCCAGAGTTCCCCCACTATCTGTGGCCCTCTAAACTAGATGGTAGGTACTAATAGGATTCCATTTTACAGATCAGGAAACTGAAATAGATAGAGTTAGGTGACTTGTCGAGAAGGTCACATAGCTAGTAAATGTCTCAGGCTGGATTTGCACTCAGATCTTCCTAACAGCAGCTCCCCTGATTATTCACTCATTCTGAGATTCCTTCAAGTTTTAGGTTTACTATCCTCCTTTTCCTCAGACTTTGAGAAGAAACCTCTTTCTCTTTGTATTCTTGATCCCATTCTTTTCCATCTCTTATCTCACTCTTATCTTCACTCACTAGAGACACTAGTCAAATTACTTCTCCATCTGAAGCTGTGCTTTCCTGTTTCATTACTTTTGCACATAATTCTACACCATTTTTCCATTTCCACTTCATTAAGTCTTTCACATCAATGCCCATTGCTGATAGAGCAGCTTTCTTTGAATCTCCAATTAGAAATGATCTCTTTCTGCTCAAATTTCTCATAATATTTTTATCTTCTCTATATACTTTAATATATATTCTATTTATTTGAATACTTGTTTAATCTCCTGTAAGTTTTTTGAGGAAGTACAATGCTGCTTCGTATTTTTGTATCTCAGCAGGGCCCAGCACAGGACCATACACACACACACACACACACACACACACACACATATATATATACCTCATGCATATGAAAAGTATAAGAGACATAATTTCTGGATAATTAATAAAAGAGTCCATTTGAAAAAATACTCCAAATTACTACTAAGAGAAATACAAAGCCAAATAATCCCAAGACTTTACATCATCACATCAACCAAATTGGCAAAGATGAAAAAAAGACATCAATAGTTAATGTTGGAGGGAGGTGTTGTGGAAAGACAGGCACACTAATTCATTGTTGGTGAAAATGTAAATCAGTAAAAAAATCATTTTGTAAAGCAATTTGAAATTATACAAATATGTTTTCTACAATGTCTATATCTAGAGATTGTTCTTCCAGGCATATAAATCAAATAGATTATTAATAAAAAAAGAAACCAAAATATTTATAGGGGCACTCTTTGGAGGTAGCAAATAACTAGAAACAAAGTGGATGCCCACAAACTGGGGAATCACTAAATAAACTGTAGTATGTTAATATAATAGAATATTATAGTACTATAAAAATGATAAATATGATGAAAATAGACAAATTTGGAAAGACTTATAAGCATTGCTGCAAAATGAAGTGAAGCCAAGAAAGCAATATATATAATAAGATAATGACTGCAATAATGTAAATGGGAAGAAAACCACAAAACAACTTAAAATTAGTGTGTCAAAATTACAAAAAGAAAGCTTTATACAAAGAAAAGATATGAGAAAACACCTTCTCTCCCTATTCTTTTGCAAAGATGTATGTGTGTGTGTGTGTGTGTGTGTGTGTGTGTTGGGTTGGTGGGGGGTGAGGAAGATGGTTCATAGGTACATAGATTTCTAGAATTGTTTTTAATATACTGAATGGTTTTGATGAATTTCTTCTATTCAATTACTTTTTTTTCCTTTCTCCCTACTTTTCATATTATATGTTATATAAGGCTACTCTCTAAGAAAGGGGCTGCAGATTCAATCATCCAGGCTCAGCTCTTGATACTCTGGATTCCTTTGCACTTCCAGATTACTTTTCATACTTGGTTTACTTTCTATCTTCATTCTGCTTTCTACCTCCCTGATACTTTCTATCCTGTCTCATCTACTTTTCCACCTTCCTCCAACACCCTTCTCATACTGGAGATGTAACCCCATCAGCCTCTTCCTCCATTGGTGAGTATCTCATAATCACATCCATTTAAGGAAGTACTTTTGTCATTTATGCTCACAGACTCATCTCCTGATTCTCAAAACTACTTTTTCCACTTTCCTCCCACTTTCTGCTCCCAATTATATATTGTTTCCCCCCATTAGAATGTAAGTTCTTATGACCAAAGGGTCACCAAACTGTGCATACCCTTTGATCCATCAATAGCATTACTAAGTTTGGATCCTAAAGAGATCATTAGAAAGGGGAAAGGACCTACAAGAACAAAAATACTTATAGCAGCTCTTTTTGTGGTGGCAAAATATTGGAAATTGAGGGAACACCCATCAATATAGGGAGTGACTGAACAAATCATGGCATATGAATGTAATATAATACTATTGTGCAATAAGAAATAAGGAACAGGCAGGTTTCAGAAAAAAAAAAACAAAAAAAAAACCTGTAAAGGCTTGTCCTAATCGATGCAACATAAAATGAGCAGAACCTGGAAAACACTGTACACAGCATCAGTAACACTGTGTGATGATCAATTAAGAATGATTCAGCTTTTCTCAGCAACATAATCCAAAACATATACAAAGGATTCAGGAAGGAAAATGCTGTCCTTAGCAGATAAAGAACTGATACATTCTGAATGCAGATCAAAGCATACTTTTTCACTTACTTTATTTTATCATGGTTTTTTACCCCTTTTGATCTGTTTCTTCTTTCACAACTGTGACAAACAAGGAAATATGTTTTACATGATAGCACATGTATCAACTATATCAAACTGTCTCTCATCTTCAGAAGATGGGAGGGGAAGGAGGGAATAAAATTTGTAACTCAAAATCATGTAAAATTAATATTAAAAACATGTAACTGGGGAAAATATAAAATACTATTAAACTAGAAAAAGATTAAGTACCATCAAATTAGTCTGGTAAGCCTTGGGCTATATGAAGAAAAAAAAGAAAGTTCCTTTAGGGCAAAGATTATGTTTTGCTTGTTTGTCTCTGGTTAGCACAAAGCTATAGTAAATGATTTTTTAAAAATACTTCATATGAAATCTTTTTCTAATACAGGGTGAAATTTAGGCCTTTGTAAAAACAAAATTGTATTTTTATAACAATGAAAACTAACATTCTTGATAACTACTCAAAAAAGTACAGTGCCTGTTCACATTATTTATGATAATGGTTTAAAATGCATGATTATTAATGATACTCAGAGTTTAGCTTGGAATCAAGATAGTTTTATTAATAAAAATTAATTGATATGTCTCACAATTCAAGTATAATTGCTTAGGTCTAATGCTGTTAATTTAGGGATTTGGAATGTTACAGATTTCTCTTGTTTCTGTGTCAGAATTACTGAAATTTGGAAAAAGAAAAAAACCTGTAAACTACCCCCTCTCCTCAACATTAACACTCAAAACTTTAAATCTGAAGTTAATCAATAAAAAGGTTGTGAGTAAACTGAATCTACTAACACTGTCACTGTTTCTGTTTTCTGTTTTCTGTCTTTGTCTTTCTCATACACTTACCATATGAAAGATAGCAAAATTTAATAAATCGCATGTCCAAAAGGAAGATGAAGGAACTCCTGGAAATTGTATGTAAATAGCATTGAAATAGCATGCATTTTCAATGGGTATATATATAGATATGCACATGCATGTATATGTACATATGTGTACATACATAGATGTGTCTGAGTATATGTATATGTATACTCATGCACACACATATATAATGATTCTACAACCTAATTTAGCCATCTGAAGGCCCTTTTGGATCCCATTCTTTAATGGTCAACTGGTTACAATTCCACATTTCTACTGTCATCCAAAACTAGGGGATCCCTGGGGATCAATGCCAAAGTCTCTATGATTCTCAAAGAGTTGTTTACCTTTGTTCTATAGTTCTATCCCTTATGTAGACGGCAGTGCTCATTTTATAAGCAGCATTTTTGCATGGAAGGAGTGCAAGATTTGGAGTGAGAATTTTGTTCAGTTGTATTCTATTTTTCATGATCCAATTTGAGGTTTTCTTAGCAAAGGCACTACACTGATTTTCTATTTCCTTTTCCATTTTGTTTTACAGTTGAGGAGACTGAAACAGGGCTAAGTGGCTTGTCCAGGATCACACAGCTAGTAAGTGTCTAATGCCAGATTTTAACTCAGGTCCTCCTGACTCCTGGCCTAGCATTCCATCTCTTGTGCTATCTAGCTGCCTATTAAGACTACTGAGGTTCATGTCCTGGCTCTACTATTTAATACAAGTATACGTACCTCAGAGATATTCATGTTTGGCTTCAGACTACTGCAATAAAAATAAATATTACAATTAAGTACAAATTTTTATTTCCCATTACATATAAAAATTATGTTTATACTATACCGTAGTCTAAGTGTATAATATTATTTTTTTCAAAATTAAAACAATGTACATACCTATATTTAAAAATACTTTCTTGCTTTAAAAATGCTAATCACCATCTGAGCTCTCAGTAAGTTATAATCTTTTTTGCTGGTATAGGATTTTGTTCAATCAAGGATGTTTGTTCAATAGGATGACTACTGACTGATAAGGAAAGTAGCTGCTGAAGGTTGGAGTGGCTGTGGAAATTTCTTAAAATAATACAACAATGAGTTTTGCTGCTTAGATTGACTCTTCCTTTCACTTGAATACCTAGGGACCATTGGAAGGTAATTAATCAGCCTGATTTCAATATTGTTGTGTCTCAGGGAATAGAAAGGCCCAGGGAGAGGGAAAAAGATGTCTAAGGACTGGTCAGTGGAGCAGTAAGAATACATATAACATTTATCAATTAATTTCACCTTCTTACATGGGTACAATTCATGGTACTTTAAAACAATTAGCTATTTCTTCCACATTTGGGGGATTAGGGACACAGCACCTCCATGATCTGGAAAATCTTGAGTAAAATATTTTATGCCTCCCTTCATACCAAATAAGTAGTCTGAATATCTTCTTATTCTTTTATTGGGTGTTTACAATACCTTATTGTAATACCTAATGCACAATGGAGTACATCACAAATATCACTGTATGTGGTATTCTACTCTGTGTGGACATACATGTACACACACATACACACATACATAGACATATGTACACACAGTTATCTTTCATTCACATTCATACTCCTGAAAACAAACCAAATAAATGAAAAGATACCTGATCCTTGAAAAGAAAGTGATGGAAAATCTGAATAACATACCAAAAAGCAAAGACATCACCTTGCTGACAAAGATCCATATAATCAAAATTATGCTGTGAGAGTTGTACTATAAGGAAAAAAGAGCACTGCAAAAATCAATACTTTTGAATTGTGGTGCTGGAGAAGACTTTTGAGTGTCCCTTGGACAGCAAAGAGATAATCAGTCGATAATTAAGGAAATTAATTCAGGCTATTCACTGGAAGGTCAAATGCTGAAGCTAAAGTTTAAACACTTTGGCCATATAATGAAAAGATGGGATTCTTTGGAAAGAACCCTGATGCTGGAAAAAAAAAATTAAAGGCAAATGGAAAAGGAGATGGCAGAGGATGAGATGGATAGATAGTTTCATGGAAATAATGAAGATGAACTTGGACACGTTTCAAGAGATAGTGGAGGATAGAAGGCCCTGTTGTGTGTCCATGAAATCGCAACAGTGATACATTAAAAAAAAATAAACATCTTGTAAGAGATTCTTTCCTAACCCTTCTCAGGATTTAACTAGGTTATTAGAGTTGCAGAAACATAGTCAAGCATCTCAAACTAGACCAGCAGTTGTTTCCACTAGAAGGAAACAAACGTCCCAATAGTGTTCTATTCACAGCTTTTTAGAAAGTCACTTTCTAGACAGTGAGAGAAGTTAAGACTTGGGCCAATGATTCATCTTCCAGCTGCTTCTCCTCATTCATTTCTCAGTGGTAGTCTGAGACTTTCTGACCTACCTTCTATATTATCTGGAGTCTAGAGGATCCTCATAATTCCTCCAGTTCATGTTATACTCTTCATTGATCTCTTCCAGTCTCTCTCTTATATCTTATATTATTTTCTTTTTCCCAAGTCTAGTTATTTCTTCCTTTTACATGCCCCTTCCCTCCTCTAGATTGCTGAATGTGGGGCATATTCCATAGAATGAAGAGCAAAGGAGAAAGCTGTTCCACTAACTAGCCAATCTAATATTCATTAGTGAAGTTGGAAAGGGAATGTACATTTCATAGATAGGATTCAGCCTGGTTAGATACATGGAAGTGAAAGAAGACTGCATAAAATAAGGGATCAGTTGATAGTCCAATGAATAGAAAACATGAAGTTATATAAAGTAAATCTGAAAAGATAAGAAGTCTTATTGTTGAGGTTATTGAAGTAGTAAAATTTGTCCAATATGCAATATCCCCTTGCCATATGGGAAGGGGGACAAACAGTGCTACATTAAAAGTCAGGCTCTAAGGAGTTTTAATTTATGTAAGCAACATTCCTGTGTACAAGCAATTTCTTATAAGCAATAGGGAGACACTGAAGGTTTTTGAGAAGAATATTAACATGGCTCAACCTGTATGATTAGAAATCATTTTGGTAATGGTTTGAGAGATGGCTTAGAGAAGGGAAATACTTTATGCAGGAAAATTAAGTAAAAGAGTATTTCAATGATCTAGGTAAATGTTGAACCTGAACAAATAATAGTGGCCATGGAAATGGAGAGAAGGGAATGGATGCAAGAGGTTTTATAAAGATAAAATCAAATGATGTTGGCAGTTGATTGGACATGAGATGACTGAGGTTGGAAGTCTATGAAAATTGTGATTATATAAAGAGTATTAGGAAAGTAGAGAAGACAGGTAAGTTAGGGAAAAGGATTCCTGTTAACATTATTGTATCATTATTATAGCCTTTCATTGGCAGGTAGGTGGCACAGTGGCTAGAATGCCAGGGTAGAAGATTCATCTTCCTGACACAAATCTGGTCTCAGATACTTAACAGCTGTGTGACCCTGGGCAAATCACTTTCTCCTGTTAACCTAAATTTTTTCATGTGTAATATGAGCTAGAGAAGAAAATGGCAAAGCCCTCAAGTATCTTTGCTCAAAAAACCTCAAGTGGATCAGGAAAAGTTGGACATTACTGAAATGAATGAACAACAAAAAGCTATCCCTCTAATATGTCTTTCCACTTTTACCCTCTCCTGTTACTTCTCCCATCCATACTTCAAAGAAATGACAAACTAACCTTTCTTATGTATATATAGAGCAGGGCCTGACACCTCTGTATTCAAAAATCTTCAGTGGCTTCCTACTGCTTACTGGGTAGAATACAAGCTCCTTGATGGCAAGGATTTGTTTCTTATTGTTTTGTGTTTTTTTTCTTTTTCTCCCTAGCACAGTGCTTAGCATCCCTTCATGATCTTAGAACACTTTGCATGCTGTGTAAGCCACAGCATGCCTTTCTTTGCTCATGCTGTTCCTCCAGGCCTGGAATATTTCCTTCCCTCTCTGCCCCAGGTGAATTTCTACCCATTCTTTAAAGTTCAACTAAAATTCTACTTCTCTAAGATGCCTTCCTTGATCTTCCCATCCTTAACAACTTTCCTATTTGAATCTCAAAAATAATTGTTTGTTATACTTCTCTGATCATTTATATTACATATAATTATATAGATTAGTTATATACACATACATCATATATATATATATATATATTGCATATATGTATGTGTGTATATATATATAGAGAGAGAGAGAGGGCCACAGACAATGGGGGAACTCTCAGTGAGGTGTATTAGACCCTTCAGCATAGAGGGAACCTACTGACAATATCTGGTTCGACTCTCATCTCCCCTTGGGGGCATCTCAACCTTCCTGAGAAATCAGGGGGAAATGACAACCTGTGTTTTACTTGAAGCAAGATACTTGAAGTAAAGAGGCATTTTCATAATAATAGCAGGATGCTTATAGTTAGCACATGTTCAATGTGTTGTAGTGACATAATTGTACTACAGTTGGCACATGCTCAATATGCTGTGGTGATGTAATTGTACTAAAGTATTTAAGGCTGAGAGAACTTGAAATAAACAGACTCCATCTTTGATCATCTTCATGGGTCTCTGCCTCTTCACTCCTCTAAGTCCAAGTACTTGGGCTGGTCCTGAGATCCTCCAGAGAGCTAGTCCAGATGGTACATATATACATACACATACATACATATATACATACACATACACACACACACATATATATATATATATATATGCCAAGAAAATCCCAAAAAAGGTCATGAAGAATTTGACACTACTCAAACAATTGAACAAAAATGTAGCAGGCAGCATTGTACTAACTAAGGCTATCCCAAAAAAGGCAAAAAACAGGTCCTGCTCTAAAGGACCTCCTAATGTAATAAAGGAGAAAACATGCAATTATGTTAATTATGTATACATATATATATATATATATATGATTGGAAATAATTATAATGACACTAATATTAAGTGGAGCAGGAAAACTTCTTTTAGAAAGTGTTAAAAAGAGAAGTCATGTTAGGGAGAATATGATTGTTTGCTAAGATATAATTAAAAACCAATGCAAGGGTTTGGAGAAAAGAGCAGTTATTATGGGCCAAAGTGGTTGAGGAAGACTTGGAAAAGACAGGGAAGAAAGGTAGAGAGAATTTTAGATGGGGGGAATTGCATAATGAAAGACTTGGAGACAAAAATTAACTCAGTATATTCTTTGAATGGTAAGAAGACCCAGCATTTTTTGGGAGATTATATTATAGGTTGAGACAAGGCACCCAAGGAAACCTGCCTTTTTTCTGTCTCTTTGCCAATTTAATTCATCTGCCCTTGGGTTAAATGAGTTAATTGAATAATAGGATTTCATAGGTTAAAAAAAATAACTATTGTCTTCTGTAGACATAATCATATAACGTTCCTTACAAGCCACCCCTTTATTTTAGAGTTGAAGAAACTGTAGCCCAAGGAAGTTAAGGATTGTTTCCAGAAAGGTGCAATAATAAATATCATCATTGTCATCATTATCACCATCATCAATTATTGTCTTATTTGATCCTGACAACAACCCTGGGAGATAGATGCTTTTATCACCCCCATTTTACGGATGAGGAAACTGAGACATATAGGTCTCACACACCTAGAATGTCTGAGGCTAAATTTAAATTCAGACCTTCCTGACTCTATCCACTATACCACTTAGAAATGGGTTTTTTAATCTAAATCCTCTAATTAATTAGTCATTGGTCTTTCCATTTTCCATAAGTTCATTTGAATACAATGATTTAATAATCTGTTTTCATTCAAGTCTTCCTGTATTTTATTTCTCCAGTCTTAGAATAGGATCAAAATATTGAGTTTAGAACCTGGTTTTGCTTTTTAAAATGTAGGTGGGTATAGGCAAGTAATCTGAACTTTAATTTCTTCATCTATAAAAAGAGAGAATCAGAATAGACTATCATTTATGTTTTCTCCATTTCTAAGTCCTGTAATTCTTTGTGGCTATCAAAATTCTTTATCAAATACTCAGGTCAGATCAAATCATAAACCTTCAATCAAAATCTTCAATGGTTCCCTAATACCTACAAGACAAAAGAGAAATACTTTCATTGGGTATTCAACATCTTCCAACACTTGGCTCTGACCTATCTTGCTGACCTTTTACATTTACTTCCTTTTTCATACTTTTCATTCCAAAATAACAAGATTATTTACCACGTCATCATTTTGTTCTGTTCTTTCTTCCCTCAATGCTAAAGTACTCCCTCCTCCCCCAATTTGGAATCTTTTTTTTTTCTTTATAATCCACTTCAAGTTATTACATGTTCTCCATGAAGTCTTCTTTGATCCCCCCAGCTAGATGTCTCTCCTCTACAGCCTTATCTTATCTGTTGTCTTGTTGATTGTCTAGATTTAAGAACTCTGCCCCCAAAAGTTATCTAGTCCAATGCTGTCAAACTTAAATGAAACAGGGGCCACAAATCCACATGTAAGTATTTTTGAAGAGCTGGTTGTTAAACATTTATCAGCAGATTGCTGCCATCCTTTAACTGAAAGTGATCTATTCCTTCTACAAATTTCTTAGAGCATCTTTGTCTGGATCCTTCTTTTGCTCTTATTATCCTTTGAATGAATGATTGGGTATATGGATGGATGGAGAAATGAAAAGCCATTTAAGTGCCTTCTCATATCTTTTTTGTATTCTATCTATATTTATTTGCATACAGACCAGAGACCTCCCCCCCAACAGGTTTTGAGTAAATATTTGTTGAATTATACTAAATTCTGAAATGTTGGGATTTTAGCATATCAAATCAAATCAAAAGGATTTAGTTCTTGGGAACGATCTCTGAGGAAACCAGTTTACATGAGTAGGAAAACGTGCCTGAGACCTATTAAAAATTCTGTACTTAGCAATGCCTGATATCTCTCCTTCTAAACACACTATGTTGTCTGTGAAATTTTCTCTTCATTAAAGTTTTTGTATATTACATATATATTCATAGGAAAAATGGGTTTTATTACAGTTTACTCCCAGCTTTGAAAGCAGCAGGCAACATGATTATTGGATTCTCCTCCTGTTTCTGTTACATGACTGATGAGGTCTCTGTGGCCTTCAGGTGACATCTCTAGGGTCAGCCTGACACTCAGATCACTGTCACTACTGGGATATTGAAAATTCATCACTCTCTCAGACTGCCACAATGTCACTGAGCAGATGGCGAAACGGCCAGTCATCCCAGCATGACCTTAGAATCTCTTGTTTAACAATGGCTGTGGCCACCATACAGAGAGGGAAGGGAAGATTTTGGTGATTGTCTGACCTACTAAAGAGCAGTGCTGATGGCTAATTGGAGACATTTTGGTTCCAAAGTATAGTTAGACATCTAATTTTGCCTTATGAACCAACCATAATAGGACAGCTAGGTGGCAGAAAGGATCGAGCACTTGACTTCAAATCTGATCTGAGACACTTAATGTCTGTGTAACCCTGGGCAAGTCACTTAATTCTATTTGCCTCAATTTCCTTATATGTAAAATGAGCTGGAAAAGGAAAGGACAAACTGCTCCAGTATCTCAGCGAAAAAAAAAACAAATAGGATCACAAAGAGTCAGACATAAATGAAAACACCTGAACAACAACTTCAACCATCATATTATAGTTATTTCTTTTCTTATTTACTTTGTCTAAAAGACTATCATTTTAAGGGGCAGGGACAGAGTCTTTGTCATAGGAATTATGAAATTTGTATGAGAGGCAGGAAGGGTCTTAGAGGCCATAGATTTAGAATCTAGTGGTATCAAACTCAGATGAAACAGGGGCCACAAATTCACATGTAAGGATATCTGTGGGCTACATGTTAACTGTTTTAAAATGTGATGTTATCTATGTTTTGGTGTATTGTCATTTGTCTTGTCACATATTTCCCAATTACATATAATCCAGTTTGGGTAACACTGCAGAATGTGACTAATATCTATAACAATCCTCATTTTACAGATGAAAAAAATTGAGACCTGGAAAGATTGCCTGATTTGATTATTTGAACCCAGATCCTCTCACATCTTTAGATCCTTCAATGTACTTTGCATATAAGGCACTAAATGAACATAAATGAGGGATAGGGTTAGTGTAATGGAAAAGCACTGAATTTGGATTCATAGCATTCCAGATTTGCAATTTTCCTTCAGTGTGAAACAGAGCAAGTTTCCTTTGAGATTCTCTAAGTTTCATTCTTCACCTATAAAAGTGGTGTCATATCATCACCATATTCATTATCATCATTATCATTACTCACATCTTTGTGGGATGCATGGTTTATATGAAAAAGCTTTTTATGATAATACTAAGAAATAGGTAATCATGTTAGTAACAAGGAATCTGAGGCTGGTGGGAATACTCTGTCAATCCTCCCTGTTACAGATGGGGAAACTATATCAAAAGTTCATGAATTAGAATAAACTGTTGACAGAGTTAGTGATTCTCTGTCACTCCCACTTGTCAAGGATATTGAAAAGGGAATTTCTGTTTAAATGTGGATGTACTAGAGGACCTTTTATGAGCCTTCTAAGTCTTAACTGACAAAAATGACTTGACAAAGATCAAACAAGTAATAAAGAGGCCAGGATATGTTCTGAATTCCCAAGTAGCCCTCTTTCTATTTGTATAATCTGCTCAAAGGATTGTTGCAAAGATTAAATGAAATTTATATGTATGTATGTATATGTACGTATAGATACACTCCAAATACATGCACATGTAACACATATGTGTATATGTAGGAGTGGCATAAGTGTTGTTATTTCAATCATGTATAATTTGGGGTTTTCTTGGTAAAGTTACTAGAGTTGTTTGACATTTCTTTTTCTAGCTCATTCTGCAGATTGAGGAAACTGTGGCAAACTGAGTTATATCTTGCTCAGGGTCACACAGTTAGGAAATGCCTGAGAATAGAATTGAACTCATGAACATAAGTCTTTCTGATTCCAAGCTTGGTACTTTATTCATTATATCTCCTAGCTCCACACAGACACATATAAACAAACACATATAAATACACACACACACACATATATATATACACATGTATATGCATATACATATATTTGATGAAAAGTTTTATTGATCTGATATATAATTGCTATATATACACATACATATATTCATAAGTACATTGTTCATATGTATATGCATACATATACATATATAAACAAATAAAGACACATATCTTTACATTTTCATATCTATAGACATAGATATATGTATGGCAAAAATGTAACTAGACAGATAGAAGAAATAATGAATTTGCCCCCAGGACTTAGTTTTGTCTCTGTGCCTTTCCCATACCAAGCAATCTAAATGGAAGAATGCAAGGTTTTTTGACTTGATATATTGGGAGACCTTGGAACCCTAGGGTCCTTAGCAGTTACTGGGTGAATATCCACTCCATATGATTATTGGGCAGCTGGGGTGATGGAATGGATAGAGCTAATAGTGGATCTAGAGCTCTGAATATCTATTCCAAAAGACCTGACATGAAGTCTGAAGGCTTGCTAGCTGTGCAACCCTGGAAGAGAACTAAAGCTTCAGCTTCCTCACTGTAAAACAGGGATGGTAATAGCATATGCCTCCAAGGATTGTTGTGAGGATGAAAAAAGATAATATTTATAAAGTGCTTTGTGCCAAATAAATGATAATAGTAGTACCAGAAGTGGTAGAGATGGTGGTGGTGGTGGTGGAAGTAGAATTGTAGTAGTAGTAATAATATATGTAGACTTATCTTCAAAGATTAAAATCAGGAAGTATACAGAAAGACCAACCTAAGCTAGGTAAGGTCATACTTATTGATGAGAGCCTAGAGACCTCAAAACTAGGTTCAAAATAAAGATAAGCTTGAGGGCACTAAATATTTAGCTAACAGTGAAAGAGCTTGACACTTCAAAGGAAATGAACAGGCAATTTTCAGATGAAGAAATTAAAATCATTTCTAGTCATGTGAAAAGATGCCCCAAATCATTATTGATCAGAGAAATGCAAATTAAGACAACTCTGAGATACAATTACACACCTCAGATAGACTAAAAAGACAAGAAAAGATAATGACAAATGTTGAAGGGGATGTGGGGAAACTGGGACACTGATGCATTGTTGGTAGAACTGTGAACGAATCCAACCATTCTGGAGAGCAATTTGGAACTATGCCCAAAGGGCTATAAAACTGTGCATACCTTTTGATCCAGCAGTGTTTTTACTGGGTTTGTATCCCAAAGAGATCATAAAGGAGGGAAAGGGATCCACATGTGCAAAAATGTTTGTGGCAGCCTTGTTTGTAGTGGCAAGAAACTAGAAACCAGAAAACCATTGGAGAATGGTTAAACAAGTTATGGTATATGAATGTTATGGAATATTATTGTTCTATAAGAAATGATCAGAAGCATGATTTCAGAGAGGCCTGGAGAGACTTACATGAACTGATGCTAAATGAAATGAGCAGAACCAGGAGATCATTATACACAGCAACAAGGAGACTATACAATGATCAGTTCTGATGGACATGGCTCTCATCAAAAATGAGGTGATTCAGACCAGTTCCAATAGTCTTGTGATGAAGATGTGGACCACAACATAGTATTTTCACTCTTTTTGTTGTTGTTTGCTTGTATTTTGTTTTCTTTCTCAATTTTTTCCTTTTTGATCTAATTTTTCTTGTGCAGCATGATATTTGTGGAAATATGTATAGAAGAATTGTACATATTTAATATATATTGGATCAGTTGCTGATGAGAAGGGGGTGGGAGGAAGGGAAGAAAAAATTAGAATACAGAGTTTTGTACGGATGAATGTCAAAAATTATCCACGTATATATTTTGAAAATAGAAAACTATAATTAAAATACTACATCCAATAATATTACTACATTCTCAATCATAATATTCTAACCAAATTGTAACTAATAAATAAATCATATTTGAATGAAAGTTAAAAAAAAAAAAGAGGTTGACACTTAGGACAAAGAATTTCTTATTGGATATTAGACCTTCTAGAAAAGATTCTGAAATTAATGAGATAGATATTCTATAAATTCCCCCAGAAGTATTTTTATTGCCTATGAAGCAAGACATCTTACTTTTCTAAAATAACTTTTTTTAAAAAAGCATTGAGTTTTTAAATTAAAAGAACATAGTAGAGACCATTTTTCTCATGAGGAAGAGATGATACTAATGCCAATGACTTCAACTGAAGTTAGAAATTGGAAAGGAAATGAAGTTCCACAACCACAGAACTAGCAGGGTCATACTGAGCAAAAGTTGTGTGACAATATAGCTTACATGTTCAGTGAGATATCAACAGATTATATATATATATATATATATATGTTGTGTCAGAGAAAGCAACTGTCTCTCAGTCTCCTTGTGTCATCATAATCCTCTCACATGAAGAGATCCATTCTACAGGTCTGAGTTAGACCTCCAGCAGCCACTGGCAGGGGACTCCCATATCATAACATATTCAGCATATATCAACAATAGCTCTTCAATATTATTGTTCTGTAAGAAACATCCAGCAGGATTATTTCAGAAAGGCCTGGAGAGACTTAATTGAACTGATGCTGAGTGAAATGAGGACCAGGAGATCATTATATACTTCAACAACAATACTATATGATGATCAATTCTGATGGACGTGGCCCTCTTCAGCAATGAGATGAATCAAATCAGTTCCAATAGAGCAGTAATAAATTGAACCAGCTACACCCAATGAAAGAATTCTGGGAGATGACTATGAACCACTACATAGAATTCCCAATCCTTCTATTTTTGTCGGCCTGCATTTTTTATTTTCTTCACAGGCTAATTGTACATTATTTCAAAGTCATTCTTTTTGTACAGAAAAATAACTGCTTGGACATGTATACATATATTGTATTTAATTTATACTTTAACATATTTAACATGTATTGGTCAACCTGCCATCTGGGGCAGGGGATGGGGGGAAAGGAGGGGAAAAATTGGAACAAAAGCTTTGGCAATTGTCAATGCTGTAAAATTACTCATGCATATAACTTGTAAATAAAAAGGTATAATAATAAAAAATTAGCCCTTCAATCTCAGAGATTACCCTTCTATGTGAGTTTCCTTCAGGTATGTTTCTTCACATATGTGACCTGTTTGTCTGCTCTTCTCTCTGATACTGTGTGTATTTGTGGAAACGCATCTCAGTTTTTGTTTTGTATTGTTTTTGTTTTTTTGTTTTGTTTTGTTTTGTTTTTTTGCTGAGGCAATTGGTGTTAAGTGACTTGCCCAGGGTCACACAGCTAGAAAGTGTTAAGTGTCTGAGGCTAGATTTGAACTCAGATCCTCCTGACTTCAGGGCTGATGCTGTAGGTGACACTACAGCTGTCCCTGCATCTCAGTTTTATGGAAAAAGATGTTTATTCCTTTTTTTCCCACACTTTGCTAATTCAATAAATGTCTGTGTCTTGCACTAATAATTTTCTGCTGACTACTACTATTAAGTATATCCATAGAAGCTCATGAGTTTATATTTTTGAATGTCTATGGACCCAAATCATTCCTTAAACCCAGAAAAGCCTCACCTCAAGGACCCATTCATAAAGTTAAAGACGTTTTGCTACCATTTAACACCACAAAAATGTAAACCATTATTTAGGTTAAAATATGTTTTGATTAGTATAGAGAACTCCAGGTGAGGAGACTTCTTCTACCTATACATGTTGGCAACTGTTCTACAAATTATAGTTTTAGAGATTTTGTTGGGGAAGTAAGAGATTAAGCATTGTGCCTAGGTTCATATAGCCCATATATTCATATAGTTCACATGAGAACTGGGACTTCAAGCCAGGTCTCTCAATCTTCACCTCCTGCTCTCTCTATATTATATGATATTGCTTCTCAAACCGTTATTGTTGCTCTTTTTCAGTCATTTTCAGTCATATCTGACTCCCTATGGCCCCATTTGAGGTTTTCTTGGCATTTTCCTTCTCCAGCTCATTTTACAGATGAAGAAACCAATGCAAATAGGCAAGTGACTTGTCCAGGGTTAAACAGCTAGGAAGTATCTGAGGCTAGATTTGAACTCCTTGGATATGTCTTCTTGACTCTATCCAATATATCAACTTATTATCAAACTATTATTATTGCGACTATTATCTGAATGCATAATAGAACTCCAATGTATTCCTAAAAACAAAGGTAAATCTTTTTATTATAACTATTCTTCTGTTTTGTATAGCTAAGAATTATGAAATACTCCAGTCTATTAAAAATTGGTCCATGGTTGACACGAGTGGGCTACTTATTACAGATATGGAATTATAAAGAAAGAGTGCAGGAAAGAATATATCATATAAGAAATTTTTGATCACAAATGAGGAGGGACTTTTCACAGAAAGAGAACAAGAAATATCTGAACTACATTTGGGTCATCCAATAGTTCTATTGATACCCTTGTGATACCAGGAGAATTTAAGGATGTTTTCTTCCATATTGCACAGACTATGATAAATGTGTGGGAAGCCATAGGATATGTAGACATGGATGGGTTACAACAGTGGCAATGGAGTGAATATCTAATTCAAGCACTAATTTTGATACCAATAAAAATTTTTTTGGATAGTTAGCAAATCTCCACTTTTTTGTTTGTTGTAGATACTAATTTAACTCTGTTACTTTGTTAAAATTAGTCTTACATTAAGTTGGCTATGAATTGGCTTGCTGACTTGCAACACGATTATCAAACATATTTCCCAGAGGTGTTTTAAGGCTTAATTAATGCTTGTAAATTGAAAGCAGTTACCCTGTGTGACAGGAAATTTAGAGAAAATATATTCAGCTGTAGGTATGTGGCATATTATATACTATGACTCCAATTATAGGCAGAAAATGAATCCTACTGAAAACACAGCTCCCAAGGGGAAAGTATAAAATGAAATGAAAACAGCCCAGAGTATTTCTTCTTTGCATTGTCTTACCAGAGGCAATTTTAATTGTCTCACTTTTGAGTCTTTTTAAATTCACTTTAAAGTAACAAACATTTGTTGGACACTGTTTACCAAATAATAGAAAGTGTGTTGCTCTAAGCAGAGGTGATATGGGCCAGAAGTGATAGACAGGTACCCAAGCATAAATTGTGGGAGAAAGAAGACATTATTTCAAAACTGGAGTAATATCATGATGTCAGACAGGGTGGATGCATTGCTTGGTTTTGCTGAAACACTTTTTAGTGTGTTTAATCTTTGTAATGAGAAAAGAATCTCTGAGCAGAAGAGACAGTAGCCATGTTTTGGAAATCAATGTGATGTAAAAGCAAAAGACATTAGTAAAACAAAAAAGAGAGAGAAAAGCAAGCAGAATTAAAGGAAGAAATCATATGAACTTGCATTTTTAAAAAAAAATTATTGGTGCCTTCTACTTTTATAACACTGGCATTTCTGACATTGAACCTACTTCAATCTCAATAAGGTGAAGTCAGATTCTGTCAAGTTGCCCATTCCAAACAGAGGAATTGTATTTGATCTCGGAGGCAAAATAAAATTGAAAAATTCATGACATGGGGGAATGATACAATTGGAGTTACTTTTTGTGTATATCACATTGCTAGCTGTGTGGAAGATGGATTGAGAGGTAAACAGGTGAGAGGAAATGATGTCCTGAGTTAGGATGGTGGCTGTGTAAGTGAAGAGATGGGAACCAAAACAAGAAATATCATGAATATATAATTGACAAGACCAGACAACTAATAAAACATGGCATGGAAAAGGAGAGCAAGTAGTCTTAGGATGACTCTGAGTTTGTGAAACTGTTCAATGACATTTAGAAAGAGGGAAAAGGGACAAAGATGTTGAATTCTATTTTGATTTTGAGGTGCCTGTGGATTCTCCAGTTAGAAATTTGCAAGAGGAATTTGGTGATGCAGAATTCAAGCTTAAGAGAGAGACTAGGGCTAGCTCTATACATTTAAGAGTCACCCTCATTGGAATAATAATTTAATCAAAATGTTATTTGAGAAACAATGGAATCAATACAGAATACTTTTCAGCAATAAAAATGCTTTTTAAATGTGAGCTACTATTACTTGTGAGGAAAGTATTTCATTAGACTTTAAAAGTCACATAAATATAAAAGAATAATATCAGGACAGCCACATGTCTCAGGATATTTGTATCCAAATTCCACAGGAAAAAATGAGAATGAAATTATCTTTATATGGCTTTTAATGTTTTGTGAATGTGATATATATCTCATCCTATGCTCAGATGGTTTTGTTTTCTTCGACTGTCTTTATATTTTGAAAACTTTTCATTTCCTGCAGACAATGTATATTTGGACCTCACAACACATTTTAAAAACATAGTTCTTAAACTGTTATCAGTAGCTTTTAAATCCAATATAACAGGTTTGGTTGAGATATCTGCCTAGTTTCAATATATTTTTTTGGTTAGATTTTCACAAATAATTTAGAGTCTGTATTTGTATTATGGGGAGTCATTGTATCAATATTTACATACGATAGTAAGCTTCTGAAGTACAATTATAACCACCAAGATGTGTTTTTCTGGGTAATCAGTAGGTGCTAGATTTTTGCAACCTTCAGTATTGTTGCAGAGTTGACATAATTTCCTTGCTTAATCTACATAGATCTATCAGTCTTGGTTGCTTAAAGATACTCTTCTATATCTGCATCATCCTCTTAGGCATCCCATATTACCTCCATATCTCTTAACTTTTTAACTAGTGGGACAGGCAGCTCATCCTGACCCTAACATGTCCCAAGTTATTATCATTACTTCCCTATGGTCTATAATAGAAAATGATAGGTACCTCTCTATAACCTTATAAAGAGATTCTTGAGACTTAATTTCATTCAATGGAAACGACTCTGGGGTGGTATCTCTGCTGAAAGTATACACTGTGCCTTGGTAGAAAAGTTCACTGTGGAAGATACCTTTTTTTTTGGTTGTTCAGTCATTATTTACTCATGTTTGAGAATCGTGGTCTCACACATTTACTAGTTGTGTGACCCTGGACAAGTCACTTAATCCTGTTTGCCTCAGTTTTCTCTTCTATAAAAAAGAGCTGGAGAAGGAAAGAGCAACCCATTCCAGTATCTTTGTCAAGAAAATCCTAAATGGGTCATTAAAAGTTAGATAAAACTGAAAAACTACTTAACAGTGAAGGGAGTTTCCAGTGAGGAAACACCCACTAGCACAAGAAACCAACTATTTCTCAATTTATAGCTTTAGACATATATCTGTGGCACTAAGAGTTTAATTGCTTTGTCTTGGGACACACGATAGAAGGACTAGAATCCAAGTCACCTTGATTCTGAAGCTGACTTTACTCTTTACCAATATACCATGTATCATCTATAGGCATAATTCTCTTCATTTTCTTCATAAAGAAACTCAAGCAGAGATGTCCTTTACGTTCCCTTTCACCCCATCCCTAACCCCAGGCTACCCGGACTCCTTTGGGGCTTCCAGTAGGGACATACTGCTCCTAGAAACATGAATCCCAAAGCAAAGAGTAACATAGATACTCAAATTAGCTTGATTGAGCCCTGGGAATCACCAACTACAATGATGGATCATTATATCTTGCCACCCAGCCCCATCTGAAAGTCTTTCTGCCAGCCAGACCCCATAACACCATCATCCAACCTGCTGTTGCATCCTACAACGTGCATCCTTGGGCCTTATCATTGATGTCCTAATGTACCCTGAGGACTTCTAGGTCTTTCTGTCCATTTTACAGATGAATGATCTTTTATGTGTTATCTCCTCCAATTAGTAAGTTCCCTGATAGTAAGGACTGCTTCACTTTTTAAATTTATGTCATTGGAGTTTAGCATATAATAAGCTCTTAATAAAAGCTCTTTCATTAATTCATGACTAGTCATTTGTTATTATCAGTCAAATTTGCCATCATTATTTTTTCTTCATCTGAAAAATGAAAGTATTTGTATAAATTAATTTTATTTGCACATATAGTATCATACTTTTATATATTTGATTATACTCTTAAGCCTACCTTACAGATTCAAAAGGAAAGACTGTGCAGATTAAAGTTCTAAGAATTATGAATTATTGTTATCATCTCATAGGACTTGTAGCGAGGATAAATTGAAATAATGGTTATAAAGTACTCATTTAATTGTGTTTTGTAACATTTAGGGAATCAGAGATCTCCTCTAACTGGGAACTGGGAAAGTGATATTTGAGCTCAGGTTTAAAGGAAGACTTTGCATTTCTAGCAAATATAATGTAGTATATTCCAAAGTCTCACTACACTGAAACTTTTGGAACATGTTAAATGAAGACTCTGTCTTCATTGCCCAAAATTTCCAGAAATAGAAGTTTTAATGGTTTAGATTGAGTTATGACTTTGTCTCTCAGTGGAAGGCCTGATGGTGCTGATTTGCATACAAATGGCAAAAAAAGGGCTAGGACAGGAATTAACCTTCCTATCAGCCACTTACTTGTTCAAGACAAGTTGTTTTTCAGAGAATGGTAAGCAAGGTATTTTTGTATACACAAGAAACGTGGTAAATTGATTGTTTTGTTCTTCCAAAATAGTTTTCCACTCTTTTCCACATCTTTGGCACACTGCTGAGAAGCATCTGCCTTGGAAGTCCTAATTGCATAATAGGATTGATGCCTAAGTGATGATCATTTATGGTTGGCAGGTACTTCCTCCCAATCAGAATGAATTTATTGGAAACCTACTATGTGCTTAATGCTCTTCTCAGGAAAATGCAAAGAAATATTATGTAGCCTGGAGTAAAGAACTTGGATTACAATCCTGACTCAGTTTCTACTTAGTTCTGTGACTTTGCACAAGTCATTTCTGCTCCCTCAAATGTACAATGGGAAGGTCACTCTAGATTTCTCTAGTTCTAATAGTCCTTTTTTCTATGTGCCAAGATTATTTCTAGCACTAATATTCTATGTCCCAAGATCCCTCTTAGCTCTTAACATTCTCTAAAACTAAAATTCTTATCAACACAGCAGTCAATCAGTCCCTCAGAGAAATGACTATGAAGTTTGTCTCCCACATCTTGCAGAGAAACAAAAGGCAAAAAAACTCAATGGGGCTTAACTTTACAGACTTGATCAGTGTTTTGATTTCTGTTTCTTATCTCTACTTGTTATAAAAGAAGATGGGATGAGAAATTTAGTAATAATTGGAGAGAAAGAAAGAGAGAAAAGGAGGAAGGGGAGAAAAGGAAGAAGAAAGGGAGGAAGGGGAGAAAAGGAAGAAGAAAGGGAGGAAGGAAAGGAGGAAGGAAGGGAGGAAGGAAGGAAGGAAGAAGGAAAGAAGGAAGGGAGGGAGGAAGGAAGGAGGGAGTGCATTCAGAAAGAGGAGTGAGGGGACTGAATGTGGATCACAACATAGTATTCTCACTTTTTTGTTGTTTGATTTTTGTTTTCTTTCTCATTTTTTCCTTTTTGATCTGATTTTTCTTGTGAAGCATGATAATTATGGAAATATGTATAAAAGAATTACACATGTTTAAATTATATTGAATTATTTGCTATCTAGGGAAGAGGGCGGGGTGAAGAAAGGGAGAAAAACTTTGGAACACAAGATTTTGCAAAGATGAATGCTGAAAATTATCTTTGCATACATTTTGAAAATAAAAGGCTACTTTTTAAAAGTTCATGGTTTTATATGTAGTCTTCCTTTTTTGTTGTTTGTATATTGAAATTACCGTCAGTGAGTGCTAAGTTCAAAATCAATACATTTCAAATCCTATGAGCCCACAAAGAACAATGAAGTAAGAACATAGAAAGTTCAAGATGGAAGAAACCAAAGAATCCAGAGTATTAGCACACAGACCACAGAAAATGTTTGCCCTGGAAGAGAGCAGAAAGGTCAATTTATCACAGTCCTCTCATTTTATACAGGATGGAATCAAAGACTCAGAAAGCTGGAATCATTTCTCCATGATTTCATATTGAGTTAATGGTAGATTAAGAACTGGCCAAGACTCCCGACTCCTTGTATGGTGTTCTTCCCACTGTACCATTCTTCCTTTCCTCTTCAGAGCTTATTAACTCATCAGGGAAAAAAAAAGAAAGAATTACAGTCAATTAGAGTGTGAGACAGCATAGAAGAGAACCCTAAATGGTGGGGCACAGCGGGGACCACCTCTACCCCCCCTTGCCTTTCTGCTGTCATTTGACACTCCTGTTTCAGCAGGGGCTCCTGGCATTCCTGAAATCAAAATGTTTACTGTACTTCAAGTTCACTCTTGCTTTGAAAGTCTCCTAGACCATTTATTTCTGAGCAATAACATTGACAACTCTGGGCGAGGAGTGCCATTATGGAAAGGTAATCACCCCCCTGTGGAGCTACCAAGAGCATTGAGCTATGAAGGCTTCCAAGCCTCAGTGGTATTGCTATCCAAAGAGAGCCCCACTCCAGGACCGTCGTCTAGCTATTGTGAAATGTCTCATTTTTACATGTAAATAAATCATTTACATAGATTACTCTGATCACTACAGACTGCCAGCTGCTGCTAAAATGTTTTAAGTGAACACTCAGGCAGGAGGAAATTTGTTAAGCATTTAAGATCAAGTTTAGCTCTTTTTACCTTAACTCCCTTTGGGGATTTCTATACTTGATTTTAAACTTCAGAAGAAATCCCCACCCCTCCCATTTCTCAAAGTCCTACTCTGAGGGCCTCTTTTGTACTCTCTTTGAGCAGCTCACATTTTCCTCAGAACTACCAAAAATCGAACATATTAGTAGAGAGCTCCTTTAGTAATCAGAAAGGTCCTGAAGTTTTCCATGTCATATTATATATTCTTTCTTACTTTGTAGGGAATTCTCAAGCAAAGAAACTCTACCAATGTAGGCTGCACATTTTCTCTGAAACTTCTAATCAAAGGGAGTTGCCTAGAGCACTATTGGTTTTAAGCATCTTGACCAAAATCCCATAGTCAGTATGTGTCAGGAGAGCCTTGAACTTAAATTCTCCTAGTTCCAAGTCTGACTCTCTAGTTGTTGTTCATATTTCATTTTCAAAGAGGACCAATGACATCAAGAAGGTGATGTCTTGATTTGCTCATTAACTGGATTTAAGTGAGGGAGAGCTGTGCAAAGTTATCAGCCACCCTATCTCCTCCAGAATTATCACAGTCCAGCAACAAGACAAGTCAAGACAGATGGTGATGGGCTGGGAAGCAAGGAATGACCATGGTGTCTTCCATGCCTTACCAAGCTAAGCTTTTTGAGAAAATGAATTGCATTGTGTGAGAGATGAAGGGGATAGTATTCTTCTCTGCAGTGCAGTGAACATAGTAGGAGCTTAATAAATGCTTATTGAGTGATTGACATGATATTTAGATAAATGGACATGTGAATGTTTAGACAGAGAGGAAGAAAAACTTGGAGGAACATGAGAGCTATCATTAAACATTTAAAGGGCTGTCCTGTGCTTGCTCCCAAAGAAAAGAACTAGGTCCAGTAGTTAAAAGATACTGGAAAGTACATTTCATCTGAATAAAAAATAAAATAAAAATTTCCAACACACAATGAAAACAGTCCTGGAAATGCGAAGTGCATAAAGTCAAAAAGCATTGAATTTCCCGCCAATAGAAACATCAAAGAGAGACAGCTAAATGGTGAAGTTGAGATAGCACTGGGCCCCAGAGTCAGCCTCTGAGTTCAAATCCAACCTCAAAATGTTAGTTTTGTGACCCTAAGCAAGTCATTTAGCCTCTGTCTGCCTCAATTTTTTGTTCAGTCATTTTTCAGTCATGTCCAACTCTTCATGACACATTTGGGGATTTCTTGGCAAAGATCCTGGAGTGATTTGCCATTTTCTTCTCCACATCATTTTGCAGATGAGAAAACGAGGCAAACAGGATTAAGTTACTTGCCTAGGATCACACAGCTAGAAAGTGCCTGAGGTCAGATTGTGAAGATGAATCCTCCTGACTCCAGCCCTTTGCCAACTAACTGTCTCAGTTTTCTCATCTGTAAAAGTGGGACTAATGATACTTCACATCTCCAGGGTTGTTGTAAGGATCAAATGAGAAAACATATAAAATCCTTTGCAAACCTTAAAGCACTGTAAAAATGCTCGCTATTGCACTGTAACACCCCTTGTATTATAGGAGTGACTACTGCCAACTAGTGACTTAGTTCAGGTTTCATGTTGGGATGAAATGAGACTCTTGAAAGTCACTGAACAATTATTAAAGGAGAAGCTTGGCTTTTCTCTATCACAGCAAAACTATGCAACAAGGATAGTTTTTTTTTTTTGTTGTTTTTTTTTTGTGACTTACACACACATACACACACACACATTCCTTGTCTCCATTTAGAAATCCATCTGAACAGTCTTCAAGACATGGCAACTCATCTTGGACTCAGGCACCCACCAATTCTGAGAGGTCCTGACTATTCGAGACTGGAACCTTTTATGCTTTTTAGAAGCTACATCAAGGAAGCTATAGCCAATCAAGTTACATGTGCAAAGGAAGATGTACTAGAAAATGTAGGGGTGTTGGGCAAGCTGGGGAATATCAGGAAAACACTGATTCACATCCTGGAGGCTTGGATTTAAAACAAGAATTATTTCCCAAACTTCCTTTCCTGTTAGTGCCTTCTCTATGATGATAATTTCCAGCTTATCCTTTCTGTATTATTTACATATCCTTCCCCCATGGTTTGGGAAGGGGCTGAGCAGGGACTAATTTTTATCTTTCATTGTTTCCCTAGCATTTAAGCATAGAACTTGGCACATAGTCAATGCTTAATAAATGCTAGGCAACTGATTGATACTACCCAAGGATAGTTTTGAGGGATTGAAGATTTTGGCAGAAGTCAGACCCCCAAATTGCTGAGATCCTTTCTGATTCTGGGCCACAAGGATTCATTGATTCCAGGGGGTTCTGAATATGTTACCAAATGGGATCTATTGTGGTATTTGTTGAGGAGTAGCCATAGTGTCAAAACCAAACAAAGCAAAATATTTTGAAAAAATAATGCAAAAACCACCTGTAAAAGATGAGCTTATAGCAGAATTTTCTTCAGCAGAAAATGTTTCCAGGCAGGGTTCCCCAGCCCTCAGAACCTTTTGAGCAATCAACAATAGAATACTTGGCAGGCTGAACCATACTGAATAAACAAACAATTTTGTTTGAGAAAAAGATTTAATAAGAACTATCAAGTACATGGATTTTCTTTTTTTTAATTTTTAAAGCCTTCTATTTTCAAAATATAAATATATATGCACAGATAATTTGTCAACATAGCCTTGTGTTTCAGATTTTTCCCTCCTTCCCCCTACCCCTTCCCCTAGATGGCAAGCAATCCAATATATCTTTAACATGTTAAAATATATGTTAAATTCAATGTGTGTAAACATATTTATATAATTCTCTTGCTACACAAGAAAAATCAGATCAAAAAGGAAAGTAAATGAATAAGAAAACAGAATGCAAGTGAACAACAACAAAAACAGTGAGAATGTTATGTTGTGATACACATTCAGTTCCCACAGTCCTCTCTCTGGGAAGCACATGGATTTTCAACGATACTTCTAGCACAATACAAATACACAAATCCATTAAAATGACTTCACTAAATTGGGAATATAATTCTTAACAGAAAACCTGGGGAAATAAAAATTTAAAAAATATGTGAGTTCCTGAAAGGAAGATGGGGGTGGGCTCTTTGGGGTTTGTTTGGGATGGAATGAAAGATGAAGATACAAGAGGGGGAAAAGGCAGAGAGAACAGATGGAGGGAAGGAGGAGTGAAGAGGGAAAGAAGAAGAAAAAGCAGACTAAGATAGAGGGGTGATGGCTTTTCTGCCCACCAAGTAGGGATGACGTCACATCTACCTACTAGCCTCTGCTGTTCCTCATATACAAGATATTCCATCTTCCAACTCCATGCATTTTTACTGGCTGCCCCTCCTGGATGGCTTTCCCCTCATTTCTATCTTCTGGCTTCCTTTTCCTCTTAGCCAAAGTGTCACTTTTTGCAAGAAGCTTTTCCTGATCCCACTTAATCTAATGCTTTCCCTCTGAGATTATCTCTAATATTTATCCTATGTCTGTTGTGTTTGCAAATAGTTATTTGTGTGCTACATCTCCAGTTTAACTGTGTATTTCCTGAGATCAAGGGTTGTCTTTTGCTTTTATTTGCATTCTCCATGCTTAGCACAGTGCCTGGAACATGATAGGAGATTAATAAATCCTTATTGACTGATTGTGTACCTTCCTGTACTAACAGAAAAAACCTCTGACAGAAAGAACCAAAAAACTGCTCTGGATCTGAAGGTCAGTGGAGGTGTTCTTTTTAAAAGAAAAGTCAATTTTTGTTAAAATTCTTATTAATAATTTTGTTTTTTAATAATCTCAATTTCAAAATATATCCTTACCTTGTCCATCCCATGACAAACTTAGTAACAAAGAATTTTTTTTAAAAAGAGGAAAAACAGTTCAAAGAGTCACCAATGCCTAGTCTGGTGATGCATGCAATGCTCTTGATTCCCCGCCTCTGCAAAGAAAGTAGGGAGGTACATTTTCTTATCTATTTTCTGGGGCCCAGATTTAGTTATCATAATTGCACAATTGAGCTTTTTGTTGTTGTTCTTTCCATTTCTACCTGAAGTCATTGTACATATTGTTTTCCTGGTTCTTCTTACTTCATTCTGAAATTAGAACCTATAGTTTTGTCTATATTTTTCATGTTTATGGTTTCTTATAGCACAAAAATATTTTACTGCCTTCCCAATTTATAGCTTGTTTCACTCTTCTACAATTAACTAACATCTACTTTGTTTCTAATGGAAATGTCATATTATATATAGGAGCTTTATTTCTTTCTTTGATCTCTTCAAGCAGTTGACTAGAAGTAAAATCTTGTGGACAAAGGCTATAGACATGTAAAAAATTCGCTTTTGGAAGGGGATAATTCCAAATTGTTTTCCAGGATAATTAGATCAATTCCTAATGCTACCAATATCTATCATTAATGTGTCTTTCTTTCCACATCCTCCCATAGTGAGCATTTCTTTTTTCCCCCCACTTCTACTACTTTGTTGGATGTGAGTAAAAAACCACTGGGGATATTTTCATTTAAATTTTTCTTCTTATTACAGATGTTTTGTCATATGGTTATTAATAGCTTGCATTTTTTTGAGAACTATCTGTTCATAGTTTTGAATCATTTGCCTATCAGGAAATGGTTCTTGATTTTATATATGTACAGTAATTTCCTATATATCTTGGATATCATACTCTTGTCGGAGATTGTTGTTGTTTTAGCTCCAATCAACAGCTTCTTTTTTTGTCCTAGTTGCATTGATTATGCTGATACAACAGCTGTCTAATTTTATGTAACTGAAATTATCTATTATTTTTTATATTCATGTCTATCTTTTGTTTAATTATGAACTCTCCCCCAAGCCGTAATTGTAAAAGGTATTTGACTGTCTTCTCTTATAAAATAAGTCAATTTTTAATCTAAGAGACCAAAAGCCATCTCCTCAATTCAGCCCCATTACTAATTTTGGTTTCCACTTTCCTGAGACCTATTGTGCTAACTAGAAATGAGAGAGAGGGAGGGATGGAGTCAGCCTACTTATTCTCTACTACCTAAACAACTGAAAGGTAATGGTGTCATCCATAATGACATTATTTACAAGAGTGACTAAAGAAACAGGCTGGCTCCTAAAATCCTCTTGGTCCCTGAGTTTAATCCCAATGTCTATTTTGCATCAAGGATTCATTTAGAAAAAGATTCATTTCTCTAGTCCCTGCTGCATCTAGACTACATTCCTGATTTATGGATAGTACTTAAAGACTTTTGACAGCAAGAGCAAACAAAAGCCTATGAGTTTCATTCCTATTTTACCAGAGAAAATGTAATTCAGGATCCTTATCATTACTTAACACTCCTTCCCCCAGAAATCCAGGTGTATACAATATGAAACCCTTTGGAGAAAAAAATGAGATCATAGAATTTCAGAGCCATTTGATGTAACACTTAACCAAAATAATTCCATCTAAATATATTCAATATACAGTTATCTTGGCTCTACTTGAAATCCTCCAGTAATGTATAACTCACTACTTCCCAAGGAAGTCTGTTATACACTGGAACAGCTCTAATCTGTAAGATTTTTTTTCTTTACTCCAAAGCTAAGACAGCCACTTTGCAATATTTTTGTATTACTTTCTATTTCCACTCACTAGAGCCTAATAAAACAAATCTAATCCTTCTTTTGTGTAACAGCCCTTTAGATGCTTAAATGTTTCTTCTCTCCCACACTTTCTTTTGGAGCCTCCCAAACTCTGAACTATGGCAACATGTACATTAATCTCATTGGTTATGTGGAAAATATTTGCCAAGCTACAAAGCCATTGTACTGACCTCATAGTTTTATGCCCTATGAAACCTGGATAGTATACAGAGACATTTCAGGATTGTTTCCTGAATTGCTTCCATTTGAATTATCTTAGGAAGAATCTCAAGACCACCTGACAAAAATGGTATCAGATAATGAGGTCCTTTCTCAAGCTGAACTGCCAACTATTCAGACTCAGCTGCAGAGATCACAACTCCAAAATCTACTGGCCACTTTGTTCAAATGTCAAAAGTATGTTCACCTAAAAGACTTATTTTATGAAGAACTCACAAAAGACAAGTGCTAACATGGATGTCAAAAAGTAATACAAGGATATTTTCAAAGTCTCTCTAAAGAACTTTGAAATCTGATTGTGAGAAATAGGAGACAGGACCTCCTAGAAAGACATGCCCACATCAAAGAAAGTGCTACGTTCTATGAGCAAAGCAAAATTGCAACAGCTCAAAAGAAACAAGAGATGCACAAATTCAGAGACAATTCTGCCCTGACTATTCATATAAATTACTTTTACCTAAACTATGACAGTCTTCTCAGCTTATATTGGTCTGATCAACCATGGTCAGGCACACTATACCTTGACCCGAACAGAACAATGTCATTTTGGTGTTCTTCAAGACAGGAGGACAACAACTAACCAAATTGTGTTATTCCCTTTAAGTCTTAACTATCCCCAGTTGCTGGAAAACCTGAGTTCAAATTCTGCAACACACATTTAGACTATTTTGTGATACTGTACAATTTATTTAAATTCTCTCAGCCTCAATTTCCTAATCTGAAAAAATGGAGATATTCATAGCACCTATTTCAGAGAATTGTTAAGGGAATAAAATGAGATAACATGTAAAGTGCCTTAAAATACTTAAAGTGCTATATAAACACTATCTATGATCATCATCATCATCATCATCAAAATTACCATCATCATTCAACTAATCCTCAAACAGTATGTCTCTTAATACAAATTTAGGAAGGCTTGAAATACCAAAATCCAATACCAGGAAACATGGAGTTCATATCAAGACAGCAAAGGAAGACAACTTTATTGAATGAAGACTGTTAGTGCTTTATTTTAGAAGAGCATCCATGACATCATGATGTTGAGATAAAATATTAAGATGATGGGTAAAGTCTTTACTTGTGTGTGAATTGGATTTAAGCAAGGCAGAGTTTCATAAAGTCATCAGCCTCCCTCTTGAAGGCCAATGACAAAGTCAGTATGAATGACAATGACCTAGGATGCAATGGATGATGTTGTCCTTTTAATTATCTAGCCAAGCTCTTCACAGTGCTTGCCTTATCCAGTTTCATCACCCTTGGATGAAATCCTCTCTGAACACTCTATATACTCCATTGAGTGAAGATACAAAATAAAAGAGAGGATAGTCTAATGGGGTCTTGGATAGAGTTAGGGCACCTTTTCCCAATCCAGAAATTCTGTTGAATTTTATAGAGTTCTTTTCTTGAATTAGCAAGACAAGGCATTGAGGAAAGAAAATAAGGAGACTAGATATAGGAACTAGTACTAATTTGCACTAATTAGTGGAGGAGATGGTTAATTGATATTCTAATATCCTATTGGAGGAAAAAAAGCTTTGAGCTACTGGAGTTTCTCTGACCCTGACAAGGCAACTCTGGGAGTTTTGAGCTTTCCTGTGACTTTTTCCTTTAGCCTAGTGGGGAGGCTCCCAGGTTCATCATAGTATGATCTCTGGTACTCTCACTATTCTGATGAAATTATTGAGATGGCAATAATGTGGATTGGTAAAATGAAGATAGCATGCAAGATGAGCTAGAAAAGGATGAGAGTTTGGGGAAAGAAAACCAGGGAAAGTAGACTTTACTTAAGATCAAAGCAATGATAAGTCATGGAAGAAGGAGTCAGTATTCAAAAGTCATAAGATGGGTACCAGTCAATTCAAGTACTCAACTGATCAATGTATGAGATAATGATAATAAAGAAGTTGCTTTAAGAAAAAAATCAACTTCCTCCCAGCTACCTTGGATATCAGGCACCACTAAAACCATCCATTTAATCTGGCAACTTAATGTTTCACTGGCAGACAGAAGAACTGCTGGACTTGTGTAGTCATGTTCTTATTTAGAATGAAGAAATCTCTTTAAGCAAGAGAAAAGCTTCTGCTGCAGGAAGCAATTCTCCTGAGGTTTTAGAGAGGGTAATTCTGGATTTAGGGCTAAAGGTAGGATTTTAGCATTATAGAATTCAATTGAAATATATACTTGTCTCTTGGTGTCTCAGAGAAAATTGGGAATAAACTTGTGAGTCTTATAAAGACAATAGGGGTTCAGAGTATTCTGTCATATTCAATTGTTTTCTGTGTGAATTGGATTTTGGCATCATCTTTAATCATGAAAGTTCAGTTGCTGCCTCAGGGCACTAGAAGATTTAATCCTATTCAACAGGCTTGTTCCAGCAAGAAGTATGTAGGTGTTCTTTCTTTCTGGAACATACCCCTGGCTTGGGAATTTAAGGAAGTTGGGTTCTCCTTTCAGCTTTCCCAGATATGACCTTGGAAAGTTATAGCCATCCTCAAAGTCGCATTGTCCTACTCTTTAAAATGTTGTAGTTGGACTAGGTGAAAGTTGTAATGCCAAAGGTCACTTTTAATGGGGTGACCAGTTCCTCCATTTGTCCTATTTCATAATTCTGCCTTAAGGTCATGACTGTCCCCTCTTAATGGTTGAGATAAAGGTGTTACAGACATTCCTTAATGTCATTAGAATATCAGTAACCTCCCTCTATCCCCACCTAGGTCTATCCATTCTGTCATTGTTCTTGTTATTCCATAAAAGGCTTGCTGTCCTGATACTCGGGGCTAGACTCTTTGAGATGATATTCTCGTCTAGCCCTGGGATCCAGTGGTCCCAGTATTTCTCTCCATTTAATAAACTATCGAATTGGTCTCTAATCTCTGTCTTGCTCAGTTTCTTTTGGCATTACATTTGGAGGCCCCAGCAAGATGATTAGAAAATGAGCAGGATAAGAGATGAGACTTTGGGGTCTCTGCCTTGGGCGGGGTGACTGCAAATCTGAACTCTTGGCCTGGAGAGCTCGGGCTCTCCTGGTTTTCTTTCCAGAGCCTCCGGGAAAGAGAGCAGTTTCCCAGCTACAATAGCCTGATGGTAGACAACCCCATTTTGGCCACAGGAGAGTAAGTTTGTCTGGGTACCTTTTGGGGTACCATGTGGTTTTGTTTGTTTGGTTTGGTTGACTTTTGGGGTGCCCTTTTCTTGGGGTACCAGTTGGTTTGGTTGATTAGTGAATAACCGGACACAGGGTCACTTGGGGTGCCCTTTTTGGGGGTGCCATTTGCTTGGTTGATGAGTGGCCTACTGGACGCAGGAGGTCGCTACTGGAGTGTGATGGAATTTTGGACAAGGTAAAAGACTTTTTCTTTCCTTATCTTGTGGTGGACACTGCAGTCATCAAGACTGCAGTCGTTGTTTGGAGCTCTTGGGAGCTCTGGCACAATTCTTTAGGAATTGCTGCGGCTCTATCTCTAAAAAAAAGGCTGCAAAGGTTGGGAAAACTAAGTTTTTACTTGTCTGCAATCTAGACAATCCGCCGCCTCAAAACTCTTTTCCTGGAGCAGATGCTTTGCTTGAGGAAACTCTTTCTGTCCAACTTTTTCCAGAGACAAAGGCCCGTCCTTTGCATTTCTAAGAGAGGTCCTCCCACTTCTTCCATCTAGTGGGAAGTATATACATTTGAAAATGGGACTCAGTTTCCCTGTTTGGGTCATCCTGTGTTAGTTAGAGTAATGTCGGCCCCTCCCGCTTTTGCATGCTCAGGGGGCTATCTACAAAGATTGGGGTTTTAAAAACGCCATTTGGTTTGGCTTTAATGTTAGTGTCCTACTAAATGTTGTAATTGTGCAGTCTAAGTGTGATCAGTGTTCTGTATGTCTTGTATGTTATTAGACAGTCTAGTTGTGCTCTGTGTCCTATGTGATTTTTGTGAAATTGTTTGTAATTTGTTTGTCTGTTTCAGTAACTTAAGAACTCTGTTAAATTTAAGAACAATGATCAAATTTGGGAATTGATTATTTCAATGCTGAACTCCAGCTGGTGAAAACATTTGATTAGGAATTTAAAGATGATTCTAAATTTGGGAAATGAATTGGTTTTCCTTAAGTATAAGATCGTAAAGGAATAATAGCTTGTTAAAGAAGTTCTGTTAACCTGCCTGAAAGAGGTCATGTGCCTCTAATTTTACCTAAAGTATGTAACAAGGACTTTTCTGAAAGCTTCATCCCTGGCCAGGCTGGGCTTAGGAGAAGTCCATTGGGAATAATGGCTACATGGGGCCAGAAGGAGAGGAAGAAACTATGTTGCTTTATTATTTGAAATGAGATAGAAATGGATTATATGCTTTAAATCCAGCTCTGCTTGACTTGTGGGTTTTATGGGATTCCCCCACCCACCCACTGATTTCTGCTACATTAAATGTTGGGTGGGGTAGGGATCTTTTGTAAAGATTTAAACTCGCCCCCCCCCCCCCTGCTGTTACTTGAGCTATAGGAGCCATTTAGTTAGCCTGGAGTGATTTCGCTCCCCACCCTTGTGGAGTTGGGGAAAGGGTAGTCACATGGATCTATTCTCCCCCCTTCCTCTAAACTGTTCCAGACATTTTAAAAGCAGCAAACTGATAAGGTTTACCAGTTTTAAGCAAACTGATAATGGTAAATATCTATTACTAGAGGTAAAATATCTTGGGTTTGTAGTTAATATGCACTGCATTTTTTTCCCTCCTGTAACTGATTTCTATAATGGTCAATAAGAAATTGTTAATTCAATTATGTCATACTTTGCTGTTTCCAGTCTGGTTATGTGTAATCACTATATTCTAAATACTTGAGCAAATAAGTATTTAGTCTGGTCATCTATTGGTTACTAGATATTGTGTCTGGATATTCAAGTTTTTTTAAGAAGCCACATCTTGTAGCAGTTCTTGTGGACTGGTCTTTCTATCTCAGACTGTTCTAACTTTTCTTTATTAGATTTGTTTTTATTTCTAGATTTGGTCAAATTGCAAATATATTGACTTGCTTCTGGGACCTAGATCAAACCTTTGTTTGTCAGCTCACCACACTACGGACCCATCCCCCTCGCGGACTGAGCATCATCCCTAGCATCGTCCCTGTCCAGCTTGAAGAAGCAAATGACAGCCATCACCCGCGCCCACTTTTCCTGATGTAATTTGGACTGATGGGGGGGAGTGGGAAAGTGGTTGACTTGTCAAAATTTTCACTGTATTACTGTGCTGTGTTTAAGACTTGGAATGGAAATTGTTAAACTTGTGTAACTATTGCTGTTATGTTTGAGGGACTTTTAGTCTGTTATGTATATGCATATGTGTATGATTTGTATGTGGAATGGTCATTTGACAATTCCTTTCCAAAAAAAAAAAAAAAAAGGGAGGAGAAGAAATAGGAAATTGGGAAAACTGGTATCTTGCTAGTTCAGAATTAATTGGAAGTCCTTTACTCCTTGCTTAAATTTACTATACTATGATTTTCTGGTTGTTCTTTAACTTGGAAATCCCTTATTCTGTTGGAATTGCCCTGGCAGACTCAGTTTTGGGGGATTATTTTTTAGAAACAACCAGAAATTGGATACCTGTCTTGGAACTGGCAGTCTCTCTGAGCTGTTTCTCCACTCCTGTTACCCCAGGTCCTTACTTAGTATTTCAGCGTACTTAAAAGGGGATCTTGTTAATATCAAGACCTCTAAAAAGTTTGGGGTTGCCTGCCTTGGTCTAACTGCATAATCTGGTCAGAAATTTGTATTCTAGTGGGCAGCCCTGTTTGTTCCTCAGGGTAGGACAGGTGGGGCTACTCCAAGCCTCGCCCTTCTCTCCTGGAGCCGGCTGCCCCTCTGAATGGGCAACTGCCTTGAGCCTGCTGCTTTCCGTAAGCAGAGGTCGAGTCATGCACAAATGACCACAGCTGTCCATATGCTCCCCAACTGCAGAGGATCTGACAATTGATTGTCAGAAATAATTGAAATAAGGAACCTTGTGTATTGCTGATTAATTCTGGGGTTATCAGGGAGAGACTTGTCCTTGCATTGGTCTAGCTTTATTTTGATTTACTTCACATAGGGTTGTTCAAATTATAGTGCTAAGGCCTTCTAGAGGAAGGTAATTCAAAGATTTGAATAGTTCCAAGAGAAAAAGGAGGGAATGTAATGCCAAAGGTCACTTTTAATGGGGTGACCAGTTCCTCCATTTGTCCTATTTCATAATTCTGCCTTAAGGTCATGACTGTCCCCTCTTAATGGTTGAGATAAAAGTGTTATAGACATTCCTTAATGTCATTAGAATATCAGTAACCTCCCTCTGTCCCCACCTAGGTCTCTCCATTCTGTCATTGTTCTTGTTATTCCATAAAAGGCTTGCTGTCCTGATACTCGGGGCTAGACTCTTTGAGATGATAGTCTCGTCTAGTCCTGGGATCCAGTGGTCCCAGTATTTCTCTCCATTTAATAAACTATTGAATTGATCTCTAATCTCTGTCTTGCTCAGTTTCTTTTGGCATTATAAAGCCTATAACTCAGTTCTATTGGAAAAATATTTATTATGTGCAAGAAGTAGTGTGGCTTTGTGGACTGAGAAGAGGACCCAGAATTAAGAGAATGTAGTTTCTTCTCCCAACCAGAGTAATATTTGTGTGATTCTGGGCAAGTCATGTAATCTCTTCATCCTCCAGGAAGCTCTTCTAGATTACAAATTGTATACCAGGTATTGACAAATATCCTAACTGAGAGTTCCACATATCCATTAAAATAATCAAAAATTAATTTTGCAAAATTGCAAAGAACAATATTACCTCCCAAGAAGACATATGAGAAGATATCTCTCCTCTGTTGCAGAGTAAATGAGAGCATTTCTGGGAATGGAACACTATATACAATGTAAATTTATTTTCATGTATAATTAATTTTGTTGTTTTTTTCTCAGTTTGGTAGGATTCTTTTTTAATTGGGTTTTTTTTTTAATTATTTTCCAACCTGCATCCTGACTTGAGACTTGATTTGGGTGTTGGGCTCTGTGACATCTTGGAAAGGAAAGTCTGGGCTAGTCCTGTTGCTGTTTTCTTGAAGTATTGAGTGTGGTGCTATTCCTGGATTTCAGAAACAGTCTTGGAATCTACAATCTTCCAATGCTCTCAGAATGGTCTGATCCAGGGAAAAGATTGCTTGCCACTTTCCTTGTCTGAGCCCTGCAAATTCCTGACCTGGGTTTGGATGTGAACAAAAGGAGATTGCTGGTGGACTCAACCTCTATCAGCTAGAAATCTCTCTTGGTTCAGAGAAGCAGAATTATAGACTCCTCTTTGATCTGGAATTCGATCCTGCTTATTTTTCTATAATTTAATTTAGAAGGGCCAAGGTCATCCAGAGCATCCTGGGCCACCACCAGTTGTCTTGACCTTTGTCTTGCCACTGGACTGCAAGGACTCTGGAGGAAAGATGAAGGATGATGACTTTGTGCAGCTCTGCCTTATTCAAATCCAATTCTCTCTCACAAGCTAAGGCATCATGGTCCTTATGTCAATGGTCCTTTTTGAGAAGGAAGAACAAGTAGCAATAGTCTTCTGCAGACTGAGCTAGATGTTGGAAAGGAAACCCTGTTTTGTCTGTGGTTTAACTGCTGTCCCTACTGCTACTGGATTTTGAACTTGCTCCTTTATTGATATGCTACTGAAGGCCTCCTTACAGAGGAAAGCTCAGACCTTCTCAGTTTACCTTAGACCTTTGACTCATAAACTGAGTAGTGAATGGCAAAATGTCAGTTCACACTTGTTCCTGTCACAATGCTCTCTGGTATGCATCTGGTGGGGCTCAGGTTTGAGTGGAACCTCTTACCCTAAACTTCCCTGGGGGTTCCCCTCCCAGCATTCTCTGGCCCTGATCCAGTCCTCAGTGCCTGAAGACCTCTCTGTCTGTATCCCTATGCTTAGAACAAATGATCCTATGCTGAACAAATAACTCATTGCAAGTTTTCCCTATCAGGATTTGGTTTGGCACATTTTCTAGATCTGTTTAGAATTATCTGGAGAGGAATCCAGCTTTATTGGTTCCTTCCATTCCTCTTTATTTCCTTCCTTCTTTTTCTCCTTTCCATCCTTCCCTTCCTTTCTTCCTTCCTTCTTTTCTTTTCTTGTCTTTATTTCCTTTCCTTTTTTCCTTCTCTTCTCTTCCTTTCCTTTTCTTCCATCCTCTCTTTTTCCTTCCTGGAAGTATACTGACTCCACTGCTGATTAGCATGAAGCTTTGATCTCTCTATTTCCAACTCTACCAGTTTACTGTAAGGCAACTTGGTCATTCACCCTCACCTTAAAATTCCCCCTTCCCTTGGCTTACCAAATTGATGGCACTTAGGTTGGACACCATTACCCACTTTTGTACTTTTACATAGGTTTTCCTTTAATCCTGGAATGCATTCACTCTGCCCTCTATCTCTTATTAGCTTCCTTAGAAGCCCAATTAAATTGTCACTTTCTTTGTGGAGACTTCCTTGATCTCCCTACTTATTAATGACCTTTTCTTTCTTAAATTGTCTTCATTTGCTTCTCTGTGTAATGTATTAACCAAAAGGATGTAACCTCTTTGAGAATGAGAAGTTTTGTTTTGTTTTATTTTATTTTCGTATCTCCAAAATCTAGCACAGTGTCTTGTACAACTTGTTCAACTGAACCTAGTTTTATAGGATCATAGATTTAAAGCTGGAAGTGACCTTAGAATTCATTAAATTAACATTCATCATTTTATATATGAGGAGACTGAGACTCAAGTTTAATGATGTGCAGTATCGTAACTAAAAAGAATCTGAGGCAGATATCTGTGCTTGAATGAGGAGACAAAATTTAAGCCTCTGGGTACCTTCCCACCCAGGTTAAGGTAGTAGGTTACTCACTTATCTAGCCTAACCACTGAATGAGTGTAACCTCAATCAAACTAAGACCTTTTTGAAGACACTGGCTTAAAAAGGCCACAGTCTCCCACTGCACTGGGGCCATCTCTCATCATCTTGATCTATATCTGGTCACTGGACCCAGATGGCTCTGGAGGAGAAAGTGAGGCAAGTGATCTTGCACAGCCCTCCCTTACTTAAATCCAGTCACTTGCATGTTATGACATTACCTCCCCGATGTCATGGTCTTCTTTGAGAATGATGGACAAACAATAACAACAACAACCATCACTACCCAAGACAACTTGGAGCCATGAACTCACATCCCCATTGCTTCTTCTGCCTGAGTTATGACTATGCCTGAGGTGGAGGAACATTGGAGCTGGAACAGACTGAACTCCACTCTATGAGCTTCAAAAAAGTAATAGATAGATCAGAGGTCCTGGACCTAACATCCATGCTAGAGTGACCATGACTCCATCTAGCAGTAGATTGACCCTGAAATCCAAGTTGTTGGGGGTTACATGACTGTCCACTGACCATGCTGCTTTCAGAATTCATTGGACTTAATGCTTTGTAGCAACTGTCAAGTTTGAACTCATTCTCCCAAGTGACTAAGGTGGTAAGGTGGAGAAAACTACTTGTAAGTGTTGGATGGAGGAAGTTTGTACTTCTATTTTTGCTATATCTTCTCAGTAAATATTCCTTTGTAAAAAAGCAAAGGGAAGAAAAAGGGGGCCTGAGACAGTATTTAAACACCAGTTTTCTTTATTCCATGTTCAGTGTCTTATCTACTCATGATACCTTTTTGGAATCTCCTTTTCTATAATTCTCAATTCACAAACTCAATATGTTTTTTTTTAAAGTCTTGACTCCAGAATAGGTGACAAGATCTAGACCATTTGGTAATATCATTGCCTGATCCCTTTTCTCTCCTTCCTGAAAATTGAAAGTGGCTGGAACTCAAACAGGAGGTTCAGATCTTTGATTCCTCTTGAGTTTCAATTCAGATGAAATTCAGCAGCCTTTCCTTGTGATCCCTTGTGTACACCAGGCATTTTTTGAAGATGTTGCGAATTAAGATATAATTGAAAAATGAGGCTGTAACTAAGGCATAAAGGGTAACAGGGATCCAGAGCTGCTGACTTAATAAGGGAAGCTTAATAGCATTACATCTGTATTAATAACAAGACCAGTCAGCCATTAGCAAGAGAAGTTCATTCATTGTAGCTCTGACACTTTCCAGCCTACTTTTTTTTCATGGTAAATGACTGCTGTTTAGACTCATTCCCTCATTCAGCCAACTCCCTGTAGTAATATAAAGTTAGGTGGGAGAAAGAAGTGATTTTTCTTCCTTCACCTAAAACCATCAGTGAACAAAAGCATAAAAAGTGATCATGGGTAACCCATTGCTTATTGCTGATACTTGTTTTACTTCAAACATAGATTCAAGTTGACAAAGTGCTTTCTTCATTGCAGCTCTGGGAGACAGGGATAATACTCTCTCTGTTGATCACACTATGCTTATGATTTGATGACTAACAAAAATTGTTATAAATAATTTTACAATTATAAATAATTAATCATATTAATATAGAAAATATTCTATATGGAATTATAATTTTATGATTATAAATAATTAATGCTGTAAATATTAAACAAATTAAAGTCACATTTGACTTAGCAAATGAAAAAGCACCTTAAAGCCCCCAGTCTAAAGAGTAAGGAAGGAAAACAAGCATTTTTTGAGTATCCACTATGTGCCTTGATCCTCACAACAACTTTGGGAGTTGTTTTTTATCACCCCAATTTAACACTTGGGAAACTGGCAGGCAGTAGTTAAGTAATGACACAGATATGGTCTACCTAAGTGTCTGAGCCTAGTTGAACTCAACTTTTCCTGACTCCAAACCCAGTGCTCTATTTCTTAGAAATAGAGAAACAGAAGAGATTAAAAAGAAGTGGCAAAAATACACAAAAGAATTATACAAGAAAGATTGTAATATTACTGATAACTACAATGATGTGGCTACTGCTCTAGATCCAACTATTCTGGAGAATTAAGTCAAGTTAAAAACATAACTAACATTAAAGCTAGTGGAGCTGAGTGAATTTCAACAGAGTTATCTAAAATTCTAAAAGATGATGCTGTTAAAGTGCTGCACTCAACATGCCAACAAATTTGGAAAAGTCAACAATGACCACTGGATTGGAAAAAATCAATTTAAGTCTCAATCTTAAAGAAGGGCAATGTCGAAAAGTGTTCAAATTACCAAACAATTGCATTCATTTCAATTATGCTTATGATTTTGCAAGCTAGATTTCAATAATATGTATACTTAGAATTTCCAGAAGAGCAAGGTGGTTTTCAAATAGGCAAAGAAACTGAAGACCAAATTGTCAACACTCACTAGAAATGAAGAAAGCAAGGGAGCTTCAGAGAAACATCTACTTCTGCTTCATTGACTACATCAATATTCTTTAACTATGATGATCACAATAGAATGTGAAAAGTCCTCAAAGAGATGGAAATACCAGATCATCTTGCTTGTCTCCTGAATTATCTGTTTACAGGCCAACAAGGAACAGTTAGAACCAAACATGAAACAATTTATTGGTTGAAGATTGGATAAGGAGCATGACAAGGGTATATATTGTCATCTTATTTATTTAATTTATATTCGAGAACATCATTGAAATGTCAAACTGGACAAATCAAAAGCCAGAATAACAGAAATTAATTCAGCCTATTCAATGGAAAGCCAGATATTAAAGCTAAAGTTTAAATACTTTAAAAAAGATAGGACTTATTGGAAAAGCTCCTGATATTGGAAAAGGTTGAAAGCAATAGGAACAGGTGACAACAGAGAATGAAATGGAGAGATAGTGTCATTGAAATAATGAACATCAGTTTAGATAGATTTGGGGAGGTAATGGTGGACAGAAGGACCTAGTATGTTGTGGTCCATGAGGACATGAATAAACAAAGTGAGGAACTGGATTAGAAGAACTTCATAGAATTAGAGCTGGGAACCTTACAGGTCATCTAAGCCACCTCTCTTATTTTACAGATAAGGAAACTGGAATCTATATGAGTAAAATGACTTGCCCAATCTCATATGGAAAAGAAATGGCAAAAGGAAGATGTGAACTAAGATGCTCTGACAGTGTCCTTTCCACTATACATCACTGCCTCTAGATTTTTAGTTATGGTTCTTTAATCCTATGTAAAGGTAATAAAAAAGAACAAAAAGAGGTAATAAGCACTAATTATTAACACTAAAATTGTACTAGTAATCTTGAAACATCATGAGAAATAAAAGAAGCCCCTCAGTGTACTGGTAGATTTATGGAAGGAAGATTTATGATATAATGACCTTAGCAGAGATCACAGAGAATGATGAAAAAGCATAGAAGGATGTCTTTTTCTCAATCATGTCTGATTCTTCATGATCCCATTTGGGGTTTTCTTGGCAAAGATACTAGAGTGGTTTGACATTTCCTTCTCCAGCTCATTTTACAAATGAGGAAACTGAGGCAAACAGGATGCAATGACTTTCCCAGGGTCACACAAATATTAAGTGTCTGAAACCAGATTTGAACTTATGAAGATATCTTCCTGACTCCAGACCTGGGACTCTATCCAGTGTACCACCTAATTGCCCCTCTGCAATCTTTATCTACCTATATTACTACCCATATTGATTTACATATTTACTCTGTATTTACAGAGCCATTGAAGTATAGGGATCTTTTTCTTTGTCTGATATTCAGGTGCTTGAAAACAGGGTCTAGGTATTTATCTTGGCATCTCTACAATTTTTTAATAAATAAGTGAATGTTGAATTGAGTTCATGTATGTTGTTGTTTGTAGTTAACTTTCAGAGAACCAGTAACATCATTTTGTGATCTTTTGACTTGCCTGTGAATTGCACTTGAGTGAGGAAGAACTCTCCAAAGTCCTCAACCTCATTTTCTCTTCCAGTCATCAAAGTTCAGTGACAAGACAAAAATCCAGATGACCAATGACCTTGGTGTCCTTGATGTCCGACCAAGCTCTAAGCATTCCACAACACCTGCTTTCACTACCTTCATGGCTATTGAAACAAATTGTTTGTATTCATCTACTCCATTGAGGAAGTTTTCATATCCTTGAAGTAGACGCTGCCTTAAATTACTGATGGGTTTATGGTCCATTGGTTACTTTCAACCTCATTTAATTCAAGACAATTTTACCAGGATGTAACTGCTACATATGACACAGCTTCTTGGAGTCACTGGCGAGATTTGGGTGGTTAGATGGACACAAAAAGTGAATGAGCAGCCCTGAAGAAGTTTCTGCAAGCCCTTACACCAGAGATACTGGTCCTCCCTGAAACAGGAAGGAGAGGATGAGATACTTGAGAAACACTGGACTTGGAGTCAAAATACCTGACTTTAAATCCTGGTTCTATCATTTTCTAATTTTGTGACATTCTTCAAGTTACTTCCTTTATCTTAATTTCTTTATCTCTAAACTGGAGATAAATAATATCCATATTAATTCTAGAAGAAAGATTGAGGTGAAATGGTTCTTCTTTTCTTACTACAAAGGTTGGAAACTATGGTTGTAGGATTTTGCATACACTGTCAGGCTATATTGAGGTCCTGCTTAGGTTTGTTGTTGTTATTGTTGTTACAAGAAATGGCCCACTGAATAATGTACATAATGATACATTGAGAAATGAAAGTGATATAAGAATACTGGGATTAGAATCAGGAAGATGAGTTAAAATCCACCCTCAGATGCTTATTAACTGTATAGTCCTAAGCAAATCACTTTCCACTATCTGCCTCAGTTTCTTCATCTGTAAAATGGGGATAATAATAGTACCTAACTCTAAAGATTATTTAAATTAAATTAAATTAAAAATGAGTTGATATTTGTACAGTATATTATAAACTTTAAAGCATTATAAAAATGTTAGATATTGTTGTTTAAACACTATGAAATGATATTTTGTTATTTAAAGTCCAGTTTTTAATGTTTCCTGGCTGTATGAACCTGGGCAAGTTAACTTCCCCAAACCTGTTGGACTAGATGATTTATGCAGTCCCTCCAAGTTCTAGATTTATGATCTCAAAGTGTCCCCTCATAACTTTCTGAGACTATCATTTGCAGAAGTTATTGATTTACATGAGAAAGCACAGAACTCTTCACTTAGAATTCCCTAAACCAGCAATTCTCAAATCGTTTTGTTTCAGGAGCACTTTAAACTCTTAAAAAGTCAAGGATCCCTCCCTCTCAAGCTTTTGTTTATGTGGATTATATATGCTGATATTTATTGTGTTATTGTTCATCCTTTGTTCTCAAAGAAGAACAATGATATTATGAGGGTGATATTTTAACTTGCATTTGAATTAGATTTAAGTGAGGCAGAAGTGCACTGTTTCTAGCCTCACAATCTCCTCAAGAGTCATCAGACTCCAGTAGCAAGATAAAAGTTAAGGTGATTGTCAGTGACCCCTGATATTTACCATGTTAGAAATTAAATCATCTTAATATCATTAGGAAAAATATTGCCCCCACAGACCTATTTTAAAATGTCTCAATAGCCTTGGGGTTCCTTCTAGCACACTTTGAGAACTGCTGTGATATACTAATGAAATTGTAGGTCCAAATCCTTACTCCCTGCAACCTCAAAATCAGATGTGTTTCAATTCTTTTGATAGTTTATCAATTCATGATTATTGAACCATGGGTGGCTATATATGGATAGTTAAAAAATGAATCACCCCCAATGATGAACCTTTCCATACTTAGCTGGAGTGGTCCTTAGATGGCAAATGCATCATAGGGATTATACTAAATTTTGCTCAAATTATGATGAGCAGTTGGATAGACAGCCAAATGAGCTAGCTCATCTATATATGTATATGTATATGTATATATATATATATATATATATATATACACGTGTGTGTGTGTGTGTGTGTGTAAATGCCAAGCTCTTAAAAGAATAAAAATTTCAAGTGACCAGAAAGCTACTTTGCTAAGACAAATGGTGAATATTATTAGCTGCAACATATTACTTAAAATGACATGTAGAAGAATTAGAATTTTTTTTTAAATCATCAACTTAACTGGAGAATTTAGACCAGCTATGTATAACAGTGAAGGATAGCTGTTAGAGAATCCAAAAGTTACACTACTCAAAGGCTTATAGGGAATAAGTTATTTTATTTTCTTTGTTAATTATTATTTTTTGTAAAACGTCTATGGAGAATCTTGATAAGAATTGCATAAAATAAGGAAGCATTCTGATTGTGAGCTGTAAGTGGACAGAGAACCCATAACAATAAGATTTTTGGCCCATTGAAATATTGAAACAGAGTTAGAGATGATGCTTTATATAGGAGCTTCCTTAGTATGGAATAGTAGTAATGGTAAAAGGGTCAGAAAATGAGTCATGAAGCTACGATTCTAGTCCTTTACTTATAGGCTATTAGATCCTGGTGGGGAAGATAGGTGTATAATACATAAAGTGGAGTCAAGATCTGAATTCAAATCCAACCTCAAACTATGTGGCTCCAGGAAAATCACTTAACCCTTAATTGCTTCAATTCACATCTGTAAAATGGGGACACACCAGAAAAGAAAATGACAAACCATTCTATTATCTTTGCCAAGAAAACATCATGAATAAGTCCATAAGATCATAAAGAACTGGACATAACAAGAGTTTGATCATGGACAAATCATATTCCTTTTTTTTTGACCATATATTTCACATGTAAAATTAAGGTACTAAAACAAAGGGTCTCTAAAAGCCTTTCTAGCTCTAACATTCTGTGTTTTGTATTCTAACATTCTTTACTCAGAGTTCCCTTCTAGATCAAATGTTCTATGTTGTATGTTCTTTGCTCTAAGATTCCTTCAGTGAGGTTCAGTAAATGTTTAACTATCACCTCACCATGGTGAGCTGTGTCCCAATTTTATCAGATAATTCGTTTTCTTTCCATCACTCTTTTTTATATAATATTTTGTTTATTCCAAATTACATGTAAAAAACAATTTTTAACATTTCTCGAGGTTTTTCTGTAGGTTCTGAGTTCCAAATTCTATCCATCCTCTTCTTTCTCTCTCCTCTCTATCCCCTTCCTGAGTTAGTAAGCAATCTGACATGGGCTATACATGTGCAATGATGCACCATCACTTTCTTAAGTTTAAACAAAATTTGCCATTTTCTGAGGTATAAATGCTGACAATGTAAATTTAACCATCAACTCTCAGAAGCTGGCTCAAGTTTATTTTAACATACCCCTTCTTATAGCCCTAACATGTTATGTTCTATATTCAAACATTCTTTGCTCTAAGGTTCTATCCAACTCTGGTACTCTATAGTCTATGATTTTAGTGCCTCTGTATGAACCATAATACCTAAGACTGTGTCAGCACATAGCAGCCTTTCCATAAAAATATGGTTTGACTTAGGGTTGAATCGAATGGTTAAGGAAATATAAAAAGCAGTGAAGGTAAAGATATTGCTAGAGATTTTTTCAAAAGATGAGAAATGTGGAAAACCTAAGGAAAGAGGGTAACCCTGCAATTTGGGACTGGCCAAATCTGGCTGCTCTGTGGCCGCCCTCCTCTCATAGACATCCAGACAATGGTATTGGTGGAGCACCTGCCTCATGCTGTCATATGTAGTTAGTTTCAAATGGATGGTCATTCATTCTGTCAGGATCAGGGAGAAATTGGCTCCCAACCAGACAGAAGATGGAAAAGAAAACAAAAATGTCCTCAATAAGGAAGCTAAAAATAGCTGTCATGACTCATGACCTGAGATAGAAATACCTTGTGACCCTAGCAGAATGTTTATGCACAGTACAAGTTTAGCCTTTGGTTATCAACAGCCTTCAGGAAGATGTGTAGGGCAAGGAATGAGAGAAGTAACTGTCAGATTTCTCTCTAGACCATCTCCCTAGAGTTCTGTTCCTAGGCAAGATGTCTCTTTCTCTGTTTCTTTTAAATAAGGGAGATAACACAACTTTCCAGGTTAGCTTCACTATGAGTTTTACTGGAGGTGGGGGTATTAGATAATAAGAGGGAGTTCCCTTCTGATTTAAGAAAAGGGGATTATGGGATTTTGTGGTTTGCCCAGTCATCTTGAACAAATCAATGCTTTCCCACACATTTGGCATTTAATGTTTCTTACTGGCACCTATCCAAGATGGGGGAGATCTAGTTTTCCAAAGGGTCACATGAGCAAGATCTGGGGAATTTACCAACTTGTGAGCTCAATATAAGGCAGCAATGTGATATGTTTGCCAAAAAAAACTAATGTCATTTTGAGGTGCATTGATAGAAGCCAAGTGCCCAGAGCTAGGAAGAAGATTGTCCTAGTGTATTCTGCCTTGATCATGCCATCTTTGGCATATTGTTCATTTATTGACACCACATTTTAGAAGCTTGGCAAGAGATAGGATACAGAATGAAATGACAGGAAATCACATTATATGAGGGAAATTTAGGGAACTCTGCTTGTTTAACTCAGTTAAAAATTTGGGGGGAAGTAATGAGGGATTCTGATTTCTCAGATCATATGAAACACTTCTTTTTGTAATTCTGCAATGTGTTTTTACATAATGTGTATTATAGGTATTCGTATTTATGTCTTATTCCCAAACTAGATTGTAAGCCACATGGAGGCCAGGAAAAGTATCTTATTGAAATAATTTATCTCACTCAGTACCTAACACAATGTTCTACCCAAAGCAAACATTTGTTGACTGGATAGATGGATAATCATACAAAGAGCTGACATATAAAAAGGGATTTTTGACTTTTTATGTAATTCCATGACTTAGTTGTGCAACTAATAGATTAACTTGCATATAGTGAAAGATTTTTTTAAAGATTCAGAGAAAATTAAAGGAAGGGTTTGGGAGTTTAGGATTGGGATAAGTTATTTGTGAAGATTGATCATCTAGACAAATTTACTCATTAGTATCTAGAGATGAAATGGGTGAAAGAGCTCTTACCAGTGTTTCAAAGGTGTCAAACTGGAGGGATCTGTGGTCTATAAAACACCTGAGTTCCACCAGAACCAAACTAAAATGTAGTTAGGAAATGTTTAGAAAAGTATAATAAAACACAGATAATATTTGTGGTTTTCTAAGTCAATATAAGGCTCACTGGGCTCTGTTTCTTGAATTTGACACCACTGATGTAGTTCCAAACCCATAATTGCATAGATGAGGGAACTAAGACTCAAGAAAGTAATGATTTGCTCAACATTACACATCTAGGAAGTAGTTTGCATAAGTGTTACATGGAATCTTGTCTCTGAAGAGTTAAGAGTAAAACTTCTAAAGCAGCTTTTCCCAAATAAATTGGGCTATGGAGAAGTATAAAAGAGGGCACATACCAGCTGAATGACAGTGAACAAGACCCTAAAAATCTAAATTCTCTGAGCATCTTCCTACAGATACAGATGAGTTGCTGATCTCCATGGGTTGGAGAGTTTTCATTCCAGAAATTCCTTTTTGTTGTTATAGAGTCATTTTTTAGTTTTGTTCAACTCTTCCTGACCCTATATGGATTTTCTTGGCAAAGGTGCTGGAATGGTTTGCCATTTCTTTCTCCATATCATTTTACAGATTTTTGTAGATAAGGAAAGTGAGATAAACAGAGTTAAGGGACTTGTCCAGGATCACACAGCTAGTAAAAGACCAAATTTGAACTCAACCATTCTATCTACTATGCCATCCTAGCAAAGAAATACATTGTGCCTAGGACTAAGGAGATTGTAACTCTGTTCTTTTTTTTTTAATAGCCTTTTATTTACAGGCTATATGTATGGGTAACTTTACAGCATTAACAATTGCCAAACCTCTTGTTCCAATTTTTCACCTCTTACCCCCCCATGTAACTCTGTTCTATTCTGGTCTGGTGAGACTTCAGGATTACATTGTTCTATTCTGGGTATCACAGTTTAGAATTCATAAACTTTAGGGATACAGATATGGTACTGATAAGACATCAAAATTATAGTTAGTGCAGAATCAAGATTAGAACTCAATTGTTTAAATTAATTAACTAATTAATTTAATTACTATGGTAATCATTGGGACTACAAAAAATCAAAATGAAACAATTTCTGCCCTCAAGGAGTTTATATTCTACAAGAGAAAACCAATACTGCATAATAAGTAGAATTTATAAGTAGAAGAAGAATTGAGAAGGGAGAGACAAGAACTTGAAGAAGAGGGGAAGCTTCATGCAGTCAAAGGCACTTAATCTGATGTTTGAAAAAAGACATGGCTCTGAGAGACTTGGATGAGGAGGAAGGTCATTCCCAGGCAGTTTATAGGACTGCATGGACATGAAAGGGAAGAAATGTGGTGAAATTTGACTGAAACAGTTCATGAAAGAAGCTGGTAGGAAATAAAGCAAGATAGATAAATAGAAGACAGATTATGAAGGGCCTTAAATACTAGGTGACACAGTAAATACCTGGCCTAAAGTCAGAAAGAGTCCTCTTTGAGAGTTCAAATCTGGTCTCAGATACTTACTTTGTGTGATTTTGGGCAAATGCTTTAACCCTCTTTGCCTCAGTTTTCTCATCTGTAAAATGAGCTAAAGAAAGAAATAGCAAACTACTTGATTATCTCTGCCAAGAAAATCCCACACAGAATCATGAAGAGTCAGAGAGAACTGAACAACAAAGAAATTGTATTTTGTTCTAGAAGCAGGCACTAAGGGTTTTACTGGTTAATCACTAAATGATTTGCTCAAAGTCACACAACTAGCTTGTCCAGGATGTTAATATAGGACCTTTGCAACAATGATGTTCTTTCCCGTTGCAAATATTGCAACTATGATGCTCTTTCCATTGTACCTGCAACATATAATGTACATATTTGTATATTTCCCCGGGGATTAAATTATCCAGATGGAAATTAGTTTGAAGTGGGTCATAGGAAAATGTTCATTTTTTAAACCAATGAAATCACTAAGAAGTAAGAAGTTGATGGTGAGAAATTTGGAGAGAATTTTAATTCTCTTCCTAGTTCTGTCATTCATTTTCTGTGTGACCTTGGGCAATTGACTTAAGTTCTTGTGATCTTAAATCTTTATCTGTAAAATGAAAGTAATGGATGAGATGATCTCTAATATCCTTTCTGGCTTTAAATCTATGAATTTAATTCTAGGGGTGAATAATGAGAGGATATTCTTTTGGTCTTTAAGTTCCAACTCATGACATCCCTAATATATCTTTAGGTCAGTGAAACTTTGTCAAAACAGTTGAATTCAGCCATCTCACTAACTTCTCACTCTAGATCAAAGTCATCAGGTAGACAAGAGTTAGAATCCTGATGATGGAAATGTGTCTTGCTCCCATAGATTTTCAGGACTAGGGGAGATAGTTCAATGCTTCAATGATTCCTTAAATTTTCTTTTAAGTTATCAATTAAATATCAATTATCAATCAATCAAAATAATAAAAAATCAAATATCAATTAAAGCAATTAACAATTATTTAATAAGTGCTTCCAATATGCCAAATACTGTATTAAATTCTGGAGATGCAAAGAGTGAAACAATTCCTGGCCTCAGGGAATTTATATTCTAATCGAGGAGATAAGATGTGCGTGTGTGTGTGTGTGTGTGTGTGTGTGTGTATGTATGTGTGTGTGTATGTGTACACACAAAATGAAGATAAGGAAATTTGGGGAGGAGAAACTCTAGAAGGGGGCTAGTAAAAGTTTTATGAAAGTTATTTGAACTGAGCTTTGAAGAAAAACAATGATTCCAAAACTTATAGGTGAGAAAGGAAAGCATTCTAGGCATTCCTAGGACAGGAAGAGGACAGATCCCTCTCCCCAAATGAATGAATGAATGAATGATAAATGAACGAAAAAATGAATAAATAAATAAATAAATAAGGCAAGGAAATGAGAGTTGAATAGGCTGGTATGTCAATGAGGAGAGTAAAGTATAAGAAGATCTAGGAACATAATATAGGAAAAAATATTGAAGTAGTTTAAATGTCAAAGCAAGGAGTTTATCTTTAAACATTCAAGTAATAAGGAGCCACTGGAGTTTGTTGAATATGGGGTATCACTCTCATTCCCTTAAGGGAAAAAAAGAAACTTTTGCTAGAAATAGGGAAAAATTGCAAATATGAATGTCAGACAAAATGAATATTTATCATTCACTTAGAGGTGTTGCTGTCTTAAAGCAAAGTTTTCCAAAGAGAAGCTGGCTTATATTCTTTAGGGATTTTAGGTGTGGAGCTGGGTTTTAGGTGTTTCTGTGAAATTTCTCATTTTCATGTTTTAAGTGTATGTGAGATTATTTCTGAATCCAGATCCTTTCTCATCTTGTTCTTGTCTCATCTCTTCACCTTGGATTCCCACCTCTGGCTGCTTGTTGCTGGTGGTATTTACCCTGGGCTTTGGTCTGCTGCTCAGACTACTGCTTTTTTATCCCTTCAATGCCATGCAATTAGGCTGACCAATCAAGAAGCATTTATTGATATTTCCCATTGGACTAAACAACAAGAATACAAAGACAAAATTGGAAAAAATCTCTACCCTCAAGGACTTTATATTCTCTTGGGGGAGACAATGTGTACACACATAACGATATGCAAAATGTAGACAAAGTAAAATCTATACAAGCTATTTTTACTGGGGTTGGAGAGGAGGGAGAGAAACTAGCATCTTGGGTAGGAGAAGGTGAATCAAGAAAAGCCTTATATAGAAACCGAGAGTCTAAAAGAAGCTAGAGATTTTAAGAGACTGAAATACAGGATTACATGTCAGGCATGACAAAGTCTGAGCAAAAGGATAGAGATGGTAGAAAGAATAGCTCGTGGGAGAAATGGCAAGAAGGCCAGTTTGGTTGCTTCACTGACTGTTTAGAGGAAAGCAATACATAATAAGATTGCAAAATATACTGTGAATGACTGTAAATGCTGAACAGGGAAGTTGGTTTTTGATCCTAGAGATGAGAAAGAGCCAACAGAACTTGTCTAAAAGGTTTGTGGCATCACAAGACTTTAGTAACATTACTTTGGTGGCTGTCTAAAACATTGGAGAGAGAAGAGACTAAAGGCTTTGTGAGAGCCATTATGAGGATATTATGGTGTCTTCTAGTTAAGATGTCAACATGAAAGGCATCAGAGGATCTCAGTTCTCCCACAAACACTCTGGCAAAATTCTAAAAATGTACCAGAAGGAAGAATGACAAAGAAAACCAGAGGCATGGCAATAAGCTTCTCCATCTAATCCAGTGCTGCATAAGAAGGCTGCCAGAAGGTGTTCTAAGAGAAGAGAAGATAGAGGAAGAGATATATCCAGTTAGATCTTTAAAATGTTGGGTCTCAGCCCTGGCCTGTTGTACCATTTGAGGATAAAGCTTGTCCTCTTATGCCCACTGCATTGAGACATAGGGTCAGGCCATATACAGAGCTTGAAGGCAGTGTCCCAGCAACCTGTAGGAGAACCAAAGATGATGACAGGGTCACTGCAGCACCTGAGCAATGTTCCCTGGAACCAAAGCAAAAGCAAAAGCCAAAATGGGACCAGTGCCAGAAGCATAATTGGAGAAAGGGCCAGCCAGAGGGAAGAGCATCCCAGTGGCCAGGAAACCTATGCAGATGAAAGAGCAAGATATAGAACTATAGCAGTTAGATGGCCCTAACACAGAAGCCCTAAAGGAGGTCTGTGATCAATGTAATTTATTAATATTGTTGGTTTAGGATTATGAAACCTATCAAGGACATAGCGTGCATGGGGCCAGCTCTTAGTTTGGAAGATATCAAGAAGAAAGAAACAGAAAAAGACAAGGCCAAAACTGTTGTTGGATTACCAGGAAACAGTCCCAGAAACCAGGGAATATGGGTTATTATTGGGGCTAATTCTCGCCACTCAGAATTATAGTAGCAATGGCGCTCCAAGAGTGTAGGCAGGAGTGGATAATGGCTCTGGCAAACTTCTAAATCCATAAACAGAGATTAAAGATATGAATAAACAGAAGAATTGCCAAAAATAATGAAGAAGTACTAAGGGTCAAGCACAAGGCAACAAGATTAAACCCTCAAAAAAAGAGTAACAAATAGTATCAGAAAAAAAGGATTACTTGACCACAAAGACTCCAACGGTAGCCAGAAGAAATGAAGCAAGACAACACTTATTCCTATTAAAAAAAAAACAATAGATAGCACAGGAATAAATGGAGTTTTCCTTAAAATGAGCAGTAGCTCTATCTAAAACTATCAGTAAGCATCATATGTAATGGGGATAAACAAGAAGCAATCCCAATAAGATCAAGGATGAAACAAGGTAGCTCACTATCAACACTACTTTTCAATATTCTATTAGAAATATTTGCTTTAGCAATAAGAGGAGAAAACATTAAATAAATTAGAGTAGGTAATAAGGAAACAAAATCATTACTCTTTGCAGATGATATGGTGGTATGCTAAGAGATCCTAGAGAATCAACTAAAAAAATACTAGAAACAATAACTTTAGCAGAGTTGCAAGATACAAAATAAATCCACATAAGTCATTGGCATTCAATATATTACTAATGATTTCCAACAGTAAGATATAAAAAGAGAAATTCCATTTAAAATAACTATAGATAATATAAAATATTTGGGAGCCTATCTGCAAAAAAAAGCCAGGAATTGTATGACCAAAATTACAAAACATTTTTCACACAAAATTAGATCAAAATAATTAGAAGAATATAAAGTGCTCATAGGTAGGCAGAGCTAAAATAATAAAAAAAATTTTTAATTTACTTATTCAATGCCATACCAATCAAACTGCCAAGAAATTACTTTACAGAGCTAGAAAATAATAAAATTCACCTAGAAGAACAAAATGTCAAGAATTTTAAGAAAATTAATGTAAAAAATGAAAATGAAGATGGTTTAGCTGTATCAGACCTAAAACTATATTATAAAATAGCAATCATCAAAACCATTTGGTACTGGCTATGAAATAGAGTTAGTTGATCAGTGGAATAGGTTAGGTTCACAAGACACAGTAGTCAATGGCTATAGTAATCTAATGTTTAATAAACCTTTCTAGAGTAAGAATTCACTATTTGACAAAAAATTCTGGAAAAATTGGAAAAATAATATAGCAGAAACTAGGCACTGGAAAACATCTAACACTCTATACCAAGATAAGGTTGAAGTGGGTTCATGATTCAGACATAAAGGGTGATACTATAAGCAAATTAGGAGAACAAAGGATAGTCTACTTCTCAGATCTGTGAAGAAGGAAGGGAATTTATGGCCAAAGAAGAATTAGAGAATATTATGAATTGTAAAATAGATAATTTTGATTATATTAAATCAAAAGGGTTTTGTACTGGAAGGGAAGCAGAAAACTGGGGATGGGGGAGAAATTTACATCCAAGGGTTCTGATAAAGGCCTCATTTTAAAATTCATAGAAAATGGAGTCAAATTTATAAGAATACTAGCCATTCTCCAATTGATAATTGATAAATGTTAAGGATATGAAAGACAATTTTCACATGAAATTAAAACCATTTTTATTCATGTGAAAAATGCTTTAAATCACTATTGATTTGAGAAATATAAATTAAGACAACTCTAAGACAACTATAATACTATTACATACTTCTCAGATTTGCTAAGATGACAGGAAAACATAATATTAAATGTTGAAAGGCATTTGGGAAAACCGGGACACTAATACATTGTTGGTGGAATTGTGAGCTGATCCAACCATTCTGGAAAGCTATTTGAAACTATATCCAAAGAGCTACCAAACTATGCATACCCTTTGAATCTAGCAGTATTTTCTATTGAGTCTATATCCAAGAAATCATAAAAAAAGGGAAAGGACCCACATGTGCAAAAATGTTCGTGGCAGCCCTTTTTGAAGTGGCAAGGAACTAGAAACTGAGTGAAACATAACTGATTAACTTATAGTATATGAATGTTATGGAATATTATTGTTCTAGAAGAAATGATCAGCAGGATGATTTCAAAAAGGCCTGGAAGATTTGCATGATCTGGTGCTAAGTGAATTGAGTAGAACCAAAAAAACATTGCATATAACAATGACAAGATTATATGATGATCAACTCTGATTGACATGGCTCTTTTTAACAGCGAAGTGATTCAGACCAATTCCAATAGGATAGTGATGTAAAGAGTCATCTGCATTCAGAGAGGACTGTGAAAACTGGATGTGAATCACAGCATGCTATTTTTACCTTTTTTGTTGTTGTTTGCTTGATTTTTTTTCTTTCTCATTTTTCCCTTTTTGATCTGATTATTCTTGTGCAACATGATAAATGCCTGTATAGAAATGTATGTATATGTATAGAAGAATTGCACATTTAACATATATTGGATTACATGCTATCTAGGGGAAAAGGTGGAAGGAAGGAAGGAAAAAAATTGGAACACAAGGTTTTGCAATGATTTAAAACTATCTTTGCATATATTTTGAAAATAGAAAGCTATTATTATTTTAAAAAGAAATGAATCAAGGGATTAAAAGATGAAATCATAAGCAAAAATAGTGATCTTGTGGAAACAATTAGAAAGAAAATAAGCAGTTCAGAATGGAAGTTGAAAAATCTTAGACAAATAATGGAGTCCCTGAAAAAAGAGAATGGTGCAAACAGAACAAATTAATGCCTTGATAAAATAAGAAATGCTAGAACAAAATTAAATGAATGAAAATAAATGAATTAAATAGAACAGAAAAATAAAAAATACTATAATGAAAATAACTGATATAAAAAACAGTTAAGAAGAGATCATTTAAGAGTCACTGTACTCCATAACTAAGCAAAAAAAAAGTGAATGTCATTATTTTAGGATATACAAAAATGCTATGCAAATTTAATACAATCAGAAGCAACATCAAAACCACAAAGACAAAATGACTTGAAGTTTTTACCTCCTCCCCACACTCAGTCTACCTTACTCAGTATAAGATTTTTGGCTGTAGTTCCTGGCAGATCTTCCCCTTGGCCCCAAGACCAAGAAGAACAGCACATTTTGGAGAACCTAGGAAACAGTCTTGATTCATCACACCCTGCTTAGTTCATTCTTGGCACATAGTTAAGGAATCTAAAAAATATAATGAAATTATGATGAGACCTCCTCTGAAATTGGGCAAAGACAAACTTTTTTTAATTTGATACAACCTCAGCAAAAACTGGTCGTTTGCAAATGTAAAAGACTGGACTATCACCTGGACTCTCAATCAGTCCTTCAATAAGCATTTATTAATTGTCTACTAAATGTCTGACACCATGCTACACAGTGGAGAGAAAGAGACAGACTTCAAGGATCTTATATCTACTAGGAAAACAGTCTGTACTCATGTAAGCAAATATAAAATCTAAAAGGAGATTCTGGATGAATTCTACAACTCTTATATTCCATCTCCATTACTTCTTGAATAGAACTCTCCTGGACTTGCTCTTCCTCCTTCTTTTATGTACCAACCAGTTAGCAAATAAAGAGCGTGATTGTAAGTGCTTGGACAAAGATCACCATCAAAGGAAAGTCACATCATGCTTTAACCCATTTGTTTCTTCCACTATTGCGTCATAGTAGAATATACTTGATAGGAAGAAGTTAACATTAATTACTTTGTGAAATATGCAGGAAAAGCATTGACAAAGTTCCTAGAATAATAGAAAACAGCACTCATGGAAGTTGGTGAAGGGGGTATGCCCATGGAGATCATAAGAACCATTGAATCATCAAAGGATATAAGCTTAAAATGGATGGTCCCATTATTGTCCCATTCTAGGATCAGGATATTGTTGAATGCCCTAGAGCTTCTCTGTAAATTGTTTAATTTGTCTAATCATTCATTTTTCCATTTAAATTTTGCTTTTCATGTTTTCCTTCTCAGTCTCAGGAACTTCACAGTGTCTGCCACCCATTATGACTCTAGAAACACTAAAATGTTGGGACAACAGGATCTAATAGAAAGCAACTCCCTGATTGAGAATAACCAAATTTTGGACATAGTTGAAAAGGAATTCATAAGTCACCATCTATAATAGCTACTCAAAGCAGGAATACCCATCACAATATCCTCAAAAATGGGTTTCTGACTTCCCCTTTATCACTTTTATTAATAAAGAGCTCATTAGCCCCATATAGCAGTTCATTATATGTTAAACAATGCAAATTATTAGGAATGTGTTCTTATTAAGTGGAGTAATATTTGTAAATGTACTTTGCAAACATTAAAGAACTATGTAAATGATATCCATCATCATTATTATGCTCCTTTAACAGAATTAAAATCTCCTTCTCTGCAATTTCTATCCATTGTTGCTAGTTCTACCTCTTGGGACCAAGATAGATCAAAACTAATATTTCTTTATCTCCCTGACAACAGGGACAGTTTCATTTTTGTCTCTGCACTCTCAATGTACATAGTAGGTACTTATTAAAAGTGTGTTAAATTGGCTTGAATCCCAGCATGGGATAAAAAAAGGATGGTGGATTTAAAGTCAAAGGATCTACATTTAAGTTCAGTCTCTGCTACTTGTATCTTATATGATACTGGACAAATCATTCAATATCTCTGATCCTTAAAAAAAATCAAAACAGAAAAAATTCTTTCATTCTCAGTTTCCTCATTTATAAAATGAAAGCATTGTATTCCAAGATCTAAAATATCTTCTGGTTCTAAATATATGACCCTTCATATACTTGAAGACATCTTCAAGCTTAGCGCAGTGCCTGGCATATAGTAAACATTTCATAAATACTTGCTGAATAACATCAGTCTTACTATACATGTTATGTAGACTAGTCTTCACTTTTCTATGCCAAATGTTCCCAGATTCTTCAACCAATTCTCAGAGAGTTGTCTTGCCATCTTGGTTGCCCTCTTTTGGACATGCTACATCTTGTCAAAGTACATTCTCAACATTCTCAAACATGTTGCCCACCATTAAATACAATATTGTAAATGTCTAACCAGGGTAATAAACAGCAGAACTATTACTATCTTCATTCTGTATCTTGCTTCTATTATTAAACCTAAAATCACGTTAGGGTTATTTGTTGTTGTTGTTGTTTGGTAGTCACTTTAAAATAATAACTAAAACTAAATTTTCTATTCATTTAAATATTTAGATCTTGTTTTATATCATTGAGCTATACTACCTCCAACTTATACATGTCAGTATAGTGCTATCTTCTAAGGAACTGACCAAAGGTTGACTCCCAGTCAGCATATTGGAATTTTGAAAGAAAACTAGGTATGGAAATTGGCAAAGAAATGTAAGCCCAGTCCCTAAACCCTTTCTTCTCATTGATAGTGGTCATAAGATGCCTTATGCCTGTGTGAGGGGCAAAGGAAATTGATCTCCACCAGTGAGAAGAAAGTCTCAAAATCCAATAGAGCATGAGACAAAGAGTGATAAGAAAGTCAATCTCATCTAGAAGATGAGGTTGCCATGGGTAAAGGAAAATATGGGAGATATGTGGGAATCATCAGAATGAAGGCAGTCAAAGGATTTTGGTATTTGCTGAAAATTATGACAATTTATAGTAGCTTCTATATATGCATGCTGTCCCATAGATCTATTAGTAATGAGCAAAGCCTTGGGAATACTCCATCACATCCAGTAAACTATTCCACCTGGAATATGATTGAATATTGCATACATTTGTGGTCAGTCACCATGTAATATGTTATTATGGATAGGCTATGTCATGGGCCTGACACCTATGAATGTAAAGGTTCCTCAAGTTCTATCAGGGTACTCAAGAGAATAGGGAAAGATTTGGTTCAAAAAGTGTTGACACATATATCACTGATATTGTGACAGTCATTACTGCTTGGGCCTTTGGTATATTTTGTGCATAAGCCATCAAGAGACTTGGAGTACAACTGAATGCAGATCTTTCCCCAGGGACACTCACACAAATCTCAAATAATCATCACTGCAGACACACAGGGAAATCTAGTGAGGTAACCAAACTCCCCAGAGATGCATTGCTATGCCAATGAGCTTCTCCCTTGGCTCTCCTTTGCTCTCTCTCAACAAAATAGCATCTTCTGCAGTTGCAGTATAAGAACTGGCCCTTCTCTGCTTCTGTAAATTGACTTCAAGTTAGAATAGAGCCAGAGAAAGTGGCTGGTCCCTTTCTTCAGGATATAGGCAGGAACAACTGTTTCCTTCTTGCTCTAAAAAATCAACTGTTCTCTCTCTCCCTGATTGTGGTGGCTGGATAATTGTGAAAAGGCAAAGGGGATGAAAAACTCATCTTGTACCAAGATCAAATGAGCCTGAACCAAGGTTCTAATTTCTTTTCTTGGGAGGCAACAAGCCCAGAATGAATCCGAGCAATCAATTTCAAGAGTCTATAAACCTCCCATTTCCAAGATGGCATCTCTATGGTCCTAAACAGAGAGAGCTTTGCAGAAAAGGGGAATTCTCTTTGACAGAAATAGGGAGTAATATGTAGTATGTGTTCTGCTTGTGTAGATTTTATATCCAAATTGGCTTATTGAGTTGTGGCTCACAAGAAGGCATGATTAGATGAATATCTCCCTTGTCTCCCCCACCATCCTTCTTCAAAGAAGACTTTGATTCCTGCCAAGAAGACAGGCAGGAAATTAGCACTAAAGATTGGCCATTGTGCTTTTCTCAGAGAAAAGGTATGATATTTGAATTATAGTTATTTGAGCACCTGAATATTATAAGTCCAGGGAAAACAATTTTAGGTTTAAGCAAAACTCTTGACCATTTTTTTCTTAATGAGACATCCAAAGTTTGGTCCCTTTCCAACAAATAACAGTTCCATAATGAATATAACATGGCAAGTGGCAAATAAACGTTACTTATCCATTCCAATTGCAAACAAAAATCAGAGAAGATATACAGAAGAGAATATACCAGAAAATATGCAGAGTAAATGAGCTCTCCTATTGGAAGCAAGATAACTCAGCTGAAGAAAGTTCTACATTAGACCCAAAGGGGAAATTTTCTGAAGTCTCTAGTGCCGTAAATTGGATATAAGAACATGATAGAGATGTTTGTTCCTCTATGTGCAGGCTTCTTCCCCAGCTCTTTATATCTCTTCAGGGACCTAAAGAGAACTATATGTCTTTTCTCTCAAAGTTAGAAGCCAGAAAACCAAAATTTCTTTTTTCAACTGGAGTCATCTCTGCCTCTCAAGCAGGCACAGAGCATCAAGCAATAAATCTCTACCAAAAAAGAGAAGCCCAGGCAAACAAATAGTCTTTGAGTTAATAGCCACAAAGAGATTGTGTGTATGCATGTACTTGCATGTGTGGATGTGTGGATACGTGTGTGTTTGTGAGAGCGGAAATTCTTTATATCAAAACTGAACTCAACTGGGATTTTAGCCTTGTGGCCTTGTACCATTTTCCTCCTTACCCCCACTCCAAGAATGGATATTAAAGAGTAATAGATCACTATGCAATTATTACCTACCTTCTGGTCTTAAGCCATACCATTATAGATCCCCTAAAAGTATTGATTAACTTGTCTTAGGCTTTGAAGGCTCTGATCTCAACACTTAATTGAAACTACTCTGTCCAAAAATACCAATGATCACTTAATTGCCAAAATTTGTGGCTTTTAAAATCCTTGTTCTCTGCAGCATTTGACATTCTTGACCATCCTTTCCTTCTGTGCATGCTCTTTTCTCTGACTTTTCATCCCACTTGTCCCACCTCACATTCTCAGTCTTCATCCTACATCTGGATATACCCCAAGACTCTATGCTGGGCATTATCTAATATCTTGATGACATTATCAACTCTTATGAGTTCAGTAAGTAAATAAAGCACTGGAGTTAGAGCCAGGAAGACCTGAGTTTGAATTTAGACTTTCTAACATCCTATGGCCTAATTGGGAAAAGAAGGTAGAAACTGCAGTGGGAGCAAATTCAAGATTAAAATAAGTAGGAACTTCTGACAAAGCTATCCAAAAATGGCTGTGTCAGGAACAAATGATGGCTGGCCCTGAACTTCTTCCAGGGAAAACTAAATGACCATCCATTAAAGACTAAAGAAATACTTCTATAGATTAAGACTGAACTAGATCATCTCCAATGTCCTTCCAACTTAAAGGTTCCATAGATTATCCTTACAATTGGACAGTACATAGCAATAAATTACAAATCAGATCAGAGGAGTTTGTTGTAATGATGCAATCATAAGAAAAGCATTCTGAGCTGCAATGCCTTAAAATGCTTTACAGAATTATACAGGTGTATCTTATTTACTTTAGCAATAATATAAGTTATTAAGTCTTCTTCCCTTCCTCACTGCCCACCCCTTCCCAGATTTGGGCAATTATTTCTTCCCATGTCTGAGAGTAAGGACTTTTTTTGGTCTTTCTTTGTAACTCTAGTGCTTAATGTAGTGCAAGCTATATACTAAATGTTCAATAAATGTTGATTTATTTAGCAATTTTAACATACTAAGGACTTTCAGATTTGGTATTCAGTGCTTAAAGTTTTTAGACATCACAAGTGCAGTGCAGCATCAGGACTGCTAGATGCAGAAATGGATAAAGTGCATGGTCTGAAGTCAGGAAGACCTGAGTTCAAATACAGTCTCAGACACTCACTAGCTACATGAATCAGGCAAGTCATTTCACCCTGTTTGCCTCAATAAAATCTGTAAAATGATAAACCATCCCAGTATTTCTGCTAATAAAACCCCAAAAGGGTCATCTTCATACAAAGCTGAAACAAACAACAAAAAGTATATCATCATGTTCATACAACTTGCGTTCATATCCAGCCTCTTTAACTTCTTAGTTAAAGAGGAGAATCTACTTAACTTCTCTGGAACTCAGTTTCCTCATCTGTAAAATTCCTTTTGTCCTTCTCTTCCCAGTCCTATTCCTGGCTCTCCCAGTTCAAAACCATACTTTTCCATCTGGGAACTTCCCTCAGAACCTGGAGCCTTCTCACCTTTGAACATTCAGTCACCTTTATAAGCTTCTTAACCTAGAACGTCCCTCTGTAAACAACCTCCACTACCAGATCCCATTAGGGAGCTCTTCATGAAGTCTTCATTTTGGGTCTTTTCCCATTGTCTCACCTGGCTTCCAATTTTCAAAGTCATACCCCACGTCGAGTAACTTCCCTCCCCACAGATATGCTTTTCAGCTTCTTTTTGTGGGTTATCTACCCCTAGTAGAATCTAAGTTCCTTTATGGCAGGTACTATCTTTCTTTTGCTTGTATTTTTGTGCTAAGAGGTTTGCAGTGACTGACACATAGTAAACTCTTAATAAGTACTTCATCTCCTTCTTCATTCCTTTCTCCTTCCCTCTCTCCTTTCTTTTCTTCTTCCTTTTTTCCCTCTCTCCTTCCTTTCTACCTCTTTTCTTCCTTTTGTCCTCATTTTCTCCTTCCCCTTCCTTTCCCTTTCTTTCCCCCTCCTTCCTTCCTCTCTTTTCTCCTTTCCATCCTTCTTTTCTTTCTCCTTTCCTTCTTTCTTCCCTCCCTCCTTCCTTGTCTCCCTTTCTTTTTCTTTCTTCCTCCATTCTTCCCTCTTTTCTTCTACATTTCATCTTTCCCTTCCCTTCCACCTTTTCTTCATCTTTCCTTCCTTCCTTTCTTGCTTCCTTCTTTCATTCCTTCCTCCCTCCTTTCTTTTCTTTATCTCTTTATCTTCCTTCCTCCCTCACTCTTTTTTCTTCCTTTCTCATTTCCTCCTTCCTCCTTTTCTTCTTCCTTCTTTTCTCCCTCCCTCCCTCCCTCCTTTCCTTCCTTCCTTCTTCCTTCCTTCTTTCCTTCCTTCCTTCCTTCCTTCCTTCCTTCCTTCCTTCCTTCCAGGAGGCATAGTCAGGATTCTGACTCTGTAGTCTTTTAACCACAACAATAGTGCTCATTATGTAACCACAAAACTAGTTTCCTGTTAATATCTTATATGCCATCACCACCCCTTCCCCCTATTCTTTGCCCAATCATTATGAAAGACTGGTCCTATGTATTAGTAAAAATGGAACTGAGAGCCTCCAAAGAAAGGCTAGAGAACCAGAACATCAGAACTGCAAGGGATCTCTGAGACCATCTAGTCCAACCACCACATTTTATGGACAAGGAAGCTCAGACCAGAGAAGGAGAAATTCTAATAGCCAGCCTTTATCTAGCACTTTCAGGTGTGTCACTCACTTTACATATACTGGTTTATCTGGACTTCATAGATAAGGTAAGTGACTGTAATTTTCATCCCATTTTTCAGATGAGAAAACACGTTCCAAGAGTGAGTAGCTTACCCAAGATCATCTAATTGGAAATTAAATGAGTTGGAATTGGATCCCAGGTCTTCTTGACTTCGAAATTCATCATGATCTCCTCTATATCATGGCTTTAGAAATGACTTACCCAAGTTCATACTTATGATAAGGGCCAGTGCTGGGCTTTAACTTAGTTCTCTTGACTCAGAGTACAAGAAGGCTCTTTTCTTTTTTCCCAATAGTATTTTATTTTTCCAAATATATGTAGAGATAGCTTTCAACATTAATCTTTGCTTAATTTTGTGTTCCAATTTTTTCTTCTTGCCTCCCCCCCACACCTCCCTCCCCCCAAGATAGCAAGCAATTTAATATTCTTCTAAACATATTTCCATATTTGTCATGCTATGCAAGACAAAACAGATCAAAAAGGGAAAATGAACCAAGAGAAAGGAAAAAAAGCAAACAAAAAGTGAAAATACTATGTTTAATCTATATTCAGTCTCCATAGTTCTCTCTCTAGATGCAGATGGCACTTGCTATCACAAGTCTATTAGAATTGCCTTGGATCACTTCATTGTTGAAAGAGTCAAGTCCATCACAGTTGATTATCACACAATGTTACTGTTCCTGTGTACAATGTTCTCCTGGTTCTGCTCACTTCATTCAGCATCAGTTCATACAAGTTTTTCCAGGCTTTTTTGAAATCAGCCTGCTGATCACTTCTTATAGAACAATGATATTCCATTACAGTCATATGCCATAATTTATTCAGCCATTCTCCAATTGATGAGCATTCACTCAATTTCCAATAGGGAGCATTTTTTTCCACTATACTTCACTCCTTCAACTTAAACTATTTGAGCACAGTGTGAATAACAAAAACTGTTCTTTTTAGAAGCTTTTCTGTATTGTTAAATCATACAGAAATCCAAGGTGAGAATTCATTTTACATGGCCAATAATTTTTCCCACCACAGGCCGTGAAATGGTATAGTGGTTAGAATACTAGACCTGGGGTCAGGAGAACCTGAGTTCAAATCCTACCCCAGATAGTTACTATATGATGTTGAATAAATCATTTAATCTTACTTGCTTCAGTTTTCTCATCTATGAAATAAGTTAGAGAAGGAAATGTCAAACCAGTCCAGTATCTTCCCCAAGAAAACCCTAAATATGACCATGAAGAGTTGGATACAACTAATTGATTAAATAGCAACAAGAAAAGGATTATTGTAAGGATAAAATAAGATAAGATTTGCAAACTTACCACACCACATAAATGCTCAATATTGTCATTATTGTTATTACTTATTTGTAATTCTGAGAAATTTGATGAGTACCAGAAGCCCTATTCTTGGAAATAAAAGGAAATATTTTCTAGTATAAAAGATGAAATTAGAAATAATATAACTCATAGTTCTATAAACATAGTTCTTAAAAATATTAAGATATTTACAATGCCTTCCTCACAACAACTCTATGAAGTAAATAGTATAAGCATGATTGGCCTTTTATTACACATGAAGAAACTGAGGCACAGAGATGAAGTTATTTGCCCTCCATAATTCTGCCAATAATAGTGCCAATAGATAGTGTGTGTCATTTGACTCTTAAGTTGGGTTCCCTTTTCTTGTGTTATGTTGATTCTCAAAGGTTCAGGAAACCCTGAAAAAAACATTCAGAGGCCAAAGTGGGAGCATGGGAGAATAGGAAATGGAGGAAGAGTAAGAGGCACACGGAAGCTGTGGAAAAAATCATAATTTGGAAGTCAGAGAATCTGAGCTGCAATCCTATCTCTACAATTTATTATCTGTGTACCCTATGCAACTCACTTCTCTGGGGCATCAATTGAGAAATGGCTGAATAATATGTGGTATATGACTGTGACTGGATATTATTGTGCTTCAAAAAATGATAAGCCAAATACTTTCAGAAAAACCTGAAGACTTAGATGAACTGATGTAAAGCAAAGTGAACAGAACAAGGAGAACAATATATACAATAACAGCAACATCATAAAACGATCAATTGTGAATGATTTAACTACTCTCAACGATGCAATGATCTAATACAATTCCAAAGGACCTATGATGAAAAATGCTATTCACCTCCAGAGAAAGAACTAATAGAGTTTAAATGCAAACCAATTCTTACTTTTTTTTTATTATATTTTTCTTGGGTTGTTGGGTTTTGGGGTTGTTTGTTTGTTTTTCATCTGTGTTTCTTTCAAATGACTAATATGAAATATAACCTTTATCAAATTTCTTAATAATAATAAGCAAAAAGGGAAAAGAGTTTTGGAGTTCAAAACTTTAAAAAAATGAACATTGGAAATTGTGTATAAAAATAAAATATTTTAAATAAATATTTTAAAATAAAAAATATAAAGGCAGCTAGATGGTACAGTGGATAGAGCACTAACCCTTGAAGTCAGGAGGATCTGAGTTCAAATATGACCTCTGACACTTAATACTTGCTACCTGTATGACCCTGGGCAAATCACTTAACTCCAATTGCCTTGCAAAAAGTAAATTAAAATTAATTTTTAAAGTAAAAATATATAAAGAAAGGGCTGTCCTAAATGACTTCTAAGGCCCCTTCCAACTTTAAATCTTGAATATGCTCTGTTTATCTTTAGATGCTAGCTCAGTGTTGACCACATAGTAGGTCCTCAATAATACATTGATCATTAGAGAGACAGACATAAAGAGTTCATTGCTATGAGTCCACTCCAACTTTTCCTCTGACTCAAATTGTAATAACTATTCACAAAATCTCAAATCTCCAACTGGTGCATAGATAAGTTGTTAAAATTCAACAATGAACTCTTATATGAGATAGTGCCATAGAATTAGTTGCAGAGGTTTGCTAATAAATTATGAACAACTAATTCTCTGAAACCATGATAAACTTTCTTTTTTTTATTATAATAACTTTTTATTGACAGAACCTATGCCAGGGTAATTTTTTACAACATTACCCTTTGCACTCACTTCTGTTCCGATTTTCCCTTCCCTCCCTTCACCCCCTCCCCCCGATGGCAAGCAGTCCTGTACATGTTAAATATATTGTAGTATATCCTAGATACAATATATGTGTGCAGAACCGAACAGTTCTCTTGTTGCACAGGGAGAATTGGATTCAGAAGATAAAAATAACCCGGGAAGAAAAACAAAAATGCAAACAGTTTACATTCATTTCCCAGTGTTCTTTCTTTGGGTGTAGCTGCTTCTGTCCATCCTTGATCAATTGAAACTAAGTTAGACCTTCTCTTTGTTGAAGAAATCCACTTCCATCAGAATACATCCTCATACAGTATCGTTGTTGAGGTATATAATGATCTCCTGGTTCTGCTCATTTCACTTAGCATCAGTTCATGTAAGTCTCTCCAAACCTCTCTGTGTTCATCCTGTTGGTCATTTCTTATAGAACAATAATATTCCGTAACATTCATATACCACACTTTACCCAATAATTCTCCAATAGATGGGCATCCATTCATTTTCCAGTTTCTAGCCACTACAAAGAGACCTGCCACAAACATTTTGGCACATACAGGTCCCTTTCCCTTCTTTAGTATCTCTTTGGGGTATAAACCCAGTAGTAGCACTGCTGGGTCAAAGGGTATGCACAGTTTGATAACTTTTGGGGCATAATTCCAGATTGCTCTCCAGAATGGTTGGATTTGTTCACAACTCCACCAACAATGTATCAATGTCCCTGTTTTCCCACATCCCCTCCAACATTCCACATTATCTTTCCGTGTCATCTTAGCCAATCTGACAGGTGTGTAGTGGTAGCTCAGAGTTGTCTTAATTTGCATTTCTCTGATCAATAGTGATTTGGAACACTCTTTCATATGAGTGGTAATAGTTTCAATTTCATCATCTGAAAGTTGTTCATATTCTTTGACCATTTACATGATAAACTTTCAAATTTAATTTGCATTATTAACATTTTCTTCATCTGCTTCTTAAGTCTTGATAAGCAAAACAGTAAATCAAGCCCCAATTTGTAATTTTTGTCAATTTCCAATGTGTAAAAGATCACACTGAAAAAACTAAACACTGAGTTCTTGGTGGTTGGGTTTTTTTTTTTTTTTTCCTTTTTCTATGATATTAACACATCATTTCACAGAACTGCAGAATTTTAGAGTTGGAAGCCAAGATAAATATTTAACAACTAGTTTTCTGGAAGAAATATACACAGAACATACTTTTAACTTTCTTATGAATTAGCATAATCTCTGTCACTGTCTTAAAATTAGACAATCAACAAAACACTCTATCAGATCCTGATTTATAGAATTTGCTAGTCTTCCAGGTATAAGTACTCACGTGGAAATTTTATCAATCAACTCTATTGATTCTTGTGAGCTGACCTGGTATTAGTTAACTTCAGAATATTCCTGATAGTGACAAGAGCATTGGAGAAGGGTTCAAATTCCATGTCTGTTACCAACTACTATGTGATTGTGGTGCCTTCCATTTTTTTACATTTTATAGTTTGACTTTAGTTTTGCCTTCCATGAAGATGAGTATGGATAGACTAAATAATCTCTAAGGTTTCTTCCAGCTCAAATTCCCACAATTAACCCTGCTCTCTTCAGGTTGCAGTTGGATTATTTCGATTAAAGAGCTACACTAAATGTTGATTGATCTCTTTGAGGGACTGAAAAAGGGAAAGCTCCTAGTGCCCTCTACTGGTTGCTATTCAGAATGAGGAACTTTATAAAGCAATATGGGAAGAAAAAAATAGTCAGAAATGATCTTTGTGATCCATTGTGTGTCTCATATAGAAATGCAGTATAAGGTGCCATAGAATTCTGAAATCCTAGGTTCAAGTGTGAACCCTGTCACTTATGAGACGTGAGACTTGACAAGCTATTTAGTTTCTAAGGTCCTCAGTTTTCTTGTCTAATAAAACTGCTACTACTTCCTAGCTAGTCCTTTGATGCCATCAAGGACAATGATTTTGTCAGTCCTCTAAACTGCAAAACCGTACACTATTCTGATAACATTCTGCAGGTATATGTCAGGCAGAGGATGGGAATGATGCTAGAATCAAGGTAGTCTCACTTGAGGAAGAGTGGGAACTTGGAAACATTGTTTCCTTTCAACAATAAACACATTTTTAAAAATAATATAATGAAATAATAAATGAAACAAACACCTAAATAAGGAAGAAAAGTCACCAAAGCAGTTTGAGATATCTATGTTCAAGAGTGGAGAAATTGTCCCATTAATTTGCCCTTTGGCAAATTGGATATTTGAAGACCCTCAATACTCTTTTAAAACCAATGTTAAGGTACTAAATACTTCCCAGCATCATGGTATATTAGATAAAGAAACAGCCTTACAATCATAAAGACCCATATTGAAGTATTGACTCTGATGTATATTAGCTATGCCATTGAGCAAGGGACTTAAATTTTAATTCCCTCAGAGATGAGAATATACCAGGAATTCTCTATACTGAAGAAATTATAGGTCTAGATCCATTTTTTAAAATAAAAGTCCTTAATATTTCCATCTTAAGATAAGAAGAAAAGTAATCTAGCTCTCAGCAAGTTCTCATTAGTTGTAATTTGTCTCATAAATCTGAATCCTAGTTCCCTCCCATCTCCACCCTCCAAGAGAGAAATAAATAGGATCCTGACCCAAGATCTTTGCTCTCCAAGAACCCAGAGATGAAATGCTAACTCCTGGGGCCCCTTACCAGAAGGGTCAGCTTCTGTGGGAGCAAGTCTGACTCACACAAGCTGGCTTGAAGTGAAGGATTGCCAGTGTTGCTGGCAATTCTCTCAGTCCTGCAAGCATTCCTCTTGAGGAACTCATCATGTTCCCTCAATATTCCCTTAAGTGGAGTGAACAGAGGATAAGTGGCTAAGTCAGACTGCAAAAATACGAACATAAGAGTTGGAAGGGCTCTCAGTAACCAACCCATATGATGCTTGCTCTCTCTGCAAAGCTGTATCCTGGCTTCCTTCAGGTTTCAGCTAAAATCTAACCTTCTACAGGAAGTCTTTCCCAATCCCCCTTAACTCTAGTGCCATTCCCTCTGCTGCTTACTTTCTACTTATCCCATAGAACTTATTTGTACATAGTTGTTGGCATTTTGTCATCCCTATTGTAAGCTCCTTGAAGACTCTTTTTATATCCCCAGCACTTAGCACTGTCCCTGGCACATATATAGTAGCTATTTGAGAAAGATTTGTTGACTATTTTTTAAAGTGTAAGCTCTTGAGAGTAGTCTGTCTTTGCCTTTCTATGTAACCCCAATACTTAGCATAGTGCCTGGTGTGTAGGAACTTACTATTTGTTTACTGACTGATTTTTAGATTGCAAGCCCCTGAGAATAGAACTATTTTTGTCTTTCTTTGTATCCCAGCAATTAGCCTGGTACATAGTAAGCACTTAATAAATGTTCAGTGAAGGACTGACTGAGTTCTCAGAGTAGTAGTCCTGAGTCTTTGCCACTGTTGCCTTTCAGAGAGGCAAGTTGATGGTAAAGGGAGAAGTGGGTAAGTAAATGGCACTGTGGTGCACTTGGAGACAGGAAGACTCATCTTCCTGAGTTCGAATCTGACCTCAGAAACTTACCAGCTGTGTGACTTTGAGCAAGGCACTTAACACTGCTTCAGTCTCCTCATCTGTAAAATGAGCTGGAAAAGGAAATGGCAAATCACCATTTTTGTGAAGAAAATTCCAAACTGGGTCACAAAGTGTTGGAAATTTACTCAAAAACAATAAAGAAGAGAGCATCACCCCCAAATGGAGAATTATGTTACTTGAATGACTGTTATGGTTCTCTTCCCTGAGTCTGTGTATTCCTGTTTTCACTGTCCTGATTTAGGCTACTATGATACATAGATTATAGGCTCTGTGAGAAATTATCTAGTAAAACTTCTTTTATGATAAAAGAAACGAAATTTGGAGTGGGGGGGATGTAACTTGTTAACAAATTAGATGAAGTGCATCAGTGACAGTCAGGATTTGATCTGAAGCCTCTCAGCCACAGTACAGTATGCATTTCACTATATCAGAATGTCTCTGCCAGTCAGAAGCATGTGAGTGTGAATGGGTATCATTGGTTACTCTATATACCTGGGATAGAATGGGCTCATTTGGAGAACAGTATTTCATCATCAGAAGCAGCTTGTTTATTATTATGATCCTGAAAAAGAATTATCTTGGTCATTATGTTAAGATAATGCTTTATTAACCTAAGAGTGAAATAATCTTCCTGCATTAGAATCCAAAAGAAAATATTAGCAATAAAGGCACAGAAGACATTTTGTCAACATTAACTCTTTTTGGAGCATGGCGATTGTCTTCATATTTCACTAACTTTCCTTTCTATTTTTATTTTATTAGACATGATAAAAACATGCTCTCCTTGGCATTTAAGGACTCATAATGACTCAGAGACAACCAAAGTGAAGGAAGAGAAAAAAAAGAAGAAAGAATCTTTCTCAGGACTAGCTGCCCAGCTGGCACAGAATAGGAAGGAGCCTTCCTTCTCAAAAGACCGAGTCATCAAATCACAGAATCTCAGAGTTTGGAGGAACCTGAAAGGTTTTAGAATCATTTTGCTACTTAGTCATGTCAGTCATGTCCAACTTTTTGTGTCCCTGTGGACCATGACATTTTCTTGATAAAGACACTACAGTAGTTTGTCATTCTCTTCTCCTGTGGATTAAGGCACAGAGATTAAGTGACTTGCCATGATCAGATGGCAGATTTGAATTCAGTTCTTCTTGACTCCAGATCAAACACTCTATTCCCTGAGTCAACTAGCTGTCTCCTAGGCAAAGAGGATTAAGTAACTTGTCTAGGAACATGTTTGTTTGTTAGTGTTTGAGACCATATTTCACCTCAGGAAGATAAACCTACCTAACTCTAAACCTGGCACTCAATCTACTATGCCACTTAGCTGATACACACACACATACACACACACACCCCACACAAACACACACAAACACAAATACGCACATACACAAAACACAAACACAAATACGCACATATGCAAAAATAGGGAGATATATTCACATGTATTTATACATATAATTGGAGATAATTTTAGAGGGGAAGCACTCACATTAAAGGAAGGCAAAAAAGGCTTCTTACAGAAGAAAGAATTTTAATTGAAATCAGAGAAGCCTAGAAACGAAGTTTAGGAGGGAACGTAAGTGAAAATGCATGGAATCAGGAGGTGGAGCATCTTGTGAAAAAAAATCAGGGTATCTAGTGTCATATAAATGTATATTTATAAATTATATATTATTTATAAATATAAAGTCCATGGAAGAATGTAAAGTACAAGAAAACTCAAAAAGTAAGAGGGATATAGTTTATTAAAGGCTTTAAAACCAAATAGACGATTATGTCTTCCTTTAGCAACCTGAAGAGGCATTAATCTCTTCCATAGTCTCTCTGGAAACTAGAAGCCCAAAGTACCTGAAGCAATTTGAAGCTTAAAGGGTATAGAAGAGTTGTGACCCATAAAGAGTTCCAGAGGGGACTAGAAAATGTAGAAGCTCTTCCACTCTACCAAACTCTACCTTACTCCTCACATGGACAGGACATTCATCTCCACCAATATAGAGAGAGCCCCATATCAATGGGCCCTGGGATGGGAGTTTCAGTTTTTTAAATTCTGGAGGCAAATAAGAAACCATTAGAGTTTATTGAATGGGAGTGGATGGGAGAGAGATATGGTCAGACCTGAATTTTAAAATTACTTTGGTATCAGAATAGTTTGCCAGTTTCTTTTCCAGCTCATTTTACAGGTAAGGAACTGAGAAAATTAGGGTTAAATGACACCCCCCCCCCAGGGTCACATAAATACTAAGTGTCTGAGGGCAATTTGAACCGAGGAAGCTGTCTTTCTGACTCAAAACCCAGCAATACTGTGTCACCCAGCTGATCTTTAAGACATTAGGGTGGAATTTTAGTGCAGAAATTTGAAAACGTTTTATAGTAAAAGTATTTTCTTTAAAAAAAATATTACTTTGATATATGATTAGATGGATTGTTATAGGAAAAGGATGAATCAAGGACACCAGCTAGCAGGTTATGGCAGTAGTCCAGGTGTGAAGTGATAAGGATCTGAATTAGAATTATGGTGTTGGTATAGAAGAGACTCTTGAGGACTTTATACTTCAGTGTAAAGTCCCCCCTCCAGTGTTAGGACCTGCCCATAAGGAGAGCTGTGCAATGGCATTTGCAACTGGCCCTCTGAGAGAGATAGAGAGACACACAGAGAGCAAGCAAAAGAAAGGCAGGAAAAAACCAAAATGTTTGGGTGGCCTGAGTACTTTATTTTTCTTTTCTGGAGGTAGTCAGTTGGCTCAGTGGATAGAGCAGTAGGTCTAGAGACAAGATGAACTAAGCCTTACACTTACTAGTTGTGTGAGCTTGGGCAAGTCAATTAACCTTGTTTCTCTGAGCTTCTTCATCTATTAAATGAACTGGAGTAAGAAATGATAAACAACTCCAGTATTTATATCAAGAAAACCTCAAGGACAGTTTTGGTATACTATAGTCCACAGAAACAAAGAGTTAGGAACAACTGAACAACAATATAGAAGTGGGCATATACAAGAGATTTTATATGTAGATGTAGAACATGACAGATGTAGAATTTCAACAAGATTATGTATGGTGGGTGAGGGAGAATGAAGTGCTAAGAATGACAGCTATGTTTCAATGTAGGGTGACTGAGAAGTTGCTGATGTTCTTGACAGTAACAGCTAGAGGGAAGGGGTTGGGAGGAAAAATAATGAATTCACTTGTGGACATGATGTCTACAGTTATTGAAAGATTGAAAGGGAGATTTGAGATGGGAAGTCAAGATAAAGGTTAGAACTAAATAAATAAATCTGAGAATCATCATTACAAGGAGACCCCATGAAAAGGAGAAAAAAACTTATAGCAAAACTACTTCCAGGGTCTGTAAGTCTTCTTTTCCCTGGATTCTATATGTATTCTTGAGAGACTGTGATCCCCATTTGGTGGAAGTTTTGTATCCAATCTTCTTACTATATCATATTAGTAAATCCACATTTCTAAAAGTTAAGTTTGGATAAGTAATTTATAACAACATATCATTAATAAAGAAAGCACAATGCTACAGACATACAATCTCTCAGGATGACTCTTAGAACCTTGAGGGGAGAATCGCCAGGTGTTTTCCATAGGTCTGACCTTCCAGGGTGAATAAGCTTAAGATAGTAACCTCAGAGCATATCTTTTATGTAATTATTAAGACAAGTTCTGAATATCTGAACTATTGCTCATTGTTCTGGCCAAACAGACCAAATCTAATTCCTCTTCCTTTCAGTTTGCATTAAGAAAGTGCTGGGCAATGTGCTCTTTACTACATATCTGCTTAGAAAAAGAATTAAAAATCATGAATTCTTACCTATGATATGTTGTTTACAAGAAACACATTTGAAACAGAGAGATACATAGAAAATAAAGGTAAAAGGCTGGAACATAATCTATTATGCTTTAGCTGAAGTAAAAAAATTAAGTAGGAATAGTGATCCTGATCTCAGATCAAGCAAAAGCAAAAATAGATCTAATTAAAGGAGATAAGAAAGGAATCTACATATTGCTAAAGAGTGCCATAAATAATTAAGTAATATCAATACTAAACGTATTTGCATCAAATGGTATAACATCCAGATTCCTAAAGAAATTTAGAGAGTTGCAAGAAGAAAGACAGCAAAAACTATACTAGTGGGGGAGCTCAGCCTCGTTCTATCAGAATTAGATAAATCAAGATTAAATCACTAAATGTTAGAATTGGAAGGAATCTTAGAGTGTGTGTGTTATCTACCCCTTCATACAACCAGCTCACTCCTGGAAAAAAAGATATTCATATTTTATCAGCAAATCATTATCTTTTTATATAATCATTTTATAATTCTAAAGCATTTTGCTATCCATCATCTCCTTTGACCTTTATAACAATCCAGTATAGAAAATAATAGCAAGATTATTATTCTTATTTCACATGTGAGGAAACTAACATTCACAGTGAAGAAGTGATTTTCCAAATGATGAAACTAGACCTTAAGCCCAGATCATCTGAAATCAGACAGAATTAGGATTGTACAGAATAAACTCCTAAAGAAAGATGGCAAGGTATAATAGGAAAAGCACAGAAAGAGGGACTGATACCAGTCTGATAACAGACAGATACTGCTGATTCTGCCATTATGTGACTTTGGCAGGTCACTTCTCTTGAGTCTTTGTCTCCCCGTTTATGAAATTAAGGTGTTAAGCAGTATTGAATCATGACTTTAGAAGACTAATGATAAAAGCATGCTTCTTACTTCTTGGCAGACAGATAATAGATTAAAGGAGAAGTCAGGTGGCATAATAATTAGATTCAGGTAGAATCATCTTCCTAAATTCAAATTTGGCCTCAGATACTTACTGGCTGTGTGACCCTGGGCAAATCACAATCCTAATTTGCCTCAGTTTCTTCATCTGTTAAATGAACTGGAAAAATAAATAACAAACCATTCTAGTATCTTTGCCAAGAAAATTCCAAATGAAGTCACAAAAAGTTGCACACAATTAAAAAACGATGAATAATAACAATGGGCTGAAAATACAAAATGAGACAACTCACTGCATTTTCATATATGGTCAATGTGTTACTACATTTTTCTTGAATATTTTGCTGCAAGATTTTTTTTACTTAGGGAGTGAGTTATTGGGAAATAATAAAGGTAAAAAAAAAAAGAAAAAGCATCAGTGAAACAAAAAATACACAGAAGAAAAAACTCAAAAGGGGACAAAAATAGAACAATTTTGTTAATTCTGTTAAATTTAATATACATTAAAAATTAACTGCATTTAAAACAAACTATGGAACAAAAGATTAGTTTCATATATAATCTCTTCTCTCTGGAATATAGTTGCTGGTTTTATTCATAATAAAGAAGATTAAAGAATAAAATAAAAATAATAATCCTCTAATAGCTTTCTAACCCTAGTATTTTGCGTTCTATATCTTATTCTTTTGTATTCTGAGGTCCCTTTAAAGTCTCACAGTCTTTGTGTCTGATTATGGATTTGAACTCAGGTCCTTCTGACTTAAGGTCAGGTGGTCTATCTACTGAGCCATCTAGCTTTCACCCAGGGCCATCTCCAGTCATCTTGATTTATACTTGAGCACTGGACCCCGATGGCTATGGAGGAGACAGTGAGGCAGGTGACCTTACACAGCCCCACCTCACTTAAATTCAATTCACTTGCATGTCATGACATCACTTCCCTGATGTGGAACAAACAACAGTAGGTCTGCGTGATTCTTTCCAATTCCAATGCCTCGCATGGATGAAACAGTCCAAAAGCAAAGGAGCAAGATCAGACAGTGAGAGAAGGAAGAAGTCCTGATGATGGGAATCCCACATTCTGGTATCAGGAACATAGACTAGGGAGTGAGAGGAAAACATTGCAAAGCAAGTTAATACAGGACAATCCCTGACTACTTCAATCACGTGGAATTCGAAAGGACCCTGAGAATCTAAAGAGGTGCTCAGAGTGCCCTCTAGTGGTATCAGTGATAGCACAACACCATGAGATAAAAGAGTTCTGAGTGGGTTGGATTTCAAGTTGGAAAGCAAGTATAGTATTGTCCACAGAGAAGAATATAGAATCTGCTATCTTCCACTTCTGTGTAATCACACAAAGCATTTGACTGGTGACTTCCAATGGTTGGAACTAACTACTTTTTATTAAGCATTCCATTTTGGGACAGCTTTTAAGTTTTTTATTAATTCAAAATGTAAATATCTATAATTTCCATTCATTGCTTTTAATTTTATCAATTATTGTTGTTCTTTGGTCATGTCTGATTCTTCATAACCTCACTTGGGGTTTTCATGGCAAAGATACTGGAGTGGTTTGCCATTTCCTTCTCCTAGTCATTTTACAGATGAGGAAACTGAGGCAAACAAGGTTAAGTGTCTTGCCCAGTTACACAGCTAGTAAGTATCTGCGGTTGTATTTGAACTTGTGACTCAGATGAGGCTTCCTGATTCCCAGCCCACTCTTCTACCTCCTGGGAGACCTAATTGTCCTCTAATTCTATTACTTCCATTTCCTAATTCTGCTCCAAATGCCTAGAATGCACTTCCTGCACATGTCCATTCTTTGAAATTTTCCTTTTTCTTTTGTGAGCAAACTTTATGAGCATTTGAAGGTTGCCCCAAATCATCTTGTATTCTGCCTGGACCTCTCTTTTAGTCCTATCACATTCTAGCTTATATTGCTGTTATTTGCACATACCAGACATTTTTTGTACATAGTAAATACCTAATAAATGCTTTTTCATTCATTCATTTGTATTCTTTCTTTTAAATTGTAAATGGGAAAGGACCATTTTATTTTTCATCTTGGTATTACTCCCACAGGATTCAACACATGGCAGGACTTATTTTTTGTTTGCTTAATTATATTTAATTGTTGGAATTGGAATCAAGAGCATTTCCAAAAGATGTGAGGTGATTGAGTGATGTTGTTACCTTGGCCAGGAGATTTTTCTTTGAGTTCCCAAGTTGTCTGGTAACTAAGCAAAGGTAAAATTAGAAATTTCCTCATGTTCTCTATACCTTGGATTCCACATTTATAAAATAGGAATAATGACACATATGTAAAATGAGGATAATAATAACACCTACCATCCAGTATTGTTATAGGATCAAATGAGCTCTTTGTAAAGCTTAGCACACAACTTAGCACATAGTAAGTGCTATAAAAATGTTAATCATGATAATGATAATAATGATAATGACTCTCAATGATTCTTATTATTAACCAAATTGATGGAAGTCAATCCATCAATTAACACTCATTTAACATACCCAAAGATGCTGCTTCTTGGCTCTACCTCAAGTGGGCCAAAGATTGGAGATAGAGGGGGAAAAAGATTTCACATCTACTAACATGTTTATGGCAGCATTTTTTTAAGTAGGAAAGAATTGGAAAGACAGTAGATGTCCATTGATTACAAACTGGATAAGCAAAATATAGTATAATAGCAAGGCTTCCTCCCAGCCCTTTTTCATCTGAGAAATTTTTACGTGAACCCTGGATATATAGATATGTTAAATAGGCACACAAACCAAACATTTAATGATAATATATCATAAAGAATTGTTTTTTATGACAATTCTTTAGTATACCTAAAATTTTACCATCTGTTAAAGACATAAGCAAATTTGCATACCAATGAGATGAATATGTTTATTTTTACTAAAGAATTAAATACTGGTGGCATGTTCATATTTTTTACTGTTACCAAATTTTTAATATCCCTCACTTTCAATTATTTGATTCCATTTTGGGTCACAAGCCACAGTTTAAGAAGCTTTTGTATATAGATGCAATAGAATACTATTTCTCATATAAGAACTGATGAATATAAAGAATACAGAGAAGCAGAAGAATATGTGAACTATGCAGAGTAAAGCATCTTATGCAAAGCAAAGAAGGCAAAACCAAGAAAACAATCTATGCAATCACTACAAAATCATCAATGGAAAGGATAACAACCAAAGTAAAATGAAACAGAATGCTGGATAATTGTAACAATTTCCCGTGAAAAAAGAATGAGAAAATACTCCTCCCTCCTTTCTTTGACAAGGCAGAGAACTATGACTGTATAACATCTCATACATTGTTAGATTCAGTTGATGTGTTAGCAATTTTTGTTGAACTAAGTTTTATAAAAATGACAGATGATTATGTAGGAATACAGGGAGCAATGAATTGTAGAAATAATAGTGGTATAAAGACAAATTTATTAAACATTTTGTTTAAAAAATAATCACTTATTTAGTGTCTAACAGATGCTAGTCACAGGGAGTACAAATACAAAAAGAAGACAATCTCTGCCTTGAAAGAGCTTACTTTCTATATAATGCATATAAGGAAGTAGTAGCAAGGGAAGGTAATTTTTGGCCTAGGTAGTTATAGGGATTGAATGTGGACCCATAAAACAATAACTTTTCATATCTTTTCCTTTATAGTAGTATTTATCTGTTCATCAGTTCCAGAATAAGAACATAAGGGGGAAGAAGTGGGAAGTAAGGGGAAGGGGTTATGTGTACAAATAGCAAAATGCTCACATTGGTAGCCCTAGTAGATGACTGAATGAGCTTAGAAGAATAGTATATAGTTGATAAAATATAAAAAATTAGGTGAATTTTCATTCAGTCACCCACTAATCAGGACAACTTAATCCTAATGCAAATATCCAAAATTCAATAGAGAATTACCGGTGGGAGTGTGAGGTATGTAGAAGACCCTTACCCAAAATGATTATTCAGAGATCACTCAGTAGAAAGCAGAAAAGTTGTTTATTGAAAACCTCCGGAGGATGAGCCATCCCATCGCGAGATAAGAAAGAGAAAGCTCGCAGTAGGAGGGTTAAAGAAGTAGTAAAGATACATAGCTTTTATACAAGAAATTACATCACAAGTAAGAGAGCATTGAGAAGGGGAGGGGGAGGCATCTAATTGGTTGTTGCTATTTGGGAAGATTGGAATGGAAGGTTTCTGTTTCCCTGAAATCTCCTGATTTCAAGGAAACAGAAAGTCAGGCCTTCAGGCTTAATCAAGCAGATAGTGGTCCAGCTAATAGACTAAATATCAATAAATGTCAAATATCAATAAATGTCATCAGCTCAGGTTAAGTAAATATGTTTCTAGCTGGCCAAGGCTCAAGTAGATAAGATATGAGCCTGCACATATTATACAGGTCATAGGTGAAACACAGAAATAATAAAATACAGAAAAAGAATTCATACATTCCTGTAAGATCTTCACCTTATCTATTCCCCACAGTAGTGATAGTGGTACAACAGTAGATTAGAAAAATTAGAATTCATGCCATTAATTAACACCCAATAAAAAAAATTCAGATCAATAAAGTTTGCTATGAGTTCAGAATGCCTTAGACTACTTCCTAGAGAGTCAATAGTTTGCTATGTTAGATTTGTACAATAGCTATAATCAAATATCTGTAGCATAGAAAGATAAGAACTTTAAAATGTAAATATCATCATAAAGAAAAGGAAAAAAGTAAACCATAAATAGGGTCACAAGTCAGAAAAAACTCAACAACCACAATAAAGAAATATGAGGAGAAAGAGATCCAAAGATTGAATTATGCAAGACTTGATAAAGGAATTGGCACCTGAAGAACTAGAAGGATTTCATCAGTCATATATGAAAAGAGTTGTTTTTCAGGCATTGGGGCTGGTGGAGACAAGTCTCTATGAATACTTAGAAACAGAACAGAAGAAAGAACAATGTTGGCAGACAGCTAATAGTCCAATTTGAATAATATATGAAGAGAAATAAAGACAGGTTGGAGCCAGACTGTGAAAGGCCCAAAATAGCAAGCTCAGGAGTTAGCCTTTTCTACCTTATACAATATAGGAGTCATCAAAGGTTTGTGAACACAGGAGTAACATTGTTAGAACAGTACCTTAATCAATTCAACAAACATTAAGATGATATTTACATTCTAAAGTTCTGTGGAGTGTTTGTTCAGTCTCTTTATTTATAAGAGCAAGGAGAATGAGCCCATGACATCCTCAGACCCACCCAGAGGCCAAGGGCTGCCTGTCTCAGAAGGAACATTTCTCAGCCCTGCTGCTAAAAATAGAAGCAACTCTGTAGGCACATCATTTTGTAGAAAGACAAGATTTATTGTAAAAGTCTCTCTCAGCTCCATGATCTGGAGAATATTTAACATCATCCTGAAGCTATTTACAAAACAAATTGAAATATTTTTGGAGAGTTTTCAAAGGCTTGGAATTTCCTAGTGAGACCATGGCCTTATTTTTTTTTCTCCCTTGGATGTTCTAACTATCACTTAAATGCATGGTAGAACAGAACAGTGTTGCATTTATAGAAATTTTTGCCAAAAGTATTTTGGGGGGATCATGATGAGTGTACTTTTCTTTATATTCAGCATTTATTCCTATTGATCCTAAATTAATAGTACCATGTTGTAATAAGGAAAGATTTTTGTCTTGGAAAGAGGAAAAAAGCGCTCTGGGAATTTTGTAGGAATAGACATTTTCATCTGCATTAAAGACCCATTTAGAAATGAGATGCCAATATTCAATCATTCTCCATCCCCATCTCCTTCCAGCTCCTCTTTAGGTATTATTTTCACATATTAGAATATAAACTCCTTGAAGGCAGGAGCTGTCTTGTTTGTTTATTTTATTAAGGTCATGAAGTCCTGATTCAAAGCCAGAAGGTACTTCAAAGTCTATCTTGACTCACTCGTTTTTCAAGTGAGGCTCAAAGGGTTCAATTTACTTGACCAATGTTATACAGGTACTAAGCAGCAAAGCCAGCATTTGAAGCCAGGTCCTCTCTTTCCATGTCCAACCCTTTTTCTACTAGACTATGCTACCTCCTATAAGTTAAAGAATAGAGGACTAAGAGACTAATTGTTCTCTAGAATTCAAACTGGAATTTAGAATGGAGAAGTTTGGGTTAGTTGCGAGGTCTTTTGAGGGGGGAGGAAGCAGGAAATCCTTTAGATGTCTGTAATAAATTCTTACCACAGGTGATCTTCTGGCTCTTCATTATGCTGTGGACTTTTTAACCTCAGTTTCAGTTAGGGAAGAATCAGGAAGACAGGAAGAATCAATGGGATTAGTACATGGACAACATGAAGCAAGTCCACACCTCAGTGTAGCCTGGAAGGTAATGTACACCTTCCCTGAGAACATCCTCTGGGATGGTTCATAAAAGACTGAAAGATGACGTCTCATATTTTTAATTGGCAGGTAGTAAACTTCTTCCTCTCCACCCTGGGAAAGAACTGGGAGGGCTAGGCTAATATGAGGCTGTCCACCCAGATTCCTCTAATTGTTGCCCCATACAATCTTTCTAGGAAGAAAATCCTCAAAGAAAAAAAGAAAGACAGAAAGGATTTCTAGTCGGAAAGAATGATCTAAATGAGTCTTCTCTAGATGATTGATTTACTTTCTTTAAAAGTCCCTCATAGGTAGTAGATGACTCAGCAACTGCTTCAGTCCTCTATAAATAATTCTAACAAAACTCTCCATTTTTAGTGTATGATAAGATAAGCTTGTCTGAGGACATCAGATTTTTGCCTATTAATGCTAAGCACGGGCTAATTTCCTTAAGGAAAAAGACACTCCACAAATAGAAGGATATCTTCAAAATCTGAGAAATCTGGTCTTGGTTAGAGATGGTAGGCATTGGTGTATAGTGAAAAATGCCCTGGTTGCTACATTAGAGGACCTAAATTCAGATCCCATCTCTAATATTTATTACCTTATGTAAGTCACTTAGCCTCCCTAGGTCTCGGTTTCCTTATATAAAAAAATCAGGGGTTGGGCTAGATGATTTATTGCCCTAACAACTCTAGATCTATGCTCCTATGATCCTATGTACCTCCACTCACCATAGCCCAAAAGCATGATTACTTGGGCAATATATATGGTAGTATTTAATGAATCTCAGGATCTCAGAAACCATCTAATCCAACTTAGTTTTGACCAAATTCCACAAAATGCCCAGTGTAATCCCAGTATTTTTAGAGCCTGGCATAGAGTAGGTACTTACTCTATGCTTATATAATTGTGTTATCTATTGAAATAGAAAATAATTAGATTTCTGTCGAGTTTCAGACTGATTCTGGGGCAATTACCCTTAAGGGAAGGAAGAGGGAAAGAGGCTGAAGACTGTGAAAGATGGGCTGGCTGAAGGAAGAATAAAATGCTGAATCTTGAAAACAGGATGTTAGATATGCCCTCACTATCATGTGGTAATATAGAATCTAGGAGATAATATACCAGACTGAGGAAAAAGGGACAGGAGGACAAGATCATAGACTTGATAGGACAGAGCAGTATGCTCAGTATTCCAGAAGTCACTATAGGATCCTAGGATTTAAAGTTGAAAGGAAGATAAAGGATCATCTAGTCTAATCCCCCTATGTTACAAATGAGGAAATTGAGACCTGGAAAGATTGTCTGATTTGTTCAAGATCAACACAGGTAGGAAGTCACAGAACCTAACTTGGAACTAAAGCTAAATGCCAACCACTAGATTCAGAACAAGAGGATCTGGATTACAATACTTATTCTGCCACTTATTCTGCAATCATGTATGGTCATTTCTCTAAGTCTCAGCTTCTTAATCTATACAAATGAAGGAATAGGAATAAGTGACCTCTGTGATCTAATCTGTGACATTCTATAATTGTAAATGTCAGTACCATGGTCAGTGTCCTATCTCAAAAAATCTAGGAAAAGTGAGTAGTAAACCCAAAGAAGAGCAGTAAATCAGTGGAAACTGCACCTCATTACATTCCCATTATAGGTATATTGGAACAAGGAATTAAAGGAAAAAGAAAAGTAGGTTATCTTGACAAGTTATTGACTAGTAATGATTGCATGATTTTGTAGGCTTTTCAGTTGCCTGTGGAGAGAGATTCAGATCAGTCGAATTTTTGTATGTTAGGAACATCATGATTGCATTGTTTGGGGTATACTGAAGATATGGGGGTCTCTTGATGTGTCTTTAACACCTGTGGAAATGTGGTCTGAGGAACTAAATGAGTGTGTGTTCGTGTTCCCCTCCTTCTGCCCCCAATATTTTGTATTTGAGTTGTTTAATGTATGAACTTAGGCTGGATGGGGCAGCTTTCTAGGACATGTGAACCTGTGAGAATAAAGGCTTTCTGTATCTCAGTTATAACACCTATCTGAGATTATGGCTCCATCAAGCTTGGGGCATGATGGGATATTAAGGGCAGTTATAATTATGGCATTATATATGATTAAAGCATATCTTTCTCAACAAAATCTACTACTCCTCCACACAAACCCTCTTATTGATGGAGGGAAATCCTCTATAAAGTCATTCAGACAAATTGCAAATAAGTAGATAAAGATGGTAAAAAGTATTAGCTCACTGGTGTCGTCTCCTCCCTCATTTCTAGGGAAACAGAAAATCTATCAGAATACTGCTTAGTCACTCTCAAAGGTTATTATTGACCTAATATTATTAATGATTTTATGTTTAATAATATCTTATCATTATTATTATGAAATATTAACTCATTAAAAATTTCTAGGAACATCGTGCTACAAAGGGAACTAAGCATGAAATATGTCATAGAGTAAGGGAGAGGGAGAGAATGGGAAAGTTGAAAGCGAAAGATAAGGGAGAGACTGAGATGGAGAAAGAGACAGAAATGAAGATACAGACAGGCAGAGAGAAATAAAATGGAGAGCAAGTGTCTCCAATATATATTTTTATTGAGTTAGAGGAAGAACAAGAACATCACTGGGTTCAATCCACCACAATTCAAAACAAGGAAGGGCTCTGGTCCCTTGGCATATTTTAATCAATCTAGGAATTACTATCCAATCCAGATAAAAAATCCCATCCAATCTACTCTTGAAGAAACAGCTGGGGGGTGTTAGCAGCCAGCAGCAGAATGGCCTAGGTCACATGCTGGCTGACACATAGTCCCATTGTGAAAGGCCTTCTGTGAGATTGACAGCATCTATTCATAGTCAATCATTCCACCATCTGCCTGAAAGGCAGGCTTCCTTGAGACAGATCTCCCTCTCCCCTCTTCACTCACAGGCTTAGTAAATGGTCAAAGTCGGAGCGACAAAAGCAAGGCTGCTGAAGCTGCCAGGTGATTGTTTAAGGAATAGTTCTGTAGGTTTGGACCTAAAGGAAGGAGATTGCTTGGGGAGGGAGGGAAACACCAGAATTCTCAGAATAGGAGGGGGACAAAAAGGCTGAAAATGGAACGTTAGAAGCCGAAACCTGAGTTAGTCTCTTGCTCACTGGGCAAATTGCCATGACCAATTAAAAATACATTTTCCTTTGCACTACTTGGGAACTAAACAATCTGAAACTTAGGTTAGTTAACCGGAATCAAGGGAATCTCATGGTTGTAAAGTGCTTCTGTGTCAGCTAGTTCAATACTACCTGTGCATCAATCTAATCCTTCTACAATATCCCCAGTGAATGATCATTTTGTCTCTACTCGAAGACTTCTAGAGATGGAGAATTCACTAGTTCCCAAGGTAAGGAGCATAATTAACAACTTAGGCTAATTCACAAACCATGGTTACTCTACAGAAACGAGAAAAAAAAAAGCACCCTGCAACTTGTATTGGGAAGTTACCCTGGTGAAGAGAAACCCAGAATGACAGTGACAATAGCCAAACTGAAGGGAGAATTGATTCCCTGAGATATATAAGATAGATAAGAAGGAATGCAGATCTGCCAAGCTTTGTTAGGTTCCTACAGGAACAAACCAGATTCAGATTCAATGATTATTGGTACCTTCAAAACTGCTCAGAGTGAGAAATCTTGACTTCGATAAATCTCAATAAAAATTAACTTTGGGACACTCTAAAAGAGCATTGATTTTGGATTTGGAGTTCAAATCTTACTTCTGACCTTTACTACACTTAACTTCCCAGGTTTTCCATGTCCTCATCTATAAACTGAGCTGGACTAAATGACCCCTCAGCTCTAAAACTATGATTTCAAGTACTTTCTTCATGGAGAACTCTCCCAAAATTCATTGACCTCTTCAGGAGATGCTGAGTTGCCTATGCTTAGCGGTCTTTTAAACAGGGACTTGGTGACCATTTGTTAGAAATGTTATAAAGGACATTTATTCTTCGGGCAGGGAGAGAGTATAAGATTAGAAATGAAAGAGGCCTTAGAAATGACTTGTTCTAAGTTCCTCATTTTAAAGATGACGAGACCTCAGCTATATCTGTAGACTGGGCTAGGTGATTTCTAATGCTCCTTCCAATTCTGGGAACCTAAAATTCTACGATTCAAATTCTGTTCAGAATATTGGATTGGACTTCGGGATAAATACAAAGATTAAATAAGAGGACAATCTCTTCCCCCTCAAGAAATTCAAGAAAAATAGAATATATGACCTAAATAATGTTATATATACTATATATGTGTATATATTACATATATAAGTATACATACAAAGATTAAATAAGAGGCCATTCTCTTCCCCCTCAAGAAACTCAAGAAAAATAGAATATATGACCTAAATAATGTTTTATATATATATATATGTATATATATATATATATATATATACTGTATATATACTGTATATATATATATATATACTGTATATATTATATATATATGTATACATACAAAGATTAAATAAGAGGACAATCTTTCCTCAAGAAGCTCAAGAGAAATAGAACATATGGCCTGAATAACATTATATATATAGACTATATGTGTATGTGTATTACAGATATATATACACATATATACATTGTATATATACATATGTTATATATGTATATATACATAAATACAAATATTAAATAAGAGGACAGCCTCTTCCTTCTATATTGCAGAGATATATATACACATGCACACACACACACACACACACACAAAGATTAAATAAGAGGGCAGTCTTTCTTCCCTCAAGAAACAAAAGAGAAATAGAACATATGACCTGAATAACATTATATATATATATATATATATACACATTATATATAATATATGTATGTATATTACAGATACACACACACACATACACACACAACATATATATATATATATATATATATATAATATACATACAAATACAAAGATCAAATAAGAGGACAGTCTCTACCCTTAAAAACTCAAGAGAAATAGAACATATAATCTGAATTAACATTATAAAATTGTATATATTGAATGACTGAGGAAGTGTTATGTGAGACCAGAAGGGAATAAGGTCATTAGTGACTAAAAGATCTGGGAAGGCTTCATGGAAAGCATGACAAGATCTGTTGGCTTCTGTTAGCAGAAGGAAGAGGTCCCACATACCTTCCTCAATCTTGGTGGCCTTCTACAAATTTCTATGAACTTTCCAATATTAAACATTCTTGCTCCAAGAGTTCATAAACTCATAGACCAATAAGAGGTCTAAGAGGACTAGTCTAAGTTTCCAATCAGGGCAAGCATCTCTTCTACAGAATCCTGACAGACAACATGGTAAGAGCAACATGTTTTACATATGTTTACATATGATAGGAGTATTAGAAAGACTATTAGCATGGGACTTCAAAAATAGGGGTTTTGGTTCCTGTTCTGTATCTTACTAGCTCTATGAAATCACTTTCCCTTTCTCAATCTCAGTTTATTCCTCTGTAAAATAAGCATGTTATAGTAGATATAGTAGTCATCTACTATAACAGTTATGATTCCTTCCAAATATCATGCGGTTTTTTTTTTCCATTTTTTTGTTCTGAGGTACCTCTATTTTTTTCTAACAGCCTGTGTTCTAAAGTCCCTTCCTGTTTGAACAATTTCTGCCCTAAAGTTTTCCTTACGTCCTTCAAGAATCAGCTCAAATTCTATGGATTCCAGGAGAACTTTATAGGAGCCCCTTCTCACAGGGTCTTCTATCTACTCTACAGATATCTCTTATCTACCTAATTGTTGTATAGGAAGGTAAATAGTACAGTGAATAGAGTGCTGGGCCTGGAATCAGAAAAACTCATCTTCCTGAATTCAAATCCTTATGTGACTATGAACAAGTCATTTTACCCTGTTTGCCTGAGTTTCCTCACCTGTAGAATGAGCTTGAGAAGGAAATGGCAAATCATCCCAGTATCTTGCAAAGAAAACCCTAAATAGGGTCACAAAGAATCTAACATGACTTCACAACAATTGCTGTATGTTGTCTCCCTATTAGAATGCAAGCTCCTATAGGGCAGGGACTATTTTTGCCTATCTTTGTATTCTCAGCATCTGACACATAGTAAACTCCTATTGATTGACTGACTAGTAAACTAAAGTTCTTCAAGCTTTGTAATGTAGATACAAACTGTATTGTTCTTCCTGGGAAGCAAGAAAAGCTCAGAAAATCTTTTGTATTTGTTTGTTTTTCATTTTAAATTCTTTACATGCCCCTCCATTCTAAGGGACAAACCCAACATGGGCAGACCTGTTATGGATTTTCCTAGAGAGAGCTGTCAGGGCCTGAGCTGTCCTATGCTGAGTGGTCCCCCAGCTGGTCCCTGTCTGCATGCTGGGAAATCATGCGGAGACAAGTTTTCAGTGGCTGTCCGGGTTTGACATGCTCACAGTAGAAAATGATATATCTCCTGGGGCCTTTCCTCCTAGACCACTTCCCAGTGCTCTGGAGCACTGGAGGAGGACAGGCGGAAGGCCCTATTGTTAATGCTCCCTTTCACATGTACATAGGGATGAACATGGTTCGAGCAGGGAGAGACAAAGGCCCCCAGGGGCAGCACAACCTGGCCCTGACCTTGAAGAGGGTTGGAGGTAGAGGAAGGAGGGGTTAAACTGTAAACTTCTTCCCATTGGTTTTCATTTTCTCTGGAATCCCCCCTGTTAGCTGCCAAGCTCAGCAACGAGGCAAAGAAAGAAAGGCAGAGGGGAAGACTACGAAAGGAGCATGGGAGGGGGAGGGAAAGAGGAAAGGAAGGAGAGAGAAAATAAAAGAGAGGAGCAGGAAGAGGCGAGAGGATGGAAACTTCACTGGCAGATATCCGCCTAAGGAAGCAACTAAAACTACTAAGAGTTCAAAGATGCGGTTTTCCTCTCCTCTGTGTGCTAATATTTATCCATAGATTTCAAGGACAATCTCTATCATTTATCAGTTATCAATTAGTCATTTCAATCATGTCCTGTTCTCCGTGACCCCATTTGGAGTTTTCTTGGCAAAGACAGTTTGCCATTTCCTTCTCAAGCTCTTTTTACAGAAGAGGAAATAGAGGCAAACAGTATCAAATGATTTTCCCAGCGTCACACAGCTAAATTCTGAGTTGAATTCAGGAAGATGAATCTGGCACTCCATCTACTATACCACTTCACTCTTACCTCAAATATTGGTATTTGTTTTTTTAAAAATCAAGATAGTAACAAATTAGCTTATTTCTGAACTTTCCTTTGGTCTGTGCACAATTTTTAAAAGGACTATCACTATGACTCTGGAGGAGCTACTTGTTCTCTCAATGTTCTAGGCAATCTCTAGAAACATACATAGCTTGCAGAGAAGTTGTAGGCTTATATTGACAGGAGGCATTAAAATTTCTCCTGAATGGAGACTTCCTACTTGAGGGTGCCATTTCAGAAGGAGTCCCACTTCACTCCTGTTCTAGTCATTCTTTGGTCTTCTTCACCTGTCATCAGCCACCTTTCTACCCTGAAGAAACTTCTGCTCTCAGACCCTGCTTTTCTCATAGGTGATTCTCTAGTCCAACTTATCATTACAAAATTACAGATTTTTCCATCTCCTTGCCAACTGCCTTGCTTTTAAGGAGTATCTTTCCTACCCTCATTGTTTTCCAGTTGCTATTGTCTTCCCCCTTTAGAATGTAAACTTTTTGACTAAAGGAACTCACTTGTTTATTCGAATTTGTACCTTCAATGCTTAACATAGTACATATCACATGGCAAGCATTTAACAAATGTTCTGTCTACCTGTAGGTCTACCTATCAATCTAGCTTGAGTTTCTTATGCCAATGAAATCATAAGTCCATTCTTGAGCCCTATATTTTCAAGAGGTCATAGAATCATGTTCAGTCTTTTCAGTCATGTCTGATTCTTCATGACCCCATTTTGGGGTTTTCTTGGCAAAGATACTGGAATGGTTTGCCATTTCCATGTCCAGCCCATTTGTGCAGATGAGAAACAGAGGCTAACCAGGTTAAGTGACTTGCCTAGGATGATACAGCTAGTAAAAGTCTGAGGCTGGATTTGAACTCAGGAAGATAAATTTTTCTGATTCCAAACCTATTGCTTTATTCATTTTTATCAGATTGTTGTCACAAGGTCATAGAATTACAGTTTCTCAAAGGTGAAACCTTCTGGTGCACCCTCCTATAATAATCCCCACAAGAGTATATAGCTCCTCTTGAAGACATTCAGCAAGAGGGAACCCACTGTTTCCCAAAGCAGTCTATTCTATTTTTGTATGGCTCTAAATATTAGGATATTTATTCTTACCTGGCATAAAAAAATAACCTCTTTGCAGTTTTCACCCCGTGCTTTGTATTACTTAAATGCTTTCTGAATTGGAAAAAAGTCTATGGTAGTTATTATTAATGTTATCCTTAAAAATATAGTTTATTCTTGAAGTATTTTGCCAGGTTATAGGCTAAAAGTATAAGATTTCCTGATTTTGATTAACCAAATAACTGATCACTTAAATAAGTTAGATGACATTAAATCCTCTGACCAAAGAGTCCACACCTATATAAAAATCATAGAAACACAATGTCCATTCCAATGAACCTCCCCATGATCCTTCCTGAACCCTCTGGATAAATTCTATTAATCCATAAGCATTATGGGACAGATGCTCTTTCTGTTCATTCTCTTACTCCTTGTCCACAAAGGGACAGATCTCAGATTACCACCTTTTGAATCTTCTTGTCTACTAGGTGACATACTTCTAGTTCATTCCTTGGACAGCTTGTCTTCCACCTGTCCAATAATTTCTATATATAAGGAAGTATATGGACCAAGAGAAAAAGAGATACTAGTGTGCTTTGATTTTATTAGGTTGTTCGACAGCTATGAGTGAAAAGACTTCTTAGAAGTCTTACTCCCATGCCTCATCATGATGTGGCGGTGACCTTTGGATCTCAAAGTTTATTCCAGTTGAGTCCACGCTCCAGAGACCCTAACAAATTGGAAAGGCCTCAATAATAAGCCCACTGATTAATTTAATGAAAAAAAACACGGGCCCAGCCCCCCCAAAAAAGAAAGTAAAGAAAAAGTATGCCTTGATCTACATTCTTTCTCTGGAGATGCACAGTACCTTTCATCATAAGTCCTTCAGAATTGTCTTAGATTATTGTATTGCTGAGAATAGTTAAGGTATTCAAAGATCATCATACAATTTTGCTGTTCTTGTGTACCATATTTTCCTGCTTCTGCTCATTTCACTTTGCAACAGTTCATATAAGTCTTTCCAGGTTTTTCTAAGAACACCTACTCATCATGTCTTATACCGCATTAGTGTTCTCTCACGTTCATACTTCTTCAACTTATTTGAACAACAACTTGATCGAGGCTGACTCTTCTTTAGACAAGAATCATGATTTATAATCTGGGGACAATTGCTAACAACTCTCTTGCTAACGAGAGGGTTGCCATTTGCCATTTAATACACCATATTTCTTTTTCTTTCTCCCTTCTTTGATTTTTCTGTCTTTCTACCCCTAATACTACTTTCTTCCTCATTTCCTAGTGAAGGTTCATTGGTATTGTGGAAAAAGAGGGGAAGGTATCAGTGGAAAGGAATCAGGGAAATGGAAAGAATTAAAAGTAGAAGGGCATACGTAAGTCACTTAATCCAATCCTCCCCCATAACAGATGAGGAAAGTGAATCTTAGGAGAGAAAGGATCTTAAGCAAGGTTATACAGTTTGTTAATTAGAGAGCCAAGATTTCATTCTTGTTTCTCTAGCTCCAAATCTAATCTTTTCCCCATTACATTGTACTGGGAAAAAGGATGGGAAGACATTTGTGAATTTCCCTTCAGAAACCCAAAGAAATCATAGGCCAAAAAAAAATTTTGAAATAACTGTACTTATTTGCTAAGCTTCCCCTGAATTATAGGGTCATTAAAGGGGAAAAATGTTTTAGTGATCTAACCATTTCATTTGATAAACACTAATTAGATGCCCATTATATACCAAGTATTGTGCCAGGTCTAGGAATACAAAGTTTAAAGCAAAATAGTCTTTTGTCTTCAAGGAGCTCACATTATATCAGAGAAAACAGAATGTACACTATAATTTAAGTACAAAATATATACAAGGAATTGTCTGGGGGTGGGGAGGCTACCTACTAAAAGGATCATAATAAGCATGACGAAACCTAGGGATTTTATGTGGTCAAAGTGAGGAGGGGGTGCATTCCAAGCATACGAGGCAACTTGTGCAAAGGCATGGAAATGGAGGATGGAATGTTGTGTACTGGGATAAGCAAGAACAATTTTACTATACAGAAGAATCAGTTTAAAAAAGGAGTAGTAAGTAAAGCAGCTAATTGGTTTAAGGGTTAGAGTGCTAAGGCAACAGAGACCCATTGGATTTTCTTGAGCTTGATATGTGCTTTAAGAAGAAGAACTTAAAATTATGCCCCTAAATTATTTAACCATGTAAACTCTTTGACCCAGCTCTATATCTCCAATGAGAACAAAGAAAGAGAAGAACCCAATGTTTTATCTATCTATGTGTGTGTGTATATATATATGTATGTATTAGTTCTTTTTGTAATGAAAAGGAACTGGAAGTTTTTAAGAGCACCTATCAACTGGGAAATACCTGAATAAAATTTGGACTATTAATGCAATAGAATACTATTGTGTCATAAGAAATTACAAAAGGATTGTTTTCAGAGAAACCTGGGAAAACATGTACCAATACAAAGTAAAGTATGTAGAACAAGGAAAATAATTTATACTATAACAACTTTGTAATAACAAACAAGTTTACAAAACTTTAAAAAAGTGATTAGTTCAATGACCATCCATGAACACAGCAGAAATAGAAAGGTAGGGAAGATGGGGATGTTTGAGATGAAAAATGCATTCTATTTTGGTTATATTTAATTTGAGTTGCGGGAAACTAAAATGAGATGTCCAGTAAACAGTTGGTGATATAGTACTAAGGTTCAATAGAAGAACTAGGAATGCATACATACATACAAGTGTACATACGTAAATATATGTGTGTATCATGTATATACATATGCATATCTACATATAAATATATTTGAGTGTATATATGTTTTATCTACAGAGAAATGTTAATAATTGAATCCATGGAAATTGATGGAATAACTAAGACTAAAGAGATAGAAAAGAGAACCCAAATTACTGCTGGACACCAGCAGGTAGGAAAATAAACAGAGATCATAATCAAGCAAAAGAAATTTCTGAAGAAGCAGTTCATACAGGAAAGAGAATCAGAAGAGAGCAATGTTACAAAAACCCAGGTAGAGAGAGTATCTTGGAGAAGATGAGAGTCAAAAGTATAAAATAGTATATAGCATATAAATATATAGAGATGTATATAAAATGAAGTATAAAATACTATAGAAAGGTGAAGAAGGATAAGGATGAAGAAACGGCCTTCAGATCTGACAATTAAAAAATCATTAATAAACTTGGAGCAGTTCTAGTTGAGTGAAGAGGTATAAGGTACTGGTGAGGAAGCTGAGCAGTCAGGAGAGTAAATTGAGCTGGGAGGGATTTGACAATAGGCTGAGACCCTCATAGAATAGCAGCACCAGAGAGACATCAACTAATCAGGAGAGCAAGCCCCAGGACAGAGAGATAAAATGAGGAGAAAATAAGCATTGAGGTAAAATAAGAGGTACACAGGAGATGCTAATGGATGATAGAAATTGGGACGAATGAGTGAACTCCTAATTTGCCTTTGTTTTCTCTACCAAGAAGAACGATCCTCAGACTTATTAGAAGAAACATTTCTAACAAGGAATTGAAACCCAAAATAAATAAAAAGATGAAAAGAGAGCACCTAGTTGTCCTCATTCATTCAGGTCATTAGAGGAGACTAATAACAATTGATCACCAAGAATCTACACGGGTTCCACAGGAAAAGTTCATTCTAAAATAACCTTTACTTTTTTAAAAGTATTATTAAAAAGAAGGATAATGAGATGTATCTCTTATGGTGTTTCTATGGACAAGAGAAATAAATGTGGACTGAGTAAGAACACAATTAAGAGGATTCGAAATAGCCTGACTTGAAAAAAAAAAATTGTTATATTGTTTATTTTAACAATTAATATTAGTTTCTAACCTATTCTTTTCTCATTTGTTAAAATCCCATCTCTTAATCTATCTTGAGTAAGATGATCACTCCTAGTTTCCAGCAATTATTTGCTAACCAGGACCCTTGTCTTTATTTACAAATCAACAGCGAATCCCCTCCCCAGAGGACAACTCCCTTGTCTTTCTGTGTCCTTGTCAAAATTAAAGGTGATTCAACCTCAAAGGGGGAGAGGGCAAAGAATGAGGGAGACAACTGGGATGCTTTTGATTTTCTGGCCAAGATTACTAGGAGCAACTGAGGGCCATAAAATAATTAGCATTCCTTAAAATTGTCAGAGGGGTGTTTACACCTGAAGACCAACCCACTTTACTCGCTTGCAGACTAATTCTGTCACTTGAGAATTAATCCAGTCTCTCAAGGAAATAATATGGAGGAGCTGAGGTAACTCTTGTCCCATCTCTTCATTAAAAATCTATCACTGGGGATTGTCTTACCTTTGCCAGTTAAGTCCAAAGGATGTACATCTGGCCAATTAAAAGGAAGATACACCTAGGTTTAAAAGACCTTAGCCCTCACTCCTGGTCTTTGATCTTTGAAAGACTATTAAGTCAATTTATTGGTTGCTACTATGCTAATAAATTTATCAAGCTCAGGGTATTTGGCTAAGATGGCAAGTGGGATCCATTCTACTAACAATTTACACATCCCTGTTAACAAATTGTTATCTTTCTCTGGAGAAAACTGTGTCTCAGCCTGTTTTTGTTACAATTTTACTCATCAAAGACACAATGAAAGAATGGTAATTTGGTTAACAAGAAATATAAAGTTGAAAGGACTCTAGTGGAGTGCTGCAAGGCTATATAAGTAGTTCTGTTTTGTTTAATTAGCATTTTTATGAATGAAAGCATGAAGGACGAGTTTTCATAATTGAAAGTGATATCTAACATATTGTGTGACAGAATCTGGATAGAAAAATTGGTTCATAGGCTGGAATAATAGATGAAATCTCATAACATGAAATTTAAAAGAGACATTAATAATTAATTTGCTTGAAACCAAAAAATTAATTGCCTGGATACATGATGAAAAAAGCATGGTTTAAGAACAGTTTACATGGAAAGAACTGAGATTTTTACAGGACTGCAATTTCTAAAGGTATCATCAACAGCAAACAAAAAAGAAAGTTTAATGCAAACTGAGGTTGCATCGATAGAAGCATAACATCTAGCAAGCAAGACATTGGCTGCAGTTCTGGTCTGACAATTTCTAGGCTACTGTGTCCAGTTCTGGACATCATATCTTAGCAACAATCTTGACAAAATGGAATATGTTCAAAGAAAAATCAACAGGAGAGTAAGGAGACTCAAAACGCATACTATGGGAGGATCAGTTGGGAAAATTGGCAATATTTAGTCAGTGGGGTAAAAATCATTTAGAGGAAGAGAAAAGGAAAGGGTTAATCCTGACTTGAGAAAGCTAAGTGGCACAATAACTAGAGTATTAGGCTTGGAGTCAAATCTAGCTTCAAATATCTACTAGCTATGTGAATCCTGGGGAACTTAACCTTTGTCCACCTCAGTTTCCTCAATCTGTAAAATGGAGATAATCATAGCACCTACATCCCAAAATAAAATGAAATGATATTTGTTAAATGATTTGCAAACTTTAAAGCACTATAAAAATGCTAGCTATTATTAGCTAATGGAGCAGCTGGGTGATGCAGTAGCTAGACATGGAATCAGGAATATTCATCTTCCTGGGTTCAAATCTGGCTTCAGACACTTAGCTGTGTGATCCTAGGCAAGTCACTCAATTCTGTTTGCCTCACTTTCCCCATATGTTAAAATGAGCTGAAAAAAAGAAATGGTAAACTACTTTAAGATCTTTGTCAAGAAAAACCCAAATGAGGGTATGAAGAGTCAAGCACAACTAAAAAGTCTGAACAATAGCAACAGCATTATTAACTATTAAAACTTTGTAAGGTGGGAAAAAGATTAGGCTTGTTCTTAGGGCCCTGAGGATAGAATTAAAACATTGTGGATCGAAGTTACAGGGAGTTCAACTTCAGCTTGTTATAGAGGATAACTTCTAGTCCAAAAATGGAATGGGCTGTCTTAGAAAGTAGTGACTTACTTTTCATTGGAGAGCTTGAAGAAGAGAGTAGATAACCATTTGGGAATGATTCTTTTGAAGTTGGAGTTGATGACCTCAGACCTCTTCTTTTCTAACTCTAAGATCTGTGATTCTATGTTCATATGGGTATCCCAATTCATAGGGATATTGCTTTTTAAATTATAGCTTTCATTTTTTAAAATACATGCAAAAATGCTTTTCAACATTTACTTTTGCAAAACTTTGTATTCCATATTTTCCTCCTCCTTCCCTCTCTTCTCCCTTCTCCTTCCTCTAGACAGCATGTAATCCAATATTGATTAAACAGGTGCAATTCTTCTAAATATATTTCCATATTTATCATGCTGCACAAGAAAAGTCAGTTCAAAAAGGGAAAAAATGAGAAAAAAACAAGCAAACAAACAACAGCAACAAAAATGAAAATACTGTTGTGATCCATATTCAGTTCCCATCGTCCTCTCTCTGAACGCAGATGGCTCTTTCCATCACAAGTCTATTGAAATTGGCCTGAATCACCTCAATGTTGAAAAGAGCCATCACAGTTGATCATCACATAATCTTCTTGCTGCTGTATACAGTCCTTTTGGTTCTCCTCATTTCACTCAGCATCAGTCCATGTAAGTCTCTCCAGGTGGTTCTGAAATCATCCTGCTGATCATTTCTTATAAAATAATAATATTCCATTATATTTATATAGCATAATTTATTCAGTTTATTTATAATTATTCTCAGTTTCCATTTCCTTGCCACTATAAAAAGGGGATACTATAAATAGTTTAGCACATGTGGGTCCTTTTCCCTATTAATATAATCTTTTTGGAATATAGACCCAGTAGAGCCACTGCTGGATCAAAGGGTATGCACAGTTTGATAGCCTTCATAGATATGTTTTAACCCTCTTGTGTACCTCATCTCTCTGCTTTGAACTTCAGTTTTCTTATCACTCTACTCTACTCTTAAATCTTAACCATATAATTCCTCCTTCATGAAGCTTTCTTTAATCTGCCTCCTCCACTGGAAGTGCTAATTCCATCTTCAGATCTCAAAGAGTGAAATAGAGAAGATCTGAATTTGAATTCCTCTGGCACTAGCTGGGCAAGGTATGTAACCTCAGTTTCCTCATCTGTAAAATGAGTTGGACTCTATGACCTCTAAAATCCTTTCTTCTTCAAAACTAATTAGTTTATGATCCTCTAATAGATTTAGAATTTTATTTTAGGTTACATTGTACTTATTTGTGACCATAAGTAAAGAACCATATCAATCTAAATTGGATATTTCCAGTTTTACCTACCACAGTGCTCTCTATATAGCAATATTTAATAAATGTCTGTTAAATGAGTGTTATTATCTTAATACACAATATTATATGAGTATGTCAGAAATTAGGCAGATTGTTGGTACACTGAATTATTCCATCAAAGCCTGGAGTCAGAAGGATCTGAATTCAAATATGGCATTTGGCACTGTCATTTAACCTCTGTTTATCTCAGTTTCCTCATTTGTAAAATGAGGATAATAATAGAGTTTACACCTCAAGGCTGTTGTAAGGATAAGATGAGATGACATTTGTAAAGCACTTAGAACAGTACATGGTACATACCCAATGTTACATGAATGCTAGCTATTATTATTAGAAAGGGACAAATTCATTTATTGGTGGAACTATAAATAAGTCTATTCTTGAAAGTATTTTTGAGTTCTGCTAAGAAAATGACAATAATTTCTGTACCCTTTGATCCAGATATTCTACCTCTAGGAGGTCAATGACAAAAAGGGAACACTTCATATAAACCAAAATCTTTATAAGCAGACTCTCCTTCTACTGTCTAGAATCTTCAAATCTAGAATCTTTAGTCTCTTGTCTCTTTTATCCAGCTCCTTAGCAGAAGCCTCAAACCAGCCTTCAATGCTGAATTGTTCTCCTGAAATTGTTTCTGAGAGTGCATTTTTCCAGCTAGGCAACTAAGTAAATATCTATGAAGCTGCTTCCTAATTTCAGGGCAACCTGAACAATGTCCAAGAGGGATAGGTAGTTATCTTTGGATGTTCACCCCTTAAATAACCTAAGTTGAGGGAAAGGGGGAGGAGGAAAGAATAAATTAGGTGTAATAACTCTTCATATTGCAAGCCAATAGTCCTCCCTACCTGACAAGGGAAAGATGTTCTGAGAAGCTGGGAAACTAGATAAACAATGACTGAATGGGCCATTTGCTGATTATGTAAATTGTCCCTACCAAAGGGAAAAGGTTCCAGACAATATTTTCATGGGGTTAAAAAAAAAGTCTGTGCTATGCATCAAGTTGGAATCTAAGGTCATGAAACAATTAAAAAGGAGAGATTCTAAGTCTCTGGGACATGATCAAAATAGAAATGGGGCCCATGATTTTAAAAGGATATTGGTTAATAAGAATTAAAAAATATGGAGAATTGAAATATCATAACCCAAGATACTGAATGGTTCCTTAAAGATAGGGAAGTTGTATGCCAAACAGAAAGAGGAACCAGGTTCAAATTTTAGCTCTGCTACCTATATAGTTCTATGACCCTGGGAAGCCACTTTTTTTAGCCTCAGTTTCCTTTTCTGTAAAATGGGGTGACTAATACTCATAATAACTTCCTCACAAGGCTGTGTGGAAAGAACTTTGTAAATCTCTAGTTATTATTTTAGTGGTAAAGCCACAAGTAATTTGCAAAGACACTTTGGAAGCCAAAATCAGTGGGACCCAATGGAATCATTTCTAATGAAATCTTGCAGGAGAGGAAAAGAGAAGCAAATATGAGGTGGCTACCATTTTCTTTTGGAAATCCCACTTCTTAAAGGTAAGAAAATCTTTTATGATGAGGTAGCCTGTTGCTCGGGTCCAATAGCTCTTAAAAGATGGGGTTCAGTGAAAGGATGCTACCTTGACTAGGTCACAACCTGAGTTTCATTTTTTTCAGGTACAAAATCAGGATAAAAATACATCTTTCTTTATAGAGAAAAATCAACTTTCACACCAACTCACAGAGCTTATGGGAGAATCAAATGAAATAATAGAGAGAAAGACTTTTATAACATATTATAGTATAATATCATTATTTTAAAATGAAGAATTCCTTCTGGAATATCTATGATGTGGCATTTCTTTTATACTTTTTATTTTCAGATAGCTGATGTCCAAAAAAGTTGTGATTTATCCAACTTCATGTAGGTAGTAGCAGGGATAAAATTTTAATCTCAGTCCTCTACTTCCAAATCCAGAACTCATACTGCCCATTTCCACTTATTAGGGATTCCTACTGCTCAGGTAGGGCTCTCACAGTTCTAACATCCTGTGATTCTAGGACTATGATTTAGCATACCTTTATTAAGCATCTAGAGTTTATGTTTAGAAGAATTGCATGTGTTTAACCCATGTCAGATTGCTTGCTGTCTTGAGGAGGAAGGAGAAGGACAAGAAAGGAAAGGAAAAAAAATTGGAACACAAGGTTTTGCAAAGATGAATGCAGAAAATTATCTTTGCATGTATTGGGAAAAATAAAATACTATTAAGCATCTAGAGTTATCAGAAAGCAGATAGATGGCACAGTGGATAGAGCTCTTCTTGAGTCATTGAAGACCCATGATAATACAAAAGTAAGGATGACTGGTAATGATCCAGGATGCAATGGTTGTTGACCTTGATGTCTTTAATATCTGAACAAGTTCTAAGTGCTCCACAGCACGTGCTTCAAACACTTCATGGCCATTGGAATAAATTCTCAACCATCCAGTGTAAGGTAAATCTTCACATGCTTTGGAGTAGGGATCCCCCTACTTCACTAATAGGTTCAAAGCCTCTCAGCTACCTTCTATTTGATGTAGCCTATCTGCCAAGATTGTTTTATCTGGATGTGACTGAAGCCATGGGTGAAAGGCGATAGGTGGGCACCAAAGGTGGTTGAATAACTGTGAACATGGCTCAGTAAGTCCTCTCACCAGAAGTGCTCATCTTCTCTGAACACCCTATATACCCCTTTTTATACAGCCACTATTTTACAAAGCATTGTGCTAGGTACCAGAAGAAATATAAATTTTAAATAAAATTCTGCATCAACTTTCATAAAGGCAAATAGAACAGAAACATCATAAGTGCCTGATAAGAATAATACACAAGCACATGATAAAAAAAAAGTGACATGAAGGAGAGAAGAGATTTTTTATGGAGAGAATCCAGGAAATCCTTCACTTAGCTTTAAAAATCAGTGCTAACAAAGTTTTTTCAAGGGTGTATGCTGAAAACTATCTTTGAATATATTTTGAAAATAAAAAGCTATTATTAAAAAATTAGTGCTAAACCTGGAGAAGAGAAGATATTGGGAATATGATGGCTGTTCTCAAGTATTTGAAGGGCGGTCATCTGGAGGAGGCTGCTTGGGGGAGATAGAGCACCAAGCTTGGAATCAGAAAGACCTGAATTCAAATATAGCCTCAGAAACTTAGTTAGCTATGTGACACTGGACAAGTCACTTCAACTTGTTTGCCACAGTTCCCTCATTTGTAAAATGAGATAGAAAAGGAAATGGCAAACCATTCCAATATCTTTGTCAAGGAAATTCTAAATGGGGTCACAAAGAGTCAGCCATGACTAAACCAATTGAACAACAACAACATATGGAAGACTTGTTCTATTTGGCTCAAGAATATAGATGTCAAATTCAAGGCTCGTGGGTTAAAAATGGACTACAACATTCAAGAATGCTATTAGAATCAGATTAAAATTAAAATAGGGGAATATTTAATAAATAAATAAAAATAATACAACAAAGATAGTGTTAATGTAGAGGTTTCATTATCCAATCAGCAGGAATCCTTATGAGCTATTTAATGGCCCCATTTCTGTTTCAGTTTGACCCTCTAACTCGAGAGAACAAAACTTGGAAAAATGAAAGGAAGTTGCAAAGAAGCCAATTTCATATTGATGAAATTTTTTTATTTTTAAAAATTGTACTTATTAAGTAAAATTATTTAGAAATAAATTGGTATTTATAAAAGTTTAATAAGCATAACTATTATTTATTTATATTATAAAATAAATTATTATTTACTTATAAAAACTTCTTAATATAGAGAGCTTTCAAATAATGAGAAGTGCCAGAGTCAGGAAGAGCTGTTTTATCTTGTCTTGCCTCTGTCCAATTCTACTTGTGACCCTAGATAAATCCCTTAACCTCTCAGTGCCCTCAGACAGATACTTATGACTATAACTATAGAAGATCTATATCTTTGCAGAGAATTTCCATACAATGAGTTCTTCACATTGTAGATCTGAACAAATAGAAATAAAATACAATTAGAGGCAATGGATATAGTGAATAGAATCCTGGACTTTGAATTAGAAAGACCTGTCTTCAAATTCTAATTTAGATACTTATTAGTATTGCCTTTACATGTTGTAAATATTAAATATTACTTAATAAATAATCAAATGAGATGTTTATAAAATATTTTAGCACAATGCCTGGCACACAGTAGGTGTTGTATAAATGTTTGTTCCTTTCCCCTTCCTTTGTGGGCAAAATCACATTATTCCTCTTCATCTCAGCTTCCTGTTCTATAAAATGGGGATAAATAATGATATCTATTTCACAAGGTTGTTGTGAAGACAGTTATCATGACTTTTTCTATCTAACATTTCTTCTCCAGGCTAAACATTCCCCATTTTATTCTTATGCAAATGAGATAATACATTTAATGCTTTTTGCAAGCATTATGAAAATGATAACATTATTTATTATTAAATACAGCATCAAGAATAAATAAAGGGAGTAAGAAAAATATAGAAGCACTTGAACTCATATGAAAGATGTTATCCACCTTCAGAGAAACAGAGGACGTAGTATGATCTTACATATGTGTATATGTGAGTATAATTATAGATATATTAATGTATTGTAGGTATGAATATGCATGTTTATATATATATACACATGTGTAAACATATACATGTTTACACACATGTGTACACACATGTATATGTCCATACTTAATTGTAGCCTTCATGGTGAAGGAGGAAAAGGGAAAAAATAAAGTAAAAAGTGCACAGCAGGGAACAAAAGAAAACCTACAAGAAAGCAAAGATGAATAACTTGGAACACTATCTGTAATATTTATTATACAGGCTTTCCTGATATTGAAATTTATTGCTTTATATTTTGAATCCTCTCATATTCTGCTGTAGAATTTTTTCTTTTCCTATTTCATGCTTAATTTTAAAATAAAAGAGGATAAAGAAGGAAACAGCTATGGATATTGTCTGCCATGGGCTGGCATGTCTGTAGTTTTATGGTCAATGTTGAAAGTCACATTTTAGAAAATATATTGACAAGTTAGAGGAAATTCAGAGGACAATGACTAGGATGGAGGAGGATACTACCATGCTATATGAAGATTTGTTGCCAAAGAGAAAATATATGGGAGACATGATAGCTATCTGCAATCTGTCATACAACAGAGGGATTCAATTTGTTCTTCTTGGCCACAGAAGACAAAAAAAAAGCCAAATGGCAAAGATGGACATATTTTGAGTCAATATAAGCAAAATTTCCTGACAGTAAGGATTGACTGATCAACAGTTGAATGAGCTGCTTGTGGAGATAATAAATTCTCTCATTAGAAGTGTTCAAAAAGAGGTTTAAACCCTAGTGGGAATTGCCATCCAAAAACCAACAGCCTCTGAGTTCTTGTTCAGCTCAAAGACTCTACAAGGTTAACAAGAATAATTGAGAAGGCAGTGTCAGATAGTATTCTATGTGTAAATCTATAGTAGTGAATTCCAGGTTACATATATGAATGTGGAGGGAATTTCCATATCTGAGTTGTTTTATTCTGAATTCTCAACAGGAAACAGAGAGAAAGATTTCGTATTTTCAGTTCCCTATCTTAAAATGAAACATTTGTTATAGAATGGTGTCTACACAAAGGCAAATTGCCTTGACTGTATCACAGGAAAACCAAAGTTGCTACCCTCTGCTGTACAATGCTAGATGGATCCAAAGGTCTATCATTATCTGCAACAGGCCTGCTTTTCTTTTTAAAATTTTACTATATTTTCAATTAATAAGTATGTGTTTTTCTTCAATTTCTCCACCCCCATGGAAGGAGGGAAGGAGGAAACCAAAAAAAGAAAGGAAAATGATCAAAAAAGGAAAGAAAAGAGGAGAAGGAGGAAAGGAAAGTAAGGAATAAAAAGAGAAGGGCAGGTTAGGAGGAAGGAAGAAAGCATAGGATGGGAGGAAGAGAGGGAGGAAAGGAAAAAGAAGGAAGGGAAGGAAAGAGGAAGGAAAGAGGGAGGGAGAGAAGCAGGCAGGGGAGAGAAAGAAAGAAAATCCTTTCAACAAATTTTCAAAGTCCAGAAAACAAATTCCTGCATCAATCATGACCAAGAATAAA